>NC_053134.1:15684628-17079628 GCF_010015445.1 Perca fluviatilis
ACTAATGGAGACATAAAGACCTGTACGTACGTGGCCAGGCTTTCGGAGGGGCACACAGCAGAACAGCCCCCTGTCCTTCTTTGACATACACTGGGTCTCTTTCCTCCTGGGGAAACTCCTCCACAACTACACGATACGCAGATGAGGGAAGAAAAAAAAAAGGATGAACAGCTTTAAAAAAGAAGGGAAGTTGTGACATCCATGTTTCTTCTGTGACATCAAGGAAAGATATGAAAAACTACTACTACTACTACTACTACTACTACCACTACTGCCCTGCTGCGCCAACAGGGTTCACATGCTCACATCCAAACTTGACCCTGGCCTCCTTGCTGATGACGGTGCCATAGATATTCCTGGCAACGCAGATGTACGTCCCAGCGTGTTTCTTCTGTCTGGGGTTGGTGATAACCAGGTTCCCCCCAACGAGGCTGTAGTGTTCGTCTGGCTGCTCCATCAGCTTGATTTCCCAGTTATCACGGCGCCACCTAGCAGTAATACAAAACAATTCTCCATAAGATATCGACCCGTGACGGAACTTAAAACTGAAAATACTGTATGAAAATGGAAAAGTGTGCGTCACCTGTATGTGGCAGGTGGGTTCGCTCGTGCCCTGCAGTTCATGGAGATTCTCCCATCGGGTGAGTCTTCAGTGTACACCACATCCACAGGCTCCTCCTCAAAGATTGGGCCATAGCCAGTGGCATCATCTGACAAATTTTACATAACAATTAGCTGACGTACTGATTTAAAATCACTCATGAAACATTGTGATGGATGTGCAAGCATGCCCTGTTTTTGTCCCACCTCTTTTGGACAACAATTCCAAGAAACTCACCTCCAAAAATTCTAGGCTCGCCAAATAGGACCGCCACTGCAAAGCAGAAACATGGTCATGTCAGCTAATGGCGTGCAGGGTTTACACTTGACTTAATTTAAGGGGATAAATGGTATTATTATATTATTATATATAGGCACCACTCTTCCTCCTACCTGTGAGGGAGACTGAGGAGGAGAGGGCCAGCAGCAGTAAAGCAGCCGAAGCCATGGCGGTCAACAAACCGACTTATTGCAGCCACGTGAGTTAGGCGGATGGGCACAGGGACACAAAGAAGAAGTCGATGGACAGGACATAAACTGGTGAGGGCAGGGTAAGAGACAAAAAGAAAGAGTCTGTCAAAAACAGAATTACTGTTTCTTTTTTTTAACATCATAAGTATTTTGTTTAACATGATCTTCTCTCATTGTGTATTTTAAAAACAAAAAAACAGACTGATGACTGTGCATGATTTTCCACACCAGCAACAGAGTGCAGAGCTAGCTGGAATCCTCCCTGCGTATATAAATGATTCAGGATGTGACTCAGCAAAGCACTGCAAATAGTCATGCGGAGTGCGTGCACATCCACAAGGACATGCACCTGCAGAGACACATAGGCCTGTACTGTGTGTGTGTGTGTGTGTGTGTGTGTGTGTGTGTGTGTGTGTGTGTGTGTGTGTGTGTGTGTGTGTGTGTGTGTGTGTGTGTATTCGCACGCTGACACACTACAGCCGTCTGTGAACAGAACACAAGGTAGCACTGCAGTACATAGACAGCTCCTGCTGCGCCGTCATGCATGCTTACACATCACTTCTGCAGGATGAAATAGCAGTACTGCTGTGAGCAACTGTAGTGTTTCTACTCTCACTGTCAAACAGGACATACTGGGAGATACAGAGATATTAAGAGAGAGAAAAAAGATTGGGGTAAGGAACATGGAGATATAAAGCAGGATGAACCCAGGATTGATAAAGATGAACGGGATGGAATGAAGTGGGGGAGGGTTAATCTTTCTATGTACACTTGTAAAGCTTCCAGTGGAGAACTTCAGTGTACAGTATGTACAAGCTTAACATGTTAGGGAAAGGAAGGGTTTGTTCCATAAAATAAGCATCCCGTTGCAACAGTTTAAATTAGAGATGCACAGATCCAACAGGCCAAATCGGTATCTGCACTGATACTGACTTCATTAATTGGATTGAGTGTCATTGCCCATTGCTCATGATGGAACTGATCACTATTAAATACACTTTCTTTAAGTAATTACAAAATACAGTGTTTCCATTTGCAGATACAGTTTTTGACACTACAGCAATCCCTGGCGTCATGGGACCATACATTAAAATTATCCCCATGAATTCCACATATACAGATTTTAAATTTGGGAAAAAGACGCCACTGGTATCGGTTAGCTACTCTGTATTGGATTGATTTAAATCTGTATTAGGACAGAAAATGTTCTATCGGTGCGCCCCTGAAGTAAATTAAGTGATTTCAGATAGTATATGTTGTAAAAGAAGGGTACTCAAGTGTGTGAATTTAGGTATAAGTAATATGGAAGGCGTTCATGTCAGCATTCCAAGGGACTGATTTTGGTCAGAATGAGTTACAGTATCAGAAGCTCATTCTAAGCCATACAACTCGTTTGAGTTGTGGTGGCAAAAGCATCCAAGATGCATAAAACTGCAGAGTCGTCTGCTCAAATAATGGTTATCAGTTTAAAAAAAGAAGCTAGTTGACAAAAAACCTGAAGGTATGAAGCGCAGTTGGTATTGTTTACTATATAGCCTGTTTTTCATGTTCACTGAAGAGGATACACTAGCTGGAGGAACATGTTTACTCCAAAATGCATCACAGACCAAGGAACTAAAGCTTTGCGCCAAACAGCAAGCTTAAAGCTCAGGCTTCATCTGATAATAATCTTCCTATAATGTCACAGGCGAAGGGGGTGTGATCAGGGACAGGAAATCAAGAGGAAATCAGGAAAACAAATTAGAAATGTTTAGATGTGTGTAATTCTGGAAAATAAAAGTCACATTGTGATTATTTTATTGAAGTACAAATTTTAAGAAGAAAAAGAATGACACTACTGTATGTGTTTTCAGGTAAGTTGCTGAGGTAAATGTGACCATCTAGAGTAGCCACCATCTTCTACAACAAATGCCTGCTTACGTATCCCACAGTTAGCTACGTAGCAGCTATTGCAGACAGTCTCACAGTCCTTTGCTGAGTCATTCAGGGTGTGAGAAGAAGAATAAGAAGGCACAATGTACAAAGAAAAATGGGCCTCCTCCCATGTGCCTCAGCAGCCACAAGGCAATGGAGAGAGAGAAAGAGAGAGAGAGCTACACCCAGTGTACAGCACATCCACATGCAGAGACTGCAGCACCGACTCCTCATGTGCACTCTTGATGACTCAACACTAATATCACAACAGCATACCGGCAGTTGGCAGCATCCATACTGCATCCGCACAGCTATATGTCTGCAAACGGTTTATCTTTCACATAATGTAAGAGCATATTAACAGTGTTGCATCACAGGTCAAATTCAAATCAATCAATAAACTTGAATGCACAAGCTTCTACAACACTTTTATTAACAGCTTTTAATCCAGCAGTTGCAGAAATCTGTTCCATCACTAATAAATTCATCAGAGAGTGTTTTCATGTGTTTCCCCCTGGCCATAATCCGATCACAGATCCTCTTTGGACAGACAAATTTAGGTCAGCACATGTATTAAGCCCAGTGTCTTAGTGACTGCCTGAATAACCATGTTTGCTGTGTGTGTTTTATGGATGCACAAAATCATTAAAATCAAAGTCATGTTTGAATTCAACAAGAGGACATCCCAGTGATGTTGTTTTCATCTGGAGTTTTGTGGTTTAGTGGTGAGTTGATTAAAGTGGGTTGTGCCAGTTCTGGATTTCTATTGTGTGTCACAAGAGCTGGAATAATGTCAAAATAAAAACGCCTCATGTTGAAGATGTGAGGAAAAAAAATATTTGCTTCATCTTTTTGACATCTAAAAGGGGGGTGGCTTAATTGTTCTTGGACTCTCATCGATTTGCATTTTTCTGTTATAGTCCAGGGGAGTAATTGATATTCAGAAGATGTGGATATATATCCTAATTCGCAATATTTAACTTAAACCAAACCACAAATATTTGACTAAATGATCAAGTTAATGATGTAGACTTAATAGCTACAGCTTTTATGCCAGTACAGTACAGAAAACAATGTTTAAACAGAACAGTGTTTGTATGTCTTTATAAGGGAGTTGTCCTTTGGCCCATGAAGGACAGTTTGCCCTTTTAACCAAATAGATGCCATGGTGCATCCGGCAGCTTACTGCGCCCTTGACGCATACACTGTCCCACTTTCACCTTGCGTCTCCTCCCTGCATCCACAGAGACACACTTTCTTATCTAAAGTGCAGAGTGAGAAGCTAAAACAACATTTTATCAAACACCGCTCACCTCGCGGTCATTCCAAAAAAAAACACCTGCCTCTAAAAGTAAGCTAAGTGCGTAGCCCCCCTTACATCACTTCACCCCATGACGCCTGAGCGGCACCGGTAATTCACTGCTCTGCATTGCGGTACTCCTGTGCTGGTCCATTTCACTTCTACAGCGCCCAACACATTCCAATTTATTATCACTCAGTTCAGACACAAGAGCCAGTTAGATCATGCACACACTCGCATGTGGTGTCGTTCTTACCTTTGAGGGAGAATGGGAAATTTCAGTACACTGTCTGCATCGCACACCTGGAGCCGAAACGCATCGGCCCAAAGCCCACCCGCAGCCGGAGCGTCCCGTTCATATGAACTTTTCTATTGGAGGAAAGCTGCTGAGTGACACCCCTTGATGGCAGTGAGGATGCCGCTGCGATTGGTCAATGAGAGAAGGCGAATGGGAGGGATGTGGGCATCGTGCTGATGCGCATCCCAGATAAGGCTTTATGGAAAATCACTTAAACTGTCGTTTCTTCAAATAAACAGCATAGAATATTATTGGATTACTTCAATACCAATTATATGATTAAAACTACTAGAAAAAGGTGCCTGTAGTCAACAAAATCCATATCTTACTCCCCACCATGTGCTGTGCATCAAAAATGACTCTCAGATCAATCTTTTATTTATGACACATACCAGACTCCATGAGGGAATGAAATATGCTTTGATCCTCTACAATGTGACTGTTTTGGATAAAGATGCACTTGGCCAGTAAACACTTTTACACTTGGCATATATTACATATATTTATTTATTTCAGATTTCTCACTTTTTAAATGTATATTCTTATTTTGACTGTTATTCTAGTTACTAATCATTGCACATGTATGAGCATGTGAGAAATAAAATCTTGAAATTTGAAATGGTCATTTTTATCTGCATCTTAGCAGTTAGCCATCATATGTTTGCTTTCGGAAAGACACCATTTGGAAAAGTATAGTAGAGCTCTTCCAGTATGAAGAATAAAAGAGATGCCACAGCGCATGTGCACATACAGTACACGAGATGTATGATAAATAATCCATGGAGGATTCATTTTTGGTGGGGTTATTTGACAAATGACAAATTATCATTTTCATACACTAGATGGAGCTACCCACACACTTTTGCATCATGCGTGACAAAGAAAAACAACTGATTTGAAACCTGAAACCAACATTTATTTCATATTTTTTAAACTTCATTTAAAATACAAAATATTTCCCAATATTATATTGTAGAGTAAACCATTTCGACAGCCTTTCATGCTTCTCATGTAGCTTCAACATTAACCAGAATGTCATATTATATCATATACTGTATATCTTACTGTATGTTCACCAGTCACTACATTGTTTTCAGGGTATTCACACTCCAATGTGCCAGTCCGTTTATCGGTCCATGCCGGCCATCCTTCTGTATGCTCCAAAATACAGTTTTTCTTTTTTAGTTTTTTTTTAGGTGCACACTCTTAAAAGAATGTGTCAGTTTCACCTGATGTCTAGTTTGGTACAACATGCTGCGTTCCGATACCAGATGCTGTCATAAACTAGATGCACAGATGTGTTTTAAATTACACATCCTGTTTAAGTGTGTGCCTTTTTATAAAAAATACAGAAAAGGTGCATGAACTGTCAGAGACAGAAACAATACAGGTGTCACAAGAGCTCAGTCACAAGTTAAATAATCTCCTTTGATACCTGATAGGCTAAACATTTGAACTAGCAAATTCACCTGACAAGTAAAAAAAAAAATTGAAGAAATAAAAGAAATTTCACAGCAAATGAAAGATTGAAAACTGTAAATAGTCTCATCTCACACAACGCCCTCCGACCCATAATGAAGCGGGGCTGATTGTGGTCGAGCCCTCACCCCTGACCTCAACGCGTCTGCTCTCAAGTCAAGCCGTTATTTACAAAGTACAACAAAAATATCTACATGTGGACAGCTGGCACATTGCAACCTCAAAACTTGATGCAAGTTATGATAAACCTAAGACGTGGAAATGTTCTCTGGAAGAAAGAAAAAGCTCTTGTATCTCAGACACATCAGAATTGCAGACTGTTATCCATGGAAAAGCGATATTATACATCACGCACGCTGTAACACAGTAGCATGCATGTGCCCCACACACACACACACACACACGCACCCAAACATTCACACACAGGCTTCATTCATTTATGGGAATAGAAAACTCACTGAGTGCTGTCCTCAGAACGTGACAACATACACAGATATAAGGTTAAATGCATAAACCAAAGTCACCGGTGTGTTTTACCATTTGCAGTGAAACAAGCAATATTTTCATCCACATAAACCGATACACTTGCTTCCACATTCAGTATCATTACGCAATTTTTCCGACCCCTTCATTTCTAAGTGCTACCAGTGACAGAAAGTCCCGTTCGAATAGTATTCTGTGCCAGATGGTGAGTCTGGTTGCCGTAGGCAGTTACCTGGTGAGTAGGTTGGCAGTAAATAAGTGCTGCTGGAGCAGCGGCTCCTCCTCAAGATGAATGTGTTCCGAGGAGAATGTTTGAAATGAATACATGAAGACAGCTCATGAGGTGTAAATGCTCTGAACTCAGGTTTCCTACACATTTGAATATTCCACACATTTCCTTTCATTCTTTAGATAGAGGGTATGATTTGACTGTCTGTTTGCATACCATATGGGCTGATTATTGATGATTATTGGGTGGATGATTGTCAACAAGGCCATAACAATCTATAGCTGAAAATTATTCCTCGCAACTAATGCCATGTCATTTTTTAAAATAGCTTTCAGCACTGTGTAGGAACCCTGGACCCTAAAGTGAGACTCAAAGAGGGTATTTTAAGTTAATAAGCCCTCATGGATGTTTCACAAACTGTTTTAAAAGACTTGGTGACAATATAGAGCTCAAACTAATAGGCCCTAGTTTGAACATGCCCTTAGGAAAACATTCTAAAACAGAGCTTATTTTTCCAAGTTGTCTATTGAGTAATATGGGATGGTAGTCTGTATGCGAAGAACTCATGGACTCTTAAGAACTGCACTGATCCCAGGTCTGTCCTGTGTATGAAGAGGGATGCAACTCTATGGATCTAAGTCACTGTTCTCTACGAAGGCACTAGAAACCGTGCTGAGAGGTTCTTGATCATCAAAATCTAAACATCCAGAAACTAAAAGTGGGTACCACTTAACCCTGTTCAGGTGCATCTTTTGTATGTAACTGCATCATTTTTCTCTTTTTTTTCTGACATTACATAGGTGGAAATGCTATTGGAGACAATGTTGGGGAAGCTTTGACAATACCACGATTGCCTAAAGGAAAGGCGTGCACAGTGGCCACGATTCAGCGGGGTGGAAGCACTTGACAATGACACTGGATCAATCACAGCTGTGTTCAGTTAGTGCTCAGTAGCCTGAAGCATAAGCTTGGTGTAAAGTAACAGATCGGGAGTGAAAGCAAAAAAATTTAAAAATTAAAAAATACAAGCAAAGAACAAGCTTGACAAACCGTGAGGCTAAAAACAGGTCGATTGATATAAATGTGGGACTTTTGGTTGGCTGGTTGGTGACCGAACGCTGAGTTCAAAGTGTTTCCAAGGTTTCCAATCACTACAAATGGACAACCCTGGCCTTAAAATACAGCTTTCTTCTTATTCTTTTACATACACAGTTCATCTGTCTCAACAAGACATATACTAGCCTCTACTTTGAGTCACACATTTCACAGCAGTATCCACAAAGACCCTGCAGGACTTGTTTCCTCTATATAACATACGCCATTTAACACTTTGACTGGCAACAAACAAGAGGAATACCCAGTCACTAGTAGACGTGCACCATATACAGCCTCAACCACAGCTCACCTCTGCAACACAAGGGTGGTAAAATGCTGAATAGAATCATGATTTACTCCATGCATGTGATGAATGTGATTCAATGCATATTTGTCTGCCTGCGGGTCATGTATCGTACTTTGATAAAATATATATTTGGATTATTTGGATACATCATGTTTATGAATGTTTGCAAAGGAGATGAAATGGCACTAACACACACACACTTCTGCTCAGTCTAAGTGGTAAAACTCCCTAGCACATTCCTTCTGCTTTTCTATATTGCTTCCTCTTTTCTTCCCTCTTCTCGGAGTCTTCACATCCCTCCTTTCACACCTTCTTTCATTGGTTATGGGGGATGCGTATGTCGGTCTTTGCCATGTTGTGTGTGTGCGTAGATCAGAGGAGGTCACAGTGTGACAGGGACTGGCGATGTGGAGATGAGGGCGTGTCAGCAGTCTCTTGGTGACAGGTAGCCATGGCGAGGGGCCACCGGAGTGACAGCCACCATGGTAAAACTAGGTGTCCACGACTGTCACCTTAGCAACTGTCACCACAGATATGGTCACATTTGCCAGGGTGACAAGGAGTGGCCGCAGCAAACCGTCGCAGTCATGCCACGGGCCCTCCGTTAGACAAACGAGTTCATGGCGTTGACAGGCGACGGGGCCTCCGAACTCTCGTTGCCTTCGTGTGTGTCTTTCTCTTTCTTGCCGCTGTACTGGCCGATGAAGGAGCCGTCCTCATTGAACTGTCCGTCCCCGCCCTCCCCGTAGTCCACCAGGCTGTCGTCGCTCTCGTCGCGGCGCACCGTCCCGTTGGATGGTGTCCGGCTGCCCTTCAGCGGCTTGTGGTCCTCTGTGTCACTATAAAGGGCAGGAAAAGGTGAGAAGGAAGGTTATTGAGACAATACTTCATGCAGTCTGTTGAACTTTTTTTCTGCAGTGGTCAGAAACCCTGTCGTCACACAGAGGACAGGCCATTACCCAAGCATTAGCCTTTTACATGAGGAATCTGGCTTTTCCAATGCACAAATACCACATATGACAGAATATACTGCTGTTGTGTTATGTACACAGTATGGTACAGATGTGCTGGGAGAGCAAGATTAAGTTGACATAAACATATGCACAACTGCTAATTAAATTATAATGCACAGTAACAATAGAATGCCTGAAACAATACACTTCATGGTACTTGTACAGTGGAGCAGCTCAGCTACATCTATAGTATTTTATAGTACTTTCTACAGTGTTAGTGCTGCTTTAAGTCTGGGTGCTGTTAAGGTTTAGGGTTGGTGACCACTGCTAAAGATTTTGCAAATGCGTGCTGTTCAGTCTCTTGCAATACTTTACCTTTTTGGTAATGAAATCAATCAATATGCTTTTAGTTTACATGCAATAATAAAAAATGCACTCTTATTTTCAGTCTCCCCCCCAACATAAAGCCTGTTTTCATCTGGTCTAAAAACATCCTATTCCAGTATATAGGCAAGCTCTACAAACTGATTCTAATACATTTCAACTATATTTGCAAGCTCAATGCATTTGTACTTTTAAAAAGAATTAAGCAAGCTCATTTCTTATGTTTAATTTGAGTGTTAGGGTTGTAACAGTTGTTATGATGTTGACTATTTCAGTCAGTATGATGACATAGTAAACCAGATCAGTTGATGTGCTTTCTCCTTGCTTTAGGTTTCACTCAAGTCAGAGACATGGCTTGATGTGTTTTATAGAATTGCATGCTGGTTTTACCGCATCTCGTCTTACCTTTCCATAGACCTAAACCCGCCATAAAACAGATAAGAATGAAGGGACACATGAAAAGCAATTCATGAGCCACAATGTCTTTTATGCACAGACAAGACAGAAGCATGCATATGGAAACATTTAAAGCACAATGACATCCATGTTAGGTTAAAATATACATTTCACTGATAGAAACTACTTTGTTTAAACTTTTAGACCTCTAAGATCCTGAGGAGCCTTAGGGCGTTTTCACACCGGTAGTTTGTTTGCTTTGGTCCGAATCAGTTGGTGAGGTAGTAAACTTGGAGCGTTTTGCCCTCGGTCGGTTTGGTTTGGTTTGGTTTCACACCTGGAAAAATCCAAGCATACCAAAATGCGTAATTACATATCAGGCAAGAATGTCCAGCCCTCTTATTGGTCGGATATGTCTGGGGGCGGGAGCAAGAAAGTAAAGACAGGAGGAAGGTCCTGTGTTCTGGTCTAGTGGTCAAACCAGCTCATTTCATTAAAATTATCAGACATTGTTTTGCAAGAGACGTTACTACATCTGCCCTGGTCACCGAGACTTCGCTCTGCTCTGCCGGCGTCTTGTCTCCAATTTTAGGGCAGCTGGTTTGACCACGGAGATACGAGTGACGGACGGCAACCTTGAACGCAGTCTATTTCTGTGAGAGAAACATTGAAGCTGCTACAGTTTGCTGCTCTGCTGCATCACAGATTGCTAAACACATTTGACTACAGGACACATTAGCTCAGACTTGTGGAGTATGTATAGTTGGTGCGGTTCGAGTACGGATCACGTTCTCACCAAAAACGAACCACTCCAGAGTTCGATTGAAAGCGTACCGAGACCACCTCTTCAAGCAGGTCTCAGTACGCTTGTTTGCTCCACTTTTGGTGCGCACCAGAGTTCGATTGCCACGTTTTCACCTGCCCAAACGAACCGCACCAGCAGGGCAAACGAACTCTAGGTCGATTCAACCAAATTAAAGGCTGTCGGTGTGAAAACGCCCATAAAGGTACAATGTGAAGCAATTAACATGTATTGATCATTTTGTATTGGCAATGTATAAACGGATTGTAACGTAACTTAAAAACAGAGACCTTCCCCAACTTTGTTGGTTGCCTAGCCTGTGAAATCCATAGGATGTGACGTTTATGCGCGCTCCCGAATGCCTCGACTCTCTTTAGCTCCCATACAATGCCAACATTGTGCTACATTAGCTAACATTAGCTTACAAATGGAGTCCTAAGATCAACAAACGACTGGCACCCCACCACAACACAAAGTCCAAAACAAAGTCCACGTAGGCACAACATTTCTTTTGTGACCAACATTGGGGAAAAATGAAGGTTAACAATGGCAGGGCCTTTCGATTCATGGCGACACCATTGTTTGGTTTTGGGGATCAAAACGGACCCCGAGCTGGCTTTCTTCCCATTGGACTGGTGTACTAACATTATTGCAAAGCTTGTGAAATATATTGTAATAGTGTGGTTTTAGCTAGCTAATGTTAGTTTGCTTGCTAATGAGGACAAATTGCTAGATAGCTAACATAGCAAAATATTGACTTGAGTGGATAAAGTCAGCTGGTATATTGGCTAGCTTGCCGTTTGCAAATAATTTTATCAGCTAACGCTACGAAGCAACCATCGCCACATCCATGCAGCAATGTCTTATTAATAACAAGGAATTTCTGAAAATTCTACATAGTGCCTTTAAGTGATAAAATCCTCAATATTCCTAGAAAATGTGATGAAAAAAAACTAAAACTATGTCACCATGATGGAATTTGTATTAATTGTTGTTTTGAGAACAGCATATAATTGACTTGTTAAAATGGATATATTTTGCATTGTGCAAAGTGTTGAATAATGTCAGTGTGATTTGGTCATTAAAAGAAACAACACAAAGTGCTGATTTTTGTCTTGCCTCTATGGAATGTTTGGTAATGGAGTCTGGTGGAGAGAGTGTCTCTGCAGCCTGGTAAAATGTTCTACATACAAAATACAAGTCACGAGATAATTAATGAGAAAAGAAAAGACATTTCATACACTATTGTATGCCGTGATTCTGAGTCATATGTTGGTCTTTTCTTTTCCATCCCTCACCTGTACTCTCCAAATGTACCATCATCCTCCTTCATAGGCTGGATCTCTGGGTCTTGGTGAGCATCTTCTTTCTCTTTCACTATAGATTTAAAAAATAAAATATTTTAAAAACAATTTATTTTAAAATTTCCACGTGAATAGGTCTGAAATTACAGTAATGTGTGCATTACCTGGGTATTTGCCACCCTTGTTCCTCTTGATGAAGCACACTATGAGAAGGACCAAGATGAGGAGAGCGATGGCACACATCAGTCCAATAAACCAGCCCTGGGTGGCAATGTCTACCTGCCGACTGGGTACAGCTAGACACACACATGCACAGAAAGGAGAAGGGAAAGATGGAGACAAACAGTTACCATGACTGTCAGTCTAAATCTCAATCCAGGCTGTTAAAATGATGGAATCGTTTTTCTTCATGCTGAGCAACACTGAGATTAAAATAGGCTGTAAACACAGAAATGAATTTTTCAAATGGATTAATATGCAATGATTATTTAGGCGCTGTAAACACACAAAAAAACTAAACAGTAAAACAATGGACCTCTTAGTGATGATTTTAAGTGACATGCATCAGACCGACCGTTGATGGCAACTTCTGACATGCTTGTACACTAGACTAGAAAACTAACTACCTTACATTCATGTCTGAATGTAACATTGTATGTCTGATAATGAGATAGTGCTGTAACAGAAAAGGGATGAGAAAAATTAGACAAAAATGAAACACAAAGACCGTCTATCCTGAGGCATGCCGCCTCACCTGGCACCGCAACCAACACCTCGTCTGTGCTGTGAACCGTCGGGTCAGCTGGGTCTCTAGCTACCACTCGCACCTTATAGGATGTCCCCGGCTTTAAACCTTTTATCATATGCCAGTGTGAACCATTTACCAACTCCTTTTTCCAGTCCTCTTTACCTGGAATTGTTGAAGTGGATGGAGAGGAATTAGATTCAGGGAGCCTTTGGGTAGAATAATTATTGGATGGTATTTAAACATCAGTTTTGATGGTTATGGATCAAATTGATTCAATTATTTAAAAAAAAAAAAGCCAATCAATGCATGCACTCATGTTTTTGAGATGACTGCAAAAACAAAGCAAAGCCTTACTGTTTTCTACAACATATTCCACATATACATTCTTATGGTGTCCAAAGTAATCCCAACTGATCACTGCACCATCCTCCAACATGGACGTGTTAACTTTGCCAAACGCAGGGCCTACAGGCGGCACTGAGCACACAAGAGAGAAAAAAGAAATCAAGGGCTTTAATTCCAGAATGTACAAATTTCACGAAGTCCTTACAATGAACTAAAACCTTTCCAATACTGGTATTAAACTTAACAAGGGGCAAGAAGAAATAACATTAAAAAAGAAATAAACATCATACAATATGCCAGGGTTTAGGATAAAGCTGGTGCCTATAAATGAACTAAACCAGAAAGAAATACATCAGCTACTGTAACCTGAGCCGCCAAATTCAAGTCAAGAATTAAAAAGAAACTCCATGTCTAAAAAGTACAACTGACCAGAGCCTCAATTTACAAGCATTTGGCTGTTGGCCGTCTGAAAAATGTCCCAGTATACAAAACAATACATGGCAACACCATTTTTATTATATGACAAAAGTACTTTGAGCGCAGTGTCAGATCCTGCCACAACATAGAAACAGGTCAGTTATATAGTTTTGGAAAAATGGCCATCTCAGTGAGGACTTATATTAGTCCTCCTAAAACAAGTCAAACAAAAGTCAGGTGAGAGAATTTCCTATTAATAGAACTGATATTTTAAAGAGGTTTTTTTTGCTGAGATGGATCATTTTTTGCAGGGCAGATAACATGTGAAGATATTTGGGGAGGTAGAAGGGGATACAGGGAGTGCTTGTACCCTTGTGAAACGGGGGGTGCGGAGACTGAGTGATGGGGGAGGTTGGGTGAGGGGGCTCTGTAGGGCCTGAAAGAACATGGAAAAGAGTGAGACAACACGCATACACAACACAGTAGACAGCATACAGTGAACGGCAAGGTCACTGTTTTACAGAAAAACTTGCTACTGACATGCCGAGTTAAAAACATGTTGCAACATCTCTCAATCCTGAGATTCAGGGAGGAGTTACGCACCTGGTTCAGCATCCAAACAAATGAAATCACGGCACTGCAGCATGCATATTTTCAAAATCAAATTCTAGTAATTTATATACACACACACACACACACACAATACATTGGTTTATAGCATCAGCCGGTATATAAAGTATGCGTTAGTACTGGACTGAAACATTCACAAGCATCATGCATAAGACTTCAAATGAAAATATGTTCATTTGAAGAGGGCAAATACAAGAGACGACTGCATGCACAGCTCATTCTAAAAACCCAGTACTTTACCCTGTGTTGCAGTAAGTGCAACCTATTCTCCCAGAACAGGACGCAAGAATGGTTTGCTTGCAGACGCCATGGAAGTCATTAAATCCTATTTATTCACTTTCACATTCTAAGACATGCTAACTTAGCAACATGCAGGGATAATTGAACCAAAGACAATTTCTACACTAATCTCTTTTTCCGTGTCTAATATCTGATGGTATGAATAACATGCAGGTGCTTCCGGTGGCAAACTTGGGTTACCTTTGCCCATCTCTACAGTGGGCTGAGTACGAGCTTTAGACAGCAGAAAAAAGAGAAAGAGATAAAGGGGAAATAAATTGAGGAATCCAGTAGGACCTCATGCTTGTGCACTTAAGCTCACAGGAATCCCTAATGTATGTCAGATCACTGTGATTCTGACCCTCGCACTCCTTAATATGTTATATCACAGGACTTTGGCCTTTTCCTCCTATTGTGCTTGTAATTTGCTACAGATCAAGCTAAAGGGCTAAAATAACTCACTTGTGTCCATGGCTGTGAAGGCTTCCTCTGTGATGATGGGGCCAGAGCCCTTTATTGTCTTTGCACTCATGTAAAACTTGTAGAGCATGCTAGAGTTCAGGTTGCTCAGGGTAACGGTGGTCTCGTTGGCAAGGATGTTGATTACCTTGACAGGCCCCAGTTCATTGGTGTTGTTGACTACAGAGACAGAGTTACAGGAGTGATATGAGGAAATTGAAAGGAATGCAGAACATGGTTTTCCATTTGCACAAATGCCGCATAATACGGAGTAGAACACAACAGGCAGTGTGTCAGGCAGCTGGTAAGCCTACCTGGTTGGTATTTTAGTGTGTATCCAGCGAGGCGTCCATTGTTGTTCATTGGTGGGCCCCATTCCAGAGTGAGAGAGTCCAAACCAGGGTTTATGACATTCAGAAAAGAAGGAGGCCCTGGGACTGAAAACAAAACCAGAACCACAGTCAGGGTCTGGACATTGCAGAGGACCATTCATGGGCATTTATAGTATAAGTACATATGATGGTTGTTGTGGAGCAGAACATGGACCTGTATAATTGTTAGGGGATTTTCACATTGTTGCTAAGGTGTTCCATGATGTTTCAAGGGTGTAACTAAAGGGTTGTAGGGGGTTCGAGGTAGTTTTAGGGCATTACAAGGAGGGTGGTATAGCATTCAATTGCTAGGGTGTAGCTTCAGGTTTGTTAGGTTGTTAGGGATTTCTATCAACACTCTTGGTGGTTGCTAGGGTAGATTAGGGGGTAACTGTGGTGATTCTGTGTGGTTTTCAACAAGTACTGCAAGGTTTTTGTCCCAGAAGTAGTAGTAATAATGCTAATTGCAGCAACCATAGTATTGATAGTAGGTATCAAAAGGCAGATACAACACAATAGAGGTTCTAATGTATTCAAAGCTTGGTTTAGTGCAATTGTGGTCATCATTTAATATTTGGAGGTACAGTAGTTTCAAAAAAAGATATGCATAATGCTTTAGGCCTGCAGAACAACCACATCAGCCAATGTCAGCCATACACACCTCCCTCTGGTGTCTCAAAATTCTTGCTGGGGCTAGGAGGCCTTCTCCTTTGATATTAAGGACCCTGATGGTGAGGTTGTAGAGGCTGTAAGGCTGGAGGCCTGGCAGACGTCCCTCGCTACGATTCCCACTGAACGTCAAAACCTGCTCCTGCTGCTCTGTGTCCTCCTCTGTCTCATGCAAGCCACGAATGCGTCGGAAGTATACCTAGAGGAACCACACCAGGAGTTCATTTTTCACTAGCAACTTAAAGCGAGACTTATTTAAAGCCACTTTATAAAACTAAATTACCTGAACATAAGCCTTAGTTACTGAAGTACACCTGGCTTAAATGGTAATATTGCTTTATTAAACACCCCTCTGCACGCAAATGTTCAGCTTAACATGTTAAGGCACCTAACATTTAACATGTTTTAGGATGTGCAGCTACACACTAAATGTGCAAGAAAACTCTGTAACTAACAAACTTAAAGGTTTATGCACTTTCAACCATCATAGCTCAACACACATCCTTTAGCACAGATTTTACAGACTAAACAAAAGCACTGCCCATGTATACACACACTGCAAAATGCCTGCCTCCTTATCAATTATCCAATGAGGTGTAGACACATAGATGGCCAACCTCTGAGGAAGTTGTACCTGCAACACATGCCAAAATAAACCACTGGGTGTTTAATGTTTTCACTTTTGATGGAATATGTTCTCTCAGAGAGGCAGCTAAATTAGGGCTTTTTTTGTTATCTTTATTTCCCTACACAGTTTAACAGTGTGTTGCTGGTTGTATTTATAGCTCATATTATATTGGCTTATGCTTTGAACTTTATTTTTAATTTCTGTGTTGGAGGAGAAACATCCTGAAAGGCTGGCCAATATTTGTCTATGCTTAATTGGATAAGTGATCATGTCTGTGCAGTGAATATATAGGCAAGGCATTCTGTAAAAAAACACTGAACACTGCACATTGCTGTGTGCTGAAAATCAGGGATTGAGTAGAGGGCAAAATGTTCAATAGATTAGTGTTACTGGGTCATTTTTTCACAATTAGTGTGTGAGTGCAAAAACTATAACATGCAAGGGTTTTAAAAACCTTTGAATGCTTGCGTGTGCTTGAGTTTCGTCACTTAAGCACTGACTTGCAGTCAGTGGCAGTAGCCCTACCTGCTACAACCAAAGACATGCTGTAGAAATCACCATTTATCAAACAATACCTTGTATCCCTGTAGTTTTCCTCTAACTGATTGGAAAGAAACAGGCTCCCACTGTACTTCCGCGAGTGTGCTGTTGTGAACCATGACCTGCACACTATCAGGAGCAGACAAAGGCACTGCAGAGACATATGAAAGAAAAGTAGTTAAGATCTAGTTTCAAGCCACTAGACTTATAATAAATAGTAAGATAATAATAAGAAATATAAATTGACGTCTACCTAACCCACTGCACAAGTTTATCAAAAATGTTTAAAAGGCTAAAAAGGATCAGTCAATGGTCAAAAGTAGTAAATGTGAACTTTCAATCATACCCCTGAGAAACAAAATGGCAACCTATGTTGACTGAACCCTCAGAAAAATATTTTCATATTAACACTGAATCTAATAAAGTAAAGTGACGACAGTACTACCAATCCCACTGTGAATCAACACTTAGGTCTACAGCTGCCGTCTGTGCATTACTTTGTGTTTAATTTGACCAGTTTTGATTATTGATGACTAAACAAAAAAAAAACATTTTTGAACAAAACAAAACTCTCAAAAGTATATATTAAACGTTCACTCACAGTCTTCTCCAGAGTATCCAATCACTACTTCAGGCTCTGGGCCGCTGCCATAATCGTTCAAAGCTTGAACCTTGATCTCGTAGGGCACATATGTTGGAGTTCCAGAGACAGCAAACTGGGAAACGTTGGCCACAGTCTTTGAGGACCAATCCTCATCCACGTCCTTTTGTCTCCATTGCACTTTGTACTCCAGACCGGGCCCATTAGCCAGAAATCCTGTCAGCGGCTGTACAGAGAATTTATTTATTTTTGTCAGTTGCTGAAAAAAAACACTTTAAATATTCTATCTTAACTTCAGTGAAATGTTTGACCATCCTTTACTTGCATACAGCCCACAATAACAATCTGAAAGGATAGCTTACTGTCCAGGATATGACCAAGTTGCCAGGCTTTGTTCCTACTCCCTGAACATCTGATGGATTTTCATCAGGAGCTGGAAAAAAAACAAATAAATTGATGGTTCAATCAGTTAGTGTTTTTTTAATATTTTAAATATTGCATTACTTTTTTTCTGAAGGGTGACCATGTTAATCACCTGAAGGGTTGGTCCTGTATTGGCTTGACGGCTGGCTAGGCTGGCTGTAGCCAACGCCATTCAGAGCCAGGACTCTGAAGGAGTAGTAGACGTAAGGAGAGAGGCTTAACCGCACCGTGGTGCTAGTACCAGGAGCATCTGTCAGGTTGACCCAAACTCCTGGCTGGTGGAGCAGATCCTCATATTGGATCAGAAACTCTGGGGAAGATTAAAAAAAAATAAGACCAAAGTGTAGACACTGCCACAAAGAAACAGGGGAAAAATATATATTTCTCAAGGCATTCTGTGTATATTTAGCTGTGGTGGCTCATTGCTCATCATGCTAACTACCAAGTTCCTGTCTTGTTCATTCCAACAAAACTATAGTCGCTGTTTCCGGAAACATAAACTGAATCTGCACAACGGAGGATTCTGACTTTTTTAAATGTGATAATGCTAACAGGTGTAGTGTAGTTTGATACATTGAACATTTCATACTCTGTGTGGGACTGTTGTGTTCATCTCCGGGGGTCCAGGTGAGCTGAACGCTCCTCTCTGTCTGGTCAGTCAGTTCCAGGTCCGTCGGAGGGTCAGGGTTCCCTGCAAACACGAGGACCACAAAAAAATGAAAAGTCTCTCTCTGCTATTTGATTACAGCAAGTCATTGCTACTGTTTCGATGGGAAATTTGACACTGAAAACGGAGTTCTACAATGCCCATGGAATAAAAATAAACTAACAGAGTTGAGCTGTAGACAAACATGCCACTGTTCAGTTAATATTACATCTGCATTCAATACACAGCAGGCAGTTTGTAAAAGGTTTTCTAACATTGTTAAGAAAACCTTGTTTCTTATGCTACGTTTACACATGGCCGGCTATTTTCATAAACGGACATTTCAACCTCTCTGTTTTCAAAAATAACATTGTGCACAGATGTCAGTTTTCAGAAAAGTGTTCATTTACATGTACATGCCAAACCTGTAGGTGGCAGAGTAACGAGAAGCTCAAGCCCACGTTCAGAATCCAATCAGAATCCCGAAAATAGCAACAACAGCAACGAATCACTTCTTCTCTCTTCTCTTCCAAACTTCCTCGGCTGCCTAAACCTTCATTTGTCTCAGTTTACATGCAAACATGCAAACAAAGTTTTCCAAAATCTCCACTCTGGCGTGAGTTTTTAGAAAGAATCGTTTTCAGAGGCGAATTCTCCGTTTGCGTGTAAACGAAGGGCACAAACGAAGGGAAATGTCTCCGTTTTTCAAAATAACCATGTACGTGTAAACGGGGTATTAATGTTGTATTCAAAACTGCAGTATTATTTTGTGCAATTAAACATTTTGAGACAGCGCACATCCACACAGGTGTTTTTACTTCTGGCTGATTATACCTCTGCAGTCAATCACAGTGAGCACAAACACCTGAGAAGGGTCTTAATCAGGCAGGTTAAGTAAAAACACCTGTATGGTTGAACAGTGCATGCAGAGGCAGTGTTTTTCACAATACAATACAATTATAAAATCCTTACCCCATATAAAACAAAACTAAACAAACTGAAATTAAATTGATGAAATGAAATGAAACAAGCAATAAGAACAACCAACATAAAATAAACATTGCGGTGAAATGAAAGGTTTTACAAACAGAACTTGACAATATAAGCTACAAAATCCTAATCTGTGGATATTGTTTACCGTAGACAATAGCTGGAGTAGGAGTTGGCTCTAAGACAGCAAGAAGCAAGAGTAAAGTACAAGAAGAGATGTTAGTGACAGATATTAGAAACAGCAGAAAAGCAGGGAAAATACTGTGGTATTGTGACACTTAATTAAAACGGATACCTGCTATTTCTGAAATTTGAAAGTGGTGAAAGAATGGTTTCAGTGTACTTCAATATTGCTATTTTTATATAAATTATAAAGCAAGGCAGCTTTATTTATATAGCACATTTCTGCAAAAAGGCAATTCAAAGTGCTTTACATAAAACATTAAACAGCAGTTAAAACATTCATTAAAGCTAAAATAGAATGAGACAAGTATAAAATACAAGGATAAACAGGTCAGTGTAAGAAATTAACTATTTTACTTGATGCAGCAAAAAATGCAGCATTAAATAGAAATGTCTTCACCCTTTGTTTAGTTCTGACTCTGGGGACAGAAAGCATACCTGTCCCAGACAACCTGAGAGGTCTGGAGGGTTCATAATGTAGCATCAGATCAGAAATGTATTTTGGCACTAAACCAATCAGTGCTTTATAAACCAACAATAGTATTTTCAATTCAATTCTGTGAGAGACAGGAGGCCAGTGTAAAGACCTCAGAAATGGAGTGATGTGATCCACTTTCTTGGTCTTAGTGAGGACTCAAGCAGCAGCGTTCTGAATCAGCTGCAGCTGTCTTATTGATTTTTTTTCAGGAGACCTGTAAAGACACCATTACAGTAGTCCAGTCTACTGAAGATAAAAGCACAGATTTGTTTTTCCAAAGCCTGCTGAGACATTAAGTCATTTAACCCTTGATATATTGTTACTGTGATAGTAGGCTGACTTTGTAATTGTCTTATTGTGGCTGTTAAAATGCAGGTCTGAGTCTATGACTACACAGAGATTTCTGTCTTTGTCCATTGTATTTAACATTGCCCAATGAACCTGACCGCTGACTTTTAATCGTTCCTCTTTGGCTCCAAAAAACAATACCTCAGTTTTCGTTTAATTGAAGGAAGTTCTGGCACTTCCAATCGTTGATTTGTTCAATGCATTTAGTGTTTGTTTTGGACCATAGCCCCCTGGTGATATGGTTATGTAAATTTGTGTGTCATCCGCATAATTATGGTAATTTATTATGTTGTTTTCCATAATCTGAGCCAGTGGAAGCATGTAGATGTTAAACAGAAAAGGCCCCAGAATGGAACCTTGGGGAACTCTGCATGTAATATTTGTCCAATTAGATGTGTAATTACCTATAGACACAAAGTAATCTCTGTTATTTAAGTAGGATTCAAACCAGTTTAGTTCTGTGCCAGAAAGTCCAAACCTGTTTTCCAATCGGTATAGTAATATGTTGTGGTCGACCATATCAAATGCAGCACTGGGATCAACTAATACTTTGAGTGAAAATTTGTCATTGAAGACTTTAAGAGCAGTCTCATTGCTGTGGCCGAAGACCTGACTTAAAGACATCAAAATAGTTGTTTAGTGACAACAAAATGTTAAAAATAAAACACCTTTTCAATGATTTTACTTAAAAATGGAAAGTTTCATATGGGCCTGTGATTGCTCATTAGAGACAGGCCTAGATTGCTCTTTTTATTTTAAGAATGCCTTGATTACGGCAGTTTTCAGGACCTGTGGGAAGATACCTGAAATAAGAGATGTGTTTACAATCTGTAGAAGATCTAAAGCCAAACACTTTGGACAAGAAGCCCATTGACAGAATATCAAGGCAGCAGGAGGAAGATTTCAGATGATGCATAATGTCCTTCAGTTTTTTTTATGGCTGATTGATAAAAAGTGTGTCATGGTACTTTAACTGTTTTTGCGTTACAGGGAACAACACATATCCTATACCTGGTATAGAGGCACAAAAGAGACAGAAAAGAGGACTGATTTGTTCCTTTGTGTTGAGTCTAAACCATTAACACTATATGTTGATGGATCATTTATCGGTTTCATTACAATTATTATTATATTTTTTTAATATGTCCAGAAATCACTGTGTGCAATTTCCACACTCACAATCCCTGTTACATCTGGTAACCTGTTGATTGTGAGAGACCCTGGAATGCACTGGGAACATACCTATGACAGTCAGCATAGCGCTGGCTGAGTCCTGGTCCAGGGTGGTGTTCTGGATGCAGGTGTAGGTGCCCTCATCTTCATCTGTCACGTCTCTGATGGTCAAACTGTCCATGTCCACATCAAACCTGATGAAGATGATGAATTTATTTGTTGTATCCAAGTTTTTTCATGGTGCAACATGCAACGCTTGTTAAAATTGCATTCATTAACCTATTATTCTTTGTACCTCTCATCATCAGGCAGCTCTCCATTATCTTTGAGCCAGATAACAGTGGGAATGAGGGATGGGTCATGTTTGACTTTACACTCGAACACAGCGCTCATTCCTCTCTGCACATCCTTGTACTCTGGCTGCTTTAGGATACGGGTGGGCTCTGGAAGATGGAGAAAAAAAAGAGTTTACACTAATAAATAACACAGCTTGACCTAATGGTTATGAAGGCCTAAAATATAATCTATTTATGAGCTATTATAGTCTTTAACAGGCTAAGTGTCAATATCTATATCTGACCTTTAACCTCCAGGTAGACGTGGTTCTCCTTGATTCCCAGGTTGTTGGTGGCAATGCAGGTGTACTTCCCACTGTGTAGTGGCTGGGCCACATGGATCTCCAATGTACCATTCTCATGGATTACATAAGGGTCACCATTCTTAACACTGGTCTGGCTGTCTTTGAACCTGCAAGGAAACAGCAAACAACATTGGGTTTAAGTGTTTGATGGTGTCGTGCAGAATAATTGGGCAGGCAATGGCTAAACTAACAAGACTTTGAATCTCACTGCTGTTACCCATGCAAACCTGATCTGAATCTTACCATGTAATGGTTGGTATTGGTGAGCCAAAGGAGGCACAGTGAAGTAACGCAGGGTTGTTGGTGATGACCTGGTACACTCGGTTGGGTGGAGTAAGCACCCTTGGTGCCTCGGCTATGGAAAGAAGCACAACATTATCTAAATCAATATCTCACCCCTCTATCTCACACTCACACACACACACACACACACACACACACACACACACACACACACACACACAGTGGACTGTATGTCCAAAATGTATGATGAACTTATATATCTATATTCATATTTACAACAAAACAGATGAACTCACCAAGAACGTTGACAAAAGCGTTTGCCAAAAGGTAACCAAATTCATTGGACGCATTACACTGGTAGACAGCACTGGACCCAGTTTGCACATAGCTAAGAATCACGGTGTCATCATCCACCTTCCGACTGTGGTCCTCGGGTGCATCTATTGCAAGGCAACAAACAGGATTTATGGTCAATAGAGAAAAAAATGTTTTCCAGCCAAAGTTCTTCAACTGCACTATTAAAGTTTTGTGTACATAGAAACCACTCATAACAATCCTGGTGCATTACGTTAAACTATATAGAATGCCATGCAGTGGAAAAACACTGGGCTTGGGAGTTTAGTTCCCACTACAACTCTGCATCTAGATTTATACTTTCTGCCACTGGCAGGTGCTTTGGATATAAGTGTGGTTTATCTGTGTTTTTTGCCCCCAACGGTGCCTGGAAGGCAGCGCTGCCTGGAAGGCACCGTTGGGAGGCACTGGTTAGGGTTAGGGTTAGGGTTAAGGTTAAGGTTAGGTGCCTTGAAGGCAGCGGTCACAGCGTTGCCTGGAAGGAGCAGTTGGGGGCAAAACACCAGTGAGCATGAGTGTGCGTAAAGGTAGTATAATCTATTTTTTTAATGCATGGTCTCATTTACTCACTCTCTATGGGGACTCCATTGACAAACCAGCTAATCTTGGGTTTGGGTTCTCCGTTGACTCGACAAGTCAGGATGCCGGTCTCATTCGGGGCAAGGATCAGGTTCCTGGGAGCGCTGACCCAGAAAGGAGACGCTGTGGATGTCGAACAGAAATAGGGAAGATAGAGAGCGAGATTTATGAGGGAATGGCGAAAAAAAAAAAATTGCTGTGCCCTTCGCTACATGATAAACGTACTTTAGGGATGTAAAAATAGTTGCATCCATTTTAATGTACGATTAAAACATGTCCGTTAAAGCTGACGTAAAAAACTAATTTCATACTAGCGATCACAGGGAGTCACTAGATTCAAAGTGTTGCTAGTGCTACCAATCTCACTGCAAATCAACACGTCTGCAGCTTTAGTAGCTCTCTGTGCAGTAATTTGTTTTGCCAGCTATGTTGAATCCCAACAAACCAAGAATGAATGTCCTTACACTAATACCCAATTCTGATGTAATGATAAAATAAACTTCCACAGTGCATCAGTACAGTGAAAATAACTTGGTTAACCTGCATACCTTTAACAGAGACCTTGATGATGTGTTGTGCAGTGCCCAGCTTGTTTGTGGCTGTACAGCGGTAGTCCCCAGCATCAGCTTCATTCACGTCAGAAACCTTGAGCGTTTTCTTGAAGTTATAAAAGGACATCCTGCTGCTCGGCAGCTCTCCTCCTCCATCCTTCTGCCAGGAGATCTCTGGAGTGGGCCTGTCACAGAATTAAACACAACAGGATGTTTTTGTGCTATTTCTGCATTTTGTGCTGTCAAATGCTTTTGTTAAGACCCTGACGGTTTCCTATAAAGCACATTGTTGTATAATACAAAAAGGTGTCTTTCTTCCATGTGGATTACAGTTACAGCAGACGCCTACTTACAAGCCGTCAGCAATGCATTCCAGCTCCAGAGTCTCCCCTCTCAGAACCATCTTGGTGCTGGTGATGCCCAGAGGCGTCATGAAACTGGGGCGACGCTCCCCATCTGGGCTGTCTGAACACACGAGGACACACGACCAAATCAGAACCAGACTGCAACGTAAGACTTGGAGGCTCCTCTTGCCACATAATGTGAGGAGTTGGGTGAAACCATGAGCTCAGAGGGCCATTCATATTCTCATGAAGGAAATAGGTAGTAGAAACGTACACTGTCATGAAGTGAGACATGAAGTGGATTGTCAAAGTGGATAGAACGATAGTCAGTGAGTGAGTGAGTGAGTGAGTGAGTGAGTGCTTGGAGCCTCATTGCATACTGTATGAACAGCACATCAGAATTAGAGAGCAAGGGGAATCTCCCTGACAGGAGTAGCCGGTGGTTTGTTGCTATGGCAACATTGGGGTCTCATCTTAAAAGCAAGTTTTCTTTAACATTCCTTTGGCGAAAAGGTCAGAAAATAACAAATGATCCTCTTCTACATCAAAAGGTGGAAAAAGAGCAATGCCATGTTAGAATACTAATATCATGCTTCATTTGTGGCCATCTTGGATAATCATTGAGGGTGTGCTTGATGTAGCAGAACATGAGATCAGTCCTAAGTGTTTCTATGATTCCAGGAAAGATGCAGTTAGCTGACATTTATTGTTATGCATGCTTTTAAAGGTTTCTCAAACCATCTTAGGCTTTAATATTATCTGTATACAGAGGTAATCATGGATATTGCTGTTTTGCCATGTAAGTTTGTATCGTGCATTATAGTCAAGTGATTTCATTCATATTATATTTAAAATCTCTATCTTTAGACCCTTAGTTTATATAAGGAAACACTCCAAAAACACTGAGGCTAGAAATGAAAAATGTAGTCATGTTTGTTAATGTAGTCACAGAGGAGGGGATTGAGGCCAAGTTTTAGGTGTGTGTTGGGTATGGTTAGGCTATGGAGTAAATACAGGGCTGGGTTCACACTGAGGGGGCTGAATGGGAATAAACTGGCAGCACTCACCACTATAGAAATCAGTGACATTGTATAAAGCAGCCACAGTCTCATTCATTGTTTCCACTGTAATATAACAAAAAATCATAAGCATGCAAAACTAGGAAAGAAAACAGGAAATGTGTTACTTTACAATGGCTTTTTTTTTTCTCTTCAGTGTGTTGCAGCAAAAACGTTAACACATGGGGATGACACTACAGTTACATGTTACTGTGACAACTGTTCTATTGCTAGAAGCACATCATAAAACTCAAATAAGGTAGAATATAGGAAGAACAGCTCAAACATGTATCTAAGGCTAATGCAGGTTTGCTGGAACAACACATGAATTTAAAATGGTAGTTAAATCTCAATGATAACAAAGCGTGATAAAAAATAATATCCATAAATGTGAAATAAAAGGGACTGTAAAAGGAAAAAATATTATATTGGAATAATAATCAGACAATAACAATATAAATGATCAGCAATCCAAAACTCAAATCTTAACTACATACATTTGAAAATAAATGTATATTCCAATTTTGTGGTAAAGTGTCAAATGAAAAAAAAGTAGAAGTTCTAAGCAAATACTATTCAGTTAATTCAGTGACTTACTATCCAGCACAGTGACTGAGATGGGCTGTTTCTGCTGGATGGTTTGTGTGTGAGGGAAGCGAGCATAGCAGATGTAGTCATTCCTGGTGTCTTCTGGCAGAACGTTGGAAAAGTACAAATCTCCATTTAGAGCCTGGGACACTCGTTTATCCAGCGGAAGCCTCTGGAAGTCTGAAAGACAGGCAGAGAAAGAAAGTTGGTTAGTGGTCAGTTCATGGTTTTCTGGGGGTTCATCAGGCGCATTTTCCATCAATTCTCTCCACAAATACCTCATGATTTAAGCTAGCCTGTACTGTATGTATCCTGACTGAATGTTGAATACACATTACAGTGTGCAATCCTTTTGTCTGGTCTATTGAATTTGAGATTCCTATGTCCTTGTGCCATGAGTGCAGATATGTATACATGCAAAGGACTCACTGTTATCCATCCAGAAGATGACAGGAGGGGGCAGCCCTGCAGGGGGTCGGCACTGCAGCACTAGGGAGACCCCCATCTGCACCACAATAGCCTCGTTTCTCTCCTTCGACCACAAGGGGGACCCTGCGAGTCACAGAAACATCAAACAAAGGCACTGGAGGCCATAGCTTCACAAATAGTGTGGATCACATGAATCCATAATGTTTGCAAAAGTGATGAGATTGAGCATTTTGTGGAAGCTGGAAACTAGGAATCAAAGTTCCAAAATTAACTTGTACTTGACTACCCCAAAAAATAACTGCAGTTGAGGCTCAAGCCTTTAGAATGTATTATAATTTTTGAAAACCAATGGAAATAATGTCATTTAATATAATTAGAAGTCTTACTGGACTGTCTGATGACAATGTTGTTGGATACAGCGGTGCCGTGCTCGTTGTGTGCCGTACACTGGTATGTTCCCTCATAGGCCTCAGCCTTTTCCCCACTGATGTCAATGACCAGAGTTCCTGAACCAGGCTTCATCAACACTTTGGAGTCTTTCTCTACATCAAAGTGGGTCCCGTTTCTTGTCCATGAAAAGCTAGGATCAACAAAAACAATAATTCACACTGTGTTTTCTAGGCTAGAAGCGAAGAGGAAACATAAAAGACAGGAAATGACACAGTGTTGGCATGTTTGTTCAAATGATCAAGATGCATTGCGGTCTGTTCAAGCAGACTGATTGTAATCACTGACTTCATAGCAGGGAGTTTGACAGATTCTAACTTGATTCAGGGGCTGGTGGCAAATCTAAACTGTGTCTAATTCACTCTGCCATGTGTGTTTCTCAAGTGGTCTCCATGACAACAGTTGCTATGGCGATTCATATTTTCACAGTGCTCCAGGTTAAGTTGAAACAAATCTATAATTTCACAGAGAGGACCATACAACTGAATGGAAATCAGGTTTTCCTCTTGATTTCTGAAACTCTCAGGTTGAATCTTTAGCACATCATTATCAAGTTGTTTTCCCCTCAGTTAAACTGTTGAATGGAACAGTAACCAGTGAAATATGCTAGCAGAGTGTGCGGCTGGGATGGATAAACAAGCATCATTGGAGGAGTGATTGTCTCACCTGGGATGAGGCTTCCCCTTGGCCTCGCAGTGGATGACAATGTTCTCCCGCGGATCAAAGATGTAATCCTTTGGGGACTGTAGCGTTATAGTGGGGGGTTGGGGCACTGGAGAAACATGAATAGAAGCATAGTTCAGACACATGCAGTGAAATGTAAACATAGCACATAAGGGGGGGCTTACAGAATCAAGCATATGCATGCAACATGCATTCACACAATCAAGTATAACACCATCAGGAGCTGCAAACAGCTCTCTGATCTAATAACAACTTACCAGCCCCATGAACTGGCATAAACCAAGCACCACTCCAAAACAAGCAAGTTACTTCACACAGTAACAGTGTTGAGATAACCGCATGCACATCTAACATTGCTAGAACACACAAAAGCAAGTTGAAATAACGTTTTAAGTGCAAAAACTCAACACTAGAAGTCACAGCAGTGTTTGAGGCAACTTACATCCTTCCAGTACTTTAGCTTTTTGTCCAGTGTGACACGCCGTACCACAGTGATAGAATATTGAGGAAAGGTGTTAGTTTTTGCAAGCTGTAAATCACAAGTTTAGGTGAAATAGTTGCTCGTTCAAGTACTTTGAAGCATTTTATTGAGTCTGCCTGAAGTTTGAGAGATGATTTCCCTCTTTCTTTTGTGAAGACTTCTATGGCTTCAGTTCCATTAGGCAGGTGCAATCAATGCAAGATAAGTAGTTGAAGAGATCATAATGTCATGATATACTGTATATAGGGAGACAGAGTTCTTCAGAATTGCATTTCATAACTGAAAGCCGCAAACTGGATTCCATGCTGAAACATGCAAAGCTGAAACATAAGAAAAACAGTAAATTGCTGCTAAGATGCAGCAACTCTAGAGCCCACTTAGTGGCCCATAGAGGCTGTAATGTTCTTCATTATGCCCCCACAATATGAAAATGTTAAATGGATTTTCCATTGCAGTTCCCCATAGACCTTGACGTGTTGATGCAAGAAAAATAGTTGGTAAAAAAGAGTTTTCAGCATTTACTATTTTGGTAATCATAGTAAAAGTGATCATCAAATGGACAATACTTACGATCAAGAGGCACTTCCAGCGCTGAGGTTGTGTGACACAAGAGTATCAATACCACGGCTGCAAAGCCTGGCACCCACTTCCTGTTCCTGTCCATGGTCAGTTGTGTCACGATGAAAACCTTCTGTCCAGATTCAACGACACAATCAGGGCAGTCAACGGAGTGACAAAGTCTGAATCCACACTGCAGAAAGGTACAAAACAAGCAGATTTTATTTTAATGATTTTATTTGGACTAAGTGATCTCCAAAATGGGTCTTCACTGACATACTGACAACTCTCAAAATGTGAAATGTATATAAGATCAGTCCAATAAAAGGAAAGATGTGGGTACACAGAATATTTAGTCTGAACCACGAATGGAAAGTTTACTTTGCTGCAAGTTCACTGACATTCTTAAAGCTCAACATCCAAACTAGGGTGTGTAAGTCATGGATCACAAGTGGCTTGTCTGTTGGATACCATGTCATCCTGCCAATGTAAGGAATTTGGCAGGAGAAAAAGTCCAAACAAACTTGATTTTAGTCCTTCTAACTTAAACAACTTAAGCATCCTGCAGTCCTACATTCTACAAATAACACATGGACTGTTTGGGCAGTCTTTGTGGAGCTAGCTGTCTTCACATTGCACTGTTCTCAAAACAAGATTTGCCACTGCTTACTAGAACATCCCACATGCGGCAAGATTTGCCCCATCTAACACGTGTTTGCCTGTAAACATATGGCATGTGAGCGCACTCGGCCAGAACAATCACAACTCTGCTGCAGATATAGCTGCACACAGCACCACATCAGTGGAAGCATCCATGCCAGTGTGTCGTATGGATCAAAGTTACACATGAGTGCAGGCCCATGAGCGTTAGCTTCTGTTGCGGGGTGGACCATTTAGAAAGAGACACAGATTGATACGTACAGCCGCCACAAACACACCACCATGTTGGCATTAATGGGGAGTAGGACATTGTGTGTGTGTGTGTGTGTGTGTGTGTGTGTGTGTGTGTGTGTGTGTGTGTGTGTGTGTGTGTGTGTGTGTGTGTTATTCCCATTTTTGTGCTTTGTCTTGCAGTGTGTGAGCCTCTGTCATATGTGCATTAGAACTCATTTATTAGCAAATTGGTATTATATTACTGCACCAATGACATCAAGATACTTCTGTGCATACAATGTTTTTGATGAATTGCTCTATCTTCGACACAATAGTAAATTCTTCACGTTTAGAAAAAGACATTAATTATCAGCGCTGGACTAAATGATTTGTTGAAATAGATTAAATGTTTTCCATTGCATGAGCCAGTTAAATCACAGTATGGGAGACAGTAACTCCTGTCAGCAGGCTGCAATGGATTTTCGAGGTGGAGCAGGGTGCTGCTGTCAGGTAAATGGCTCAGTCCACCCTGACATCTTCATTATTCATGACATGCACATGCATCTTTGCAAATATAGACCCACAAGCATGTGGATACACAGGCAGAGCACAGGCACAAATACAAAGGGGGTTGAAGTCTTCAGAGGCATTTGAAGGTGAAACTATCAAGCTGGCTGGGAGTCAGGTCTGTTACGTCTCTACTCTGCTGGAGAGGAGGCATGTCTGATGACATAGGGAGAGTATCGGTAATGAACACACACACACACACACACACACACACACACACACACACACACACACACACACACACAGAGAGAAAGTAGTGTGTCAGATAGTATCTAGCTGAGCTAGGCAGAGTGTGAGAGCTGATACACCCCCAGGACACAGCTAATTACGCCGACACGTCCTATTTGATATTACTCTCACTAGTTAATCGAGAGAGAAGCCAACTGAGAGAGAAAGAGAGCAACCCAATGTATGTTATGCACTGAATGCATTAAAAGCAGGCCATGCATGCTAAATCTTCTAATCTCATTGTGAAAAAGGCAATGTTATATTATGCAAATGTAATAGCCCATCTTCAGATTAATAACAATAATGCTCCATGCTGCTGCAGCGAAAAAAAAAGTCCTTCCCCCACAGCGACACATATATTAAGACCTCCAGCATGGCTTAATATATATGGCCATTTGGGTGACAAAGGAGAAGGGGAGATGGATGATTGGAATTGATTAACAGAATGTACAAATAAGTTAAAAATGAAGACATTCAAAACATTATAGAGGATGGAGAGAAAAAGGAAAGAGAAATTCTATACCCTAAGGCAGGGTTCAACAATAAGGGTTGCCCGATGGCCAGGGGCAAGTAAAACGCCAAGTCGGGCAAGTAAATACAACAACCCTTTTTGGTAAAAAAAATAGAAATAAAATTTGAAACATGTTTTCCGATTATCATCATATCATAAATTACGTTATTTGATTTGAATGTGCCGTTGGCCAATCAAGAATTGAGTTGACGTATTAGTGACGCATGACTGGCGGCTGTCTTGTTAGAAGAAGAAGATGATGATGATGGCTGCGTACGAGCGAAATAGAGTGTTTCAAGCGTCCTGGAAGAAGGACGTTCGCTATTGCAAAGGGGCCAGTAAAAATGTTCTTAGGGTATGTCGAATATTTTTTTTACTTGCCCGACCGGAAAACAAAACAAAACATTGAACCCTGCCCTGAGGGGAGAGTGTGATAGGAGACGTGTGAAAAATGTACTGGCCTTCTCCTTTTAAAGTAGGGTAAGACCAATTCTACTTTTGAGGCCTATATGAATATTTATGAATATAATAAATAACAAAATCTGTAGTACTGTATGTCAGCTGACATCCTCATTTAAACAGTCCAAAAAAACTTTAATATCAGAAACTTAGGGGTTTGAAAAAAGTATGAGATTGGGATTTTCAATTTTAAAAGAAATACTACTAAATAAAGACACATTCTCAATTCAAAGTCAAATATATATCAAAATGCTACAGTTAACTGCTCAGCAAATTTCTTTGCATGTCAGCTCTAATATGTGATGTAAGTGATAAAAGCCTATTATCATAGGTAGGGGTAGGGCTTAATGGTCAAGCTCTATTTTAAAGTAAAATTTGCTTCAAATGTTTCCTCTTAAAGGAAGCACAGTGATTGAATTAATTGGTTTGTAAAAATAAAAAAAATGAAAAACCCTGAAACAAGTTATACATTTTGGGGGACACGCCTATTTGTTTTCTGTGCTCAGCACGATACTTTGCATCAAACACTCGACAAGAAAGCTGGCGTATTTTCCTGTTTCTAGTCTTTACGCTAAGATGAGCTAACCAACTAATTATATATAAAGCAACTACTAAAATCCCCCAACATGGAAATTTAATATAACTCTTTATTTTGTCCTGTGTGTCTGTCTGTTTTATAATGTCTGACCTGGGTCACATCTCCAGAGAGGCAGAGAGCGATTATCTGCTCCGGGGTAAAAAAACAAATCAGTCGACAACACGGATGATTCCCCAAGCACGGGCACAAACAGAAAACAGACACAGACATAAAATTAGCTGCCATGTTCAAATGTCAACATCTCGAACATTTCCACAGCTTAGAATGCCACGCAGTGTTGACTGACATAAACTGCTTAAGACATTCCTTACAGCCTTTGATTTGCATGATCATTCACCCTAAAACTGAACTTTTGACCTGAAGAGGGCAAACAAGCTTTCGTACCTGTTTGACCGTGCAGCCTGAATTTTCCATAGTTACAGGCTATACCATGAGGCTGTACTGTGCTGTGTGGTGGAAAGACATTTCACTTGAGGCAAATATTATCCAAAGAAAGGCTCTCACAGAAGCACACATATACAGCCTTACATTCATCCTTAAGCTAATCATTTGCCGTTGCTCATTTCCCAAAGATGATGACAAAGAGTATTTAAAGGAGGATGAGTGGGTAACTTTGGCTAGTAGGCAGGTCATCTCTCATCCTCCTCTTTCCTTCTCTTCTCTGACTCATTGGTCAAAGCCCAGAGGTCAAAGAGTCGCCCTGCAGGTCTGCCTTTCCATTTTGATCACTCTATCCCTGTCTTTCTTTCACTTCCCGTCTTCCTTCCCCTATTTCACTGTCATTTTGTTCTTTGTCATCCTTCCTTAAACAAAGCCCATGAGCACAGTGTTGTCCGGTTTGTCAAACTGAAATTGACAATTTATGTTATTTAATGTTACATTTGCATGAAGGAAGGTGTCCAGTGGAGGTTTTAAAAATGACATATTTAAGGATGATAATGGCAGATGTCCACAAGCCATTCCTACATCTATGCCCTCAAAAAAGTCAAACCTTTATCCTCAAACATTCTCCCAAATGATGGCCGCTCCCTCTGTCGCCCCTTTCCAGCTCAACAGTGAGAGTTTGCAAAATAGCCTGTACTAGGAGTCTTCATTAGTGAATGAGTCAATATGACTCACTCCCATACAGAAAGCCATAAATGTGCACCATGAAACAATTATATAAGTGCTTATTGAAAATGTAATTCAGTGGCGCGGTCGCACAGCAGCTACGCTTCTGAATTAATCCACTTTCTGTTCCTGATGGCCACCACACATTGACTTCCCGTAACCTGGATCTATTCCCTCTTTTGCTTTGTGCATGTGGACTGAGCTGAGCACTTAAGGGGCTATTGAAATTAAATTGCTGTAGATTTAAACTGTAAGTTGTTCAAAATAATTTGGCAGTGGCTTACTGCGAATATCAGACATGATGGACTTTGGTACTAGAATACCATGTACCCACATACTTAATGTACAGTATCTGTTAATTTTCAATTTAATCAACATTCCCTTTTTTTTATCTCACGTGCATAGCTGCTCTTTACATTTGAAAGTTTAAAAGATTGCATCCTGTCATGATGTGACATTTTGGGAAATACTTATTTCCAAAATAAATACTTATTCGCTTTCTTGCCGAGAGTTAGGTAAGATAATTGGTGCACTCTCATTTTGTCACCCTTGGACAGAGACAGGCTAGTTGTGTCCCTGTGTCCAGTCTTCATGGTAAGCTAAGCTAAACTAAGCTAACCTGGCGGTAGCTTCATATTTACCGTACCGATATGACAGTGGTATCGATCTTCTTCCCTAACTTTCAGCAAAAAATAAGCATATTTTATCCAATTGTCACATTATTCCTTTAAAACTGCCTATTTTTTACCCCAGTATCTGTGTTGCATTTTCTATACTGCAACTCTATTATTGAACCGTTTCAGCACTTTGGACTTGTTGGAGAATTCTTCCAATAGCGGGTTGAAACCGACATCGCCATTTAGCCATTTGTGTTAAGTTCAGTGTCTCTGATCAGGACACTGAACTATGAATTGCTCTCAATGAAATTACCTCAAAGAAGCAATCCCCTACATATCTTCAGTTGAGATGAGAAAGCACTTTGAATTAAATACTTGGTATATAACCAGAGCCAACAATTCTCAAACACCAAAGAATGACGTGAAGCCTGCTGACACAAACCCAACTGTCTTCCTGCCTCTCAGTTTGCAAACCCTGAAGCAACGTGCTAAGTTGGTCACTCCGCAGCCTTCAGTCACACTGAGAGACACTGAGGCATGACAGCCTGACTAAACAGATGAGTGTGGAGGCAAAGGGAGTCAGGAAGAGAATTAGAAGGGGGGGGGGGGCAGTCATCTGCAGTCACATCAGATCACAGTAACAGAGGTATTCCTAAGACAATAGACACAGAGTCAGCCAGACTGGACTCTCTGATCTGTAGCTCGGTACATAGACGGTTCACTATTTGAAAACACCTTGATGCCACAATGACAGTTTATATAGTATGCCTTTCGGTCTGTCACGAAATTATATTCAACATCAGTTGTATTTTCTTTGCAGGCTGAAATTCCACTCCTATGGGTAGACAATCAGCACATGCATCATAACACACTAACCAGACGACACTAAACTGCGGTGGCCTTCAAGCAGTCTGAGTGTCTCCAGTAACCAGGTCACTAGAATAGGAGTTGTGAGCCATGAGAGTCCCCACAGACCCACAGAGAGAAACTGCAGCTTAATTGTGAAGCCACCGTGACTGCAACTTTACTGTTGACATTTGAGAGGGCAGACTTTTACACTTTTGTTAGGGGGGATGTGCATCTGAATTAAAAAATAAAAAATAAAAAGAAATAATAAAAACCACCCTTAAAACTGTGGGGAAAAAACATTTAAATATCAGTAGTTGAAATGAAAAGCCAAACTCCCTGAAACTAAAAAGATAGTGGGGAACGAAAAAGAGGACACTGACAACCCTTTTATGAATAAAAGACCAACACCTGACTATAGCAGCTTTAATATATCGCTTTTTCTCATACATTAAGATGCAGGCCAGGGTTGGGGTGTTCAATTCAATTCAATTTCAATTCAATTAAATTTTATTTATAGTATCAAATCATAACAGAGTTATCTCGAGACACTTTACAGATAGAGTAGGTCTAGACCACACTCTATAATTTACAAAGCCCCAACAATTACAGTAATTCCCTCAAGAGCAAGCATTAGCAGTGGCTATTGCGACAGTGGCGAGGAAAAACTCCCTTTTAGGAAGAAACCTCGGCAGACCCAGACTCTTGGTAGGCGGTGTCTGACGGGGCCGGTTGGGGGTGTTGAACATACTTCCGGTGTCTAAAGAGGAGGAATGCAAAATGTGTAGCAATGCCAGTGGATTCGACATCAGGAGAGACACAAAGACATGCTAAGATACCAGTCCTCTGTGTAAACAGAAGTAATGGCTGACCCCGAGTAGAGAACACCAACCTGCTTTTAGTCCTTGTCTCTATATCTGTCAATTTGATAACTTTATTGGCCATCTGCTCTGTCTCTCGTTCCCATATCTCTCTTTCTGTCTCCCTCCTTGACAAACTCCCATCAAGCAACCGGTCTTCCATTAACAAAGCCCATTGTAAGGTGATAAAATGGCTCTACGTTTTCAGGGGCAAAGCCTTGACTGGACTTTTTGATCAAAAAGGAAAACAAAGGACTAGCACTGCATCGCTTATCCGTTTTGATAGATGGGCCACTATTCATGCATGTTTCATATCTTTTTACTGAGTTAAGTATTATTTACTAAAGCACATTTGTGCCACAGACAATAGTTGGATAACGTTACACTTCCCTTACTTTGGAAAGTAAGGAGATACGTTATTTGAGGGATGGGAATAAAGCACTCACTCTCAAGCAAAACAGAAGCTATGCAGGGTGTGATACAATGTGTATTTTCTGTTAAACAAACACTTGACACTGGGAAATGCAGAGGTGAGGTGTGGAGTTTATTTTAAAAACAAAAAAGACTTCAAACTTCTAGTGAAGATGAGGTAATAGCAAACTTGCATTACTGGTTTTATTTCTAGGGAAATGTTCACACAAAATGCACCCACAGATCAGTTTGTACATTGGATTCCTTTTTACCAGGGGATAGAGATACTGTGTGTTGTATAATTTTGCAACAGCACAAAAATGACAGATACTTAGCCTGAAAGATGACCAGTATATTCGTGTTGGTCAGTAAGCAGTGTAACTTTTGCTCAAAAGCACTTAAGTCATGTTTCCTTGTCAGGAATGAAAGATAGCGTCAACATATAATCGGAAGCCGTCTGCTACAAGTTATTGTAAAATAAGCTTTCACTAACACCACTTCTTTGCAGTAAAAAGGACAGAACTGGCAGCCTCTTTGTGTCCTATAGCCCCCAAACCGGATCACACACAGCCACCTAATCACAACAAACTATCTCAGCCTCTTTTTGCACGTGCGCACATAAGCACAGAGGGCCTTCCCTGTTTGGGGTCAGTTTTTCTAGCACCATCCGCAGAATCCCCCAGCGCCTGCTTTTCTCTGCGGCTTTGTGAAGTGCTGATGGTCAGCACGCCGCCCCCTCCCTCATCCGCACTTCTACAACCACCCCATGGGGGCCATTGTCCTTGATGTTGTTTACCACTGGGATAACGCTGAAACGGCAGGGGTGTTCTAGGGCACAAGGTTAATAATAAAAAAATATGCCCACAATTCAAATGGGTTCTTTAATGCCTCAGAAAGTGTGCAGTCATGACAGAAAAGCAAATGCACAAATATATGGTGGGAAAAATTGGTTTTGAACTAATTCTGCTGTGTCCAAAAGAACAAGATTCTTTACAGACAAGGGGCAGTGTCATCTGCATAGGTGAGTGCATAATTCTTCATTTAAATATAGTTTTAAAACTTGGTTCTAAAAGTTCTAAACCAAGGCCATATACAATAAAAGAGAAGGTAAAGCTTGTGCCTATTGCTCAAGGAGGCTTATGACAGGATACCGCAGAAACATACCTATCTTGGAGAGAACGCACACACTTATACAACAGAAGAAAAATTGAAAGTGAAACTTGTACTTATCTATGTAATGTTATTCTGTGTTATTAAATGGTTTAACAATGAAATGCAGAACGACACTACAGACCAGAGTCTCTGGTAATAGTGATGGCCAAAGATTAAGAAACAAAGAGCTGCTGAGCCCTCCTCCCATAACCAACTTAACCCTGTTGCAGTGAGTTCCCATGCATCTCGCAGCACTTTTAAATCCCTGATATGCATAGCCTAAGAGAAATATATTATTGTCATTTCCTGTTCCCCTGTTTCATTTTTCCTATTCAGGGAATGTGAGCGGCCCTGCCCTTCCATGAACTGAAGCTTAACAGCTTTGCTCCAGGCACATTCAGGTAACAGAGTGATCCTTCCTGAAAAGGTGAAACAATGGAGAGGGAAGGACATCTCAGAAGGTGTCACACCCGACATCTTATAAAGGACTGATGATAAAATGATTTAAAAAATAAAGCTCAATCTAAAGTGTTCTTTAAGTGTTTTTCTAAACAAAAAATACAAACAAAGGATTATGTATGTATTTAAAATACAAGCAATGAACATTCAAAAATATAATCAAATGACTGTAAATTGTGATTTTGTTAAACCAAGAGTGCAGTATTAAGCACTAGACTAAACCATGTGTAACTCATAAAAAGCCATTACTGATAGCTGCCATTACAATTTGCTTCATCTGACATCCAATTATAGCGCTGTGATATTTGGACAATTGCACACATTTTGCCATGCGTATGGACCGGTTTGTTGGCTGCCCGGGGCTTGGTTGGGTGTTGGGTGTGTGCCCATGTGCGTAGTGTGTGTGTGTGTGTGTGTGTGTGTGTGTGTGTCGCCTTCTAAGGTCATCTCATCAAAAGCCGTGGGCTCAGCCAGAGCAGAGGGTCATGCTGGCTATATGTGTGTGTGGGGGGTTCTATTTGTGTGTATCTGTGCTTGTGTGTGCATGTATTTATGTACAATTTTGTATATATGACATTAAAACTACAAACTGAATCTTGTGTCCGATCATTTTTCTAGCCTATAACGTGATACATTCTAGTGGAAACAGAGGTTTGGGTGTAACAATTTATTTGTTGCATCAATGCATTTTTCATAAATATGAGTCAACCTGTTATAGAAAATATTTGAGCAATAATCAGCTTTATATGAAACACATAATTCCTTTAAAAAATTTGATTATTTTCCAAATGTAGCACATCACACACTCTTATTCTGCCACAGAATAAGAGTGACTTCCTCCAGCAGTTGCTCCATATTAGTCATGTATTGCTGTCTTTTTGGTTACCCCCAAATATTTTATCCAATCAGTGTATTTCTCTCTCCCATTTACCAGTCATAACCTCCCTTCCCTTTCAAATAAATCAAAATCAAAATAATATCATCTTTCAGTCTGCTGCTCCCACCACTGTAAGAGTCCAATATATAACGATCCAGTACATTAAGGTGTAAAATCGTCTGCAAAATCACTGTTATAAAGTTTGAAGCATGTGCCAGGTTTTAATTCCTATACCCTAGTAAATTCAACAGAAACCAATGGTTGTAATAACACAAAAAGTATCTAAAAACTGAGTATCTTAAAAAATAGAACAGTATGTTTTAGATAATGTTCAGCAGTGGTGTATAATTTACAAAATAAACTTGTAGCTGATGGGCTAAACCATGCAAAATAGCACCTAAAATCAATAGTCGGTCTCATTTTAATACAGTGTGACAATGTGAACGTAGCCACATAAATCCAGCTGGGCTTGTAAACCAGCCAAGTCTCATTGCTATTCCTGGATGCTACTGCTCGGTAAAAGGTATTGATGAGCAGATGGATGCACGTGGCCTTGGTATGTGACTCTGGGCTCTACTGTGATGTGAGTTACAGTGTGTGTGCGTTTGTATGAAGTGTATGTGTGTCCTTCAGGTCAAGACTGTTATACCTTTTATGGCTGATGTTCCTACTGTACACATCTTTTCCATTGTACAAGGTCGATCAAGGTCTGAAGACCTTGTTTGTAGCTACTTCATCACAACCTTCAAAGGCGGAGTACGGGACGCTCGGCATACTGATGATGTATCTATTCTTAGGGCTAAAAATGCAAAGTTTTTCCCCATGGAGTGCAAAAATTGTTAATGTTGTGTTGTCTGGGGTGCATGAAAGTACACAGTAAATTGTATGGTGTTGGTGAAAAGGCAACAATAAGGATAGATAGATATATAGAAATATAAGGATAAAATAATAAAAGAGGGGTAGTGTATGGGGGGGGAGATTGAAGTAGATCAGGCTGAAATGTTAGAGGAGAGAAAAGTGCATGATGGGATGGGAACAGGGCAGGAGGTGAGAAGGGGGAGGGGACTGATTGACACGTTATGGCAGAGCAACAAGCTGGCATGCCCCTTTTTTTCTCCTCCACCCATCTGTTCATCAGGATTACTCATATAGAGAGAGGGGTGGTGGAGGTGAGGGGAAGCTGTAGGAGGGCAAAGACTGGGTTAGGAGAGCAGATCCATCACCACAACCTACAATAACTGAATTCAAACCACTTTTCCATGACATATTTTCAGTACACTGCTGTGGTAATGACTCACTGTTAAAATTATGGATCATTGCAATATAGTAGAGTGCTCTCATGGGGCTATTCAGATAGCAGTGATAGTAATGAGAGGTGGAAACATTGTAGTGGTGTATTATGTAATGCTGTGCTGCAGCGCCTGCTCTACTTACTAAGACATGGCTCCCTACTGACAAATATTTAGTTATAATTTATATTTTAGTTTTATATTTTTAGTTTAGTTTTTTCCACAAGGCTTATACAACATGCTATGTACTGCTGGTCTGTTATCTGTAGAGTTTTCTTGTTAACTAACAAAAATTTCACATTCAGTGTTACTCTTCAGAATGCATTGTGTGTATCCATAAGGCCTAACAAACGAATAAGGTGCATTTCTTTCCTCATACAACATTTGCAAAGCCAATAATGTTTAAACTGCTGGAAAACGACTGTATTGTTTTTTGGAAATAATAGAATAAAATGAATAGAAATTAACAAAGAAAAATGTGCTGTTTTATTTCATGCATTATGCCTGCATATGTGAAATAGCATCTGTGTTCTCTCTGTTTTGTGTGTGGTGTGTCCAGTATATGCACACGAGTGTGTCATGTGTCAGCAGGTGAGCAGCAGGTGACGCTAGGACATGTGGTCCTCGTCCAAATACATGCTGGGTATTCATATTGTCCTGTCACCTTTCTGGTTATGGACATTTTGTTATTTTCAGTATTGTTGTTGTTGTTGTTGTTGTTGTTGTTGTTGTTGTTTTTAATTGACGCTTAATGCTTTTTGTATGTTTACATTTCATTGTATTCCAAAACAAATTGCATAGCTTTTAGCAGCACGTTGGCTGAATTAGGAATTTATCTTATTGATATTATTTAACTCTTCCACTAACAGAACAGTCTTTTAAACATGAGCCCAAACTGACACCACATCTACTCACTGATATTCTTTCACTTCCTTTATGAGTTAATTTCTGAAGCTATATAATTGTACTTTATTTTGTTTTTATCATCTACAAGGCAACAAAACAAGCCTAAAACCTTTTAAAAAAAGGAGGTTGCAACAGCATGAAGCTACTGTACTTTGCTGGGTAAATACAAATTGTATGAATCAGTCACTACCAGCTGTAAGACACGCCTTAACACTCAGCACTTTCCATCCATGCTGACCTTTCGTATTAGAAGTACAGCCGTGGTTTAAAAAAAACTGATAAAATGACTTTGCAGTGCATTTCCAAACACAAATATGTTTGTAGTGCTGTCAGTGACAGCCACAATAATGTACATCCATTTAGTGCATATATGAACCCAAGCCACAGTACAGTAATCCCCTCAGGGTGATACTGAACACAGGACACAACAGCCCATATCATTGGGACACATGCACACGGCGAGACATCACAAAAATTGTGATCAAAAACTAGAACAGGAGGTTAGGGTGTTCAGGAGAGACGCTGATTCACACATCTAGTAACATCAGTGTGTACACAGCATGTAGGAGCAGAGAATAACCTCACAAAACACCAAGGGTTACCAAGAGCCACACAACAGATGCAATAGGAAAGCAGAAAACGTACATTCATTTGCAATATCTGACTTACCTGTGAGGATTTAATCTCAGCCGCTGTCTGTCTTCAGGAAGTGGTTCAAACCTGTAACAATGAGAAGGACATCACCCATTAATGGGGCTGTTTTTCACTCAAAATTAGCCTTTTGGACTTAGCAGTTCTTAAACAGTGTACACTCATGACACCACACGGTATAATCTTATTCTGCATGCAATCATAAAAACTGTGCTACGACTATTATCGCCGGTGATATTGGGCAGACTGTTGGTACAAAGGTGCAGCATTTAAAACTCTTCATAGAGAACTGAAGTCCATGGTTGACAAAAGATGCATCTAATGAACGCAGCCAAACATAATTGAGACAAAGGGACATATTTGGTTCTCAAAGCTAACAGACTTGAATCCATTCATCAATACAGGCCGGTGTCACACACACACACAGCACAACATGAATACATGGGCACATCCTCCTCGCTCTCCAGGGAATACCCAGTAAATTAATGTGTCTTGCTGAACACAAGGACCTTCAATCAATAACCAAAATGTCTCCAGTCATTTGTATTACTTTTACCTCCAGCGGGGGATACACACAAATGACACAGCCCCCAACCCCCCTCCCGCAAACAGGCTTCCCATCGTGACCGTGAATGCATTATCATAATCTCTGGAGGGACTCTCCATTCATCTCACATTAGCAAAACAAATGTGACAGACAAAGAACACCGGGCAATTTAGACGTGAAGCCATTAAAACTGCAGTTAGCTCAGAGGAGAAAGACTTATGTGATTATGTGAGTAGCCATTAATAAGCCTAGGTCGAACTGTTTGAACTCATCAGGTATTGTAAAGGATGAGGAAGGGTTGACATGGGTGAGTAGCTGCTGTCACTGAGTAAGAGAGAGATTGGAAGAACGCCAGCAACCCAACCCAACCCAACCCCAAGCCATGACCCATTACCATGGAAACAGGATGGAGAAAGAGAGAGGCAAACCGGAAAACAAGGATTATTTGTTAATGTCTAACATTGGAATCAAACCAAACCTAATTAAGTTTACATGAAAGTGTAAATGTACCATGTTGAATTGAATTAATTTGGTAACCAGGACTGAACTGAATCAAAAATTGAACTGAGTCAACTGAGACCAGAGAGGGCAGAGATGAAGAGGGGGGGAAAAGAGAGGGAGATGTTAATGAACAGAGACAGGGATGTACCGAGACATCAGAAGACCCCAGCAGGAGAGGCAAAGTGAGGATGATGGGCGAGAAAAAGAGAGAGGGAGAGAAAGAGAGATAGCACATGAAAAAAATTTACGGCAAGTGGGAATCAGAAACATACATTATTAACGTTCAAATCTAAAAGCGCTTCATCATTAAAGCGCAGGAGAGGGGTGGAGAGAGATATATAGAGTAGAAAAAGAAGAGAGAGGAGAGCTGTGAGATGGCAGAAAAGAAAAACTAGCAGGCCTGGCCCCAAGCTCCAGCACATTGCCATGGAGATGAAAAGAGAGACGGACCATATGAAAACAAATATTTTGACATTTTACGAAATATGCTTGTTCACTTTCTTGCAGTTAGACAGTACGATTCATACTGCTCTACAAGATACAGGAAGGAAATGGTTAGCTTAGCTTTGAATAAAAGACTGAAAACCGAGGGATACCGCTAGCCTAGCTCTGTCCAAAGCTCACCAAATCCACCTACCAGCTCACTAATGAACACATTTTATCGTGTCTGTACAAAAACCAAAGTGTGAAGACGAGAATGTGCTGTTTTATGGGCGTTATGTCCTGGATGATTTCTTGGCCAGGAGCAGTGACTTTGAAGGGTATCTGCTGGTTGCCTAGCAAACCTATGGTAACAACAAGACTCCAGGAAGTACAAGCACAAATTGTTGTCTTTACACTTAGATTTTTGTAACGTGTTAATTAGTGCGCTTTAAATGTGCCGGTATGTGGATTTTGTTTCCTTCAGGCAGAGCCGGGCTAGCCGTTTCTCCCTGTATCCAGTTTTCAGGCTAAGCTAAGCTAACTGGCTGCGAATATTTAACAGACAGACATGAAAGTGGGATCAAATCTTTTCTCGGCAAGAAAGCGAATAAGTGTATTTGGAGAGAGCGACCTGACAGGCGTTGTATTTTGAAGAATTACACAGTTTATGTAGAGTTATGATGAGCCTTCAGAAAAACTCATGAAGCAAAAATAGATCTAATTTGTTCCCTACATCTTCAGTAAGGAACTAAAATATATCTATGACAACAGTGTGAATGAGAAATTAAAGCTCTGTGAATATTTAAACATTCCCTGGTGATAAAGGCCAGTGTTTCTCTGAATGTCCTTATACCAACTTCAGTGAGGTCGCTATGTCTGATTACTAAACAGTGCAAAACCTCTCAGATTTACTATCTATCTCCTGTTTCAATTAGCTGCCCAGGTTTATGGATCCACTGGGAACCAGTACGCTGCATGTGTGGGGTGGAGGGGATTTTGCAGGCTGTGATGAAATAACTGACCCGAGGCATGAATAGAAATGTGGGTGCACGTGTATATGTGTGTGTGTGTGTGTGTGTGTGTGTGTGTGTGTGTGTGTGTGTGTGTGTGTGTGTGGCACCAAACCATTAAAGGGTTAATACACATCCTCACAAACCCATACACAGAGCAGACAATACTTTCAACATGGGCTAAAATTACTCTTCTATCTAAATCTAATTCTAAGTTGCTTGAAATCCATTTAAGGAGGGAAAATATACTTGCAATTCACCAAAAAACATTAAAGCCTCAATATTAATAGAAGTGGCAGATACTGCTAACAATATATGCAATAGAAATTTCTTCACTGCTGTCTACTATAGCGTTTATAGTTTTATTGCTATTATTGTTAAGAAAAATTGCTTTTGTTTTCCTTTTGGAAATTGTACAGTTAAAGCCTTGTAACTCTAAAAAGTAGGTGTAAGCAGCCATCTGAATGGATCCGTCCTTTTTTATGTGCCCACTCTCTGCCACCAGTGACGGGAGGAAAACTGTGTAAAATAATCTGCATTGCTTAAAGATCAGTGCCTAGGCTGTCATGAATGAAGACCAACTTTCTCCCTCTTGAGAAGACGTTCCAGACACCAGTTGCCCTGGAGCTGGCCAGTGCAAACAACAGAAAAAACAAAAGAAACACATTTGCTTCTTTAAACAAATATAGGGTATCAGCAGCACACCAACAAAGGGAAAAGGCTGAAGGCATTTGCAATTGCTTTTCAGTTTCAAGGTAAGAAAAAAAGTTTGTCACATTGCCAAGCTACGTGATCTAAAGTACATTAACGCTTGTGAGACCAGAGCCACAGTGATTTGGCAGTCAGCTATGGAAGCGGTAGCACCTGGGCAGTGATGACTTTTTCTGGAGCCTGAACGTTGTCTGTTAATCAAGTATCAGACATACCATCTGCGTGTGTTATACTTGATGATATTTTGGTGTAGGCCTTGGGGTTATTTATTAATCTCCCTGTGAGTATGTGTGTGTTCTGTGCCCATGCACATCTGTCTTCATGTACCTATAGTCACAGAAAAAGACAAATTACCTAATTAAGATTGTTGGGTTTAGTGCACCGTTTCATTGGGTCGTATACAGACAATGTTCTACACTGCCATTTACAAAATCCCCTGGCACATGGTAACGGTGCAATGTGGTCGCTTCACATTGGTGGAACAAGGCTTTATCGGGACATACGGTTGCATTGGAAATTAATATTATGTAAATGCATGATTTGCCTCAGGGTAGTGCATATATGGTAAATGAAAGGGGACCCAGAATAGACCCCCTGAGGCACCCCACAAAAGATAGAAGCACAGTTTACAGTTTAGGAATGTTTACACGAATGGCACACAAAAGTATAAAATGTCAAAATTGCATGATCTTTCTAGAGGTAAGGCTAGTTTGAAAAATGCCACAAGCCTGTGTCAGGATGGCCTCTACAGCTGCTTTAGAAGTCTCCACGGAAGAGTTCAAACCCACACATTCCCTTGTAATGTTTGTATATGTGTGTGTGTGTGTGTGTGTTGAGCACAGAGACTGAGATGAGGGGGGTTGGTTACCATGGCTATTCAAAGGTTTTTTAATTTTAACAGTCTGTGAGCATCCTTCGGATGACAGACAATACACACAGTTCAGTCCCACACAAAAAGAGCAGTCAGAGGGAGCTGGGTTTAATCAGAGAGATTTATTGCCGCCTGAAAGTTTTTTTTCTTCCCTCCAGAGGTTAAGGGGACAATTCTCCCTTCCCCACTGTTCCCACTCGACACCACACAATGCACGCAATGAAGTCATCAAGAATGTTATACATACACACAGAGATGGTAAGAGCAAGAAAGATAAATCAAGATTAAGGAACAGTAGGAAGTAGCATTCCTCTGCTGCTGATCCTGCTTAGCTTTCTGCAGCTAAAGGGGAGCATATTGCAAAAGTGTCCAGGTATGAGAGCTCTCTGGGGATTGGATGCAATCATCAGAGTCATTTAACAGCCCCAACAGATAGTGACTTTATTAAAGCGAGAGTGAAGTGGGACAGGAAACATGAGAATGACAGGGATGAACAGAAGAGTGGGAGGTCTGTAGCAACAGACAAAAAACAAATAAAACATGATTTGAAAGCTGACTGAAAATGACAGGCAGTTTGGCTACCATCAATGCAGATGAAAAACCTCGCCGTATGTTGGTCAGCTCCATTTAATCAGTCACAGTAAGAGAGAGGCCTGGCGTAGAGTTCAATTTCTAATCTAATCTGAGTGAGTATTTTACAAAATTACATTCTTTTTAGTACAGAATTCCTTCTTTGTGTTGCTGATACTAAGCAAACTAAGAAACACTTTCCCAAAGCATAATGTAGCAGAAATCCCAATGCAGCCTTTTAGGTGGCCATGTACTGCCATAATTACAGTAGCTTGACAAGAACAGCCCAGGGTTTAAAAAGCTAATGCAAACAGTACACCTAATGCTAATTCAGCCTTGAGGCCATTATGCAGTCAGTGTTAGAGAGGAGACAACAGTCAGACAGAGACACACAAATGTGAGAAACATTAAGACAAAATGGATAAGACTTAGTTATCATTGTACTTATATATCAATTAAATCAAGAGTATTTCCTTCAGCCTTTCAAGATAAACAAATATTGCTAAAGAAACCAGATCTATCGAGATCTGACAGGCTGTAACTAGCATCACCATGGAGAGAGTCAAGCAGAAGAACACCCAGAGTGCTCAACCGAGCAGATCTTGGCCATCAGTGACGTGACATGTCATAAACACGTTGGAAAAATGCCAATGCAGCCAGCACCCTAGAGACCATCTTATCTAAAGGAACAACACAAACGGGAGGCAAGAGAAAGACAAAGATGGAGACAATGAGAAATGGAAACATGGAAATGAGAGTGTAAGGAACAAAGGGGCTGTTGACAAGGGTGGGCAAACAGTGGAGGATATAGACCTATACGATGCCTGGGAGACGTTTAATATTGACTGCATATCTTCTACCTAACACAGATAAAGGCAGGAGAAGAAGAACAGAGGATTGAGGCCTCCTGATATTAGTAACAGCATTGAAGAGGGATTTCTCTACAGTATATGATCTCATTAATGTAGGACTGCTCACAAAAACCTTGTTCTCTGTGATGAGGAAGCGACAAGCTCACACAAAGGCTGCTCAGACACCACCGGCTTACCGTGACAGTGAAGTGTAGATATTACACTTGCCGCATTCTGTTTGGCATTGAAGCTGTAACCAAGTGAGATTACTGTAAATGGGATATCACTACTTTTTTTATTTTAATGGTTAAACAAAGCCACTGCGTGGAGAGTTACGCCAGATTGTAGCTTTTTCATACTGAGAAAAGACGACGCACGCTCCTCACTCTTCTGCTAGTCTCACACCACACAAACAAAACACCTCACAGCTGTGCAGCATTTGGTATATCCTGCAGCAACCGTGCGAGACAAGACTCTTTTGAAGGAAGATAAAAACTGGATATGATCGGGGCCAGCCACATTACTGGATTAGCTATTTTTAGAAAATATGGTGTTTTGTCTTGCATTTCATTTTCAAGTATGCCTCCCTCAAGGTTTCTGTGTGTATGTAAATGTGGGTATGGATCAGGCTACGCATGTCCTGCTGAAAGTACATCATTCATGATATTTCATATCAGTCCCAACTTCGAGTTTTTGATGGAGCTTGATGACCATTGCACTTTCACACAGATCAACCCAAGGTGAACCCCAGCCATTTGGGATTACCGGCCTGATTTTTCCACGTCCAGCATGACTCTCTCCACTGTACATAGATGGATTTCAGAACTGGCCTGCTGGATACAGGCCCAGAACCTTTGTTTGAAGTGTTCATTTTGTAGGGGATAGATTTCGAATAGTTGCAATGATCGTCATCAAAAAAAAAAAGATTGTCCCACATTTCAGCTGGGACAGCATGAGCAGTTGGGGCACAACATAACAGTGAGAACAGTGGAAAAACTAATATGTAGGATGTGTGCATGATTGGAGTGAGATGTGATCATCTGTGTGTCTGTGCATGTGCAGGGCTAACACAAAGTGACTAATTACACTCCACTCAGCAGTTCCACTAGATTGAATGCGAAAGCTCTAAAACACACACTGCACTAGAACGGTTAGACTTGACATTAACAGTCCACTTCTGAAAAAGGACTTAGAGCTACGAGCAGACAAACCAGAGCGCTACCTAAACAGCAGCTTTAAGCAGGAGTAGCCAGGGCTCTTGTGTTCGCTGAATGAATGTGCTTGTGTGCTTTGCTTTTTTCACATTTATAAGTGCTGTATTTGTATATGGTCCCTTGCGGTCAAATAAACACTCAACAGCCCGTTGTGTAGCATTTGCCTCTGTAGCTCTTGACTTTGTTAATTGAGAGCTACGGAGCCTGAATTTTGTGGGCTAACAAAAGCAGTCTTAAAAAGCAACAGAAGCTACATGCAAATGTTTCCGAGGCCATCCTGAAATATGTGATATGCCATGATTCACGACCTCACCTGAGCAGCAAAAATGGTCCCACTTATTTGGATGCTGTCATGGTTCAGTAATGCAGTGATGTTGTTGCTTCCTTGCGGTGTGCAGGATCCCCATTGCACAAATTGGACCCATGCTACCATATTTGCTTACCACCTTTGCCCTGTTTCTTAAACAAATGTACAATGACACACAACATTGACCAGCAGTCAATCCAGTGAACAGACCATAGACTCAGCGACGCCTGTCTGCGGCTCAAAGAGTCGCAGGTTTACAATATGCTAATATCACACTCTTGCTATTAAAAACCCTCATGGATAAAAATGTCTGACAATGAAAATCCATTGAGGAAAGTGTCCCAATAACCTCATTATTTGACGCCAATCTTAGAACTGAGGAGCACTGCTTATATCTATCCTTTGACACCCTTATGTGGCTTTTGGAGCAGAAGAAATCAATATTTCAGGAGATGGTTACTTTCGCACCTGCCAATCTCTGACAATTCCTCAAACAACTATAATCATCTCTCTAAAACACCTCTTCCTTTCTTTATCGCTGAAGAGTACACTCAAGAACATTCGGTGTCTTACATTAGTTAAATCACAACGCCTAAAGCATATAATAAGCCTGAAAACTAGATCACAAAAACATGTTTGATTTAAAATGGGTTGAAATTAATTAAATAAAGTCTATATTTTAAAGCAGCTTTCGACACAGAAACCATGTTGATTAGTGTAGGGGAAAGTGTAGAGGTAGAGATCTGTCCTTCCTGTAAACTATATGTCCACGTTAAAGGTCCCGTGGCAAGAAAATTTCTCTTTATGAGGTTTTTTAACATTAATAGGAGTTCCCCTCAGCCTGCCACCAGTGGCTAGAAATGGCGATAGGTGTAAACCGAGCACTGGGTATCCTGCTCTGCCTTTGAGAAAATGAAATGAATGAAAATGAAATAAGATGGGCCAAAGTCTCGGGAAAGAGACTTCAGATACAGTATTAGGGGACCACTAAGGTCTATATAAAAGCATCCAAAGAGCACCATGTCATGGGACCTTTAACATGTATATCAAGTTTTCCAGCCACACCTTCTTAAAGAAAATGCATATTGTAGGCCTCAGTACTAACCTGAATGAATGCAGCTAATGTCTGCAGCTTCACATGTACAGTAAAGCATATTGGCTCAGTGATGGACCAACCAAAGTAGCAGACCCAAGCAGCTTGCTATCACTCAATCTCTCGTTGCACACAAACACACAGGCAAACGCTATTCACTGTTGCCCACAGGGCTGTACAGCCTTGTTGGCCAGTGGTGCTGATCTCGTGGCGGGCCAGACAGCACGGACCCAGCTGTAAAAGAGTGGCTATCTCTATACAAAGGCCCCAGTCAGCACTTTGGTACTCTAAAAACAGATGCTGCCTTAGCTGATGAGTGTCCCTCCCAGCAAAGCAGCCAATTTATAATGGGACGGTCCACAACTCGCATACAAATTCATCCTCTATTATGTTTACTAGCCTTGTTTGAGAAGTATTTACATTATGACACCGATAGAACTGATCATTGTTCATCTTTAAGTAAATCTTTATTGTCCCACTTATGTTTGCAATTCATGCAATTGTGCTTTGCCTCAGCAAAGACTCAGCAAAAAGAAAGGACGTATTGAGCAGAATAGCAGCTCTGTGCCTCTTGTGCATTAAAATATGACTGGCCATTAGGACTGCATGACATGAGGAGAATGTGCAATATGCGATAATGTTGGTGAATATCGCGATTAACGACATTACTCACGATAAATAAACAGATATTAAAGTGAACCCAGTTCTGCTGCTTTCAGTGTTCTGCTGAAATACAACAAAGTGTTGTTGAATTCATAACAAACACAAGTAAATCATTTACAATATTATTTTATTGAACAAATGTAACATTATATTGAATATAAATGGCACCACTAAAAAAAGATTGACATTTTAACGTGCAGTTTTCTACTGATAATTTCTTGAAACTAACACAAAATAATCTGTTTTGTGTCTATTGCGATATGTCGCAGCCTTTCGCAAGGTGTATATTGCGCCAGTTGATATTCCTGATGTACCTAAATCCCCCTGCTTTAGGCTAGAGGAGGCTCTGTCTAACAAAATGCCCATCTGACTGCTGGGATTTTGGCTAACCAAGATAAACCGAGTTAACTCACTCCAGCCCGAGTTAATGAGCTTATGAAAGATCAGCTGTCTTAGAAGAGGGGTCTCTGCTTTCAGCTACACTGATGCCCTACGGGTCCCCGTGCCTAATCCAGGGATCAATAATCTTGTTGTCAATACAACCCCGTATGCTGACACTTGGCTTTGGGATACCTGATACAAATTATTAATGATTGTGTGTTCATGTGAATGCTCTGGTGTGGGTCTAGGGTGAGAAAAGACAGTATTTTGAGTAAATCCCAAATCACCAAAAAGGTTCAAGTAAAAGGAAACTGACAACAGGAGGATGGAACAACCACAATCAAACAAAATCTAAACCTCATTTTGAGACCGTATCCCTCTGCCGTTTCTCTGACAGAGGACAGTATATCCCCAATCATCCAAAATTCGACCCTGTTACATGTAAGATTGTGAGTGCAAGTGACAAGAGCAGCAGAGCGCTCAATAATTCATCACTCAGTATAGTATTTTGTGGCCTGGCTTTGATACACCAAAGCAGTCACAGTGCTTCTAAGCAAGAAGAAAAGAGACATAGTTTTGCATATGTGAGATGATATGAATTATTCACCGACAGTCAACCATACAGTCAGTCTTCCTGGGTAGCTTGTAGCACCAGATGGTGAACAAAACTAAATATTATATATATATATATATATATATATATATATATATATATATATATACTAAAAATATTATACATTATATTATATTATATACATACTAAAAATATATTATAATTCCGTAAAACATTAAATAGCAGTTTAGGGCAGCTTAAAGTTGTTCTGGTGTGCTTAGGTGTTAATTCTATGTCTGAAGAATTGCAAAATATTCAATTAAGTATAGTAGGTTGCTTTGGAGTTGCAACCTGCATTCCTCTACATCCTTTTTTTTTTTTTTTTTAAATACTGTAGAATTATGTCATGAGGCCAAACTTAAATACGCAAATATTACACAGTATGCCAAATACAGGAAAACGGCATTTTTAAAAAGGAATAATGGTCAATAATGTACCGAAAGACAACAAAAAGCTTAACAATAGGGCTGCAACTAAAGACTATTTTCATTATTAAATTATTATTGCTTGATTTGTCTGACAGTCCAAACCCCAAAAATAGTAATTGGATATTATAGATGGTTAAAAAATACAGTACATTTTTAAATTTGATAAGCTGGAACCAGTAAAACTTTGGAATTTTTGCATGAATGCAGTGTCACACTGTAGTCTGCCTAACTGTTTCTCCTTCAAATATTTCATGTATTTTGTATAGTCCAATTTAAGGCAGACACACATCAGTCAGGTTTTCCCTGAAATCATCAGATGATAAAGATTGATGTGTGAATAAATAATTAATAAGAAGATAAAAGAGCCACAGTTGGGCAGCCACAAAATGCTTTAGAACTGCATCAAGGCTGTGCTTTATTTAACATTAAAATATACAATGAATGTTATGACCCAGCTCGGGAGGTAAAAGGGAAGAAAGATAAAACCAGGTGTTTTTGGTAAAAGTAAAGTTATTTATTGGTAACAGAAAGTTTAAAGTGAATCAACAAAATAAGGTACACAAACTACATAGGAAAAAAGGTGTGACAGTCGTTATCAGTTAATGGATCTAAAGCCCGGCCCAGTCTCACAAGTACCACAATTTCACAAATAGTATTTAACATTAGACAAAGCAGAGCATAACTAAGTTGGCGAGCAGGTCAAGTGTAATCACAGCCGCCTTGAGTGACAATTTGACACACTATATATATCAGCAGGTGAGCTTGATTGCTCCTCCCGGATTGGAGGGTGATTCAAAGTGCCGCGCCAATCAGTGTCCTTAGAGCTCCAGAGGAGGGATCGGACCCAGCTGGACCAATCCCAGACTGGAAACCACACATCCTACTTCACAGGCTTTATCGGTCAAGTACTGATGTGTGTACAGATAGATTGATAAACTGATATTCTTACGAGACTCTTAAAGAAAACAGTTAATTAAGTACGTCACACAGACAACTGCCTCATCGCTGACCAAGTGACAGTTGATGTGATCCAACAGTTGTGGGACACTCCCTGGACACCTGATAGCTTGTGCTACCTGTTTATGTGAGTGTGTACATGGAGGAAACCAGCGTGGGAAAAGTATGTGATACCCATTTTAGAAAAGTAGCTGCTCTTCCACTTATTAATGGGCCTTTTGTGGCAGGTAATATATCACATAGCCTTAATGGATGACTGGCTTGAATGAATATATAACAAAGTGAAGGGGTTTCCTGTGCTTTAGAAAGGACTGATACATTGTAGTTATCAATACTAGTGGTCTTTGAGACAGTTTTCTCTTCTTTTTATTTTCATGTATATTTGTTGGCAAAATTATGTTAGGGTTTAAGAGGTATATCAGACAAACACGGACTGCCTCAAGTTGAAAAAAGAACAAAACGTCAACAGCACACACACAGCCAACAGCTACATTCTCCAATAATTCCATAAAAACGAGCAGAAAATACAAAATGTGAAATTTGCTGCTTGCAGCCAGTGAGGTGGCAACCGAGCGCTGGGTAAAGGTTAAATGGGCTTTGTGAGTCATCAGTATCAGAGCGGAGAGTGGAGGAGAGATGGAGTGGGTTGATGGTCAATAGCAGCAGTGTGTATATGGTGGGAAAATGCTGGGAGGACACTGGGGGGGGGGGCTGGGCAAACAGGCGTAGTGCAAAGCCGTGTGCAGCCCTCCCAGGCATGGAAGTAATTACAACTTAAAGAATGTATACGCGTTCAAATGTCATATTTGATAACATCATTTTTATGTAACAACAAGCTTGTGTCCACAGCATTTCCATTAAAGAACAATGCACTTATCAAATGACTGTGACAAACGTTATCATATTGCTATTAGCTGAAGAAAAACAAAACAAGTAACATCATATGGTTGACAAGATAATGACTAATCATCTTTCTTCCTGTTGATGAGAAGTGAATTTACATGTTAGAAATAAAATCCTCTAAGGCCCAACATATCTGTATATACGGAGCAGGAAGTGTGTCCAATTTCAATCTAGCTGTGTGATTATAATCACTGTGTATCTTAGCAGTCTGAGCAGGGACATCAGGGTTATCTCTTCCCCACAGAACAGACATGAGGAAAGCAGAGGTAGTAGCTGATTTGGAAGCAAATGGCCTGGTCACAATGTGTTCCTCCTTTTTATCAGTACCAGCCACAGCGTTTCAGAGAGAAAATCACTGAAAGTTTGTTTCATGCAAAGCTGATGTCTACATCTTCAAATGAAGTGTCTCATATCCCACATCCAACTGCAATGAGCTAAAGTGCTACAACGGCAGCTGGGGGTGCATTGCGTCAGGGTGCAAAAAGGCAAGGTGACTGAAGCAGCCTGGCTCTGATAGGACAATGCAGAGTATCTGGCAGCCCAAAAAACAGCCAGCTCAGCAGTTCTAGGGGTGAAAGAGATATACAGAGAGGACAGAGTGGCTATAGTGGCAGGGTGGGGCATTATCACTGATGTGAAACGCCATTGACTTTTTTGGGCCAGCATCCAGATGCATCAAATGATGCTGAGCAAGAACAAACAGGAAATGACTTATTCTAACAGTAAGTCATAGCACCCGAAGCCTGGACTGCATTCTGGTCTGTTGACATGTGCTCAAAGTACATTAAAATGGGTTTATGTGCTGTTTACAACCGAAGGGCAAATTATCATCAAACTGGCTTTTAAATCAATGAACCGAAAATCGTCGGTTTTACTGTCATTTTTCAGTAATTATTCAGTAATTCTGGCTGTCAAAATCCTATATACTGTAAGTTTGGCTCACCACACACGCGAGTGAAGCAGTACGGTAATTATGGATGGATCTTCTTTACTGCACATACGTAGCCTCACTAACTGTATTGCAGATTCAAAAAGATTTCACTTTTGGTCAATAAGTTAATATTTACCCTTTCCTGTGTATGCAATGGATATATTTTTGATTCTGAGCTTCTAAAACAGCATGGCAGTTGGGTGTTATGTCACAGTCTGGCCTATCTTTAACTTGTAAATGTCAGTACATCCACACTGTATGTACTGTACATCTCATCTCTTTACATAACACATTGAAAATGTCATCCTAATTCTCTGGAGCAGCACTGTACTGCATGTACATGTGCGGTGTGTGGGGATTTCCACACAGTGTAGGCAACTGGGCATGCCCATTATGCAGTTTAAATAAAATTAAAAAGGACTAAATAAAGCATGTTCAACAAGACCGATGTTACTCAACTCCCCCTTTCTCTCTTCAAGGCCCATAAAGATGGGGATCTGTCTGCCATACATTGGTTTATCAATTAACAGAGACATCTTAAGCTGATAGATGACTTATACACACTGAGAACTGCTTCTGTTCTCCACCCTACCCCTTCTCTTCGCTGGACAGTTTATCTTTTTCTACAAAGGCATTCTTTCAGTACGACCAGAGGGTACTTACTGATGGCGGGCTGGCCTCAGAGAGGCCTTCTATCTGGGGTCAGACGAGTAGGATCGAGAACACATTGAACTGAAGCCGCACCACACACACAAATTGGCGATTAGCAGATGCTCAATATAAAGTGTCCTCTGAACAACGGAGGCCACACTCACAAAGTATTTTTTTTACTACACGGAGTTCCTCTTAATGCCACGAGAAGACTAGAATTCACAAATGCTGCTGAGAGCAACTTTTACTATGGAGAGACATGTATCAATACACATGGTGAAATGTACCACAACATTCTGCAGCTATAAATGCATCCTAAGGTGTAGCAAATGACACCAGAAATAAGTCTTGCCACAGGGAGCAGTTGGGGTCCTGTGTGGCATGATCACTGTCTGCTTTGGGGCCAATGAAATGCCTTAAAAAGCAATACATAATTACACACTCTACAAATCATGTGTAAAGGCTCCAAGATAAATTTCCCATCAAACTAATCTCTCCTCATGGCTGGGGGTAAAAACATGTCTACCTATGAGGAAAAGCTAAAAGAAATCTGTTTTTATCCACCCATATAAAGTGCTATAGCAGTTCTCCATAGAAAACAATCATCCATAGCTGACATATTCAATTATGCCCTATAAAAACATCTCATTCTTAAGGCTGGTTGGCTCCCACCCGTCATGTGATGCTGGTGCCTTGAACCAATTGGATGTTTGGTGTGATAAGAGGAGCTTTTTAATGGCTTCTTTGACCCAAATCCTCACTAATCATTTTAGAGCTGTGACAAAGATTCTGGTGGATGGGGGGGTAATATTATTTTTAAGCCTACTGTACAATGAATTAAGCTCCAAACACTGGGGTTTGAACATCCCTCCTTCATTTCCCTTAACACTGGTAAAAAAGAGAGGATATATAAATGCTTGTGTGGCAACATGGTCAAATGTCAAATCCTTTTTCAAATGTTTCTTAAGCTATGAGTACGATTAACATGACAGGAATCGTCTGCCATGTTGAAAACAAATAATCTTCGCCTGCATATGCCTCAGTAAATCACGTAAAAGTAAATCATTATTTTCAACAATCAAACATTGCTGGTATGTTTCTTACAGCTACTACCAGTCTGGCAACTCCTTTGCTCTCACCCACTCTCCCATCTGCTGCCCACCTGAGCCACACAAACAAGTCATCTTCGGCCTACAAGCAGCGTCCTATTCAAAAGAGCCTGGTAGGACACTAAAAACGTGTGTGTATGTATGTGTGTGTGTGTGTGTGTGTGTGTGTGTGTGTATGTACAGGAGTGGCACGTTATGTCTCCTTATATTAATCTCCAGTCTCTTGCTTTCACTTCAGATGCAGCCTGGCACAGCTGGTGACCACAGCAGCATCTCGCTCCACTCCTCTCCGTTTCTCTTTACTCCACTCCTCCTCACTGCAGCTACACCTTTACTTTTCCTTAGTCATTCAACGTTTTTCTTACTTTTTCTCCTCTCCTCTCTTTCCCTTTTATTTCCTTTCCTCTCCTATGTGTCCCCTCTCCTTTCCTTTTCTCTCCCCTCCTATCCTTCCATTTTATTTCCTTCCCCTTCATCTCCTCCCCTTTCCCTCCTCTCCTATCCTCTCATCTATCCTCTTTTCCTCGTCTCCTTTCCTTTCACTTTTTTCTCCTCTCCCCTCTTTCACTCCTCTCCTTCACTTTCATTTTTCCATCGTCTCCTCTTCTGTCCATTTTCTCTTCTCTTCTCTGCTCTCCTCTCAATTCCATTCACTTTCTTTCCCTTTATTCCCTTTTCCTCCTCTCTTGATTTATAAACCTCAATTGATTGACTGAAAACATATTTTACAATAAACTGTAAACTTTAATACTGAGATACTGAATACGGTGTTTAGTGTCGGGTTGCAACTAATGATTATTTTAACTATCAATTAATGTGATGTTTCATTTTGTCTATGAGATTCTCTATTAAAAGTCAGTCATGTAATTTGTCAGCTTTAGTGTACAAGCCACATACAGCCTATACAGGTATAGTAGAAATATACCCGTAGGCTACTTCTCATAGTCCTTCATTGTGAAAGAAAACGGGGTCTCTCCCATCTCCATGTAATAACATCATCTTCCAAAAAAAAAAAAACACAACAAAAAACCATCTGTCTTTTATGGAAGGCAGAGAGAACAACAGCATCTGCTCTCTTAAAAATCTTCCAGCAGCAGCAGAGTGTCACACTCCAGACCTGGCTTTAACTTTCTCCCATTTTCCAATTCATCAATCCTCAGCCAGTCATGCTAATTTAATGTGTCCCGGTCCCTTAATGAAAACAGCCACCCAAACATGTCCAGCTGTGAGCCAAGAGTGCGGGGGTGTTTATGTACCTCCATCCCCCCTAACCCACCATCATCGCTGCAGGGTGCTGATGCTATTAACCCAAAGCATACAAAAGAATCTATGATGCTAATTGTATATATATTTGGCTGGTCTTACAGACGTGAGCCAGAGCTTTAGGACAAAAACCCAGGATGACTTTATTCACACGTGCACCGTCCTGCATACTTCATTGGTGGTTGCTTGTGTATCTTAACAACCTCTAGGGATGAATTTAAAAAAGTCGAATTGTTTCCTAGCTGCAGCAGTGCCTGAGGCAGTGCAGGAACTGAGAATCAAGACCATACTCTAATTGCAGCACGCAGATGGTGTTACAAATACACAAAACATATGCAACACCTATGTAGCTGGGAAAAGCTAGTTAGTTTCAAATAGTTTTATTATAAAGCATAAGAAAAACAGTAATACAGTTGTTGTGGAACAGAAATCTTGCTTCTTTTCAAATACTGACAAACTGTACAAAGCCGCTAAAGGCCCAGCGTTACAGGAAAATGCAGATGTTCAAACAGATTTCCTCAGAGCATTTCCTCAGGCATGGTGTGGGATACGAGCCGAACCTAAATCCGCACTGTACTTTTGTGAAATGTATTTTTTCCAGGCAGATGTGCCTGTTAAGGTTACCTCATTAGTCAGTTAGTCAAGAAAAAAAGCTATTTTTGCTGGTCCCAGGTTCTCAAAGGAGAATTTGTTGTTTGTCTCTATTAAATATCACTGTAAATCTAATATCTTTTTCCACTACTTCTTTTAATATTTCATAGAGTAGGCCTAAACAGATAGTAGAGCTGAAACAATTAATCGATTAGTCATTCAACAGAACTACTTTGATACTCAACTAATGACATTTTTTTTTAATAGCAGAAACTCTCAAATGTGCAAATTTTCTCTGCTTTATATAATTGTAAAACTTGAAGTTTGGAGATTTTTTTAACTGTTGGTCGGACAAAACAAGCAATTTGAAGGCGTCGCCGTAGGCATTTCTGATGAGCAGCATTCACTATTTTCTGAAATTTTACAGACTAAACCATTTATCAATTAATCAAAAAAAAGAATGGGCAGACTAACTGATAGTATGCCAATCTATCAGATCCACAATATATACAAAAGAGGTTTCCTTCCTTTTCAAAATATTTTAGAAAGAGAAATAACTACCCAATCAAAATGTCACCATAAAATATATTGAATCTTATGAAATGAATTAATATAGTCTTTTCCTGCAAATGGATGTATAGAGTTTTGTACAATTTCTTTGTGAAATGAAAAAAAGTTGACCTCAAACCCTAATCCCCAAACAGCCTGAAAGCAATATAGTGCATTTTCATGTCTGAAAATGGTGTCATCACTTAAGGCGACAGAATGAGAATGAGAGCCCACCATAAGCTCCATCACCTGACTTGTGTCTAATGGGCCGTAGATAAATGGGAGAGCAGGAGAGTGACGATGACACTGCATGTGCCATGAGTAATGGCTCAGTGCTGGCTCTGCACTGACAAACATGGGGAGTTGTCACAAGAGACTGACTCATGTCTTGGGATGTCTCTTAAGGGGTGGGGTTGATCGTGGTGCCATACCTGCCAGCCATGCAATGACATGCCACAGCATTGCATGTGTTTCATTTTCAAAATGAGATGTACTCCCATGGTAATCATACTAATTGATTAATAGCCAAGATAAATTTAAATAAATTACATAGTTACATAGACTCGATGTAGCGATGCGTGAATGGTGACGCCTAGATATGTAATTTTGCTTTGGGTTGGTATTGTATCACTAATAGCTGATGTCACCTGTCTGTTGTTCAACAGAAGAAGATTCGATTTATTCCAATTGATTTTATAGCCGGAGGATTGAACCAAATTCGTTAAAGATCTTAAGAATTTTTTGAACCGAGTCCTCGAGGTCAGAGATGTACAGCAAAATATCATCTGAAAATAGCGATATTGAGTTGCTATTGGATTTAATCTGGACATTACATATTCAAATGATGATTTTTTTTAAATATGGAAAGTTTAATTTGAGGTTTTTAAAATGTAATATGTTTGCTTGAATATTATGACAATAGGCCCTTGTCCCAGCCGACATTTTGACTCGTTATAGTAGGAAAAGCACAGGTGTTACTAATAACCTTAACGATGGCTCCGCTCTATCCAAGTTCTTAAATTCCTTAATGGAATTCAGCCATCATTTAATTTGATTGTTTACACCTGTGCTTTTCCTTCTGTGACATATCACAAGGTCTTCTGTGGAAAGGGCCTATTAGTGTCAAATCTAGCTTCATTTTCCGGTAATTGCGATTCAAAAAACAAAAGGTCATAACATAACTGGTACTGCAGAGAGCCTCGTCCAAAGGTTGAATGTTTTATAGAGAAGAAAACATAGAAAACAGTGAGAGTATGACATGCCTCCTCTCTTGTCTTAACACTCCTCTATACTCTTGAATACAAGAATACAGTATGAAATGCTGACTGGAACTTTCAGAATGTAGGTTATTAGCATTCTAGTGCAGCTTCAGGTTTGCACAACACAACAGAAGGCTTCCCATTTACAGCAAACCGATTACAACTAAATACAAAACTTAGTGATATAGGGACCTATTTGCATGAAGTATGGTTGAGGTTCACAGTGAACACTCATGTCAAATTTGATCACATAGTTTTACAACAACAGATACTGACTGCACAACTCACACCTTCAATTCCAAACAGATAGTGTGATTCTTATTACCAGCACAATGATTCTTCCTACTCATAGATATTTGTGTAGTCAGGTGTTATACACACTAGTCACATACTGTACACTGCAAGCAATATTACCAAGCATCTGTTGTCACCAATCAAACACATGTTCTGCAAACATCCCTGTAACATGATGACATGGGCCCCAAAGGGAATTAAACCAAGAGCATGTTTATTGATTATCTATTACTTAGCGACAGGACAAATCTGCATATCACGTCATTTCTTTAAATCACAATCTGAAAACAATATAAACCTTTAGTAAAGAAAGTGATGCAGTGATAAGGAACACACATCCACTCATATAAGCTTGCTTAGGCCTCCAGCTTATATCTTGACATTGCCTGCATTTGGTTTGTCGATAAAATGTCTGAAAATAGTCAAACTGTCCCTATTACTATCACATTTCATTTGACAAGGAAAAGCAGCAAATCATCACATTTAAGACACTAAAACCAGACAGCGTTTTGTCATGTTGCTTGAAAATTGACTGAAATGATGAATCGATTAATTGAATAATCCTCTCAGCACAAATACTGACCGCAAATGCCTAAGATTAGGCTTAGAATTCCTTTACAAATGGGTTTTCAAATCCAACAAGATGAATCATCTTTGACTGTAACCAATTCAATATCAACTCCAATTGAGTAAATCTTGAATGTCATTTGGAGACATGTAGAAAAAGATATTTCCCCCTCTATTAGACAATATTTCAAAGGGCAAACATTCAAAGGGCAGTACAAATATGACATAACTTTCCTTCATGGAACCATTTCATTTATTTAGTGGAAACATGTTGATCAATAATGAAAGAATAGGAGGCTGTTGCCCCCCCCTGTAGCCTACGGATCAATAGACACCTGCTGACTATTCATATCTCTACATCTGATATCTGCAAGCTAGGCCTTAGTGCTGCCCGTATTGAAGTCAAAACCCTTGGATTGACAGCTAGAGGAGCTGAGCTACATCTGGCAGCATCACTTGCAGACATCAAATAATCCGCTCAGCCCGTGGGCCTGCCTGCACCGGCCGGCGGCAGCAACAATAAGCACAAACCCTGCTGCTGCTGCTGCTGCTGCTGCTGCTGCTGCTGCTGCTGCTGCTGCAGCAACCACCGCTCAATGCATTCATTCAGTACAACAGCCGAGCAACACATTGCTTTCCCTCCCTCTGCTTGCTTTCATCGTTGCTCTTCAAGATGCAGTGAATGCAGTGCGGTGAAGCTGCAATGTTCTGCCTTTGATGCTCAGCACAATCCAGATTTAAAAATAAATTTAAAAAAACACGACAAACGGCATCCATATTGCTATATTATTTGCACCTGGTCATCCTAGTCAAGCAGCAGCACCACCGGGATGCTGGTGCATATGAAAATGCACCGACTTGACACATCCACTGCACCATTTATTCTCAATCGACATACCGGTATGTTCATACTGAAGACATAATGGGGGGAAAAAAATGCTATCTCCATCCTTGGAAAAAGAAAGAAAAAGAAAAAGAGAAGCATGTTCAAACTCACCGTCTGATGCAACCCGGCTCCTGATTCCTTCCCCCCCGGCAGTGAGTGTGTGTTGATGCTGTAGAAATTGATGAGGTGTGTGTCTGAGGGACTGTGCCCGGCCAGTGCTAGTCCGTCCCCCCTCGGCCGCTGCAGCAGCAAGCTGTGGTCCACACGGATCCTCCGCTCTCCTCACCAGCTCCCCCGCCGCTGTCAAAAACCAGCAACGAACAAAGATCGTCTATGCTTTCGAGACGACGAAGCACTCATGAGTGAAAAAACTGTCCCACTTTCTGACCCATTCGAAATAAGTGGGCGTCCGACGATACAGTCTTATTCCCAGCTTCAATGCTACACACAGGCCAACGTTTTTGATTTTTTATGTTTAGTTTTATTTCGACAATTACTCCTCAAAGAAAAACTGCATTCAGTTACTTATATATGGTGGCTTCTTGCAAGGATGTCAAATGAACCACATTTATGTAGCCTATACTTAGGCTACAAAATAAATAGACTAGGCCTACATTAAATGAATAAACAGAAGTCCTGCTACTTTCTTTTTAGCTCAAAGCAATCCTGCCATAGACCTACATTAATATGTGTCTAATGTGCACGGCTGCATTGGAAGAATTTACACGTTACTTCTGGTAGATGGAGAATATATCAGAGTGAAACCTCTGTATTTCACCTCCAATATCTGTCAGCCGGTGCCAATCCGGTGCAGAAAGAAAGAAAGAAAAAGAAGAAAATCGCAACTACAGCGACCCCGTTTTAATGAGCGGCTGCAGTGGGACCTGCAGACAGATATGTGTGAAATAAACAATAACCTTGCAGAGTTATATTATTGTGCCTTATTGTATCCAATTAAAAAGCTCTTTATATTCCTGAAATAAAGTCACATGTAGCCTTTAACATCTGTGGTAATCATCAGAAAGTTGTCTTTGTAGTAGGCCTATCTTTTAATTAATTTCTTATGTATTAACCAGGTTTGTCTTCTTCTAATTTGCTGGGATCATTTTATACTTTCCTTTTAATATTTATAATTGGACTGGCAGATTTTAAAATATTATAATTTAGCAATTTAATCACTAGCTCTTCTGGTATCTTGGTGGACTGTAGTTGGGAAATACTTCATGCAGATTGGTGTGCAAGTATAACAAATGTAGTGATACTTAAATGATCTACATTTCCGGGGCACCCTGGTGGCCTAAGAGTTTAGGACGCTGGCTGTGAACTGCAGTGACACACAGGTGTTTCCCTGCCATCAACGCAGGACAGGTGGCAGACATAGACATGGTGTCAAATGCTCCACTGCACATTACACTAGCATTACTGACCCACCAATTCCAATCTGGGACAGACCAAGCATGTCTCGCACACATTAAGACCTTGTAATCAACATCCATCAATACCAGTCTCTCACTATTTTTGTCCACCAGTCAAATGAGTGATGAGAAGAATGTACTGGACCTCTGTTTAAACGGCATATTTTCATCATCGTTTTTTTTTTTTTTAGGAAAGGTTTACTGCCACTGCTTATTCACGTTTAACTCACTGTAAAGCATGTTCAGGTCATCGGCGCCGTGTGGCAAAATAAAAGGGTATACATGTACAGTTTCTTCACATGACAAAAGCATGTAACACTCATCCAGGCCGAGGGGCATTAGCATTCACAACTGAGTTATTTACCGTTAGAACGAGCAATGGTGACGAGTCCTGGGGGAAGGCTGGGATCAAGACAAATAGAGCTCTTCTCACAAACACATAATATGAGATGATAAAACATGTGTTGGTGTGTCTGTATGTGTGCATAGACAAGACTCCCTGAAAGACGTAATAAAACACCAGCTCACTGACTTAAATGCGAAATTGTTTTCCATGGGTGTGACTTAGAAAACGTAAAATTAACACCCTAATGTTGATCTAGAAGATTTGAGTTTCCACTGCAGGCACAGTCAGTTTTGTTTGATATTCATGCAGGACTGTTGGACAAATAGGGTGTGTGTGTGTGTGTGTGTAACCCACTGGCCAACCCACTGGCAGAGATCTGCGGAGAGCGACACAACTCTGTAAACTGTTCTACCATTTCTTCTTTTTTTTCCACAGAGGGGCATTGCAGACATACTGCTGCGGAGGGTGTAATACTCCCACGCGCTATATTATTTCCATTACCATTTCTGCAACTTTGTCTACTGTCTCTCTGTTCCATAAGTCCATCATACAGTAATGTTTAACCAATAATGAGCTGAAGCGAATTGTTCAAGACACAACACTCAACATGTTTTAGTATCACTTTACATTTCAAGGATCTACGCCAAGCCTTCTCTGGGACACTGTGTACTTTAAAACCAGTTTATACAGGCCAGGATATATTATTGTACGACAACGTCTCAGTGACAGCTTCCAGATACCGGCTACCATTCTGTTATCATCTAAACACCCTAACCTTCCTAACTTGGTCAGAGAGCAGCTGGGGTGTACATATTCTGACATGATGCGGTAAAAAGATGGGGATCAGCAGGAAGATAACGCAGAGGAGAAGTGACTTAATAGGAGTTTTCCTCGAGTCCTTTGGTTGATTTTGATTTTATCTTCTGCGATGACAGATGTTATGCATGAATCCTGGGTGGGCTTCATACACACTTCTAACCCCTGACGGACTTATTTGCTGGATTATTTGCATCATTGGAGCTACTGTAACCTCATAGATTATAATCACCTGTTAAGGGGTGGCTCTGATTACATAACCGTTTTTATATATGTGCATTTACAGGTTATTATGTAAGATTCTGACACGGCAGCACATGTTAAAATCAAAGCAGAGCCATGGTGAGATAACTTATAAAAACTTCTTCTCGCATGCTTCACTGTTTGTATAAGATGGCACAGGAACATTAGGCTAATTAACAGTGTGTGCCCAATGAAGGAGCTTGAAAACAAAGGAGTAAAAATATTAATGGCAAACTTACATGTGCTCACTTTTTTTTGCGCATAACGCCAACTGTCATAAAACCCACTTAGAGAGACAAAATAAAAGAGGTCGATTGCATAACACACATCAGGGACAATTTTAGGCGAATGTGGGCACGCATACATTGAGAAGATTGTAAACGAGAAGGGAACCATAACGGTTGCTAAGGAACACCATAAAACCAGACAATCCAATTCTTCTTGAGGGGGAGGAGAGACATCTCCCACCACAACAAGCAACTAATATTGCTGTGGTATGAACTATATATATATATATATATATATATATATATATATATATATATATATATATATATATATATATATATATAGTGTTTCCCACTCCTTCATGTAAACACAGCCTGGCAGACTCCATCTTACCTTGGCACTTTGGCCTTTCACACTCAAGGAAACTGCCAACAGGATGAACATCGCCAGAGACAGTTAATCTCACGTTCACCTCATTTGTTTGTCTCGACTGTGCTTGTCAAAGACACTCAGCCTCTCCCCACAGCTGGACAGGAGACTTAAATAATATGTTGGGCTGCGTTTGACAGCGGAATTTCACGGCAACAATTACACCTATGTGTTAAAAGTTTTCAGATCAGCATAAATCTGACCTGAAAATTGAGCCCGGCAAAAGTCAATTCCAGCTGTGTAACAACACAAGAACAAAGTGTTGTGTTCTAGGAATATAATTGAATGTAATTTAGGTTAAAATTATGCAATTGTGACAAATACCGCTTAACCTTACCCACTGTCTGCCAGGCCATTCTGTACTTTCTTTATCTTTAAGAGGGTTTGTTCACTCATATCACTTACCCTTATACCACTAGTCATTCAGAAAGTTTCAGCTTTACATGGCAATGCTGTGAAGTATTCACTTTAGAAGTATCTGCCATCTTATGCCAACCCAAAACAATGTAGGTGAAGAGAAATATGGTATTTCAAAGTAGACTGAAACTATCTGCTATTGGCATGGTGAGGTAAATTAGTTTGTTTTGTGTCCCTTTTAAAAAGGGAAAGTGTCCAACAAGTCAAATTCAGAAAATGCATTTCCTTTGTGGATTTTGTTTGCCTACTCGTGCATCTGGAACACCTGCTTTGCATTCTAACGCTGTTGGTTCCAAGAGGAGCCTCCATGCAGCTAAACTGAAATGTATTAATCCAGCGTCCAATCAGCCCCCCAAGAAGTCCTTAGTAACAGGAAATTTAGACCCATTGGTCTCAGAAACACATTATCTACCATGTTGCCACCTTTCAACCTAGCCACTCTTGTATGATCTGTCACCCCAGTGTCAGTGTTTACCTAATGAAAAGACCTTGCTAAAGCAAGGCCAAGTGTAGGCAGCTCAGCCATGATTCAGACCACGTTAGGGTAAAGCTCAAGCTAGCGTTGGGGGAAGAAAAATGGGCCATCAATCTATCAGTCAAGTCAGTTACAACTTTGATCGTTTGAATCCAGGAGTGAGGCATCAGTCAAAAGTGCAATGGCTGACATATTATTCTATATCTTTCCGACATCAGTCATTGTTGCAGAGGTTTGTGGTTATGCTCCCTCGTGGCGTATTGTTCACGTTGATTGGGGTAACAACAGTGTGACTGGGAGGAATGATGCTATGGAATTTCAGTGGATCTTCAATGGGATCAAAACAATAAAGCAGAAAATCGATGTGTGCGATTGGGAAAAACAGGCGATTCATCATATGAAGACACTTAGCATTCCTTTGTGACAACTCTATTGTGGGGCTCTTTGTGATGCGTTTGTGTTTAGTTTGTGTCAGCAGAATGTAGAAGCAGATAAATAACATGACATATATTCCTGTGGATTATTTTTCCCAATCCAAAAAATATTATAAGCAGAATTAAAAACAAATCATACAGACGTAAAAAATAAAAAAAAGAACATAAGTTATATCACGGTTTTTAAAACGTACATTTTATTTTTTCATGACATTTATTTTTCTTTTCGCATTCCACCAACTAATGAAGGGAGGAATCAGGGCAATATGGATTCTCACAATGTAAAAAGTGTGTCAAATTTATGATTTATTATCAGCCAGGGCTGAGGAATTCAGACAAAAGCTTCATACTGAGTAATCGGCCACAATGGAGAACATGCTTTGTACCAAGAGGAAAACAGTCATTGCATTCTAAAACTTTACCATTGGTATCGGAACAGATATTTAAGTGTCTGGAAGTGCATATACAGCACAGTGAAATTAAGAATCAGCAGTATTTCTTTTGTCTTATTCTTAAATTCTAGCAAGAGCACTCAAATCATTTATAATTATTTCAAATATTATTTACATTTTCATGGTTAAGAGCTCTATTTTACAAAGTGCATTAGTTCCTTCTTCTGTACAGTGTTAGAAATAGGCAGTCGTGTTTATGTTTTCACTTTGCAACATACATGTGTTAAATACATCTTGTCTTCAAGTTATTGAAAATGCAAATAAATATCACTTTTTTTTTTTTTTACAAAATAACTAAAGTTATCATATTACCATTAATTCTTTATATTATGGTCATGTGTCAGTGCCACATTACCATCTTTGTGCGTTCTGTCAACTAACACTTTTAGCCAGCCTTTCCCCGATCATTCAAGTAATTCATTTCATCAATCATATTCATATATTATTCCGGCTTCATCATAGACACAGTCTGTCTCACAAAGAACAAATTACATCATATTTGAAATTTTCCACATTATTTACTGTATTGTCTTTTTTTTAATGCATAATCATAGTTGTAATTGTCTAGTGTTGTGGTAAATGGTGATGAAAACGTGAAAAAAAAAATAATTTGGTATTTGATTAATTTGCCTACCAAAATGCTTAACAAATGTGTCCAGATTGTCCCCTAATCTATCGGGTCTTCTTACCTTAAAAACTCACTTGTGGTCAGACTGTTGCCAAACCAATAACTACAGCTTGGAGACAAAGGGGAGACCCTCGTACATTTCGGCCTTGAGCTTGGCCCACTCTGCCAGTCTCTGGATTGCGCTCTTCTCCTGGCTGAGCACGCTCGCCACCTTCCTCAGCTTGGCCTCGTTGCGCTCCAGGTAGCGCTCCCCCTCGCCCTTGAGGAAGTTCAGCTTCTCGGCGCGGTTCTCGTTCAACGGGATGTCCTCGCTCATGTAGGGGTTGAAGCGGAAGTATGTGTCAGGGGGCAGGAGTGCGTCCAGCATGGTGTGCACCTCTAAAAAAGGAACAAAAAATAAAAAAATAAAAGAAAGGCTGGATTGGGAGCCTTTAGCTAGCAAAGTCAGACACTAGTTCCAGGCATTTCCTCTTTCGGTTTATATTTCAAGAGACTGTACTGAACCAGAGAAATCACAGTGCATTACACACTGCCGGTGACTGCACGCCTCTATGATCTGTGGTTTATAAATGAATGTGTGTTGGACGTCAAACACACGCAAAACTAAATTTTGTGTGGTCTTACCCTCGGTATCTGTGGCACTGCTGATGACGTGGGTGAGCTTGGTCTTCAGGCTCGTGTAGGTCGTGCTGTTCTTGCCCGCTGCCTCGTACCGCCCGGTGCCCAGAGACAACACACACTGCAGGGGTGTGTTAGGCCACAAACACTTACACTCATGGATGGCCAACGCTGTGGGGTTGTTGATCAGGAGTCCCCCATCCTAAAGGAGAAGGCAGATGGGAAGTGAAATGATAAAAGGGAAGGAGAACCTCCAATAAATTGTAAAGAATCTGCCAATTTCCCTCAAAGTAAACCAACTGTAGCATGTAGCATCTTCCGGTCTTATTTCTGCTGCAACTGAAGCAGGGTGGAACATTTGCTGAAGGATTCGAAAACATTCAAGTCGCCTTCAGCATTTAATCAGTCAAATATGCTTAATAAGCAAGGTTAATGCGCATATAGGACACTTTGTATGTATTGAATGTGCCTCTAGTTTCAATATATTTGATGTGACAGCCTGTAGGGGACAAATGAGGTGAAGTGGACAAGCTGTCCCAGAGCTACACAGCTTTAGGCAGGAGGAAAAGAAGCTCCCTGGCCAGAGATGTGCTGCGCTGGCAAACCGCCCTGTTTATTCAGTAAGTAAACAAGTAGGAAAAGCTGTCTTTTTAACAGCTATCTGCATCTAAATAAGTCTATTTGTAATTTGGTCTGGAATTCAGCTAAATAAAACATTCTAATTGCTGCATTAACCTGAATTTAGCTTTGTTGATCAACATATTGCATTTGAGCATTCTAATCTTGACCGACTCCATTTATAAACTAATCCCAAATTACGTGCTTTTTCTCTAAATAACCTTACTGGCTTCATGAAAGAGTTGCTGATCTAAATGGTGCCAACAATGGCAGAGAGAGGACAATCAAGCTGAATGGATGCCTGGACCGATTTAGTGTCCGAGTCAAGTTTTGGACCATATCCAACCACCGAAGGGTTTTTGGCTCTCGGATTAATAGAGATGGAGAGTGTGGCACACAAGAGATCGGAACAAAAAAAGTGGTAAAAATACCTGAATAAGCTTAATATTTTGTTCTAGGAACCTCTTTTTGAATTCAAATGTCTGCCTAGGGGTGACTTGTCCACTCTGCCGCCCTGGTATTATTATGGGACAAATACAGCCTAAAACATATCATTCCTAGCCTCATTATAAAGCTGTTAACCTTTAGGGGTTTCAAGATATTGAAACAGTGGAACACAGTTCACAATCTTGAAACAGCAGGTTAATAACACAGCTGCGCCTCAGCTCTGACCCTCAACCTCTCACCCTGGGGTCTGACCTAACTGAATGACATTTAGCCTGCATCCAGTCACAACACACAAAGAAGATGCTGCTAAAATCCAGCATCCTCATGCAGGGAAATGACTGCTATGGCCTAATAATAATAATAATAATAATAATAATAATAATAATAATAATAATAGGTTGCTATGAGAAGGAGGAACATTTCAATTTTGACCTCTATATTGAGTGTGTGAATGTGTCTTTCTCTGCTCCATTTGTGTGTATCTATGTATTTCTGATGACCTGCAATGGCAGAATTCCCCTGAGAAATACTACTGCTAGTGCTGAAAACTAGAGTAGGAGTGAGACCGGTGGGTGGCAACAGTAGCTCAAACTCTCGATGAAACACTATGCAGCTCCAAGAGGAATGCAGACAGACAGACAGACAGAGACACACAGAGACACACAGAGACAGACACACAATCCCAGTCCATGGGAAACAGATATTTTGTCAGCTAATTTTCTTTTAGTTAGAGACTGATCATGCTCAGAAAATATCAGCTTGTTATTTACCATGCTAATTTAGAATATGGAGGAGATTTCGGTCTTGTTAATACATTAGTAGCAAAAATCACACACGTTTTTGGGGTTAGAGGTCGTGGTTACATTTAGCTGCTTTGCTAAATTAGTAGCTGAAAAAGCTTTGGGCTCGGGCAAATGACTAGTAGGCCATTTGTTTTGATTTTAAATGCAGAGGAGAATCTAAGCCTAGGTCCATGAGCATGCAGAGTGGGATTGGAGATTAGGATTGGTTATTGTAAAGGGCTGTCTACCAGGACTATGCATTAGGAAATGGCAGGGGAGAGAAATACTTGTTAGAAGCAGGGACAAGGCTAATTTGCCTAAGTAGGTTATTTAAATGAAGCTAAGCCTTGAGCATAATTGCTGCCCATAAAGACCATCTAAAGAGTTCTGGCCTAATAATCAAAATTCAAAGTATGATACATTAATGCTACAAACACTGTAGTAATTTATCAGATGGCATAACGGCCTGATTTTCATACAATAACCTCCTACCGAAACCTAATTTAATTCTTGAACCTTAAGAAAAAAGAGCTAACATCCATTACCATGCACTATGTCATTATTAGTCAGAAATGGAAAACCACTAAAATGGCATTTTATCACAACACTGTGCAGCCTCATACAGTATCAGATTCAAACATCATCCAGTGGTGATTGCTGATATTTTTAACACATACATTATCAGATTATTTATCCAGTAGACTAGTCTCCAATAGGTAGTCAGGAGAAGCAGTATTGTCTCCCTAAACATAATTCAGTAGGACACGGTTTTCGGCAAATAAACTTGTAGTGAGACACTACTGCATTAAAAACGTATCAAATATTAGTATTTTTGCTATACTCAAACACGCTTTTAGACAGTGTTGGTCTGACAGACAGGATATTTTATTTCATGGGAAATCAAATCAGAAGCGTTCCATTTCTCTGCAGGAAGGCAGGCTTTAAGTCATAAGAGGACGAGGCTTTTGATGTTTAGGGGGCATAGGCCGGGTCCAAGGAATCTCTCTCTACCTCAATCTCATTCTGTTCACTCTCTCTCTTGGACTCTTGACGGCCAGAGAAGAGGATGAACCAACGAAGGGGCTGCCTTCAAGGTTATGGTGTGGAAGAGTGAAACAAATCTACACACATACCCTTAATGTGTACACACACACGCAAGCACAGAATGCAGTGCAATGCTCTGTGCTTTTGTCCTTGGCACTGGGCAATGCAGTGCTATTGCGTAAGTGTATTGATTGGTAAGATTTCAAGGAAATGACCCTCTCACACTAAACTAGGGCTCTCAGAGAAATGTGTCTTCTTAAATTACTATTACCATCTGCGCCACTGTTCATGTTAATGTTGATGGAGATGATTTTCCTTCAAATTTACATTATTGAGCATATTGCTGTATTTTTGGACAAAATGACACGTGGCAACGCTTTCATCTATTCTGCAACCTGCGTTATTATCAACCTCCTTTTTCATACTACAATATTTAAAATCCGATAACTAAACTCAACTGAACTAAACTCCTGACCAGTTCTCTCAGTTCAGTGCAGTACCTGATGGAGGTCTTTTCCCAGGACAAATTCCTGGAAGTAGCCTGGGGCGGCAGACGAGGCCCTGATAGCCTGCCACATTTTGTGGTTGCAGTCTCCAAGGTAGTGGGATCTCACTCCTGGCATGAGTCGGTAGTTCCTGAACGCGTAGGCCTTCAAAGGTAATCCCCTGTTCACAATGGTGCTCACTGCTGACACCTGGTGGACATACAAAGGGAAGATTTACAGAGGAACATGCAAGTCATTCATATTTTTACAGCACGCCAACAAGCTGGTGTTTTCCTGAGGGCTTTGTCATACATGGATAGATAAACTTTGTTTATCTAAACAGTGTAGAGCTGAAAAGACATGTTGCTTACTTTCGGGCAGTGTGGGTCCCTAGCACTCTCAATCATACGCCCCTCACCCATACGTTCCCTAAAGAAAATACAAAAACAGATTAAAAGATACAGGCAACTCTATATACTATCTATAGACTGCCCCAGTGTCTTTAATATGAGGGATTAAAGAGAGTTGTAAACGAATGGAAAGACTAGAAAGAAACTAACTTCAGTATGTTTTCCCATATTTCACTATCATAGAAAGCATGGCTCCAGCCCATCTTTACGGTTCCAACGATGACATTCTGTTTGAAGACATCCGAGCCCAGCTTCCTGTACATCTCCTCGCACTCATCTAAGGGGATCTGAAAAATTCCCAACATGAAGGCCAAAATAGCACCTAAAGTAGAGAGGAACAAGTGTGATGTGCCAGTGAGCAAGGAATATCAGTGTTTACATAAATTCCCATGTGGGGGTCAGTGTTAGAGAAGAAGTAAGAGAGACAAAAAATGACTAACACAAAACAGTAATGACAACATACCTGTACTGACTCCACAGATGTAGTCGAACAGCTGGTGGACTCGTTTACCAGTCAGGTTCTGCAGTTTATGGAGCGTCTGCAGGGCCAGCAGTCCCCTGTAACAAAAGGCACAGGTTTACAAATCTAGACTGACAAAAATGCAAATATTATATTTGATCCACTACAATAAACATATATAGGTGGTCTTGTACAGTTGGACTGCAATGATACTGTAGCCAGTACTGGGACTGTTTTTTTAGTTGGTACATTTTAAATTCTGTAGGTGGCACTCTATTCCTTAGCCAAATAAGTTACTGCTGCTCATACATTTCTTATAAAAACAGTGAATATAAAAGTAGGTGGACTCATATTTATTAAAGGAAAATATTTATTTTCGATATTTTGGAGGACACATACTCTTTCATTTTTAAAATAACTTTTCCCCTCCCAGTATAACTTTACCTTGTTCCGCCTCCGTCTATGGCCAGGACCCGAATTCCTCTGCCTTTGACTGGTTCAGTGTAGCCAATCAGGGCCAGAGCTTCTCTCACAGCACCCTGAAGAGGCAGGTCTCTGGCCTGGCGCAATCGCAGCAGACAGGGCAGCACACTCTCCTAAAGGTTGCATCGTTATACTCAAACATACTAAAATGTCGCACTTACAAAAACATTTGAGGACTGTGCAACACATCTGACATTTAACTGAACTGCAGGGTACGTATAAAAACAACTCTAACAGTGACACAAACTAACCTTGACAGCTACACCTCGCGTCTCGGGGAACTCCAGAAGGTGATGGATGAGCTCCTCCACTCGACTGGTGAGGAGCTTGACATCAGTGACTCTCTGCAGGCCTTTCACCAGGGCTCTGGTCCTGTTGTCTAAACTCACCCTGGCTATTATCTGCATGACAAATACACACCATGGACAAAACATCAGGACCATCTGACAAATATGAAGCCTCCAACACATTTTACCTAAATAACATACCAAGTGACATCATAGAAGTGATTGTTTGCCAATTTGATTTGTGTACTGCCCTAAGCTTTGAACATTCATTAGAGCCATACTGAGCACCTAACCTTTTCTCTTTGAGTCAACAGCTGTTGGTTCACTTCATCCTTTTTCTCCTCTTCACTGTCTGTCTTCTGTCCTGCCTTGTCAACAGTGGGCTCTTCCACAGCTACTGCTGAAGACTTGCTTTTTTCAGGTGCAATGCTTTTGGAATCACCTCTGAATTTGGGGACCAGGGGTGCAATGTAGCTGCCGACAAACGCCTGAACGCTGGGCCGAGGGTAAGAAAGGTAGTGGGTGAAGCCTTTCTTAGGGGAGGAAGCAGGCACAGGGATGGACTGAGCTGCACTTTCAGTTGCAGGGATGTCAGAGGAGGGCGACGCTGCTGGAGGACTGAGCTTATCTGATGGAGAGAGAGGGGGAGGAGAGGTAGCGGGTGCTTCAATACTTTTAGCCTCTGCCACTGAGGACAACATAGGAATGTGGTCCCTAGTTGTGCGAGCAACGGTGCTGAGAGTGGGCTGAGAAACAGGATCATCAGCTTCTCTGTGGTGGTGGTGGTGCTGCTGCTGCTGCAGTGGCCTGTTGTCTCCTTCTTCTTCTTGTGTGCTGGTGCCAAAGTAACTATTGATGTGCTGAGCCAGAGTTTTGTAGGTCTCATCCATGTTGGTGGACAGAGATGCTGGGTGAAACAGCTGCATAGTTTGTTTTGCCAAAGTCGAGGAAGAGCTAGATGCAGATACATTCACTGCTGAAGCTAAACTTGATGTGGATTTCTTTGTGGCAACAAAAGGATTTTCTTGCTGCTGTTGCATGTCGGACTCTTCCTCGGCTGTGTTCTTCTCGCCTTCTTCCACTTCTTCTTCTTCTTCCTTCATGGTGGCTTTAGGTGATGATGCTGTAGCTGCGTTGTTAGAGGTTAAGGTCTCGGCTGTGACCAGAGCCTTTTCTGCATGGGTGCTGTCGACTGTGGCATTGCCAGGCTTGAAGCGGGAGAACTTGGAGATGAGGTCTGTGCTGCCTACTGCTTTGGTGACACTATCAAGTGTGGTCCTGATTCGCGACATACGTTTTCTGGCTCACTCGGAACAGCAGTGGAGAACTTGAAGTTAATCAGGCAATCGGATGATGCTTCATGACGGTGTTAAACGATGCAGCATTCTGGCAGGCTACCTGCCATTAGCAGGTTTTGGTAGAAATTCCATTTTGGAAGGAAATTAGCAATTTTTGCTGCTTGTTCTAATGTTTCCTAAAAAAAACACAACAAACAATATATTAAAAAAAACAACAACAAAAAACAGTAAGCATATTAAAATGGAAAGTGGTCAACAGAGGGCTCCATTTGCCTCCTCACCTATCCTGGTAGCTATGGAAACTGTTAACAGCAACAAAAACAGGATAACAGCTGTCACATGCTAACAACTTAGCTAGCAACCATCCAGTTCCCAGACGACCTGTGTGCTGTTCATTGTTACAAAGACAAGATGGAAGAGGACCGAGATTCATTCAATCTGAATTTCAGGCCAGAGTCAGCTCAGCTTGTGAAAAATTTGCTGGAGAGACACCACCACGCTGTCACGAAGGAGCAGCTGGATGACTCTCCTGACAGTGAGATGAGGAATAATAACTGGGTTGCCGGACAAGACTTTACAGTCGAAGTGGGGGAAAAGCAGATCGGGGAGTATATTCAAACCTGGGAGATAAAGCCCTGCTGGCTTTACAGTCTGTACTTCCTCTACTCAACCGAGGAGGAGCATCATACCTTTTATCACTACCAGGCCCGCTTCAGTACCCCGACGTCGCGGAAGCCGATTCAGGGGACAGCTAGCGTCTACTTCGTCGTGGACATATCTAAGGTCAAACCCCAAACTCTGCCCGTTGAGGTGCACTTCATAGTGGAGTCCAACAGGCTGGTGCACACACCGGGCAGGACCAGGTTCAGAGAGAAGTGGCTCGCGGACGTTATTGAGAGCAAGACTTTGCTCCGATCAGCGATGCACCTTTGAACCGCCGAACCACCCAGAAGAAGATTTCTGGATCTAGAAATACAACCAGAAGTTACACCCAACTTGCTACGAGTTGACATTAAATCCCATATAATGCTTTGGATTTCCCGTTGCCCTGATATTTCTATGGTATCAATTCACTTCGAAATAACAAAACGTTAGCTAGCTTAAACTTAAACTGTTAGCCAGTAAACAGTTCTGCTGCTAGACGTTAGATAGACGTTATGATTCTCTGGTATGACTTGTGCGTTTTGTTGGCCCTCATAGTGACTAGCTAGCTAACGCTAATCGTTAGCTAAGTTAGAATAACGTTAGATTTAACGTTAAAACACATATTCAAGACACCAAAATATGGGTGTATTGCACCGAAGCCGTTTGTGTTAGATAGTTAACGTTAACCCTTTTTAAAAACATGAACACCTCATGATGTCTCAAAGCTGGCTTGCTAGGCAAACAGTTGTCAAATATATAGCTAGCTACAACGTTAGTTAGCGTTACCATAGCTGCTGTTGGCCTAACTTTGCTTATTAAGAGAGTGTATAGTGTCAGTTTGTCGAATGTTACGCAATGTCACAAAATAAACAAACTTCTTCTTACCATACGAAACAAAGAGGGTTAAATATGTTGCCAAAATAGAGTATTTCATTCAGAAGGGAGGATGTGGATGTGATTACCTGCACGGCAGCTGGAATCTCGCGATTTCACAAGATCACGGACGTGACGCAATGACAGCTGTTTACAGTGCAAGTCTTTATTTATTTATTTATGCCACGACGTGTCGACAAAACTTATTTGGAATAAAACGAACAAATATTTCACTGCAAAAAAGGAGCAATTACAATTTAAATATATCAAGAATACACCGCACAGTATGTGCAGTATGTTTATGCTTTCAAGATCTTATGCACATTTATTCTTGGCTTGATGTAGACTATGATTCAATTGTCTGTTTACTTGGACGGTGTGTTTGTGAAATACAGAAATAGTAACAGCTCATGTTGAAATCCATGTTCAATCCCAAGTTCTATCAATACCTAATGCAATGCAACTGGCTCTTTCTCCAATAACATGCACATGTACACACCGTAGACTGTTAATATTAATATTTACAGTCAATGGTACACACACACTAAACACTCCCTATTATTCATGGCTTTTAGGTCACATAGAAGTTATTATGAGCCAATGCACAATTTAGTTTTTCACATTGTTCTCAACTATTCACATGCTGAGACTTTTTTGCAGTCAAGCCAGCAAGAGCTGTCTTATAACATCACTTAGCTTGAGTGGGCCAGAGTTTGGTTTGCTATGTGACAATTGCTGAAGACTGATGTGTCTGTTGGCAATGATAATTATAAGTCTACTATTGCTGCCTTGGTAAAGGTCAATACATGTGAAGGTGCCTTTTCAAAAGGATTTTGTTCACATGGTGAGAAATTAAACAGCAATCAGTCTCGAGAAATTCACTTGAAAATCACTTCTTTTGAGTGGCAATGTGGCGACTTTGTATAGCCATATTTCTCTATTGTATCAAAGGTGACTCATAGCTAATGGCATGTGCAATTGCTTTGAAGCTATACCTGTAACTCTTTCAAAAAACATATGAACTCTTGTTAAGTACTAACAGCCTTTAGGGGGGTATGATAGAGGCTGGATGAGTGCCATTAAGACATTGTCGTCTTTTTTTCTGCTTCGCGCCTACACCACCTTTTTATTGTGGAATATGAACATCCTGTCATGGCCGAGAAAGTATATAGTAAGTATTATATTACATTTGTCATGGGTGAAGTGGTGGTGACATTATAGTTAAATAATAATAAATAAGGATATACTTTGACAAAAAGGATATTTTCTGATTGGTGTATGGAGTGGTGCTTAAAAGGAACTTTCCACCGATTTTACGCATAAAAGTCAGTTTACTCATATTTGAGAGCCTGTGAAAGCTGTTGTATTATGAGCTTTCAAAAGCCCTGATGACATCATAAGGGTCATATTGCATGTTAAGTCAGGCTTGAGACAAACATTTGACAGAAAACCTGTGTTATAGTTAGAAACTGGGGGCATACAGTTTGAAAGATAGGGGCATTGAACAGACCACCAGGATATGATGAAAGAAGCATTTGAGTTGCATTTGGGGGGACTGTAGGAAAAAAATATAGAATAAGCGACATGCTTTTTTAAGCATGTCGCTTGCATGCCCTTTATGAAAGTGCAATAAGCAAATCAAAATCACTTAAGTACCTCTTTCATTCATATTTCATTATGCAACTTTAGGTGTAAATTAACGTTATTTGTGTGCTTGACAGCCTTCAACTCACATCTGAGCAGTCAGGTTTGGTTGACTCAATGTTTAACACGATTTTTAGCCAAGAAGGTTCCCTGATCATCTGATCAAACGACCAGGGTCTGCTCATTCCTACTTGAGCAGTTGAAGACTATTGACAGCCTTCCTTTTGATTTCCAGGTTATATTCAAAAGAACCCTTTCTGAATGTTGAAAAGCATGGCCTTCACATCTGATGGCACTCTGCAAAGTAGTATCCTCTGGTTTTAAGCAATGTTGAGATCACATTTCTGTTGTGTCTGACATCAAGACGGCTGTATTCAGACTTTCCTTTCTGCTCTAGAGTTCTTTCTCTGCCTTCCCAATCTAAATGTCAGAGCTTTTAACTCCTAGTGCAATTATCAAGCCAACCCCTAATAATAGCAGTGAAGAAAACTAATGTGTATTTTTTTTTTCCACAGTTTTCACAGTTATTTCAGTTGCTCTTTGCTCAGTTGTCCCGCTAAGACTAGCAACAAATAAGATGCAGAACGTTTATGAAATTCTTATTAAATTAGGATCAGGAGCGGTGAATAGATTGTAATCCCTTCTGCCAAGTTTATTATTTAGCATAATATTACACTAAACAAAATAATATGTTTTGAAAACTCACAGAGCATGATGTGGTTATTACAGAAATGAGTAATACCTTTTGATTATCATTCTCTGGATCTGAAAAACTTTGAAGTGTAATCTATAACAGATGCTTCAGCACTTGTTCAGGAGGCATTAGAAAACACCTTTTGAAGATGAGTTAGATATTAATAATGATAAGTTCAGGAGGGAATGTATTTGTATTTCACAGTACATTTTGAGATTATGAGTTTGACGATAACAAAATACACGTGGGAGTGTCTTATAATATGTTTGTCAATGTCAGGCTTATGACATGCACCTACAAACAGTCGTCACTGAGTAGGCTGACCCCCCTCACCCCTCCAAGTCGATGGCTTTCCCATCTCACAGCCACCACAGTCACTTGCTATACACGCGCGCAAAGGAGGAAAATGTCGAAATGCCTGCAGTGCGTCAACACTGCAATAATCCAATAATCCAACCCCTGGATAATGTACGGAAACGTTAATTGAAACCACAATTTACAAACGGGAAACATCAGAAACTGAATGGGTTCCGACAGCAACAACATCTCAGAAACGGCAACTGATGAGGATGGAGAAGTGTATGGACGTTTTGCGCTCATCAGAGCTGGAATTTTGGGTTTGGTTTTTGTGCTTGCAACATGTGGCAATCTTTTCTTCTTGGACACACTTTGGAAGAAGCGAAAAAGAAACACGAAAACCCAGCTGTTCCTCTTGCATCTGTGCTTGGCAGATCTGGTGGTCGCTTTTTTCCAAGTCCTACCGCAGTTTCTCATGGAAATTACGCACAGGTTCCGAGGCACGGACTTCCTGTGCCGGTCCGTAAAATACTTGCAGGTGGTGGGGATGTTTGCCTCCACGTACATGATAGTGGCTATGACCATAGACCGGTATCATGCGGTTTGTCAGCCAATGGTTTCCTTCTTGAAGGGCTCGTTTAGGAGATACCTCTCTATAGGCACAGCGTGGCTGATCTCTCTCGCCTTCAGCTCTCCTCAGATCTCCATCTTCTCTCTCCTGGAGGTGGAGGAGAACCAGTACGACTGCTGGGCTACATTCATTGAACCGTGGGGGAGCAGGGTTTACATCACCTGGATCACCCTGTCAGTGTTTGCCCTGCCTGCGGTCATTGTGCTCTATTGCCAAATGAGAATATGCACAACAATCTACTTCAACATGAAGAGAAAGGCGCTGCAGACAGGGCGCGCGGGCACGAAAGGTGTGTCCAACGCGATGCTTAAGACTGTGAAAATGACTTTTGTTATTATAATGACATACACAGTGTGTTGGAGCCCGTTCTTTGTTGTCCAGTTATGGTCTGTATGGAGCCCCAGCAGTGCGCCTACTAAAGGTTTGTCCAAATGATTGTCTAGGAGGTCCACATCCTTTGAGGACCAAAGATGCCTGTAACAATTGATTTAATGTCACCATAGGACCACATGTCAAGTTAGTCATCAATTGTGCACCTCAGAAAGTTTGGAGATCTGCTGCCACCTTTCCAGTCCTTTCTTTTTAAGAGTTTGTTTAACCATTTCCCTATCTCTCTTTCTCTCTCACAGGTCCAGTGTTTGCCATCATCATGTTGTTGGCTAGCCTCAACAGCTGCACCAACCCTTGGATATATCTCTATTATAGCTAACTGTCAGTCAAGATACAATCCAGGGCCTGGCGAAGTCCAGATTAATTGCATCATGGATCATGTGTTTAAATCTATGTAGTTGTTGTGTATGAATCTAATAACTGGATTAGTGTCAGGATCGTTGTACATGAGTATTAGCTTGAAATTCTGTTGGCATCTTACAGCAATGTTTCAGTGTTGTGACAAATAAAGCACCCATCATGCATTAATGAAAAACACATATTTTATGTTTTAGCGAAAAGGTTTGAATCAATGAAACAAGCTAATGCATATTAAATATTGCAGCATCTTTTCCACCGGTAACAACACCTTCACAGAGCACAATACCTTCTTTCATTCAGTGCTGGAGGAAATACATTTTTCAAAATAAACATTAAAAAAACAGATAAACAATGCTATACGTGCCATGCTATAGATCATCCATGGACATATTTGACTTATTTTGAATGTTCTGTAAATATTTCTTATGTAATTAAAATGTAAACTGCAAACATTAGCTATTTACGTTTCTTCCTTCTGCTTGTATAACTTTTGCCTTTTTGTCTGATAACAAGTAAACGTCGAAAAATACTGGGTAACAATTTACAATAAGGTACACAAAAAAATAGGTAGTTAATGATTACTTACTGTTTTTGAAAGGGTAGTTACCCTTTTTCAGAAGAGTAACGAATGATTAGTTACCCTTTTTCAGAAGGGTAACGAATGATTAGTTACCCTTTTTGAGAAGGGTAACGAATGATTAGTTACCCTTTTTCAGAAGAGTAACGAATGATTAGTTACCCTTTTTCAGAAGAGTAACGAATGATTAGTTACCCTTTTTCAAAAGGGTACCCTTTTTCAGAAGGGTAACAAATGATTAGTTACCCTTTTTCAAAAGGGTAACTACCCTTCTGAAAAAGGGTAACTACCCTTTTCAAAAAGGGTAACTAATCATTCGTTACCCTTCTGAAAAAGGGTAACTACCCTTTCAAAAACAGTAACTAATCATTAACTACCTATTTTTTTGTGTACCTTATTGTAAAGTGTTACTGTTCCTGATATTTGCACCAAAATATTGGTTGCTTTTGTTGGTTTATTGTGAACATGTTATTCTTTAGTCCTTTTTTATTGATGGTCATTTACATTTCCCCGGCAGTGAATAGCTTTGTTAATACCACCATATTCAAAACATGCACTTATATTTCTATAGGATTTGGCACTTGCAAAGAGACACAACATAATCAAAGTGCATTAGGGGACAAATGCGCTGGGATGATTAGGGGCCTAATGCACTGTGATAGTGTTTTGTTGTCCTGCCGAGATGCAGAGCAGCAGGATTGCTACAATTTGTAACTCATGTTGAGAATCATTCTCTTAATCCTCGCCGGGGCTTGTGTCATTCTTTGCCAGGAAAATATGTCATCTTGTAACCTCCTCACGTAATGCAAAACCCTCGGAGTCATTTGAAATTGCTCTTCACAAACTATTTCATACGTGCAATCAATTATATTCATTTGAAACCAATTTAGCCTCTCAGTTGCCTCTCCATCACATTAAAGGCCATTATGAATGCCTACTGCATTTTAAAGTGTTGATGTAATGCAGTGACGCAATGCCAGGCTCAATTAAAAGCTTAACAGGTGGGTTTTTTTCTTTCTATTTTGTGACAACCACAGACAGATGTGGATTAACCCTTGTGTTGTCCTTCGGGTCCCAGTGACCCGAAGGACAACACAAGGATTATGTACTTCCGTTTACTTTGTTGAGAATTGCTCTCTAAACAAGGGTTAATACAGCACCTTAGTTCTTGTTTGTACAGCATTTTGGTCAGCTTAAACTGTGTTTAAATGTGTTCTAGAAATAAACTTTACTTACTTACTTTACAAGAAACAGGGTTTAGAGAGCAATTCTCAACAAAGTAAAGGGAAGTACATAATCCTTGTGTGGTCCTTCGGGTCACTGGGACCCGAAGGACCACACAAGGGTTAAAAATACAATGTTTTATAATGGTCACAATCCACTCTACACTGTTCCACAGATTCTGTGGCCAAGACTGCTACAATGCAGAGACAGCCTATGGCGCATTTCATTCTGGAAAGCTGCTTCAAATAAGATTAGGTATCTCACTTGGCCAAAAAACTATGATGCCTAATTCAGAGCCCAAGGGTGGAAAAGTGGGAGATAAATCTTGCAGCTGGTTCATGATAATGTCATTGTGGTGGTTTAAAACAATCACCAGGGACATAGTGGACACAAACACAGCCTCCTGAAAAGCACATGCTTTAAGAAACACATTTACAATACACGTTATTCTACTTCAAAGTAAATCCATCACTGATTTTTCTGTAAAGCAGAATTGTGTGGACTGGCAGGAGATTACACGGAATGACAGTACGGTAGAACTGGCATTCAAACACAGCACAGAAATCCAGGTGGAGGGTGGGGGTGTGGCCTTGACCAACTGCCACTTTGCTCGTTTGAAAGCCATGATGTCTCTCTCTCATGGGTTGGCCAAATTCTCTGGGCGGGCAAAGTAGAGAAAGGGGAGGTAACCTTGCTCCTTATGACCTCATAAGGAGCAAGATTCCAGATTGGCCCATCTGAGCTTTCATTTTCTCAAAGGCAGAGCAGGATACCCAGGGCTCGGTTTACACCTATCGCCATTTCTAGCCACTGGGGGACCATAGGCAGGCTGGGGGAACGCATATTAATGTTAAAAAACCTCAAAGTGAAATTTTCATGCCATGGGACCTTTAAAAGTGGCGCTTCCGTTCTAATTATGCTTTTAAACAAAAAGTTTGACTTGGGTACATTCAAAAAAACACCCTAGGTTGCATTTTGGCAAGAGTTACGCTTTAAGAGGAAATACTTTTTATGGCCGTTGTATGTAGTATTAAAAAGGTTCATGGTGAGCCATTAAATAAGTTAAGGATCGTGTATTGATCACGATCATGTAAAAACATGACGGCAAATCTCAGATATGTATCAGTAACGCACAGCAACAGGCTGCTGGAGATCCATGCTTCAGTGAAGCTTAGAAACACTTCCTGTGAAGATGGTCATACAGTGCCACAGTGTGGACAAAAGCACAACAACATATACAACAGGCCTTTTTTATACAGCGGACGTTTTTACTTGTCATATAGTGGGAAAAGCACATTAAGCAATGGCAGTGTGACAGTATGCACAAAAGTATCTAAATGAAATTTAGTCCTCATTAATTTCAGTTTTTAAACACCTGTGCTATTCCTACTGTGACAGGTCAAAACATCTGCAGTGATAAAGGCCTATTGTAATATGGATATGAGAGCAATGTTGCAGGACACTGAGTTACAACGGAGTTTAATAAGACAGTTTGTGCTGATGTGCTTTATGTATGGGAGCGAGCATGTGCAACATATTGGCAAAAGTGACTCAATGGTAACAGTTAAAATCCATGCACACCAACAGTCTCATTACGGAGTGCATAGCTTGCAAAATCAGAGCAACATGGATGATATATAATCTTCTAACATTTTCTGCTTCTCTTTAAAAACGGCACCGTCTCTTTTCAGGAGGGCTACCTCAGTCTCCAGAGCACGGATTTTGGCCAAGGTGCTCTCCTCCCTGCGATCCAGTCCCAAGATCTTTGCATGCAAACTCAAGATCCTACGCCAAAGCTGATCTTTGTCAGTGTCCGGTCTGCAGTACGAGTGCTCGTAAGCATAAATGTGCTCTCCCTCACTGGGTCCCCTATCCTCCAAAAAAGCGGCTGTGGGTTCGTCCATTACCAATTCCACAGGGACATAGCTAAAAGCCTGGCCCATCGCTGCCTGGAGGGCAGCTGCATCCACGTTTTCCTCTCCATCCGAGAAAGGGCCCACTGACTCACAGCACAAAACGGTAACAATCGAGTGAGCCTTTTCTTCAGACTGGGGCTCATTGCATGGGGACAGTGCGATGCAAGACGATGTTGGCATTCCGCTGTCGCCCGGTATCTCACAAGCAGCAGTCCGTCTCTCTGATGAGAGATGTGAATGACAGCAGATGCCGGTGTCCGACGCCAGAGGTGGTTCAAATATCGTCTCTGTGTGTTCGCAAACGGAGCCGTTTGTTGAACTTGACTGCACCTTTTTGCATGTTCTGCCCAAAATAAGCGGCCTCTTGCTGAGAGGCGAGTCAAATCCTGTGGGCTCAATGTCAATGTCTAAAGTTCTGGGTTTGGCCTTGCGGCTTTGTTTAATGGTGGTAACTTTTTTCTCTCCAGCCTGAAATAAAAAGAAAAGAAGTCTGGTCACAGGCATTGTAAAAGATTACAAAACAAAGGAACAGGCTTTATGCACACCAAAAACTTTGGGTGAGCCTAAAACTTTTCTGCAAGAGATGGTGCATTTTTCCACTTATTGGTATTCTACTTGCACTTTTCCTCTTTCAGAAAATGTTTAATGCCAAAAACTTGGTCCATAAATAATTGTGTGGGGTCCGGCAAGCCCTTAATTAAAGTTAGAACTGATGGATGTTGGAAAACAAGGCAGGAAAACAAGACCGATACATACATCCTCAATGGAGGGAAATAGGGTTGGGATGGCTGTGTTCTTCAGGTAACGGATGCCCCATCGGATATCAAAGCAGTCCTCTTTAAAATGCTCGCTGCACAGGTACTGATGTCGACTCGGGGTCCACTCCTCCCGCTTCATGTTGTCTACCCATTTCTGGAGCCTGGACTTGTCTTGCAAGGGGAACCTTTGGGAGGGAGAGAGGAAAACATAAAGTAAAGGGGTGGTTTGAAAGTGAAACTTTTCAAGATTTCAGTAGTGGAGTATCAGTTGTCGCTGCATATTTTTGCATCATTTCTAACGTTAGACATTATAACGCACATTCCCTCCAACAGCCTCACAGTCTCCCCCCTGTACCATTACAACCAGCCAAGTCATTGTGATATACATTATATAGTACTGACATTACGTTATTGTTAAGTTATTGCTGCCTCTAATATTAACTTTGGCTACAACATACATTTAAACTCAGAGACACACCAGAAAGAAAATGGACAACATACGGGTAGAAGCTAATTCTCTTGTCTTGTCTAGATGCAGTTCCCCCGCGGTTTCTGCAAACTTTTACAGCGCAGTACCGTGGCATATCTACAGTGAAACTACATGAAAACGCTTTACAGAGACACGTTTGTTGCTAAATTTTCTGAAAACACAAACCAGCAGAACTAGCTAGGATAAATCATATATATATAAGGGCTAAATCGTAAACAGTCTCTTCCGGGTTGTGGTTCTCATAGCGGATATGACGTTTAATCCATCAAGATAGTTAACGTACCATTAAGATGTAGTTGCACAACTACGTGGAGGAAATTATCTAATAAAAGAATGCGTGCATGTCTAAGTTAAGTATTCATCACCTATTACCTGAAAATATAATTTAAAATAGTAAACAAATAAACTATGTAATATAATGTACTTAGGTCTCGAACCTCAACCATGCCAAAATAACAGAGCAAAGCGAAGACGGAAGTTTACGCAGTGTACTATCTTGTTTCGCTTGTATTATTTTCGGACTGTCCCTGTTCTCCACGTGCGCACTGTTTCCACCAATGGCAGTGATCCGAGTCACGGTTTTAAGAAATGGACCAATAGTGTTGCGAGTCGTGGTTTTACAGCTCAGGAATGTAGCTGGTCAACAATTGCTAGCTTTCGTTTCACATCAGCTGGAGCTGTCGGCGGCTGATAGAGGTATCCTCAGTTTGTCACCTCGTCTCCAGGTAATCCTTTCCAGTAGTATTAACGTTGTTTGTCGTGGGTGGTTTATCTGCAACTGAGAACAAACAACAGAGTATCATTAACAAGCTCTTTTTTTTAAGGCGGAGCTGGAGGTTCAAGTTTCTCTCTTATTATTCCACTAAAACAGTGAGCTGTCGTTTTCTTGAGCCCAACTCTGTTGAAACTAGCTAGTTAGCAAAGTTACGTAATATAACCTATATGAATGTTCTTTGACTAGCTAGTTAGTACCTGAATCTTAAAGTTTGAAACCGTTTTGAAAAGTCTTCCTTGCGTGTCAAGGGTGTGTGAAACGTCGTTAACGCGGGCTGTCAAAACTGTTCTATTCACAGCCGCAAAGGTGCCAAAACCAGCAGAATGGCCACAGCGCAGTCGGTGTTGCTGCTAGCAGTGCATATTCTGCTGATCTCAGAGTTCATCCTGGCCAAGAGGGACTACTACGACATACTGGGGGTGCCTAAAGATGCAACTGAACGCCTGATCAAGAAGGCCTTCCATAAGCTGGCCCTGAAGTACCATCCTGACCGAAACAAGAGCCCAGACGCCGAAGCCAAGTTCAGGGAGATAGCGGAAGGTAAGCAAGTCCCTACAGTATGCCATTCCATGCCAATGGGGAAATAACGTGTTTGAAATGATGATGAATGTATAGAATAGGTATAGCAGGTTGATTGGGAAATGTCAGTGACAGTCCCATTGGAAATGGCCAAGGTTAGTTAGGTTAGATAACATATTGCATCTCTCTTCTCTAATGGGCCTTATTAAAGAAAATGGCACCGGAAAGGTCAACCATTCAATTTATTGTCTATGACAGGTGCCTTACTAGAGTTATTAAGATCTACGGTATTTGAAATTTTTATTTATAATATAAAAATAAAAATAAAATATATATATATATATATATATATATATATATGTGTATATGTGTGTGTGTGTGTGTGTGTAATTTCCAATAGGACAATATTTCTCTCTTGTTTTACAATAAACAAATAGCAATATCCCTATATTGCTCAAGACTGAACCTAAAATGTTCCCAAATCACAATGAGTTTGAACACAATGAGTGATGTAAGGTGTCTTTTGACTCTACCAGCGTATGAGACGTTATCAGATGATAAGAGGAGGCAAGACTACGACCAGTTTGGCCACGGCCCGTCACCAGGGGGGAGCCGAGGAGGAGGAGGAGGAGGAGGAGGAGACTATAACTTTAAGCAGCACTACCAGTCCTTCAACTTTGATGACATTTTCAAAGACTTTGACACTTTTGGTCAGCGACACCAACACCACTTTCACTCCCACTCCCAAAATCAAGCCCACCAAAAGAGACAGTTTGACAGCCACTTTCAGGCCCATCGGGGGGCTATGAACAGACCGAAGAGACCGTTTCAGGAGGGGGGCTTCGGTGGAGGACTCTTTGATGACATGTTTGAGGACTTGGAGAAGATTTTCTCCTTTAACACACACAGTTCCAGGACTGACAGCAGATACCATGGCTCTGGGAAGCAGCAGTGCAGGACAGTGACCGAGCGTAGGGGCAACATGGTGACTACCTTCACAGAATGCTCCTGAGACCAGCAGAAAATGTCGCTCTACCGAGGGCAGCCACTTAGGACATTGTTGGTTTTTTAAATTGTGGTTTTGGAATTTAATGCCAATTTATCCCTTTGGTGGAATAGAGGATGGTTTTCGTGTGGCTTTTGTAATTTTCTGTATGTAAATTCCTCCAGGAACAAATATCCAAGCTGACCTGATGCTCATAGCGCAGTAATTAGCTTTCAAGGTGCATTATGTTTACTTATGATGGTGCAATCTATATAAGACTCAGGTATGGCCTAAGGTTAAAAGATAATTGGAATTTAAAATAATTTCCTTTTTAAAGGAAAGAGGCAATAAGATATATTAAAACACCACAGGAACATTCATTCTGCAGCTATTCAGGCCATAATGTTATCATGAACTCTACAACATAAACCTTTTGCATGTAAAACCAGGCTCATCTAAGCATAGTGTACTCTGAACATGTATTTTTTTTCTTTTGGTTTTTATTAATTATCTTAAAGATTGGCAAAAATTACAGTTTCATAAATGTCAATTCATAGCACCTGCATCAAATATTTCTGTGAAAATGAAGCTCCACATCCTGCGATGTTGGCTATTATCAACAGTTACCTCGTTTTAGTTTCTTCCTACAGAGTTGCATCTACCTTCACTAAGTCAGGGTAGGGAATTCAAATTAGTCCCATGACAAATGCTGGTAAACTTAGCCACAGGCAAAGTTTGTGTACTCTCTCAGCTGTTGTTTTGATGAGTCATCTGCCAGTCAAGCTAAACGGACTGAAGCGTTTTTCTGAACTGATCACAATGTGCAATATTTAGCACCTTTGCTCTTCATGTTGCCTCTTTCATAGACAGTGTTGTGTTAATGTCATTGCCTTATGTCTGCACTTTGTGTGTGTGTGTGTGTGCACATGTTTGTGTGTGTGTGTGTGTGTTTGTGTGTGCGCAGAGTGGCCTGAATGTTGATTGGTTGCATAATGCTTGGAGAATGAATAAAAAGTTTCAAGAGCAAATGTTTCAGTTAATATATATCATTTTTTATACATTTATTTTTTTTCAACACCCATTTTTATATATGTTTAGCTGCTTCCCAGTTTACAATTCATGACAAAGAAAATCTGCAGTTAAAACTGAAAGGAAACAGAAAAAACTTAAAGCTACATTGTCTAAGAATTTCTCCCATCTAGCGGTGAAATTGTATATGACAACCCACTGAATATTACTTTATAGCCCTTCCCATTCCGAGCGCATTTTAACTCATACGGTGGCCGAACCCGAAATTAGCTCTTAGTATCTCCATCTTTTACACGCAGCTGTTCTAGCCACTCCAATATTAACTTTGGTCTTGTTGCTTTGCCTGTTGCGTTGTCGTTTTAATTCTCTTTTTTGCTTCCCTGGCGAGTAATCTCCCCCTGGCATTCGTCACGGTGCCACTGAATGTAAGAGGGCGAAGCGGCAGAGATATATCCCTCTTTGGCTCATGTATTTTAAAGATGGAGGCACTACATGGCGGCCGTCATTCAAGCGACTCGCTCGTATGTATTCTGAATGATTCTGAATGGCAGATTCTACGCTTACGAGAATACTTTGATTAGTTGGTGGAAGTAATTACACATGAATGAGCACATATTTGTGAAAGAACAAAGTTTTTATTTTTTTTTGCTAAGAATTAACTCAAAATTACACAATGTAGGTTTAAACAAGCCGTGAGGAACTGTTGAACTGATCCTTCTGAACCAAGGCACAACAAAAAGTTGAAGTGTCATGTGAACCCAAGGAGGAGATGTCCACGGCCACAAGTGTTCCTTCTTATAACATATAGCTAACCACCTGTTGGTCAAGATAAACTCCAGTAGAGAGCACACAGTCACAAGACATAAATATTTGTTTTAAAAAAAAAAAAAGCTTATCCAAATTTAATTTATTTGGGAAAAGAAGAGGGCTAGAATTAAATATAAGACACTTCTTTGTCCGAAGGAAAAGGGAGGATTAAATCTACCCAGTTTAAAAAACTACTACTGGGCTGCTCAACTTAGGGCTATGATTATGTGGATTACAAAAGATGCAGATGCATTGTGGGTGGGAATGGAACAAAATTCTTGCAAAAATGTACCGATAGAGTCACTTCCATTTTTGAGTGACGTAACACTAAAGAAGCTGAAGGTGGGCAATGTCTGGATCAGGGGGACAATGAAAGTATGGTGAATGATACGTAAGAAATGAAAACTGTCAAACTCCATTTGTAGAGCCACCCGAATTTCGATAAACCCTGATTTTTTGCCATCTACGATGGATGCAGGATATAATAGATGGGCACACCAGGGGTTAAAATATATTGCACAAATGTTTAGGGGGCAAACCTTAAAGTCATTCCAACAGTTAACACAAGAATTTGAGTTACCAGCCCATGATTTTTATAAGTTTTTACAACTTAGACACTACCTTACTACACATAAGGAATGGGAGAATATCTGTAGAGCCCCATCGGAACTAGAATAATTACTAATGGCATATACAGAGGGAGAGACAAAGAAAGGGGTTATATCAAAATTGTACAAGGTACTACAACAGGAATCTAATGACAACAATCTGGACGTCAAGGGAAAATGGGAATTGGAAGCAAATGTTATAATAACAGATGAACAATGGGAAGACACATTCAAAGCAGGACACAAGGTAATTAGCAGCCCAACATGGAGGGAGTTTGATTGGAAGATCAAAATGAGGTATTTTAACACTCCAGCTATTACTTCAAAGTACAGTAATACTTCAGAGAAACGTTGGAGGGGTTGCGGACTGGTGGGAGACTTTACACATATATTCTGGGATTGCCCAATGATTTTAGGTTTTTGGAAGGATATCCATAAGGAAATAAAAAATGTTTTGGGTATTGATTTTAATTTAGATCCAGCATTGTACATACTGGGTATAGTCCCACATAATGTTGCTGAGAGGAGCTTGATTTCCTTACTGAGAATTCTGCTTTTAATAGCAAAGAAAACAATTACAGCTTCCTGGTTGAAGCCACAACCTCACAGTATAATGGAATGGCGAGAAAGGGTAAAAAGTGTGTTCATAATGGAGAAAATCACAGCGAGATTACAGTTCAAGTCAGAAAGGTTTGATCAAAGATGGTTACCAATAATACAGACAATGTCACTTTAATCACCTCTCTTCCTTCCTTTTCTTTTTTTTTTCTCTCTTCCTTCCAATTAAGTTGTATTTTACACCTGTTGCAGTACAGTTGACACTAAAGGTATGTACTCATTGTTACGTATTGATTATGTGACCTCCTTTTTAGAGGGACGGAATGTTTGAAGATAGGAGGTGAGGGCATGAATATATGTTAGATCTGGCACTGTACAAATATCTCCTAATGTGCATTCCTAATGTATGTGATGTTTGAAATAAAATAAAAGTAAGATTTCTACTACATACAAGTTGCGGCCCTATTTATTAGCTCAATCTTTGCCATCCATATTAATGTTAAAGGGTAAATAACAATTATATCAATTAACTATGCTTAGCGTTTATTTTATTGAGTTCCATCCATCTCGAGAAGTATTTAAACAGCACTTTTTTTTTTTTTTGCTTTAAAGCAATCCAGCTGATAGTTCATGAGATCTGACTCCAAACAGATGAATGAAAATGTCAATGAATGCAGCATATCACAATCATCTCAACTTCTAGGTAGGCTAAAGGATAACCATTACTGGTGAGAGTCTCCCTGTCCCTCATGGCAGTGACATACTACAGTTAAATATCTAAAGATGAGATGGGACCAACTGTAGCAAAAATCCAGAACAGCACTACATCCTTACTATGCTCATGTAGCATATAACAAAGTCACTGGGGACTAAATGTAAGGTATAGTGTCCTTGGGTTTCTTCAAAGGCGCTATATAAATAAAAGTTGTTATTATATGGTAGCTCATATGACTTGCATGTGTTAAATCATACTGTATGGTGGATCAATGCAAATGGTGATCCACTTGAGAGCCCTTGTGAACTCATTTCATTATCTAATCTAAAATATCTGTTAAGCTGGTTTTCACTAAGTGAGATCAGTAATTAATTTGGGTTCCACATGCGTGACCATTGTACAAGGTCTTTTCTCCTAACTCTTAATAACTACTTTTTTTTCTTCAGAATTTCAACTTTGATTGTTGTGATGGGCAAAGCCGGTGGCTTATCTTAGAAGTGTACTTTATTTGTATTTATTTATTTAACCATGAAAAAACTCACTGAGATTAAAAATCTCTTTTTCAAGAGTGTGCTGGCCAAACTTAAACGCCCATTTAAGTTTGTACCAGATCAAATACGCTTGCAGCAGCCAAACCTCCGAGTGTATACTACAACAAACTTCTTATTTGTAGGAGGGAGAATATTATTTCTTCTTTCAAAAATTACATAGACTCAGTTTAACAAAAAAGATGGCGAAGAACAAACCAAAACAAAAAAAACTGGATCAACTATCCATGTATTACTATGTATTGTAGTGGAAGTTTCCTTTGCAGCAGTGGGGGAAATTTCAGAGTTTAGTAAATTGAAACAAATAAGACCGACTGAGACTAAAACCAAGTTGGGTTTTTGTATTTGATTAAAAAAGATATATTTGCAAATACAGGAGCAACATGATTTCACAAAAGGCCGCAGCCCAGTGTGGAGTCAGTTTCTCAAATGAGTGAACAAGAACACTAGGCTTATATGCATCTTCAGAGCGACAGCACACACGCACTTGGATTATTATGACGCTACAGTTCTTACAGGCAATCTGATACTGGACTGGACGTCTCAGCAGTTAGAATCAAAATCTGCATGTGGGAAATGAGATCAACTCTTTCAGCATTTGTACGAAGTACAAATTAAACATAAAAATATAAGGAATTAGGCTTAAATGTAATTTTCCCATTACATTATTCTGCCCTTTTTTAACAACATAATTCACAACAAATGACAAAAAGGAAAGAAAGTAGGCTCAAACGAGTCATTAAACTTATTAAATATTGTTTCCTGACTCTTAATTAAAGCACTTATTTTCCAATTTCATAAAAACCCTTGCACAGATTTCATGCTATATCATACACGTATTGCATTTAATCCCACCATTTGTGCTGACTCATTCTCCCCTCTGTAGCCTCCCTCTCTCTGTCAATGGAATATTTCCAGATGCCTTTTTATGGCCTGCTCATTAACCCAAACTCTCTGTCTCTCTCTCTCTCTCTCTCTCTCTCTCTCTCTCTCACTGGCTTGTACACAAGAGGCTGCCTGTTCTCTGAGTGCAGTAGTACGAGTCTGCTTGCATGAACGGCTGCTTTTTGATTGATCCTGCAAGAACTGCAACACAAGATCCGACATGATACCTTCAGTTACACTCAACAATGGAGCAAAGATGCCCATTGTGGGTCTCGGAACATGGAGGGTAAGGCTGAACATTTCAAACTTATAATAGATAAATAAGGGTTAGAAAACAATGTACAGTATGGACTTGATACTTTGTCTCTACTCCTATTCTCTCAATACCTAACACATTTCAGGTGTTCTCTGGTCTGAATGATCTGCATTTTCTATGTTTTTCATGTTATGAGTCCATTGCCTTGCTGCCTGAATCCACTGCAAACTAGGTTGAAAAGTACAGGGACGTCTAATATCTAAGTAGTGCAACTGCACCCCAATAAACTTATCAATCTCAAATTATTAATAGAGGGTTAATCAAAATGTAAATATTAACATTGTACTGCACACAAACATCTGCCCGAACACATCTGGTAGTACACCATGCCCTTTACTGTACATGAATTTCTTATCATTTCATATTTTCTAGTGATTCAGTGATATGATGCAAGGCCAGGCACAAAAGACAATCACTACCACAGCTGCCACAGCCACATATTTTACTCAATATATTGATGCTTATCTGTATGTGCAATTTCCTTGTTTTTGTATCATCCTCCCTCTGTAGGCAGACCCAGGAAAGGTCACTGAGGCTGTTAAGGTGGCAATAAGTGCTGGTTACAGGCACATCGACGGTGCTTACGTGTACATGAATGAAGAAGAAGTCGGTGGCTGGAATTCATGCAATGATTGAGCAAGGAGTGGTAAAGAGGGAGGACCTATTTATTGTCAGTAAGGTATGGTAATACAGCCAAAGTCAATAAACACACAGAGGCTCTAAAATACTGTTGAGACAGGAAAAGTAGACAATTCAATTATAATTCTTGTGCAAACACATGACAACATGTAGAAGATGTTGTTAGCCAGGGTCTTTTGTTCACTCCCCTCCAATGTGAACCACAAAAACACTATACACTGACCGATAAAGTATGTTTTACACTTTTTCATAGTTGTGGTGCACCTTCCACATTCCGTCTCTGGTGAGGGGAGCCTGTGAGAAGACGCTCAGTGACCTGAAACTGGACTACCTGGACCTTTACCTCATGCATTTCCCAATGGGAGCCAAGGTTTGAATACCACCATGGTCGGGCTCAACCTTTAGCCCAATTCAACTGTCTAGTAAAGTAAACTTGACATCAGAGAAATAATTGACGGTTAAAGTTAAATGGTAACGTTTTGCACACTTTGTTGTGAAGTAAATCATCTACATCAGGAAACGCTCACATCGGAGAAACTGGGAACAGCGAACGTTTGCCATCTTTGGTTGAGAGATGAGCAGCTCAGTTCAAAGTCGCTCAGTTTACAGTGATATACTGTTGGTTGAAGATGACTGACTCAGATAATGCAGCACTTTGCCTCTTTAAATTATACATTTAAATTATACAGGCAAATCTGTGGTTAAATTGTAAAACAATAGCAAAAAATGGCAAAAACAATTTCCCAAACCCCAAAGAAGACGTCTTAATGTCTTGTTTTTGTCCAACAGTCCAAAACCAAAAGATGTTCAATTAATAGACATATCAATTAATAAATAAATAAAACAGAGAAGTAGTAGAAGTAGTAAAAGCTAGAACTAAGTAACTTTTGCAAAGGTTAGCTTTTTCATACCAAATCCAGCTAAAACCGTTAAATACATAAGTAGTCAAACTTCTTAGCATAAAGCTTCATATTTTGCGGCCATTATGAGCGAGGGAACATCATAAAATAGTTTGTTAACCTAGCGCTAAACAGCTTGTCTAATATTGGACAAGTATTGGACAGATGTATGAAAGTCAAAAGTGCTCATCAATAATGGGTGGTTGCTAAGCACACACGGTTACATGGTTAGAGAAAATGGTGCCTTATATGGCGTGCCCTCGGGTGTTATGCGCATGTGCAACAACATCCATGTTTGCACCTGTACATTTTTTTGCTTTCTTTACTTCATTAGAAATATTTCACTCACTCACTCACTCACTCACACACACACACACACACACACACACACACACACACACACACACACACACACACACACACACACACAGCGCGCGCACACACACACACACACACACACACACACATGTTCGTGGGCACTCTCTTTGTGGGGACCCATCATTGACATAATGCATTCCCTAGCCCCTTACCCTAACCTTAACCATCACAACTAAATGCCTAACCTTAACCCTTACCCTCACCCCCCCCCCCCACCCCAATCTTAACCCAAAAAAAAAAAAAAAAAAAAAAAAAAAAAAAAAACCTTTTTAATTTTTTTGGGGGTTTTAATTTTTTTTTTAAAAAATAAAAAAAAAAAAAAAAAAAAAAAAAATTGTTGGGTTTTTAAACAAAAAAAAAAAAAAAAAAAAAAAAAAAAAAAAAAAAAAAAAAAAAAAATTAAAAAAACACCTTTTAACCTAAAAAAATAAAATTTTTTAAAAAAAATTTTAGATGTTGGTCATCTAAAGAAAATAATTAAATTACAAACACCGGATCATTTCTTTCAGTCACATTTTGCAGATTTACTAGAGTCTAAATGACTTAAGGCAAGTTTTGTAGAAAAGAAATGCATTAGAATATTTGTAAACACAATGAAGTGTAAAATGTAATCTCTATAATCAAGGCTGATTATGACACACTGGCCATTGTGCTAAAGTGCAGAGAGTGGCCCATCCAAAGCCCAGACTGAAACCCAAAAAACAAACATCTGTGGAGAGACCTGAAGGTGGCAGTTCACAGACGCTTCTAATAAAAATCTGACAGAGCTCGAGAGGATCTGTCTGGTAGAATGGGATAAACTTGCAAAATCCAGGTGTTCAAAGCTTGTAGAGAATTACTCAAAAAGACTTAAAGCTGTAATTGCTACAAAAGAGACTTCGACAAAGTACTGAATTAAGGGGCTGGATACTTATGCAAATGAGAGATTTCAGTCAAGGTGCTTGGTTCTGGCTCGGTCTCCAACGTTCTCATTTTACAACTAAACAGTACACTAAATGTTCCTCTAAAAAAATTGAGGCGAGAAATAGGCAATGCAGTAACAGAAACTTGAATTAGATTTGATCAGCGGTGCCCAGTTCCCGAGCTCTCGTTGCCACAGTGTTAGAGACTCCTTGGCTCTGACTGGTTGTTTATCTCCCGGTGCAGTGGAATCTTGCTAATGCCATTAGGAGCACCAGAGGGAGGCAGAAGAATGTGATTTTTTCCCCCCCACAGATGATCTGTCTAATGTACTGTCAGGATATAGTGACAGTTTCAGCAAATATGACAACAAATTGTTGTCATAAAAGTTAGCCTACCTACTGAACCTTTAGTAGGGTAAGTTAAGTCTTATTATCAGAAATAAGAACATTTCAACTTCATGTTTTGACTTTCACTTTTCACCTCACTTTGTATTTTATGTTTTTTGCCACTGCAGCAAGGGGATGAGTTGTTTCCACTTGATGAGCATAACCAGCTAATTTCTGATGGCAGCAACTTCTTGGACACTTGGGAGGTAATTTAAATGACTTACAAAGCAAGGATTGACAGTGATAATTCAACTGACTAGCTGGCAACTGAAATCAAGCTAAATAGGGATATATACAAATAGGTTGCGAAACAAGATGTATCACTAACCAGTGTGCATTGTCTCAAAGGCCATGGAAAAGCTGGTGGATGCTGGGTTGGTCAAGGCCAGAGATGGCAAAAGTACTCACTTCCCGTAATTAAGTAGAAGTACAGATACTTGTGTTAAAAAATACTCTGGTAAAAGTAGAAGTACTGATTTAAATTTCTTTACTTAAGTAAAAGTAACAAAGTACAGGCTTTGAAATGTACTTAAAGTATAAAAGTAAAAGTAGCCTTGAAATGACAACCACTTTTATGCAAAGCTACCTGGACCACCTACGTTACTAGAGTGCAAGATGAGAAACTTCAGTGGACATAAAACCAGGCTCTTTATATTCCATCGTCTACATTTTAAATGGATGTCTGCCAAACATCCCATATATGATTATTGTTACAGAGACTGAAACTCCAACTTAATAAGATTCTATGAGTAGCAAGATATGAATTAATTGTGATTCTGTGAGAATTCACAGATCAAGTTTCTCTTTTTAGTCCCCTTAACATGTAAAGGAATCTACATGTGTGTGTGTGTGCTCAAATATAAAAAGAAAATAAAGGATACAATATAATTACTAAACATAGATTAATTAAGAAGTTCCTCATACTTTAGAGTTACTGCACATTGGCCAGGAGTCATACTTGACGCGCTCCTAGCCTATCTCAAACATCTCTCTCAGATAAGGCCAGGGATGATTGGGAATGTCTTGCTGCTTGTCTGCCTAATCTCTCGGATCTCTGTTTTCTTCATTTTCAATCATGTCGCCGTCCATACTACTATGTGCTAACGTTACCACCATCAAGCTGCAATTATTTGCCGTAAATGAATGCAGAATGCGGCCGAATCTGTCGAGTTCGTCTTGTAGTGGTGCGTTACATGCATACAACGTAGTATCCAATTAGATTGAATTCGGTAGCCTATTGATGACACGAAAAATAACGGTAACTCCAGTGAAATTATTTGAAACGTGTTAGTGAGGACTAGATTAGGACCGTATTTAAAGCTGATGCTGGTTTCCAACTACCATATATTGTTGACATATAACAGAAAAAGACTTAATATTAAGGTCTGAATGGAACCCATTTAGGCTACCTATGCGTTAATACATAGAGGCAGGAAGAAGTGCTTTAAACCAGCATTTATTAATTAGCCTATTATTGCAGAGATGGGGTTTGGGGCTGGGTCCGTGGGACTGTTTCTGGGGGTTACATTTTTTATTCGACCTACCTTTTGTCTTCTGCATTCTCCTTACCTTGTTCTTCCCTCAGACTCATCCCCCAGAAACAGTCCCACTGACTCAGCCCCAAACCCCATCTCTGTAATAATAATAATACTGGTTTAATACACTCAATAATCAATACTGGTTTAAAAGCACTTCTTCCTGCCTCTATGTATTAATTCTCATGGGTAGCCTAAATGGGTTCCATTCAGACCTTTACATTAAGTCTTTTACTTTTACATTTTCACCTGGCTATACCCAATGTTTAGATCTGTTGTGCTATTTATGCAAATTACCACATCTAATTATATTATGATCCGTTTATCCGTTTATTATGAATGCTATAACGCAGCTAATATTACGAACGTTATACCTCTTACATGGGAAACTACTCGTACATATTAGCTTTCATTTAACGTTGCTAGTAAACCTAAAAGGTGCAGTTACCATCCATACTAAATACAGGCTCAGTGACCACCAACCGGGTCAGACAGACAGGTCAGAGAGAGACAGGTCAGTGACCACCAACTGGGTCAGACAGAGATGCACTTCCTCCTCCACTGGGAAAAAGTATCTTCACTAAGAGATTTACACCTTGGAAAAATAGCCCAAAACATAAAACTTCCCAAAGTTAACACCAGAAGAGAAGCTGATAGTTCTCCTAGGGAGGGAACAGCAGCTCTACTGACAGCTAAATATGGATCTGCCTGCCACAGCCTGAGGGACTCACAACCACTTAGGATCCCAAAATTACAGATTGGTTTAGTATTTTATAGTAATTATAGTAGAATAGTATATAATGACACCCACATATTTAATATATGACATGTAGCTAGGCTATGGATTTCTGTAAACTGCTAGAGAGAGAGAGAGAGAGAGAGGGAGAATTGATTGATTACCTCCGCTGTCTGAAAACTCCTGTTTTCTGAACCGTGGTAAAGTTGGTTTTATATTGGACGTTGGATATTCGTCACATTCGAAAAATCTATTATGCAGCTTACGCTTTCAACCTATTCATGTCAAACCACTTGTGATGAACTCAGCTAACCACCCTACACATTGCACAAAGCTTCTTTTTTCAAAAACTCATCCTTTAATTTTTTAAATATTTTTTTATGTAAAGGAATGCTTTAAATCTATTATGCAGCCTGTCCTTTTGACCTATTCAGGTCAAACCACTTGTGATGAACTCAGCTAACCACCCTACACATTGCACAAAGCTTATGTTTTCAAAACCCATCCTTTAATTTTTTAAATATTTGTTTATGTAAAAGAATGCTTTAAATCTATTATGCGGCCTGTCCTTTTGACCTATTCAGGTCAAACCACTTGTGATGAACTCAGCCACCCTACACATTGCACAAAGCTTATTTTTAAAAAAAAATAAAAACATCCTTTAATTTTCTTTATATTTTTTATGTAAAAAATGCTTTAAGTCTATTATGCGGCCTGTCCTTTTGACCTATTCAGGTCAAACCACTTGATGAACTCAGCTAAGTCCCCTACACATTGCACAAAGCTTCTTTTTTTAAAAAACCCATCCTTTAATTTTTTTAATATTTTTTAATGTAAAATAAATGCCATAAATCTATTATGTGGCCTGACCTTTTGACCTATTCAGGTCAAACCACTTATGATGAACTCAACTAACCCCCTACATTGCACAAAGCTTCTTTTTAAAAAAAACCATCCTTTAATTTTTTTTATGTAAAAAATGCTTTAAATCTATTATGTGGCCCTGACACTCTTGACCTATTCACGTCAAAACCACTTGTGATGAACTCAACTAACCCCCTACACATTGCACAAAGCTTATTTTAAAAAACCCATCCTTTAATTTGTTTTATGTAAAAAATGCTTTTAAATCTATTATGTGGCCTGACCTTTCAACCTATTCAGGTCAAACCACTTGTGATGAACTCAGCTAACCACCCTACATTGCACAAAGCTTCTTTTTTTTTAAAACCCATCCTTTAATTTTTTAAATATTTTTTAATGTAAATAAATGCCATAAATCTATTATGTGGCCCTGACCTTTTGACCTATTCAGGTCAAACCACTTATGATGAACTCAACTAACCCCTACACATTGCACAAAGCTTCTTTTAAAAAAAAATCCTTTAATTTTTTAATATTTGTTAATTAAATAAATGCCAAGAAATCTATTATCCTACCTTTTGACCTATTCAGGTCAAACCACTTGTGATAACTCAACTAAGTCCCCTACACATTGCACAAAGCTTATTTTTCAAAAACCCATCCCTTTAATTTTGTTTTGTTTTGTTTTTTGTGCATATGTAGTGATGGTTAGCTGAGTTCATCACAATGTTTGACGTAAATGAAAATAGGCCAATAATAATTTATGATTTTTAATATTAAAAATATTAAAAAATAAAAGGATGGGTTTTTCAAATAAGCTTTGTGCAATGTAAAGGGTTAGTGAGTTCATCAAGGTTTGACGTGAATAGGTCAAGTAAAATAATATTATAATTTTAATATTAAAAATATTAAAAAAATAAAGGATGTTTTTTAAAATAAGTTTGTGCAATGTGAAAGTTGAGTTCATACAAATGGTTGTAAGCCCATAATAATTTGGCATTATTACATTAAAAAAATAAAAATTAAAGGATGTTTTTTGAAAAATAAGCTTTGTGAATAGAATTATCAAGAATAATATAATATATAATTTTAATATTAAAAATATTAAGAAAATTTAAAGGATGGGTTTTGGTTTGTGCAATGTGTAGGTTAACTGAGTTATACATTAGTTCAAAAACAGTAATAATAATTTAAAAGCATTACATAAAAAAAAAAAAAAGATGTTTTTAAAAACTTTATTGTTGGGTTCATCACAATTTGACCTGAATAGTAAACATAATAATTTAAAAATTTTTACATAAAATATAAAAAAATTAAGGATGTTTTTTAAAAGAAGCTTTGTGCAATGTGTAAGGGTTAGCGAGTTATCACAATGGTTTGACCGTAGGAAAAGCAGGTAATATTTAAAACATTCTTACATAAACAAATAAAAAATTAAAGGATGTTTTCTTTTTTAAAATAAGGCTTTGTGCAATGTAGGGACTTAGCTGAGTTCATCACAAGTGGTTTGACCTGAATAGGTCATCAGCTCATAATAGATTTCTGGCAGTTATTTACATTAAAAATATTAAAAAAATAAAGGATGTTTTTTGAAAAAGAAGCTTTGGCTAATGTGTAGGGTTATGTGAGTTCATCACAAGTGGTTGACCTTAATTGGTCAAAAGGTCAGGCCACATAATAGATTTAAAGCATTTTTTACATAAAACAAATTAAAGGATGGGTTTTTTTAAAATAAGCTTTGTGCAATGTGTAGGGGATTAGTTGAGTTCATCACAAGTGGTTTGACGTGAATAGGTCAAAAGGTCAGGCCACATAATAGATTTATGGCATTTATTTACATTAAAAATATTTAAAAATTAAAGGATGGGTTTTAAAAAAAAGCTTTGTGCAATGTGCAGGGGACCTAGCTGAGTTCATCACAAGCGGTTTGACGTGAATAGGTCAAAAGGACAGGCCGCATAATAGATTTAAAAGCATTTTATTACATAAAAATATAAAAAAAATTAAAGGATGGTTTATTTTTTTAAATAAGCTTTGTGCAATGTGGTAGGGTGGTTAGCTGAGTTCATCACAAGTGGTTTGACCTGAATAGGTCAAAAGGACAACCATAATAGATTTAAAGCATTTTTTTCACATAAAAAATATAAAAAATTAAAAAGTTTCTTTTTAAAAATAAGCTTTGTGCAATGTGTAGGGGACTTAGCTGAGTTCATCTAAGTGGTTTGACCTGAATAGGTAAAAGGTCAAGCCACATAATAGATTTCTGGCATTTATTTACATTAAAAATATTTAAAAAATTAAATTTGGGGTTTTTGAAAAACGAAGTTTGTGCAATGTGTAGGGTGGTTAGTAGTTCATCACAAGTGGTTTGACATGAATAGGTTGAAGGCAAGTGCATAATAGATTTTTATGTAATATCAAGTCAATATAAAACCAACTTTACCACGGTGTTTTCTGAACGATAGTTGACACATCAACGTACTATGTGAAACATTTCATCATCTGCTGTCTTAGTGTGTAATCCCCTGTGTCTTCTTGTATAACAACTGTTTTCGTCTTCTCTGAGGTGATTTTCCGTTACCACTTCCTTGACATTCTGAACTACCGTGAAATGTAGAGCTCAGTGACCATTCAAGCGAATCACGTTGTAGAAATTGCATCAGCCAATGAGATTGCGCTTTTAGAATCAAATAATCCCCTTTGACTTTCAAGATTGGTTGCTGATGAAAGAATGACCATATTTGGTATATGAGATGACAGGGGAAGGATCACCGGAAAAGTGTGGGTGTTAAAACCATCCCCACGGGTGGACCCCTGGTCAGCGTATTTCCGATTGTTTACAAAGAGCATTTTAAATTAGGTAGAAGTACGATATTTGTGTTAAAATGTAGAGTAAAGTAAAGTTACAAAAAAGTAGTAAAGTAAAGTGAAATATCCGAATTATTAATTAAGTAACGAAATTGTATCGTTACTTCCCATCTCTGGTCAAGGCTATCAGCATCTCCAACTTCAACAAAGACCAGATTGAAGCCCTACTCAACAAGCCAGGCCTCAGGTACAAGCCTGCCACCAACCAGGTACAAAACAAGGCTGCCGGTCCGCAACCTAATGCAGAAAGAAGAAAATAAAAGCTAACGCATTCGCATGTTCCTCCACAGATTGAGTGCCACCCGTACCTGACCCAGGAGAAGCTGATCAACTACTGCCACTCAAAGGGCATCTCAGTGACAGCTTACAGCCCTCTGGGCTCTCCTGACAGACCTTGGTGAGAAGCGGTGTCACCTATCGTACACAGCGCTCACAGAAAAGTGTCTAGATATACAGATATAATATATGAAGTATCATTCTTTTCTGTTGTTATTTACAAAAGGGCTTCATCTGATGATCCCTCTCTGCTGGAGGAACCTAGAATCAAGGCTATTGCTAACAAGTACAACAAGACTCCAGCGCAGGTAACAAAGAAAAGACCTCTTTCCCTTCCGTTTTCTGGAAAAATAAGGCCAACATTTGTATTATTACTTCCACCAAGGAGGTTGTATTTTCGGTTCAGATTGTCCGTTTGTTTGGTTGGTTGGCAGCAGGATTACGGAAAAACTACTGGCGCGATTTTTATGAAACTTGATGGAAGGGTGGGCCAAGGCAAAACCCAGTCATGCAAAGATGTTAAGGAAAATTCCTAAATAATGCTTACAGAAGGCTGTTTTCCCACCAGGTTCTCATCAGGTTCCACATCCAGAGGAATGTGATTGTCATGGCCAAGTCAGTAACGCCCCATCGGGTCAAGGAAAACTTCCAGGTTTTGTATACTTCAACAGCTGATTGCTGTAGTTTCTTGCAAACCGTTAATATGATTTTTTTTTTACAAATGCTGCCATTCTAGCCATTGCACATGCCCACTCCTGGATGGAAGGCACCCCTTCATTCCTCCATCCTCTAAGAAAAATCTGAGAAGAAGAAGAAGAAGAATAATAAAAACTAGTCCGGACCCAGCTTCTTATGTGCTTATTTATCTCACTTAGGATTGACCCATCACCCAGAACGAATAATCTTGGGCTGAATGGAACCTGGGTCCCTGTAATCTGACATAGGTTATCATGTATCCCGGTTAGGGTTGCACGATATTGACAAAATGTGATATTGCGATATCAATTATGAATATTGCGATATCTATATTAATTTCGATATTTTTAAACAATTACAAAAGTTACGGGAAAACGCATCAAAATAGATTCATAACAAATTAAACAAGTTTTCTTACAACACAAGGTTCACTTCAACTGACAGTCATATTGGACTGGTACAACCTGAATAAATAAATAAGGACCATGTCTACAGAACAGGACATGTTTTACTGGTTGGACAGTAGAAAATATATAAATAAAGAGGACACAACTTTTCTTTTCTTTCGCTTCTCTGATTCGTTCCGTTTTGTTGTCTCTATCAATTTCTTCACTTACACTGTCACTCTGTTGAAATATGCACACACGTGGTACGCTCCATAGGGTTTGTCATGTAGTGGGCAACGTGGCACGGTAACTGGCCAATGAAACATGATCATTATAGCGTTTCAAGCGGGCTCTAAATCAAACGCACACAGTCAACGGACGGGACGCATCGCTCCACAAAATAAACAAAATATTGCATACTTATTGCATACTTTTGACATATTGCGATAACGATATTGAGTCGATATATCTTGCAACCCTAGATATAATATTGCGCAACGTGATATTGTGATAACGATATTGAGTCGATATATCTTGCCGATATTATTAATCCCGGTCCAAAACTCCTGGACCTTATTACAGGACCATAGGACATGAAGTAATTGGCCGTCCTCTGTCTTACATTTCCAACAATTTGGTGTGTCTTTCACACCAATTCTAAACAATCTTGAGGGAGTCCAATAGCAGTGATGCTTAATCTTGAACTGAATGAGGCGCACTCTAACATCACGTGACATAGTTTTATTATTCCTACACATTCTGTCCCACTCCTCATCCTCCAGTGTAATAGTCAGATCCCTTTCCCATGTCTTCTCGAGGGCTGAGCAGGCTCCACCCCTCAGGTTCTGAAGAAGCATAGAATAATACACAGAAGCCTCATGACCTTGTCCATATTTCATCAACGCATTATGTAAACATTCTGGTGCCTTTAGGGCTGAAGAACTGGATCCACTAATCTATTGTACTGATACAAGATCATTTTCAGATGTAGATTTAGGAGAAGTTGAGGTTGAGTCAACACACTTTCAAGAGATAGACCTATTTCATGTGAAGGCTTACATCTATTTTGTTAAAGGAATTTAGGTTTTGGCATTTGGCAAAAATTTGGATTATGTGCTTTATACTTGCATTACATAAGTCATTTTTGCTTAGCTATTCTTTTTCTTTCAGTTGTTTGACTTTGAGTTGAGTGAAGACGACATGAAGACCATGCTAAGCTTCCCCGAGAAGAGAGCATTCAAATTACAATGGTAAGTAGACAGGGAGACAAAGAACACAGTGACAATAATACAATAAATTGTAGGTTACTGGACCCATTATCGCAAGTAATGGATGTTTCCTCTTCTTTTCTCTAAAGGGCCTCATCTCACAAAGACTACCCCCTGAATGTAGAATACTAGCTCATCACACAACATGCTGCACCGTTTCGGCCTTGCTTCAACTATTAAGCCTTCTTTATATTCAGAATCTAGACACAGTGTTATCAAACTACTACCCGGCTAATGTGAGAGCCTAACTTTTTATGTTTAGCTTCTACTGAACCATTTTTGTAGAATTCTCACTATTGAAACAATTAACTCAATGAATGTACTGAACACGTAGGTTGCGTGAATAAACGTATCTTTTTTTTACATCCTGTTTTATTAGGAGTTAGTGATTCATTCACAGTTACCTTATACATTAATTTATATGTGGCCACATATGTGGTTTAATGTTTTTAATGTGTATGTTAAGTACTTTTTGAATTGAATGGCTTTTCTGTATTCAATTTGTGATATAATTACGCTTGTTTTGCCTGTAACGTGAATCACATCCTGTTTTTAACAACCAAAACAGTACACTACACGTTTGTGATCGTGGTAACTATTTGACTTGATAAAAATAGTGACATATGCGGCTAAACTTTTCTCAGTCCTCCTGCCCTCACACATTTGAACACACTAGCTTGTTTAGGCTTATCCTTATTTTTTTGTTGGCAGCCTCAGTTTTCTGCCTTCCAGGACAAAAACCCTTTGCTTATTACACTTGCTCCTTGTGATAAACATGAATACTTTCAAATAAATGATTGTTTTATATTAAAGTCACAGGGTGAGAAGAGGAGACCTTTGGCACATTAAACCAAAATGTTACGTGTCACCTGTTACTGGCTAACCTTAGTTTTTAACACTAAGTAGTCGGATAATCAAAGTTAAATCTTATTTCCCTAACTACAAATAAAAATGGAGCAATACATATGACAATACATTCAATTGTGGCTTTATTTTGGTGAGTGTAGACACTGGTCATGTAGACACATACTGTATGAAGGCAACAGAAGCTTATTCGTTTATTCCCTCAGTCTCACTATTAGGACCCCTAGTGGTCACACAGAGGAACTTCAAGTTACCTGAGTGTTTCTTTCACACTGCTCAACTGTGTAGGAAACTGGCATCGACTCATTTTATTGTCTCCAACAGGACTTTATTTTGATGCTGAACAACATGGTTCACACGGGAACTGAAAGCGACTATTTCGTAACAACATGGTTAATACACATGATGATAAGTGCCGTCTGTGACTCACAAGTAATAATGGGGAGTGCTTTGTCATCCTAAGACAAGTCGAGGTATTAAGTTCTGCCTTTCAATCATTACATCAACGTATAATTTGTCACGCGAAATCACCTAAAAACACAATTTCAGGGAAATGTAATGTCTCAGATCCTTCATTTGACAGAGATAACAGTGCTTTTAATTTTGCAGTCAAACTGTAGTGTGAAGGCACTAATGCCTCTGCCCAAGTGGTAAAAATAAACCTGACCATGGAGGAACAGCACGAGGAGTGCTTTGAAGCATGATTACATTTGTGCCATGAAAGTTTCGACATACGTACAGATTTTTTAAATACTGATTTGATCTTTTATAAGAATTTACTGTTGGCGGTGTTTCACCTCATACGTGTGCTACTACACACATGTAAAACTCCAAATACAGCACTTAACTGAGATGTATGCTTTGCTTATCCTGTTCAGCGCTGTCACTCATTTTAAAAATACTTAAGTAATCATTCTCGAAAAATGGCACACATTTCGGCTCTTGAGTAACTTAAAAATGTTGCACTGATCACAAAGGGATACAGCAGAATTGACTCCAAGACTCGGCGAGAAGGCAAATGAAAACAATCAAGTGAGTTAAGAAACTTATGTCTACAGAACAGCAAATTACCATGTCAGGAAAAGACACTCATAGTCAATTATACTGATGCAACACTCATTCTTACAATGGCTTTAATTTGTATGAAATAAGCATCTTAATTTGGGTATAAAGAAGTCTTAGGAGTGTGGGTAAAACTGGTTACCAGTTTTCACCGAGACAAACCCGGTTACAAAAGAAGTCAATGTTTCTGTTGATGAATGTAATATGAAAATAAAAATCTGAAGAAAGGCCACACTGCTTTAAAGAACAGGAAAGTGAGCAGCGTAGAGGGCAGAGAAGCTAACTGCAGCACCCACTGTTAAATCAGCATTTTTCATTTCAATATTCAGCATTGAATGGATAGTCCTTGTGCTTTGTGCTCCTGCAGAGAGAAAAAGAACAGGAAAAAAAGTGAAATAAAAAAAATAAAAAGGTTGCCCCCGACACACGACATCTTCTAAACAATGTTACCAAAAGAAAAAGGACAAAACGATATACATGATCTCACCAATGCATTGGGCAGACTCTCCAGTTCCTGTTAAATCCTAATATAGTCTTTATTTCCTCCTCAGTTAGTTCAAAGTCAAACACCTGCAAAGATTTAAACAACAGTCTTCATGCAGGAGCAAAAAGGCTTAGTATGCGAGGCACATTAAAGGCTAATCCTAGAAAACATCTGAACTATTTCCCAGCTAATTACCTGGAAATTCTCCTGAATGCGTTGAGGTGTGATCGACTTGGGGATCGCGATCACGTTCCTCTGGATGTGGAAGCGGATCAGGACCTGGCAGGGAAGGAGAAAGGGTATTAACGTGTGAACGTGATCAAAGGTCCTAACTTTAAATGTAATAACAGCGAGGGCCATGTGCATGGTATTTGCAAACTCATTTTTTATTTTTTTTAAAAGGAAAAAAAAGGAACAGGCATTCTTCTTCTTTGTGTGTGTGTGTGTGTGTGTGTGTGTGTGTGCGATAACTGTTTAAAGCTTTGTTTAGTTCAATTTCATTACTGATTTATTCCAGCCAGTGCTGTACCTGAGCTGGTGTCTTCTTGTGCTTCTCAGCAATGGCTTTAATGTTCGGATCTTCCAGCAGTGATGGGTCTTCTGGTTTAGCCCTGCAATTTCAATACAATCATCCGGTGTTATATACACCAAACCTGAACACATCGCATTCTTTTCGCAGACAATCAAAGTAGAGATGCACAGATTACAATTTTCTAGGCCGATTCTGATTTCCGATTTGTCATCGAGTTTGACCTGCCGATACCGATTTTAGCAGATCCCGATTTAATTTTTTCTAACCACTTTACAGCACACACTTCTCTTCTTTAATAGAACATTTTACATAGAACTTTTTTTTTTGTAACTGGTAATCGATCGCTATAAAATAGAACTATATAAATTACTCCTGGTGTGGGAAATTCACACACATCTAAAGTGCAATGTTATGGAACAACCATTTCCTTCTTTTCACATCCAATATCCAAAAAAAAATAAAATAAAAAATAATATATTAAGCAAACTAAACTTCTGTATGAAAACAGGGATAACAGGTAATGCATTTGTACAAAAGGCCGTCCATAAGCAGTGATTGTTAGAGTGCATGTCGGAGATTAGCGCGGACACGTGCGTCACACCGCGAGCGGGCACGCGCGCCACCTGGCGGAAAAGTGAGAAAAAAATAAATAAATAAAAAAGAGACGGTTGCTATATATATATATATATATATATATATATATAATTCCTATGCATTGTGTATGGTAGCCTTTACAAGGTTATTTATTTACAGCATTTGACCGGCATAAAATCGGCATGTCACCGGCAATTTCCACTGGATGCGGAACGTCTGCGGAACGTCTGCGGAACGTCTGCGGAACGTCTGCGGAACGTCGACGGAGTCATTAGGTTTCCATTAAAGTCAGTGTGTGTATTTCCACAGACTGTGGAACGTCAGCGTCCCGACTCCGTCCCAGTTCCGTCATTCCGCAGCAGATACGCAGAGCTTCTATTTTTGACGGACGCCGGAGAGCTCCGCAGCAATTTAGCACACGGCAGATAGTGCGGGACAGGAAGTCGAGCACAGAAACAAAATAAATATCCGGTTAATTTTCAAAATAAAATACACCGTGCTCACGGCGGATCATATTTCCCTGCACTACACCTTGAAAACACAGCACCGAGTCTTTTCCCCTCTACTCCTCCGGATGGAAACAAACTGTTGTTGGTTTTGTGGTTCTATTCTACCTGAATTCGCGAGAACTTGTGGGTCCTCGTGACTACAGCTGTCAGTCACGGCCGCAGCCGTTCCGCAACAAATCGGGACACGGTGGGTATTGACGGACGGCGGAGCACGCAGCAGACACGCAGCGGAGCCGGTCCGCAGCTGTTACGCATCCAGTGGAAATCCCCGGTCATGGCCGATCACGTGAAAATCGGCCAATTCCAGTCATCAGCCGGTCAATCGGTGCATCTCTAAATCAAAAGGTAGACAAAATAATGAAAATACTTCAGAAAAGGGCTTACTCTAAATTAACTTAACCACAATCAAACAGTGCTGCAAAAGGCAGGTAGCTGGGCAAAAAGGTCAAACCATCAACACCTTTGTGGGGTTTTCAAAGTAAATTCAGACTTATAAAAAGAGCTTTAATGACACCAACTTATCTCTGCAGAAAAAAAACTCAAACAAAAGGTTGTTACTTAATATCTAAATCAGGACAAACTATGCCAAACCACATAGACAAAGAGGAACAACAGTCACAAGTTGAAACTAACCAAAGGGATGTGACCAACATATAACTGAATCAGCATTCAAGCAAATATGACCCACTTCGCGGCAATGTGGTGAATAAGAGATGGTGTTATTTGGACCCAACTGACCAGGGTCTGTCCGGGGAGCCCAGGGGGCTGTAGGCGGTCACCGAGATGCCCTGGGAGTGGCAGTAGTTGATCAGCTTCTCCTGGGTCAGGTACGGGTGGCACTCCACCTAGAGGGACAAACACACAACTCGTGGGCTGCACAGCAGAAACCGGGGAGTGATGCATTAATTAATCACATTTTTACTTTGCGTGTGTAACTGTCTAGCCTTCGAGTTTTTATACACACACACGTTTTACAGTGGCTTCAAAGTGAGCTTCAATTATGTTCAATTTACTCTCCAGTGTCTTGGTCAAGGACACATTTGCTATATTTATGTAAAAAAAAAAAAAAGCGCTTTAAACTATACTATTCACTTTTCTCTAATATATCACTTCCTGCTTTTTTGTATTTGCAAAGAACAGTTTAAAAATCAAGAGTACATTTCTGTGATTGCATTGAGCATAAGCCTATAGAGCCTACTGTACTTATTTGACCTTATTCTAAGGGATACATTTGCTCTTATTCAATATATGAGAGTCCTTTGTTCTTCGTTTGATGACAGAGAGCAGAAGGTTGCTGTAACCGAATATACAACAAGACCAACCAAAACAAGACGCTGATGGTAAAGGGTGGTTCTGAAAAACAGCAAAAGTATAAGGTCACCTCAGCTAAATGGTTCAGCCTAAGGGGAAGCTGCTGTGGCCCATTACGAATTACCAAGACATCAATTTCTCAGACCTGATAAGAGGAGACAGATGATGCCATTATGGCCCCTCGCTCTCTTTAAGAGCAGCCATTTTGACATGTACTGTATCTGTTTTCTTGCTGCTCAGCAGCCTCGACTCAAACACGTTTTATCTAAAAATGCTGCATATGTAAGTTTAAACAGCGGCTGGCCCCCATGGTTATCAGGGAACATTTGTATTTTTTGTCTTTGTGTACCTGGTTGTTGGCTGGCTTGTATTTGAGGCCTGGCTTGTTGAGAATAGCTTCGATCTGCTCCTTGTTGAAGTTGGAGACACCGATAGCTTTGACCAAACCAGCATCCACCAGCTCTTCCATCCCCTGAGGAAAAACAGCCTTGAATGAGTTTTGGTTTCGAGTAGGGGTGCACCGATCCGATAAGATCGGATATTGGTCCTGATATTAACAAAATAGCTTGATCGGGGATTGAAAAAATTAACAGATCCACGTGCTGATCCAGTTTTGTTAGTTTTTTCCCCCTCTGTCGCATGTGTGTCGCATGCTGGAAGAGTTGACTGTACAAATGAATAAGAATTCAATACATTACATCTATGTTATTTTGTCTTAGTTAGGAAAGTAATGTTTAGTTAGGAAAGTCTGGTGCCTTTTGTCTCTGACACATGGTGGAAGGAAGGTATAAGGTGGAAGGTATACAGCGTATTATTATTTCAACAGGTATCGGTAATAGGTATCGGATCGGTAATCGACAGATACACAAAGCCCAGGCATCGGGACTGAAAAAGTCGGATAGGTGCATCCCCAGTTTCGAGACTAAATCCTTCTTGTTCCACTTAAAACACCCATTACTCTAATTTGTCTTCACTGATCTTAGGTCTTATGCCATCACATTGTAAGCCTATACTAGTCTAAAAATACACAGCTAAAATTCCCTCCAACTCTGGCAACTTCCCATGTTTTTTAAGGTCTCTTTTCTTTAGGACATCCTCAAAAATGATGATAAACAGATATGAGCTTAAAAATGCAACGATTCTGGTTTTACTTGATAACATGAGACACACACAAAACTTTGTTATGCGAATCCCAACATGTTTTTACTTGTTCGATACTTGCAAGGGCTTTGTCAGTTTAACTCACCTCCCATGTCTCCAGGAAGTGAGTACTATCACTGATCGTCTCGCCTGCGCCGTCCAAAGGAAAGAGCTCACTGCCAGCCTGTAGAATGACAAAGGGATTAATAGCCTTCGGGTTTACACCACACTGGATATTTTTTCCCCACACACTGCTGAAATAATAGTGCACCTACCTTGAAACCCATGGGCCAGTGCACTAGATAGAGATCAAGGTAGTCCAGCTTAAGATCACTGAGAGTCTTCTCACAGGCTTGCCTCACCTGGGACTTCTCATGGAAAGTGCACCACAGCTATGACATAAAAGGACAGAGAAGTAAGCTAGCATGCATGGTCAGAAAGCCAGTATTAACACACTATTTACATACAGTAAATAAACAGTTCCAATGCCTACTTGTGGAAGAAACAAGAATAAGGACATGCATATGCACCCGTAACTCACCTTGCTAACAATGAAAAGATCCTCTCGTTTGGCCACGCCATCCTTGATCATGGCCTGAACACCCTCTCCCACCTCGGCCTCATTCTGGTAGACATAAGCTCCATCAATGTGCCTGTAACCCGCTGAGATGGCTGCTTTCACCGCCTCTGTGACCTTGCCAGGGGGAGACTGGGACAGACAGGGATGGTTACTTATTGTACTGTGGTCCAGACATACTGTGTGCCATAATAACACCAAGGTATACTAATATGGTGTAAGTACAATATATTAACGGTTTATTTTAACTTCAGTATAACACACATGCAAATTGCGCAAAAATGCCATTGCCTCATGTCTAAAGGGGAGTTTTTAGTTCCTGAATTTGTCCCCCAGTTTAGTTATTGGGACTATTTGGGATTGAAAAAGGGCCATAAGACTAGTAAAGTTTCGCAGTTAGTAATCACTATCTATGTTATTGCTATTCTAATGACAAGGGTTATTCGATATTTTGTGGAAGAAAATCGCATATGCTGTAACACAGGAAACAGCAATCTTCTCAGACGATTACAGATAACAATGTTGCTAGCTAATATTAAGCTACCCTAAACCTCGGCCAGTCCTGTGAACAAATGAAAGTAAAATTGGCTGCTCAAGCTGTATATCACACTTACATAATTGTTGGTGTTTGGGTCACACTGAATGAAAGTAGCCGGAGCGTGCACTGAGTAATGTTAGCTTAGAGTTTGTACAGCGTCATTTGACCCAGTTGATTTGCACACGACGGTCATGCTTCTAGAAACCTGCTAGGTTTAGATTAGCCATGGTTGTACCAACTGAAATTTAAATATCAACCCACATTTACTCGTAAACTAAAATACAATTACTGGTGAATTAGCTATAGCCTATAATAGGCAGGTATGCCCAGGAAAGTCAAGATTTAACGACGTCGAGGGTTTCCTTTTTCTGCTTTCTGTTGCCACATCTAGCTAGGTAACGTTAGACAAAAAGTTCTAGGTAGGACAAGACAACATAGTAACGTTAGATAAAAATAAACGCACCTTCCATGTCCCCAGTCCCACAATGGGCATTTGTGCACCGGTGTTCAGTTTCACTGTTGTTGCCATTTCTCCAAAGGACGAGCAGACCCTAAATGCAGCTGTAACAGTCGAGTAGAGAAAGCGAATGCAGAGAGCACTGTGCTAAAAGAACGGTGGCATCGTCGATCGATTAACTATGCCTTTTAATTAATTTAGGTGAGAGGTAGTCGTGAAAGGCCACAGCGTGAAAGAGCCACACACTCCTGTCCGTTTTTTATTTTGTATTTTTATTTTTTATAAAATTTGTCAGCCCCAATTCCTTACCATTTACACTGGGGTGATGTAGTGGTTTTGCTTATCAGCAGTTGTAGAATAAGTATCAGATATTTTACTTAAGATGCTTAAAAGCTGCTCTCGGTTTAACCAATTTTAATTAGGCCTACCTAATTTAGCCTACAGCTGGATAAATCAATAATAGCGCATCATATTTTATGTTTTAATCATTTGTTTTGTGTGTAAAATCTTAAATCAGCAAAGTAAGCACCAGTATCTACATCTGCCAGATAAAGAAGAGTAAAATGTAGTGTATTGGAGATATTCAAACAAAGTTTAAGTAACACATGTATGGTAATACCTGGGTAAATGTAGTACTTAAAACCCAATTTCAAGGCAGAATGAATCATGACAAATTAGGGCTGGGAAATGTGATTGCAATCAATAAGGGCATTTTTCTAATATTGATATGTATCTCCATGTAGCAAATGTGTGCAAATCACATATAAAATAGTAGTAAATAATGATCAAAACGTTGAATGCATTAGCCTCGTGTAGTATGCATGATTTAGCAAATTTTATTGTATTATACGTCTTATAAATGGCATTTGTGTGATTGGGGAGCCCTGAACTTTCCGAGGAGGACCTAAGATAGTTCCCAGACTTAACCACACCTGAGATCCACTTGGCAAAATAACACCTGCCTTTTGCATGTTTTTAAAAGTTTTTGTTGGTTCTATCATTGAACCACTAGAGGGCACAATTGCCACACTTACCAAACGTGAGACTGTCTCCTCATATCACCCAACAGAGTCCCCAAAGTAAAATAATCACATCATTTCATACATTAGCTAATATGGCCAGTAATTAAAGTGACTGAAATGATTGATCAGTACTGTTCAAAACCTCATGCACACATCCAATATTTGACTTAACTTAATCCATTAAAAATGCTTTAGGAACAAGCTTTGAGTATGTTCACTGTCTGGTCTGGTCTGTAATGTAGGAAATACTATTCTTTTTAATTAGTCTTTATTATTTTGACAGCAATGTCCTCATGGCATTATGCTTACACTGTAAAGGAGATGCATGCACTTGCACTTGCACACGCACATACGCGCACACACATGCACGCACGCACGCACGCACACACACACACACACACACACACACACACACACACACACACACACACACACACACACACACAGATGCATGCAGGGACACACGCACACACACACACACACACACACACACACACACACACACACACACACACACACACACACACACACACACACACACACACACACACACACACACGCACACACCCTACCCTAAGAGACAGCTGAACGAGGGAACAAACACAAGGTGTCTTTCTTTTTGGTCAGAATCAGATAAAACCTCACAGACCTTTTACTGAGCCATTCAACACTCTGAGCAGAAGATAAGAGAGGGAGAAGAGAGCGATATAAAAAACATACAAAGGGAAAAGTTATGGGAGCCAGAAGCCGCTGTGTACCTCACAATGGCTCTCGCTAAAAGTTTGTGTCTTTTCTGATCTTCTCCCAGCTGGACGCCTGCTTTTCAGGCCCTGTCTCCTCTGATCTAACTTCAGACACTGGAGGGCCTTTTGCCAGCATGCAAACTGTCAAAGTACCCCAGGAATCAAACACCGTCGCATGCTGTCATGATCAAAGAACCACAGGTAAACCAGACGAAGACACAGCCACATACTATTGCCATCTAAAAAATGGGGGGGGGGAGTTTTCATTTCAGAGGCCCTTATTGTGCGTCTGCAGGCAGATACCTTTTCACTGTACCGAGTGCATCGATTGAAATAAAGGAAAAGGGAAACGGCCAGGCATTTGAAGATACAACAGAGGCCTAAAGTAAAACCGAGTTCCTCTCAAGGAAACTTCTGGACAAAGAGTGTAGACGTAGGGGAGATTTTAGAGTGCGTTGCTCAAAGAATTTGAAGAAAAAAGGGGGAAATATTGATACCATAATGGTGGTGTGACAAGTAAACATATAGATCACAATGAGCAACTGTCTCCCTTTCCATTATGTGCGGCCATAATGAATGCTCAGTGCAGCTGGTGGTGTCCATTCTTTCCTAGGCTCTGCATCAGATCAGACACTCCACCAGTAAGACCTAACCTGTCCTGGGGAGATCAAACACCTCATTTCATATCATGGCCTTTGCTCCATTCTCTCCACCTCTTGTCTCTCCCACTGGCCTTGGCTTTGCTGTTTTTTTTCTCTGTTTCTGCCAGAGTGCCCTGGGTCATAATCTCCGCCCATGAATCTAATGTTGAGTGTCAGCTCCCGCTGAGTTCACTCACACACTCGCATTCCGCACATTCTGTCTATCGAACAATAACAAGATGAGGGAGAGAAATCCCTACGTCATAAGTAAATCATAGCCATTTGTCAAATGCATTACTTGTTCTCGGATACACTGGAGATTACTGAGGCTGATTTGAGCCCTGCAGACATCATGACGTCATCAATAGTTCTTTAAAATGTTCAATAATCCCACTCATATCTGGATTAGGTAGACCGTCTAGATTGATATAAAGATGAAACAATTAGTCAGTTAATTCGATCGGGAGAAGATTTATCGACAACAACTTTGATAATCGATCAATAACTTATATCATTTTTTAGCAAATATGACAAAATGTTGCTGTTTTTGTCTGTCTTCTACAATAGGAAATTAAATATTTGGGGGATTTTTGGTCTATTGGTTGAACAAAAATTTGCAATTTCAAGATGTCTGAGAGATTTGTGAGATGTGCTGCACATTTTCCACTATGTTGACATTTTTTTGGACCGAAAAAATAATTGATTATTCAAGAATTAAAATGATGGTTAGTTGCAGCCCTTAAGTGATTCTGAAAATTGCAGTGACAATGTAAGGAAACAATTCACAACAAAGACTTTAACAGATTTACAACTGTCAATTTAATGGCATTTTCCTGCACAGGGCTATGTGTGGAAATCCGTTAAGGCAATTTAGGTAGTGTATCATTACTGCTAATGTTTTGTACTGGCATATTTTGTGAGGAAGAGCATCACCACTACAATCATGACGTAAAATGCATTGGTGTTGGTATGTGAACGGTCACATAGCACTAAAATCGTGTTAAAGCCTTGATTATGTAAACAAGCAAAGCTGCTGCCTCTACCAGAATAGTTCAGCCAATTTATTTAGTTAATGTTACGGAATGTATGTGTGAAAGAGCCTCTATACCAACTTAACCCTTTAGCATGTTTGGAGTTTTTGCTAATTTCTTGGATTCCCTTAACGTGTTTAACACTTTGGATCAGTACGGTATTTGCTTTTTTTTCCAGTTCTATTTGCACTAGATGTCACGGAACAATTTCAAGCTACTCCTTGCAAGGAAGAGGACAGCTGCATAAAATCAAGCCTTATATTCTTCTCGTAGCTGGCAAAAGTATCTGGTTTTGGTTTGTCTTCTTGTCTCAAACGGCATGTGACAGACAGAATGTCCTCACATAACAGAGAACTTAAGATATTGGGAAATTGGTACATTTCTTATTCTGATGATGTGGAAATTATTAAAGCAGAAAACACGTATATCTTCTGCCCTGTCCTTAATGCTCACGGACAGGGAATAGAGATCATTTGGAAATGTAAGTTCAATTTTCTCTATTGACCTTGTACATGTTTGGAGAAAATGTATAACGTTTTGAGAATGTTTCTAAAATGCAGTAAGGGATACAACTCAACTTCTGGCAGATGCCTCATTAAAGCCGTGGTACATTTTTAGCCATGCTAGTGGTGGCTGGCTGGTCCACTACTTTGGTCCAGACTGTTGGAAGCCTCAGCTGTACTTTGTGTTTAGTATTAATTAGCAAATGTTAGCATGCTAAACTAAGATGTTGAACATTCGTGCCAGGAACTCGCGCGAGTAACACTATGTAATGAGAATTTGCGCAGCTGGTGTGAACACAACATTGGGCACGTTAGGATATATCAACTCTCATAACGGCATTCTAAACTTCAAGAGAAGTAAAATGAAGGTAACTCTGGTAAGTCTGTGAGACACAAAGATGAAAGGTAGGTAGAAAAAAAAGCTAAAAATGGCATTTGATTAATTCATTTGAAAATAATTTTTTCACTACTCTGTAACTTAAAGTAATAATCTGGAAGATTTTTATTTTCAGAAAATGTCTGTTAATTCACTATCAATCGGCGAATGAGGTAAAACAATGGTGATTGAGCCTATGGCCCACTGATGAAAGCCCTTGCATTTTCAGTTTTACAAACTGGGTGTCTGTGGCGACATTCAATACAAAAAAATCAAATAGAAAAATCAATACAAGGTGACACTGTTTAAATGTCTGGGAAGTGAGAAGTGAGTGGGATAATAAAGTTTATTTGAATCGGAATCTAAAGAGTATGAGGAAATTTATTTTTTAGCTATCTAGATCTTTCAGATCTGGCATGGATCCTACGGTGGCCAACAGGGGCAAACGCATTGTAACTAACACAAAACACAAGCAAATTAAGAAAACGTTGCATGCAAAGCATTTAGCAAACACGCTGTGCAGATGAGAGGTTCGTTTTGAAAAACGTGCATATTCATTTTCATGTTTGGCCCTCGTCTTTTACAGTGTTATAAAAGAGCAACAGATTTACATAGCTATAGTCTCGCTTTGCCAAGACCTTCCTCCAAAGCGCGCTGAAGGAGGGTCTGGCTACTTCACACAGCATTCGGGTATCGGAGGAAAACGTGCCCTGGTTTAATGGCATTTCTTTAAACCAATCAGAATCGTCATGGGCGGCGCTAAGCTCCGCACAGAGCCGCTGCAAAATAGTCGTGCGAGAGAAAACTCAGATCGGACAGATAGTCTAGCTAGCTGTCTCAATTTAATCTGCAGAGATCTGAGGAGCAGTCAACCATAGTCCTCATTATTCCACCGAATTTAAAATTCCAACACAAAGAAAGGAAGGAAGGAAACGGAAAATACATGGCGGAATTTCCTGCTACACCGGAGCAATCCGGAAGTGTAACGTCAAGGATATAGACAAATTAATAGCTACTGTTTTAGAGACTGACTTCTACAAGAGCTTGATAGCTAACACTAGTTAGCCCATATATGTTACTGAAAAGTAGAACACTTATTACAAATCTAATTATAAAATTAGGAAAACAAATCATAACCTATCATGACATAACCTCGCCTTCCGTTGTGTAAACTGGATGCAGCGTTTTTCTATTGCATTTGTTTTCGGGGTTTGTGTGCTTTTCATTTTGCATCGTTTCTGTATTTGCAGCGCGTTTATGTATTTGGTTGGGTTGTGTGTACTTGCAGCACGTTTGCTAAATGCTACGCATGTGTTGTCAAATTAATGAAGACGTTTCCTTAATTTGGTTGTGTTTTGTCTATTTGCATGTGTTTTACTAAGTTGCAGGGCGTTTTCCCCCCATCAGCCACCGTAGAATCCAAAACGCTATTGTGGATTTTCACATGCGCTTCCATACATGGTGAATGCACAGCCATGGCCTTGTCTGTGAGCAGAGGTGTCTCCTCTCTGGCCCCTCACACACGGTTTAGGGTTTTGGCTTGATTAACCACTTAGTTCAGTCTCTCAGACACAAGATTGCAGGGAAAAAGCAAGTAATGAAGTGCTTTTGAATTTGCATTCCTGAGAGCTTTCACAGACGCCTTGATTTCAGTCTGCCTTTGCTGTTTGCTCTTCGTCAAGAGATGTCTGCTATTTTAACGGTAACGCGTAACAAGTGTCCATCCAACCTCCTCCATATTGCTCCCTCATCAACCTAACTGCCATGAATAAACACAATCAACACGCATCTGAAGGGGAATATGGAGGCTTTTTTTCTCAAATCGTCCCTGATGGGTTGTTCATCATTGTCATTATGCAGATTACAGTGTGACCGTGAATGCAATATCGGAGCCCTTTTCCTCTGGATTGAAATGTCACCGTTCCATAAAGCTGACCGAAAAAACACTTGTGTGTTTTGTTGTAAAAGTCGAGCGGCGCTAATCAGTTATGGACAAACTGTCTCAAGAATATGAGATGAACAGCATTTTCAACACTTGAAAGTCAAGCCTTTATTTTTAGTATCGACCTTGACAACAATAGCAGAGTGCGCATGCTGCATTATCAGCTGAAGTACCTGCTATAATTTAGTACCATGATTTGGTTGAGAATTTCCAGAAAAATCTCAGAAAAATTTATATCAGACAGCATTATAAGACTAAAGCTTTTTTTTGTGTGTGTAACTTTTACTTTTTGTTGTTGATTTTTTACGTTATTTGATTCATTTATGAGCGACCATGATTATGTAACACGATGACTTGCCTGAATCTGTGATTATTTCTGTCTCCGAAATGGGGCAGTTTGACGTAAAAGCTTCCCTTTGCACTCCGCTCCTGGGTTTTAGAAAAGAGGAAATACAATTTTGTTTAAATCTGGGGCCCTTTCACTAGTCCATGCTTCCAGGAATGTTTAAACATCAATAGGACGTAGACCAACAAGCAAGTTAATTTGGATAAGCTTAGATAAGATAAGCAGATAGTAGATAAGCAGACATACAGCATACCAAGGGGACCTGTCTTCCATAACTTCAAATTAAAAAGGTAATTCATTTGAGATTCCATTCTTTTCCCGAATGCAAATAATACTGTCCTGCAATTTAAAGTGTGAGGTGTGCTTTTCAAAAGCTGCCTTTGCTGATAATTATTTATAGTGATGGAGATAGAAACCTTCACTTCTCCACAAGCAACATCATGTTTAACAGGAAGTTCTTTAGTGGCAAGTTGGAATGTTATTGGATATGAGGAACACATTTTTGGCTCTTAAATACATACAGTATATTTCCTATTCATAGATATGTATTTTGTAGATAAGGACGAGCAAATTATTAATTGCAGAGAATTACAGAGAAATTGCATGCTCACCTACAAAGCTTTGCCAAATAAAGTTCTATGTAAACCCATAGGTTTAGATTAGATTTGTTTGTTTTTTGGAGATTGCAGTGATTGTTTATTATCGTTACCAGACATCTGAAGTCAATATTTTTAATTGTTGAAAATTGTATTATTTTCTGACACTGACAACTGAAAAAATCAATGCCATGTAATTACACTTTTTCTGTACTTAGATCCTTTACTTAAGTAGAAGTTGCAATAGCAAAAGTCTTGCATTCAAAATTTTACTGAAGTAAAGGTACAAAAGTATAAGCATCAAAAATATAAATAATATATAATAATATATATGCTGTTGGGCAGCTTATGAATTTTCCCTTGGGATCAATAATCTCATTGTATAATAATAATAATTGTAATACAATAATCTAATTGATCATCTAATCTTTATCCATAATAGTACAACATCATTTATTTGTTGATTGTAATCTGAATCTGCAAAGTCACTAAAGGTATCAAATACATGTAGTGGAGTAAAAAGTACAATATTTCCCTCTGAGATGCGGTGGAGTGGAAGAAAAAGTAGCAGAAAATGGAAAATACTCAAGTGAAGTGAAAGTAACTAAACATTGTTGGCCTACTTAAGTACAGTTGCAGAGTAAATGTCTTTAGTTACTTTCCTTCACTGTAAAACAAACAAACATTCAATAGACATTTACCCCTCTCAATTATTTCATGAAACTGCCTTTGTAAAAGTCCCATTGCATCCTTAGATTCCTGGCATCATTTTGGCATGTTGTTGTTGTCCTAGTGCGGGCATGTTGAATGATTGTCTGAGTGCAGCTTTGAAAGCTCAGAATGACACAGCGGGAAAATCTTTAAAGTTCCTCATGGGGTACTTCCTCTTTTCTGTCACCTGATATTATTTACAATATATGAACTTCTCTAATCTTGCATCACGGGAGTGTTGTTTTCAGACCTGTGCGTGTGCCAGTTCGGGGCTGGGGAGGGAAAAACAAAATGTGTGGGCGGATTGAGCTATATGGCAAAGAGGGTGGACGTGTGTAAAGGCCTCATAGGACGATGAGTCACAACCAAGATGACCAAGTAGTAGTTTTTCTAAAAGAATGTTGAAAAAAATGTCTGTTACACATAACCCAGTATTAGATCAATTATTACATCTGATTAATTTGGGGATAAAGGACTTTAAAGGTTTATTACAACTTCAAACACAGATTTCAGTGCTTTGTAAGTCTCTATTTTATTTTATTTTTTTATCAAAGATGAGCGCAGGTGAAAGAAGTTGTGTCAGTGGTGTGTAGCTGTGTAGTGTGCAATAGCAGAGATGGATGTGTGCAGTGCCACATAGCTGGAGTATGTTTAGAGGATGGGGTGCAAACTTGGAGTAGTGTGCAGCAGAATGGAAGTGTGCAGTGTCACTCTGACATTTCAATGTATGCACAGGGTACTTTTTCTGAGTCACTACTTGTCCGCAATGTCATATAGAAACAGAGTTTATGACACACACGCCTTCTGAAATGTTTGAGGACTTTAAATTTGAGTTTGCAGGTAGGTAAGTTGAAGTTTCAAGAGGGAAATGCAAGTATGAGCAATGTCTTCTTTTTGAGATGTTGAATGGATGCATACAACACCATCTTGTGGTCAATCTGGAAATGACAACTTGGATTTCATTTACATTTCCACAGAAGTGCATTTCCTTAATAATGCCCTGTCCATTATTGTTCAGGCTTAATTAACTGCGCTTTTGATTAAATTAATAGTAATAATAATGTCAACCATGTTAACTATTATTAGTCGTATCACTATATTAAGGTAAGGTTTAGTTAGTATTTAAACGGTGTGATGGAGAGATGTGTGGAAGAAGAGGTGGGCTGGAGGGAGTAATGTGCTGGAAGAACGTCAACACAGTCTGCTCTGAGGGCTGACTTCAAAGTGAGACTGTGGTAACCTCCTCTCAGCGGTGGCGCACACCCTTGACCGATGAAAAGCAAAAGTGAATGTTCATCCACGGTCTACAGCCTCTTCCTGGAACCACTCTTTGAAGTCACAAAATGGATCTGATTGACTTGTGAAGTGAAGACACATATATAGGATAGAATAGACTTGTGTTTGACAATGCTCATGCATGCTGCATGTGTTTCTTCCACACTTTAGGCCTAATTACATTGTATATAAGCATATTAAAGCTCCCCTCTCCTCTGGCCTTCCTACGTTTGTACAGACTGGGTACCCACAATGCAATAGGACTTAAAGACTACGATACCTCAGCTCTGGTCATGCTTGCAATTTTAGCAGTCAGCTAATTTGTTTTAAGATTATTTTTTGGGATTTTCCACCTTTAATGGATAGGGCAGCTAGGTGAGAGAGAGGGGGAAGATTTGCAGGAAATCGTTACAGGTCGGATTCAAACCCTGGACCTCAGCGTCGAGGCATAAACCTCTATGTTTATGTGCGGCTGCTCTACCCACTGAGCCAACCCGGCCACAGCAGTCAGCACATTTATGTGACAGGTGAGAGGTAAATGTATCGTCACGTAGACCTGTATCTTACAGTTCAGGATACTCACATTTGAAATTATATGTAACGCAGCAAGCTTGTTCGAGGTGAAGAAAATGACCAAATATTTGTATTGCTAGTAAAGATAATATCTGTTATAGAATATTGTAAATGTCATATAAAAGCAATAAGTTACTCTGTAGAATACCATACTTGCTTGTACCGGTAGACTTCATTGAGACTTAGTAGACTATAAAATGTTAAGAATTAACAAGGAAGTTTGTCTTGTGAGCATCTGCGATAGATAGTAATAACGAAGTTCAAGGGATCTAAAAATGTCAAAAACATGTATTTATCTTATTTGTTTATGTTAAATGTGATGACAAATCATCACCAGTTTCAATTCAGTTCAATTCAATTTTATTTATAGTATCAAATCATAACAAGAGTTATCTCGAGACACTTTACAGATAGAGTAGGTCCAGATCACACTCTATAATTTACAAAGCCCCAACAATTCTAATAATTCCTAATAGTTCTAATAGTTTCATATTTAGTAAGGAAATAAAAGTTGATCATACACATGATCATAAAGGTCTTAACATTTGTTTTGATTTGTTTGTAGGGCTTGTAAACTGTGTGGCTTTTTCCCAGACATATCTGTCTGTCTTATCCCCTGTGACTCACAAGCAGTCCCATTCAAAATTCTGTTTCGGCCTCAAAGATCATCTAATATACGAGATTACCTGCTGTAATATGATATACCAGAGAGGCACACTCAGATGGAAATAGGGCTAATGTAAGTTATGTGTTTTAATTCGGTTAATTCTCTAATTCTAATTCTCTTAGTCTAATGCGGTTACAGTTGTGCAGAGGCAACAGTTGAGAGGTAAGCTTGAGTGTGAAGTGTCTGAATATGCACTGTTGTTATTGTATTATGGGTATCCTATCAATATCCCTGGACCTCTTCAGTGCAGCTTATAACACTGTAATCAAACTAAAATAACGAGTTAAACTAAAGTGATATATTAAAATATGAAGAAAAAAAAATTGTACATACACATTTTGCATGGCTTCTCCAACAAGTTAGTTCATATCAAAACCATATTTAAGTGATTGGAATAAGAACAGTCGAGGGACAGCTAAACCACACAGGTTTAAATCAACCCTTAATGGTGACCCTAAGCTCTTTACACAAACTGAATACACTCTATAATAATGACCTTGTGTGAGGGGTGTATGGTAAGAAGACTTTGCCGTTGTGATCAGTGATAGATGCTGGATCTCCTGTGTGTCTGAGCTCTTCATCATTATCGTGGCTCGCTGACTCATGTCTTGAGCACAGGGAACAAAACTCTTGCGGCGGCCTTGTTCCCTACGCAATGGGACGCCGGGAGGGACAATAAGAGAGAATTAGCGCTGAAAAAAGCAAATAAATAGGTGCTTCAATACATGACAGCCCAGCAACAAAGCCCACTGTGGATGAGAGGTAGAGAGGGAGAGAGGGAGAGAGAGAGAGGCCTTGATGAAAATAAATAGTGGAGCTCAAAGGGAGGCAAGGGTTGAGCGGATTGGAGGTGATGATGAGTGGAGAGCTGTACAAAGTAGTACATCTATGGGAAAGGTTTTAATGAGGCAGACGGTTGTGTGTGTGTGTGTGTGTGTGTGTGTGTATTTAGTCATCTGTGACACAGACACTCATAAAATCCTCAGCAATGATACTCCACACTTCCTGTCTCCATGTGGGTGGTTTAGGATTTGAGTAAGTGTGCAGACAGACAGACAGATAGACAGACAGAGAGAGAGAGAGAGAGAGAGAGAGAGAAGAAAAAAAAAAATAGATAGATAGATAGATAGATAGTAGATAGTAATAGAGATGCAAATTTAAAGGAATTTCCTTTAAATATTATTGGATGTGATGAAAAGTATTAAAAAGTCGGTTAATCCGGTTAATTAAACACAAAATGTTTCCATGATAATATTAAACTAATGGCATGGAGAATAATTGCTACAAAAATCCGACAAAATTAGGTATTTGAGCAATACATTAAATAAACCGTTGTCACTATGAATTACCAATGACTAGCCAGACAAGTTCAAAAGATTTATTAAAGCAAATAATGCTACACAACATTAGAGGACGTGTATAAGATCAGACTGAATGTTGGACAGCCACAGCATTTTTGTTGACTGTAGCTAGTCCAGCTGCTAAAAACACCTGCTGAGGAGGGACAGATGTCCCAGGGATGCACAAATACTGTAAAAACTTTACCAGCCCAGGGACTCTTTCTACATTTCACTTCCTGATTAACACTCAAAGGAAAAAAAAACCATGACTATTGTTATAATGTTGTTGGAAAGTACTGCTTGTCCCCAGTTTTGGCAGCTCTCCGGCTTGCGGTGTATTGGGCAGCTGCAAGTTAGTTCCCATACTGTACCCAATAGATAGATGTTTTTTTTACTATAATATGTCACCAATCTAGATAGAGTTTTGTCACTGATGACACATGAACAAATGTGAGCACAGAGACTGTGAAGCAGGCCTGCTGCCTGATGTAAAGAAGCGTGAGCAGCGCAGCGGCTCCAAGGCTTTGTATATCTTCTGTATCTTTAGAGCAGCAGGAGACCTTTAGGTCTACTGTCAGATCTCAGTTCTCAGTCAAACAGGCTCAAATAGGAGTACCGCTTGTTGAACAACCAGGGAATAATAAGGTGGTGGTATCATGAATTCAGCACATCACGGTCACACTGTTCGTAGCGTCACATGGCCATTCAAATCAACAGTGAGCCACATTAGCTGAGATGAGCTAATTATGGTGGAGGAGAGCTTCCTGGTTGGGATGTACACTAAACAAGGTGTAGGCCTTGATCTAGAATCATTAGTTATGTCCTAAAATTTCTCTTTCTAAGGTAATGAGATTATCTACAAGGCACAATTTCAAATGCCACCAAGACATTATATTATGTTATATATATATATATATATATATATATATATATATATATATATATATATATATATATATATATATATATATATATATTTATAACGTTGTTTTGCTTGAGTTTTTTTTTACACATTGAGCCACAAAGGATTTGAATTCACTGAATGGAATTTGGAAAGCAGCTACCAATGCTACCAACAGTGCATTATATTATCCCTCTCTTATAACACTGTCTGTGTGCATGATGTGAAACAATGAACACAGGTGCAACGTGAGATCTGCATTTAACAGGTGGTTATGGGTATATACTGTACGTGTGTGGCTGTCCCTGTCAACTCAAGGGAAACTGCAAAAAAAACACATTTGTTCACCGTTCATACCAAAGCTAACACAGACCTTAAACCCAGTTTGGGAAATGTTTTTACAGGGTATTAGTCAATTAAATAACCCATACGTCAATGAAGTGGTCTTCTGCAGATATATATTACATCGCTGACCCCGAGCCATTTGCCCTAAATACACACTTTATGGGTTAGCATTAGAGCAGGAGTAGCTGGGTGACAAAAGCCTAGTTGAGGGGCATTACCTATAAAACACTCTTCGTGTGTTAGGCCAGTTCATTGCTATTTGAGAAAGATGCCTTGCTCATGGGCTAACAGAGAAGCTCACAAACGACAGACAAAGACTTGGGCTAATCCCACACAGACAAACCACTTGTTCCAAATGAGCATTCTTGGAGGAATGCAGCTACAAAACACTATCTCTACATTTACAAAAAACTGTTTTCTCATGCCCACGTCATCTACGCATTTTTACACAGTGCCTCAAACTGCCTGCCGAATTCTGCAGCAAAGGTATTCTGCAATGTTGGCGACAGAATAAAAGGCAATTAAGCACTGTTTGCACCATGCTTGGACAGCCCGGCAGCCGTATGCCTTGCCAATTAACCTCCCACATAAGGAGAGAGAAGGAGAAAGAAGACAATCTAGACTCTGAGATTATAATCACACACATTCTCTTTGTGTTCAATCAGTTCTGCATTGTAGCAAATGTATGAATCTCCTATTTTACATGTATTCCTGTGACAGTGACAGCTAATTTGCACTCAAACGTCAAAAGTAATTTAGATATAAAGTGCTTACTTACTTCATACTTGCGCCCTTGGCTCCCTCCGGGGCCATCGGCTATTGAGGATTTCTCCCCCATCGTAACCAATTCTGGATACGTTTTTCCAGTGCGTTCCAGCTGTGGCTCGTCACCTTCATTTTAGCCTTCAACAAAGAAATTAAGCGGAATGTTTTTAATTTGTATTATGGCACAAGTGATGCTCAATGCTAGAACTGTTCATGCATCTTTCGTGGGCTTGAAAAAGAACTGAAAGAAGGTCTGAATTTATTGAGTTAATTAAAAGCACAGAGCAAAGCAATGCATGTGATGCATGCAATAAAAAGGTTATATCTGTACTGCCTATTTTCCATTTTTATTTTTCCTTATCTCAGACTTGAGCCTATTTTGCCCATGATTGTATTCAGTGACATGACAGTCATGTCACAACAAAACTGGCACTACCACTGTAATACATTTTCTAAATGTATTCCAAGAAAATACCTTTTTAGCTGAATGGGTGATATCATTAACAATTCTTATAAAAGGATGGTTGGCAGCAATGTTTTTCCAATCAAACTGGCTTTTAAGTATACATCAACTGATTCTGGTTAAGTCACAGCCTCCAAGATGCTTTGATCTGGGGCATGCTGCCTGTTGTTACTTCAGCCACACAACAATCAACTTTGGCCATCCATTCACTTCATGATGGAAATATAAAAATTGTATATAATTAAATCCAATGAGGGGTCATTTATTCATTTCACAAATAAACTCCAGCAAGATACTATTGTCACTGGACTGAATAGATTTGAGAGAAAGGAAAGTGGATAATTTCCAGAACACTGAAATAGCTGGAAGGAAAATTCTTCTATTAGAAATGAAGTTCTCAGATCTGATAGACATTAAGGCTCCCAGGAAGTAAAAAAAAAAAAAAAAAGACGCTAAAGCAAAGTCCACATAGTTACTGTACTTGTTTTGGGAATCGACTTATGTTAAATACATCAGTTGAAGGCAAGTGAAGGATTCTGCTATATAAGGCTACAGATAACATACATGATAGACATCCAACCCTGTGACTAATATGTGCTAACATAGCTGGAAATGTTCCTTTAATATTTTTAGAAGATACTGTCCAGCTTTCAAGATTAGCAACGAGTACCACTTTGGTAACCATTGTAATCAGCTCTAATGTACAGCTGTCTAAAGTAGTCTATATCCAGGACGTTCCATTTCCGGGATTGCTCCGTTGCCGACAAAAATTTCCGCCAGATTTCGCTCATTTTAGGCCGGATATCCGATATCTTTTAAGATGATTTTTTGGGGCATTTTAGGCCTTTAATTCCACAGGACAGATGAAGATATGAAATGGGAGAGAGAAGGGGAAAGACATGCAGCAAAGGTATATCGAGACAGCTGGTTAGACTATCTGTCCAATCCGAGTTTTCTGTTGCACGACTAAAACAACCTTTGAATGTACATGTTCCACCAAAACAAGTTCCTTCCCGAGGCTATTTTGCAGAGGCAACGTTGCTCCATACGTCGCTTAGCGCTGCCCAAGATGATTGTGATTGGTTCAAAGAAATGTCAATAAACCAGAGCACGTTTTTCTCCCATCTCGGAATGCTGTGTGGACTCGCCAGACCCTCTTATGCTGTGCTGTGGAGGAAGGTCTGGCAACAGACTAGTCTAAAGTAACTGGTGGAACACAATTTCTTTTTACTAATGATGATAAACACACCTAACAAACTACATCTACCAGTCCATCTCCCTTCTACCCTTTCCTCAACATATTCACTGAGAAATTCAAGAACAAATTTGAATTATATTTATACATTTTAAAGTTAATAAGGATAATATAATAATTCCATTACATCATTTGTTAATGTACTGACTAATTGTTAATTTCCTTTGTTTTTTTGTTGCTTAGATCCACTTCCGGGTTGTTAGAAATGTTCCAGTCATGCTCCGGCCCAGACAACCAGTGGGAGATTAGTCAGAGAGATCCCGGACAAGGTTTTTATGAGTCTGGACAACATCCATACAGCTGGCCTCAGTTCTGCCCCCCTCGGCCCAGCCGTACTGTTCATCATTCCCTCTCTCAGCATCCTCATGATGGAGCCTACACCAGAGCACAAATCCCTGTTTGGTGCCAATCCCAAAACACATGGAAGGTAGGTAGCCACCACAGAATATTATGGTAACACTGTATGAATGAGAATCAAAGTATTCGTGACTCCATTATGTATCAATGTGTGAGGTTTTACTTATGTACAGAAGTTATTTGAGCTAAATGCTAATGTCAGCATGCTAACAGGCTCAGAATGACAATGTTAACTAACAGGTAATATTTACCGTGGTGAACATCTTTAGTTTAGCGTGTTAGCATGCTATAATTTGCTAATTAGCACTAAACAGAAAGTACAGCTGAGGTTATACTGATGATAATGTCATCAGTTTTGCAGGTATTTGGTCATAAACCAACTAAACCAAAGTTGACACAATTTTTTTAATTTGGACGTGTTGATAGCAAGTTTATCTTGAGGGAGTCAAAAGTTGTTGATATATGTCACTCTTGACCAAAGCATTGGCCATGTGGCTAGCATGGAACATTGGATAAATTGAAAGAAACGTCAGACACTTATATAACGTATATAAGACACATTTGCATTTGTGTTTCAGTCACATCTTTTGTATTCATATTAATGTGTTACTACCCAATTATCAAAAAAGGACTGTATAATGATCCACTTCCACTGTTATAATGATATTATGATCTGCATGTACCCCTATCTTCTCTATTCATCAACTGGTCTCCAAATAGCTGCTATTTATCCACTGTGGCTTTGTTTTTTATGTGTATTGCTCTTTCTTTGTTCTCCCAATCTCTTTACATTACATTGCATTTATATGGTGCCCAGACAAAGAACTGGGATCACAATGTAAACAACTGTAAACTGTTTAAAATAGATCCACCATCAATGTGAGTTTTTTCTAACCACACACTTCTCCTAACGGCCCACTTTTCACCACAGGTATATATAATCACTAAACTGTCAGGTAAAAAAATAAGGTAATCAAATGCAGCAGCTCTTATATATATATGAAACCCAACCAGGTCGTAAACACAGCCGGCCTCCTGCCTATGAAGAACATCAATGACACATTGTTACTCATCACTGTCGTTTAGAGGCCTTTGAATAAAAAGGTTAATGAAACAGGGCTGTTACAGTGATGATCACGTAAGGCTTGCTATTTATTTTTATATTAGTCTGCTCAAATGCTGCTTTTGTGTGTTTACATCATGTATCTGCCGCTGATAGTCTGATACATACCAGCCTGATTGTAACTATATTGCTGTTGTTCCCACACAACGGGAACCATTTGAATGAACTATGTGTTTTAGGGGGTATTTCTTTGGAATTCAGTCTCTGGGGATTGTAGCACCATTGTCCAGACAACTGAAAACCCCATACAATGTGCTGACAGATCACTGAGCCATAACTGGCTACTGCAATTACTGTATGCCATTCAATGCATGTGTATCTATGTGCTCTTGCATATATGTGCATTTCTTTTTTGATTGCACGAAGATTGCAGACCTCATCTGGGACTTTAAAAAATCTGATCTATTTTCCTGCTTTGCTTTGATGCAAAAGTGCAACTGAATTTTGGATGTTTGGAATACGTTGGGGCTATTGTGAAAGGAGCCAAATGACTAGCAGATCGGCAGTAGTGTCCGTTAGGCTTCAGAAAGGGAATTCCTGGAAGAGAGATATGAATCAGACTACCAGAGGAGGAGGAACAGAAAACATCCCTACATTAGATGGATGACTGATGTACTTCAAAGCATTGTTGCAGTATGTTTTCTGTCTTCTGTAGGAGGCCTTTCCTGTGCTAAAGTTGGTCTTGTGTGTCATGTGTGTGTTTGCTTGCCTTAGCAAATGCATGTGTGGATACATGTGAGTCGATACTGGCCTCAAGGTACAGACTGCCTTCTTATACCTGAGGAAGAGAGGTTACCTCAACATAATTGCCTCCATGATGTAATTTAAAAAAAAATCTAATTAGTTGATAATTTGCTAACACGTTGCTGGTTTTCACATTTGGAAATAGCAATACAAGGTACTTCCCAGGCAACAAATGGCTCATTTAGCTCATATTTGACCAACTATTTTCTGTTGCTGCTAGTGTCCCAAAACATCAATCAGCATCCCAGATTCAAACCACGGAAGCCCGTTATATATATTAATAATGTCAGCATTCATGTAAATCCTGCTCAAAATACAGTATACCAGATTCTTAATATATGAAAGATGTGTTCCAATTGTGCAAAAACTGTGCAAAAGATGACTGCAGGCAAGACGTACCTCATACCAAACAAGATTACAATCCTGAATTTATACAGGATTTAATAAGTATCATTAATCAGCCACACAGAACCCTGAAACAAGATGTATTTATTTCATGAAATTATTTATTTCCTGAAACACTATAGGCATAATAACATGATGCATTTTCCACAGAAGCGTGGAAGTGTTTCAATATATGGAAGTCGGCTTTTCAGGAGATTCACAGCAAAATTGCAGTTCTACATTTTGTGGGTTCTGTGTGATAAAAATTGCTTGTTGTACACTATTCTGAGTCTATGAAATCGCACAAACAGTGTGGTGTTAGGCCAGCAGTACCTTTCAAATCTGGTGTGTTCTTAAACTGTTATCATATACAGCATTGCGAATAATACTACAACTCAAGGTTTGTTTGTCTAATATCCATGGCAGAGCCTGTGAGTCACAGTGGAGAGAGACAAACATTAGTGGGTTGTTGGGTGGCAAATGAAGCCATGCAAAAATGTCCACAAATTCAGCCTGCTCTGCTTGTACACACTGTGGCAATCAAAGACAAATGCAGTGGTTTGTTTACCACTGTCATTTTGTCTGTGCTAACACACTCAGTTCAATCTCACAACAGAACACCAAGACATGACACGAGCGGAATGCGTGAGACACGGAGAGAGCACAGAAAAAGAGGAGGGTGTCAGGGCAGCAGGGACACTAGCAGGCCAAAGCCTGGGAGAGCAGCAGTGATTGGTTTGGACCACCCATCTGGACTGGCTGAGCGCCTGGGCTGGCTGGACTGCCGTTTGCCCGATGGACTGCACGGATGAATGAATGGAGGGATAGAGACAGACAGAAGTCCCATGTAATGATTCAGATTGATGGAACAATGTGCTGGAAACATTGAATAAGTCAATGGAAAACACACATGCTATCACCAGCAAGCGCACGCAATTACAGGTCACTCCATATACGGTGTATCAGTTCAACAAGGCTCAGGTTCAGTTCATCGTCATGTGTTGTTCACGTTTCCCAACATAAAACTCTAAAACAACTCTAAAAAATTTTTAGGCATGTTAACCATAACTACATAACTTGTAAATGAATTGTATAATACATTACAAAAATTTAATAATGCAATTTTACTTTTTAGATATACTGTGTCGCCTGGATCCACTTTCCAGCACAGTAGCTATCGTGAGATCACACAGTTGGCAAAGAGTGAGTAGTTAGATTGATGTATATTGGCTAATTAGATCAGTCTTAAAAAAAAGAAGCTAATTGTTAACTAGTAGCTAATAGTTTAGGACGTTTTTATTATTACAGGTTGACTGCACTAAACCTGTATTTGATCCTTTCTGCATGCTCAACTAGCAGTCTGATTTACACAGCAGAGGCCTACTTTAAATGAAATTAGCTAATCAAATGAAGCCTCAGACTTAAATTGTGTTTTCTATTTGACCTGAAAAAGTTATCCCTAAAAGGACAACAGTCACTTGATTTTTTAGTTCACCCCTATAAAAGCTCAAATGTAATGTACTGTAGTTAAAAAGCTTTTTTTAAAGTTGTTTCGCACGGAACTGTCATTAACATGCATAAAGGAAACACTGGTCCCTTTCACACAGAAATTGGGCAAGGTCTGCCATTATGCCAGCTTTGTTTAATATCACAGAACCAAGCACATGTCACCTCAGTGTGTGATTTCAAAGGATTGCTGGCATTCTGGGAGCAAAAGAGGCTCGACGTGTAACACAACAGCGTCTGCGTCTACTCGTCTAGTGTGTGCGAGCCGATCCAACCTATTAATCAACCACGCAAACCCAACCCAACCCGACCCACAAACCACATTTCTTTTGCATTATAGTAGCACAGTTTTCAGTAAGGAGAAGGTCAAAGATGGCCACAGCGCCTGCGTGTGTATGTGTTTGAGAGAGGGAGAGAGCGAGTGGAACGCAATGTTTGGATACTTGGAATGCTGCTTTGTCACTTTGTGGCCCTCCTGTGGGTCGACTTGCGCATTGTAAAACATAAAACATATCATAATCCCTCAAGGTGGGGGAGGTGGGGGTTTCAAGGCCACCAAGATAGCTATTCACAGCATCCAGAGACATGGAGGGACCTCCGGGAAAGACATTGTGAGGCGTTGGTATGAGACTTGCTATGACACCCCTGGGAAGAATGGTGATTAGTAACGAAGAGGACTGACTACACTCTTGGGCATTTGTGGAAACATACGCATGGCATTGGCTAATGCTTTTGAAAATGCTACTTATGGTAGTGAGCAAGTAAAGATGTTGTAGTTTATAAACTTTAGTCATGTTGCCGTTGGAATTATACTTTTGCGATGATACACACAAACATCTCTGCTGAATTTACGCAGTAACGGGCCAATTCTCAACAACGCATTGTGCGGCCAACCTGATTGGTTGATTATTAACATATCTGACAAGTCGCAAAAATGTTGATACTGACTGTATCAGCAAAATGTTCACTGACAGCGTATTTGTTTTATTTCCCGGCAAAATAATACAATAACTACATTATTTAACTTTTTTTTTGGACATGTTTAGTCAAAAAAAACAATTAAGTACTATATATACAGAATTTCTTGGGGACAGGGTTGTACTATGGGACAGAATTTTACAACTCTGCGAAGTATCACAGTGGCAACAATGTTATCTTTCTTCGCCTTTCGATGTCAGCAGACACTATGAATACAGTGTTACAATGTTACAAAGTAATCTACCAGGAATGTTTGCTTGCACAAAGTAAAGTTTAGATTGAAAACCTAATTGCACCTTTGCCAACAGAGATTCCAGACTATGCAATTGCAATGCAATTCCTTATGTTTCTTTGCCTAAGCTTTTTGTTCTGCATGCTTTCTTTAACTTTGATGGTTCATGTTCTATTTTTGTAAAACTTAGTGATGCTGAATTGTTACAAATTTGTTGCGCTTCAGCAAATTGTTTTTTGGATGTGTTTGGCAACTCAATTCCCAATTCCAACATCAATTAGCATCTACAGAATGTAAGTAAGTAATATTTATTTATAAAGCACTTTTCACAGATAACATCACAACGTGCTGTACGATGACATAAAACATACAAGAGAACATAACACATTAAAAACTCGATACACAATTAAAATGACATAATAATACATAAAGTAAAGACGGGTCTACCAAACGCATGTCTAAAAAGCTATGTATTTATCTAGTTTTTAAAAGAGTCCATAGAAACAGAAGACCGTAAGGGTGGAGGCAGAGTGATGGAGACGAGGAAGAATTTACAATAGCTGAAACCCCAGTGCCAATGCTTGGTAAAACTCTAAACTCTAAGAAGAGAGATGGTAATACATCAAGAGGGCTTGAAAGATAGCTTCATTTTCCTAATCAAATCCAATAGATTGTGTAAACTTATAGGTTAAAAAGAGTCCAGAACAGTAGGAGATTGAGAGGGGCTAGAGTTGGGTGGGCAAGTCCCACTATGAATACCGGACCTAATAGCCATTACCTTATCAACAAAGAAGGTAAGGAACTTGTTACAATCATTTGTGAAGAAACAAGGTAATGTGGAGAGTGATGGTGACACAGTGTTAAATAGTATCAAACAAAAATCTTAGGATTTTTGTTTTTCAAAGAAGAAATTAAGTTAGCAAAGTAAGCAGTCCGGGTTTGTGTATTAAGCGTATTAAAAGAATTACGAAGATCTTTGAGACACAGGCGATGTACCTCTAGCCCAGTGGCTTTCCATCATCATTCTGTCCTGCGACATTTCCCTCTCAGGCTACAGACAGCGTCTGTCATCCACAGACAAGTCTTGCAATTAGCCCTAGTCCTAACCTTGAAAGGTGCTACTTAGTTCAGTCACATGGAGCAATGCTCATTGAAAGATGTACAATCATATTAATTTACATTGCTGCTTCATACGAAGATAAAATCCTATAAAATATATTTCAAAATGTGTCTTTATAGTGTCTCACATAGGTGGATAGGATAGGCGATTAGGTTTTGTGTGGATAAGATCAGTAAGAGCAGTAAAGTGATCAGTGACATGACACGTAAAAGGCCATTGTTCCCAGTGTGTTAGGAGACAATGACTGTGACTAATTATCTTAACAGCACAAGCCGCATCAAGCCCTGTACTCTATACTCACACTCTTATCCCAATCTCTTCACATTTAAGGCTTCCTTCCCCTCGACCACTACGCCAAACATCACCAGAATGGGTTTGTGTCCTGTGGCAGTGTTCTTGACTGCAGTCCTTTAGGCATTTGTTACAGTTTGTATGGCGGTTTATTGTACTTGGGTGCCAAGATTTTAAATATGACAGTATGGCTATAACTGCTTTTGTTATGAATCACAGGCAGAAAATGGAATGTGGCATTCACACCATTTCAGATGAACAGGAAGCACATGTAAGCCTCTGATCTATATACATCACAATTTGTCTAATCCACTTATTGAATCCGAATCCCTTATTGAATGTTTTTAGGTTTACCTTTCAAAATTGACTTTACTTTCAAACTTAGGTAATTAAAGACTAAAAGTAGTCTAAAAAATTAGGATAAAAAAACTTAAAGATGTTTCATCAACTTCTGTTGGCTGAGAAGGCAGAAACACAACATTTTTAATGGCAGACTAATAAAATGTTCACAACCTGTTGCTTCAACCTGAAAATGAGATTTGCAACATGATATATTCAAAATGTTGATATGCTATGAACCAAAGTGTGACTGGGAGATTCTTCAATTGACGTGAGATGATCAGCTGTATATAAATTCTTGGTAGAGGAGTCACCATTCTGTGGGTCCCACAAAAAACAACCAGTTCAGTGATATGATCATATTATCATGATGTAATTTCACTGAAAGTTGACAGACAATAAAATTAAACTTTCGTAAAACCTATGTCTACATTTATATTACAGAACGTCACGACTTTGTGCGCTAAAGTAGAATCAGTGCCTTCGTCCACAACATGCGTTTTGGCTGTTGCGGCTACCTACTGTATGTTCAACCTTTGATTCAGTGATGCATTCTTTCACCACTGGTCCACACTTCCTCTGGTACTGATGCCATCAGGGCTAAAAACCCATGCACCTAATACAGCCATTCATCCAACCAAGCGCTCAACCCTGGGTATCACAGGGGCCCCTGCATACTCCATTGCCTTTATAAGATTAATGCACTGGATGGAGCAGGTGTCTGCCAAAATTCCATTCCTATTTAAACCTCCAGGCCCATACCAGCAACCTAATCCTATTAGGCCTAATTGAGTGAAGTCGACAGTCTTTTTCAGTTAAACTAAGTTCACGCACTAATAGGATTCAAAAGGGGGCATTAAAAAGGTACAATGTGTAGAGAGTAGTAGCGTTAGTGCGTGGCTGGGGAAGTGGACAGTGTGCATCAGGGAGCGAGGGAGCAGGGACTGTGTGTTGGGACCAGGAGAGGCTTCCTGCTGGGTTTGGAGATCTGTGTTTAAAAAGAGGGAGGGAGTGGGCTGGAGGTCTCCCTGGAAGCTAGATAAGCTCAGAGGGGGGAACAAGAACAACATAATTGGTATTCAGGAACCCCTAGTGTGTTTGTGTGTATTTGTTTTTTTTGTATGCACAAATAAAGCATTAGTGGAATTCTCAAACACGGAATGTTTGTACAGTAGATACACCCAGAACATAGACAAAAACATGCACAGCAAATAGATAAAACGTTTTGGGACTTTTTATGGGATATAAAAAAGCCAAACCAGCACTTTCTGTCTTAATTACTTTCTCATTATTTATACTAGGATACAAACTTGCATCAAAAACTTCCTAGTAAGAAAGAAACCACAAGATAGGATCTACAGTGATACGTCCTAAAGCCATAAGACAGTAGGAAACAACAGACTAGGTGTTAAAAAAAACAAACAGCTTGTCACCTCATTGAATCCTTCTTGTTTTTGGCTTGTGGCTACAACATAATCTTATCAGGGATCTTTGTTAACATCTCTCCCACTATGTCCCCACCGAAAGACATGTTTTTCCTCCGAGGCAGACTGTACTACTACTTCTTTTCCACAGAAAGAAAATAAGAGAACAAAACTGATACAGGAAGAATACGTACCGCATATACCTGAATTAAAAGGTCACATGCAGTATATCCTGCACCTATTCCCATAGTGAAGATAAGTGCAATATATTTCTTAAAAATCTAGAGACAGTGATGCGACTCACTTTCGTCCTAAACTGAGTAATGCGTTTCCAATGGCCCGTTTAAACTGGCTCAGACTGTGAAAAATCCAGAGGCACAAACTCTTTTCAGCCATTATGGGAACTTTGCAAACAAGACTTCACTCAGTTTAAAGATTCGACGTTTGTATTTTCTGATTGGTGTAAATTATTAATAAATTTGCTGTGATTCGCTAAATAGTAGAGGGTGTAATCATCCATGTTTTCATTTATTTTTTTTCCTAATATCAAACTTATGTTTGTAAAAGGCATAGTTCACTTCATTGAGTTTGTAAAAACGGAACAAAACCCAAAGTGTAAGTGGTTAAATGGGTGATTATATGCAGGGCTATTTCTAAGCTAACCAGCTGCTGGCTATAATTTTTATTTAGCATGCAGACATGAAAGTGGTATTAATCTTCTTATATAACTCTTGTACATAAACATACATAAACATATCAAAGCTGGCTGAAGAACAGCCCCTGTTCTTACACCCATGCAAGGGCATAAAAGTGCTCTTATGACACCTTGTAATGAGTCAATTCATTCAAATAAGGCTATTTTATTCATTAAAAATGTGTGTGCTGATACTCAGCAGTAATGATAGTCAAGGCCACACACACACACAGACACACACACACACACACACACACACACACACACACACACACACACACCAAATTAAGGAGGTCAGAGAGGGACACAGTGTTTAGCCAGTGGCGTCAGTGACACAGACATGGCCTGAGGAAATAACCTTTCAGAGCTGCCCATAGCCAGAAGTACTACATGGGACTCCCTTTGAAGAAAACACATCCAAAAGGACTTGAGAGACAAAAAGGTTAGGATAGGCTTTCAGTGATCTTACGTGGCCTTCTTTCATGAAGGACAAATAAGACAACAAAGGGACTGAGGAGACAGTTGACATCTTACCGGAAGCAAAAAAAGCAGATGTTATCTGGGGTTTTAAAGTCATAGCAGTGAATTAACAGAATAATAATTGTTTTATTATTTCATGATACTGATATCTCACAGTACTGTTAATTTTGGCACCTCATTTTGTTTGTCTTTTGACCAAAATGTAAATTAGTCATATTTCAGTCATTTTGATATATTTTGTTTTAGTCAACAAAAATGTAAGACATCAAGTTTTTGTAAGTAAAAGAATTTTCACTTTAATAAGTTACATTAAAATATCAAGTAAAAGTCATTTTCTTTGAAGAAGAATAACACTGATACTTTAATTTCAATCAAGAAAATGACACCTAAATCATATAATGTTATTTTGCACCAGAAACCATTTAAATTTGTTACTTAAAAAAAAAAAAATTCCAATAGTTAGCGTTATCCACCGTTTTAAAAACAGCTGTGCAGTTGGCTTCATGAGACCGTTTGTGATACATCCCTCCATAGCCTTGGTACAGATTAAAGAAATCTGAGATAAATTAACCATTAAATGCCATCTATTCTCCTAATCATGTTAAAGAGGGATTGCCTTCATAGACGTTTCCTAATCTGATTACATCTGATAGCACTTGCAGAATGGCACTGCCTTTGTTTCCTGTATCTTCATGGGATCTCGTGTAAATGTCAAAAGCTTTTACCTCTGACGCACGCAGACTGCACAACTAGTTTTACCAAAAGCAAAGGAGATAACAAAACAGAAACAGGAATAATATGAACTGTATAATTGAAGGGCTTTGCATTTCATAGCCTGTGCCTATTCCCATATTAAAGATAAGTGCAATATATTTTATTAAAAATGTATATGTGACAGTGACTCACAATAGTTAATCTTTGTCCTAAACTGAGTAATGCGTTTCCAATGGCCCGTTAAAACTGGCTCAGACTGTGAAAAATCCAGAGGCACAAACTCTTTTCAGCCCTTATGGGAACTTTGCAAACAAGACTTCACTCAGTTTAAAGATCAACGTTTGTATTTTTTTGAATGGTGTAAATTATTAATACATTTGTGGTGATTAGCTAAATAGTAGAAGGTGTAATCATTCATGTTTTTTTTTTTTTTAATACCAAATTTATGTTTGTTAAAAGCATAATTTTGGTTAAACATTTATTTTCTTTCTTGATGAGACTTAGATGAGGATATATATATATATATATATATACACTGAATTAAAAATGAAACTATACTTGATGAAAAGCTGTCTGAAGAAGTTATATTATGTTCTTATAACACATTGTAATGTGTCAATACATTCAAATAAGGCTATTTCAATGGTTTTAGTTGCTTCAGTCAAAAAGATTTAAGCGTGTGCTGAGTCACGCACAGTATGTCAAAGTACCTGACGAAGATCTGATCAGTGAGAGTTTAACCTGAGAAGACCCCAACTGTCATAATTCCCCCTTAAACATCAAAGATCATCACCGAACTACTATGTATTTGTTTGTGTGTGTGTGTGTGTGTGTGTGTGTGTGTGTGTGTGTGTGTGTGTGTGTGTTCAGTGAGAGAAAGTTCAGTGATAGAGACTGAACTATGAAAAGTCAGGAGGGAGGGGGAAAAGACCCACAGCTTAGTACAATGATAGAACAGAAGGGGGAAGGGGGGGAAATCAAAGAATTGGAATAATTGGCATAATTCAAGGTAACTGGGCACAGTCAGGGGGAGTGTCAGTGTTGGGCGAATCTTTTGCCATCCTCAAAGAGAGACGGTCTGCACAATTAGCCACACGAACTCTGACCCCGCTCAGAATAATTAATGAATAACAGAGGGAATAAAGACAAAAAGGCGCAGAGCGGTCTGGTTGAGTGGCGAGCAAGGGTAATACATCAAAGAATGCTGTTAATTGGCCCTGTGGCTTTCATTCTTTGCCCTATTTCTTTCAATTCATTGACTCAAAATAATGGGTTCAGGTTCATTATCAACAGTTCGTAAGCCCTGGGAGTGCCAAAATTCAACAGGAGAGCCAGGGGTGTGTGTGAGTATGCTTGCCAGTGCATGTGTACAAAAATGTGTGTGTAATGGCTTAGCTTTCGTCTGGCTCCTGATGACATCAATCCCACACAGGGAAGAGTTGTATAGTTGTGTTGAGAAGAGAGCAACAGGCCACAATTATTAGGATTTGATTGTGCAAGAGCATACAAGTACAGTTTTTAATTGCGCGGTTGTGAATGCTACACGTGCCGTCACGATGCTGGAATATAACTGGTACGGACAGGTAAGTGAAGCTGACACACCTACTCTTGCTTTCAGATGTAAACACAGTGTTAATGTCTGCATACGTACCTGGGTGATAAGGCCTCAGATTTGCTTAAGTCAAATAATAATAAATGCATGTATGAAATAATCACATTTATTTTCAAATATTGCAGATTCATGTGTGTCATGTGCCTGTTTGTATGCCTTAGATAAAGAGCACCCTTGTTTCTGATAGCTGTAAAAAGACTTTGATAACTCCGTTAGATGTGAAATGTAGGGCTGAATTATATAAATTTAAATGACATTAGACTAACTTAAAATAAGTCAACCCTGAAATCTCTATTGGGATGATAATACCAAAAATAAATAGAATCAAAGCACAGCAAAAGGCACTGAGACTGATGACGTGAGCAGAGGAAAAATGACTGTGGCTTTTATATTATATTAGTTAGTCGCCGACTTTTTTGTATGGGTACAGACTCTTAAAAATTAAGTAATAATATTAATAATGACAATATCGTTATACAATTACAAAAACTTTTACAAAAATTAGCCATATCTTTTTGCATCATTGTCATTTCATTATGGGTATGTCGGCTAACATTTTGTCAGGACAGTGATGATTTGTGGAATTATTTACATTTATGATAAAACATGAAATACTGTATTAGACAAAAAGCAAAGCAGACTTGTAAAAAAGGTCAACTTTTCAAATCATACATTTACAAAAAGAAAAAACTGTGAGAACTTTAGGAACAAACATTTCACTTTAGTGTTAATGTTGATAATGATAATTACAAAGAATTGGGCTTTAATTCATTCTTAATGAAGCACAAAGTAGAAAATTCAACAGTAGTGTCTTATAACAGCACATATGAGAGGCTGCTCTTCTTCTTCTTTGTATTTACATTAACCCATTTATTCCAACTACCTTATATGATACCAGGTCGTGGGACCAGGTGCCTTTCATTTTCATTCACCTTTAGTTCACTTCTCTCACCATTATAGTGTCTGTTTAGTTCCATTATAGTGTCTGATTAGTTCCATTATAGTGTCTGTCTAGTTCCATTATAGTGTCTGTTTAGTTCCCTGAATCTTTCTTTATCTGTGTGTGACTCTCATTTGCATTTTTTCCTTGCGTTCACTAACTCTAACAGGCAAAACAAAAGGTGCAGTTTTGGGACGAAAACCCCAGGTCACGTGAAATTACTCCCACTCACGCACAGAACCAGACACACCATAAAAGAGCGATGGGGCAGGAGGGGTGGTTAACTCAATTACTGTAACTTATTTTTACTCACGGCACATGATTTTTTGAGAAATACCTCGCTGTTTGTTACACACTGAAATATTTCAGCCAATCCTCTTGGCCAACCACGGCACAGTTGTTTCCCCTCTCTGCTAGTCTTTTTATTGCCATATGAAAATAGTCCCATACCTGGGTGAGCCATGTCAAGCAATTAATACCCTGAAATACGCCTTTTAAGTAAGTCTTTTGGTCTCTGGGGCTCCCCATTGTGATGAAACGATTGGTGTCGTCTCACGTTAGCCTCGCACAGGTGCCTTCTCTGCCTGCACATCAGATCATTAACATAACCAGAAATGGGGAGAGAGAGGCTGATAGAGATAAAGAGATAGACAGAGAAGGAGTAAGATTGCTTTAAGTCAGAATGCACTCTTGACCTCTGGGTAGTTCAGAGTGCTAAAGACACACACACACACACACACACACACACACACACACACACACACACACACACACACACACACACACACACACACACACACAAACACACACAATGAGGGGTGTTAATGTAGGCTACTGCATTAAACATTACATTATCATCATGTTGTACTGCAGATAAGAGGATGAGTCAGCAGTTTTTTTGTTATTCTTGCTTGGTGGTGTGTTCAAGGATGTTCGCAGATCTAAGATTTCGGTGCATTACATTCAAAAGTTACAGTATGTTATGAGAATATCTTAGCCAGATAAAAAAAATATATAATTTTTTGCATTAATGAATGTTATGCAGAAAGATAATAACAATTTGACATAAATAGACAGAATAGACAGAAATGTAGATAGAAGTTCTGTGTGATGGATTATGTTAACCTAAGTTTGTGTAAGATGATTTCTATTACATGCTGGAACCAACTGAGACCAATGGCTGTTTAGAACGCAGGAAATCAATCTCAAAACGTATGGTATGCTTCAGAAAATGGTCAGCTGTAATGTTAAGTGTATGTAATGGGCTAAAACACGCACAACCACCAGCAAGTTGCTTTAATCCCTAATGCATTTGCACCGATGCAAACTGTGTCCACTTCTATGTGCACAGTTTGGCTCGTGGCACTCAAACACACAGAGATGAAAATGAGCGGACATGATTTTTAATTACAGAATTACAACAAAGTTTCATTGTCATTTTTGGTTCACAGAGTAGATCTGTCATTGTGAAAACTTCACAGACAACGGGGGGAAAAAAACAGTAAAGCAACATTCGTTTTAGTTCATGCTTGCATTATCATCGTGTAAGTGGGATAAATGCAACGCATGAATAAACACTGACTCCGGTGGGAGCAGAGGAGAGTGAGTGGAGTGCAGAGAGGATTTAAAAATACACCTTTTCTTATTTGTAATTTAGAGAACTGAAGTAGGAGACATTGTGTGACCTGCAGTAAAACCTTTGAACATATTTGCATATTTATAGGTTTAGAATTGATAAATCGATTTGAAATTGATCAATGAGGGGAGGAGGAGTAGATGAAATTTTAAGAATGTTGAACTAGTTTACTGAAATTATGAATTTTTATGTTGTAAAACACTGTGTGGATCTTAAAAAAAGATAATGCATTATAAAAGTATAATTGTCCACGTTTTTTTTTTATTTAACAGCTTTACCTAAATCAGCACCTTTTTAACTTTTTTAAGCACGTCCCTGTTTGTGTACCAAGCATAGTGTGCGTGCGCTGTGCACAAGCCTAAAATATTTGCGCTGTTAAAATAACAATGAAATGCTGCGTTATTGACTTTAGACCAGGTTTTTGTTGGTCAATGGTGCGATCACTTTCAGCTCCAAGAATGCACCTGAACACACCTCCCTGTAAGACCATGGGCGCACAGATGGGCGCACAGATGGGCGCAGGTGCATTTGCTATTTAAACGACGTGGGCGTTGGACTGGAAATTGACAACTGCGTCGGTCTTAAATTAGCAAAAACACTTGCTCTGGGCTTTGCGCTGCGCCGGGTGCAAGATAGGGCCCCTCAATGTTAAGAGGATTATGGTCATTTTCTTGACACTGGGGGTGGAGACGGGGGTAAATACAGGGATGGACAGATGAGCAGGGTTTGTGCTTTGTATCTCTAATGCTACTGCCAGAAAAGAACGCAGATTTTGGACAATTCTTCAAAACCCGGGGTTAAATTCAAGGACAGGAAGGAGGATTGAAGCCAATGTTTTTAACATTCTCGCCTTGGCAACGACAGCATGGTTAAGGTTAGGGAAGGTTGTGGTTATGGCAAATAACCTATGGTTAAGGAAATAAAACTCAGATTTAAGTTACGGTTAATGTTGGTCTATGGGAAGCGTATTCCAGTCTCCTGCATGAAAGTTAGACGCACTACACGCCCATCCACCACGCTGACCTCCACATCCTAACTTTGTGCCAACATACTGCTTCCTGCACTGGTACTGAACATTGGCAAACGGATGTAAAACGTGAGGTGCGGATTTGTCCAATATTGACGTTTTTTTTCTTGGTATCCTGGGCTGACATCCCACGTGTTGTTAGGTTTAGGCTAGTCTGGATCAACGGAAGTACATTTCCAGGATAATTGCCTGACAGATGTTCCTCACCTTCCGCTCTCTGCCTGTGGCCGTTCTTAAACTCTGTTCGCTACGGGAAACAACAACAAATTTCGAGCTAGCAAGCTACACGCTGAAAATGGCAGGCTTTGAAGAAAATTTGGATCAGGCAACAAGGCAGGTCTGCTTGGTTCTTTTAGAGAATGATTGTAAAGATTTTACTACAGCATTTACTATCTAACTAGGATGTTTTGGGACCGAAATTAGAGGATTGCTATGGACGAAGTATACACAGCAATACACTGGTAAGCAAATTACGTTTAACCATGTATCCAGCTCATTTAAATAGCTCACGTTACTGTATTGTGTGTGTCATTTTCATTTGCGGGGTGCAAATGTTCCACCAAAACAAGTTCCTTCTCAACGTTATTTTGCAGAACTACTGTTACTGTGACGGAGCTTGGTGCCACCTAAGACGATTGTGACTGGTTTAAAGAAATACAAACAATTTTCCTATCCCAGAATGTATGTGTGGTGTAGCCAGACCTTACTCCACAGCGCTGTGGAGATATGTCTGTCAATGTGAGACTAGGTTTAGGCAATTAAAACACAACAATTTCCTTTATGAATGACATCTAGTTGCTTCCTCTTGGTTGGAGATTAAAACCAAACATGCTGGCTCAATTCTGGGTTCAGGGGGGGTTATTCAAGTCCTGCATGTGAAGTTTGCAAAGGACCAGGTCTGAGATGATGGTGCAGCTGTTTAGTTTTGGCGAACCTTATACGGGGAAAAGAAGTGGCTGGCATGTGCATCTGAGGAGGCACGTGGTAGTCTACACCAGAAGAATTGGCAAAAACTCTGTAACACACTTGGAACTGGCAGCACCTAAATGATGGAAAAAATAAATTGAACTCAGGCACAGCTAATTACCCAATTTACCCAAGACGGCTGACGGAGTAGCATGATCTAATAAAAGAACCGGAAAATAATTAGATATTGATTATATTAACAAAAAGGAAAAAAAAGGAGATTTATGTCCTCTATACTACACTAATTTGGGCAGGATGGAGATTTTTCAGTAAACATTTAGTAACATTTATTAATTTGGAAACTTGGGATTACACATGATCATAATATTGCTGAGAGGGATTCAAGCTAATACACAAGAACTTTGATGTAACAACAACATGACCTGGATGCAGGTCCGTATAAAACTGAACAGACCTGCATGTGATCAAAGCCTGAGCTCTTCTCACTTTCATTGCTGGTCTTCCTCTCATACATCGCTGGGATGAGGAGCACTGGCACTCCTGCATTCGTCACAGCAGCTTACTCATTCAAACGGCAGAGACACAAAGATAGCCAAACAGAGTGAACAAACGGCTCTTTGTCCACAGCACTAACCATTTATGACTAGTTCTGGTAAGGTCAAAGTTGATTTAATTTTCTGCTTAGTTCTCATTAAACAGCTATTGCATTATTTAATTTCCCACAATTAAGTTAACGGAGGAGGGGTAATCAATACATCTCCCCCAAAAGCTTTTGAACAGTGGCTTGCAAATCTAGCCCACAAATGCACTTTATGTTGGTTAGGGAGAGTAGTAGCTTCTTTTTTTTATGCCATGTTGAGCTTCAAAAGGAGCTGCATTGAAATAGTTTAGATTTTTATCTATACTCTTTTCAGCTGAATCTTATTCAATTATAGTATTTCTTGTAGTTCTCTTAAGATTTGCACAAAGATAAGCAAGTTATTAGGAAATATAAACATAACGTTTCCAGTCACTATTCACTGTACTGTACTCTAGTAAAGGGATTCCCATGATTCCCCAGTGATTGTGGACTATCTCAACTAAATAAAAAAAAATCTGATTTATGTTTTGATTATAAAATATAGCCCCATATTGAGTCTGGTGTAACACCTGTACAAAACAGGTTGCGGTTGAGAGTGAACGAAGAAGTCTAAACCGTGACAGATAAACAGTTGAAATAGTCAGCTAGAAGTAATTAATAAAAGGTTGAAATAGAGAGCTAGAAGTAATGAATAAATGGTTGAAATAGTTAGTGGTGAATGTTAATTGGTTAAAAAGCCAAAAATAGTGGATAGCCATTTTGCAGCTTATCCAAATATCTAAAGATAATGATTATATTTAGCCCATAATGAATTGTAAAAAGGGTACATTTAAGGATGACTGTACTAACTGAGAGCTAAATATCTTCATGCAATGCACAGAAAGGGGAAAGGAGAATATTTAAATGACTTCCACTGATGAAAAGAGTGACCTGTGAGTCCCAAAATGCCATCTGATGCACTATTATAAAGTATGATACTATGTAGAATTCCCTTCATATTGTGGAGTGAACAGTGAAATTGTGAATGATTTCAGAAAGAGCTAAAGTATCCTAAAAGCCAGTTATAATGTTCACAAAAACCAGGGGAATAACTCCAGGTACTGTTGACAGCGACTTATCTCAAAGTTTCTTTGATTGTCAAACTCAATGAAGAGTGGTTTGAAGAAGAGTGTTTCGACACTGTAGCAACCCTGACAATGACAATGTACCGGTAGATACACAATGGTTGGTCTTTGGTTGAGAATCTCTCTTCTCCCAGACAGTATTATTGGATATTTTTTCAGTCTGGACCTTCAGATCATCTTCATCTGCTGAAGGAGGAAAACTTCTCTGTGCTCACCTTAAATCTTAGTTTAACACATGTACATGCAAGATCATTTTGTAACATCGGCACTAGTTAGGAGGTCAATCATGCTCCAGTATGCAACTAAACAAGTGTGAGACGGAAACTTGAAACCTCCAGCCTCCTAGCAAAAGAAAGCAAATATAGCTCATTGTCCACAAGACAAACCATATAGGGACTAATTCTTGGAAGGCCAAAGTACATTTCATTTTCTGCTTAGTTCTCATTAAACAGCTCTTGCATTATTTAATTTCCCAGAATCAAGTTAAGGGAGGGGGAACGGGGGAGTAATCAATATATCTCAACTTCATCTCCCTTATTGAGTCTGGACCATTTATTCTTGTTGTTCTTGTTCTGCTACAGTCTGGACAATACCTTCAGATACATAACTACTTTACAATCAATGGTTTAATACAGGATATTACTATGTACTTGTACTATGGGGACACTGGTAAATACACTGGAATGAGACAGTGATACTACTGTATTTAGAGTCAGAAACAATAGTTCTTTTTTTATTTACAAATGAATGATGATGAATAATGCCCATGAATGATATAAGCCCCCTTCATTCCTTTTAATAAAATCTTTACTGACTCTTTCTTCAAAATGTTTGCAAAGTGGACAAATAGTCAAAACACTTGAATCTGGTGTCCCCTTATTTTTATGTCACACTTTGTAAGTTAAAAAGAATTAATGAAAAGTTCAAATGACTTAGTAATTCAACCTTTTTCTTACTTTTTTCTTTTTTTTTTAAGAAACAATAACTAAATTACTCCATCGTGGTATTAACTTGTGTTTCAGGCTATATACACCCTGACGTAACCGGTTTTCTTATGTTAGATGCTGTTATATCTCCTCTTTTTAAAGTTATCATGGACTTTTACTAATGCCTGTTGTCTAGACAGAAAATTCTAAGAAACATTTAAAGCAACAACAACATTTTTTATAAAATCTATTTTTCTAATAAATATCATAATAAAGCATTTAAAATTGAGGCAATTAAGATAAAAAAAAACACACAGCACATTGTTTTTTGAATTATCCCATCATTAAAAGTTCACTTCAAATCAAGAAATGTAAAAGCTTCTTTTCAGAGTGTAACGTAAACTGCTTTCTCTGTGTAGTGAGCATTTTGTCTTTAGGCTGTTGCCCAGGCTTGAAAGGCTTTTACTTTGGTGAGCTGGGACGCAATCAATCATGTGCATAATTTTAATAAGACTTCATCTTCATAGTTATAGTTGGAGCCCACCGGGGGCTTCTTTTCACTGTCTGCCAAAGTGAGAGATTAAAGTTGTCTACAGTACAGCTTTCTGACATCATTCAGAGGGGCAACGCTAAGCACCGGTCTATCCTGTTCTAGCTCACTGGACAGTGAGGGTCAAGGATGAGGTTCCCCTTTCAGGACCGTAACCACTACAGCAGTTTACCCACAATCCTCTGCTCTGTATTGCTCAGCAGCTTTGCAAGCTGTGGCTTGTACTTGTCTTTGAACGGTGAAGATTAGATCCCATTTCCTTTTGTTTGTTTACCTGTATGCCCTTTTATCAACGACTATGTTTTCATACACACAATATTCCAGTGTCTGCCTTAATTCTGATAAAAAACAACATGGCTAATGAAAGTAAATATTCCACTAATATTTCAGTTTACATGCAGACATGTAAAAAGGGAATTTTTCAAAGTTTTCCAGCGGTGGCGGACTTGTTCGACTGTGCAAACTCCCTCCCTCTTTCATTCCTTCAAGCTTCCTGAAAAGGTCTCCGTTGTAATATTTGTGCATATCCAAAAATCTGTTAATATCCAAGTCTTTCATAATGTTTAAAAGTACATGTGTTTCTCCTTCCAACCAGAGATGTGGGCTTTTCTTTTGGGCATGCATCTCTACTGCAGCATTGCAAACTGTTGGCTGGTTGGTCTGTGTACAACAACCATAGCAACGTACACATAGACTGTGAAAAATAGAACGCACAGAGCTGACCATAAGCCATAAACAGGCAAGAGGCCGTAAACCGCCGCAAACGGCGGTAAAAACCCTTATTGAGACGCATTTTCCGAATGCTCTGTATACCTTTCCAAAGAATGTTTCTAAAACACGAATAATACCGACAAATCCAACATGTCTTGAAGCTATAGTGCGTAGTTTCTGCGCATCCACACAATACAAGTCTTTTGTGATTGCGCACCACCCACACCCCTCCACCACGCAGTTGCTTATAACCAAGGAGGACACAGAGGATTAAAAAAACATGATGGACTGTTCAGAAGAGGTAATTATCTTCGCTTGATTTTCTGCCCGTGAAAGTCGCCGGACGACACCATATGTAAGGGACATTAATTAATATAAAAAAAGTAACGGCTTTGTTCGGAAAGTGCTATATTCGGAAAAAGGCCTTATTCGTAATATCCAAACGGAATATGCTGTTTACAGTACCAATATCAAATTCAGGATAGAATCAATAAATTCAGATTTTATATTTTAACTTCAGTTAAAAAATTGTGTGCACCTTTACGTCTTTAGAGTGACAAAAAGTTTGTGTTTTTAGGTTGTCCCAACAAAAATATCGCGGGCACAGAATAGGACTGTAGTATGTGATAAAGGATGCTATAATTAGGTTGCAAAGTTGACTAAAGGCCTAATAAAGGTAAGTTTAGACTTGGTGTAAATTTGTCTCCCTTCCTTTTCTTCATGTCTCTCTACATTTCTGAAATTGATTAAGTAAGCCTTGTAAAAAGTGCACAATTATTTTGCTTTAGTTTAAACATTTTAAGCCTGGTAACATATGATGGTTTAAGTTTGTTTGCTCCCCCTCACATATCTCTACTGACTTTGTATGCAATCATGTTATGTCTAATGGTAAGTTGCACCTAAAATGTGTTTTGATTAGTCTTTTAGTATCTGTAATAGCAAATATTTGGCTTGAATCAGCTGTATAATAAAGCTTTATTGCGGACCCAAGTCCATATAGCACATAATACAGTATACATAGTATAAAAATATTAAAAAAAGATACAATACATAATAATTACATATTAACCTATAGCAATATAACAATAATACATAAAAATTGCATATTAACCTATAAAATATACAGACTATTGCACCAATGCTGTCTTAACCTAGAAGTGTATCTATAACAGCTTTTCACAGGGCTGACTAGAACTTCAATTATGTGGTTCTCTGACTTGTCCAGGCGACACATGAAACTAAACATCAGTTGTCTTAAGAGTGCCTCACAGGTTGGCACTCTAGTTGACACAAACAAATGGCTGGCACTATGCCACCTAGGGACATGGAGCAGCAGCCTCATTGCATCATTATATGCAACCTTGAGCCTCTGCATACTCTTTTTCTTATATTCTTTTTCTGTATGTGTCTTGATGTATATCTTGAGTTATTCCTGAACAAAACCAGTCTAGACTAAGGCACGACATCATGCAACATGTTAGGATGTTGTAATCTGATGTTGACTTTATTATCTTTGCATTAGACAGTCATGGATCCTGGTAATCACGTTATAACAGGAATAAATCAGAAAAACAATTCTGATTGTAATCTACTATGAGTGATTCCAACCGTAACTGATGAAGTATGTTCTAATTTTTTTTAAATTCAGCAAACCTTTCTTGGCTATGTTTGCATTCAGTGTTAAGGTATTGCATGTAAGTTAGTCTCGCATTGCCATACCTTCCTCCACAGCGCTGCGGAGGAGGGTCTGACGAGTCCACACAGCATTCCGGGATGGGAGAAAAACAGGTCTGGTTTATTGCCATTTCTTTAAACCAATCACAATCGTCTTGGCCTGCTCTAAGCGCAGAGTGGCGCAATGGCACCTCTGCAAAATAGCCTTGAGAAGGAAATTGATTTGGTGGAACTTGTACGTTCAAAGGTTTTTTTAGTTGTGCAACAGAAAACTCATTGGCCAGATAGTCTAGCTAGCTGTCCGGATTTACCCTGCAGAGATCTGAGAAAAGGTTAACCATAGTCCTCATAAATCCACCGGAGTTTAAAATGCCAACACAAAGAAAGCCCAAGGCAACGGATATCCGACCTAAATTAGTTAAATCTGGCGGAATTTCTGGAAGTGGAACTTCGTGAATATAGACAGGGCTCCAGACTGTGACCAAATGGTCGCATTTTGTGACCAAAATTTGAGAGTGTGTGACTGAATTTTACATCCAGTCGCACATGTGCGACCAGTAAATTTGCCCCCTCTTTTTACACATTAAATGTTGAAATTTCGGTACCTGAGAGCGCGTAAGTGCAAGCTTATCTGTCCTCTCTGAAAATTGACAGAGAGCATTTTTTCATGTCACATGGGGGGCGGCACGAGAACTTTAAAAAAAATTTAAAAAATCCTCTGAGCCGTGAAGCGTTTTTCTGTTTTCGATCATTTCACTGTGTGGGGAATTGGGAGATCAGCGCCCCCAGCAGCTGCAGGCGCCCTACTTACTGAGAGAGGTCAACACCCCCTACTTTCACAATGAAATGGACTAGTCCGTAACAGTGCGCCGCGGCACGAAAGATAAACACAAAGTACACAGAGACGGAGCAAAACAAGACGAGTCTAAACCTTTCTTTTATGTCAATGGTCTAAACACCAAAATGAAACAAAGTTACCCAAGCGGCACAAATAAAAGAAAAAAGCGAAAAGACGTTTTCGGCAGTAGCAGGACCTTCATCAGCTCCCGTGGCTGATGATAGTGGTGGTGGTGTCAGCGGCAGTGAGGAGGAGAGGGAAAGAGATGAGGGAGTGAGGCTACAACCTGCGGTAAGCACAACTCCCCTTAAAACACTTAACCCCTTGATAAAACTGAGTGGTGGACAAACTGTTGATGATAACACTACAACAATAAAAACGTAGGCATGCTTTACTGTATGACAGCATTAGTAGCCTATATAAATGTTGCACATCATGCAAACTTTCTTAACGAGAATTGATGTTTTTCTATCTGCGTTGACAGACAAAAACTCATGATAGACCTCTTCAAATTATAGCGCAGGGCCTCTTGAAATGATAGATTATATATATATATATATATATATATATATATATATATATATATATATATATATATATATATAGCTTGTTTTATGATTCATTAGGAGTATACAGTTTTAGTGTATTAATAAATGGCACTTTGTTGAAGTATTTAATGTGTCAACTTGCACTGATTCTTGCTTACTCATTACATGGCGTTAGTAGTTTTAGGAGTAGGAGTTGGTATACATATTCAGGGGAGCACAAGGATGGGGACAGCTTTATCAATACTAGTTAAACAGTTGTACAGTTTTATTCCCAACTTGTATATATTTAAAATTATTTGTTCTTATATTCTATCCTATTATTATTTCATGTATATTGTATCCTTTTATTTCATTTATATTCTTTGTGTGCTGTGTGTCTGATATTGTGCTGCTGCAACACTGGTATTTCCCATTTTTTTCTATCTATTTATTTATTTATTTGTGAGCTTATGCGGTGGGCCAGTCTGGGCCAAAATGCCAGGGCAGATTTTTGGTCCCAGTCCGTCCCTGTCAGTCACTGTGGCTCAAGCAGAAAGGAGCTTTTCCAAACTAAAGTTGATCATACCTGAGGTCACCATGTCCCAGGAACGGCTCACTGGCCTTGCCGTCATCAATATCGATCACCCAATAGGGTAGCAGATTTCATACGATGACATCATTGATGATTTTGCATCAAGGAAGGCCAGAAAGGTCAGGTTTTAGTTTTAGTTTGTGGGGGGGCGCTCGGAGGGGGTCTCACCCGGGGCGTCATTCAATGTAGAACCTGAAGGCTACTTTATTTCTACAGCACCTTTCAGCAACAAGGCAATTCAAAGTGCTTTACATAAAACATTAAAGAAGCAATTAAAAACGGTCATGATGAAAACAAAACAGGCAAAAGAATAATACAATAATAAAAAAAGTTTTTTTACTGTCATGACAGCGATGGGGCTGTCAGTTTACCTTATATGTTGCATCTTCAAAAGTGACACTGAATTTGAAACAGCACATTGTAATTTCTGCATATATTATCAAAGTGTTTATTAGTAATACAGTGGAAATTAGTAGAAATGTGAATATTTGGTTAGCATGTTGATTTACGGTGTGTGCCCCTAAATTTTCTGGTTGTGCCCCTAAAATTTTCAGTTGGGGGCCACTGTGCTCCTAGTGAAAAAAGTTAGTCTAGTCTGGAGCCCTGATAGACTACATGTAAGTAAACTAGAGAGGTTAGAGAATAAACCATTAGTGACAATACTGATTGATACACACTCAAACACACTCACTAGTTTAGGTGGCATACTGTACACCATACCACAACCTAATCTGTCAACAGGACATCCAAGAATATGTGTAACCTTCATTATTGTATGTGTCTCTGTTAGGGACTGTGTGCATACAGTAGATACTGTGCACATGCTCATTTTCATTGCTCACAGAGAATTCTGTGCTCTGATTGGTTTAGCTGCATAAATTGTATTATTCCATTTGGACTAATTATATCTCCTTTTCACTGATGTAGAGGACAGGCTGCACTGCATCCTCCTCTCTCCTCCCTCTCTCACCCAACTTTCTGAAGTCTTTCAGTTGACTGAAACTGTTATAATGTAATGTCTGTTATTTGCAAAACTGGAAGAAAAAAGATTATTCAGTAGCAAAGTAGAAATACTTTTTCAGTGTACTTTAGTATGTTATTTAAGGTATGTGTACTCATGTACACACTGCATATTTATCTTTTTGATAACCTTTATTTACATCTACATTTTTAAAGTAAAACTTTTATATACTGTAATAAACTTGCTACAAAATGAATTGGTTTTCTAATCAATAACATACTATTCTGACAGATCTTTCCCTTTGCAACATCAAATTTGTATCCATGAAATGAAATAAAATACCAAAGAAACAGTTGTTTGCTTACAAAGTAGTCAAACTGTTGAGGAGCTTTCCGTCTTTTTTCCTTTAAAGATTTTCTACATAACGATATAATATTGATTGTATTTTGTCTTCGAACAGCACAATCATGCTTGTGCATGCCATAATCACAGCCTTGACACATAAGAACTTGAGAACAGAAATCCAAATCCGCAAGCCGATATAGAAAGTGGTTTGAAAACAACAACAATAAACTGCGCTGCTAATGTTTATTACGATCTGTTCAGCCTCAGAAATATACCTAATATGTTTTGGTGAGAAATGTAAATCAGTAAAATCATGTTTTTTTTTTTTATCCAAACTCCATTGAGTACCTCAGACATTTTCTTTCTTTACTCTAAGTATGAAGTCTGATTATTTTTTACACCACAGTTGAGGCAGCCTATTTTCATAAATTCAATATTTCATCAAGGTAACACGTACACACACACACACACACACGCTCAAACATATTTTCACGTGTAATCCAGTTAAAATTGCTATAATATTTAATTCATATGAGAGTCATTAAAAGTGCAGTGGTGCCGTGTCCATTATGCATTCCTTTTCTAGCAGGATAAAACAGTCCTCAGATGTGGGAGCTGCACTTTGAAGTGTTGTCTCAGAAGCAGGCCAACTCTTACAGGAAGTCCCTGATGTTTAAAACATGCCATGCAGGGGGACTAACAAAGGTGAGCACTTGTGGCCTGCCCCAAGATGAGCCGAAAATGGCCAGCCAGGAATTTGGCTAGATCTGATAAATCACGTACACACAGCGGGCATCAAATAAACAAAAAGCAGACAAATATACACGTGGGTAATGGTGAAGTTGTAAGAAACAACACACAACACACAGTGATGTGCATGTACCAACAGATACATGGACACACACGTGTCGCGATGACACAGCAGACGTGAAGAACAGCTGACATGTTGACCCTCAAACAGGAGCAAAATAATTTGGACACAGCAGCATAAATAATGCTCACCCATCCAGCTGACTGAGACTTTACAGGTTCATAATGGTTGTAATGAGAACTCCCTTTTGCAGATATTACTGTACAGAGAGTAACAAGACAGGCATTCTCTATGTAATGAAATCATCCACCATGGACACGAGTGGGACAAATTGCAATTTACCAGCTGAGAGGAGACATTAGCTTATTGTGCAGTACAGTGTTAAACTGATTCTTTGAATATATCATCTGTACGGGTTTGATTTAACGGAATAATTGTGATTCAATTCGCTTTACATTACATTCAACACCCTCAATTTAGGTTATTATGGGTTTATTAAAATGTATCAAAAAAATATATAAAAACCTCAGTTAATGTTTGCAATATTCTTTGAATCAGCCGTGAGAATAAACTGTTAGTCTTTATTTTTCAGGACACAGGGCCATGCTGGATTTCACTTGAGGCTTAAAATCAGGGACTAATTTGCATAGGCCAGGTGGATGCAGGTAGGATGGCAAACCAGCACTATTGTTAGCTGTATTGCAGATGTACATGGTGCAAGCACAACAAAATGGGTGGCAGTAGTTCAGTCTGTAGGGAGTTGGGTTGGGAACAGGAGGGTTGCTGGTTCAAGTCTCAGGGATCAGCCCCCGCAATCTGACGTCTCTCTATTAGTGCATGTGTGTGTATTTCAGGCCTGTGTGTAATGTGTAGAATAATTGTACTATATAATAATCTCATGACAATTGTGATTGGTTTAAAGAAATGCCAATAAATCAGAGCACGTTTTTCTCCCATCCCGGAATTCTGTGTGGAATAGCCAGACCCTCCTCTGCAGCGCTATGGAGGAAGGTCTGGCAAAGACAAACTCATGTCTTCTTCATCTTAAATAGAGTATTTGCTTCAACAGAAATGTTTTAACTATCTTGATTTGTTTTTCTAACTCTGGAGAACTCTCTAGGATTTAAAAGTTAGACTCAATTTTCCTGTTTTAACCAAGTTATTGGATTCAGATTTATCTGATTGTTTTTATTATATCTAGTAGTTGGGACTACAGTGAGGATTTGCAATGACCTCGGTTCAGTTTTGCTGTGTCCAGGAATTCTTTGAGAGCCATTCTGGGAAGGCATATGTTGGCCTTTGTTGTGGCCTGACAGTGACTGGGACAAGATAACAACTTTGTGTGACTGTACATCTGTGTGTTTTAGTAGCCTATATTTGCACACATACACAGATTGCATTTCGGTGTGCTTCCCTAGTTGAATCTGTGGCTGTAGTTTGATGGTTAAAAAGCCTTCTAAGGGAAGTGGGTGTCATGAAGATAACCTGGGAGAATGTGCTGAGCTGGGCTGGATGTTCTGCAGGAAGGAAAAGTGTGGTGATCCACAAGCAGGAACTCACATTCTGTCAACTTAGTACACCCCTACACACGCACACTCCAACCCCCCTAACTGCCATCTGTATTTCTGCCTCTGTCAGGCCTTTTCCCTGACCAAAAACACACACATATCAACACACACACACACACACACACACACACACAAGGAAACAGAAACTTCTTTTCCGATATTTCTGCAAAAGCTCAGCAAGGAGGCTGTGGCACCTCTCTTCTTTTTCTTCGTCTTCCTTCCCCCGTCGTGAGACACAGCTGTAGCCGTGACAGTCCAGGTTCTTCTGTGAGAATTTGCAGCTTCTGTGGTTGGAGACACTGCCAAATTGGGAGCCATGAGTCGCTGTTGTGTGGTTAAAGTGATCACCATGACAGAGATCCAACTTCTACAGGTAGGGGGAGCGACTCAGCTAACAGGCCAGGCAAATCGGGGCAAGATCAGACGTAGAAAAGTGTATGTGTGTGCAACTATGTGTGCGGTTGTTTGTGTTTGCATGCAAGAGAAATTGTCTGTGCTTCATAAAAGGCATGCATTTACAACCAATAGCCACCGTGGAATGCAGATTTACTGATCGGTTTGCTATCCCAGTCTTATTTTCCCTCACATTTCACAATCTATGGTGTGTGGTTACAGCTATTTACTGGTTAGCAGGCTCAGCAAAAATACAGTAAGCAAGTCTGAGTAGGCTTTTTGTTCCACTTTCATCTTATCTCCATAGATTCAAGATGGGAAAAGATTAATCGAGCATTGCTACTCGCAATATGTTGTAAAATACAACATTTTGCAGAAATGAATCCAAGCCTCCTACTAGGTTTTGTCCATAATGTGTACAGCTAGTTAATGTCACCATCACCCAGTGTTTCATAAGTTGTTGGATTTTTCTGAAGTGAAAGGAGAACTTGGGCAAGACTGAAACTGAGTTAGGCAAGAGTTTTCCTTTTTAGAGGGAACACCTGTGAGTTTGTCTGTTACAATGGCAGTATGAGTGCAGCATTTTCAGTGGGACTAAAGAAATACACCTTTTAACTCCGAGGTAAATCACACCACTATTAAATGCATCTTACAAATAGAGGCTGATGAAATAATGATTTGAAAGAATATATGAAACTGAAGATTTAGCATTGATTGTGTGTGTGTGTGTGTGTGTGTGTGTGTGTGTGTGTGTGTGTGTGTGTGTGTGTGTGTTTTGTAATCTAAAATTGTTTTCATCTCATAGTGAGAATTTGCGATTTTAATTATATATATAAAATTGGGATATAATTGGGAATGTATGTAATGCAGGATGAATGGTTTTCTTTTGAGGGCGATAAGAGTTGTTATTAGAGCATTGCTGTAATATGCTTTATAGTTACAGTTATTGAATTGCGTGAATTAGATATTCTATATAACTGCTGGGGAAAACATGTGTGATGTGACTTCACAGCAGAGCATAAGTAGAGTATGTGTTGGATTTGATCAACTTGCTGCATTGACGTGTGGTTTAAGATCCCTGCAAGTATGCACATTATGTTAGTGAAAGAGTCAGGAGAAGTTTGATTGAGAAAGAAAGAAAGAAATAGGCTGTGTGTGTTGAATGAGGGCGTTGTCTCGTTCTGACATCTTTTTTTTTGTGGTTTGAATGTCTCTAATGAAGATAATGAAGTTAGGGAGGTCCAGCTGATCTCAGTCAAGTTTATATCTTCTGACTGGACGCAGGAAGTACAAACGCAAACCGGACAAATATTATTTTCTGCTTCCAAATGTTAAAACATGAAACATAATAGAGCAAACTGTGCAAAAATATCTGTGTAGAAAAGCAAAAATTAAACAAAGTGAGTGTTAGCTTTGCTTTGATATCAGTGAATTCTTGTCTATAAACTCTGCGAAAGGTTTGCATGTCAGGAATAACTGTGCAAATGTGTGTGAATGGAAAGTGATCCTGTGACCTCTTCTCTAACCGTAACCTGAAACACTGCCTCAATTGTTGTAGCAGGTGCCAGTAGCCATATTGAGAAAAAGTGTCTCAAACATCAGAATAGTCACTACGATCCCAAACTTGAGCCTTGATTGATTCGATTCTTATCTCATTCCTGTCCCATGTGTATGGCGGGCATTGATAATTTTCAGCATGTCCTCTTCACACATACACAGGCCCACCATTGTTGAGGTTGGCCTCTGTGACTGAAGCACCATTACCTCTCAAATCCAATCAGATTCCCTTAAGTGGATAACAAGCATGTCTCCGGCATATACAGTAGTGAGAAAGCTGAAGTGAAACAAGGACAAAAACACTGTCACACAAAGCAGATGTGGTGTGTAGCAGTCCTGGCATCCCTCCTGCTATCCGTAGTGGAAAGAAATGTTGATTGGCTAACAACTGGCATCTTGTTTGGCCTGGAGAAGTCAGATAAGAGCTCTCAGTCAGTACTGACAAGTTGAGTATTGTGGCCAGCCTGTTCTTAGTTAGGTGGATGAGCGGTGAATAGGAAGCTAGTCTAGCTGACAAGGAGAATTTAATGCTGAGTTTCAGTACAATTCCAAAGCTGCCATGGCTAACAGTGCCTACGGTTTAGCAGTGTTGTGCTAGTTGACATTTTAACCATAAAAACATTCATTGCTGCAAGAAGTCTGAAAAGTAGCAAGGGTACTTGCAAGCAAGCTACTCATTTAATCAATTCCAGCAAACAACTCTTTTGAGAGAAGAAATTACTCATTCTTGCTTTAAAAATTAAAAGTTGGTAGATAGCTGTATAATAGGCTATACATTACAGAGGGAGTTAGCTGTTCTTTAATTGTGCTACTTGTGTTACTGTAGCTTAGCATTTTAGCTAAACACTAGGGTTAACTAGGGTAACTGTCAAGTAGCTGCACATGCCGCTGTATAGCAAAGCTACACAGTTTCGCTTTTGATGCTGCCATTATCTTATTTTACTTGATAAATGACACCTGTGGGTGTGGCTGGGGGTATGGTAGTGTAGTCTAAAAGTAACATTATTAGTATGGGAGCAGACATGGTTAAGAGAAGAAAAAAAAATGTCTTCTTTAATAATTACATTATCTTTTACCAATTAGTTACACATATTAGGTTATGTCATACTACATAGTCTACTAAATCTGCTAAAGTAAAACACCGGCATTGTTGCTTATCTGACTGATCTTCTACTGCTAATTGATAAGCTGAGGTCAGTCATGGAGAAGAAGTATTCATGTAGATATAAAAAATAAAAAAGTTCAGGCAAGTCCACAGAGCACGCTATGTTGACCAGTGAATAGAATCATTTTAAGAGGAAGTTTTAAAAAGAAAAGGGTGAAAGAGACAGACAGATGACCATCAACAACTGAAAGACTAACATAATAATACCCTTACAAACAATACACGTATTATTAAGTTCACCTAAAAATACTCTACACGCCATGAACTAATAAATCAAGTTACAACAGGGAGCTTCTTTGTGAGCTACAGACCAGTGCGTAAACTAGACGTTTTTAGGTGATGTTCCTTCTGAAAATAGCCTAGCATAGCTTTATTGCTTTATGCAGTTATTGTTTTGGAAACTGATAATCTTACATTGAAAAAAATGACTGAATGAAAAGGCTTGTTTAAAATGGCATAAAAAGTTATTTAAAACCCCCATTGGGGAACAAGGGTCAGTTGTGCTGCCACAACCCCTGGAGCAGGAAGGACAGGATATTAGGAGCTGACCACTGATTGGTCAGTCGGACAGCAAAGGGCGGTCTACATAAATTAGTGATAGACACTTAAAGCAGATATCCTGCAGTGATCAAACACTGGGTGATCTGACAATCCAGTGTTTGAAGTGATTATCATACTACGCAACATAAAGGCTAACCCCCAGCTTTGGGCCTAATTAGTTCACTTAGGGCCCTTTATAAGACTTTGGTAGGGGACTGGGAAGTACAGACACTTACTGGGAGTCAGCAGCTCAACAGGATAGCAGCAGCAGATCTGGATCCTTAAAGTTGACTTGCTGCTACGCCAAAACAAACCAACTTGAAGATTAGCTGCTTTTCTGAGAATGCCACACTTAACCGACTGCAGTTACTACACGATGCGGGACGCAACCAGAGCTTCAAATGTAAGAATATCGAAATTTAGAAAACTTCTTCGTAATTGTTTTTGTTGAACATTGTGATCATATTTTCAAATGTGACATATTTGTAAGGCTTGTATGACCGGTTTGGCAATCTTGACATCTGGCTGTATCTATATGTATGTACTGTACTACTGCAGATTAACAGAATAAGAAATAGGTTTGTCAACTTAAGTTCTGTTCTGGGGGTAAAAGCATATGCTATGGACCACATTTTTCAGTCAGAAACTGGTAGTGAATTTAAGACTATGGCAATACTTTCCTTGAGAAAGGGCCTTAAGAATGAGTTCTAATTTCTTATTAAGATGCTACACATGTCAAACATGACTTGCTTTAATGTGAGCGTTCTACAAAATACAGTACTGCTGTAAGTCTGTAAATTTGCTCTGCATAAGTGACTAATAATGGGAAATACTGACTCACAACTATTTCTGGGATGAATTAGATCATCTTATCGCAAAGCCGACAGCTGCTGTGAACACCTCTTGTGAACCTGTTCTTAGTCAGCGCGGTTTCAGTGGGATGAGAAACAATGTGTGATGAACTGGTTTTCCATTTAGTCAACTAACTGAACTTGTTTGTTTTTGCTGCAGGTACAAAGCCACCTGGAGAACTCAAAGTTCCACCTCCACCAGACCCAGAATCAACAGGTCAAGCAGTACCTGACGCTGGGCTCAAAGCTGGCCTCTTCGGCCGGGCAAGGCCACGCCGTTCCGCATCCACACGCCCCTGGCCAGCCGCTGGCCACCGTGCCGATCATGAGGAATGGACACATGCCCTCAGTCAGCGACAGCAGCAACCCCAACAGCCCCGTTACCCTCCTCACAATGGCCAATCACGACAGCGAGGTGAGTGGGTTTATGGAAAAAGAAAGAGTCTGAATGTGTATTATGATGTTGCTGAATATATGGAACTGAAATTAAGAAAACTCGGAATCTGTCTAGCAGTGACTGGGAAATTGAAATCGCAACCAAAGACTGGGTAACATAACATAACATAACTGTGGGTCATAACTTTTGTAGATTTCGCAACATTCTTGATATGTTTTCCTGTCAATACTCTTTTTCCTGTCAACATACTTTTTTCTGTTTTTTGTAATAATTCAGAGGGATAAATCATGGCTAACTCTTTGTTTGGACAGACAGTCAACCTGTAATAGAATTTACAAACATTAGTAACCTTCTAAATTGTATGTCTTGATTGGGTTTGGATCTCAGAAAGTATTTCCAAGTAATCATATAAACAAAGTAATGCCATTATTGGTCTCCCTCTCTCTCTATGATGTGTTCATCAATAACTTCAGACATGCAGGCTCTGATGAGAGAACCCTTTCAAAAGAAGGAAACTAGTTTGATAACAGATGTGTTTCCTGCCAACACTGCTAACTAACTCACGACAAGGCCGCTGGAGAACTTGTCTGTTATTGAATTAGTCTCGTGACGATCCCTCCCCTTCCTCGGGTCTATTTTGGTTTGAATGTTACGATTTTTAAAGATCAGACTTGGACAGCATTGCTATTCTGGTACAAACATCATTAGCCTTTCCATAAGTACACTGAAATTACTGTTTTCTTTTAGTTTCCAATGGATGAAGTTATTGATGACCTCATTAGTCTTGAATCCGGTTTCAATGATGGAGGCTTGGATTGCATGGAGTCTAACATCATAATGCAAAACAATGTAAGTATCAATCACAATCACAACAACAGCTACATAGTAACACTGTTTAAAATGTGACAGACTATCAGCAGTTTGAAGGTCTTTTGTATTGATTTCTGCAACATATCCTTTGTTGGTTAACCTGCTCACATTATTGCAGTTATGTTTATGTCAAGTTACGTTCTTTAACTAATGACTTCCACACTTTTTTAAGTTGAATGGGGACTTGAAAGTAAGGTTCCTCCACCCAAACATTTAGGCACAGGCTTGACTTGCTTGGGAAAAAGGGGACCTGTCTTGGTTAGGGGTCAGCTTAAGTCTGGAGATGAGTCAAAGTTCATTGGGGCTTAGCAACATTTCTCACATTACTCAAGAAGACCAACAATGCAGATTAGGTTAAAAGAGAGGATGTTTGTGGACAAATGTACATACTTAATAACAATATGACAATAGAAGTTATAGTAACTGATCCATTCTTGAGAAGACAACCAACTAGAAATAGCACCACAGACAAGTACTATCAGTAGGATTTATGGCCAAGAAGAAATTCAAAAAACTCTGGTCAAAAATGTGGGACAAGGGGAACATAGTGACACCTGATTCAAATACAGGGAGAGTTTGTAGGATGGGAACACTGGGAATGTAGCCTAACTCCTTAAATACAGAGAGCGCCAAATTGGTAGACAAAGAATCATACACACAGATAAAGTGACACGCAGCAAAACACAACAGATACTGTGATAGTGAGGGAATGAGAGGGAGGGGAGGAAAAGATAAGGCGTGGGGGGAGAGGAGGAGGAATGGGAGAGCCAGTGGGTTTCAAATGAGGACAGAAGCGCGACATGAGAAGCGAAGAGTGAAAGATTTTGTTGGAGAGAGTTACTGAGCCATTGGATTGGGCTAATGCATACACTCCCCATGGGCTTGTTCAGAAATGATACCATGCTTAAATGGATCAATTCATCCTAATTAGTCATACAGCACGATGCATCACGTCGTTTCACCGTGTCAACACATCCAGGAACGCAGACGGGAGAGGGACTGAAGTGATTACAATAGGAGTTGTGGAGGAATTGTTGCAATCTTTCATTTTGATAAGCGCTTTTGTCCCCTCCTCCTCCTCCTTCTCTTTTCCCATCATGGTGAGATAACGAAGAAAAAAAAAAAAACGCACATGCAAACTAAACCAACTGCAGATATCTGAAATGTCTGCAGTTTCTTCTGTATTGTCTCTTCTCCTCTTTTCTTCCCTCTTGCCTTCCATTCCTTCCCATCTCTTGACTTGACATGCAGCTGTATCACGTTCACCAGTCTGGCAGTTAGATATGACACACATGTAGTGGATAGAATTGGCTGTGCGCATCGTGGAATGCATGGTGGCCTCTGTAGCATTTTCCCATAAATACATAAATGCGAATTAGACACACATGTGTACACATGCACGCCATATCTTGACATCTCCCCAGTCCGTGAAAAGACGTAATTATCGCAGAAATGATGCACGCTTTCCCAGACAAAAAGAGACCCGTAGGAAAACAGTTTTGCCTCTGTTCAAGCAGTTGACCTAGCTAGCCTTTTCATCTAATGGGATGCTATTTTCAACACAGAGCACATCTCTGTGTTAGGAGCCCTTTAAAGTTGAGGGGTTTGGAAAATGGTGGCATTAGCAGATCAAGGCACTATGTCTATGCAAACCAAATCTAAGATGGCTAAAGCCTGGGTTGAAGGGAAGGCTTTGATGGAGTGACTGGAGGATGACCATTTGTTGACCTGGCTTCAGCGAGGGTAACTTCTTGTTAAGTTGTTTTCACTCTTTGTGATACAAGATAAGCAGGGAATCGGAACATGGCAGCAATTCATGAGCACAGCGCTGGGTTTGCCCTGTCCTGCTGAGGGAGACACGCCAATACTACAACTCCCTGCTGGGAGGCCCAAAGCCAGAGGCCTGGGGCCAGACAACCTTCTCCGGAAGGCTGTGATCGCTATACTCGCCTCTTGTCATTTTTGTCAACGATAAACAAAGCCACACAGCAGCTAAAAACAACAATTTGTGTTGTGGCTTTTGCTAAAGTGTGAAATGCTAATGTTTTGGCATGCTTCCCCCGTGACTGACAATTTCTCTTTCTTTCTCCCCCTTCCCCTCTTTTCTCTCCTTCCTAGGTGTCCCTCAGTGGCAGCATGCTGGACCTCTATGGGGGTGAACAAGGTATGAACGCCCCTAATGGTGGAATGAGCCCCACATCTAACCCCACAAAGCTCACTGTAAAAAGGGAATACACAGGTATGCACTCATACCATAGCACTGATCAAACAACTAACTAGTTAATGAATAATTACATGCTCACATTGCTGTAAAAGTTTAAAATCAAACAAATGCTGCTGGAAGAAAAAAAGGCATTTAGGGGAATTAAAATAAAACAATAAGACATATTTCTTCTAAATTGAAGCTCTTGGTGGGTGCTGCAAAGAAACGAGTGTACAGCGTTTGTTAAAAAAAAGGCAACGTGCGTCAGGCAGGAGACGAACGTCTAAGCTGATTTGTTGTGGTGCTTGTCACTGGTTCCATTAATAGGCCGAAGAAACGTGTAGACTTTTCGTCACAGTGCAAAAAAACAAAAACAAACAAAAGGGCCCTTTAAGACATTTCTTATGAATGTCATGCTTCAAGCAAAGAAGCCCAATTGATTTTGGAAAGAGAAAGGATGCCCGAAGAGCCCTTCACTCTCAATGCGCAAATAAGTAAATTGCCTTCTGTTTCATTTGACTGTGGGCAGAGAGGACAATGGGCTGTTACACAGAGTTTAAATTGTCTTGATTAAATCAACAGAGACAAATTGGGAAATCCAATCTCAGGTCCCCAATTATGCAATTTGGAAGAATGTGAATACAAATATGGATGCAATGGCATTTCTGTCTCTCTCCTGGACAGATTAGCAAATTTGCTAAACTGTCTTAATTACGGTAGTTTAAAAGTGATCCCTATTTTTCCATCCACAATGAGCTTAAGAGATGCCGGAGTGGATAAATTGGGCTCATTCAGTGTTTGAGTGTGTGAGTGTGTGAGTGTGTGTGTGTGTGTGTGTGTGTGTGTGTGTGTGTGTGTGTAAGGAGGTCAAGTTTGTGTCTGTGGTGAGGGCTAATGCACGGAAACTCCACATTATGGCTGACCCCGGCACTGAACTCCCTCAAAACAACTGAATATGTGTCTCCATGACCTGAATGGACCCTTTTGTGGCGTTTTGTGTTGGTTGTCTTACGGTTTCTAAATTAGTGTGCGTTCCTAATCAATTTTTTCCCCCCTTTGTGATTTTTTTTTTTTTTTTTTTTTTGACAGAACATGACACAAGAGTGATGGCCAAAGAGAGACAGAAAAAGGACAACCATAATCTGAGTAAGTGTCTCCCGCTGCCTTTCAACTCCCTCACAGTTTATCATCTGAAAATGACTTATGGCTAGCCTTTGGCACGGCAGCTTGACAATGTCCTAATCATCGCTTGCTCTTTCTTTTTGTTCTGCTTGCTTAGTTGAAAGAAGGCGAAGATACAACATCAACTACAGAATTAAAGAGCTCGGGACGCTCATACCAAAGTCGAATGACCCGTAAGTTGCAAAATCTAAATGTATTTATTGAAACAATGCCGCTGCTTTGCTTCACTTTATGTCACTAAAAACAACCAAGACCTTGTCTGGCAGGGAAGCATATTAAATTCTAAGCACAAAGACACTCTAAACGTTGTTCATTGAATTCAAATGAGTACTCGAGCACATTTCAGTCATATTTCAAGGGTGCACTTGAACTTCCATTGTAGTCTACGCTCCAAGAGCTGTACATCCTCTCCCTGGGTCCCGGCAGTTCAGCTCAAAGCATGAATGATGAGGAAAGGGTCAAATGCAAAGAAGCAGGCCACACCATTTGAATCAAAGTTTGAAGCACAATTGGAACATAGAGATGGAGTGCGGAGCTGAATTGAAATCCACCGGCCATCTTTCGCAATTGAACTTTGCTTTAAATTTAAATGGAAGGTTGGCGTTGTCATCGTGCCATTAACACGAGATAAAAGAGATTATTAGCGCGGATCAGACCGACGTCTCACTCGTGTGGAAAAGGACAATTTTACTACAGCTCCCCTTTACTTAAAAAAAAAGCAATAATATCTGCAAAGGAATGACTTGCACTCTAGCACCTCAAGTCCAATGCTCCATTTTCTCCTCCGTCTTCCTACTTAGCTCATTTTCCCTCACCTATTTTTACACAAGGATTAATTTTACCGAACAAGGAGGTACAAGAATGGACTTTCCACATAGCTACTTAACTATTCTATTAAAATCCCCTTTCAGTGTCCCCATGTAATGTCCAAGGATGAATAATTGCCCCATGTAAATCACCATTTCTTATTCATATCATAAAAAGGGGAGAAAAAAAAACCTGTGTTAAAACTTTCCCCCCCATTTTCTTTTTATTATTATTACGGAGGATATTCTGCCGACATCAGGGGGTTCTGTGTAAAAGGTTATCTTTTACATTTCTCCTTTCTGCAGCGACATGCGCTGGAACAAAGGCACCATCCTGAAGGCCTCGGTGGAGTACATACGGTGGCTGCAGAAAGAGCAGCAGCACGCTCGGGAGCTGGAGAGCCGTCAGAAGAAGCTAGAGCAAGCGAACAGGAGGCTACTGCTGAGGATCCAGGTAATAAAATCTAACCGTCTAAATGCAACAAGGCCAATTGAGGCCTACAAATCAAGATTATTCACTTAGTTTAGATATTTGTAGGACAACACGGTTACATTTGTGAACTACAAATTAATGTTTATAGGCTTGGTAATAAACTATGTCTAGATTTCATATCTTATGTTCCTCTAACACAAAACCAGTGTTCCGCCTCATAAATATGAGTTTACTCACACAAACGGTTGGCCTTTCAACTCACTAATGTCCCACTAATGTCTTAGCACTTAGTCCCAGTGCAAGATCCAAGTAAACTGGCATTTTCACATTATTGATTTATTTAAAAAACAGTCTCCTCCAGGCAGCATCTAACGGGCCTGTTTCATTATGCCAAAGATGAGTTTGGTGAAGACAGAGGGCTCAATCTTTCAACCCTACAGGACCCCCCCCCATTGTTTACATGAGGTCCTTCCACTCTCCCCTTTCTCTGAGAGCTCAGTGCTAATTACCTGATGAATAAAAGCCATAAAGGCCAGCTCCTTCATCGCAAAATAGTGCGCACTTCTACGCACACAGAAATGTGTAGTTTATGCGAGTTGACTCCAATGATGGGAAAAAAACACAATATCTGTAATCATCTTCAAAGATGACAACCATCCAGGAAAATCTGACCACCACTGACGTTAACAAAGGTCAAACAGGCCTTTGTGATGAGACTGATAGGTGATTAGTGCTGATCATTTACTGTGATAAGAGTGTGTGTGTGTGTGTGGGAGAAGAGTGTGTCAACACCCAAACTCCCAGGCCCACTCCAACGCACTCAGCATGTGGAGGAGATATGGAAAAAGTTTAGTGGTGATGTTACTCCACACGATGTTGTCATGGCAAATCTGCTCATAATGGAGGACATCACATTTTTTCTGAATTTAATGAGATATTATCTGCATAGACTGACACTCATGGTTTCTTTTCCAGGAGCTTGAGATCCAGGCACGAGCACATGGCCTCCCAAACATGACTTCAGCCTTGGGGACAGTTGAACTTTCCTCCCATCTCCTCAAACAACAACAACAACAGCAGCAGCAGCAGCAGCAGCAGCATCAGCAGTCTCCCCAGGCCCAGCAAGCCCAGCAGCCGCCCCTCTACCAGGAGGACCCCAACAGCGACTACCGGATAGCCGGAGTGCCGCCGTCCATGCCCACTGCTGCCGGGCCACAGGACCACATGCCAGGCGCCGACGGCTGCACCACGTTCTCCGACCCGCTGTCTCACTTCACAGACTTCTTCAGCGCTACCCTCAAGGAGGAGCACCGGCTGGACGAGATCCTGATGGATGACCCCCTGTCGCCGTTTGGCACCGACCCGCTCCTCTCGGCCAGCTCGCCCGGAGCCGTTTCCAAGGATAGCAGCCGCAGGAGCAGCTTCAGCTCTGCAGAGGGTGACGACCTTTAAGGGTGCCCCCCCCCCTCTCAGGAGCAAACTCTTGTTATCTTCTCGTGACAACACTGTTGTAATTCCCAGTGGGAAAAAGCATACACAGAGCCTCTAAAAGACTGATTGATGGCTCTTGGCATTGCCACTCACAGGGTTGCAAGTAATTTAAATGACAGCTAACACACCTGACAGTGCCCCTCAAAGTGCCACCTGTATATAAAGTGTGTAGTTCTTGCTGATCAGGTGGGTGTTAGAGCTCGATTGGCTACCAAAGCTTGCGTTCTCCAAAGCTCAGCGGGACCACAAACAGCTCATGGACCTTCTGCTCCTCCACCTGCTTTTTTTAACGTTACTATAGACAATGAATATGTTTCTCTGCCTCCCGGACAGAGCAGAAACAGACTCACAAGAAAAAGGGAGACATTTATACATAATGTAAATGATCATGTCTACGGTTTTATTTTTTTTGGTTAAGCCTGTGGTAGCTGTACACTGTAACATATGAAAATAATCACTGGAAACCTGCCAAAACTGTCCTTTTTTAAAATGACAATACCACTACTTCGCAACAGTATTTTTTTTAAAGAGTTGCAGTCGGGATTGTGATTGTGTGATGTGCCTTATTCAAACCCCAAGTGACTGATGTACTCACCGCAATGCCTAACATGTCTTTGTCTGTGTCTTTTAAGTGTTTTTGTTAAATAAGTGTTTATATATTTATGTATGTTTTAATCCATGTATTACTGAAGAAAAAAAAATATATATATATATATATATATATATTATATATATAATTTTTTTCAGTAATACATATATATATTATCAACATAACACGTTACCTTTTCTATTCTTAGTAGGGGTGGGAAAAATATAATAAACCCCTTTTTTTGGTAAACCTGATTTTGGTTTCTTGTTGTCATCTCAAAGACATAATTTCCCCGAGGTCTGCATTCATACACCCCCAAACAATACAAAATACTAGCTTGTGTTGCAACTTCTATTCCTAAGTGCTACATAAACAATGAGATCCCAAAAATGAGAAAATAATAATAATGTATTTCTAGAATTCAAAACAGCCAATGTCTTTAGCGTTTTACTTTCAATGGAAGACTTATGCTACCAACTATCTTTGACAAAATACCATAAATTATCTTTGGATTGTACAAATGTAATATCTCTTATAAAATCACTCACTCTGCTCTGTTGTTAAGTGTACGTGTAGCTCAACACACAGCAGGGGCATGATGGTAGAAACAGGATACAAAAAGTGGGAAAAAGTGGCAAACTGACTGCAAATTCGTCTTGTTGGACAGGGGGCTGAAAAGATTGAACAGAGCCTGAGAAGTTTTATAGTGGAAGGTGAAGGGCCGGCTTACAAGGTGGCTGATTGGCAATGAGTGGCAGATAGGAGGAGAGAGAAGGGAAATTGGATAATAAAGACAAGTAGAGGAGGAGTAATAATTCTGATGAGCCTACTGTGAGCTGATGAGCCCTTGAGGAGGAATAATGGCGAGGAATAAAGAGCTGCTGGGCGAGCTGTTAGCTAAGAAAGATTGCTCTGAGGTAAGCAGCAAGTGTCCTTTCATACTGTAGGAATATGACTACAAACTGTTTGTATCATAAATAAAGTTTGATGAAGAAAGTCTGTTTGTGACACAGCGATCAAAAACTCAAGTCTTACTGTTTAGGGTTCAAAAATCATTCATCAACATGTAGTTTTCTAATCTTGTAGTCATGCATTAATTATACAAGACCAGGCTACATTTTTTTTTTTTTTAAACCATGCCAATACTTCCCAAATGGATTTCTCATCAAAAGCCTCTCTGAATTAATGTTTTAGAGTGTTATTAGTGTTTCTCTGTAATGAAATCGAAACATTCCTCGCTCGCATCTCCTTTTTAGCCGCAAATAAGACCGAACCAATCAATCATTACGGAGTACAGTCACTCCAACTACAAAGTGGTGAGTGATCTTTATGGGTAATTGGTCAAAGCAGTTATGGAAGGTAAATATAGATTTTCATGAAATTTCAAAAGGCTCAATTTGCATTTAGATTTTCAGTGTTTTTTTCTTCTCCTTTCTCATATTACCAAACTTGAGAAAAATACACAAATCCAATTAGTGTGGCGCCTGGAATTGATAAAAGTCAAAGTCAGGGAATACAAATGAATACCCTTTACCTTAATGAAAGTATTGACAGTAGTACCCATAACACATAACTAACTTTTTCAAGGCTTACCTCCAGAGACAAAGCATTCTGCCCTGAAAAAGAAAGTCAGATTAAACTTCCTAACCAATTCATTTCTCTCCATATCAAAGGCTATCATGGACAAAGTTCAAGGCCAGTTATGCACAGGCTTCAAAAGGAAATGTGGTCGGATGAGGCAATGGTGACATCAGAACAAGCGACTTTTTATTTAGAATTTAACAGTTCATCAACCCACGGTTTAAAAAACGCAAAGGGAAGTGTCTACGGTGGACTGAGAAAACAGTGCAGGTATCCGATAACACTGTTATGTTAGAGGCATTAGATTCATATGTCGATAGCAGTATGTACATTTGAACACGTAAAACAAATTTGGGAAAGTTTGTAATCCTATAAATCTCCCCATCTATCTCTCTCTCACTTCCAAGCTTGTTACAATATGTGCCAAAAAAAAGTACATCTCGTAAAACAATCTTTCCATTCCTTTTTGTGTCACGAATGCATGCACAGCAAAATGGTCTCCCTGAAAGAATGACCTCACTAACTCCCAGAATGAAAGGGCTGCTGCTGTGTCACATTTCAAACAGCAGGTGGCAGCAATGGGCTGTGCTTTTTCATCAAACTGTGCAGCATGTCCAAAAAGGCAGGAGTTTGATACAACAGAGAACATTGTGGTGGATTATAAAAAAAATGTAATTAAAATAAAAAAAACAATCATGTCAATCAAAAAGTGTATAGTTGGTAAAACAGTACTTTCACATATGGAATAGTGACATGGTAGTATATGCTAAAGTCCATGGTAGTCCCTATACTTCCCAGTATAAACTGACAAATCTAAAGAAGGCAAGTGATGAAGTGAACCTCACAGCGGAGTCGTTCTGTCACCAAAACAACGTTGTCAGACCTGCTGCCACCCACCAACACTGACACCACCACTGAGCAGGAGAAGCTGTCACCTGTGCAGATGCCACAGCTGCCAGCGTGCTACAACACACTCACCTGTCGAGCCTGCCATTGGCAACTCTTAATCACCTCCCGCTAAGGTGACTCACTTTGGAGCACGGCAAACACACACACACACACACACACACACACACACACACACACACAAACAAGCCTAATCAAATGTGCTTGTGTGCAAACACAAATGTGCACATGCAAGCACAAACACACACACACACACACACACACACACACAACACAACAGATATGCATGCTACACACACATACAGTATGCATGCACAGGTGTGTATCTCATTGCACCCTCGTTGCCACACATTCGAGGAAGCTAAGGGAAAAAAGCCCTCATCAGGATCTGGACTGTGACAAGACTTGTGCACAAATTAGGTGAAATTTGAGTGGGAATAACAATATGACAGCCGGCAGTGAGGCACCAAACATCAAGTGTCATATCTATTTTCAGCCATGATTCAGAGCTGTGTGACAAACAACACCATGCTGCTTCTCAATCAGTCAGCCCGCTCCTGGAAATGTGGCAAACTAGGCCCTGGTTGAGTTTTTCCTTCAGGAAAAATAAGAAATGATCTGAGGTTAAGGTCAGAGTTAGAGGTGAAATTATAAAACTTAGCCAAAATTTGAGCATTAAATTTAATGATTGGGAACTCAAGCAATCAACATTGTCTCCCGGGTGCACTACGGAATTCATCCCATGATTCTTCAGGGCATTAGCCTCCATGCTGCTTTTATTAAGGACCACACCCTGACCAGTGCTTGACAAACTCCCACGTCACTAGACCAGCAAGGCCCCACGTGCATTAACGATGGAACACAAGAGAGATGAAAAAAGAAGAAGAAGTGGCTGGGCCTTCTCGAGATGCTATAAAATTAATGCGATTTCCAGAGATTTTATGAATCGAGCCAGATGCCAAATACATAACTTCAAACAAATTGACTTCCAATTATTGGTGCGGCGCACCACTTCCAGATGTGCAACAGATGGGGCCGGGGCGACCAAAGGTGTCTCAACCCACGCTTTGTGTTATTCCGCAGTAAAACGGCAGTACAGTTGTATGTGTTTTAAATCACCGTGGGCTGTGGGCTGGAGGTGAAGGGAAGGACAGGGGGATATTGGAGGAAAAATGAAAGCACATCATTAGGAAAATGTAAATCTACACAGCACAGACAGTGGAGCTCCATATGTAGCATTAATACAGCCTAATATTATGTAAAGGCAGATGAGATGCTGAGGCTGAAAGCTGGAGCTGTATCAAGGAGGTGGGGGGATTCAGAAATGTAAATGTTAATGTGATCTCTGCTGTATCTTCCAGTGCTGGGATTAAATGGTAAAAAGGAACAATTATGGGGCTCGCTTTTTTTGTGCATATGTTAATAGCTTACAATATCCTTGCATGCATAAAGTACATTAGATATGATTAGAAGATATCCACAATACATAGCTTTATATACTAGAAGGTTTTACAATAGTCATAAGTAGCAGTGCACTCTGTTCAATTGTTAATAAAGTCTCTTCCTGAAAACTTTCAATAATTTGATTAGTCACTGTTAAAGCTACATAAAAGTAAAACAAATGTGATTCCGAGTGAGAAAAGTAGCTGAGCATGGACTTCTTTTCACTGCAGAGGAAACTAATAGAATATCCAATAGTGGTATGGTGTCCTGGGAGGGTCATGGCTCTGATCCCATTATTACCACTGACTTGGGCCCTGGGGGAGCCAAAATGGCTGTGTATTTTTCCCAGAGCCCATAGTGAAGCAGCCTACTGGGGCCCTATCTACTTAACTAGCAGTCTGCCTGAGCACCACAGGTCCCCCCGCCTCTGATCCTGGGGGCCAAAGAGCTTTGACTCGTCGTCTCGCTGGTTTCACGTATCTTAGGCTGTCTATTCAAATACAGCAGAGAACGGGACCATACTGCTTGGCCATCGTACCTCTGTGCTGCCTTTAATTCCCTCGCTCGGTCAGAGTTGTATGCTAATCCAACTAGCGACAGTCCCCCCCCCCCCACCCTCTCTCAGGTCTCTCTGCATGCACACACACTCCAACACACACACTTTAACCTTGTGTAATCTGGGTGACCTTGGGCTGAATGGAAGCTGCTGAAGAGAGCTCCCTGATTGATTTGTAATTCAAAAGAGGAGCGATGGCCACCGTGCCCCCGCTACCCTACCACCAGGAAACCCCTACAAAATAAAATAAAAGAAAAACATTGCAAAACAGTTCACTACTTCAGCTTGTTTCCTCTGTTTCGTTGAGTTAGGGAGCACGACGCACGGCGGGGTGCAGGGGCAGCTGGGTAAATGTCAGATTTAGGCATGGTGGTGCAAGGTGGTGGGGGTGAGGAGCGTGTCGGGGGAGAGCATCATGATGATCATCATTAGCAGGGGAAGATAATTGGCGCTGCATGGGACCCTGCGTTTGGGTGCTCCTGATGGGCATCTCGTCTGCATTATTCATTCATCTTCCCTCTCTCTCTCTCTCTCCTATTCTCCCTCTCCTGTTCCCTCTCTCGACCCGGGCCGTGCGCTGGGCCTTAGGAGCTGGACTCATCTATTATAGATGGGTAATTGTTTATTAAATGCAGGCCTGACCCTATTATGCCTATTACGCACGTGCTGCACACCGGTGTGGGCTGGCAAGCGTCTGTGTTTTTCCATATTCTAGAAGATCTGACAACCCCCTGTCGAGGACGTGAGGCCGCTCTGGCATGAGCAAGTGTCAGCATTTGTGGCCGAGGACGGAGAAAAGGAAGGGAAAAATAGATAGAAATAGGGAAAGAGGAAGACGCCGGCAGGGAGGAGAGGAGAAGAGGATGATGAAAAATAAAGTCAATGCCCGTGCGGCTGCCACTGGCCAGAGAAGTATCTCTCTGCTTCTCCTCAAAGGCTTGGTGGATGGAGGCAAAGACAAAGGGTGAGCTAAAGAGATTCTTTGCTTCTCATTACACTGACTCCTAATCTACCTCTGCCCTATCCTGGGCAATCCCTGCTCCAGGCGTTTGGAGGCTAAAGCTTCAAACTAGGCAGTTTGTCCAAAGCGGATTCATTACCTTAGATAGGACTAACCAGTGAGCCTGCTAAAATGTCACATTTAAAACTCACGCAGCAGCCAGAGCCGGGCCAAACTGACACTAGAGGTCAGTGTTGTAACAGAGTTCAGATGGCCCTCTCTTTCACTACCAGACAACAGTGAGCTTGAAGCAGACACAGACATTACAAAAGATAGGAGAGACCGGCAAAATAATTCAGGTAATGGAAATGAATTGAAATGAAATGATTAAGTTCAGTTAATTACTCGGTAGCTTAGGCAAATCAGCTTAACTTATATCAAAATCATTATTTCAGCCAGAACGGCAGATTCACCGGGAAGATATTTCCCCAACATGTACTTAAAGGAGTGTATGTAAAGTAGGATCAGGCTAATGGATTAGATCTAATACATGTGGCACTCGGTATGGTGACAAAAATAAATGTGGTGTTAGAAATTATAGAGCTCGGGGAAACATAAAGGGTCAATTTAGAGCCACAGATGGTTCGGGTGGTGGTGGTGACATGTTTCTTTGTCACTGTTCAAGTATTCATATCACCACAGTATGACTTTGTGAATGACAGTCCTGCTAAATACCAACTTCCTGTTCAGGAAAACAGTTCAAACTGTTCTCTCTCATATTGTCAAATAAGTCAAAATACTCCCTGAGACGTCTCTACAACACACCACTAAGGAGAAAGGGAAAATACCGCCTGGCTTGGATGTGCTGCTGTGCTGGGGTATGATGTAGTGATCTGCATGGTGGCATGTCACTGGTTATTGGCTGGGCTGAGAGTGATTAACATGGGGTGTTAATTAGTGGGTCGTCAGGAGTGGGTGTGTGGCTAACGACACGGCTCCGAACAGCTCGGTCACACATAAACACAAGGCGCAGCTCAGGCCTCCTTTTACAATTAAAATGAATTCTTACAATTAGTGCTGAGGAGAATAATTTAAATTGCATCTCTTAATATGTTAGGTTTAATCAAAGGCTAAAAAGAAGATACTGGAAATTAAATAATTCCTACAGAAATACAGAACGAGGGGACATACTCAGGAAAATTCAAAGAAACATTAGGAGGAATGATGTCTAAATTATTTCTTTTATGAATATATACTGTAAGCAAATTTCATTTCAGACTTTGTTTGAAATTATGTCAAATTATGTCTCGGTCAGCTCAGTAAAGATGAAGCTGTGGTTGTGAAGAAGCCTCCATTAAGTGTTATTCACTGATGTTATCAACAGCAGCCAAGCAGGTTGTCATTTAGAATCACTGGACAAAAGAATAAGAAATGTTAATGTACTTTTGTATTGATTGGACCACAAAAAACAACCAAACTTCAACATTTCTAAATAATAATAATAATAATAATAATAATAATAAAAATAATATAATAAATACAATAAAATAATGGTTTTAAAAACTGGAATCAAGTGCAAATCAATGGCACTTTATTTATAATCTTTTCTAATTTAATAGCACTCGTACAGAAATAGAAGCAGCCAGCAGGAATTCCAGTAGCAGATTTGCCGTAATGCTGTTGAGTTGATTAGAAGAGTGAGAGGAGGAGAGTGACTGAGAGAGGAGTGAGTGAGTGAGTGAGTGAGCGAGTGAGCGAGCACGAAGAGAGGAGGGAGTGAGTGAGCGCGTCAAGCCATCCCTCTTCCCAAAGCTTATTTATTCCTCCAGCATCCAGCCCACTGATTAGGCAGCTACAGACACTCTTAATGCCTCCCCACAATGAATGAGCTGCTGCAGTTTCAATGGGCTTATCTGTTGTGCTGTGTTCAGTAAATAATGCTGCAGCTGTCAGTGGCCTCCAGCGCATCATCCATGTAGCTAATGCTATGTTGGGATTAGCCGTGTTGAATGAAGTCTTGTCACCGAGCAGGGGAAGCTGTGCCAAGCTCCAAACAGTTTACAGGACCCTCCGCCCCGAGTGGAACAAATAGAATGTAATTAAGGAGAGATGAGAGCACGGAGGCGTCGTTAGACAGGGATGCACACACAAACACATGCTCTCACATTTACTCCTGCACATGCAAATGCCTCTTTGTTAGTTGCCGTGCTTTTTAATACCCAGAGAGAGGAAAATACCTTTTTTTTTTTTTTTTTTCACATTATGGAATTTGTCATGTTCAGTTGGAGCTGTCATAGCTAGAACAGTGTGCGCTAATGTGTGTAATCTGCTTTGCAACACATCAATTATGATGGATATTGCTCCACCGCCATGCTTCCAGGGTTTTTATACAAGCCTGCAGGGGAATCAGTCTTTTCTTGTTAGGCAACCTGTTTAGTAAATAATGATCCACTTTAAGCCCGGCTGATGCCGTATAATGTGATGCGTGCGCGTGTTTGTACATGGGTGCATACAGTGTAGCACGTATGTGTGGGGTGGTGCTTTGGTGCGCAAGGATCAAGCCTACTAGATCAAAAAACACTTACGTGCAGGCTGGAATTCAATCATGCCTGCGCTGTGTGGAAGAAGAAAAATAAAAATAAACGTCACAGAGAAACCTAAAGCGCTACTGAACGTGCTACGAACCCAAATGGAAAAACTATAAATATTATTAGTGACTTGTAAAAGTATTTCCAGAGCTGTGTGAACTAACAAAGAGAAAAAAGATAAATATTCAGATCTTATAGTGTGTCAAACTAAATTGAAATTTTTTCCAAATCAGCTTTCACCATTTTCTTTCTTGCAGGGATGCTCCGGGGTGCACATACACCACCTCTCTTCCTCCTGTCATCTCCTCTCTCCCCTGTCTATTTTACTACCTTTATATCCCTTTACACTCCTTTCTCTTTCTTCATGGCTGTGGGTGAGTCCCACTCTTTCATTCTTAAGCAAGATCGGCTCATGAACTCCCTTCACACGTGTTATATATTATGTTTCTTCCCCTTCTCTACCTTGGACAGGGCAGTAGAAAGCATGGAGAAAGTGGCACAGATTGAATCTTTAACTTGCTCTGAAAACCACTGGGTGCACTCTATTTCTATCTTTTTCTCTCTAGCTCTCAGAAAGTCCTATTTTTTTCAGTCGAGCACAGATTTGAAGAAGGCCAGTTCTCTTCAAACATTCCATAACTTTTGCTTTTGAATCATTCACCTACTGGTTTGCTCTCCTTCACAGGCGCAGCAACATTTAGTGAACTTACCCAGAGCAAACTCCAAAGACCGAAACAGTAGAGGAAATGGTGTTTCTTTCAACGAAGCATATTTTGACAAAACACACACGTTCTTTGGACTTTTTAGTTAAGGGACAAAGCTCTCTAAACTCTGGGCCCACCCTGCATGCTGGCTCCTTTTCAGATGGAATAGTGTTTCGCCAATACGCCTGGGAAGGGCTTTCGCTTTGGGCCCTCTGGGAGCTGCAGCGGATCACATGGAGATCCCTGTCAGATCCACCACTACACTACACTACACTTCTGTCAGTCAGTAAGTCAGTCCGTCGACAAGGCAGAGAGGCAGACAGGGAGAGAGAGAGAGGCCCTTCACTTCTAGATGAACACATTCTTTAGTGTCAGCATAAAACCCTTAGCTGCACTGGGACCCACTCACAGACACTGCTGTGTGTATGTTTTTTTTTTTTTTTTTTATTTTCCTGTGTTGAAAGTGTGTGTGGTGGAAGCATGTGTGACTTCACACACACCTCTGTCAGAGTGAAAAACTGCAGAGATTTTGGTGGCTTAATCTGAGATTGGGACAGACACCACTGGATATTCTATTTACTCCATGCAAGCTGCTCCCCAATGACCCATAAAGCCCCTCGCCTCTGAACTAAGCTGGTCAGGGTTAAAGCTCCCCAGCGAAGGGAGACTGAGTACCTGCCCAGAATGTGTTGTTGTGTGTGTGTTTATGTGTATCTGTCTATGTGAACACGCAGTCCTGTGTGTCCACCCCCCCCCCTGCAGTCTAATGGCTTTATTTATGAAGTGGCACAGGCAGTCAGTAACAGGCAGGCGATAAAAGGAGGCGATAGTGCAGCAAAGCCGCATGCCATGCCGTGGCCTGCAGCCATGCTATCCTTATGGCTTTTAGGAGATTGGTAGTATTTCATGTTGTGTGCTTATCGTGTGAGTGAGGAAAGATGAGGTAAATACTGCTGCTACAAGGGAGCAGGAGAAGGAGGTGATAATTCGCTCCCTGCAGGGATTTGTTTCCCTTAACTACTCATTTTGATGCAGGAAACTATATCCTAAAATTAAAGGGAAAAGTAGCTATTAACTTCTAATATGCTCAATTAACTTAAACAATGACTCATGATGGAATTTTAAAAGAATCTGAATTCTGTGTCTGTGTGAACATGGGCTATGGGCCAGAAAGTGTAAGTATGCCTCACTAATTGCTGTAACATACAGGGAAAAAGGGTTGTTGCTTTCTTCAAATTAAGCAAGAGAGACAGTGTGGAGTGTGAGCTTTTTTCTACACAAAAATATGACATGAAATGGCAAGCGTGTATGATTTATACAGCATTTTTTTTTTTTTTACTTTAGTAATAAATGCATGCTTAGTTCATGAAGGCTTTGTCTTTCATGTATAAGGAATAGGGAATTATTGTGTTTGGACACAACAGATCAGCAAGAAAATACTACATGTAGTAGAGTCACTGTAATTATGTTTACCAGAAAACACGGTGATGAATACTGTTTATTCAAGACAATGGAGCTCGAGTGAAAAAACTCAACTATACTCGTGTACGAATGGTTTTCTAGAAACCCCACCTGCACCTGGTGCGCACGCACGCACGCACGCACGCACGCACGCACACACACACACACACACACACACACACACACACACACATATATATATATAGACAGAGGTGTGCCTCTAAAAACAGAAAATGAGGACATTTCCTCAGTATTCCCCAAGGCAGATGCCTGCTGGCCAATGAGACCGGCAGGTTTCCTAGAGATGCAGAAACCTGTTGGAACACACAGAACTCATTCAAACTCTTCTGCCTGTCCTCTCTTCCTCTCTTTCCAGACTCTCTCTCCCCATTCTGCTCGCTGTACTTAAAGTTTGAGTGAGTGACTGAAAGCATTAACCTCTTTACCGCAAACCTCTGCTTCAACGCACCTGTGCGCCGGGCAAATCCTGTCATTAAAATTAACATATGACTTGCCGTCAAATGAGCACATTCGCCGTGTTTTTCTTTCTCGTTGTGCCATTGCGAGCAAACTGCTGAGTGAACTCAACAGTTCTCTCCGGGGTACCATTCCCGAGTTGTTTACCTGAATAACTAATGTGATTTACTATTTCTTTCAGACCCAACGACAACCAATTGATGGCGTCTGACTGCGACCGACCGAGCGTGGCGGCAAAAACAGAGATGCATTCACATGCACAATGAAAGCATGGTTAAACGTAAACCAAATGCAGACACAAGCGCCGTTACTGACCAAAATAACTTCCTGCAAAGTAGATTTGTGAGGCAAGGCGGCTGTCATCACAACCGCCGAGTGTGTGTATCAGAAATGACAGACGCAGGGTAAAGAGAAGAGGAGGTGAAGACACTTTGTCTCTGCTTCATGACTCCCCAAGACTAAATATAGCGTCTGGCTTTTGTAGCCTCCGTTAGATCCCATATTTCAGTCTGACCCTGATCTGAAGACAAAGCAGGAGCGCGCGGTCTCTCTCTTTTTTTTTTCTTTTTTTTTTTACTCTGTGCCCCCCCCTTTCACTGACTGAGTTATGCCTAAATTTACAGCTAAGACAACAGAGCGTGGGCCTTTCAGATGTGTCATCTCAGTAAACTGCTCGTTTGTTAGCAGAGATGTTATATTCGCTGTCAGTGAGGTCCCATCTTGTTTTGCCAGGTGGACGGGGGGCCCTTCCCGCCCGCTCCAGTTGTTTTGATCCAAAGCAGCTGGTAGGACGCGATACCCGTTTAGTCTGAGAAATCAGCTTGTACAAACAAACACCTCGCTTTCTCTGTAGCCAGCAACAGGCCAGTGCATCTGCCAACCATTATAACCAAATATCTGCCTCGTATCAGCCTTCCTGCAATATATAAGCCAGGTCCTGTTTCCAGGCCAGCAAATAAACAAAACAGGCCTCAGGCATCATTATTCATTATTAAAGATGATATGGTTAAGCAGGGGCAGTTTACAAAGTCCACCTGCAATGCACACAGTGCATTCCCAATCTCTCAAGGGAGATGCCAAGTGCTACTCACTCACAGGTGTGGTGGGTTAACTGACAAGGTTAGGTGAAATGTCTTAAAGATATGCAATTACCTCATATGGAATCCATTCATTTTTATTCATTTATTCATCTTGTCATCAAACACAAATAGGCGATTTAAAGTTAGTCTAAGAACCTGTAAAAACTCTAACTTATGGAAAACTCTTGTAGTCTCCCTGACACATACAACGTACAAACATGCAGCCAATGGCTGTATGTTGTCAGTCATTCCAACGCAAAACTGCCAGGCTGATGAAAAAAAAAAAAAGTGCTGTGTTAAGCAACTCTGGAGTGTCACAGTGGTTGAAGTTAACTTGTAGGGCCTACTGAGCACTTCTCCCCAGAGTACAAACTTGTTACAAAGTGAGGAAGCGCTTTTGTGTTGATGGAGGGAAACTGAAAGCCACTATAGTTGGTTACAAGGACTCGAAGCTCGGAGACACCTTGCTGCACCGTGACAGAGACGGGAAGAAAGACAGAACAAGAAAGTGAAAATAAGGGCAGATTGAAAGGTAAAGAAGAAAAGTGAGGGGAAAGAGGCACGTAACATAGGAAATGGAGATGGAACGAGAGAAGAGCGTGTGTGTTTGTGTGCAAATTAATGTGGATGTGAAAAGGTTGAAAGGGAGGGTGGGTAGTTTTAGCTTGTTTTCCTTGGCGCACCTGCCCGGAGAAGCAGCCACGAACAGGAAGGTCTAAAAGTTAATTACATCAGCTGTCCGAGCCAAAATAAATGTCAGCCTCTGATGGACGCTGCAACACCTCCACCGCCTCTCGCTTGCCTCTCAGCAGGCACTTCATCTGCTTTGAGTTAAAAATTATGAGTGCAAATGACCAAGATACAAATCTATACACTATCTCTGAGATTCACTGAAATATATATTGTATATGTTGCTAGCTTATGCTTACTTTCTACACAATGGGCATGGATATGTTTTGGATAAGAATCATTTTTGAAGGTCTTTTCTGCTTGTTTTGCTTTAAGTTTCTCTGCTTCTGAGTCCCCGCCATGCTCTTTTTCCCCTAGCTGTGTTCATTGAGCAAGCCTTGTTCCAAAGCACTGCTCCAGGTCTTAATCATTTTTTATTTTACAGTGCACCTAAGGGTGCCCTTTCTCGCCCAGTGCTTCTGCCAATCCAGGCCCTCTGGCCTCCCCTCCAACATCGTCCAGCCTCAGCTACTCACACACCACGAAAGAACCGCCGGTACCAATCCAACCGCGAGCCTCCACGCCATTCAACCTCTAAGCAATGTGGACTTAAAAACACCTTATCTCCCTGTACACTCTGATGATTCCTGCAATATTAGCATTACTTAACCCGGCACCTCTGGTCTGCCTTTATGAGTCATTACAGAGAGAGAGAGAGAACTCTTTGACTCTTGAAGAACATAATATGCTCTACTATGGGGTCATAAGTTAAAGAAATATATGAATAAAGCTTATAGAAAAACATATTGATAATAATTTGATGTGTGTTGGGACCAGCAGTTGTGTTAAACCTGATTTTAACCAAAAAGGCTTCAGATTAAACTGACCTCTGGAGAATAGACACACATGTGGCACATGTGGACACAGACAAAGAGATCTGGGCCTAGGTGGAAAACCCACAGCCGTTTTCACCAAACTACCAGGAGGAGAAGAGTCACAAAATGAAACAAAGTGGATTTAATTAAGGGGATCCTGCAAACACACGTCCCCCCGCGGTCTGTGTAGACCGGCGGAGCTGTATTTATCTCCCAAAGAATCAGCTGGTTAGCTTGTATAATGAACGTCCCCTCATTCAGACAAAATTATCAGAGTCTGCTAGCTTCACGTTAGTCCAGACCTGAGTGACTGAGAGGATGGGTCATTACCGATAATCAAGATCCAAAGCGTCTTTTTATTCCTCTAAATGTGCTTCCTAACTCTTTCACTAATCTCTCTCTCTCTCTCTCTCTCTCACACACACACACACACACACACACATATACGAACAACTGTGCTCCTTGGAGCGTCTGTTTGTAAGCATCACGTTAGTTGGAGAGCTAACTGGCTAGCTTAGCCACGTGGAGCTGCAACGTAGCCCACTAAATAGCTTTTGTGCAGCTAACACATAGCCTAGCTTCAACGAGCTAACAGCTAATCTGGGCGTGACCACACAACCCCCGGGTTTCGTCAATCATAATTTGCCAATAATTGAATCTGTACCCTACGAATTCCCGACGTGTGTGTGTGTTGTGTGCATACTAAACAACACACAGAACATCTATCATCCTCTATCCATACTGATATCAACAGTCCAGATGCAGAAGGATCCAGCAAAAAAGTCCCCCCCCCCCCCAACACAATAACGTTGGCAACACACTGCGTTGGCCAATTAAATACATGCATGCAGATCTAGATTACTTTGCAATAATGGTATTATTCTACTCTTTACCCCAGAGTTGTAAAATCGTGTCTCATAGTAAAATAAAACATTGTGCACTGTCATGGCATCTGACAATCCACGAATCTATTGCTCAAACTGGACTTCCTGGACCTTAATTCATCTTCCTACATGTGCCTGTAGCAACACGGACACACCAGCCCTTGTGTCCGATTTTTGGTATAGACACCTGCTACAATAAAATACCTGCAGTACTAGCAGACTCTTTCATATATTTAGATAATTTCCAAGCTCTTTTTTTTCCACTTTAACCTACGATCAACTAGAGCTGGGCGATATAGAGAAAATACAATATCACAATATTTTTTTATGAAAATATCTCGATATCGATATTGCGGCAATATTATAGGGTTGACAATTTTCACAAATGATTTACACAATGAGATTTGTGATAAATAATCATTAGTATGTATCATGACTTAGTGGGTAAAAGTAAATAGTAGAACAGCTAGAACAGTCTGGTAAGTTCAGAAAATGACATCACTTTACTGTAATGCAGCCTGTAAAACCAGGAAAAGACAACACATATATTGATATCAATGTAATATCGATATATTGTCCAGCCCTACCTTCAACTGCAAAATGTTAGTTTGAAAATGCTAGCTCATTGGGAAGCAAGAAACCTGAGCCACTATTAATATCACTGTAGATTCAATTTGATACATTAGCTAGGGTGCTAATCAGAAGTGCTTACAACGAGATTAATTATTACACGTGAAAGCCCTTTGAATGCTTCTTCTTAGGAGGAGGATAGATTTCTGCGATGAAATACAGCGTTGCCTGTGCATCTTTCTTTGCCACGTGGTGAAGGAGGAGTGGGTGGGCAGATGGATGAAAGGGGGCACATCTCGCATCTTCCTCACGCTGTCACTATTAGCATCCTCTCCTCTCTAGTCTCTTCTCCTCCTCTCCCCTTTCCTCTCATGGCGGAAGCAGTGCGTGGGAGTTGCTCAGGAGACATCATCATGAGCCACTTCACTCGAGTGCTGCCTTCAATCAGCCCTCGAATTAATATTAATCATTTCTCCATCCCCCACACAACAACCCTTTCGTCTCCACGCTGGTGCTGATAAATACTGATGTGAAGAGAAGCAGCAAATAAAGGATTTACAGATGTATGTGGACGTATGTCAATGACCAAACCTTGGCGACGGGCATCTCTTTCTTTCCCCTCTACGTCTTTCTGTCCCAGTGGCTTCACGGTTCAAACTGCTGCTCAAGACTTAATTGTCTCTAATCACTGCTGAAGGGCACGGCTACTCAGCAATACGTCTCCCTTCCTCTGCCCTGTCCTTCTCATCTCTCCTATCCTTTCTTTTTCAGCCCCCTCCTTTCCCTAGCAACCACCACGTTACCTTCATGGAAGAAGACACTGAAAGCAACTGTCCATTAGAAATCTTCAAAAGAAATGGGGGGGGAGAAGGAGTGCAATAAGGACCTCCGTTCTCTGACTTTTTACTCTCACAAGAACGAGTTATCAACTTGGAAAAATCTACTGACATGTTGTTACGGGCATGTTGCCTCCGAGAGAGAAAAAAAGAAAAGAATAAGAGATGGGTAGAAAATATGAGCCCTAAAATTAGAAGTGATCATCCAGAGGAATGTTTGCTTGCGTGCGTGCGTGCATGTAAAAGCAAAAGCGCTGAAGATGGCTGAAGGTCAGGGAGACATTGAGGCAATCACACTAATGAAAACAAACGAGGGATACAGTTGGAGGGAGAGAAGGAAAGAAAGGAAGGGACAGAGACAAAAAAAAGAGTGGGTAGTGTGAAAAAAGTAGTGTGTGTGTGTGTGTGGGGGTGGGAGAGAGATAGTCTGCCTTGCCTCAGACTAATCAAACACAACACAGTGCTATAAAAGGCTGGTGAGAATGTACAGATACATAAGCGAGCGCTACAGCCTGTCGTGTACTGTTCTTTTATTTACATGCCCTCCTAACCTTTAGTGAGACTTGAGGCACACTTGCACACACATGCTGTACTGTACATACGCAGGCAAACACACACAAACACACACATGTACACATGGTGGTAGCAATATGTGAAGGTTATTCCTGCAGAGGGATGACAGTGTTTATTCAGGGCTAGCAGGCAGACTCTGTGACATTCAGCCTGGAGAAAATGATTAATGCTACAATATACATAGGCACGAGGAAAAAAAGAAGAAGAAAGTGTTGCACTGATCCTTCACAGAGAGCAGAGGCCTTTGTAGCCACATATCCAACCAGCTGTTTTGCTTTAGCTCACTGGGCCACATTTGTGTGTCTGCAAAAACAGGTTGAAATTACAGTGATCATGACTCCGATATCTGATGCTTTGTCAGTTTTCATATCAAAAAGCCCTAATTTGTTCGAACATGTTATAATAAAAAGAAACGAGAAAAACCTTCCAACAACGGCAGCAGTTTTATCAGTGGATGCGGAAAAGGCTTTCGACCGCCTAGAGTGGAACTACTGTACTTGTGGCAAGTAATGGAGAGGCTTGGTTTGGGCGCCAAATTCATTTGGCCCATTTTCACTTTATATGCGAATCCCACGGCCATAGTCTCAACCAATGCAATGCACTCGCAGCCGTTTCCCATTAAGTGTGGCTCATGACAGGGATGCCCGCTTTCCCCCATGCTATTGCAATCTCTCTTGAACCGTTAGCCCAAGCCATAAGGCAAAATAAAATCTGTAATATCCAGATTAAATCCAGTAGTAGCTCAATATCATTATATGCAGACGATATTTTGTTGTACATTGCTGATCTTGAGGACTCTATCCCGAAAATTCTTAAGATTTTCAACGAATTTGGCTCAATCTCAGGCTATAAAATTAACTGGAATAAATCTAACCTTCTTTTATTGAACAACAGGCATGTGGCATCAACCATTAGTGTTACAATCCCAACCCAAAGCAAAATTACATATTTGGGCATCACCATACATGCATCCCTACAGCGAGTTGTCCAGGACAACTATGAAACTATACTAAGTAACGTTCAAAGGGATCTGGCTAATTGGTCTGCACTGACGGCATCACTACGCTCCAGGATTGCTGTTGTTAAAATGAACATAGTTCCTCGTGTGAATTTCTTAAGTACAATGATCCCCTTACCCCCACCAAAACATTTCTGGAAGAAACTTGATACGGCAATATATTTGGAATAATAAACCACCTACCCTAAAATACTCTACCCTGCAACCTACCTCAAACACGGGAGGCTTGTCCCTCCCCAACTTTAAAGTGTATCACAGACCCTTTCAGCTACAGGCCCTCAGAGTGTGGATGGACCCCTCGTCTACAGACCCATGGAGAGAAATAGAGCAAAACCTCACTGTAAGTCTAAAACTGCAAGACCTGGCCTTTGCAGGTGTGAAAGAAACAAGGAGAGAGAGAAATAAGGAAGGACACAAAAGTTGGATTCTGAAGAAAAGAGAGTGCGGGCGGGAAGGAGAGTCGTACATGAGATGTAAGTGAATAAAACCTCCATTACCACGCTGAATGTAAAGGAAGTGGGTTTTTAATTAACATCGCTGCTAATTAACAAGTAGTTATAGATCAAAAAGAGATAGAGAGGCACGTGGAGATGTACAGTACGCACACACTCACACTCACACACACAGCGTATTCACGCTCTGCACCTAAGCACACTCTATCCGAACCAATCAGTAAGCATGCAGACCCAACAGCTTCCCACCGATAACATGAGACATTAGGAGTGATCAATAAGCAGAGAGCCAACCACTGCATATAAACCTTCCCACAGGAGAGGCACTGCCTCGGGCAGAGTGGAGAGTGAGGAGCTGTGTGGAAGCATACATTGCAAAACAATACAAAAATCATAATTTTCTTGAAAGTGGGGAAACATTGTAGGATTCTGGTGCAAATCGAAGCATCTTTTATAGATAATGTTCAGATAAAATGGTGGATTCAAAATGTGAATAAGCTTTCATTAACCACCCACTGCTCTGCCTGCGGGATGCTAACATTATGTACCACTTTAACAGCCTGCTAGTACTACAAAACGTTACATTAATATCAACGTGGTATATATGTATTATTTGGATGGACTCTTTTGGTTGATTGTGGCTGTTTTACAAAACAACATCCTGTTGTTAAAATAATCTAACATTGGGAGAGTTAGCGTAGAGTAGCGTTATCAGCTGAATAGCTTAGCGCAGGGGCTAATGGACCCATGTTTGTATCTCGTAAATGACCCCACTAATAATGCCCGAAATGATACCAAACGTCTACACTAGTACAAATAGGTTATGCACTCATTAAATGATGGATTGGAAAGTTTGTAAGTACACCAGAAGTTTATGTAAATAACACTTGCCTGCTCTCTTGCTCTCTGCTGTTGTTGTTGCTGCAAGAGAGTGCTTAGGGCCGTCTACAATTTACAACACCGAAAAGTGGCAACAAAATATTTACAAAAAATATCTTTTTTTTAAGTAAGTGCTGTAGTATAACTAGCAGGAGACAAGTAATAATTGAGGTAAGTTTGGAGACATTACCTTATTTAATCATTAAATTAATAAATATTTTTGTTGTATCTCTTTCGGTGTTGTAATTTGTAGGACCGGCCCTAAGCATCGTCTAACTGCAGGTAGCAGCAGCAGCAGCAGCAGCAGAGAGCAGAAGAGAGCAGGCAAGTGTTCATAAACTTCTGGTGTACTTACAAACTTTCCAATCCATTGTTTTATGAGTGCATAACCTATTTGTACTAGTGTAGAAGTTTGGTATCATTTCAGGCATTATTAGTGGGGTCATTTACGAGATACAAACGTGGGTCCATTAGCCCCTGCGCTAAGCTATTCAGCTGATACATACAACGACAACAGCAGAGAGCAGAAGAGAGCAGGCAAGTGTTATTTACATAAACTTCTGGTGTACTTACAAACTTTCCAATCCACCATTTTATGAGTGCATAACCTATTTGTACTAGTGTAAACGTTTGGTATCGGGCATTATTAGTTTACGAGATACAAACGTGGGTCCATTAGCCCCTGCGCTAAGCTATTCAGCTGATAACGCTACTCTACGCTAACTCTCCCAATGTTAGACCCAGGTGAAAAAAGCTTCTGGTGGGGGGGGTGTTTGGCTCGAAGTCATGGTGCAAAGGACCCTCGGATGAAATTACTCCGAACCATCACTTTAAAATGTGAGAGACAAACTGAGTTAGTCTAGCAGTTATAATATTACAAACCTACCATGTGCGACCTTTGTTATTGTGAAGCAGCCACCTTGATCAGCCTGCTATCTATTTAGATGAAATGCAAAAGATCTTTATTCTATTATATTTACTGTCTTTCACAGAGAAAGAACAGTTTCACTAGATTTTGGGATATTATACAAAACAAGTGCCAATAGCCAAAAACATAACTAACGACTTCATTACTTCATTGGCAAGAGGACAGTCACTCTCCAATCAGAGAAAAGTTCAAATTTAAGGCCCTAAATATATCATTTTAGGTGATTAATGCAAGATTTATTTGGCTGATTGCCCCAGTCAACTAACCAACCCATCCGTTGGCCAGTCAATCCATCAGTCAGCAAACTGTTAAATCATCCACCGAGCCAGTTACCCGGGGGCAGCCTAACAAACTGACTCAGCAGCTCTCAGACAGCATCCTGGCTGAGCTGAGCTGCTCTGCGCCGGCCTATTCCACTTCAGAAGAAGCCCAGTTTATTTTTCATTGGAAGGGGGATTTGGCTGCTATCAAGTGGTAGCAGCCCAGTATCAAACGCACGTCTGGCTTGTAAACAGGCAGCTGGCAGCTCTCCAAGCTCCCCACAGCGTGCGGCACGGCCGAGCTGAGCGAAGTGGAGTTGTGACACTGATCCCAACCCTATCACTCCCCGACAGCCTGCGCTAATAGACCCTTCAAACACTCTCACCTCTATCTATATTTTATTTGAGACATGCCAAGTCTGTTGTGTGTACACATGTTTATGTGTGTGTTTGCATCGTGCAACCACTCTGGATGTGCATCATGTTGTGTGTGCGCATGTCTCTCTGGATGAGGTATCTTCTTTATTGCTTGTTATTGACATGGATCCCTTTAGCCCTTAATAGGAGTCAGCGGGAGGGCTAAGCTGCTAACCAGCCACTCTACACACTACACACACACACACACACACACACAACACTACACTACACACACACACACACACACACACACCTTCACCAGTCGAAAAGCATTATTCAGCAGGTCAACAGCCACTCTCACAGCTTGGTTGTGTGTGTGTGTGTGTGTGTGTGTGTGTGTGTGTGCGCGCGCGCGTGCATGTGTGTGTGTGTATCCAGTATGTGTCTGGTGTGTGTGTGTGTGTGTGTGTGTGTGTGTGTGTGTGTGTGTGTGCTTGCGCTCAGTGCTTCAGGCTAAGGCACTCAGAGTGAAATTATGTTCTCAGACTGGCTCCGTGTTGCCCTCTTTATCCTGACAGGCGAGGAAACAGCCACAAATAAATAAGCAGAGAGCTCTCCCCCCAGACGTGACCGCCATGGCATACTAGCACTACAGAAGGCGGCGTGAAGAAAACAGAATTGTATTTTATTGTCGGGGTGGCAGGGGACTGTGACTCGATAAGCATGGTGTATTTGTTGTATTTGTGCCACTCAAAGTAAAGCTGCTTCTGCGGGGATGGATATTAAAGGGGCGTGTGAGGACACAACAAGCATGGAGAAATTTGTTTCTGGGGCAAAGTGCCACTTACAGTTCCAGGAAGTATTTATTTAAATGCAAAAAACACACACAATAAAAATATATAATATATATTAAATATGAGGTTTCAATTATTTTGTTTTCAAAAATACTACTAATTTTTTTCAAAAAAAAGGCCATTTTAGGCCTTTATTTGTATAGGACAGTTTTGACTTGAAAGTGGAGAGAGAAGGGGAATGGCATGCAGCAAAGGGCCGCAAACCCACAGCCGCTGTGTCGAGGAGTAAACCTCTGTATCTGGGTGCCCGCTTTACCAGGTGAGCTAACCAGGCGCCCAAAATACTAACTTTTGCAGAAATATTGTCTCATTTACAGCTAAAATGTATAATGCTTTTTAAGTAACACATACTTAAAAAGCATATACTAACAGGGCTGAACTGGCCATCTGGCATACCGGGCATTTTCCCGGTGGGCCGACGCACTTTTGGGCCGAACCGCAAATATAAATAGGCCTTTTTTATTTTTTGGCCGGGCCGGCCCATAAAGAACTCACAGCGGCCCATTGGTTCATTTTCTTTATTGGCACTGGCCTGACCCAATCAAATCCAGGAACCCCCCTCCCCACTCCAGGCTGCAAATTTACGAATCCCACTATGGCCACGCCTCCCGGCCCTGAAACATGAGCTGTAATAGTTATACTGGAAGTTTAGCATTCACGTTAAAATGGACAAACAACCACCAACGTGCAAGGGAGGTGCAGAGAAATTACAGGAGTAATGTGCCAAAATTTCGGACATGTTTGGGGCTGTAGTAGCTGCTTCAACATAAGCATTACCTGAAGCCGAGGAGGAGGAGAGGTTGCTGGCTATACAGAGAAGCAGAAACAACATGAGGAGAGTGACCATGTGAGCAAGTGAGGAAAAGATGGAAGAGAGAGTAGAGGACTATGTGGTAAGGAGTAAGCAAATTAACAGGGACTCTCAGGAAGGGAGGGAGGCAGTGTGTGCGTATGTGTGTGTGTGTGTGTGTGTGTGTGTGTGTGTGTGCGTGTGTGTGTGTGTGTGTCACTTCATAACGATAACAAAGGGTTTGGCTGTAACATTAAAGTTAGTGGCTGTCACGTAACCTAACTGTTTAAGCTTACATTGAAAATGCTAGCGGTTAGCCTGTTAGGTAGCTGAAAAGCCTGTGTGATCTATAAAATCAGTGTTGATACAAGCATCAGTGTTCCTTGAATGGCTTAATTAGCTTCTCTTGTATTGGTGCTCTTTTTCAGGGCATATACTACTCTCAGCTTTATTGTAGCTTTTGGATTATAGTTATGGTTATAGTATTTAGCAGACACTTGTGTACAAAGCGACAAAATATGAATCTTAAAATTAAAATTAACAGTAAACTGTTTTTAAAGGTGCTAAGCCAATATTAACAAAATAGTAATAATAACAATAATGGCAATACAATATCAAATATCAAAAATAAAAAATAATAAATATACCATAAATATACAAATCATAACTCTAAGAATGAATTAATTATTTAAGTGTAAGATCAACAGATAAGTCTTGAGACCCCTCTTGAAGGATCCAAAACGATCACATGAACGCTGAACACTAGGCAACTCATTTAATAGAATGCACGCATATTTTAAGAGGACTGCAGGGAATGTGTCTGACCAATCACGGTGGGTGTGGGCCGCATGGGCCAAAAATGCCAGGGCCAATTTTTTGTCCCAGGCAATTTTTTGTCCCAGTCCAGCCCTGTATACTAACCCATATACACTACAACACATTAACCGTGGCCCACACCCCCACAGATCCTTTCACTCATGGGCTAATTAAACCTCTCCCAGGTTGAAGTTGAGTGGAGTTGTTCTTGGAATTATGTGAGGTGACCACACTACATGAACCAATAAGGATGATAACAGTAGCTTCTATCTGTCTATCTGTCTAACTGTCATATATCCATAGCCAGAGGCTGAGATGAGATTTTTTTTTTTTTATCTGATGACGGCATTTTTGGATTGATAAGCATGACACTTTACAGTTGCAAAATGATCTAGTCAGGGCTCTTTGACACAGTTTCTAAATGACCTCAAACTAATCTTGACAAATTTCTTGTTTCTTATCGGACAACGTATTTGCTGATACAATATATATCTATGATAAGTTAATATCGGATAATATTTATCAGCCAGGCTCTGGTAATATCCACATGTCATACTTATCATGAAAACATCTGGATCATATACTGTGTGAACATGAGCAACAAAAAGTCCAATCAGTCATCAGATGTCAAAACAAAAGCGTGTTAATGTTAATGTCGTATGCAATTGCCTCCCATCATGAACCTCCAGAAAACAGTATATTCAAATCCAGCCTCCGAAATGCTAAATTAAAAAGTCAAAGCTTCATCCTTAACCAAAGGTTTCCAAACTCATCATCACTCTAAACAGCAGTCAGCTAACGTGATGGCTGACCTTAGCGGTTATTCGGTTCATACAAACAAGGTCTGTTGGAGAGACTTATTGAGCACACAAAGGCAGAGGCCAGGTTGTGCAGTTTTGTAATGAGCCATTTTGTTTTTGCTTTTATAGCCAGAGGCAAGCTAATAGAATTTTTTGTGTTGACAGCGGTTTTATTTAAATGTCCACAGCTAGAGACAAAAAAAAGGAAAAAGTGAGTGTTCAAATGGTGGCTGATGATAATGAAAAGAAAACCCCTCCCCAGCTGGCCTATAAAAGACTTGCAGAGAGACATCTTTGAAGGTTCTCCTTCAAAGCCCCGGCTTGCCTCCACCGCCGCATCAGGGGATTTCTGTTATTAATTGAAGTTAATTTTCTGGGATATCAGTTTGCTGGGCACGTGGGAAAGATTGATAGCCCCCACGCGTCTCCTGAGTGTTGGGATGTGGAGGGGGACGGGCGAGAGGACAGAGAAATGACACTGTTCCCTCACCATCCCAGAACCCGGCTTTCACTTTTATCATCCCCAAATCAAATTACAAACATCGGAGGCCAACCTTGGCTGGAGGAGATTTCCATAAGATTAATTAGGCCGGCTAGCCAAAGACAGAGTGGGCAGGGAAAATATAAAATAATAAATATAGGAGGGGGTGGGGGGGTTAGTGATGGATATGGGGGTTGGTAGAGTTAAGGGATGAAATGTGTGTGTATATGTGTGTGTGAGAATGGGCAAGTCAAATGGACAATGGGTAATTAGTGCAAGCAGCAGATTCTCAAAGGCATGGGGAGGACAGCTGAGCGGGGGCTCTCCGTTGGCCCCGTGATGTGGAGGGCCGTACGGCGGGGCCCACATTTAATTAGCGCCACTTTGATACCCACAGGAGTGCCAGGGGCCCGGGGGCAACCTAAACAGTGACTGACAACCCCACACCTCCGGACGCTCCCTGCTCTCCAATTATAGATGCACCAAGCTGAGAGGGCCCAGTGTAAACCCTCATACAGAGGAAATCAACATGTGCATGCACGCACACACATGCAAAAGATATACACACCTTTGTACTGTATGTGCACAAAATGCCCAAACAACCCAGCCAACCAGGCAGCTGGCTCCAGCCTCATGCTATTTGTGTGCTACAAATTGGCATTTGGATTAAATGGAGCTTGAGATGCCCTGAAGGCGGGAAGAGAAGACAATCTCTCACCTGGCCTGATCCGCTACCAGAGCAGACGTTTAAAATGAGGATTAATTTGGGGGAGGGGGAAGGAGGAAAGAAGCATCAGAGAAATCCTCTGCCTCTGTTTTCTGAGACAAGGCGCATTAGCAAACAGGGGGTAAAAACAGGCACATGCAAGCATGCAAACACACACACACACACACACACACACACACACAAAGCCTTGGCGTGCCAGTGTACAATCTGCAATATTAATGTGTGGAAGCGAGTATGAATAAGTGACTGGAAAGCAGGAGCTTTTGCTGTGTTGCACTAGTCTATTTTTAATGTGCAGGGATGTGCCTGACACCACAACATTTTACAGCGCTTGAGTTACGTGAACAAACAATGCCTGGCTCTATGAATTATGCAACCACGGCGTTTTCATCCAACCCCAAAACACATATTTAGTAAACAAACTGCTTACTCCTCAGATAACAAGATGTTTGTGTAAATAATAGATATTCAAATCTGTTCTCCCGACAGAGAGAAGGGAAGTTGCAGTGTAATTTATTGTATTATTTAGCACATTCTCTGTTCTTCTCGCGCTCTCTGACTCCCTCGTTGCCAATTCACGGCGCCTCGTTGGCACATAAACACATAAATGAAAACATCAACAGCAACACACAGGCTGTTGTTCTTTCTCAACATGCCCTATGAAAACACTTCTTTTTTTTTCCCCCCGGTAGCAACCGCCGCCTGTCATAAATGAATTACCAGACTTTGAAATATTAATCCACATGACACACATCCCTCACAAAAGAAGGGAAACGTGAAGCTTGCTTAGATTTTAAATCAAAAGAAATCGATAGGATAAATGTTGTACATAAAAGATGGCAGCGCCAACAATATGGCATCTAATCACATGCATGTGCTGTCAAAAGATAATTCCTCTGCACATCTCATGTGGGAAACCACAGCGGTGCGTTCAGTCGTGATGAAATGTGGAGACTCTTCCAGAACAGATTGGTGCCGTGGCCCCCAACGACGACAGCGTACACAACAGGCCGCGTTGTGTTTATCCAGGGAGCGGGAGGTTGTGCTGTTTCATCAATAAAGCTTGTTTGATTGGGGATTGCCTTTAATCGATAGAGGAAATCAAACAAACAGAGACTGCTAATGGGTGGATAATCTGTGACAGAGATGGGAAATCCACTAAAAGCCTAGGGGTTCGCTCCACCTCACACCCCTGTGGGCAAAGGGAGAGACGTGGAAAAGACGAGTTTTGCTATTGCACATAAACGCAACACAACAACAACACATCAATGCATGGGCAAGGAAAACAAACAGCCTGATATAAATTAAATCAACAGATGAGAAAACTCTGAGGTACTGTAATTTTAGTTAGTAAATTTAGTTAAGGTAACGTTTTATTCTTGGTTAAAGATTAAGATGTTGTTTGCAAGTCACTCTGTTCACTTTAGGTCGACAAAAAAAACTTGAGATGACGCACTCATGATTGGAGTGATTATGAACAAAAAAATGATCCTTTTTCTCAAAACTTACTCACTCCCATTAAAGGTCTAATATTGTTATAATGTTAGATTTACATGTTTTTTTTTAAGGTCTAGGTGCTATATAAATACTATGAAAGTATCAAAACGCTCAATCGACAAAGAAATGCACACAACCCATATTCATAAACTGTTCCTTTGAACAAGCAGTCAATACGGTTGTGATGTTACAACTATACTACATATAAAGGGCCGCAACAGTGCCATTACAGACATCGCCCGGTTGCGATGGCGAGAGACGCTAAGAGCGCAGATGCAGAAGAACTGTAAACGCTGATTAATCAGAGCAGACGGGGCTTTTTCAGGAGGCTTAAAGAGACAGATGCTAAAATGGAGCGTTTTCAGAAAGAGGGTAAATACAGGTATATTTAGGTAGTATGAGAAAGAAATGTGTTTTCTGAACATTAAAGCAAGTAAACATGTTCTATTTAAAACCCCAAATCCAAGTATGAACCTGAAAATGAGCATATGTCCCCTTTAAAAAACAGAAAGTGAATACACAAGCTATAACATTGACAAACGGTAGCAGCTGAAAGAGTACAATATAAAGCCTACAGCATACATATAGCATACATGTTCTATCATCACAGGCCTTTGTTGGAGCAGACATTTAAGCTGTGTTCGAATCACGAAAATAGCGCACTATATAGTATGTTCGCCATTTTGTAGTGGTGTTCGAATCCTCCGCGGTAAATTTCATTCAATATATAGTCCACTATAAAATACCCACAATGCACTGCTAATTTGAGTGCACATACGATGAACCCTACATTTTACATTTACATTTTCCCGTATACCACAATGCAACGTGGCCGCGTTTTCCCGGGGGAGAAGAAGAAGCAGAAGTCACAGCGAAAACTGAAAAGGAAAAATGGAGCGGACTTTCATTTCGAAACAGTGGAAATGTAACATGCAACATATACTGAACAAAATTATAAAACGCAAAACTTTTGTTTTTGCCCCCATTTTTCATGAGCTGAACTCAAAGATCTAAAACTTTTTCTATGCTCACAAAAGGCTTATTTCTCTCAAATATTGTTCACAAATCTGTCTAAATCTGTTAGTGAGCACTTCTCCTTAGCTGAGAAAATCCATCCACCTCACAGGTGTGGCATATCAAGATGCTGATTAGACCGCATGATTATTGCACAGGTGTGCCTTAGGCTGGCCACAATAAAAGGCCACTCTAAAATGTACAGTTTTACTGTATTGGGGGGGGGGTCCTTATCTGTATCTGCTGTTAGGGTTCGGGTTCATCTGTGAAGAGAACGCCTCTCCAAAGTGCCAGACGCCATCGAATGTGATTATTTGCCCACCATTAGAAGTATTTTAGTTTCGGTTTGTTTACATGATGCTGGCGGCGCCTGCCTCCGTCATGCAAACAACGGGCGCAATCATGTGTTTTCAGTGAGTGACGGAAATCTTGTTTGGTCGTTCCCTATATAGTTCACTATTTAATGAACACTATATAGGGAATAGTGAGTGAGTGAGTGAATGAGGGAGCGTTTTCGAACACAGCTTTAGTCAAAGCAGGAAAAGCACAGGTGCAATTAATCAAACAAATTATGACTGTGTTCCATTCAGGTGTGCCAGTTAAAGGGGTCTGGTATGGTGCATGGTTGGCTTACAAAGACAACGAAATGTGACAAGGCCATCGTTAGTGTTATTAGTTACACCGGTGCTTGTCCTGCTATCACAAATCAACATGTCTACGAGTGTTACACTTGGTAACACACCGTCAGTAAATGAAAACATTGATGAATGGTTTGATGTTTGTGGTTTTTGTATCGCTATATATAGCTATTCTGAGATATATATATAGATATATATATATCTATATATATATCATTGCTTTGTTCAGAAACACATTTCTTTCACTTTTTGTACACAGGCCATGTTATTTGCATCTCAGGACATCATGCTCATTTCACACAACTTCAGACCAGGCGCTCCCCACACACACACACAGTATTTATTCACTAAACCCATCCTACAGGGCATGGCCACCCATCTCCACCACTACCACATTAGCCCATTTGTCACACTCCAGGCCCCCAAGGTAGTCCATAGAGTCGACCCTCCTGACCCAGACACTCTCTCACCCAACTGCCTCCAGAGCCTGGGGTGTCCCTTCTGTAACCACCAACACTCCCACCTACCCTATCCTCCAACCTCACATATTACAACCCCCCGCCAACCTCTTCTCTGTCTACACATGCAGCCCGGGGAACCTAAAGCAGCACCAGATGGGGCCTCTTGTTGCCACTTGTGCATTTGTTGCAAAGCAGCCTCTCTTGGTCTCGCTCTCCTTTGCCCTCTCAGCCTCTCTGTTCTCCTTATACATATTGATGTACAGAAACTTGGCTTGACACATAGAAGTTGACTCAATTCGTGTAGACCCCCGACAGCTGTCAGACATTACATCCAATCAGTTTGGCACTAACCAGCCATTGGGCAATGAGCCCAGACTGTTGAGCACCAATGGCCTTTATTGGAGACGACAAATTGGGCCCTCTCAAAAACTCGACCATTTGCTCTGTATTGCAATTTGTCACTACTTCGCCTCCATTTTTGGGTGGTCACTGACAGTGTATCGCCTTTCCCAGAGGACAGGTTTCCACACACTGCATTAGAGGAGCGGTCACAATTTCCCCCTACTCTGAACTCCTCTTCTCTGTTGCAGTCTTTACCCTCTATCAAAACACCTTCTCATCCAGTGATTGACAAAGAAAGTTTCCGACATCTGCCATTTATCCCTCCTTTACATACAGATATCTCGCCTTCTTCGAGGTGACAACAGATGGGAAGGAGCTGTCACATCACAACGAACATCTGATTGGATCCATTGTGATTTGTTGTTAAAAAACAGTTGTATACGCATACCAATCAGTGATCATCAGGTTACCAGCAGTTCAGTCCAAAGGTATCGGCAGTCATCTAAGAAATGCTCCATTTGTTGTGATGTGACACACTCGTAGGTATAATCAAGGCTGTGGGCTTTCCAAAATCAATCTCTCTGAGCATAGATGTGCAAGATCAAATCAATATAGGAAATAAGCTAAAAGGTGAGAAAATGTGATTCAATATGACATTGCATTCTTCATTTAGGTAGCATAACTGAATCATTTCCTTTTCTACACCCTTTTCCAAGACATTGTTTACTTCCCTTATCATCAATTTTAACATCAACGGTGGATTGATTGGACTTTACAGTTCCTGATTGCTGAGCTTCTCTGAGCTCCTTCACACTCAACACTGTTAACACATTAACATTGCAATTTGAAATCCCCCATCTGCCAGTTTTCCATAACTGCACAAAATAAAGAATTCATAAACTTCCCAGTATTGTTGGGCAGGGAGCAACATTAGGACCGGGCATGCAACTCATGTTGAAGCCATCGACCGACATCGCTCCTCATCCATGCCACAGCTGCGATCCATTATCATTTGTTACAGAATCTGTATATCAAAAAGGAAAACATTACATAAAGGCTTCCATATGGTCCAGAAACACCATTTTTGTGCGTTGGACACTAAACCGTTTCGAGTAATTTAACATGATCCCTTTGGAGAAAGAATCTTGCCCCCTTCCAGCGGAATTTCGAACAAAAGACACAGAAAACATGTGGTGTTGATGCATGCGAGTGCAATAACATTTACTCTGCAAATCACTACCACATTGGGCTGCATTGTATCAGGTAATGTAACAATAACTGTTCATACAGTAAATTGTACCTTATGTTTCTACTAATGGAGTAGCTACAATGATCCACACATTTTTTTAAAGCAATTAATAGGAAAAAGGTTGCAGACATTTCCTGTTAGAGCACATTCAGTCAATAATAAATCTATATCAATTTGACATTTAAGGAGTCAAATCTGCCCATATGTACAATATACTGTACATGCATGACTCGTGACGTAAATTGTGCTTGTTGAGTAAATGTGTCTGCATGTATTTGTTTGTTGGCAGGACTGCGTGTCTCAGACCTGTTGAATCTTAGCTGCTGGTGTTGGCTGTGGCCCAGGACTTCCAATTAAGGCGGTATGCCAACAACACACTGGCTGCTGTATCATCATGTGTGCCAGGCAAAACAAGGCAGTATTTGCTCTGCGACGCTGTGCTACATTAACGTTTTAATGGCTATCAGCTCGTCACTTAACTGTTGTAAACACCCCCGTCGGTGAACTGTGAGCGGTGCACGGCAATCTGTTGGTAAATTAATGAGGAGGTGGTGGGGGGGGGGGGGTACCATGTGCTGGCACCATGCCAGGCCCAGGCTGTAGAGGCAACAGGCTGGGATAAAAATGGAAGGATAGAGAGCGACCACAGCAGGCACAGTGAGGGGACACGTGTGGGAAGAAAGGAAAGGAAGACTGGAAAGGAGAAACTGATGGAAAGACAATGTGGAATCAAGTGAATGAGGGAAGTGGCCGGGTTGGCTCATTTGGTAGAACAGGGGCATATACACACACACACACACATACATATATATATAGAGGTTTATGCCTCGACGCAGAGGTCCAGGGTTCGAGTCCGACCTGTGACAATTTCCTGCATGTCTTCCCCCTTTCTCACCTAGCTGTCCTGTCCATTAAAGGCGGAAAAGCCCCAAAAAAAGAATCTTTAAAAAAAATAATGTGAATGAGGGGAAATCAAGTTGAAGAAGCAAGGCTTTCTCTACATCAAATACCTCTGCAGCCGACAGCCCCCACTTCATTGTGCTGTTGATGTAAAACTTCCCTGCTCAAAACATTTAAAAACAGCCAAAATAAAAATCTGAACAAAAGTAGCAAACAAAAGCTAACCAACATTTTATAAGAATTGCTCTTATGCTATGCCGAGGATCAACATCGCCGTACGAGGGTGGCTCAGATTTCACATTGAACAGGGTTCCAAGCCTTCACCAGCGACGCATCGGCTGAGCTAATTCACTAAATAGTCTGTGTGAACAACCCCTGGCCCCACTCCACCCTTTTTCCTCACTTCAAAGTAACTTTATTAGGGGAGAGATTAGACTGCACTTAACCTCTAATGATGCCATATGAGAGGCTGAAGAAAGAGGTTTCTGCACGAAGCTGTTTTATTTGATAGTTTCAATATGAAGAAAGGAAGGAGAGCAGCAGGGGGAGAGGAGGGAGTGTGAGGCATGACAGCTCCATATCTAAAAGCAACGTTCTGTTGCCGGCAGCCCGCCACCACTCCTACCCCACCCTCTCTGACGATGTACAGCTGTTTTCCCCTCCCTTTTTCCTTCCCCTTCACCCTTTTCTTTATCTCTAACCTCACACAATCCCTATTTCTCCTTCAGTCAAACTCCCTCCCCCTCCCCCTGGCTGTCCACACCCCCTTCACAAAAAAAAAAAAATAGGCCAAGGTAACTTGCCAGCACCCCCCCCCCGCCTCCCCCTCCCCAGGGGTTTGTGTGATATTTAACTACGGCTACAGTGGCATTTACTAATTTTATATGTGCAGAATTTATGTCAGATTCTTATTCAGCGAGAACAGGGGAGAGGAGCAAAGGTGGCTGGCTCCGTGTCCACTGTGTATACACTGGTATTATGTGAACTATTCACAACACGTCCAATGACACGAGCATCGCTATTTTGTCTATAACGCCGCTGCTTTCTAACCCAGGTGCCACAATTAAAGCCTAACCTTAGCATTTGGAGGGGCAGACATGAAGGAGCCAATTTGTTGTCCACCACACACCGCAACTTTGTTACAGAGTGGCCAATAGAGATATTCTTTTTTTTCTTTTCATTTTGTCACAGCTCACAGCCCAGGGGGCCACATCTTGTTGACAGGGGTGTGAGGTCAATCAGATACTACAGACACAGCGATACAGGCAAAAGATAAAGTCATGCAGGCACATACACAGAGGCATGCGCATGTGCACACATACAGTATGTGCAGGCCTGCTTGTGCATGCATGCTTCCACACACACTTCATTACTTTTCCCCAAATAGTAACTCTTTACCTCACTGAATGAATCCTCAATGATTAAATGGACACATATGGAATACTGCTAAAGCTTTTATAAATGCATCTGGTTACATCATATTGAAGTCAGACATACTCGTTTTTGAGAAATAATTACACGAAAGTTATTTACTTTGACAACAGTCTTGGACATGTATGCTTCTACTCTGGCTAGTTAGTTTTTTTATTTCAACTGTCAACTATACTGTACACAAGTAAATGATTGTATGGATGTTTTTTTACCACCAAAACTCAATCAAACTGGAAACAAAACATAAAATAATGAATTGCGAGTTATGGATAGTAACTCATTGCTGGTTACCTATGCAAAAACAAATGCATTAGTAATCAGAGGAACATGTTACATCCATTGCTGATCGCCCTGGAAACAGGAATGAAATGTAAGCAAAACATTCCCAGTCTAAAGTTTCGATTGAATCGCAACCCTCCAAAGACAAGTAGCTCTGAGAAGAATAAAATCACAGTAACAGTTCAGCACAGAGCAAAAGACAGAGACAGTGAGTGAGAGAAAGCAAAAGAGAAATGAAAGAGCGAGAGAGAGCGGCAGAGACTCAGAAAGATGAAAGTTGAAGCATGGGGGAAAAGAATGATAAAAAGGAACCGCCTGAAAAGGGGGTTCAGGAGATTGACCTGTGGGGCTTAAAATCAAATTGCAACGGCATTGTATTCCCTCCCATTTCCAGTACGGCTAGTAAGCTCCTTATTGATAGACGAGAGATGAGACCACCCATACCTGGGGCTCATCCTGCTGTCACCGTGCAGGACGGGCACCAGGAGGAGGGAGAAATCACACAACACATGTGGGGCCCTTTTCTATTTTGCAGCCAAAGCCAAAGCCAAAGCCAAATCCCCAAGGTGGGATCCTGCCTCGTCCCCCAACTCAATAAAATAATTAGCTTTTGGACGGCCCGGCCGTTAATCAAGCTGCTCTAACATATGCAAAGGCGAAAAGAGGAAGGGGAAAAAAAAGATATTCTTTTTTTATCCGCCTTTTCACTTGGCGAGCTGTGGCACTTTTATCTGTAAAACTCGCTGACGTGAGTTCTTTTTTTTTCCTTCCTTTTTTTGATTTCTATAAAACATACGGCACAGCCAGATCGCCTTTTAATTTTATGTTTAGTCTACAGGAAGTCAGATTATTGCTCCCCGGTCTGAAGGAGGTTGAGAAGTAAATGAGAGAATCAGCACAAACTGTTTCGTTTCAAATAAATCTGCTAGGTGCTGGAGAGAGGACACGTCATGTGAAGATTTTTGTTTAAATAAACTCCTGCTTTTCCCCCTCTCCCCAAGATCCCTCTGTGTGTAATTGTTAGTTGTAAATGAAACATCTGTTTGGCTGAGGCGCTGCAGTCAAAGAATGCCCCAACAACTACAGCAGCCCGCAGACAAATAAGCAACCACGAATGGGAAGCATTAAAAAAGCTCAAAAACAGATTTTCTAGTAGCACATTTACAAAGGCCTGCTAAATAATCAAATTGCTATACAAACAGTAGCATTAACCTGCTAGTTCTATATTACTTTTAAACACTATTGGTAATTCAAAAAAGAAAAAAAAAAAGAAAAAAGAAGATGCAACCTCAAAACAGAAGAAATATGGGGGGGGGGGGATATTCCAAGCCAAAACTCAATGGCTCTCACGGAAACAAAATTGTATGCAAATGCATGAAAAGTGATGCAGAGGTGATAGGAGGCTGTCTGACAACAAGTGAGATGCCTCTTGTCTTTGGAGGCCTTTGCAACGTGGCACTGTTGAAAATGGCACTAAAATATGGAGCGCTAATTTAAGGCCTGACATATTTCACGGTTACATTTTTCCTATTGCTACACTTTACAATCAGGAAGTAGCAAATATCTGTTTTACACTTACACTTTTGGGGGATTAATCAGTATATTCGCACCTACTGTATATGAAGGGCAATGGGGCTTAACCCAAGATATGCAAATAGCCCCTTTCTATACACACTATACTCACACATGTATTTCAGTTGAAAGCAAAAGGTCCCTTAGATGACTCATAAAGTCAGCAGTTACCAACACTGTCCGGGTTTTATTTATGCTGGACGAAAACGTCGTGACAAGATAAAGCAACAGTTTGGAAAAGAGAGGTGGAGAGTAAAACTAACTGTCAGACTCTCTCTTGGTGGTCAAATACCTCACACTGTCTTAACTGAGTCCAGATTCAAGGAATGCCTTGAAAAAACAATACCATAGATACACCTGCTGAAAGAAAAAAAAACAAATCAATGTGCAACAGTCAGATACACCGAGGATGAGAGCACCGATTGAGCTCTTATCCTTAAGAGAGAATCTGTGAGAGCGCTCATAGATTTTCCTTTGCAACGAGCATGAACTCACAGTGAAATGCTAAATAACAACGACTTCTGTACGGTCCACCAAAACAGAGAGAAAACACACCCCGGCCCCCTCATCTTTTATATTTTCTTTCCATCCTCCTCCGGCCCCCGTCCAAAGCTCACATCTCTAATGCATGAACCCATCGCCAGGCATTGTGGAGGAACCCGGCATCAACCAACAAAGTGTTCAATAAAATATGGAGCCATGGCGTTCAAAGCCATGCTAAACGCACCTGACATGGGGGAGAGAGAGCAGGACGTGCAGCTTTTGTCAGATAGAGGGGAAGAGAGCGAGGAGCACATGAGAGAGGAGAGGCCGAGAGGAACTGTTGGGAGGAATATTGTAACTTTCAGATCAGAACACTTCCACTGTGGCTTGGGAGCGATGATGGTAGACTGTTGGTGGCTTACACAGATATTGCCTGTGTGTGCGTGTGTGTGTGTTGTTGATTTTTGGGATGGCATGTGGTGTGATTTAATGCGCCAGTTATCCTGATTAGTATTCTCATCAATAAACTGTGCTACAGATTTAACACAGTTTAGTTTAGCTAATTGAAATGTGATACTTAGGAAAACCAGAACTTAATCTGTGCAACCGTTGTTTAAAGGAATAGTTGGACATTTCGGAAAATGCACTAATTCATGTATGAACAGTAAATGTGTAGCTGGTGCTCGCAGTCTGTTTGCTAAGTTTAGCACACAGACTAGAAACAGAGGGAAACAGCTAGCCTCGCTCTGTCCAAAGGAAACAAAATCCACCTACCAGCACATACCCCCCCGAGTAAAACAGCAAACTGTAATTTTTACACTTTGTTTTTTTTTTGTACAGATTAAACAAGCAACATATAATGTATATAATTTATGTTAATTAGTGAGCTTTAGCGGTGCTTGTGGGTGGGTTTTGTTACCTTTGGACAGAGCCAGCTAGCTGTTTCCCCCCGTTTCCGATCTTAATGCTAAGATAAGCTAACCAGCTGCTACATATTTAGCGTGCAGATATGAGAGTGGTATCCATCTACTTCCATCTAACTCTTGGCAAGTAAGCAAATAAGCTTATTTCCCAAAATGTACTATTACTTAATAAAAGACCTGAGTGATTAAAAAAGAGCAATTAGTTCACTGGAGAACAAATAGAAATTACAGAGGGTTTCCATAGCTGAATTACGACGCCTCGCTGCTTTTCGACGCAACTAGTTTGTATGAAAGTGTGTGTCTGCCTGTGTGTGTGTGTGTGTGTGTGTGTGTGTGTGTGTGTATGTATGTATGTGTGTGTGTGTGTTCGTGAGTTATTTAGGTAGAGAGAGAACAAGAGAGACAGCTCGAGCAGGGGGAGATTGAGCACAGCGGACTGTGTGGCCAATGATGTCTGCAGATCATCATGTATCATAATTACCCGCAGCAGAAATTAGAGTAGGGATGTTGAAATTTCCATCATGTCTGTTTTCTTTGGGCCTCGCGCACCTAATCACCTCCAACGGAATGCGGCTGTCAATCATCGCATGACTCCTGTCCTCAATCCATAATTCCAGGGTCCCTCGAGTGGGTGCTGCCTGCTGGACCAAGCCCCCCCCCCCACCCACCCACACACACACACACACACACACACACACACACACACACAAAAGGTAATTTCTAGTATTTACACACACAAACACACCTGTACAGTGCACACACTCAGCAAGATTAGTTGAGAACAAGAGGCTGAATGCAAGCAGCCAAATGAAATAAATAAATAAATAGATAAATAAAATACAAGCTGGTGTTCTCATACATTTTAGATGACAGGCTTATATTGATTGGGGTGTGTTTGAAACTAAACAAGTTATATCCATGGCCCAGAGCACTGAACATGCACTCTGTAATAATTATTTATGATATATTTGGAGAAGGGCCCAGTGATGTTCTGGCATAATAAGCTGGAGCAGACTACAGACTGTAATCACCTGGGTTATCTTTCAGTGCCAAGGCCAGATAGAAACCTTGCTTTATGAGCAATACAAACTTTTAGTTTTTTCTTAGGAGCTGACAGAAATAATCAAAATTGCCTTCCCTTATGGGGAGTTTGAGCATTGAATCAAACTATTTTCACAAAGGACAAGATATTATACTATAAATGATAGAGCGTATTCACTAGATTGAAATGACTTGACAGGAATTTTAATCTATACAAGAGATCTTGACTCGTGTTCTTAGAATACGGACAGTAGATCCAATCTGTAACCAGACACCATCTGTACATACATAATAATGCTCCAAAAAAAGAAACTTCTGCTACGTCTATCAGAGGGCCTAAAGAAGAATGACAGGTGGATGAACATCCTATTTAGTCTGTTTTGTGTCATCCACCAACCATGCTTTCAAACCTGATCTCTGCCAGATATCATAGATGGGACCCGGATACAACCAGCCTTATCAGAGGATGCTGCAGCGCATGCAATATCTATGTCCGATTTGCAAAATGGCCAGATTCCACTCTGTGTGTGTGTGTGTGTTTATGTGCTGATAAGCCCCAAGAAGATGAAACGGGGACCTGCAGGTGACAGCTGATGCACTTCACATTTAACAGGCTTACACTCCAGTGTGTCCGTACATACAAACAGGGCGTAAGTAGCTTGGAAATCAATGGCCTCTGAGGGGGAAGAACAGTGTCGTCCCCCGCCCGCACTCCTTCATGTCTGGCCAACGAGAGCTTAGACACTGCTAATCCATGTTTAATATCAAGGAACTGTGGCATATGATGAGGAGGGGGGGAGGGAGGGAAGGGGAGGGGAGGGATAAAAACACAGAACCCTCAGATTTCCAATTTGGAACAAATAAAAAATTGAACAGTAATGTAACACTAATCAGGAGCTGTTGTTTAAATAGCCGTGATCTCTGACTCGATGTGTGATGATGTTTTCCCATGGGGCCTTGGTGTGTGTGGATGTTTGTGTACACGTGTGTGTGTGTGTGTGTCTAGTTTACACTGGGCAGGCGCAGGCAGGCGCACGCACGCACACACACACACACAGACACACACACACTGGGCAGTTTGTTTCCTCCATCCAAACCCAGTCACCACAGATCACACGTAGTAAAACAGACGGTCGTGCTTTTAACTTGTCTGGCATGGAAAATGGATACAGAAGAGATAACTTGCCACCTGTTTCGTGTTTGCAGGCAGCGATGTCATTTCCCGAGTCATCTAAATTATGTGAGATTATGTTGAACAAATTTTGGATGACTCTGCCATTATAAATCACACACAACAGACAATATTTTCCACATGTGGGAAGACATATTAGCCTGATCACCGTGTCTGAACATCTGACAATGTGATCAGTTTCTGATCTTAAAGAATAAGGCAGGTGACTCAAATCCCGTAAAAAGACTCAATACTTTCTTTGTTCTGCAGCTTGTCTGAGGCCCACTTGTTTCTACTGAAGATGTACATCTTTAAAAACCGGCAGCAGAATGGTGGATGTGGTAATGACTCAAAATAAGCTACAGTCTCCATTTTTGTAATGAAGGAACATGTCGCCCAGTGCAACAACGTGGCTCATAAATGTGTTTTTATTTTAAAATTGAACCAGACTTCTAATAGTTCCTGTCACGTGGCCGGGTTGGATCAGTGGGTAGAGCAGGTGCACATATATTTAGAGGTTTATGCCTCGACGCGGAGGTCCAGGGTTCGACTCCGACCTGCATGTCTTCCCCCTCTCTTCCTATCACTAACTTTGACGTTCATTTTTAACCTGTAAATTCTGACTCACCTGCATCAACACCAAAATTCCACCAACCAGTAACACACACACACAGACACACAGACAGACACACAGACACACACACACACACACACACACACACACACACACACACACACACACACACACACACAAGAGAGCTGGGGGAGGATCCTGCAGAGGTCAGTATAGCAACACCAAAGATCAAAGACTTCTTTGACTTCACAGCATGTGTATGTGTGTGTGTGTGTGTGTGTGCGTGTGTGTGTGTGTGATGGTAGACAAGATTTCTGTGCTGCCCCACCGCAGTAAAACCACTTGTCTGAACAGACATGTTGTCTACAAGAGTTAAATCAGTTGGGCAGCAGAAGAGAAAGGACTCTCTAACTTACTTTTTTAATATCTTTTTTTTTTTTTTACCTTTCTTGTTATTGTGTTTGCCTAATCCGCATCTACCTGCCATCATAAGAGCAGAAACTAAAAAGCTGACACTGTCTACCTCAACTGAAAGCCTAGGTGAGATTTCCTTTGTTAATTAATTCCATGCTTGCCATTCCCATAAACTCTGGATTTCTAACACATACCATGTACATATGTATCACACTGTGTTGCAGAAAGGAGAGCGGTGGATGCTGGAGGAGGAGGAAGAGGAGGAGGAGGAGTGGGAGGGAAGTATAAGAGTATTATTTTCCTCCGCCTCTCCTCTGGTTTTAATTGCAAGGTGCAAAAGTGAAATGGCTGTGGTACATGATAGTGTTAGAGGAAACAGGGGTGTCAATGGGTGAGGGAGGTGGCGGAGGGGTAGAGAGGGGATGATGGGCAGACGGCAGAGTGGTGTTGAGAGGTGGGGTTGTGTGTGTGTGTGTGTGTGTGTGTGTGTGTGTGTGTGTGTGTGTGTGTGTGTGTGTGTATAGGTGACAGACAGGAGAGCAAGTCCCCAAGGTGCTCTCCGAGGAGCAATAGATAAAGATTCTCTGGGGAAATTTCTCTCATTAGTCCTCAGACACAGTTCAGCAATTCAGCCGTGTCACGTTACCGTTTGTCATGAGACAAAAAAAAAAAAAAAAAAAAAAAGGTAAATAAATCAGTTTGAGAAATAATTTGAAAAGCACCTCTCTGCTTCGTGTATTTGGATATGTCACCTCAAAGCTCCATCTGATTTCAAACTCCCATCCAACTGCCATCAATTGTAGTCAGCGCTTCCATGGAAGGCCATTATGAGCAGAAGCAAACTGCGCGAGATACTTATCACCCCACTCCCCTGATAAGTCAACCTTTAATGATTAAATGAGGTTACTCTCTCGCAGTGGAGTATTTCAAAACCTGATGGCAGCAGTATCATTTGCCACTAAAGTAGGCTACAGCAAGATAAATATGCTATCTGTCGGGACACAGCGGTGTTTACCGTTTCAGTAGAATGAGTGCAATCAAGGGGCTGAATTCAAAGTGAGAAGATACAAAGGAAGAACTATGATGTTGACACCAGAGATATAGCCGGAGTAAGAAAACACACTGGTCCTACTGGGTAACATATTAATCTTGCCGCCAACACAGCCTGCAGTTATCTCCTCTGTACAAGAGCTTCTGCAGGAACAAAAGAAGCTCTTCCTCAAACAGCGTTGCAAGTTTTGGACATTTTTATTACACTGTTAGCGGCATCAATTTTGAGCAACAAAAGGAGCCCCCGCTTGTGTGTCACCTCCGAGACAAAGCCAAACCAAGACAAATGAATTCCTCGGGCATGTGATTGTTTAAAACGTGGGGAGAAGGGATCTATTCTTTCGCACATCTTCTTGACACAACAGCACGGATACAACGAATGTGCCCTTTCGGAGACAGAGACACCGGGGCGAGACAGACACACAGTTGTGACAGACGGGAAGGGTGGGGACGGTTGGGAGGGGGCACCAAATGTATGAGGAAAACTCAATCCTCATTTCTAGTTCATTATATTTTCAGCATTGTAATCAATAATCACAGACGCCTGCCTGCTTCTTCCTCCTTCTCGTTCTCTACTTCTGTCTGGGAATTAATGAATAATAGAAACATCACGAAATTCATTTTCCAGATCATAATTCTAAAACCTGTGAGGACCATTAGTCTGAAAATAGATGCTGCTTGCTGTTGGCCTTTGTCACCCTTTCCTGCTTCCTGTAACTCTCTGGCCGTCTCCATGCCTAAGCAAGGAGGCCAAGGCCTTTTAACTCCATTGTCAAATGGAAATGGAATTCTGTTTCTCTCTGTAATTGCTCCTCTGTGTCGGCATCATCTTTACCAACGAGGAAAAGGCAAAGACGAAAGATAGAGAGAGAGACACAGCATGAGAGGCCTGCCTGCCCTCTGCTATACGATCAACCTCAACAGTCTATTATACCTGACGCGCCTCATCTCGCTCATTATCCTCGTGGGTTAAAGGTCAGACTGTACCCATCCCGAGTGGTCATTTAACTCTTCTTAACACAACAAAGAATGCAGATGACATGGCTGTTGCATAAAAAGGTTAGGTGCGGCACAACCCAAAGAAGTCCCTGATGGCTCACTCATTGCATATTTTGAACAAAAAGAGAGAAATAATCGCTTGGGTCTTGGCCCTCGCCTCCGTCTGTTGGAATGAGTGGTGGTTGCCTCTCACCGTGCGCGGGGAGAATAACAGTTCAGCCTAGTGGCAACCTTGGATATATCCTGGGCCAGCACAGCTCCCACTTTTGTATTATTAATACTATGAGAAATGAGAGGTGAGAGACTGCGGGCTGGGTTTATGGATACTGTAGCGCCTGGCAGCGTGGTCCGGTCATGGGAGTAGAAGGAGGCTGAGTAGCGAAATTATTTTGAAAACCACATAAACTTTACCGTCAGTGAATACTGAATAACAGAGGGGCTGTTCTGTGCTCGGGGCCACACACCAGCATTACAATTAACAAGGGTTCATTTTTAATACATTTTATCGTTCTTTTGGGATTAACATACTGCTAATATATCACATCCTTCCTTTCCAAATTCCTGTGCCAACATGGAGTGTAAAGAAACTGGAGTTGCCTGTAAATGTAATTCCTGGAGCAGGCAAAAACACTGATGTTCTTCAAGCATTGTGCCTCACCTCTGGACTCCAAAAACCCACAGAATAGAATTATTACACCCCAAGTAGTCTGGTTGGAGTCAGTCATGCGCTGCTGTTGGTCCTGCCTCCGTCTGTGATGGCACATTGATCAACTGTATGTCCTCGGGCACAGCCGCGCAAGCCAAGCAGAAGCAGCAAGAGCTTATAAAACACTTTTAACCAAACTTCAGGGCAAACCGGGGCTCAGGATAATGGCATTTCAGACGAGGGGTTGTGTGTGATTGTGTGCGTGTTTGCTCGACGGTGTGTGGATGTGTGACTCTGTGTGTCTGCGCTGGAGGGAAGCTGTGTCACAGCACCTCGAGGCCAATCTCAGAAACGAGCGAAGCGCTTGAAAGTGGGACAACCCCCTGCCAGATGTACTACACAACAACTTCATTTAGAACAAAGTCGGCAGAAAGTCATCTGCGTTACAAAGACAAGTCTGGCAAGCGGACAACAAATTAATCTTCCCATTGGCTAGTACTATATGCACACGGCGTTCATCAAAAAAAATAAAAAAATTGGGTGATTTTGACACGCATAACAAACCCAATACAAAATACACAAAGAGTGGATATAGTGAGGGTTTAGTGTGTGTGGATTTACACACAAGAGAGCTATAAGGGAGAGACAAAGATACAACATTGTAGGAGATTATGACTTCTCCCTTCATTTGAATCTGCGCTCAAGTTGAATAATGCTATTTATAGAAGAGGCTTTGGAGCTGCTCTAAGAATTATGTAAATTCAAATAACATATTCTTTATATCAGAGGGGAAATAATGAAGGCCCTATAATGTGTTCCTTGTAACAATGAACGGGTTTGAGGAAATTTTCTCCAGACCCTGATCTTGCAGAACAATGCCTTGTTCATGGACAATTAAAACAAAGAGCAATGGGGTTCTGCTGGGACATAGCAATGAGCAAAAATGTCCTTTATGGCGCGTGCAAATTGTCCCCTTTTTTACAACGGTTGAGCAGGCTCGACCTTAAGGAAGAGAAATCATACAAATGGTCCTCTTCATCTCTCTTATTTTCTTTTCATGTAGAGCGTCTGTCTCTCTTAGGGTCTTCTCTCAATCACTCGTTCTGTCTTTCCCTCCAACTTTTTACTCGCATATCTTCGCTGCTACCTTTTTCAACTGTACATGATAGCTGATGGAATAAAACACCATCTCCGTCTTTCATCTTCTACCTGCTTCCCCGTCTCACTTTGCACTTCTCTCTCAGTATTTACTGGCTTGTAATAAGCCGTGATTCATAGCACATTTATTTGAGATGCCATCTAGTGAATCGTTGGAAAATCGATAAGGCCTTTAACATTAAAGTTGCTTTTTTTCAGAATTTGTAAACGTAACAGACAATATTAAGTCAGCATCATCCTATGAGTACACACAGAGCATGAGGGGGCACAGCCTCAAAAATGTGTGTATACTTTCGGTCACAAAACCACTCAATAATCAGTAGGGGATTTGTGAGATTATATGCTCACTCAAAATTGCAGGAAAGCTTAAACTACAGCAGCAAGACCTATTGTGTGTAGAAGTGTCCTTTCAGCATCAGTGTCAGCCTCAGATGGGATGCCCACTATGCCCAACATGACAATTACAGTGACATCACACTTTACAAGCCTTTCAAGGGCCCTGTAATCCCTCAGAAGTGTAAATAGAAGATACCTTCTGTTTCTAAAATAAGCCCAAATAGGCAATAGCAACAGGTGGACAAAACCATACTTTTCAAGTCAATTACATTTTACTGATAAAGCCCCAAATCACAACTTTGTCTAAGATGGTTTTAGAGTTTGTACAACATACTACATCCACTTTCCTCCTTAGACCTTTGATTTGGACAAGGGAAAACCCCAAAAAACCAAACAGAAGATTTGCAGTAGGTGTCTATACAGAGTAAAAAGAAGTTGCACTAGTTAAATTCCAATATGGAGAAACAGAATGACAATATTAACCCTCCTGTTGTCCTCGGGTCAAATCTGATCCATTTTAGAAAAAGTTTCTATATCAGAAATTTGGGTTTCTTTCAACCAAATTTTAAAACAAAATAACGTGGATGGTTCCCTACAACGCTCTTCACAAGTTAAATAAACGATCAGCTCACTACTTTCATTGAATTTGGGTGTTTTATTCAATTTTATAGCATGTAAAGAAAAATTGATAATAGAACGCTGAAAAACGTAGGAAAAAAATGTCAAAAAAAGCAGAAAAAAGTAACAAAACATAGAAAAAAGTGACAAAAACATCGGGAAAAGTGACAAAAACGTCAAAAAAGATGACCAAAACGTTTTTATTTATTTATTATTTTTACATTTTAACCCAGAAAAAAACTAGAAGTTTCTTAAAGGTCGACGGGGAAGACAACACAAGGGTTAAGTAAATAAAACATTAGATAAGTAGATTAATATAATATCTGAAATAGTTTCAGGTAAAATTTAAGTGTTTGGAGTGAAGACTGTGACCGAAGATTGTGAAATGCAAATTGCAGAAATGCTGCACAGTTTGTAATAAAAGAGTACTGCACCAATTTAGCATTACATCCTGATAACACTGTCGGACTCACGATGGACAGTTAAAATAAAAAGAAGAAAAAGAAACCAGAACAGAATCTGAGCTATCGCAGAGATGAGGAGCTGGCTACAGAAGTCTGGTAACCTACCTCCACAGCCCCAGATTTTTTGTTAATTTTCAAACTTGTAGCCTTTAGCCCCAACCGGCGCCGACTCAAGTGACATCATTTGAGGACATTCATCAGACTTCACACAGCTCCCACTGGAGCCGCAAAAGGCTTTATACAACTTTTTTCACATATGCAGTAGACCTGTAAACAGACTTTGATGTGTAAAATCAATGTTCCCATGAGTTCCCATTTAAGACATATCAAATACAAATAAAATGTTTATTAGGTGAAAAAGTGACATCAGCATCCTAATTATTGTTTCTTTTGTTTACATTTGAAGCAGCTTCCTATAGCAGTTATGTCTGTGTTAGACTAAACACAAGTATCTCAAAGTTTTGGTGAAAGTTCATTATTTAATCACCCTGTCAGTGCTCTACCTGTTCTTTTAATATATAAGTTTGCAGCAGCGTTTTATGACTATAACTGCTTAAATTGAAGCTCTGTAAATTGCTAAATTCTAGTTCTTTCTTTGACATAAAACTGCGCCCACAATAAAAAAATTCATTAAAAAAAAACATATGACAGCCCTGACATTTTTTTCTCCTCTCCTGAACTGAACATTTATGGAACAATTTATGTGTAGAACTAATTAAAAACCTCTGTTGAAAACTACAACACAATAATGCATTAATCTTCTGTATGCTTCCATAGTATGTCAGCAGACTTCATTTACAGTAAGTAATCATGATCTGCATTCATTATACACACACACAATAGATACTAATTACAAATGGTCTAATGAGAACACCTTTTGACATTTAAGATAAGGCAAATAGTATAAAGGCAGTTTTAAATTTTTTTTATGAGTGTGTACTCTGTGCAAGCCTGATGAGTGGATGTTTGTGCATCTATGCATGCATCTGTGTATTTAGAGAAGAAATGAAAAGGTTAATACAGATATGCATGGGCTCAGTGCACGTGTGAGAGATAGGAGAAAACAAAGGGCCCAGATACTCCTTTCCTCTCCTCCTGTCGTACATATCTCGCTCTTTTTTTAAACCTCACATCCTCTTTTTCCCTGGCTTTCTGAGGGAACTATGCGAACTCCGAAGGCCCTCGCAGTCATCCACCCCCCCCCCTTAAACGCTGGTTAATTAACGACAGCACAGTTTAAGTTACTTCTTTTTTTTTGTTGCTACATAGCTAGATACTGTAATCTAAACTGCAGGATCTGACAGGCCGTGATACAAGCCGCTAAGCAAAGAAAAACACTTGCTCACTCAGAACTGGAGTAGAGAGGGGAAAAAATAATTACGTTCAGCCTGGCCAATCCAGTGTGTGTATGTGCAAGTGTTGTGTGTGAGACGGAGAAGGGCCGCAGAAGAGAAACACTATTAGGGTCAAATCAATTGTTCACAGTTTGGTAGCGAGAGGGACATATATAAATATATATAGAGAGAGAAATAGAAAAAAGAGGAAGTTAGACTGACCAACAGGAAAAGAGACAAAAAGCAAGGACAGTGTGTGATCTTTCCCTCCGACCCTTCACTAGACATCTCTAAATTGTTCCTATTGACAATCAACAACCTGGAAAGGTTATGAGAGGCATTCACAATTATTCTTTCATAAGCTTCACAGCTCAACACCTTTCCTTTTCTTTCTCTACCCCGCTTTTATTTCACTCACGAGGAAGAATGAAAAAGGAAAAGGAGTAAAAAAAAATATAATATGGCAATTTAGCTAAGTAATTACAGCATTTTACTCTCAACTACCAACCACCTACCCGCGGCTCTGTTGGCAGAGAAAGCTAATAATTCAATTTCTCGGTGACAGTAATTGTCAGTCGGTGTACCTAAAGGTCATATCAGTCACCCAAGAGAAAGGGAAGGGAGAGCCTGATGACACAATCACACAAGAGCAATTTAACATCAGAGCTAATGGGAGGAGTGCAGCGGTGATAGACAGAGAGAGTAGTAGAGAGGTGGAGAGCAGAGGAGCTTGATCTAATGACAGATAGGCTCACGTGATGTTTTGATGGTCAGAAGACAAAACGTCCAAGTCTGAAAAACTTTAAAGCGTGGGATTCATTTCTTTCCTGTTTAGTGAAATGTTTCTTTTTGATTGGGTATTTTTTCTCCCTTTGGGGAAACAAAAATAGATGTTTATCATTTGCTATATCTGAAAAAGGAATAGGGTGTTAATGTGTTATCATTTGTGCTACAAATCACTATGTAAGAGAGTTATCAGTTGTTGTTTTTTAAAAGGTAAAAGTCCCCCCAAGTTTCATGTGATTTAGGGAGGATTGCCCCAACTAATTCCTCCATGAATATAGTATCAAGGGTTGCTTAGCTTGCTTTACAGGCCAAAAGATACATTGAAATCATTGCTTGTCAAACGAATAACACATTTACAGGCTGATAAGAAGCAGGATTTGTGTTTTTGGTCACATTGGATATAAAGTATTGCATGAAGTTAAGTCCTAAAAACACATTTCTAGGGTATATCTCTGAAAGAGCAAAGGATCTTTCAGAGATATATCCTGTATAAATAGAGACACATCAATAATAGATAGGATAAAAAGCCGATGCTTCAGAAGGTATGGAGTCAGGACTGTGGGAGAGGTAACGAGAGGGCAGCCTAGCCTTTGAAGTAATTGACTAATACAGTAGCGGGTATTAAAGTCATTGAGTGCCAAAAGGGAGCAGGCAGCCGCTTGACCCTGAGCCACTTTGGACTAATCTAGCATTCAATCCAGCGTGTAATGACTGCTAGAGCTGTCAATCCTCTGGGCTCTCTTTCTGTCTCACACACGCCGACACACATACTCGCATGAGCACTCCCACTCCTAAACGCACACAATTGTGCACACACCCTCACATGCATATATATAAGCAAAACCTCTCATTCTCTCTGTGCCTTGAACAATGTAGGGAGAGTCTGCTGGACAACTTGGTTTCAGTGAACGAAGCCAGTGATGAGAGGCTCTCCAGGCCATCGAGAGACATCCCACTATGGGGAAATAGTAGGCTTTTTTTTGGAAGGCCAGGGGAGTGGGCGTTTAATACAAATGCAGGCAAGGCAAGTTTCTTTGAGGAAGGAGACTTAATAGAGTGGCATGGGATGAGCAATTTGCTTAACCTCTCCACCTTGCTAGGTGTAGGTGATCAATAGGCTTAATCCACAATGCGAAATGTCCAGGAGGACCGGAAAGCAGACATTATGGGAGAAAGGGAGACGAGGAGAGGACTTCAAAATTAAAGTCATCAACTATGTCTCATGTCTAAGTTCTTCCTTATCGTTCTATCTACGGAGCATAGTATCGCAATATGTTCCGTGGCAATACTGTATCAATACACAGACGTTAAGTATTGATCTATTATTAAATATGTGTTGGTCAGTTTGTCTTCTTGACACTTCCATTTTGCAGCAAAACAATTGAAGTGAGATGAATAAACAGAGAAATGTATCTTTTTAGATAAAACAGATGTTGACAAAGTTTCCTTTTGGGGACATCATTTAAAATTGGGAAACATTTTAAGTTTACAATATTTATCGCAGAATATTGCAATATGTTTAAAATATCATATCGTGACATAAGTATCATGATGATATCGTAACGCGAGGCCTCTGGTGATTCCCACCCCTAATAATAGCACATATTATAACACTGAAAGGGTCCATATGCATAACAAGTACTTTCACTTGTGATTCTTTAAGTACATTTGGTTGCCAATACCTTTACACTTTTACTCAAGTAGCATTTGGAATGCAGGACTTTTACTTGTAATGGAGTATTTCTACAGTGTGGTACACTCAAGCAACAATCTGGGTACTTCTTCCACCACTGTCTTATGTTAAAATTGATACACACCAAAAATCAATACAGTCCTGGCAGGTGCGTCTTCACTGACAGCCAGCACTAATGGTGGAAAACAGCTTGCATTTTTTAGTGCTTAACTCCCTTAACTCTAAATGTTTATTAGAATGGTTTAAACTTTGGACTGGAGATTTGGTTTTTAATGCACCATACAAACCTTTAAAGTAGCTACATTTTTTTTTTTATAATTTTGTTGCAAAATTTTCAGTCACCTATAAGCCATCATATCGGATATTTTCGACAGAATGGATGAACACACAATACAAACAAGTCATTCAGCATGTGGTCGGGTGCACATCAGAGAAGCAGCGTGCGATAAGACATTTAATGAATACTCCTGCTACACTATGGGCGCCTATAAGGAGTCGTCAACCATCCACTGACTCACTGCAGTGTCTGCAGCCCGATCACCACACAAAACGACACCTGTCACACTGCCTGAGCAACAGCTTAAAAAAAGCTTTAAAAAAAAGAGAGAGAGAAAGAGAGAGAGAGTGAGAGAGCGAGAGAGAAAAGAAAGCCAGAGAAACAGAGGCCCTTCACAACACTGTCATTGCCATTCATAATACGCATTGGCGTATAAAGAGGGCCATTAGGGGCCCCAACCTGGGAGCCATTAAATCATTTTAAATCATTGTAACATCCCATTAGTGTCAGTGGTGGGACCACATAATAGTCTGTATACGAGGGATAACCACAAGACGCTCCATTTGGACTGAGTCACACGGGTCCTCTCCTCTCCCCTCCTCTCCTCTGCTCTCCTCTTCGTCCCCAGATCCTCACCTCCATCCTGAGGAAGTGAAGGGTCACTAGAGGCTGGAAGTGCCAGCCCAGACATAGAGGACCTTAGTGGGGGCTTTTCGCCTGTTGGCTGCTGCTGCTGCTGCTGCTTTGAATCACAAAGATGAGGAGGCTGCTGAATAAGGAACACTGCGAAACCACCCAGATGAATTAGGCATGATGCAGGTAGCCTGTAATAGGCCCATTATGCTGCCTTTATCTGTGTCAATAGGAAACAGGAGAATTAAACCTTTGGTTGGTTTGTTTTGTCTGGGGGAAGGAAGGATGTGCCTGTTTTTGTTTGTGTGTACTATTGTATGTGTGTTTTAAACATCCATGCACAAAAATAATTGTTTAGTAAATAAAGCTAGAGGAAGCAAATTTTACAATACAAGCATAAAACTAGCTTCAGAGTTATCCCGTTAGTATAATCCATACACCAAAAATGCTAACCTGCCTTTAAAGAATGGGGAAATGCGCTTATTCGCTTTCTTGCTGAGAATTAGATACAAAGATCGATACCACTTTTACGTCTTTACTCTGAATATGAAGCAAGAGCCAGGAGATGGTTTGCTTAGCATAGGAAATAGTCCAGCAGATAACCCCTCATAAAACCACAACTTGTCGCTTTTACATTTCGGTTTTGTTACAGATTAAACAAACAAGGTATATGGTGTTAATTTGACAGCTTTAGAGATGCTGGTAAGCAGATTTTGTTACTTTTGGACAGAGACAGGCTAGCTGTTTCCCCCGGTTTCCAGCCATTATGCTAAACTAAGCTAATCTGCGGCATTCACTCTGCTGCAAATGCGGAAGTGCCTTAAACCTGCATTCTACCTGAATTCCAGCAGGGGGCGACACGTGCGGTTGCAAAAGGAGGTCGGTTTCTGTAGAAGTCTATGAGAAAGTGACCCACTTACCACTTGATTTATTACCTCAGTAAACATTTTCATAATGACTTTATGGTCTCAATCGCTAGTTTTAAGTCTTATGCAACACAGAATGATGTTCACTTTTTGAATTATGGTCTCGTTGATTTTAAAATCAGTGATAAAGCAGGGGGTGTTTTAGGGCGTGGCTATGATGTGATTGCCAGTGAAAGTGTGTAACGTAACGTAGAGTGTAAGCAGCTCCTCCCTCACTCCTCACTCTCGTCTAAAATCATCACACCCGCAACCAGGATGGCTGCGCTCGTAACGGCAAACACCACTACTCATAGTAGATCTCCACAAACCAATGGGTGACGTCACACATGGTTGGCACCTGATCAGCTGCTGGATTAAGCTACATCACAGTCCTACTCAACTCATAACACTGTATAAACATAAAATGTGTTTTATGTATCATCAGAAGAAAGTCATGTTTAAAATGCAACTTTTTCTTATTAGAATCAATAGTCAAAGTTTCACTGCAGTTCAACATAATTGCTGTCTGTATAAATCACACAGGTGACAGGGACCCCTGTCACCCCTGGCTTTGGTACAAGCCAAACACAAAAATATGTCAGGCTATTGTAAGTTTTGAGAAAAACTGTGTAAAATATGCATCTCTTCACTCCTTTCTCTATTTTTCTCTGCTGGATGATAAATAGCTCATTCGACAGACCCGTGGTGTGCCCTCAGAGTTCTTAAAGGAACAAAGCCATGATGAATGGATCAATGCCAGCGGTCTAGGAAAACAGCTCTTCCGGCCGATAAAAAAGATTTGCCAATGACAATTGGGGGACAGCGGTGACCCGGAGAGTGGGTCTTTGGGGTACGGCCCCCCCAGAGGGGCCCCGGTGATGGAGCTCAGATCACCATTAGGGGGAAGATTAAGTGGCCCTGGCTTCCTCTCTCACTTAATTATACATGCAAGCCGCCTCTGTACCGCCCGCTGCAGCACCTCAGAAAAAGGCAGAGTGCTCCTTTGTCTCAGCCACTGGCCGCCACTTTGATTGCTTATTGGCTGTCTCTCCTGACAACCGCCGGGCACAGAAACAACTCCCATTGGCCAAGGTGTCAGGAAAGCAGAGAGGGAAGGATAAAAAAGGAGAGAGGGGAGAGTAAAGAGAAGAGAAAGAGAGAGTCGGATAAGAGATAGACAGCAAGGGAAGATGTGTGTATTTAGTTTTCATTACACTGGGAGCTTGAAGAGGATGGGGGAGAAAAAAAAAATGTCCTTGTCAGAATGGGAGTCTCTGGAGGTGCTGGGAGGCGTGCTGGTGCCATCCACCGACACTCAGCTGACAAATATGGAACCCCTCAAAAGAGAGCAGTTCAAGCTTGAAAACAATGGCTTATGAATAAACAACATGACCCAAGAATCCTGCTAATAAACAAAATGATACCACTAGGGGCTGAGCGGGATGGGAGGGGAATAAGACGAGCTGAGAAAAGCCTGTTATATGCTAACAACATGCAGCAACACATGACGATTAATGCCCCAATGGCCCAGCTGGACTGGACTCAAAGTGCGACTTCACCAGTCACATCTCTCCTCAACTCATTCTCGCTACAAAAACAACAACTAATTGCTACAAACTGGGGCCTAATCTCTTCGCCAGATTGTTGCACACACTTGAAAAGGCGCTGATCAGAGGCGAGCCGAGGCTACGATGTGGATGTTAAAGCCCCTAAGTGAATCTCAATGATGATGACTTCCATCTATAGCTTTCTGTGGTTTCAATTCCCAATCCACACCACATGCATCCAAGCCAAAGTGTTCCAACATGTTGACAAGAATGAAAACTGCTTTCCAAAGTAACACAGGAAACATATTTTTTTTATATAAGAGGACATTTAAAAAAGAAATGGAACAGTGAACACACTCTTAAGAACGGGTTACGCAAAGGACAGTGTCAATAATTAATCTTGTAGGCAACTCAGCGTCAGTGTACTCATCATGTTTTAGGAACATAACTGGAGATGCTGTTAATATGTAATGGGACTGCAGAGATGCTTTCCATCCCCCAAGTTTTCACGGAAAAAAACAGAGAAATCAAAGTTTACGTCCTGAGGCAACCTCAAATCAAACGTAGACCGGCAACGCCAAATCTAGGATCGTAAAAAAAATGGATTATTTGGTGTTAGTGCGTTAATAGCTAATCAATAAATGTTCCAGTGAAGTTCCAATGGTCTAATCCACCTAATCGCACACAGTACAAGACAGCTGGGGGGGAAAAAAATGGGGATTTAGTAAAAATGGTAAGGTGTGGGGAAAAAAATCTACAGTATATATTGGGGATGTAATCTAAGTTAAGTATGTTATGTAATTTCACTACAATGTACTGTGTGTATGTGACGAATGCAATTTTCATCTGATGATCATAAATGACCTGTAACAGCAAACGGCACTAACAGTAAAAGGACCCTGTTTTTATATAGTTTTTAATAAAGCCTTTTCCCGGGTCCGATTTTTCCCGCAAAGTCACTACAGAGACGGCGCTACAGAGCACACATTCTAAAGGGTCACAGATTTCGTTGTAACACCAGAAAAGCCTGTGCAGCCAGATACAAGGTAGCAGGAGATTTCTTTATAGGCCTAATTGTATTTTTATTTTATTTTAGAAGTTACCTGTTGTAGTTATGGCTGATACTGGGGCAGGGCCATCACAGAAAAGAAGGAAATTAAACGAAGAACAACTAAAAGCTAAAAGGGAAAGTGACAGACGATGGGCGAAAACCCGAGTCAATCTCGGGTCGGGCTTTCGACAGACGGAGACAATTATGGGATTGTAAATGATTCAAAACCGACACCAAATTGGCCCTAAGATATGTAATGGGTCTATTTCATTCATAAAGTAACGTACAATTAGGGCTGGGCGATATGGACCAAAAAGTCATATCCCGATATATTTTGGCTGAATATCGATATACGATATATATCCCGATATTTTTTTCCGCGAATTGAGAGCAAATGTTCAGTCAAAGCCCAAATCAAATATGACATGTCACAAGTAGTTTCATAGAAACAGTTGCAAAATCAAATAAATAATAAACCGGTTTCTTCACCTGGTTCATGATTAAATGCTCAGCTGTTCAAATAACAATAAAATGTAAACCTAAATACTGTATAACAGGAGTAACTTTTTTGAAATCAAAGCTCCATAGGCTATTTGTGATTCGTTCCAAAGGTCAATTAAGCTTTTGATATTAATATAATCTACTTTGTTCAAAATGTAATGCCTCATGCCTGTAAGCCTAGGTTATAGTCCCATTCTTCCACTTGATACTGCTTCCACTTAAGTAAACTAAAAGATGAACTATCGACTACAAAACAAAGAAACTAATTAATGTGTTAATACAAAGAATATTTATTATGATCGGTTCACAGATCTGAGTCCAAACGGAAACTTCACCCTTCTGAACTAAGAGTTTCTGCTTCAAGGTGAAGTTTAAACAGACTGAAATGTCCAGGCTCATTCCTCCACTATTTATTTCTGTATGTATTTATGCGTACATGTAATTTTAACGGGCACTGAGCTCCAGATCCTGCAGCCGCGAGACGGTCGCGGCCCCGCTGTAGCTTCTTTCAGTCCGCCTCCCCGCGCAAACTTAGTGGAACTTTCCGCCTATATCGACATACAGTTCGTCCTGGACTACGTAAGATCCTACCGATCACCACTCTGTCTTTGGCTGGTCCGGACTTGATCAGCGGGGACCGGCGCAGCAGCGGGCAAAGCTGTGTTTTTGCCTGGGGAAGAGACGCTGCGGCGGCCACGGGGCTCTCCGCCTCCCCGCTGCCGCGAGCTCAGATTGCTGGTCGGGCGGATATATAATCATAAAACACATTGTCACCTGTTAAATGTTATCCATTGCGGTTTGTTCTTTTCATTTCCTCTATCGAACATAATTAAGCAGTACAAAAGTCCGGCATCTTTAGCGTTGATCTGAATGCTCGCCCCCTGTTCCAAGATGGCCGCCGGTTTTGACGTATGTTTAGAACCCACGCGCGACATATCTATGGGAGCAAGGATCACATTTGAACTATATCGATATATGCGATATGGTCTAATTCCATATCTCATTTAAAAATATATCGATATATTTGTTTATATCGATATATCGCCCAGCCCTAGTTACAATGCGCAATGTAGTTGTAGTCAGTAGCCTACCTTAAATTACGTCCCCCTTCCATTTCTTTTAAGTCTGTGTTTCTGTCTGCCAAGTATTCTCTTTTTTTCTCTTGTCGCCCTGTACTTCAAGTGTCCTTGGGTTTCATGAAACGCGCTATATTAAAGCGCCCATATTATACTCATTTTCAGGTTCATAATTGTATTTTAAGGTTGTACCAGAATAGGTTTACATGGCTTAATTTTCAAAAAACACCATATTTTTGTTGTACTGCACAGCTCTCTCTACCTGCTGTAAATCCTCTTTTCACCTGGTTTCTGTTTTAGCTACAGAGTGAGACCTCTTTTCATCTTCTTCTTCTGTACTATCTTTGATTGCACTCGCACATGCTCAGTAGCTCAGATGTAGATCATGTCAGCTAGCTAGCTCCATAGAAGTAAAAGACAGGCTGTTTCTCCAACTTCAGTCAGTTACAAGGCAGGATTAGCTGGGAGACTTCTAAATGAGGGCGCACATGTAAGTAGTTCTTTTCTAGATTATGGTGAACTTGTATGTGTTGTAGCAGTGCTTTGCTATAGAGAACGAGGTACCATGCTAGTGTTAGCATTAGCGTTAGCATGCTAATGCTAACGCTACGAGCTAACGGTTGCGGTTAGCCAGCTCATTTCGGATTGTGACGTCACAGTCCGAGCCGATTTTGAACAGCTCACTAAGAGACTGAAAGCAGGACACATTCAGAAACCGTATCTCACTCAAAACAGCATGGATGGATTTTTTTCAAAGTTTGTATGTGTGTGGAAGCACCAGAGACACAAAAGAACACCCCAAATACCAGAAAAAGTGTTTTTTTCATAATATGGGCACTTTAAGTTATTATTACGTCAATGCTACAACAAACTCTTAATGCTTTGGCTCGTGACACAGTGACAGTGATAACGTTACCCAGTTTAGCTCACGATACATTATCCAAAGTAGGCTAAATACAACGATGCATCTGTAACTTATTCTCTTAATGTAAATGAATGTTTTTCTCTCTGAGCAAAACATTCATCGCAACTATACGAACTCCCAGTAACGCTAAATCGGTAATATAAAGCACCGTAAAGAAAAGACCATTACGACAGAAGGTGCGGTAAAAACTCTACCACTTTTGTCCAAAGCGGCCATTAGAATCAACACAAACTGAAAGTTACATGTAGCCACTTTAAGAATACAATTTAATTTGGTTTTGTTAGTAAGTTAATTCACAAGAATTAAAATAAGTCAATGTTGACTTTCGGTTTTACAAGGGCCACAATCAGTGGTCTCCTGGGTGAAAGTCCCGTGTTTGTTTGACCCATCCATCCACATGCATCCACCCCGACCTCCTCCCTACGCGGAATTTGAACGTGGACTTTGATTAGATATGTATTTGTGATATGTCAAAAACAAACGTAATCCGGAAACAAAATACATTTCCATGAAACATGATTGAGACTGCAGATTAGTTGCATGGGAACTGTTTTAGGAATTAGGAAAGAGACAGAGCTGCTTATGATCACATAAAACGTTCTGACATAGAAAACCGACCGTTGACTTTTCCTTTTGGGATATGGCATGTATCATGAAGTTGACTGGGAATCGATGCTGACATGTTATCTCAGCCACATTAGCTAAAATTGCTTTTAGCAGTAAAATCAATAATCAAAGCAACTGTTTACTATTCAAGCAGCTCAGAGCAAGAAAGAAGGTATTTTTTGGTTTAGACTAAGAGGAAAGTTTGCAGAAAAAGTTATGAGCCTGCTTATTAGGGTTTTGGGTATTTGCATGGAAGTGGAGTAGCTCTCTAAATATTGAGAGGCTAAGGCATGTCATTTTCAGAACATAAAATTCTATGCAATTCTGCATTAACATTTATGCCCAAAAGCTATCTATTATTAAATATAATTTGAGAATGATGAGCTGAAAGTGACATTAATGGCAGTAACAAGATTGATATACTTGGACTCAAATTTAGACACTAGCAGACAGGCACATGTACACACCCGTGCATGGGCATGAGCACGCAAGCATGCACATGCACATGCACACGCACACACACACACACACACACACACACACACACACACACACACACACACACACACACACACACACACACACACACAGCAATACTGGAGATCGCTCTTTACCTGTATAGCCAATGCTACAATGTGAAGCAGACAATGTATGATTATAATTTCATATTCAAATCTAAAGGAAAGTACAAAGAATGGTATTCAAATAACTACCTTTGGATGATTTACAAAATGTGATTTATGAGCATTATTGTTTACATAATTCATAAGATGATTATCACATTACAGCGCATAAATTATACCATTTTCACTATAATTCAAAGCCAGCACACAGTTGTCTGAGGTTTATTTAATATGCATTATAATCATAAATCAAAGTAAGCAACACTAATTTTGACACGCCGGAAGACTAATCACTGTCTGAATTCTATCATCAAATACAAATACATGTTCCTATCTTAACCAGAGCCGCAGAGGCACACGTGAAATCAATAGGAGAAAATCAATTAGAATGTGTTTGCATGTATGGATTGACACCTTGAATCATCAGTCCCTATTGATCCTCTCCACTGTGATCTTCATAAAACCCATTTGTTCCATCTAAAGTTTGCTCATCCAGCCAATACGTTGTTCTTTCTCCTCCCCCTCTGGTTTGCATAAACAATGGTAGAAGAGGCACATATAGAAACATATATATTCAGATCATTTCAAAATGTATATTCTGTGGAGGAAAACAATAATGACTGACTGAAAAAAAAAAGAAAAAAAAAAGGTTTGAGCAGAAAAATGGAAAGATTTGTTGACAAATTGGTACAAACGTCTACAAACTGAAGCATGTAGCATTCAGACAAATTGAATGATGATCCAGTTCTAAACTGCGAACCACCCCACCCTAAAACAAAAAGCCCTGATGAACAGCCTTGTGACTGAACTGATTGCTGTTAATTATAAATTATGCAGTCATTGTGGGCCCACAAAAGAAGACATCCCCACTCTGCAGTCAGATGTAATTACCAAAGTCAGACGCACTCCACTGTGTGTGATCCATCCCTGACAGCCAACGCTGACTGATGACCTTCCCTGGTAAAGACTCCCTCAGTTGGGTCGATGATCACATGAGACACCCCCCCCCCCGTTCCTTCCAAACTTCCTCCCTCCAACTAGGTCTCAAACATCTCCATACCTGCTCAGACACCCAATGACCCCCAGTGTTCAGGTACAAAGCTATTGACAATTTGAATCATCAAGCCGTCATGGCTACTCCTGCCTATCATTCACAATCAAGGGTTTATCACTCCGCGTTGCTATGTAGGGCAAAGAAATATGACTCCCCGCCAGCGAGTGGCAGAAAGGGTTGGGCTTTGGAGTAAGGAGGAAGGGGAGGAGAGGGGCTAATTTGACACAGCTCGCTTGGCTTGCCATAATTGCTCCGTCACTGTCAGTCCTTGAGAGGCCTTCTCGCCGTACAATTTGGACACAATTACCAGCCGTTTACCAGTGGCCGTTATGCCCATTGCCACATCCCCTAGCCCCCCTCAAAAAAAACCGCGCCTGTTCTCCCGTTTGGCCGGTGGCTAGGATGTGCCATGCCTCATCAAACGCGGATGCGGCCCATTAATGAACACTGTTAGCATTTCTCTTAAACTTCTCCTGCCTCTAATAAACATGCAGTGTTCCATGAAGGAGCATTGCCATCCTCGTGACATGATATTTATTGTCTGTGCTGGTGGGTGGGAGGGAGGGAGCGAGGATGGGAGGACAGAGGTGAGGGGAGGGGAGGTTAGAAGTGAAGAGAGATATATCAGCGATGAGTAGGGGAACGAGGGAGGGGAGGTGAACAAAGACAGATGAAGAGAAAGAGAAACAGACTGGAACATCTCTTTCTGCCATCACACTGTTAGGGGATAGCACTGCATATACATATGAGTTCACCTCAGGGCTGTATCGTCACAGGGCGATTTGAATTTCCACAATAAACACATCACAAAGGCCTGCCGTGTCAGCACTTTGTCAGAGCTGATGAAGTCCTTATGTGCAATATTCGAACGTGATCCTTAAAAAGAAAAAGAAAATTTAAATCAACATTTAATATCAAGGCCAATGCAAACATGTGTAGTTCACTGCAGCTGCTTCACTGTGAAAACTCTCCAGCTGCGCCCAGGCAAGAAGGGAAGAAACATTGCTTGTACAGTCAAACATTTATGGGCAAGTTACATACACATAAACTACTACTATTTGCTAATTTTCAGGTTCTATACATATGTCCTCAAACATGCACTCACAAAGACACACAGCAGGTTCATGCTCACACAACAAAGTCACACATTCGTGACACAACGCGATATCATTCCTTTGCACTTTGACACCCGTTTTATCGCCACTGGCAGACACAAGCAGAGAGAGAAACAGAGAAAGCAAAAGAAAAAAGAAAAAGAAAAAAAACAGTGAGAGGCTGAAAGAAAGAGGGATAAACAGCAGGCAGGACACCAGCAGTGACCTAATGGCGTCTCTGTCCTCTAAAGAGCCTCTTATTTCCTCCTCTGACCCCGAGGTGGCCCCGTGCGTCGCGGCGAGGGGCCGTTGTTACTGAACCAGTGAATGTGTGCCGGCCTCCGTTTCCTATTCTGAAGTAGATATACACCCAACACATAGGGAGAGGGTGGTCATTATGGCCATGCACACATAGGCATAAGCTCAGAGACACACACAGCACAGGCACACAGTTCCTCATAAACACACAAGAACACATGGATGTAGACAAAGTGTTTCGGTGCACAAGGAAAAGCAAAAAGCGAAGAAAAAAAAAAGCAGCAAGGATGAAGCATTCAGACAATTGTGTTGTGTCTCCGGAGACACGGGCCTCTCCAATCACACACTCTCTCCTCACCTCTCAGACCTGTAGAAATTAATGAAGCCCAGTGCAACTGCAGTCAAGGGCACAAAATGGCCGCTCATTAATAGCCTGCTGTCACAGGAGCCAATATGACACGGCTATGTATTAGAAATCAGTGGTGCAATTGTTCCTGAGGCCACTGGCGCTCAACAAATGATTGAGTAAAAATAGAGAATTTTGCAGTGAATGGTCAATTTCAGAAAATCTACTGTAGCATATTTGATGTTAAAAAAATGTTTTATTGTCTTTGTAGTGTGGTTCTAACTCTATTTGCATAGCTTCAAAATCTGCATGACAGCAGAATGCTTTTCTACGCGGCTGTCAAATGCAAAGGACTGTAAAAATGAACAAAAAAAAAACACAAAGGGATGCTAAGTCAGACAGACGCACAACACACACACGGCACAAACAACCCTGGCAAAAGAAAGTAAGACTTTTCATGTCTCTGTGGAGATAGAAGCTGGCATCGTACCGAGTGTTTTGGTTGCTCACCGAAGAAACTCATTAATTTGCTTAATTATGAAACTCCCTATCAATTTCCCCTCCCTGGGAAAATGTTCAGTGAATGCAACAACATAACACATTTAGGGGCTATGTTCTCACTATCACATAATAAACAAACAGAAAATACACTAGGGCCTGATTAAAGGCCTTTACATTACAGAGGAGTAGAGAGAGAGAGAGAGAGAGAGAGAGAGAGAGAGAGAGAGAGAGACAGAGAGAGGAGACAGTGTTTGTTTCTCTGCTCACAGATGAAATTGTTTCCGCTTGTTTTTGACAGCTACAGCTACAGACGTGCTGGCTATTATTGGGGAGGCTGGTGGTAATAATTAAAGCACACCACTAACCTGAATAAATTAATGCTTCCTTTGTGTGTGTATGTGTGTGTGCAAATGTGTGTGAACACTAATGTGCAACTGCACGTTCAAACAGGCTTTGTTCATCCTGATTAATATTTTGTTTCTTGTACTGTTTGTATGCTTGCGCGTGCCTGCACGTATGTTCGTGCAAGCATGTTTGTGTGTGTGTGTGTGTGTGAACATTTGAGTGTACGATAAAAGTGATGCATGCTGTATTGTGATGTGGGAGCTGTTTGCTTCCTTCTCGTGGCTCACAATTCTTATCTCATGAATACAAATTAAAAGTTTTTAAGCCTTTTACTTCTGTTTTACTTTCCATTCTAATTACTAAGAAATACGAGTTAAGACGAGAGCAGAGGGTTTTATTAGACATACTGCAACTAACTCTCCGGTCTCAGGATGTTACTGCAAATACAGTGGTAGCCAAGTCTTATATTCAACATCTTCTAGACACCACAGCATTGAAATACTGTAAAAACAATAGAAATACACTGAACATGTGCGTCATACTCATACTATGTAGTTGAATTTCTAGTTCCCCTTTGGAAAGCCTGTATAAAACACTGTAACCGTAACATATACATGCATACAAATAAGTTTCATTCCACAATGACACACTCAGAATAATAAAAAAGGGTCCTGTACCAACAAAAATGCTGGCATAACAGTAAAATAGGCTATTGAATATAAATATGGATTCGTGTTCTGAAGTCCTTTACCCACAAAACTGGAACTTTGTAGATGATATATGTAACTGTCATATGTCACATGTTGAAATCTTTTGCCCCAAAAAGTCTGTAGTCCATTTAGAACAAGCTCATCCCTTTAACCAACAGTGGTGGAGTAGCAGCAGCGCATTTAGCTCTGGTGTTGACAATGACAGCTGAACTGGCAGTGATAAAAGGAAATATGGTAACACACGTACACATGTGTCGCACTGTATGTATGCACCGACACACGCACACACATACCAGTAACTCCACCTGTAAGTTATGTAGTTGTATGTATGAGATACACATTCACCTGCGTGCGGGCACGCACGCACGCGCGCGCACGCACGCACGCACGCACGCACACACAAAATAGGTTGGGAGGCTCTCGTCAGACAGGGTAAATCCCATTATTTGGCCCTCGTCCTAGAGAGTGAATTGAGAGTCAAGTAGGATGCATGTGGTAACCACAATGAAATTACAGCTGCTGTGAGGCCGAGCGCTGCTAATGCACTCCCATTGTGTCCTCGAGTGCATCTAAATAAGCAGGGGTAAAAGGCAGCCTGTGCTAGGGCTGCCAGGGTTACAGGGTGTGTGCATGTGTGTGTCTACAGTAGACCTAAATGGAGGCCTGCCTGTGATAAAGGGCTGTATTTAGGCTTGATGATAGGTAACCTGTGGGGACCACCTGATGCGGCTTTGTTGTATGTGGGTTTACGAGGTTGAGTGTAAGTGCAGGTGTTTATGTGCGCGCAGGTCCGGGATATTTTCCCTGTCCCACTTTAAAAAAGGAAAATGATTCACTGTCACCGTCTACCTGTAACTCAGAGCCTGCAAATACTACAGCATGACAGTGAAACCAGACAAATGGAGGAAAAGCCCTTTGTGGTGCTTTTACCTGTAATAAACCTGTATTCCAATGTCCTGCACTCTTACAAAAGTAGGCTGTAGATCACAGAGCCTTTACTCTAAGACACAGGCAAAGTTCCTATGGATTAAAAACAGCCATACTCTCCCACAGCACAGTAACTAGGACATCAGCTAGAGGGGGGCCAAAAAGAAGGGAAGGAAAAGGAAAAAAAAAAAAAAACACTAAAACTGTCAGTTGAAGATGCAAAACAGAGATCCGGATCTATCCATTATGAATGAGATATATTTGAAAGGTGGAGGATGAATATGAACAGTGAAGAGGTGGAGGACACTTACTTAAACCCCCATACCCGGCGACGCTTAACCCTCTCGCAACCCCGAATCCCCCCCCCCACCACCACCACCACCACCACCACCTCCCTCCTTTCTCCCCAGCGCAAGCTCCAGTTCATCAACAAAAGCCTTTGTACAGTCAACAGTGCTGTTTTTATTCATGTTACATTTATCTTCAGAGCTGTCCATCAGGCGCGGCGGGGACGGCTGATCTAAAACAGAGCCTTACACTCATGACAGGAGGATGGAGCCGTAACTCTGGAATGCTAACCTCCACTGTTATTTGGCCCGCAGAGAGAGTGGGAGAAGGAGAGATGGAGGGAAAAGAGAGAGAGATACACAGCCTAATGACAGCTACAAACACAGACATACCTTTGTTCCAGCTCTATAAAACAGCACACTTCAGTGGGATTGCTTTTGCTTCCATGGGCCTAATCAAACTTGTGTTATTTAGACTTCAAACATGGCCTCCAAAGAGAGACAGGGAGCGAGCTAGGTGTGCGTCTCCTGCTAATAGCTGCTAGCATGATTCGGTTAAGCTGCTTATTTCCGACATAAATAATGCATCCAGGCAGATGCGCTTGACTTTGGTTGAATATGAATCGCTTGCATGATTGACACCGAGGTTTGTTGAGCGCCGAGTTGATTCTACAGTCTCACCTTTGGAAATAGGCCTGTCTCATTTAATATCCCCGATGTTCACATAATTATGACAACCAGCACTGATTCATGCATGTGTCTGTGTAATATCCATGACAAAATTAGGCTACTATTTTTTGAAGGGGGGTGGGGGGGGAGCAGGCAGGATAGATTTTAGTAGAGTATCAAAGGCAACTAGATTGTCTGCCTGTTTAACAGCTAAGCCAAATCAAATCAGAAATAAGAGGACTATCTTCAGTTTAATTCTGGATACTTTCACAAGACACCCTACTTACACCACCAACAAACCCTGCCCCCTCTTAGCTCCCCCTTTTTTTTGTAAGAGTCATTGATTCCAATCAATCAACGCTAATTAAGCAGGCACCTATACACATATATGTCACATGCTAATAGGGTAATGATATGGGCATTTAGTTGGTGCCTTAATCTTATGCTACTTGCAGCTAACACATAATGACACTCTCTACCCAGCCATGGGAATATTTATAAGAGAACGCTGAGAGCATGTGGACACACACACACACACACACACACACACACACACACACACACACACACACACACACACACACACACACACACACACACACACACACACAGGCTCAGTGTATTAAACCTTATTTACAAGCTAACAGCTATAACCATTACAGATACGGTGGCGGAGAAACCACATTAGGTTCAATGGGCCAACAGCGTGTAATCCAAAACAATAAAATGTAAATTTGAGTCAGTCTCGCACTCAAAAAAAAAAAAAAGCACACATGGTTCATCTGCAAACCGATGAACATCTCTGTGATACAAGATGTTTTCCCCCCCGTTCTGTCTCTTTTAAGACCTTGGCGAATCAAGGAAGGAATGTTTCTCATTTCTTTTTTAATCCCCCCTCAGTGTTAAGGTGCTGTGGATAAATACATTGCAGACTCCTTCCCTCGCTTCGCCTAACCCATGGCCCTCCCCATCTGAACAAAAATGAGCATAGTGAAATGGCTCACAGGCAAGTACAAGTAGCTGAAAGTCAGCACTGGAGAGACTGTGTACAAATAAATATCCATAACTGGGCAATAGTGTTAATGTTTTTGAATGTTATCAGTGTATTTCATATGTCCATAAGTAACTTTCAAATACATTTAACCCCTTTCTTTTTTCTATGCAGCTTGCAGTATAAAGTCAATGACAATCCAGAGTTTCTGAGTCTATGCCTGACCAGACAGTACACGAAAGTGGCAAAAAGAAAAAGCACACGTGTGTGTTGCATGTTCTAGCACATACTGGATGTTACCACAAACTGCTTTTATTTCTCTAGTTGCTTTTATGGCATTTGTTTTTTTTTATCACACAGTATGGAGATGAAAGTCACGAGTTGGATTCAAATCCATGACGTCACAAATACAACACTACGTTCATTTCCCTGCTGCGCCAGCAGGATGCCTCAGGCCAGAGTACTTTCTCCATGACAATACTGTGGAGAGGTTCAGGAGGGGAGGGGATCTGAATCTGTTCCAGCAGGAAGCACTTCACTGACGATGCTGAGTTGTTATGACTGACTGGGGCCGCGAATGGAAGATAATTTGACGCACAAGAGTTCAGATTCACCTCAATTAAAATGAGTAGTTCGATTCAAATATTCACTGTGATGACATACGATGATCTAAGTTGTCTAGAAAGCTCTACTTTCTTATCATAACTAAAAGATTCACTGTCTTTTGTTCCTTCAGGACTGGTCAGCCTCATCTCATCTAAGGACCCTTTTCTTTCAAAACCAGACAGGCTTTGGAGTCTTTTATTTTATCGTCCTGTTTGGTTTATGTTGTTAATTGTGGAGGGTTTGAATAACTATGTTACTACAGTAAAGTTTAAACTCACCTCGACAGTAGAGGCTCAGGAGTACTGCGGAGTCCAGATGACATTCTTCTTCTGCTTATTCTGAAAGACAAGTTAAGGTGAAAGAGGCGCAAATGTAAGACCATCTGACAAGCGATATCATAATCAACACAGACATACAGAAAAGTTTCCCCGACTTCACAAACACAAACTAATCGCGAGCTCTGTCCTTGCAAAAGCCCTTTAATGGCTCTTTGTTGCCCGCTAACAACCTGGCTCCGTGCAGCTCATCTCCTGCGCCACTCTGTTGTGTGTGATATGCAGAAAGAACCTAAGGTAAACTCGGCGGTGTTTGTAAGGGAGTTCTCTCTCCTACTCCCGAGTGATCATTATTTGATCTTGTTTAGTTCATTATTCATCTTGAGGGAGCTGGTTGTGACTTGTGGATAAATGCCATATGAAAGGCATTGTGTGCCGAGGATGCATCCTCACTTTTATCCTGGCTCCCAAAACAGATCAATTAGTAAAACTAAACAGTAAATTATTAATCACATTGCTTTGTGTCCCCGTTCCATCACCGGAAGAAAACAGTTCATTAGAGAGAGAGAGCGAAGCAGGGGAGGGGGGGGGGGACTGCAGTGTGATTGAGAGGGGCTTTAAACCGAGCTGATGCTGTAAGAACATTTGAAGAAAAAAGAAGGAAGAATTATCAAGCATGTCCATCATTTCCAGGTAACTTCCAAACCACCCCCACCATCTCCCCGGTCGCTCCTGAAGTGACGTGGACTCATAAAATGGGGTCAAGCAGTGGAGGAGTTCAATGTCACAGCCATCATATACGTTGCCCGTTGGGGTGCGTGTGATTAAAATAACACACAGGGATGTTTCATGTCATGGTGAGCAATCTAACCATATTTGCAAAAATATTCAGATCAGATGAATTTTAATGAGGTGTACACTCGAGGGGGATACCGCTGCCAGAGCGCTGGGGATAGAAGGTGGAAGCCAGCCCCGTCCCCTTATTTGCCAGAAGACAGCAAGGTACATAAACTTCCTTTTTTTTTTTTTCCTCTCCACCTCTACCTTGAGATGAAGAAAAAAAAAAAAAAAAGAGACAGATCCAAATTCAGGGGTCCACTCAGTGTTCAGATTGCTCTGCTGTTCTGAGTTGGGCAATTTGAATAAATTATTCCAAATAAAAAGAAAAAAAAAAAAAAAAAAAAAAAAAAGAAAAAAAAAAATCGCTCAGTGGGGTTCATTTTGTAAGAAATTATATTTTCGCAGGAAAGGTTAATTTTGAAGGGAGCTTGAATGACTGAGAACTGGGGGGCTGCTGAGGGAGTGAAGGTAGGGAAGAGAGGGAGAGAGGAAAGGGGAGAAGGAAAGAGAGAGAGAGAGAGAGAGAGAGAGAGAAATAGAGGAGGGGAGGTGGGGGGCAGGAACGGCGTGCTGCACGAGAAGCATTGGACGTCAAGGAGGAGAAGGGGCGAGAGAGGGATGGAGGGAGCGAGGGAGGCAGTTATTAAAAGCGATTGCATTGCCTCCCGGATGTCTCAGGAGAGCAGAATCAGTGGAGATGTTAAACCTTGCTTGACACCCCAGTTGGATAATTGTGGGTGTGGGAGCTAATCAGCGGAAGATGTCTCCTCAATTTAAATCTTGTCAGTTAGTGAAGATTAGGCCCTCCTGTCCCGGCCACCATTAGCTTTGTTGCATGTCAATGCGCCGGAGAGGGTGTCCGCCTGGTCCGGCTGCAAGGGTAAAAAGGCGAGCGTGATGATGGAAACCCGCAGATTTATTCCAGCTAAAACCAGTATGGCATTTTCAAGAAAACCCATATGAGGGGGAAAGGGGAATTGATGCAGCCTTTTTGAAAATGCATTTGTTACTACTGACCTAACAGGGGGACCCTGTGGAATAAGAAATGTAGTGCGGGGATGTGCTCCAGATTCTTCTGCAAGAAAAACATAGGCGGGTTAGTTAAATATGTCGTCATACACAAACTAGAGGCCAGGGAAGCAAATTAGTGCTGAGAATATATGAAATTAAGGGGAATTATAATTTCGCTAATGCACAGACCAACCAAAGTCATTAAATGTATAACCACACTGTGTCCCTGTACACATGCTGTAAGCTCTGTTAAAATGTTAAGTTATGGGATGAATTTGGGCTGCAGGAAATCATAGGATCCTGAAGTTAAGGCTATTAAATGACTAATAACCTGTGACAGTGTGATCTCATTAACAAAAATGTGGGGGTATAATTTGAACCCCGGTTAAAAGGAATGATGGATGGAGGTGGCTAATTCCAAAATGCACTGTCGTGAATTTTACAGCTCGAGTCTGGCTGGCTGCGGGCCATGGCTTTGCATTCCCCTCATGGTAAATATTTGTAACAGATTTTTCCTGCAGGACAATGGCTCCTTTCACTAAAGCAGGTCCCGTAACCTCGGGAGCGAACGCGAGGTCAGGGCAAATAAACAAGGCGGCCATGCCAAGCTGAGCGGCTCCACTGATTCCTGGGCCGGGCCTGCTGCATACCAGGCCCTCTGCTCTCTCCTCCTCGCCACCGGTGTCTGAGTGCTGACAGATGTTGCGAGCCCAGCTAAAAAAAAAAAAAGGAGAGGGGACTTTGAGGGAAAGAACACGAGGGAGCTTCACTCTCTCTCGCTCACTATTTCCACATCTTTTTCTTCTCATCTTACCTCGACGCGAGTGGGTCCGGGCTCCCGACAAAGCCTCCGACACCTTCAGACACCAACAACACAAATCTGGAAAAATAAAGAGGGAAATCTCTACTACCTCCGTATAGCAAGCAGTATGATCCATTGTGAGCAAGTGTGTAACCTGTGAACCTGGGTATTATTACCAGCTGCACAGCCCTGCAGTCTGGGGTCAAGAACCCCTGAGTGTGAGAGAGAAATAAAATGACACCACACTCTACAATTAGTGGGGTTGTCCATGTCGACAGGAATTTGTGTGTCTGTAAATGCACACAAGTCAGATATCCTGATGTTTCAATAGCACCGGCTCCCAACCCCCCCGCCCCCAGACCCCTTCCGTTCTGTCGGAGCGGTTAATATGTAGCAGCGTCAAAGAGAGAGCTACCGCTGGCTACCGCAAGGTGTAACGAGTTCAAGGCCCCCGTTCAGGCCTGAGGCAGCAAACGGTAAACAGTTGTTAGCGGCTGTTTTTTGCGTAGCCCAGACAAAGCCTCTCTGTGTGAGAAACAACAGCTACAGCTGGGCTGAGCAGAGTGAGACATCGATCCATAAGCTCGTTCCTTTACACCCCTCCGAGCACTCGTCTGGCAGTCGGCACGAGCAGCAGCGCATGCCAGAGTTGGGCACTGCACTGCAAAAAATATCCCTCTTAACCAGTCGTTAAATCTGGTGCTGAGTCTTAAATCCTTATATTTCCCCCCCCCCAAAAAAGGGGATACAAAAATCTGTCCGCAGTTTATAACACAGGGTTTTCATTTTTAAAAACTGCATTGGAAACATTTAAAATAATGAACTTAACAGCAGTACTGATTTGTATAAAGAAAAACAAGAATTCAAGGGGCAATTTATGCACTATATTTTGCTTTGAAATTTGTATTTTTGATTTATCATCTAGTGCACTGTAATGACAATTATGTACTATTATAGTTTTAAAGAGAAACAAATTGATACAGAAAAATATACCACTGGTCATCTTTTTCCTAAACAGCGATACTGGACTACTGCATACATCTTTTAAAATAATTGTATATGTTGAGTATTCTCCTGAAATCACATTGGCCATGAAGGGCCCAGTTAAAAGTATCAAAGAGGACAGGCAAGAGACTGGCATTTAATCTAATCTACATTCTAATAGTTGGGGAGACATTAATTATTGATAAGGCCGGCAATTGATTGGTTAATAAGATAATGTAATTGAGAAATGAAAATCATCAGAGTTGAGTGTGTATCGGCTCCAAACTGAGCCGCATGGGGGGTGGGGTGTGTGTGTGTGTGTGTGTGTATGTGTGTGTGGGGGTCTTAGGGGAATGCCCCTACATAGGCTTCCATCATTACTGCCACACTATAAAAGCAGAGTGGTGATTAAAAGGACTTGATTGATTTGACTCTCATTGGAATAAGCTGTCCTCGTTCCGTCACTGGGCTCCGCCTGCAAAAAAAAAAAAGTGTGTGTATGTGTGTATATATAAATGTATTCAGTGTGTGTTGATGCATAAAATCAAGTATGTGTGTGTATGTCTGTAAATTTGAGCATATTTATATCTCGTAAATGTATGTTTCTGTGCATGAAATAAATGTGGACAAATAAAGTAAATACCTTAGGTTTATATTTAATTTAAATATCTATATATCTATATATACATACATATATACACACACACATATATACATACATATATATATATATATATGTGTGTGTGTTTATAGGCATGTGTATTTAACATATATATATATATGTGTATACGAGTGTGTGTCTGGACTTGAAGCCCAGCTAGAGGAGGTACAGAAAAATGTGTGCGTGTGTGTGCATGTGTGACTGTGTATCCATGTCGTCAAGAGGTGGCCCCACTCCCCCAGTTTTCACTCGCCTTTTGTCTGCTCTCTGTACTGTACTCTGCTGCGCGGACACACGCGGACACACGCGGACACACACACACACACACACACACACACACACACACAGACACACACACACACACACACACACACACACACACACACACACACACACACACACACACACACACACACACACACACACACAGCTCCAACCCACTCAGAGACGGAGACAGACCCTGCCGCCTGACACAAAAGCTATTGATTTTACTATCTGCTGCAATGAATGATCTTCCTCAGCCAATTTCTGAATTTAGAAATGAGTTCAATACTAATAATGATAGTGGAAGGATTCTTTAAACTGTTGGAGTTGAGAAGGGGGGACACTGAGAGGGGAAAAAAGAAGGAGAGAGAGCAGGGGGAAGAAAAGGAAGGAAGTGAAGATATGTGTGTGTTTGGCTTTGGAAAAAAGAGGATATGATTTCTCGCCATGGGTGAGATTAAATAAAGATGACACCAATGGTTTTAACAGTCTAAATTACTACATTCTATCCTCAAATACAATTACTCTTATTTGGCTTTCCTCAATGGCTTGAGAATCGAATGAGTCAATGCTGGGATTTTCCTTTTTTTTTTTTAAATACTTTTAACAACTTCCAACTTTTATATGAACGGTTTTCATCCACCTATTTTCACGCAGCGCTCTTCTGCTTTTTACGACGCAATATTCAATATACAGCCTTCTTGCCAGCTTGCTCCTTAATCCATTCATATATTTCATGCGCCATAAAGACGCAACTAGTTCAGTTTCTATTTTGCATCGCACAAATCTTCCATAAAATAAAATAAAAAACAGGCACATAAATATTTAACATGGCCTCTGTTTAGATGGGGGAAACTATTTATGTCAAATTAAACAACAGATCTGCCGAGCTGCTCAACAGCAGAACTCAACAGACTGGAACATTTCTTTCTAATATTTCATTTCTGGGCGCACATCATTTTCCTAGTTGTTCCGAAAACTGCCATAAAAAAAAACGTGGAACGGCCATGTTAAACCTTGCATGTGGTGATCATGCTGTAAAAAGTGTGTGTGTGTGTGTGTGTGTTATAGAAATACAGAGAAAGATGTGGGTGTATGTGTGTACGAGCAAAAATTACAGTTTGTCAATGTGACTTCAGATGTGCATGAATGTTTGCATATGTGAGCATCAGATTTTCATAAATCCCTTCTCTCTCCTGGTCTTTTATTTAGGCAGGCAGGCAGGCAGCGGCTCGGTTGGGTGGTGTGTGTTAATCAGAAGCCCTGTGCCCCGTTGAGGTGTTAATTCAACCCCCTGTTACAGAGAGGTGTAGATTAATAGATAAGGGAGGTCTAAGCAAGGGTCAGAGCGATATGGCCCTGACTGTGTTCGCCCGCTTGTCAGACACCTGCCTGGATTAAGCCGCTGGCTTTCTCTCTCCGTTGTGCGCAGGTGAAAGGTCAACCATTTACCCAGTTCATTGGTCTCTCATTCAGTTTTCAAGGTGGGGCCGATCTGCATAAAGGCTCTGGCATCTGTATGCTTGGCAGGGTTCGTCTGCATGGGGGTCCTGCACCATGAGGGGGAGAAGCGGACAGGTGATGCTGGATCTGCCGCAGAGGATTACTGTAAATATACTTTCAGACTCGGGGAGGAGATGAAAAGTGGTTGCAATACTGTAAATCCAGTGGAATTTTTTATTTATTATTTCTTGTTTAAATCTGATTTCAGCTGTACAGCAGCAGCATAAACCTTTCCAGGAATTTTCTTGGACTAAGGACGAGAAGATCCTCGGCAAACAGAAAAAAAAATGGGGGGATAAAACGGGTTGGGGGAAGGAGAAAAATGCATGAAACATGAAACTCTGCAAATTTGACTTATAACAAGCAAAATTACACCCTGCTGTCATTTAAATTATGGCTGCCCTCTATAAAGGTGTCTTTTAGGTGCATTAATTGAATTCGGCACTATTTCCCAATAATAATCTGTAAAGTTCAGCCGTCCATCCTTCAGGAGATCCCTGCCGCGTACCAAAGGAGTATCTATTTCAGTGGCTTAATTTATTTTCATGATTCGCCGATAATGACGGCCATGCAGGCTGTACATCAGAATTAACCTTCATTTCACTGAGGTATATTACGATGACAGTCCCCGACGCATTTCACCTACACAAAGGGCATTCTCTCCCCCTCTCTCTCTCTCCCTCTTACTCTCACTTTCTCCCCCTGCCTCCTCTGTCGCTGCCCTGCCGTATAATCATCCTCAGCAGACCAAGATTGTTTGATAGCCGATTAATTTTCATAGGAAATCAAGTGGCCAGCTCTTTCTCTCTATCGCTCTCTTTATTTCTCCCTCTTACACCCCCCACCCGCACCCCCTCCAAACACATACACGCTTCTCTCCAACAATGGTGAACTGCGCTTGTGCTTGGTGACTTTTTCTGCCAATTAGGTGTTTTATTTAATCTCATCTCAACTTCCCCAGCTTCTGATATCTCCAGTGTGGTTAATTTATTTTGGACGATGCCGATGTAACAAAAGTGCTGTAAATTAATCAGGGGACATCAAGCGAAAGGGGGTCCTTCGCTCGCTCTCTGTCTCTAATTTCTATGCAAACCATTAAGTGTCAGATATAGATTCCACCATTTGCTATGGTCTCAGTCAAAAGATTTCATTAGGGACCTGACGTCACACGTTGAAGGCAGCGCCGGATCATTTCTGTCCTATTTTCTCCCTCATGAGCTCTTTGTTCTTCGCCCCTCTGTAGGATCCTGCCACTAAAAAGGCCCCTATGCAAATGACAATAATAGATTTCACTAAGCACCGCCGCAACGGCATGATAGTCTATTTAGAGAGAAGCCAAAGAAACATTCAATTTGTGGCATTAACCACGGCACATGCAAAGGTTGCCTAAAAAGTGATTAAGAAATTACAGAATTGGTCCTCCCTGCTTCAAGTTCTCTTTCTCCTTTTCTTTTTTCTTTTTTCTCCCTCTCTCATTGACATGACATCTGTAATGAGGAGGGCTGGTAATTAGAATATTCTGGAGAGGTGAGCCCTGCTGGAGCTGGCAGCTAGAAGACTGATCTCTCTCTCCCTCTGTCTTTTTCTGTATTATTTCTTTCCTCTGTCATAAGGACCTGGACGCAGAACAGACAGAAAAACAGCTGTCTGATGACCGGACTCTCTACGGATGTCTGTCACTCTTCTGTGTGTGTGTGTGTGTGTGTGTGTGTGTGTGTGTGTGTGTGTGTGTGTGTGTGTGTGTGTGTGTGTGTGTGTGTGTGTGTGCACGTGCGTCTCAAAGACGAGCTGTTCGAAAGCCCCACTGCCAGCAAATAAATACAATCAATCTCCCATTTACATACAAATAGGCTTCTCCCCTTCATCCTAATAATCTGCCCAGCATCCTCAGAGAGGGAAAATAATATTCACTCCACATGGCAATTTCATATTTATCATTAGATGGCTTTATTGATTGTTTTTTTTTCTCTCTCCCTAGGATAACATTTTTTTCCACTTCATTTTATTAGAGGATATTGAAGGCATGTAGGGCTGACATGGCACATACGCTTCATTATTTCCTGCCCAGGGATGATTATGGTTATTGACATTGTCACGTCGCTGTCCTCATCATCAGTTATCACTGCTTACCGCGCCGAGATCCAGGAAGCTGCGATGGGGGGGGGGGAAGGAAAGGGTTATAAAGGGGCCACAGGCGTTGAGAACATTATCATGGCCGTTTAATGGGTGTAAACTGCAGGGGCGCTGTGCGTGTGCGGCTGCGTGTCGCTAATGTGGCTCATTCTACTTTGTGTCATGTCGATGATAGGAGGTGACCGGCGGGGGGCCCTGACTGAGTGTCAATCCCACTTTGGACAAACAGCCCGTCTGTCAGTGCGATCAGTAGCGCCAGGGGCATCCAACACATGCATCATACATACAGAGAGAGGGAAGGAAAGGAAAGGAGAAAGAGAGACTTGTGAAACTTATTGAATACTAATGATGTATTGTTATCTAATTCAAACTTATCTAAGTGGAGATATAGATAAAAACAGACAGAAGAATTCTGACAGTATTATGATTTTATCAATCTACTGTAGGTCTCTTTATATATATAAATAAAGGCAAGATCTTAAAGGGGCACTTTGACATTTTGGTTGGAGTTCGTTTTTTCCTTTTTCCTCTCTTACACATTTCTTTCCCCACATTGTCTTTCGGTGATTGACAGCCAATCAAGTTTGTTAAAGAAAGGTGTAGAAATGGTAATAAAGAATCCTCTCAGGCGCCTAAATGGAAATGAGAGGCAGAATCTCACTCTCCTTGCAATCAATAAATCAATAAATTATTGAATTGCCATCTGTGGTGTAGTGACAAACACCACAGCGTCATATACTGTATAATTTAAATACTGCTGTTAACATTCTGTGTAATGAGCAAATTAGCTGCCACGGCTATTCTTGGGGACTGCTATCAATAACAACATCTGTTAGCCAAGTTGATCTTCCGAACACAACTTGTCACATAATTAACTTGTCACTCGTTAGCGTGATTACTTTCCCAAATAGGCCTCTTACACTTGGCTGGATAGTGTAATCTCTTATTTTCCAAAGCATTAGGAGAAACAGTGGAAGTATTGCTCCAGTTACAGTTTCCCCAATCCCCACTCTGCCGTGTTAATTAGGTCTTAATGACCATTATTGACTCATTAACAGACATTTGGGGATCATTTGGCGCCGCGCTGACCTCAAACTACTCAAATGCCATTCTATCAACGATGTTCAACCATCTGACTGTAACCTATTCAAATGAGCTTCTCTTAGGTTCAAAAACCTTTCTGAATAATTACCCAGCATGCCTTTAGATTAAAACCACTCACTGGGCATGTTTCTTCCAAATACTGTCAAGTTGAGGTATTGTTTTTAGTGAGCTCAGAGGGCTTGGCTGAACACAGATCCTGTGTTTTGCATCGGAGCATTCGCACAAGGAAGTTTGTTTAGGGCTGAAGCATGAGTAAACAATAAAAACATTTTTTGGGATATGCAAAAACAACCCTCAAGTCCTTTTGCTCCTCTCGAAGAACTGGCTTGGCTTCAAAAGTGATTGTGTAATCACGGGATGAAAAGCGGTTTGATCAGCATCTAAGTCGCTAGCAGCAGTCTAAAACAAAGAGACCGTGGTGAAACACTGAGTGAAGGTACAGTAAAAGATCATCAACGGGCGCTGACAAAGTGGTGCAATTAAGATGAATCGAGATCTGACAAAATGTTTGTCTGAGGTGTAAACACACAAGTCAACAGTACTGAAGGTGCAGCGGGGGAAACAGCAGAAACGGATCACAGCGTTGTTTAACAGCTTGTCAGAATCAAACGAGATCATTAAAAAAAAAAAGGTAGAAATTCCACGGGAGATTAGACTTGGGAGGGAAATTGGACGTTTGTGTTGATGAAGGACAATAAAACACGCCGTTTCTTTGCAATCTGACGTTTCCTCTGCGATGATACATGAGGACAAAAATATGTTAAAATACTTCTCACTGGAGGCCACTCCTAGATAAGAGATACATGTGTGTACTAGTAATAAAAAAAAACATACAATTGGGATAAAAAACTGCCTACAGGCGTGTGTGAATGTGTGATTGTGTGATTGTGTGATTGTGTGATGGTTTAGGTGTAGCAGATGATTTACCTGCTCGTCACGAGCCAAGAGCACCTCCTGCAATACCCCACCTGGCAGACAAAAAAAAAAGAAAGAGCAAATTAACGAAAACTGTCATTTAGGAATTATGATGGCACAGAGCGCTTCAAAATACGTATGTTCTTTGAAGTCCTTATTTCAGCAAAATTAAATATACACACTATATGTATTTAAAAAAAAAATGTTATATCTAATTAAAATGATAACTGCATTCTCATTTTTCAAACTCTCATATCCTGAGGGCCAATTGGGATGAGCGCTTTTTTTTTCTCTTTCCCATACAGCTGCAGCTTTCCTCTCTCTCTCTCTCTCTCCCCCTATTCTCCATCAGTCTCTCTCTGTTAGTCTGTCTCTCTCTCCCTCTCTCCCGTCTTTCCCTCACTCCACTGTGGCTCAGTGAACTGCTCCTACAGCAATATCCCATCATTACCATCTCCCCAGCTGAGCTTCAGCCAGCCATTATCATGCAGCATTATTAATCTTCTTGTCTTATCAACTTGCAAATCACAAACCATTGAGCCTTATGGCACAGTTTGGGGTGCGCCGTTATTCATTTTGTAGGTCTACCTAGCCTCCAAGTCTTTCGAATCACCTGACGATTGTCATTCTCTCACTGTTGCCCTGCCCTTCTCCTGGCCCCGGTGCTCCGTGGCACTGGAAAAGGATCCATGGGTTTCACTCCATCGTCTCTCTCTCTCTCTCTTTCACACACCTACACCTACTACGTCTCTTCTTTCTTCCACCTACCCACACACACACACACACACACACACACACACACACACACACACACACACACACACACAGAGAGTCTCTTGCACATACCGTCTCTGTCTGTCTTGGACATACATACATTCACACTGGGCATCGAACCTCAATGCTTTTTTGGTTCTGAAGCACTGTAGTAAAAAAACAACTAGCAAAAGTTGGCATGCTGAATGAATGCTTGCACAGATTCTTACTCTTCTTCACTTATTCTTCGGTCAGTCATTTTCTGATCTGAATCATCATTTTGCCATTTTTAGACTATTTTACAGTAGTTCAATTCTTGTACAGCCGATTGTGGTTAGACAACATTTAACATTTGTCTTCTTTTGGTTAATGGGGGAAAAAAATATTGTTAGGTTTCAACAAAATCACAAGTATTTTTGGGTTGGTATTGTATCGGCATTAGTATTTAAAGATTTCAACTAAGTACATTCTCTCTCAAGATAACTCGTATTCTACCTGATTATTTCCATTTAATGCTACTCCTACTTTCCCTCCACTACATTTCAGAGAGAATATTGTACTCTTCACCCCACTACATCTAGCTGTAGTTCCTATACATTATAAATAAAGGCAACAACCATAGTATCAGTTTCTAAAATAAGATTCATAGTTTTAGATTAAATTACAGTATGTCAGATAGTTCAAATTAGCTCCACCTTCACCAGGTGTAACATTAATGCATCAGTTATAATAATCTATCCGTTATTATAATGTAGCCTACAATAGCACTGACGGGCCATTCTGCATAATGAATACTTCAACTTTTGACACTTTGACACGTGTACTTAATGTTTTTAATGCAGGCATCGTACTTGGTGGTATTGCTTTTACTCAAGTAAAGCTCTGAATACTTCCTCTCCCAGCGACGACAACCAGCCCTACTCAACAACATGGACAACTACCCTCTTTCAATCATCCAATTCATTTTCTTCTTTGTACTTATATCATTCCCTCAATATATATCATTCCAAAAAAAAGAGGAAAATACAAAAAAAAAAAAAAGCATTTACACATTGGGCGCTGCTGCTGCTGAAAGGAGTCGACAGCAAGTAGGATACATTTCGTTAATGGGCGCGCATTAACATGCGTCTGCCCAGAGCCGACCCCGCTGCCTGACACATACGTCCACAATGTTTCTGTCATCCCTCCCTCTCTCGTTTTCCCTGCTGATATTAGTATTCCGGGGGAGGAACAGAGCTGAGTAGAGAGGCAAAGAGAGGCAAAGTTTCTTTAAAGACACACCATTGACCCCTGAATCTTGCTCTCACTTGAGTTTGCTTTTCTTCAGGGCTAAAATATTCACCCCGGAAAATATGGCACGGCTATGGCTACGCTACTTGAGGAAAAACGTGCATTAGAAAATTGCAAGGAATGTGTGTTCCTGTGTGTGTGTGCATGTGTGTGTGTGTGGATTTGCATTTCCTTTGAAAACTTTGCATGATAAATCACCTTTTTTGCCCCATAGCTCATTAAGCACCATACAACAGGTACTGTGCATGAAATATTTAGCAGAAGACAAAGTGTTTCATGTGCTCCTATGGACCCAGCTATTACCCAGGCCTTTCGCATAACATCTGCTAAAAACAGCCTACCCTTTGATCTTCATTAATATCGTTTGGTTAAATATTTCAAATATGCTTTCGTATGTTTGATTAACATCTTTCAGAATTATTCAGTAAAACAGAGATTAGCTATGAATGTTCGACTGCTAATGATGAAATTGTGATTACCCACCCGTCACTATCAATCCAATGACGTTCAGGGAGGAGGGGTGATATTTTATTTGATCAGTAATATATGCCAATGCATACTGGACAGTTCATGAAACTTCATAGATCAACTTCCACCGTGCATTCAAATATGCGGTTATAAGCCCTGGGTATTAATATTCGCATTGGGTGTATTTTAGAGCACATTTCAGAGCACTGCGTGCTCGACATTGTAATTTCCAAGCTTATCTAATCAATTCTGCAAGCTCCATCGGCCTCATATCAGGCCTCGTGAAAGAAATCAGCTCGGTAGCACCTTCAGAACACTTATAAATAATGAAAAACAGCTTTTAAAAAGAAAGAAGCGCTTAAGGAAAAAAGAAATGTTGATTAGAAAAGTGCCTTTTATCCGTTCCTTCAAATCTTTCACATTCCAAAGATGCGGAGGACTCCGGGCAAACCGCAACGAATAAAGTACCCCTATCTGACCAGAAAGAGAAAAAAAAAAAAAGTATTAATTTTTTAGATAAAAAGTGCTGACAGCACAGAATGAGCCAGGTGGTATTTGGATATGAGCAGTGAAGATGAGATGAGAGCCCAGAAGATCACTTTCATCTTGTGTCTGGAGTTGTCCTTGAAAACTTCTCTGAACTCCGTGCCGTCTGGAGAACACCGTGTTGCTTGTCTTGGCATTTAACTTATTTATCTTTCTCTGCGTGCCGATTCTGTCTGTCGGTCTGTAACTCTGACATGTCAAAACCAGAGTTTGACCCAGGTGGTGGGTCAGTCAATTCGCCAGATGAGTACCTAGTCATCATTTACAAGAAGAGGACGTATGTGTAGCCCTATTGTCTGGAGGGGGGTGCAGGGGAAATGGAAAGAAAAGGATTTAAAAAAAAAAAAAAAAAAAAGAGAACTTTAACATGGTTAACAGCATGTGTCCTATTTTGTCATGCTGGTGCTATGCAGGGGTAGGCGGAAGGTGGGCAGGGTGAGCGAAAATACAGAGATTTTATGCCCATCTATAAATTAGGAGTGGTGGGTTGATGAGCAGTGAAGGAGAGTCGTGTCTTAGCACAGAGGTGGGGACTGTGCTACTATAGCAGCCAGATGATACATTACACACACACACACACACACACACACACACACACACACACACACACACACACAATGATACACTGAGGTCTTCATGACAGTTATCCTGTTATAGAAAAGACTGCTGGGTAACACACACACACACACACACACACACACACACACAAAAAAACACACACAACAACACACACACACACACACACACACACACACACACACACACACACACACACACACACACACACACACACACACACACACACACACACACACACACACAGCAGTGGCAGGCAGTGAGGCCCTTCTGCATCTCCTCCGGTGAGGATTTGCATTCTGCTCCTGGCAGGTCGACCGACAAATTGCCCAGGCAGCCGCGGGAGACGGAGGCTCAGGCTGAGGGAAGAGACGCAGCTCAGAAAGCGCCTCATCCGTCTGATACTCTCTGTGGATCCGCTACTGCATCACACCTCATGTCCAGAGGCAGGGCTGATAGGTGCGGACAGGCAAGGACTCCTCTTTTTTTTTTTTTTTTTTTGGAGACCGGAAGGCCCGGCGGCCGTGGCCGGACCTTCCCTCCCTGGGGCCAGGAATGGGCTCCGAGGCCAGTGCCCCCCTCTAAGCTCGCCCTAGGCCAGCAGCCCTGGGGCTATCGTTCACAAATCAGCCCCCGTTTTCCCAATCAAAGATGCCGACTGGGGGAAACTGGCCCAAAGTGCTGCTTAGTGCGTTGAATAATTCACCACACAAAATGTCGTCACACAAACGGACCATCCACAGAAATTAGAGGGAAAAAAAGATACCAGGAGACCACCACAACCCCTGTCCTGACCACACTAATTTCAGAAACATTTCCTTAAAAGCAAATTTCAATCTTTAATCAACTGATAAAATGAATGGCAAAGAAACGGGTTGGGAGATGAGCAAATAGGAAGAATTGCAAGCACTCTAATGCATCAGGATCAAAGTGGGTTTTTTCTTCTTCTGATTCCTATATTTTTACATGATTAATGATTGAGGGCAGTTCTGCAGCCCTATTAACAAGCTCAAGTTAAATAGCGCTGATGTAAAAAGACTAATGTTGAAACTGCTCGTAATAGACTGAACTGTGTTCTAAGATTCTTGCAGTACTGCACTTAGTAACTACTTTCCATCAAAGGGTGAACTTGAGAAAAGACGTGCTCTGCCCGCAAAAAACAGGACTTAGACCACAATAAGATTAAAATGATTAAAAACTAGAGAGTCAGCATTTAGACAAACTCAATGCAGTTCACACTGGGTGTACGTGCACAAAAATGTACATTCAGAAACACACTTTCACACACAAACACATCGACACAAAGTCCCAGGCGTTCAGGCTGATTAGGTGGTCTAATTGTTGCCTATTCACCCTGGTCCGAGTGCTGTGCTTCCTGTGTTGCAGGCCAAATTACCGGTTGACATTTCCCCCTGTTTCCCCAGGACCCCAAGTGTCAACAATTATCGTGCCCAGGTGCCCATGGCCTAACACCGTTGCCTGCCAGACCGAGCCAACCCCACCTATGGGCCCAGTTGGGGAGAAAAGAGAGCCGGGGAGAGTTGGAGCCACGGGGGGTGAGGACATAATGCAATAAATCCTGGAGAGAAAGTAGTAGAAGTAGTTAAATAATAGGGAGAGGGGAATACGAGGGAGAGCAGGAAGAGGAGATGGGTCAAGAAATAAGGGGACAAAAATGGACAGAAAGTGTCAATGTTACCTACATAAATGCCAGTCTCTGAGGCACGGTTTACTAGATGTGTGTGGGTTTGTGTTCAGTAGGTATAGTATGTACATTTCCGGCTTCCCACTTGTGTTTGTTGCCACGCTGCCCTCTCTCCCTTTCCTTAATGAGGCTGGACGCGTGGCTGCCTCAGCACCTGCCGTGGGTGGCCACAGGGTTAATCCCGGCTGGCTTCCTCTCTCACTTCGTCTTCCGTCTCTCTCTCTCTGCTATGCCTCTGGGCTGCTGACGGCAGCAGGCACTGTACGAGAGGGCGATGAGGAGGGAGGGGAGGTGACAGGAGGCGCAGATACCCCAGGGTTCCCCCCTCCAGCACAGCAGAATGAGTTGTACCAGACGCCACTGGATACCTGACAAGCGGACGCCTTCATAAATTACCAAATGAAGATTGATCGTGCGCACCCCTCACCTTTTTTTGTGTCACCGTACAGGCAGACGTACGCAAAAGCAGAGAGATGCGCATACACACCTACGCATGCAGCCCAACAGACAGCGACACATGAAGATACAGAAAATAAAAAAAATAAAAACACAAACACACCATAAACACAGTCATCTGCAGCTGTTGTCAGGCTCCAGGTAAAAGTGATCTGGCTGCTTCATGCTCCTCCAGCTAGGTGAAACAGTCAGTCAAGTGGGCAATCCGTTGGCCAGTCAGTCAGACTGGTGATGCAAACTCCATTACAGGTCCTGTCAGCAAGGCTAAAGGAAGCTGTATATATGGAGGGCCAACAGATCTGAGGAAACCGCTGGGATAGTGTGAATGTGTGTGTTGTCTCAATCAAATCAAGAAAGATAAGAGGAAAATTTCTCGGCACACATGGACACGTACACAAACACACCATGGCAAATGTTAAAATGTATGGTCTCTGCACGACTAACCCGCACATCGGTGTATGCTGTGCTGAGTGTACACCACTTCTACCCTTCTTACCCCTGTTGATAAAGGGGTGGATTTCAGTGGAAGGAGCAGGGCCATTCACCTGAGATTGATGCCTCTCCATCTGATGCGTAAAGATCATCTGCATCAACCCGCCCCGCCCGCCAGTGTCCTGCACGCTGTTAAAACCATCCGCATCAGCAGAACATCCACAAGACACACACACGGCACGTACAGAAGTTAATCGACTTGCGAAATCACAATCAGGACATTGTCTCTCACTCAAACGCATATGCACACACACTCACTCTCTTTCTCGCTCGCTCGCTTATTTCTCTCATACATTTTCCCAGGGACAGTAACCTTGCCTTGCAAGATGCTTACTCAACAGACCTCGTTACGGTGTGGGCGCTTTACCACTCCTGCCTCCGCCGAAAGGTCAGCACTGTCGCAGCCAATCTCATTTCAATGGGGGCCTGCTCCGTTATGATCGGGCCATTATCATAAGCTGATTCACAAATTGGTGCGGTAAGGGATGATGCGATGAGGGCCATGAGGTGCTCGCTGGGTGAATGCAAGATAGAGCAAAGAGAAGAGAAATGTGCAAACGGTTATGCAGAGTATACAGACAACAAACTCGCCTTGGTCAGGGGAGCGAGCGTCTGTCTCTGCCTGTCTCCCATCTCCTATCTGCACTCCACGTCAAGGACTGTGCCGGTAAATTGGCAGCGCTCCAATGAGAGATAGAAACAGAAAGAATGAGAGAGGGTAGGGGGGAAAAAAAGGGAAGAGTGTAACCTCCTAACTCCCTCCTTAAAGGAGCTTTTTACATGTGTAGACACACTAGAATGACTTGAGGGCCTGTCAGCAAGCTGAGAAAAAGAGCTGAGGAGAGGAGGAAGAGAGGAAAGAAAAGTCAAATAAATCTGACTGATACTCTCCTCCGTCGGTTGGCCAAAATGCCAGATGCAATGTAAATCATGATGCGCTGACTGTCCGTCCCGGCCGAGCTGACATTACCCCACCAGCTGTCTCCGCTTTACGATTTGGCCAATCATTTCATCAAGAGGCACAGGCGCAGAGATTGATGTTTATTCAGAACCGGTCGACATATTTCAGTTACACAACCAGTGAAAGAGACACTTTCACATTAGTCAAGCCCCTGTAACTGAACACAGGATAATTTAATATGCCAAATAAGGGACACGAGTAGACCGCAAAAAGGTTTCCAGCATATCAATTTATCTCTACCCTATCTAAAACAATGGTCAGGAAAGTTTAGAGAAGGTCAGGTTCATGGTTCCTTATGGTTTGACATGCCTTAATATTCCACTTAAATATTAATACTGTGCACATTTGATTTCCACACAGTTGCTCTAATATGCCATAAAAGGCACCCATTCAGACCGTATAGGCTGCATGTGTGGGGTCCGACTCTTGAGGTGTGCAGTAATGATAGTTATGAAAATATAACAAATGTGCCAGTTGTGTTTCTGGCAGAAAGTCAATACTGCCAAAACCTCTGTCCAGGTGGAACAGCATACCTTGTACCTAGAGCTTGCTTGATCCCCTCAGAAAAAAAAACAGCTATTCTGAGAGCAATGGAGGGAAATGGTAGAATGTATAATGTCATGGCCATAATAAGCAGTATTATTACAACTATTAAACTGAAGTCATAAGTCAGGTTCAAATGGACAAAATGGGAGGGACAAGGCAGCCAGGGGAAATGGCAAAAAAAAGAAGACAAATTCCTTCGGCTTTCTTCCCAAGCAGCATACATTAGCGACAGTGTAAGTACTGTTTTCTGCCCTGGTTTTGACCCTTGGGAGTGCACTGACTTCACCCAGCCGTCAAGACTACGCAACCTCATGTATATTTCCACAGGTGAGCAGTTAAAAATGTTCCAAAAGCTTGGCTCTGTCTGTAATGAATTACAGGCTGCTGTCTTTTCCCTAAAACATCCTACATATCTACATAGTCAAATCTCTGAGTAAAGAGAAGAATAGACAAGAAATACAAATTAAAAAAATATATATATATAAAAACTCCACAAAGCCACAGTGTCTCCCTGCTCAACACAGAAATAACGGCAAGTTTAAATAATTCCAGAGAGCGGCTGGCCAATAAATTTCCGAGCAGAGGTTAATTTAGTGAGGGGAAACCTCGCCGCAATTACCTTGTTCGATGCCTCCCCTCCTAATGCCCTCAGGGCCCCGTCTGAAATGTCACCCAGGAGGAGGGATGGAGGGATGGAGGTTTGGCAGGATGCAGACCCACCTCAAGATGCAGCCATGAAAAACAAGGCAATCAGGACAGGCTAAATGCTAACAACAATGGAGTCCTATTAGTGTCTATCACCGGAGTGTGTGAAATTACTCTCCTTCAATAATCATCCTCTCCCTTATAATTTTCATCAGATTTCCTATATATATTAACTTTAAGAAGCACAGAGAGAGGGAGGAACGGTGGAGACAGTTGCAAATAAAGAGAGGAAAAGAGTAAAGGCGAGGCTGTAAAACAGAATAAAACGTTTTTTGTTTTTTTTTCTACTTGCTCAGCTACAGTAACGTGCAGCAAAATAGCGGATTAGTAATGTATGTAGAACAACCAACACGGTTTCAAATGGCATACATTGATTTTGGGAGCATTATAGGGGGTGTCCTGCAGTTAGTGACTTACTATTTGATGTGATTTTGTGGATTTGACAGAACGACTCCCCACTTACTACATCATCCACCACGCTTGCCTGCCAATACACAGGACTCTATCTTTATCACACTCCCATAAGCTCTGGGCCTGCTATATCTACTGATGAGATCTGGGATGCCTGTAATTACTGCACTATCTACTCAAATCGGCCCGATCCAGATCTTTATTTCCCCGAGGCCCCGGCCAGGCTCCTAGCTAGCTCTTACCTCCCAGGAAGACCCAGCCAACGTCTGTGCTTTTTAATCAGGCCTCGACTCAAGCTGTGCCAGCAGAGAGGAAAAAGACGGTCAAGCTGTGCCAGTGGCTTTTAGAAGGTGAAAGGTTCCAACATAGTTTTGCCCAAATATAAACACCGGCAGGCTGTTAATTCAAACGTTGCACTGTGTCTTCGTCATTTGGGAGTAATACATATCCTTTTATAGTTGTCTCGTGACACACAGTTGTCTGACTTTTGAAAACGCAAACAACAAAGTCCAGATGGAAGTCATTAGTGAGCTATGGCGCCCTGTGATATTATACAGCACTAATGGCACAACATGGAATTAGCACAACTGAGATATAATCTAATTAAGCACCTCAGCTTTATAGGGAGGAATCTTTTTGTTGGCCATACTGTGGCTCTGACACGGATGCTAATATTAGTTGAAATAAACATGTTTCCCATGTCCCATGTTTTAATGTCAGTGTGTTATAAAAAAAACAATCTAAAACCAAGAGAGGAAGAAGCTCATTTGCACTTCAGAGCTCGATTTAGCAATCTCTGCAGGCCTTTGCTTATTTGCCCATCGCTTCCCCGCCCTTCTGCATTAAATGCTAACAAACCAAAGCTGCAGGAGTCCAAAGGCCCCCCATTAGAATTTATAACCAGTTTGAAAGAGACGTAAGCAAAGGCACTCACACAAACACCATCAATATTTCACAATTCATAACATTTCCCCTCTCATGTACAGTTAAATCCTCATCTGGAAATAAACGGTGCTTTAGCCAGATCCGGTTAGCTAATTGATTGTGACTGTGTTTGTAGAAATTGCACAAGCGGGACGCAAAGCCGGCACCCCCCCCCCCTCCTCCCTCTTCCTACCGTAAGAGAGAAAACATCTCCACTGAGGCTTTTAATGGTGTATGTACAAATAAAGTCAGCCTATTTGATCAGCCTTCAGTGTATTGGGGGTACATTCAATGGATGTGTCAGTCTGAAGTCTTTTCACTGTCAAATAAATTACACGTAAAACTCAGAAAAAGATGTGATGAATTGTAGAAACTGTAGCATGTCTGCTGCTTCAGGAGAAAACTTGTTTTCATTTTGTGCTACGCAGAGTTAAAACAGAAATTTCAAAAGGAAGAGCAGGCTGATTTTAGCTACAGGTATAGGCAAAACAAAACTGTCTTCATCTCATCTCATGGAATAATCTTATCCCTCAGCCTGGAAGAACACAAATAAAACCCAACACACATAAAACCCACCTCATTTATCAAAGCAGCCGCCCAGCATTTTATTTGACAAGAGGGGACAAAAAGTGCATGTACCTTGGTGAATGTGTGCCAAATAAATTAGACAAGCCGCTTGAGCAAACCCAAAGGTCTAATTAGGTACACAAATTCAAAGGACATAATGTATGAGGAGGATGAGGGAAATGTTAGGTTAATGCCGCGCAAAGCAGGAACACACCCGCTGATTTGGGCCCCGAGTGCGGGCGAGCGCGAGAGTGTGCAGCATACTGAGGGAGCTTTTGAAGTGAGCATTGTATTAGAGGCCCCTGCTACAAATCACCTCCTCGCTGCTCAGACGGAGCACCCCTCACTCTATATATACACACACACACACACACACACACACACACAGCCAGACACACACCCTCGAAGTAATATTAAGGAGTGAGAAGTGAAAATAACGAGAGGAGAGCAGAGGAGATGAGAGAGAATAATAGAAAGAGTGGCTACTCTCTCCTAGGTAGCATGCTATGGAGGACACCCATTTGTTTTTTGTTTCAAACTCGGTATGGAAAATGGTAAATAGACAGCTCTTGTGCGCTGTGAGGACAGTCTCCTGTGTGTGCTGCGTGAGGGGGGTGGCATGATGGGAATGTGCGCCTCGTCTTGCTAATACATCACTTATTGTTTTGTGTCTGCGGTGCGACTGCGATGCTAATCAAAGCTAAACTTGCGCCTCCACAGATTGCGCTTTGCATCCCTTTACACGCACAGGTGGCACCGCTAAAGAAAAAACATAAAGACCCATGAAATCCTTCTCCCCCCTCCTGCTCCTCAGACCCTCCTCTCTCAGGTGGATCGCTCATTAAAAGATGGCTGTACAGCAGGTGTTCGGTCACAGAGCGATGAAGGAGAGGGTGCTTGAAGTGGCAGAAATCACAAAGTGGATCGGAATGCCGTCGCATGTGTAGGCACGTGATTAAGGGAAACGCAAACACACACGCAAGTATGCATTACAGAAATACTGTACGTAAGTGCTCACAAACAAACTCAGGGGGGTTGCGAACATCTGCTTGGAGCAGGTCCCTGTAGATCTGACGTACGGAGAGTGAGTCCTCTCTGGCCCAGTGCGGCCCGCTGGGTGGGCCTGCTGCTGCTGCCGATTCTCACACACCAACACACACACACACACACACACACACACACACACACACACACACACACAGGCTGGCAGTGAGAAGAAAGCAAGAAGAAAGTACAATATATAAAGACTTAAAAGTATGAATGAAAGAAAGAGAAACAGGAAGATAGTAAGAAAGTTACAACTGCAGAGACACCGAAGACTCCGTTCGTACCACAGATGTCAGTTGATGCCACCACTGCTCTCTCTCACCACATTATGATAATGCAATAAACCCTGCAGAAAGGCAGGTCACAATACTTGTAATTTCCCCTCTCCTGCTCAGCCTTCATGTAAATGCTGCCGTCTGGCTCCATAGGGGGGCCGGAGTGCAGCCTGCGCCACTTCACGCTGCACCGAGATAATAGCAAATGTGTTTGCAGGGGATGCTATTTTTACACAGGGATGCCAGATCCCATTCCTTCAGCACATTTTTTCATTTTATTTTTTTCTTTTAGACTCCGATTATTTCCTTGCCTGTCCTCCCTCCTATCCCATCCTGCCCGCCCAATTCAATTAATATTCAGCCAAAGTAAGTATGAAAGTCGAAAAATCAATTTATCATGCTTCAGAATCAGGTCTGCTGTTCTTTTGTGACAGTGTAACGCTGGTTTACATACGCCGGATAGATCGTTGAAACCCTGTCTCGCATTGTAGTCTGCTTTTGTCTTCCTTCAGTCCCAGGGAGGATGTTTTCTTGTCTTTGCTGCCAGGGCTCTGACACCCCTGCATGTGTGTATGTGTTTGTGCAGGCGTCCCACATGTGTGTGTGCATGCTTGTATGTGGGGACCACTTGTTATTCCCAGGGTTGGAGCTCACTGAGGCCTGAGTCTCTGTGTGTTTACAGCTCCGGGGGCTTGTTGCCTCCTGACTACAAGAAAGAGTGATGAATAAATAACATCCAACTCTCTCTAGCTCTCTCTCACACTCTCCGAGGCATTGAAGTTTGTGTCTGTGTGTGTGTGTGTGTGTGTGTGTGTGTGTGTGTGTGTGTGTGTGTGTGTGTGTGTGTGTGTGTGTGTGTGTGTGCGCGCGCGCGTATGTGCTCATGTCTTACTGTGGGTGTATGTGTACATATGTGCCTGTACCTGTGCATTTGTTTGTGTGCATGATGTGGATGGGTACAAGCATCTATGTCTGTGACCGCATGTGTCACAATGTGTGCGTTTGTGTCTTCGGCATCTCTCAGTGGACCAGGCTCTCCTTCATCTGGCTGATTCCTGGCCCCTCTTGGCAGGGAGCCGTCAGAGAGGGAAAGCCAGGGACAAACACTCGGATGGAGAGAAAAAATATCCTCTTTATCCTAAGCATCAGTAGGAATATGCAGAAGGCTTTGTGTGTGTGCAAGTGCACATGCTAGTGTATGAGTGTGTGCCTGTTTCAGTGTTAGTCGAAGTGAAACACAGATTGAGAGGCTAGAAGACACCTAGAGAAAAAGAGGAATGCATTAAACAACGTGTGTATTCTCCTGAGCAACAGGCTCCAACATCTCTCCCAGGATAGGCCATCATTAGCCCATAGCCTGCTAATTTAACTCGCCAAGAACTGCAGCACACTAACTAAATGCCATTTATTTATCTGGACCGGATACGCAGTGTGCATGTTATAGCCTTGGTGATGGCAATGAGAGTTAATGCCCCAATCAACAAATAAGGCCTCTTTCCAAGCAATCTTTAAGTGTTTTTTTCCTGCAATGGCCATAAAAGAGTCTCTTGTTAGCACTATAGCAGCTAGATATTCATTTGTCTCTTGCGGCTGCTTATGAAACGTGAGCGGGAGGGGGAAGCGGTTTTATTTACATGGCATTATGTTCCATCAAGTGGTTGTGCTCAATTAGGGGAGCCGTCACAATGGTTTTAAGTCTCTAATACAGTCTGCTGAAAGGGACCATGACTTGCTAATAGGGTGTAATTCCTTTTGTATCTGTATCCATGTGAAGCGGTAGGGAGGGAAAGGGAAGAGGGAGGGGGGCAAATCCGTATCATCAGTAAAAACAATGCATCAATTAAGCAATTAGCGAGGAACAAACTGGGCAGCTTTCCAAACCCTCCCAATAAGGCACTGTGCCAAGGGGGCTTGTAACGTTCATTATACCCACATCACAGAGATGGAAAGAGAGAGAGAGTAAAAGAGAGAAACAGGCAGAGAGAGAGAGAGAGAGAGAGAGAGAGAGAGAGAGAGAGAGAGAGAGAGAGAGTGAAAGAGAGAGGCTTGCCTTTCATTTGTAAAGTGGAGGCATTTGTCTGCCAGCATGGAGACGTTTTGTTCCGCCAGATGTGCTTTTTAGCGAGGCCACATGGTCGGTCAAGGCTGGGGAGAAGGTGTGTATGAGTGCCAGCATGTGAGTGTGTGTACAAGTGTGTCTGTGTGTGTGTGTGTGGGGAACACGAAACGGCCTCTTTGCTGCCATCTGATTAATTAAGACTTGAAAGGGGCCCAGTGGCAGCAGGGTTTTAATTGTGGTAATTGGGGTTAATAAGGTGCCATTACATGCGCTGATCACAAGTATTGTTTCATCCAGACGGGTAAATTGAGCGGGGTTAAACACTGATGGTAGAAGGGATGGGAGGAAAAGGGGAAAGAGGTGGTGAGGGGGAGGAGAGGGGAGGGAGACTTGGCAGTCATACATGCCACTTGTTTCTGCATGTTAACACCATGTAGCCCCTGTCGGGAGCTGAAAGGCTAATATGCTGGAAACTACCAGTGAAGGTTTTTAGCTAATCAGCAAACCTGTCGTTGGTTTCCAATTTGGAATTATACATTTTTTTGTGATTCAGAGTTTGACCCAACAGTTTTAAATTTGCAGATTAATTAGATTTCAGAATGGCATGTTTTACTCAAACATCTTACTATCAACTGTATCACTGTTTTCAACAGAACAAGGAGCTGCAACGGCAGCAGCAGCAAATAGGCATTAATTGGACCTTGATTTAAATAAATTCTGCAAAACACACACAGGCCATTTTATCTTAAACACAAAAATGTTTTTTTCAATACCTTTTTTTTTTTTTTTTAGAACAGTATGAATCATTTAACATTTTGTTTTTGTACACATTTGTTTAACTTTTCTTTTTCGCGACTTATGGGTTAGGGCTCCAACTATGAACCGCAGCTTCCCCGGCTGCGCCTGGCCGGGGACCTTCTTGCATGTTGTCACTATCTCTTTTTCTCCGAATTTCCTATCATCTCTCTCTACTGTCACTGTCCAATAAAGGCATAAAATGCCTCTCAGTCAGGAACACTCTCGTCATAGATATAACCAATGGAAATACAGTTACGCTTGGGGTTGATGGCTCCGCTCTTGATAATGTTCCCTGGATCAGCCAAGCAGCATGCTAAGCTGAAACAGGGAGCACCATGCAGACCCCCCCACCCCCAAAAGTGAGCCAAAAGAAAGACATTGAAAACCATTTTAAACTTTTGAGTCATGTTAGGACTCTGAACAAGGAAGGTGGAGGCAAAACATTTCCAGCAGCAGCAGTGAGTGCAGCAGCGTCAGTGTAGCAGTAGTCTCGCATTGCCAGACCTTCCTCCACAGTGGCGCGGAGGAGGGTCTGGCTAGTCCACACAGCATCCTGGTATGGGAGAAAAACATGCTCTGGTCTATTGGCATGTCTTTAAACCAATGACAATCGTCTTGGGCAGTGCAAAGCGCCAAACGCAGCCCCTGAGCTGCTGCAAAATGGCCTCGGGAAGGAACTTGTTTTGGTGGAACGTGTACATTCAATAGGTTGTTTAAGTCGTGCGACAGAAAACTCAGATTGGACAGACAGCTAGCTGTCTGGATTTAACCTGCAGAGATCTGAGGAGGAGTTAACCATAGTCATCATACACCACCGCAGTCCAACACTAAGAAAGCAGGTGTATGCCTTTCGGTCCTGCATGAACTCGCCAAGCCTAATTAAAATGATGCACTGTTTCCACTTGTTGTTTTACCAAACTAGTACTGTGACATCCCCAAACTTGTATGGCAACATTAGCTAACATTAACAGACACAGCTCTCACCTGGCCATAAAAACATAAAAAAATTACAATAAAAGCACTACACAAATGGAAGTGGCTCCACCATGCAGATTTCTCTCTTTCAATCTTCCATTCTGCTGCATTTACAATCCCTGCAAGAATCTCCCACACAGTCACCACAGTGAGCACCTGAGTGGCATTATGTGTGCTGGATACATACAGTCTATACTTTCCCTTTGTCCCAATATACGGCGTGCTACTTAAGTGCTCCGAGGATGACGGATGCATTCAATGCAAACACTTTAAGATGTGGAGAAAATCCATGCTATTCTTCTTTCAACAGGTGTGTACTTCTGCCTCTGATTTAAAGTGTTAACAGTCTCACTTTTTATGAGTGAGATCTTTTGAGAGAGGAACGAAAAAGCTTTTATTCTCCGTATCACCATCAATTTACTGTCGACTTTTTCCTGTAAGTCCACTTAAAAGCTAACACTTCAGAGCTAACTGCATCAGTCTGTAAATCATTTGTAAGACCTGCATACAAAAAGGACAAAGTTCAATTCTGACAGAAGACAAAGTGCAAACACGTACGCACCAATCCTGCAATATTTTACTGAGTGACATATTGTGTGTTTTACACATATGCTTCAAAATAACATGACTTCTAAGATTAAACATCCTCAGAACTTGATGAGATCTTAACTATCTTACCCACTCTGTACAAAAGATGTATACATCCTGAATCTCTTTCACAAAACAATGAACTGCGTTACGTTCCCCTCCCACCGTGGACAGTCATTTTGGGTGTGCCTGAGTGATTTGAGCTAACTTGGCAAAGCTCTGTGGAGTGTGTCTTCTTTACCTGCTGCCAGCGAGCACAGAAAGCACAGACAGACAGAGACAGAGACAGCGAGAGAGAGAGAGAGAGAGAGAGAGAGAGAGAGAGAGAGAGAGAGAGAGAGAGAGAGAGAGAAAGTGAAAAGACGGATCATCCCTGGTGGTGTTGTGCTGTCCTGTGGTCTACCTTTTTGTCAGGTTACCCAGGGAAGAGACAGAAGAACGCCAGGCCAATTAATCAAAGTCAGATGTGGCTGGATGCCTGGAGTCAGTCATGATCCCTGTTCTGCCCCTCCCTATACCCCCCCCCCAACACACACACATACAGTACATACACAAACACACAGCACAGACTCTTTCTTTTTCTCTCATGCTATTTCTTTATCTGTCTGTGTCTGGCTCAGAGTTGGAGTGAGTGTTTCACTTTACACACACACACACACATCAATGCAGAGACACAGCAGCTCCTCTACTGCATGACACACAAATGTTGTATAACTATGCTTCTAAGGACCTTCAGTTCCTTCTGTTCTTATATTGACCATAAACTCCAGCATTAACTTTCAAATAGCCCAGTAAAGAAGTGAGGATCAGCACGTTGTCCTCACTTTAAAGGATCATCTTTATATCGTGGTAGACATCAGGTCTCATATTGTGCGTACGGAAGTTCGCCAACACATACACACACACACCTATCCTCATCAAGTAAAAGTGAAGTCATCCCAGTAGGTGAGGATGTAAAACAGTAAGAACCTCTCTCCCCTGTGACCTCAAAACGCACAGATCATCTCCCTCGCTTCTCCTTGAATTTGTCGAAGTGGCACTTTTGCTTAAAAAAAAAAAAAAAAAAGGGAGTTCAGGAAACAGCAGATTTAGAGGCACCTCGTTGTCTCTTGGTGTCACAGCAAACACTTCTGTTCCCCCCCCATTTGACTCTCATTTACACTACTGCAGAAAGCCTGTGAGTCTTGGCACGTTACAAAAACACTTATACAATCTAAAAACATTTTCCTTTTTTTGGGATGAGACACATTTGGGGAATTGCATGACATTAATAACAGTGATGATGTTTTTACGATGTATTTGTCAGGATTTATCAAGTTTTCCCCAAAAAATAAAATGCACTGTGGTCCTTGTCAGTACTAACTCTGGCAGATGACCCGAGGGTGGCTGTGACAGCCATGTGTCTCATGCAAAACACCAGCACCCTGTCCCGACTAACAACAAGATTTCTAATGCAGCATGTGATGTTTGATGGGTGCCCTGGGAAAATTGAAAGCACCCAATTTAACCTGGGTCACTGAGGTGGGCATGTGTTTGAATAAAATAAAAAAAATAAAAAAGGTATATTAAAAATAAAACACAAATACCCAAAAGAAGAGACACAGATGTGTGTTGAATGAAATATCCATTGTAAGAGTGTATTATCTAAGTCAGAAAGATATACAACCTAAAACTGCCAATCGGGGACATTTGTTGCATGTCATACCCATCTCTCGATCCCTCACTTGCTGTTTGCCTCTATACTATCAACAGCCCAATAAAAGACAAAAATGCTGAGAAAAAGAAATGAAAACATCAATGCTAATACGGATTTACTTTGAAATAAATTCATACCACATTGCTTTAATGCATGGCACTCAAACTCCTATTGGAAGTACAAGCGATAACACTGCATAGCCTATATAATAACAGGATAATCTATGTCGCCAGAAACTGTATATGTGCCGTTATGGGACAGAGTCCATTATAAATGTATTTGCTTAATAATGTCACATTTTAGTGAACCGTTCATGTTGCTTCCAGGCCAAGAAGCACTCAAAGTTCTACCAAAGTCCAACAGAACCTTCATGCTGTAAGTACGGCTTGCTTTTAACAGCAGCCACTTTATTAGGACATGTACAATAGGAACACACACACACACACACACACACACACACACACACACACACACACACACACACACACACACACACACACACACACACACACACACACACACACACACACACACACACACACACACACACACACACACACACACACACACACACACACACACACACACACACACGTTGCTTCCCTGGTTGAGATAAGCTGTTTACATGACATGGCTCGGGTAAGTTGGGGGGTATGGATTGGGATGGACATAATGAAACATGTTACAGGTGTGATTTGCAGTGGAAAGCAAGCTATGCTTGGTGGAACCTATTCATATGCAAGGTGACGTTCAATGCAATTATATGGAAGTACAGAGGGTTAAAAGTGACGTGTGTACGGGCAGACCAGGACTCTTCATTTCCTCCTTTGCCTTCCCTCTCTTCTCTCCTTATCCTTCTGTCCTCCCTCTCTCTTTTCTCTTCCTAACTCCTCCTCCTCACCCACCCCTTGACGTGGGAGCTCTAATTGAGTCTACAGGGAGCCAACATTTATTACATCTGAGGGACGAACAGGCAGGTCTCTTCTGCTTTCTGTCCCACCGAGGGCCTCCCTCTCTTTCCCTCTATGCTCCCCTCTATTACCGCCATCTCCAACGGCTTCATCCCCGGAAAGCCCTCGATGTTCCACCGTCTGCCGCGGTGAGCCACGCCAGCCAGCCTCAGTTTTTCTTCTGCCTCGCTTTGATGTGTGCCAATGTTCAACAAGCTCCCTTCTTTTGTCAAGCCACTTCCGGGACAACTGATTTAGACAGAGGAAGCAGCTCACACCTAGCTGGCTACATTCCTATGTGGTTGTGGGGGGAAAATGGAAGAAAAAAGCAAGGAGAAAAACCCCATTGGCTGTGGCAGCATTCAGTGATCCTCCACAATGGTTCTACTCGTGTGTATGTGCGCCTTTTTCCACAACTTCTGTATAAACACTCCTGTTGCAGTCCCCAGGGGGGTGAAAAGCACATAAGTTTTCTGGATCTTCCTCTTCTCTCTCTCTCTCTCTCTCCCCCCACTCCCCAATCACACCCCAGCAAGTGGTGCAGAACAATAGCAAGGGAATCTGACGGCGACCTACTCTAGATAGAGTGGGGCCGTGCAAAACAGACAATGACCTTTAAAAGACAATATGCTAATAAATAGCCGTGGCGAGGGCCCCGGCACTCCACACAAAGGGACCTTGGGAAACCGGCAGAGTTTTAATCAGGTGCGGCTCTTTTAAAAAGAGCCTGTGGCCACATAATTGATCCCAAAAGGTAGGTCCCCGCGCAGAACCTTGGGATGCCGTTCCGTTACTATAAAGAACTAATAGCACTCTTTGTTTTGCTCTCCGGGAGGATGGGGAGATTTAAATTTACTGTATATTCTTGTGCTACAAAGGCCACAAATGGTAAGCATTTTAATGATGAAAATGTTTTGATGTCTTACACCTACTGAATATGGAAGAAGGACGGGTGTGTGTTTTGCCCCTCCAGTGACGATGCATAGGCAAACAGCCTGGCCAAGATAAAAAGGCAAAGCGATGAGAAAAAGTCACTGAATCAGTGTTATTACTGATTCGGTTGGGAAGAATCGCGCGCGTGTGTGTGTGTGTGTGTGTGTGGGGGTGTGTGGGTGTGTGTGTGTGTGTGTGTCAAAAGTGCCCTCCTTGGCTAAATGTGCAGCCATTTTGCATGGAATTGTGAGAATAAGCCACTGTATTAGAATTCCATCAGCATTTCTGTCACTTTCATAGCAGACTATGCACAAAGGCACAAACGTGCACGAGCACCCACACAATGTCTAAACTGATTCCAATGCTAGGATTCAATGTTGTTCCACAGGTTAAAAAACAAAAGCAAATAGATTGCCCGCTCCTAAAGTACACATCAACATAAAAAGCCTTGAGAAGCGACAAATTATCTCTACAACAATGAATCTCCTCTCTCCTTTATGAGGGCTGCCATTGATTTAGCGATAAAGATGAGATGAATGTGTGTGGAGCCTGCCAATGGTTTCAGTGGCGGCCAAAACGCTGTTCCTGACTGCAGTTGAGTCAAAGCTTTTTTCTGCCACCGCAATGTAAACACATGTGAAAACCGTTGGCAGGAGAAAACACATCGGAGCTAAACTGTGGTTTACACTGATTACAGGCTTGCAGATGCTGCAGATTCTGTCAGAGAAAAACATTACATGAGGAGGGATCCTCCGACTTCCAGTTGTCAGGTGAAACCACAGCGGCCCGGCTCCTGGCACTGCTGGCTCTGGTTATATTGGCTCTGGTGTAGAGAGAGCTCACATGTTTCCACTGTTTCTATGCTCAGTTTAACGCTTTTTGAGATGAAACTCCAAACAAAAGGTGGTTCTCAAGTTTGCCATTTTGATATTGTCTGCTTTGGTGGAAGAGGACAAAACTTCCTTGTCTCGCTATTGCACAGGAAAGAAAGAAAAAAAGATTATGTGGACTGTGGTTTTAAATGTCTGCCCTCTTTGTAACTGGGGGAGTGATCTCTGGAAAATAAATCAGGTAATTGCATTAGGCCTTCCAGTGCCGTAAAGAGATCATCTTTCCCAGCTGGGTAAACGCATCACACGCAGCACAAACATCAACTTAAATGTGAAATATTACACCGATCTAAGCACGATATCCCAATTCATTCCTTGCAAGTACAGCATAAACATTGAGAAAAGAGCAAGAAATCAAAAATATTTTTGCTGTGGCGCTCTCTGAATAGCGAGACCAAAGCCAGCGCTGGAAGACTCAAAACATAACTTAGGGATTTGGAATAACAGTTGAATCAAATCAAATTACCTTCTCTGAAAAAGCAAAAAAAAAGCAAAGACTAAGGCAGCCTAATTCATCGCACTTGAATAAGTGATGTAAAGCTTAATATATATATCACATACCAAACATTTTGTGCCAGGTCGACAACTAAATGCTTCCTTAATTGTCACAGGATTAATGGACAATATAGTCGCTCTCACAATTTTCAAATTACTAGCGTTCCCTTTAATTGTCAGATTGAAAATCCAAGGACAGAGCCCGTTTTACAACGCCTCCATCATGCTAACATAGCGCCTTGCCTCCAAACCATCCCATAAAATCCCATCGCTGCACTTAATTGTTCAATATGAAGCCAAAGCATCTGAGGTAATTCAAATGTCTTTCTCCGATGAATATGTGCAATTGTCCTCTTTCCCTATTCTAATTTAATGCCATCTGGGGAAGGTGATTGGCTCTGTGTTGCCATTGCTGCCAACCGGGGTCAGCCTAACCATCAAGCGCTGTAATTGAGTAGTTAGTGGCAATTTTCTCCCCTAATTTCCATCTGCGAAATCCGGGCCTGGCATGGCAAATAGCACATTACACAGGCGCGATTGTGGCAAAGTGTAATAACATCGTTTCCACAGTTTGAAAACTTCCCCTGAACAAATGAGAATCACTGCGGTACATGTCATTTCAAAAACTCCTTCCTTCCCCCTGCTCTCATCCTTGATCACACACACACACACACACACACACACACACACACACACACACACACACACACACACAAACATGTAAGGAAACACACACTGGGTTGAGACGCCGGGCAGAATAAAGAATGTGGTGACGTCCCATTAACATATAGATAATTAGCTGCTCCAACCGCGGCCGTCCCTCCAACACCCTAATCCCCTGACAAAGCCTTTGACTACCACTATCACAAACACCATGTTGACGCCGACGCAGCTCTTAGGAGGCCATCTTGTTTGGCTTATTCACCATGACACGCTTCTATCAGAAGAAGATGAAGGAGGTGATGATTTATGAGGGTGTAATCCATAACCAATGCCATTCCTTGTGTATTTTCTGGGAGAAAAAGCCGGGGTGGAGTTGTAAACTAATGGACCAGCAGGTTTGAACACTGGGACTTGATAACTTTGGCTGGGAGATTTATGGTGATCGTAAAGCTACGTCAGGGACAAAGAAGAGAGGAAATATGAGTCGGACTACTAATGGCTAGGTTATCACACAGAGTTTGACTCAATGCCAAACACACAGACACATGGCAAGCGCGCACACACACACACACGCACACAAAGGGGTTTGTATTCCCATTTCATCATGTATATGTGAATGCTTTATTCAAACTCTAATGATCTTTCTTAAGAAATGTGAAAGACATGATTTTAAGGAAAATGTTATTTGGAGTAATACATTAAGCACTGTCGACTTGAGACACGATTTTCCCAGTAACATAAATTTGATTTTATAACTCTCGAAGACTCCCCACTTTTCCCTCATCTCTTCCCTCTCTCTCTCTCTTTTTTTTTTTAAACATTTTGTAATTACTTTGACGCACTACATCAAAAGCGAAGTAATAATAGTCGTAATTTAATCTATTCACACAAGTCATTTTCATAAACTCCTGCCTCTCCCTGCTTAATGTGCGTTTCATTCATTATTGATCACATGCTGATGATGTGGTAATGACAATGGCATTGTTTTTTTTCTTCTTCTTTTCCTTAAATGTGGACCTTGTGATTCAGGGTTTTCATTAAAGGCAGCACACCGGGCCTCTGGATTATCAAGGGAAAACAAAAGATAATTAACATGAGGAGGAATGCAGGAGAGTCACTCCCAACACCACCAATCCCACCTCCCCTAGTTCACTGCACCCAGGTTCTTTGCACACACGGTGTAGCTCTCCTTCAGCCAAACGGCATAATTACTGAGGACTCATTTCTCTCCTTTCATTCTATTTCTCCATCTCCTCCCTCCTCTCCGCCTCCATCTATTCTTTCTGAATGGAGATCAAGATAGTAGGGTTGTGGACAGGACAACCCCCCCACCCCCTTTCAGGTCAAAGTTGTTACTGACTAGGACTCAGAGTGAAAACATAACACCACGATTTCATTGTGCATTGTAACATCACATTCTTGAGTACATGACAACTGCAAAGTGCCCTCATTACATTTACATTTAAAGTGTTTAGTTGACACTGATTCGGGGTGGCTTACAGTTTACAATGACTGCAGTGAGCTTTCAGTTTCTAGATCACAAACAGAAACAACCAAGAGGAAGGACTACAGTACAAAGAAGATGTCATTTCACAAAACATTTGAAAGAATGATGTAGAAATGGGGAAGCATAAAAAGATGATGTGCGTGTGCTGTATTCACTTGTTTCTTACTCTTTATCAGGCACATTACTGTATGAACATGTCATAGATATCCAGCAGCCAGCTCCGTGAGTTACAGCTTTTACCATACGTTGGCAGAAAGCCCCCGTTGCTATCCGTCCATCTTTCTGTCCACTGCTTTTGTCTATCTACCTGTCTCCCTGTCTCCTCCTCACCTCACTCGCTCCCTCCTGCCACACAACCAACGACCACAGTAGTCTGCGACTGACGGCTCTGAGTGAAAGCCAAGGATTTTTATTAAGGAGTAGGGACAGCATTCATTTTTTAAAACCTCCTCAATAAAATATCATACGGTCGCTCCACATTCCTCAGAATTATAATGACATGAATATTTAAATTTAAATGCATTCCGAGCACGCCGGTTTTCTCTTCTTCACGACGGCATCAGATCTCATTTTCTACTTAAGCTCCTCCATCATGTTTATGCATATCCACATGCATGATACATATCTCGTTTTTTTTTTTTTTTTTTTTTTAAAGCTCCTTAATGCAGGCCTGATAATTTTGCTTGACTTTAATGGGGAATGACTCCTCATTGGCAAGCTTTTCTCTTTAAGACAAAAATAAAAAAAAATATGATCAAATGCCCCTTTCATGTGGAACAGAGGCTGTTTTTGAAACTTATTACTCCCTCTCTCCCTCTGTTGCCTCCGCTGCGAGTAAATAGATCAAAAAAGGAGGCGCAACTTTATATTCTAGTTTTGAAGCATTCTGTAATTGGCCACATTTAATTGATATCCCTCAAGCCCATAATTATAATGTAAAAAAAGAAAGAGGAGGAAACACAGTCTTCTATCACAGAGATGCTATTTTACTTTCTTCATATGAATGAATACTTGATGGAAAATATGTCAGAAAATGGAAGAGAAATCAAGTTTATGATTCATTTTAACTCCAGATGGCAAGTATTGATTGATAATTTCGGTGTGTATCATTATGTTGGATAACGGAGTCGTTGAGGCTGGAATGGACCCTTGTGAGTTTCGCTCTCCGGGAGCTCGTACTCTCTGATCTCTCCTCCTCACTGACAAGGAGCATCACTTCCTTCCCTGATGGAGAGGGAATGGTGCGCAGATAAGACTTTGTCATCTGCAGTATGTCTTTTTCTGACACCCTGCAGATGACTCGTTTGGACTCCAAGAGATGGTTAACTGAAGGAGACGTTAAAAAACTCACTACTGTCAATCTGTATCTCTGGTTTTCTACGTATAGGGATGATTCTTCGATGGTATGATGGGCAATACTCATCTGCAACGGATGCCAGTTTCGACGTTGTGACTTGAGCCTAATTCATTTTAAATCTACTGAGACAAAGGGATTGAACAATTAATGTAAGAGGACTGTTTTTTTTTTGTTTTTTTTACTGAGATTGTAGTGAGGAATAAAGAATTTCACAATCAAATCTTTCCATTCTAGCGAATCTCATTCACTCTGCGGTCATTGGGACGGGTCAGTATACCGTTAGCAAAAGCTAGGGATATAAAGATTTCAAATAATGTGTCCTTCTGCCTGGCAACCTGTTGAGCAAAAAGAGTTCCAAGTCACAAATGATCAGCTTTCCATCTGCCTGTCTGTGTGGTTCGATCTCACTCTAGTGCCAGAGCTGAATGAGATGAGGAGAGATGGTGAGGCTAAAATCAAGGACTCACCACCTAGGACCTCAGCCATCGGAGCTGTCACAAGCCAAAATGACTAAATGTGCCAATACGAACACGTGTCAGGACTTCATTTACACTATTCTCCTCGATGGTGACTTATCTTATTCCCTCTCCATTTGGCCCCCAAAAAGCTGATGTCACACAATGACAAGTGACCACGGTGGAATATTGAGGAGAGGACAGTTAACTCCATAATCACACCACTGTGCTCTTTATCTGTCATTGTGTCATGAACAAGAGGGAGACAATTTCAACTGGGGAGAGAGAAATTACACGTTTCCCCTCTGCAGGTGCCATGATACTGGTCTTCTATAGGGAACTGAGCATGATGACAAGAGGCTAAAGAGCGCTGAGCGGGACCAAAGAGACAAGATCAATTTCAGTCCTCTTGATCCCGTGACCCCAGAGCCCAGAGAGTGTCTCTCTGGGAGCCCCAGCTGAGTGTGCCGAGGCTGGGTGACTTTGAAGTTGGGTCGGGGGAGGCAGGGAGGTTGGTACTGTGGATTGGCGGAGGACTGGAAAATACTGCCGTGTCTGTGTGTGTGTGTGTGTGTTGTGTGTGTGTGTGTGTGTGTGTGTGTGTGTGTGTGTGTGTGTGTGTGTGTGTGTGTGTGCCCCCTGGTGTGTGTTTGTGCCTGTGAAGAGGAATGGGAGGGTTCGAGGTAAATGACAGTAACATGGTCACATCCTTGGATGAAATGGGCGACGGAGGCAGATGGGGGTACTTGGCATTTCCTGCGCCGACGAGACCGGCTTGTTTGTTGGTGCCTAATGAGCTCTCGGACTCCTTTAATGAGAGGACTGAATCCATTATCATCATCATATCAAAAGGAGGCCCTTGCTCTAAACAGCTCCCCACATTAGCAGGACTTACCCTTGTTGCACCATTTGATCAGCAAAGGCAGCAGGGTTGTTTTTTTTAGACACACACACACACACACACACACACACACACACACACACACACACACACACACAAGACTACACACCCTTTATGCAGCCTTGATGCGAACATGCATGCAAATACACATGAAGTACCTAAATGGGAGATGGAAATACACTGTCACACATACAAACATTCATGGCTTTTGAAAGTGAACTATGATACAAACTAAGAGCAGGATGACATGCTGAATAAAAGACAGCGAGCGAGAGCGAGAGATGGAGAGACAAAGTGAAGAAAAAGAGCTATAGAGCAAAAGCAAAATAGGGCACCCTGGAGAAGCACAGAGAAGAGGAAAAAAAAAAAAAAGGTTGTGATTCATAAATAAACACTGAGTGCAGATATAGTGATATAATGGCATGCCAGCAGAGAGGGACAGATTCCATTTCCATCGCCTTCACCACCTTTTCCATCGACATCAAAGGACCAATTAAGGTCCCAGTGAAGCTGGCCGTCAAGGCTGCAGTGGAGGTCCTGTCAGCGTTAGCCTGCCCTCAGTGCTGCTGTCTCTGTCTCAACCTTACACTGCTGACACTAGTGACAAGGACCCCTTACTGAACCTGCCCGCCTGCCTGCCTGTCTGCCTCAATTCTGCTTACCCAATGTATGCATTTCCCTCTCTCTTGCTAGCTTTGTTTCTTTTTTACCTCTTGCTCGTCGCACTCTTTCCACCACTTGCACTCCTCTCTTAAAGTTTTGTCTCCCTCTCTTTTATATCTTTTTGTAGTTATTCCTCTCTGTTGAAAGCTTTTAATTTGGCACAGCGCCGCCCTCAATGGTACAGTACAAGCGCTGGCAAATAGCTTTCTCAGAACTGAGCATCGATGTGAGAGAAGAAGAAACACTTTCTCTCTCTTAGTTTGATAACTTCTTCGTTGCACCATTCACCCCCCACCCCTCCATGTCCTCCTCATGTATCTTTGGAATTACTGAAATGTTAACGTGCCTTTGCTGCCTTTGATATTTAAGACAAAAGGGTACAGCTGTGCAGGCTGCACACACACAGACACAGGGCCAACTGGAAATGGGAAAGGAGCTTTAATCTCACTCTTTGTCATGCTCCAAAGAGTTCCTCCTCCCTGTGTATTTTTCTGAATCTCTTTGGTTCATCCTTCGCCTACCTCTCTGCCCTTTTCCGCTCGCAATTCCCGCATTCATAATGGCACAGCACAGCGCGGCACCGAAGTGTGGGCAACAATTAATGAGTGGCTGTTTTTCGATCCACTGATCACATTGTGGTTGCTACAATTGATTGCATCTCTGAAACAAAAACCCATAACAGGAGGTGTATTTTTTTCTGTGACAGAAGAAGAAGCACAAAAGAATGACTTGTGAGGAAAGATTAAATGGCAGACCCCGTAGCGTGAGAGATATGGCTTTAGGATTGATAGGTGACACCGGCCTTCCTTGTGTAACAATTATAAAAAATTACAGATTTATGTTTGTAAAAAATAAAAATAAAAATAAAAACACAAACAGACTAACAGAATGCTTGTGACATACCGTGCTCATCCACCAGCCTAATGCTGATACGCCACAGTATCTGACATCATGGTATCATTGTCAATTGCCTGGCATAGTTCCACCCTGAGGACAACAATGATACCATGGCACAAAGGCAGCTATGCTAGTCTCTCTCCCTCTCTTCCAGCGATTCACCCCCTTCCTCATCTCCCTCCCTCCCTTTGGTATCTTTCCAGTGCAGTGGCCTCCGTTTACCACCATAACCCAAATTAGCTGGGCATGCGTTATCCTCTTCATCGCTCTGTGCCGTTAGGAGAGGAGAGGGGGGGGGGTGAATGTGGCAGAATTTCCTTTCTGCCTCTGTGACAGCGCTATCTGACAGCGTTTTACATCTCCCCTGCTCTCCCCTCACTACACTCCACTGTCAGACAAAGAAATTAATACCCCCAGTGACTGTGTTTTAATTAAGCAATTTCATGCAAATTACACATTTTAGATTGTCAAATAATATACTGCGCAAAATTGTAGGCAGGCTGATCTGATATGCATGGAGTGTTATTCTTCCAGGCACTGTGCATACATGGAAAATGAACAAAAATGCTAATTTCTAATCTATTATGCAAACAGTGGAGATACTTACATAGATTTGCATGCCTTTCTCGGATAAATACAGCTCTTGAATTCTATGTATAGAATGATTTCTTAAGCAGTCTTTGCCATTGTTATTTATCTTATTTTGTCTTTATTTCAATCATATCTTTTTATCTTTTTTTATTTTTTTACTTTTCAAGCAATGCATATTCCTTAAAATCTGTGGCCTGTGCAGCAGGATAAGGTAAATAAACATATGTGGAACAAATATGCTTTTAAGTTCATCATTAAACACTGTTTCAAGATCTCATTGACAATGAATAATTAGGAGAGGACTGTCTGACAATCACAGAACTTGACATAAAAAAAAAAATCCTATTTGAATATTCTCTTTCCTAATACAGTCTAATGAAACATAGAGCCCTAACTAATATTAGTAATCCACACTACTCTCCATCTTTTCCCATTAGCACATTGAACTTATTTAGAATTCATTATAATCCCCAAGCCTTTTAGTACACTGGAATCAGTAATGATGACAAAATGAATGTAACATTATACTTTATTATAGCCGGCTTGATTTAATCTGGGGTTGCCGCCATATGAGAGTCCTCAGAAATACCCCTCTTGAAAACCACGAGTGTCAAAAGTCAGCATGCGCAGGTACTGAGTCAAAAAGCAAAATCTGAAGAGCTGAAAGCTTGAGAAGGGGTCTTGCTGTTTCTTTGTGATTCAAATTAATTTAATCAAAGGTTTGTTTCTATATGCAGCCACTTAATAGTGTATATTTCTGCATACAATGAGACTCCAGTGAATTGCAATCCATCCAGTGCCCCCTTCCATTTTGCTCTAAAGGGAAAAAATTGCAGGATAAGAGCAGTAGAAGCCGAGACTAATGGTAGGGTTTGTGAGAGTTGTTGACGTGCTTTCTGCATATTCAGAACAGCGTGCCTTTCAATGGTTGTAGATTCATACAATAACCAAGACTTTTTTCTTTTCCTCACCCTGTGGTATAATAAAATCTGGATGAACAATAGGGAAACATGTTCACCACGCAGTCTAAAACATTGTGGGGTAATTACAGGAGCTCTGCATATTCCAGCTCAACATGACGCTGCTCACAGGTCCCTCGACTGTGCGCTCCCGCGGTGAGGCCCTTTTTACATTCTACCTCTCATCTCACTGAAGTCAACTCAGGTCCAGGCCACCGGAAGACGACGGCCACTAAACAGCTTCTTGAACTCGAAAGCGGGCTTCTTCTAAGACACAGTATGGCGGCTTCAGGCTCGGTGAATACCGTATGCTGGTGGAGGGGGGGGGAAGGGGGTGGGCAGAGGACAGGGATGGATGGAGGGCTTAGAAAGGAGATGGAGAAGAAAAAAAAATAAATACAAAAGTACAACCTCTAATGACTATTTACTTCCAGGATGTGCGAGATCCGAATACTTGTCACCTTTTTACATTTATTTTCCATTACGTAATTATACATGTGGTTAATACAAGATTCAAGACTGACTTTATAATAGAAGCCTCCTCTTCTCCTTTTTTCTGCATCAAGGGAATGGTTGGCTATCCATATCTGACAATCAAGCTAGTTACTAAATAATTAATTAAAGCCCAACTGCATAATATGCTGTGCTGTGTATATTTGACCACCTTTATGACCTCCTCTCTTCTTGGTCTGTCTAGTCTCATCATGTCCTCACCCTCCATTTTTTTCTCCCTTTCAAAGGCATCCCTTTCCCACCAGCCACACTGAGGCGCTACCCTCCCACTCCCTCCAAACTAAACAGTAACCTGAAAATCCCCGTCATCCCTCTGTGACTCCTGGGTGAACCTACAGAATCACTCGAGGCCAGGCGGAGGCCAGGCGGAGGCCAGGCGGAGGCCAGGCGGAGGCCCGCGTCTTGCAGTCCGGTCCCGTGGATGTAAACAGAGACGCTGGCGACGGGCAGCGAGCGAGACAGCAGAAGAAGTAGGGAGCTGGCGGGAGCCGTCAGCTGCACACTCCCAACCTCCTCACTGGGTATTAGACGGTGATTAGAAGATTCGCTGTGCCATCTGATTACCACATGGCAACAGCCTTTATTGATCCCAGGTGGGCAGAGGGTAAATGTTTATAGTATACCGCTCGGGTGAAAAGCAGGGGGAAAATGATTCAAACGCAGCAGTCAAACAGTGAAGCTCGGGCCAGAGACAGAGTGAGATTAGAGTTGAACTTCAAGTCAATGTGGCAGTGACAACGACTTGGCAGAGAAGTGGGAATGATGTAATAGGATAAACAAAAGGGTAGTGCAGTGTTGGTAGGCATCACAAGGCTCCATCATGACATTATATCCCTGTAGTGTAATTACCGCAATGATATTTCATAGATAAGTTGTGCCATGCAAGAGTTGTCCCATTCAAATGCCAAAAAAGGTTTTTAAGACGGCTTTACAAAGTGAGTAATGAGGTATGCTTATTGAGTACAAGATTACTCAGAAGGTCATTAGTCACACAGATTGTTGGACAAAATATCACGGTAACGCTCTGTTGTCGTTAGCAAATGCAAGAAAAATATAAATGCCCTTAAATCATCTTTTGGTTACAGGACAGTCTGTGCCTGAGCATTACTCAAAAGTGTCGGGGAGGTCAGGAAACTGGAAATCATTGCACAGTGTCCTTCTCTTCCTCTCCACGCGTTCTCCTCTTATTGAAAACTATGAAAAGCGAGAGGCCGACAACAACAGGCCCTGGTGTTGTGCTTGCTCATTAAGTCTGCCCGGAGGTAAGCCAATTGATCTGCAATTCATTCTCACAAGCGTTAAATCGATGCAGAGAGACATGAAAAGCCCCAGGTTTTTACGACTTCAGTCACAGATTCCTGAAACGCTTTGTAACAGCAGATAATGGTAATCTGCCTTGTTTGTGACTCAGTACTGAGCAATCAATATGGTAAAAAGGAAGGGGGGGAAACGTTACGCACCCTGAGAGGAAGTTGATTCGAATGAAAAAACAATAGTGCTTTTTTCTTTCTTCCTGAGTCTATGTTGTCTATACTTCCAGATAGATCAGCGATCATTTTATATGCATGCACCGTCTGTCCCGATGCCTTAATGGGGCACAGTAGAGCCACTCTAAATCAACCCACCTCAAGATAAATGATCACAAACCTCATCCACTTACATATACCACATATAAACTAGCTCTCTAATCATAGCATGAGACCTCCATCACATATGCAAACACACAAACAATAGTACTTCATTGCTCAGAGTACAGTATGTGACACCTGAGCGATCCATTACAGCTCGTTGCATATTGATTGACAAAGCAGCAACATAAAGTAATTATAATTGATTCCAGATGAGACTTGGCCTGCCATACACAGATCCTCCTCCTCCTCATCTTTTCTCTCCCTCTCTCTCTCTCTCTCTATCTCACTTACTGCTTGGAATCTGAATAGGGAGCTCGGGTAATTAGGTCATGCTGTTAAATTTTTAATGATCTCTGAAATCATATTCATGCTCACAGTGTGTCAGGTACACGTACAGCCAGCCTGGAGTGATACATCACCATTCTATGACATGAACAGAAGGCCTTAGCCATTTAATTGTGTGACCTTTTCGACCAAGCACCGGGTGAAGCCATCGGGAGAGAGAGGTATTTAGTGGGAAAATGAGTGATTGGGTATTGGTGAGATGTACAATGCACAAGCTCGTCATAATAAAACAGACTCAGACATTTGCGCGTGTGTGTGTGTGTGTGTGTGTGTGTGTGTGTGTGTGTGTGTGTGTGTGTGTGTGTGTGTGTGTGTGTGTGTGTGTGTGCATTCAAAGGTGTTTGCGAAGGAAGAGTCCATGTTGAGGTAGTTTGATAGTAGTTTTTGTGCTGCATTGTTATGAAGGTGGTGGCTCAGACGTGGTCAAGGTTCAGGCCAAAGGGTATAAAGGTCAGACACGGAGACAAAGGCTGGGAACATTGGCTGGCAGATATCCCATAATTTTTAACTGCATCTGATCATCATCTTTCTGATTGAACATGTGAAAGGAAAAACGCAGGAAGGAAAAACATCCTATTCACATCTGCAAGAATATTTCTTTATTGTAGTACTATTTGATTTAGTACTCTAGAAACTTCCTGGTTAGTAGTAATAAACTGTTGATATATACAGGCAAAATACCGGTTATAAACTGTTGTAGATGCAATAATTCCAATGTTATTCCATTGTTTACTTGACAATGGCTACATGACTAAATAGGGATTATTTTTCTGATATTTTTAGACGTTTTTAATGAAAATACAGTAAATAATCAGTACATCAGCTTAAACTGCTGATAGTGTTAATAATAATCCAACAAAGTCTAATTTTAGGCACAATTGTGCTATTGTTGTGGACACTGACCACTTGGATCACCAGGGGGGGGCATTGCATTCTCACAGGCCAAAGTCTGTGTCCAGATTGAAGTGTATAGGAAACACAAACTGCAAACACCAACACACAGATGGGCCAGTGTTATCTAGTGCTAGAAAAACAGCTAGGACTTTATTTTTATTCCATTGTATTCAATCATCTCCGTGTTATATGCAACATGTTATTTGACTTTAATGGAATCAAAGACTAGACTATGGTATTGTATTCCACTGTCATGTGACTCACTGACCTGGGTGCTTAACCTGTTTTGGGGGCTATTTTTATCCTGAATCTGAGCCGACAAAGTCAACTCTGTGGAAGTGCTCTTGACCTTTCGCCACATCACTTACAGATAGTCAAAGCATAGTCTCTCTTCATACACCAGTGGGTCAAAAGACTGCACGTAGACTACTATAAAACTACATACTGCATGGGAAAAGGACACGGTGAGAAACAGACCGAGAGCTTACAAGAGTTGCGAGCGAGTACCTTGTTCACCTCACACATGTAAAATCCTTCATTAGTGAGTGATTGTCTCATCCTGCGCCAGCATTTGACAGTAACGTGGGCTTGATCCCCTATAATTACCCTTCCCACGGAAATGATTGCATCTTGAGTTTCCAAACTGACAACTCTATTTGGACACAAGTAATCCGCTTTCTTGGCTGCGGCTGATACCTGAGTATAATCTGCCCAGTGAAGCAGCAAGGAATGGCAGCACGCTCTCTTGCAGCCGCGGCATGAAACACAAACGATGAAGCTACTCTGCCCTGTTGCACTCCGGTAATTTAGCCCATCCTGGGTTTGTGGGTTTTGAAGCATTATTTATTTATTTTTTTTTCTGGCTTCATCATTGTGGGGGCTTGCATGGCTGGTAGGAAATGGAGATGTAAATGGGGATAGGTTGCCAGCCTATGTAGTGTGTGATGTGATCCGCAGATTAGTTTGCTCCGGTATGGCGCAATCCAGAGATCAGATTAAGCCATGTTCGTCCACTAAAAAGTGGTGGGTATTGGACTGGACTGTGGACTTTCTGTAGGGGATAAATTGCACCACAGAACGCTGCTAAATGCTATCTCACATTATACTAAACCCCTCCGCCATGTCTGATAAAAACCGACATATATTTCTATTTTTTCTCGCAATCAAACAGCAGTTTTGACTTCTATCAGCTTTGATTTCAAACTCTTTCACAGCAGACACAAACACATGCTATGAAATTTAACATGTTCACAAGCTGGTGTATCAAGTAGTATATCGGACAGATGTGGGTGAGATTTTGTTGTTGACTTGAGACATCCTCTGGGAGTTGAGTATGTATTAGTCACAGTGATTCTCTGTCTATTCATAGCAGTAATTTGACACAAATCGCAGCACATACAGAGGTGTTAAAGCTGAACCAGATTGTGGAAATAAATTGTGGATGTGATGCTTCTGCGCAGAAAAGACAAAGACCAGGAAGAAAAGGAAAAGTCAACAGAGCCAGGCCAAGAGCAAATTAATAGAAATGGCACCTTAAAACCGACTTAACAACTTGGTGCTTTCCATTCATTAGTGTGCCCTGCCGTTAATACATCATTGTGTGAGAGGCATGAAGGACAGGCAGTGACGGGATTACACCCCCTTCTAATAGCACGTTGCTGAAATTAAAATTCACAGGGAGACGATGCATCAGGGAAAATTGAACGGAGGCAGTTGCATGATGGAGTTGAGAGAAAGAAAAAAAAAAAGAGTGGAGGATGTTTGGGCGGGGGGATAAATAACAGAGGATGAAATGACTCCCATAAATAGAGCTGGAGTCTGGAAGGCCATTAGGCGCGATGCAGCCAACATGACAAGGCAATGATGCTGGGTAAATACTCGCTATTTATTCATTTAAATATCGTTCAGCTGGCTGAAATAATCACAACGAACATCCGCTGCCATAGCACAAGATTAAGCGGCCAAATAACATGCAATGATATAAAAAAACAATTTTGTGTAGCTCATTTACAGTGGGGAAAATACCACTTGACACAGACTATTGTAGCTGCACTTGGGAAGCAAAAGCATAACTGATTTCATTTTCAGCAGCCGATTCCTCTAAATCAGGAGGGACTAACACGATCAGCCTTTCACGGCCTGTTTATGTATTTATGTATTTATCTATTTACATTACCAAGGGAGTTGTGGTGAATGCGTGGTTGTCATGTTTGCAGAATCCCTATTTGCTAATAAGGCTAAGCCTCTTCTCATGAGCCTGGAGCCACAGAGCTAAGCTCTCCAACTCTGGTTCAATATCTGGAGTCAAAAGGAAATCAATTGACTAATAAGAGAGGTTGTCACAGTGTCAATATTGGCTTTTTATTGGATAAAGACACTAGACAGGGTATTTCGGCAAGGGGAATGTGCTTGGAAAGCCATAAGTCCACATAAAGTATGACAGTCAAAAGTTAAAGTGCAATTTGCCATCCACTGAAGTCTATCAGCACTCAGCAAATCATGACTCACAAGGTTAAAGGTCAAATAAAAATTCAAATAAGAAATGGTCTGATGTGAGATCAGTTTCTGCAGATATTCAAAAAGAGACACAGTAAGAGGGTCTAGCCCTTTCAACTCTGCTCTCAATGGGATGAGTCCCTCCACTTCTGGTGCTGAGGCCAGGGCTGGAAGAAAAAACAGAGGCGCTTTTTTCCATATGCAGCTGTGTCTGTGTGTGTGTGTGTGTGTGTGTGTGTGTGTGTGTGTGTGTGTGTGTGTGTGTGTGTGTGTGTGTGTGTGTGTGTGTGCTGAGCAGAGAAAGAAGAGAGACATGCACCGAGCACGTTCTGGAGAGTTACTTTATGATTTGATGTCTCAGGGCATCTGAGGTCACTAATAAGAATGTGTTTATGCAGGGAGTATGAGTATCTTTGACTTTTTCTGTCCTCCCTCTTTCTCTCCACCCTCATTCTCTCCGTTTTTAATTATTTACAGTTTTTCAGGAAAAAAGAGAGAAATAAGTAGTCAAGCTTTTGGACATTCCTGATGCTGTGCTGCACTTTCCCTCTGAAACTTCATGCATATTTAAAGTTAATAAAGCATATTCCTTACCTTTTATCCAGGGCTTTTTAATGCAGGGCATAAAGCGAGAGAAAAGTATGTGTGTGTGTGTGTGTGCGTGGTGTGTGTGTGTGTGTGTGTGTGTGTGTGTGTGTGTGTGTGTATATATATATGTGTGTGCAACCAGTTATCTACTGTCCTCAATAAGCCAACTCTCAGAAAGTAAAATCAAATCCATGATCAGCACCACCACAAATTAGAGCACATTCTTCAATGATTTCATGACCTCAGACCTAGACTCTTGGACAGTTACATCACGTATCGCTACAAATACTGACTCTTCTTTAGATGCCATCATGTATCTGCCATCTACTAGTGTCAAAAGTGAAAGTAATGTCCCAGTGAAAAATCATGAATAAATAAAGCAGTGGGGCAGTTGAGCCACGGGGCGGCATTAGGATTAACATCTGGATGGTGTATTTAATGACAGCTACTATATGAAAAGCTAAAATAAGCTAGTAATGAGAAGGCGCATGTGCAATATGTATGCCTAAATGTGCAGTTATGTCTGTTTTTTTTCTCATTATGTTTGATTGTTTTAAAGGCCTGCCTGGCTTAGGGCTGAACTATATTGCTTGATTTATTTATTTAATTATTATTTAACAGGGAAATCGCACATTAATAAACATTGCCATAAATGTGCAAGTGTTAGCCAAGAAGCTATTTTTCATCTGTAGTCCCTGGACAGATGTTACGAAGTCACCCTAAAACAGAATATAATATTACAATTACAAAGTTATCAAGATCATTTATAAGCATGCAGAGCAATAATGAAAAGTTTTAGTCCAGAAGACCATCATACTTCATTGTAAGTTGCTATTTTGCAACACAGACACATATTAAAATACATGAAAAGCAATGAAATGGGGGAATATTAATGCCAATAGAAATATGGACTAGGTAATACAACATTGTGCTGCATTATTAGATACTAATTGAAACGTCCAAAGCAGGGACACAGACATTAAACGCAGTACAGAAAATACATAAATCCCTCTAGCAAAATAAAAGCAATGGTGATAGCAAGATAGTGAAGAAAGTGACAGTAGACAGCAAGGTGCCTGCCGACAGAGCGGAGTGCTAATTAACTACTGTACTTCTGAAGGAGCTCTAAATAAACTGTATGTGTCCCATTCTTGTGCTGGGATATAGTATACAGTTTCATATCACTGAAAACTGATCTGAGTTTTGGACTTGTGTTTGGACAAACAAGCAATTTGAAAAAGTTTAACCACATTAATTGAATAACCAAATCAAAATCAAAACATAATTGATAGACTGATTATTGTAACTAATCCTAAAGATGCATGCATTTGAGGTACAGAAATGCTAAAGATATATTATGTAAGTTACAAAGTGTTGCCATGACATAGTTTGTCAACCAGAGAGTTCTGAAAAGTTTATTTCTTAACTGTATAATGTTCCAATCAGTACATATCTTCGTCACAATTTTTAACAACCAGATTTAAGTGAAGAAGAACTGCTCGGTATATTATCAGATTATTTTAACTCTCAAACATCAATATCAGTTTAAAACAAATCCAGTATCAGTCCGGCTCTAGTGCTTTGTGCATGAGCAGGTGCATGTGCATGTCTGAGTGGTTTGGTCAAACCGGTGTGTGTGTGTGTGTGTGTGTGTGTGTGTGTGTGTGTGTGTGTGTGTGTGTGTGTTGCTGCGAACAAAAGGCTGCTGGATGGAGGATTTGGAGGGAAGTCTTGACTGGGGATCCTCATAAATCACTGGTCTAGCTGCTTGATTCTGACAAGCCTGTATAGCTTTATCTGCTGCTGCTGTTCGCTCTCGTGCCCGCCTGCCTGTTCGCCTCCTGTTTATGCATATCCAGTGGATATCCCACCTATTCTCTCCTCTCTTTGGATAGCCCTCCTCCCTCTTCCTCCCTCTCTCTTCCCTCCTCTTAACTCCTTTCCTTTCTCTTCGGTTGTCTACCTACATATTTGTGTTACCTTCTCTCACTTCCTGACTCTGATTCCCTTCCAGTAGGCCTGGTCTTTCCAAGGCCTGGCCAAGCCTAGAGCCTCCCAAAGACCCTATTTTCCTCCTCTGCCCGCTTAATTGATTCTGCTGGGGCAAAAAAGAAGAAGAGATATATACCTCATAACTTATTTATGCAGCCCTTTGATATGTGTGATATTTAAGAAGGGTTAATATGTATAGGGTTAATCCTTGAGGAGGGAGATGTGTGAAAGTTTCATGAAGTACTGACCAATAAGATGAGATAAAATGAAATAAATCGAAAGTTGGAAGTTGCGGCACAGGCCTCTCTCTGTAGGACGTTGCTACGTTCGCATACCAAAAACCAAATCAGGGAATGAAATCAACTTTTGAGGAATTTATTTTGGCTATAAAATCCTGAATCCAACTTTCAACAGACCACCTGGGAGAGCTTGCACATTTTTCTGCTGTTTTTTTATAAAGGGAAATAGAAAGTGAGGCATAAGGAGCGGTGGTAAGGTTTCCAGTTATGGCAATTCTGAAACCAAAAATGCAATGCATATACATATGCCATTTACCTTCTGGTGCAAGTGTAGACACTATATTTGTGCGAAAGCCCACGCACATGTATGTATAGTCTGTGGGTGCTGACAGAGAGAGGGGAGACCATGCTCAGAGGCTTGTGGGGCTGCGGTCCCAGCATATTCATAAATCAGGCCTTTCAGGGAGCTGTCAGAGGCTCCATAATGAGGGTCATTACTCAGGCAGGGTGTCAAAGCTACTATCACAGGGACCCGTCCCTGGAAATCACACTCACTCTGCTCCTTGTTAAATAAACAGTGCAGTATACAAAATGGCAAACAAGCTGAGGGTCAATCTGATGCAGTGCGGGGCCAGGCAGGCCTCCTGAGTAATTTACCCTCGGGGAATACCTCTCGGCTGGGGAGATGGATTATAGAAGGCCCTCGAAGAAAGATTAATGGAAATAAAAAAAAATAAAAAAAGAAAGAGAGGAAAAGAAAAATTTAAGATAGTGAGAGAAAAGGAGGGATGAGGAATTTGGAGAGCGACAAACAAAGATGGACAGACCGATGGATAAAAGAGAAAAGTACTGTCAATTTAACGGTTTAAATGGTCCCATCATCCGCGCCCATTTGCATGTGCTCCTAACATGCGTCCTTTGCTTCTTTACACAAAGCAGAAATCTGCAAGTTTGAAAAAAAATCCAATATTGTCAGAGCCCGTTTTTTGCTGACATGAGGAAGTGGCACCTATCTTTGGTCTGAGCTCACAGCGCTGATGTAATGGCCTAGTAATAACAGTGTCTGAATCTCCGTTATCAAATATTCATCCTTTTATTGCCTTGCTAATATCTAACACACAGCTTTATTAATTTGGGGTGGAGGAGGTGGTGTGGCTTGGCGGGTAATGGCAGATCAGAGAGTTATGATAAAGAAGACGGACGTCTGAATTGTCTCCGTAGTGCGAAAGTAGATTCCCTCTGGAATACAACTACTTCGGTGTCTTCTATCGAGCCTGGTCTTCATTTTAAGTTAATTATTGTTAATTATTCACATTTTACTACAGATGTCATGTTAGCACAAATCTTTTTTACTCAGAGCAACCATTATGCAGTAATTCTACTGGTGTCAAAACACACTCATCTTAATACACCAGTAAAAGAGCAATGAGCAGTTGTTAATATTTATACCTTTACTCTTCGTTGTAATACACTACATCATATCTATGTGTGAGAGGGCATGCCCTGCGCACGCACACACACACACACGCGTGCACAGACAAACACACACACACACACACACACACACACACACACACACACACACACACACACACACACACACACACACACACAGTTTCCTCTAAAATAACCATTTACAGACTAAAAACTTCCTTAATCTCTTTCATTAAAGATGTAAATTATCGATAACGTTTAATATTTCAGTCACTTCCTTGTTCTGCTATACAAAAACAGTGCAATTGCCACATGGGGTCTGTTCAAGGACAAAATATTGAATACATCCTACAGTAACGCCGATGTGGCCTCTTCTCTGTTCTCCCCACTAACCAAACAGCTAGGAGTGCTGCTTTTTTTTTTTTTTTTTCTTCACACACTGATTTTCAGCTCACCTACCTGAAGGCAAAAAGATTAATCTTTTACATCTGTGAGTTTTAGACAGGCGCTCATGCTGTGCGAGACACTGCTAAAGCAGCCAGCCCTTACGCAATGCCAATTAATGATTTTGTCATTTCAGTGACGGGAGGGGGGTGCTGTGAGTTTGTCAGCGTACTTTTAAGGCACAACTGCCATTGTAATTTGCGGGCCATCTGTTTCAGTGGTGGAGTTAAGAGAGGGGGAGAGAGAGAGAGAGAGGGAGGGAGAGGGAAGTGAAGCTGTGAGGAAGACAGTAGACGTGTGATGATGCGTTTGTGCGACTCGCTAGCGTAGAGTGCACGCTGGCTGCCATGTCTTGGGGACATGCAGGGAACATATGTTGTCTTGGAGCCCCAGGGCTGACATTGAAGATGAGGAAAGACAGTACTTCAAGGCACATGTTTTCCCTGAAGTGAGGCTGCCACAGCCTATACGGCTCAGAGTATTGACAAGTCTCCTGTGGACCACCAAATGTTGAGATTTACACACAAATGTAAAGAGCGACTAACAAAGTGCTTGCGACCACCTGAGATTCCCCAGACTGAACAGAACGGGACATATGCCTCCCAAAAACGGGATCATTTCATCAGATTAGCCTGAAGGAGATGCATAATCACACGTTACTCTACACGCACCTGCGGCTGCGCTTGTAGCTCTAAGTGTGCTCAGCGGTACCACAGCTGAGCTAAGGCTAGGGAACACTAAAGACTATACATTTCCATACAAATAACATGCTACGATTGCTGTGCTTGGTACTGTGTAATTACCGCAAAGAAGGCCTTGATGTTTTGGTAACAATCTGAGATAATGTTGTGCAGCTAATATGCACTTCCTCGAGTTAAAATATTCAAGTCATCTTCACAGTCTACCCCATAATGACTCTATCCTTAGAATAAATCTGCTGACCACATGGCTCATTATGTTTAATAAAACTTAGCATCCATGTTTTAGATACTACTTTGAGTGCATATGCTGTGCACCTAAATTGAACTAATCAAACCTACGACGGTGTACTGTAAGAGCAAAGTTCGTACACTGGCATGTGGTGCAGCGATTAGGGAAATACAGCGCAATTTGACACCAATCTACCTAATCTTTAGATGTAACCGGATGCAACAGACAGCTAAATGCAACAGAAAAGTTCAGGGCTGACTTTGAAAAGCACTGGAGGAATTTATTTAAAGCAGCAGTTTTTTAAGTTCTGTCTAATGCTTATCCTATTCTTCAGTGAGTTGGACTTAAAACACTTCGCCCTCAAATGCAGGGCCTGCACCTTGATGGCTGGCTGGGAGCGACACATAATTGACCCAGCTTAATATCGCTGAGGTGTTTGTATGAGAGCAGAGCGAGGGCCTTCATTAGGGCCTTGGTAGCGGAGGGCCTACGTGTCTCGCTCCCTTCTCCCTCTCAGCTGCATTCAGGCCTATGATGAATGGCTGTAGAGATGGACTGCTGCCGAGGGAGAGTGCCTGACGGGCCCGGGCAAAGCCTTGGATGATGAATAATGACTCTGTAGCCATTTCCCCACAGGAAGCCCCTCAGACTCCAGCCGGCTGTTCTACAAAGGAAATCCGGTTGACAAGCTCCCCTTAACCAGGGACCGAACCCTATCACGGCTAGGTGTGGCTGGGGATTGCTCCGTGATAGTGTGAGACATCACCTGCTTGAGACAGGATTCATCATCTCATCAAAGCTTGCGTGCAGCATGTGAACCGGGCACCTCGGCTTTGCCAACTGAGGCTGTAAGAAAAGTCCTTTCTTTCTGAGTGAGGAAGAAGAACTCTCAGCGATAAGACAAACGGTCTGTGAGGACATCTGAAAAGCGGTGGGCCAAAAGGAAAAAAGAAAACAGGGGAAAGAAGAAGAAAAGGCAGAAACCGACGAAGAGGGAAAGGAGAAGAAATCAAAGAGAACGTTTGCAAATTAACTTTGACTGCTCAACAAGGAGCGTGTGTTGACAGGGGAGAGAGATGATCTGATTTACTGACACAGGCAAAGGATAGGAAGAGAGCAAGCGGAGAGGCATGCGAGACAAAACAAATTCAATCATCTTTTCCATCAAGAGGTAAAACCTTAGCCTTTCCTCCGCAAAAGACCCCCCCCCCCGGCTTAAATCAATTGCAAACAAACCTGATTCTGCGACGAGACACAGGGGGAATAAACAGTAGCTTTCAATTTAATTCAGCCCTGCGCCCTGGGAGAGGAAAACTTTCATCCATCACTTTCATGTGCCTCACAAGGCAGTCGTAACTCTGAGTGCGCGGTGGAATTGGTGACAGCGACGACCGGTAAATATGTCTCAACAAGCAGCTCCGCTGACGCAGTCAACGTGTTTACAGCTGGAAACTCTTGACAGACAGCGGCACTGAATGTAAAGCAATGCATACATGTTATGATCATGCGTCTCTCTGCTTCTTTGTCAAGGTACAGCAGGGAGGTGCCCCGTAGGAGGTTAACGACTTACATCAACCTCCTTTAAAGTCTTTCACCTACATCTGGAAGACAGCCGTGCGCTGTATTTCTGTCCACAGTACGCACGATGGTGCATATTTACGGCTGATTTACAGATGCTTCAGGGCAATAATGGTGCAAAATAGTGATGTTAACAATAAACCATTTAATATAAATACTCTATTAATCTATCTATTAATACTCAATAATCATTTCAATTATTCAACTTTTTTAAAGTTTGTTGCATGGTTCTTAACTGCTAGTTTACTTGCTAGTGAAAACTTGTAAGCTCTTTTTTATGCAAAGTTCATGGCTCTCACGACTGACTGCTGATCGGCACTCCAAACGGCCAGCTATGTGACGCATGCCACTATATCGATGAGGACCGGCGGGTTAAATCGGCGGTCCTACACGCCGAGTATGGCAGGCACACACACACAACCTCGCAACTGAACTAATTGATGTGGTGGAGACATAACGTTCCGTGTCCGCGGACAGTGGGGAAGTGGCTGCATGTGTCCACGACAATGCACGCATCATAGCGGCTGCGCGACCGGTCCAAGTCCGCATCTGTCCGGGGACGCTGAAAGCGCACATGTCCGAGCCTCCCAGACAGGTGAACGGGGACAGTTCCCTGCTTGACAGTTCACGGTTAATTATCGGTTAACTAGGGTCGGCTATCTGTGAGGGAAAAACAATATATAAATTAGCATCCTTAGTGCAAAAAAAACAAAACATTAACAGCAATAAGTGCATCTGTGATATGCGTTTGTGTTTAAAAACATACATTTTTGCTCATTTGCTTCTCAAATAAATGAGTATCAACTGCAGCACCTGCTATTAGAATGTAACACAAAGTTAAACGCTTAATTTGTTGGCATGCAAATGAAGTTTTGCGACTTTGACAGCATGTGGTTAATAGATCATACATCATGGTGATTTTGAATTGGGTTCTCTTTAATGTGGAACAGAACCTGCCTTGCTGTTCATGGACCTCAAACTATTTCTTAAAGGCTCCTGAGCTGGAGAGGCACCTCTGCAGCCCCACATTCAGAATCCTGTCTACATGCATTGTGTCTGAATGGGTAGGTGGTCTACGCACGTATGCAGTACCTGTATCTGCCTAGCCTGCCTTACTGAGAGCTGGGGCATTAATCTGCCCTGACTGATGATGAGCATTAGCATACAGCACGTACCCGGTGAAAAGTGTGTGTAAGTAGTGCATGTGTGTGCGAGAGAAAAAGGGTAAAAGTGAGTGTGTTTAAGTGCAATTTTGAACACGCGTGTGAACGTTTGCACAGGCATGCGGTGCCTGTGTGTGCATGCGTGTGCGCGAGTACAACTTCTATCCCCCTTCATGACTCATTCCGACCACTTCCCCTGTACTTCCTGTCATTAAGACACACTCAGCCTTCCCTTCCTTCCTTCAAAAATATTCTCAGCAGTTTTTTGTCAATCCAGTAATAATTCAATTTAGCAGGACTGGCCGGGTAGGGACTGCCATTAGTTTGGAGGAGGTGATTTAAGATTGATGACTTGTGTCCCCTGGGAGTCGATTCGGTCGGGAGGTGGGGGGGGGGAGAGGAGAGCCCACCGATGGCCGGGGCTCTACGGCTGCACTGTGCGTGGGAGTCGTCGAGCGAATTAAGGTTCCGAATTGATTTCCTCCAAATTTGAGCTGACTAATGTGACAAGTGGCAGCTGTGAGCGCCTCACAGCCGCAGCCTCGGCTGTCTCCTCCGGGCTCCTCACTGTGACACTGTGCCGATGCAGGCAACGGAGGGAAAGAGCTGCATCGCTGTTCATGCAGACACACGCACGCACGCGCACACACACACACACACACACACACACACACACACACACACACACACACACACACACACACACACAGGTTCACATGGCCACATCTCAGGATGGAGACAGACAAAGACATGCAGAGGTGCCATGAAAACACACACACACACACACACACACACACACACACACCAACAAGTGCATTCACCTTTACACACGCACACACGCCGCCACTCCGCCCCTGTGACACAGTGTTGTGCGGAGCTGCTCACCCATCAAACTCAAGTCAGTGACACAAATTACAGCCGAGGACTGGATGAGGAGAGCGTTGCTTGGCCTTGACACTGACGCACCCACACAGCTGCAGTGCTGACGCGCAAACACACACGCACACACACACACACACACACACACACACACCACTGACAAGGAACAGGTCAACATGATGACACCGGTGAATAATTCAAGAGAAAACCGAGAGTGAAAGAGAGAGCATAGTGAACAGAAAGAATAGAGAGAGATGGTTGATATATACAGTAAATAAAAGAAAGAGTGGAGGGAAGGCATCACTCTGAATGCATACTTTACATACAGCACTGTATTTCTTTCTAAATCATACACCTTGTCACAGACCTGTATACCATCATGGGAATGTTTTATTCAAAAGGCTGCTACAGAAGGTAAAGACCCATTAATCCATGACTGTAGTTATTTTCCCCCTGCATTAGGACAAGCTTTGTATGACAAATGTGCCTTCTTCAAAAAGCAAAGAAATTGGACTTAAGGCAAACCGCATTTTCCTCCCCTGCAACAAACTAACGGGCAGCTGATGTATTTGTTTTTAACAGCTCCTCGTCTCACTCTGAAAGTCACCAGAGGTCCGCCACCGCCCGTTTGACAGGTTATAGACGGCTTGGAGGAACCGTAAGCAAACAGTGTCTGTTTTTTTTTTTTTTTAAAGAAACAAAAAAAATGTGCAGCCCTTGACGAGTCAACGTTGGAATTGGTTTCACGCATGACTGCAGCCTTTAAGACAAAAGCACCTCAGGAGATAATTACAGTGTCAAGCATACCCTGCCAAGTGCCTGACGATTGCCCAATATTTAGCTTTAATTAAATCAAAGCAGAAATGTAATTTCTCCTGAGTGAACTCCACACAGAGTGGATTCCCAGAAACACACAACATGGCTGACTAATACATTTCCTTTGTCCCTGTCACATTGCCTATTGCTTGTTATGGCCCCAAACCCTCCGTGTCCTGGAGGTAAGCAAACTCGCTGCTTCCTCACAGGAAAAAAAAAAAAGCTTCTTGCCGCGGCATACCACAGCTTTCTCGCCTGGTGTGTTTACATGTGTTGAAAAACAGCCTTAAATTAGCCGTAAACAATTGCAAATTGTGCCCGGGAGCGTTTCAGTTTGATTCTGAGGGGAATAGTGTTGAGGGGCCGCTCACTGCGATGTGTCTGTTGCTGGTTTTTCAACCTAAGTAATTTGCGTTGTTCAAAGTCTTAACGCCCCTACCAGCTGCTTTGTAAAGTGTTCTTTAACATATCTGACTCATTTTCTGTTAACTTTCGTAACAGTAGCAGCTTTGTCATTTCTAAAGCCAGTACAATGTGTCTACATGCTGAGGTAGGAACAATTACAGCTTAATAGCTGCAAAACTGAGTGCAAAGTACAATATACATTTTTTTTTTCTCCATCAACATTTGAATATGAATACAAACATGGAGGTAAATGCACTTATACCACATGCTAGATGAAGTGAGAACAAGTAAGGAGTACTGCAGTGACAACTTACATCAGTCTTAATGATCGACGTTAGTGACACAGTTCTATTAAGTAATTCTGACTTGTGTTTTTCACAATGTGTTGCAAAAGGAGGCTGCTTAGAGTTTGAGATTTCTCCATTAATGTGTGCATGCAAGTGTATGTGTTTCTCTCCCCCAGACAAGGGAATTAAAAACAGCTTCTGTCTGTTTGGACTGCAGTACGCAGCAAGTGGATGGCAAAAGGTCAACACAAAATGAATATGAGCATTAATATTCCTAATGCAAACTCAAAGCGCTCTGTGTGTCAAAGTTTGGGAGTGAGGTCTGCACAAAGTTTAATAAGACCTCTCTGTGTGTGATCTGTGCTCAGCACCTGGCGAAGTTCAATACACAAGCACGAGTGAATGCAGACGCACACACATGCACACACGCACACACACACACACACACACACACACAGTAAAATTGTGAAATGTGTTGTATACGTGAATATTATGAATATCTTGAAGCTACTGATCAGCACAGAGTGTAGCGGTGAAGACGGGGCTGTGGGGTCTAATTGATTGTAAAACAGTTTAAAAAAGTGCCTGAAGTGCAAAAAGACTGAAAGGCTGTGTCGATCGCTAAGGGATGTAATTACTGTTATGATGTGAGGAGGGATTTGACTCTACAAATTCCTTTAAACTGTCGAACACTGTATGTAAACACTGCGGCACCGCTGCTGAAAAAATAGAGTCAAATATAGTAAAAAGTTCTACTGCATAAGACAATAATGTCTGTGGTTGCATCTAAAGCATCTATATAACAGTGGGATTTAATTTACAGACGTGCATTTAAAAAGACAGCATTTTGAGTAAATAGCCATTTGTTTGTGTTCTTTTGCGACGAACTAATGCAGGAGGCTTGACTGTTCCCCATCTGTGGGCCTCTACCTGGTGTTATTTATGTGGGTCCTTGTTTGGGATGCACAGCCGCACATGTGCCTAATTAATCCAGCCGACAATTAGCCTAGATATTGTTTCAATGGCAGCTGAGCGCAATTAGCACGTGGCAGTCTGCATATGCCAGCGACGACGCAGATTAGGCGGAGGTGCGGGCGCTTGTTAAAATCTCTTACCTAAGGCCACTTGTGCAGAACTCCTCCTAATGATCCTCTAAATGCTGTTGATGGAGAAATAATCCATTTTCCTTTTGTTAAGCAGTGCCTTTGGAGTTTGGAAACCTGGTTAACTCAATAATAAACCACTTCATTAGCATTCCCTGATTACCTGGTGCACTTGTCTGTGGCATAAGAAACAGGCCAGGTGTTGGGAGGGGATAGAAATCAAAATCGCTTCTAGATCGAAGATCATCACTGTCAGCAAGGCCAGACTTTACTTTTTCTCAGGGTCCCCAACATTCTACAAGACCACCTCAAAGTTACACATGCAACTTTGTTCCAAGTGAGATCTAAAAAAAAAAAAAAAAAAGAAAGGAAACGATACAGTGACTTACTGACTCTCATGATATACTATGGGCAAAAAGAAATCCCATTATTTTCTCCTCACCAAGAGGTTTCTACTATTGTCCCGTGACATATGTTGGAGGCCCCCATTTGTGAGGCCTCAAGAAGAAATAGAGAAAAAGTAAAGCAGGAGAGGAGAGAAACGAAAAGAGCTAAGCAGCGAAGCCTCACACCCTGATCAGGCTTGGCTGGACTGTGTTTTTTTTTTGCCACAGCAGTTGCCTGGGTGACGCTTCACAGACCGCGCTGACCTTCCACAATTTCCAACCGTCAATCTAAATGGGAGCCCCTTATCTCATCTTCTCCCACACTCACTCCCCCTTCTTTGTAGATGTGCACATCTTTTTATTCTAAATCCAGTCATTATTGTTCCTCTCCACTGGCCAGCAGGAAAAGCCCTGCTGAAGTTGGAGAGTTAATTGAGCATGTCTCTCTCACTGCTGGCTCTGAGGGCTGTAGCGACTGGCTCCACAGTCTTGCTGCTTTGCTTTGCTGGCAAGCCTCTTTCTGCTCGATGTATTTGCCGAGATTGCCAATGCCGGGCCTGGCTGAGGATGTCTTGTCCACCGGACTTCACTTGAGCATTCATGTCTCGGCTGCGGCAGCCTCCGCTCATTACAGAGGGAGAAGTGTCAGAACCGGAGAAACCAGACGGCTAAGACTCCTTTAATGTAATCTGGACATAGAACTTTTTCCTCCTTAATGATATGATAGCCTGACTTTATTTGAACTGGTGCCTTGTCAGGCCTAACAGCTTGAAGTTACAGGACCACACAGCTCCCAGCATTGCAGGATGGTAGACAGAGAACTTAGCCGAAACTGCTTAACTATGCAAGTCTTTTGTACTTTTATGATATCAAATTCACATAATCTAAGCACAGACCATCTTAGAACTGGTACAATGTTACCTAGGCAACACTTAAAACACACACTGAACAGACTGATATATCTCCAAAAGATTTAAAGCCTAATCTGAAATGTTTTTCCCTCCTTGGGGGAACTAAAGGTGAAGTCAGTTATCTGGCATTATTTGGTTTAAAACATTCCCAGCAGTATCCAACATCTCTACCTATTTGATTCACTTTGAGCATGTCTCTCTCCTGGATGCATTCATCCTCCCCAAACTCCTGAGTTGGAGTGGTTCGCCTCAGGCAGAGGAAGCAATAATGTGAACCCTGGAGAGCTATTCAGAGTGAAGAGGAGAGTGGAGAGGAGCCTCCTCCACGGTTCTCCTCCAGCGGGCCGTTTGGGAGGCTAAACGGCGCCGATATCCCTTATTAAACCATCTGGCTGATGCTAATTAGATTATCAGAGATAAAGAGAAGGAGTTTTCTTTGTACATTTTAATGAGATAATGTGTCAGGCAATTGCGAGGAGAAGCGTTATTTTCCAAGTGCAAAGACTTTTCAGGTGAAAGTATATAAGAATGAACAGATGCAGGGGAATGATTAATAGTGCTTATCTGGAAAGATCTTGCCTACATAAGAGGGGAAAAAAAGATTAGGAGAGTTTTTTTAGTAGCTTCCTTACTACATGAGCAATAAAAAAAAAAAATTAAAAAAAAAAAGGTGCCTCCAGGGTTCAAAGACACTTTAGACAATTACAAAACGTATCCTCAAATACCCTGACCAAAAACAATCTGACCATATCGGATTACTTTTGCAAAGAACTTCAACTGCAGTGCACTGCTGAATTAGACCACCAAGTAGTCTTGTAGCCATCCAGGCACAGGTTGACTTCCAGGCTAAAGATAGTCTTGGAAGCTCTTGGCCCTAATGAGAGTGAGGAGGGGCACTATTGATTAGGCTTGTCACCAGAGAAGAACATAAAAGTACACATTCAATAAGGGACTTCATATCCCGTTCGGCTAGTGTAAAGGTTAAGTGCTGGAGAATATCGCCAGGATCAATAATTGTCTGCAACTTCACGTATGGTCCACTATCTCTGCCTACCCCTTCTGCTGTTCAGCCTTCACAACACCAACTGAAGTCACATGTGAAATGCCACAGGAGGCTTACAGGACTTTGTAGCTCATGTCTGACAGACCTATTTAAAACAAACACACATTTTTGCATGCTGCGGCCCCCTTACTGTATATGACTAACACTCTGAGGAACTGGAATGAAGATAACATCGTTGCGAGCCATCAACACATTGTAACAGCAGAAATTGGATCTTATTAAGATTTAATAGCCTTACGTACATAACTGCCGCATATTCTCCTCTAACAATAAATAACAAACTCAATTTCCCTATGGTAATGGGAAGAGAGGGGCTCCTTAAGCAAGACAAATGAAGGGTTTGCAGCACCGAGTAACAACATTAGCTGGCTAATTAAACAACAATGGAGGATGCCGCTGACTCTCGCCATAATTATGCAATGTGGTTTAATGAAAAAGGTTAACTGCGCAGAAGAAATAGAACCTCAGAGTCTCCCTACGCCAGGCGAGGATGGCTCCCAACAAACACAATCCCTCCTATTTGTCTCCCTCTTATCAAGGCAAAGGGATATGCATTCCTGCAACTGCATTGTCTCTTCCTAATGGCAACTCTATCCACTTCACAGATGAATGCACAATGAAATGGAGAGAGCAGCAGTATTATGTGGCCCACAGTATTGCTGGGGTGACTGCAGTGTTCACAGAAGCACAGCTAACTGTCAGTCTGACAGAGGAGAGGAGAGAAAACGCACATATACAAGTTATTCAAGGTATTGTTCAGCGATCAAGAGATCAGTGTTCAGTGAGTATGTGATGTGTTTTGCAGAAGATGCTGTGTGTGTTCTTTTTGTTTTAAAAAGGGGTTTCTAGCCTATTAGTCATCCCAACCAATCTCATCTAAACAGAATGTTTTTCCAATAGGATTTCAAATGTCATTTCAAGCAGATGTGATCTGACTGTTTGTAATAATAGGATGTGAAGGGCATAGTTCGTTTCCAGGCAGAGGCCTCTCTTGCTTCCTCTCAAAATGCAATTAATTGTGGTTCCATGCTGTGAGGTGTTCATGGCTATTCCATGTGGACTCATGTTCATGCAGACGCTTAAATATTCTATTAATTGATAATGTAAATACCCTTTGGGTTTGGAAGATCTCTGATGCGTTGCCATAGAGCCATGCTGGAGACTCCTGCATGTAGTGGGTTATACAGACACACTGTTAGACCCCTTGGAAAAGAAAAAAAAAACACCTGCTTTGCTCCTCTTCCCTGAACCCCATGACTTCCACAAATGTGGGTGTGAGCTTACTTTAGGTCATACGAAGACTGGTTTCTACATTGCGGGCCATGTGCTCATAAGACATGCTTGTGAATGTGTTTTTATTGGGATAGAGGTTGCACTTCCAAATGTTGGGTTATGGGCTCACCGTGAACCCTTTTCCCAATAAAAACCTGGGGAATGTTGGGGAACGAGACGCAGGTGGGCGCAGCCATAGACGGAAAAAGAGTGAGAAAGGGGTGAGAAAGTTATGTAGAGAGGTCAACTTCAGTTAAAGCGGCTGACCATATGCCAACACTGCTAGCTGAGTTCCACACGTTTAAACTCCATGATAAAACAGAAACTAATGACTTTGTTAGAAATTACAGTGCTATGGCTATCGCAACGTCTGATCAGTTCATCACCACTTTAATAAATGTATAGATTTCTCCTTAAATTGTTTATTTTGCCTTAGTGAAAGCATTAATGGAGGTTATGGCTGCCATTGTTTGCATTCCATTAAAAGATCATTTATTAAAGCAGCTACAAGGAGTTTCGCAGCGAGTAGTAGTTGAAAGGAAGCAGGAGGAGAATTTTCTTCAGAGAACTGTATTTTTGACGTTATACAAAGTATGTTGTTGTTATGGCTGATACTGGGGCAGGATAAGCAAAGAGAAAAAGAAAAGAATTCATTGAAGAACCAAAAAAAATAAAAAAATAAAAAGTGACAAAGTTAACTTTGGTCTGTCATTCAACAGAAGGAAAGAATTACAGGATTTGAAAAGGATTCAAAACCGATCTTGAATTGGCCCTTGTGGTTTTTACGTTAATATATTAATTTAAATTGGTGGACTTTGTTTCACCATTGTCATGTTACAGTTATTAATCTTACCGAGCCAGAAGTAGATACATTACCTCATCGCTATGTATCCTGCTGCTGTGTTTGAAAAAGAAAAACAGCATTAAAAAGAAGTTGTGTCTTTCTTTCACTCGCTCACTTGCTCGCGCTAGCCAGATCAAGATCTGGACGACATGAAGCGGTGGCACACATGGAAACACTACCGCTTTTGTCCACAGGGGCCGCGAAAATCAGTACAAAATGAAAGTTCCATGTTGTTGTTTTAAGCTACAGAGTGACAGAGCAACGACTGCATTCATCTAAAGTAACTAATTAGGTAAAGAAACAGTGTAAAATGGCCAAAAATCCAAAGCGGCGACATCTAAATGTCTTTACGCCTGTGAAAACGATGCCTTGGTCAAATATAGGGTTGAGTACCGAAACTCGGTTCCAATAGGGAACCGGTGCCGACGTAAACGGTAGTAACGAGACCGAATAAGAACGAAAGTTTCGGTGCCTCATTTCGGTGCTTGACTTTACACTACACCTGACAGCATGTAACGTTAGCCTACCTTTAGCTAGCAGCTGGATTAAACACCGGTAAAATGCTGACAGCTAACGTTAAACAGTGTAAAGTGTGACTGTATTTCACTGTGGAGGACTTCAACAGCGGGATGTAACAGTCTGCACTGCAGCGCAGCAGCAGCTGCCGTTGTCGCAATTCATAGATATACAGTATGTTTATATGGTCGGAATTAAACAACCCAGACGGTGCGTTCACTTGCAGCTGCCGTTGTCGGAATTAAACAACACAGACGGTGCGTTCACTCGCAGCTGCCGTTGTCGGAATTAAACAACACAGACGGTGCGTTCACTTGCAGCTGCCGTTGTCGGAATTAAACAACACAGACGGTGCGTTCACTTAAAACAGGTAGCCTCGTGGTGCATTCACAGTAATTGTAAAATACCCTTTTCCCACCTGGGGTTCAACAGCAATTTACTGGTGAAATAAGTTATTGTTATTGTTATAGTTATTACATTATTATTAAATCTTTAATTTTGACCATGGCCTTAGCAATAAAAAAGTCACTGACTGTTGTTTACTACCCTTATTTTTTTTCTTCTTCTTTTTTTTTTTACTTTATTGAAAAGTACCGGTTCAGGCACCGTTTAGGCACCGGCACCGTTTTAAAAGTATCGATTTAGCGCCGGAATCAAAAAAAAAACAAACGATACACAACCCTAGTCAAATACAAACTCTATATACAATATAACCCTTTTTCTAAGCAATGTCTGACCTTCAAGCTCCGACAAGCTAGTCCATTGACTAGAACAACAAATATTTTGCAAGTACACATACTCATCTCTATGGCTTCTAGGGCCTCACATTTGCTGGCATTCTTTCTTTCTATTTTTATTTTTTATTTTTTTTTAATCACTGCAAGAATTGTTGATTTGATTTCAAAATTGTCAAAAGTGTAATATTTAATTCACACAGAGCACAAAGATTTTAAAACAAATTCACAAAGAAAAACAACAGGATGTACTCTATGATGACAACAGAGGCACCTCCAAGGCCAGGCCCAGGGCCGTGTTTTATAGATTTTTATAAACATTACTTAAGTTTGGCAAAGGGAACAATAAGTGTTTGGCTTTTTGTTGAAAGCTTGAATGCTAATATTCAACTCATGCCTCAGATGAAGTAAGGTAAGTAAGATGCTTCCTGTGCATGTCGACACTCTAAAAGCACTCGCTGAACAGAGCCAGCGTACTGCATGCAATCTCCTGCTGAGGCAGCAGGTTATTTATTCACAGCAAGCTGCTGCCAAGGAAGGCTTGGAGAACAACTGCAATGATCAATTATACAATTCTGTGATTGTACATATTGTATAAGTGTTAATTATTCACTAAACAAAGTGACATAAAAGTCCATTAGTGTTGCTCTTCTACAAAACAAGAAATTACTCCCAGCATAAGCCTGATCTTAGGAATTATGTTTTATTGGTGTGGTGTTTAAAAAATGCATGATACAAAATATTTATCTTTTTTTTTTCTTTCAAAGGCTTGGGATGCAAATCTCGGATGATGAGCTCTAAATGGATGCTGTCTTCTCAAAAATGTATGCACTGCACAAAGCCCTCTCCCAGCATGCAGTGTGAGAGGCTTTTTTCATGAATTTGTTATGAAATGTGGGTTGACAAATACGAAAACATGAATATTGAAAGCATTTACAGCATTTTACTTTGTGAGTTGACACATTTAATATGCTGATTAAAAGCCTACAGTTCTAAATTACTGTGCGTGACTGCGTGTGTGTGTGAGTCTGCATTAGTGTGCGTGCGTTTGTGTGTACGCATTGTATGTCTTAGGCACTTAAAATGCATTCTGCAGAGAGAAGCTCACTTAGAAAACATTCTTGTACCTTGAGGCTTTATAAACACACTTGCATTACACAGATAAGATGCTGCTGGGCGTATTGTTCAACTTCAAAATATGCACTCATTGCATTCATCAAAACCTCCATGTCTTATTAGAATGGAAGTGCATTAAGCTTTAATACAGATGCCTGAGAAGCCTAAACACAAGTGAACAGCTACAGCGCGAGCACAGCACACATCAGCAATGTGGACACACAAAGGCAGTCGAAGATTACCATTTAAATGCTTTGATATAACCACGCACATTTGATTCTTGAAAATTATAACAAAGCAACGAGGCAGATGTTGAAAGAACACATTGATAAGCAAATTTGCAATGATGTTCTTTTGTATTTGTGATAGAATGAGCCACAGTGCAAGCTACAGTTTGACTATTTGACAGAGAAATCCAGAACAAAAGATGCTAACGGATATAGTGAGCCACAGATGACATTTCAGGAAAAAAAATATATATATAACAGAATTATATTTCTAATAGAGCACATCTAAAGTAATTTAGAATTCTCACTCTCCCCTCATTCTTTTGTGGGTAACACACCTCACTGCAGGGAATTCCACTTCTTACTCTTTTAATATTCAGTGTTTGACAAAAAAAAAAAAGGAAAAAAAGCCCACCGCTTTGCTCAGAAAGAAAACGGGTAGATTGTCAGAGAAGAAAAACGATAAATAGCACTACAACTAGTGTGATTGAACCTTGTTGTGTGACGATCAGAGACCCAAAATCACACCTGACAATTCAAACACCAAAGCACACACACACACACACACACACACACACACACACACACACACACACACACACACACACACACACACACACACACACACACACACACACACACACACACACACACACACACACACACACACACACACACACACACACACACTTCATGTGTCCCCTGTCTCGCTCTCCGGGGTGCTGCTTTATTAATGAGTTTGACACATAAAAAGCATCCGGAGGACAGGAAATGTCACTCATCAAAAAAGGCTGTTTTTGAACAGTCTTGGCGCATGTTAAAGAATTATTCTCTTTCATAAGGACAAGAGACAATCAGTGATTGCCAGGGTGTTTTCAGATGACCAGACTGTGAATCCTCATTCTCAGACATGGCATGAATATTGTATGTAAAGTGTGCAAAGTTGGGTTGCCTGGTGGGAAAGAGAGAGGACTGAAGGCTGTAGACATTTGGTGCTGTTCATTATGACTGTTTGCAATGGGAAAGAGTGGTCTGTCTGTGTGTGTGTGTGTGTGTGTGTGTGTGTGTGTGTGTGTGTGTGTGTGTGTGTGTGTGTGTGTGTGTGTGTGTGTGTGTGTGTGTGTGTGTGTGTGTGTGTGTGTGTGTGTGTGTGTGTGTGTGTGTGTTTGGATGAGACAACATGAGAGTGATTAATTTCATTGATTTAATGCAATGTTTTGGGTAAATACAGTTAGGTGTAAACCACAAATGAGTTGAGGAGATCAATGGAATTGATTTTTTGTGAATAAACTTTCAGTCTTGCTCAATAAACTCTGCTTTCTCAAGACTGACCTGCCAAGGCCAGTAATAACAAACCGCGTTATGACAAGTGAGTGAAAGCCTCACCACACACAATCCACGCCATAAAAACAGCCCACAATCACTTGGCCCTTCACTTACCTAAAGATACACACGCACAAACCCATAAGTAACGCTCAACAAATGTGTGCCTGCTCAAACACATAAGGTGCATCACAATCCAACACACAGGCACCACAGTACAAATGCCAAGCAATGACACACACACACACACACACACACACACACACACACACCTCTATTCCTGTGTGATCTTGCCTGTGCCTTCCTGGACTGCAACAAATAATGGGGGGGAAAGCCGACTATTGGATGTTGAAGCACTCCCTGTCAGTGACACTGTGTCAGCCCTGCATCTCCCTCTACCAAACACACACCTTTGCTCCCCCCCCCCTCCCTTACTAAAACAGCATAGGGAACAAGGCCTTTGAATAATAAATACTCCCAAGTTTTCACACAACTCCGGCCAGAGATGCCCGTCCGCAAACAATGTTGATGTGTAGAGGAGGGGAGCCATGGAAGGAGCCTGGATGAATACATGATACATGTTCAGACGCAACACAGGACTGAACAGGGGCTTCTAGGAAGCGAGTTGGGCCTGCAGAGCAAGAGAGCTAGGGGCCTGAAACTTCAAAATCCCTGTGTACACACAGACAACTGTCATCCCTGCAGAAGGTGGTACAAGTGCAACATAAGCAAAAAAAAATAATACAAAAAAAAAGTTGAGAATATTTGTACTTGTGAAATTTGAAGGGAAATTGTAGGAAGGGGTTATTCCTAGTGAAAGAAACAATGCAGAAATAGTGCCCAAACCTCCGCATTTTGAAAGTGGTTCACATACCGTATGTATACATGGAGTGAGTATACAGAACATCACCACCGGATGCATATGTTTTTCCCAACTTTTCTCTCCAAACCAAAAGAGGTCTTGACAGAAAGTATCTTTCCCAGTCAACACTAAAATTCTTGAGAACTTAGCAAAATGTCCCAAAGGCCATGAGGCATACAGTATTAACAGCTTACCTGCAGACAGAGGGATGATAACGAACTGGCCCTCCTTGGGCGGCACAAGGTGGCCCCATACTTCACTTTCCTCCAGGGGTGTAACAGGGGAGGGTGAGGCTTGGCTGATGAACGGGGGCCATTGTAGTAGTTGATGTGTCCATCGTCAGCCGATATTTAATCCCCCGGTTCCGCAGCGTGGCCTGAACATGACAGAAAATCATTAGCCACTGTGGGCCGTTAACTGTCACATGAGTGATTGAATAGGCAGTGAGCCATGGAGTTTTGTATGGCAGTTAAACGTCTGTCCTGAAGACTCGTGGTGGCGGTCCATTGAGGTCAATGATAAGGCAGGTTTGGCGGACAGCCACTCCTACTCTCTGAGGAATGGACTTCCTTGATGTCTAGCATCTGACGAGGGAGCAAGTAGGGGTCAAGCCAGCATAGTCTACATTAGTGGTGGAAAATACCTCATGTACATTTGCTCAAGTATTGTACTTAAGTACCATTTTGAGATACTTGTACTTTACTTTTGTATATCCATGTTCTGCTACTTTATACTTCTACTCCTCTACAATTCAGTGGCAAATATTGTACTTTTTACTGCAGTATATGGACTAGATTAATTTTCATAATCCAAATTATAATCAACAAATACATTTTGATGTATTATTAGAGAGAGAGAGAGAGAGAGAGAGAGAGAGAGAGAGAGAGAGAGAGAGAGAGAAATATCAGCCCCACTTTTACCAGCTGCAACATTAAAGTGATGTACGCATGAATGCATCAATGATTATAATCCAATGATATAATAATACTTAATTTGTCTAACAATGTGCCAATTATGCATAAATACTTACTTTAATTACATTTTCAATACTTTTACAAAGTACTTTTGTTGATTTTTTACTTTACAAAATGTACTAAATTTGAAAGCATGACATTTTCTTGAAACAGTATTTCAACACTGCGGTATTGGTAGTTTTACTTAAGTCGAGTTGATCTACCTAAAGTTTTTATATACGAGACTGCAGTAGTTCATGTAAACAACAGCGCATATTAAATATCACTAAAGAAGCTATTTTTTTTTACAGAAGCTGTACATTTTGTACAATAAGCTTTGGAATGACAGCCTTTGACATTAAACATATCCACGTGGGCAACAATATTGTCTCATTTGACAGTCTAAAAAAATACATATTCCATGAAACATTTTGCCTTTTACATCTAAGCTCTCACCACACTTTCCTCTTTTCTCTTTAGCTGAGCCTTGACATCCACACCTTGTTAAGCTGGCCTCTGTAACCTATACATAAGCTTGGTTGGTACACTAGGGCCGAATCTCCATTCTATTCCTTTGTGGTCTCTTTCTGTGTCTTAAGAAAGTAGGAGGGCACACTCCCTCTCTGACTGGGGGTCTTCTGGAGTCCAGTTTAAGAGGACGGATCACAGATGCCATTAATGCGAGATCATTCTGCCTCTCCTTTTCACCACGCTACATGTTCATTAAAGTCACTGCTGTTAAATGTTTCTCTCCATTTCCTCTTTTTTTATTAAAAGGAACACATGAAAGAGGGAGAAAAAAAAAAGAAAGAGGTAGCAAATTGTCAAATTATAAATTAAGCTGCTGCTTCAATTATTTGCTTGGTTTGATAATAACGTGGTTAATTTTTGAACGAGGTTAATTACAAGAGGGTTAATGATATTCTAATAAAAACCAAGAACTCATCACATTTTCCCGCCTAAATTACACTGACATATATGAACCAAATATTTTCTTCAATTAATTCATAATTGTTAATAAACGTCTTACAATTCAAGGGGCACGCAGGCTGAGGCCATGTTTTGGAATGACATATTTGAACAGATTCTCGACACATTCTGTAACAATAATTGCGATAGCTGACTTCTCACCGGAGGTAATCTGACTCGTGCTGTCTTTGGTAGGTGGCCAATTTATTTCATGAAGTGGGGCAGATATTGCACTTGCTGCACATTGTGTTATTGAGAGTGTGTGTGTGTCTGTGTCTGTGTGTGTGTGTGTGTGTGTGTGTGTGTGTGTGTGTGTGTGTGTGTGAGAAAGAGAGAGCGAGAGAGGGACAAACAGGGGCAGGTAGGTGTGATCGCTCATTCACACTGGAGCTGCTTGACGTTGAGCCCTACGGGGCATGATTACTAGGCCCTGGGTGATCCTTCAGCTCTTTGCCTGACACTTGCTGCATGTCCCCTTCCCTCGCTCTCCTTGCATCCCACCCCCTTCATTCCTCTCTCCTCATCCATCTCTCTATATCTTTCCTTTCTTTCCTTATCTCTCTCCCTGAAGTTTTTTTTTTTTTGCACTCAGGGTTTTATTTACTCCCGTAGACTTGTGTCTGTCTCAATAATATGTTTCTGCCAGTCTGATAAATAAAGCTGTTTGTCTTTTTACAGTGCCCAGGACACTTCCAGTAAATGTCTCTTCATCTACCTCTGCTATTTATCAGACTTCAGACATGCGTTTACTGTGTATGCGAGTCCCCTGCGGCACATTTCAACAAGGCTATTAGATTTCATGTGCTGAGGAATAAGTGGCATCTACTGTACACTATAGACTTCAGGGGTAAACGTTTTTTGATTTTTAACAGTAAAATTAGCATTTCTACATTCACATTTTAGGTATTTAGTGGAAGCTTTCATCCAGAACAACCTTGGAGTAAACAGCTTTCTTACTTAAAAACCATTTCCACTACTGTGTAATAACAAATTTGGTGGCTATCCATGTCGATTGTTGCCAGTGTCATTTATTTTCAATAGACAGTTCTTAGAGATTGCTCTGTGATCTGTTTGTGTTGTAAAAGCATGGTGATGATTTGCTTTCGCCAACTAGCTTACACTCCTACGATCATTACACTAACTGTCGTCAGCTCAATAATCGTCACCGCAAGGAGAAATCAGGTAGGAACAACTGGGACCTAATCCATAGGAGATATCTACTACACACCTTCACATTAAATGAAAAAGTGTGATACCTTAACATCATGGATCAATACCGAAAAAAGGAAGTATTGCAAGCATTTCCACATCACATTTTTGAAATGCTCCCTCTCGAGCAAGAAGACACCATCACAAAGTCTTGGCTTCTGCCATCAACTGGTTGTCGCTGCTGTTACGTCAAAGATCAACTGAAAGACATGAACAGCGAATAGTTTACTATAGAATAGGGCTGTGTATTGTTCAAAAAGTTACACATTACGGCACAAATCTTTGAATGTATTTTTCAGCTCCTACTACGTGCAACATAGAGTTTTTCCTGCGTGTCTCTACGACAGCCAATCAGCAGCATTCTTAGATCTTGGTAGAAGCATGCTGCATGCTTATTGGCTCACTGACGCCGATGAGATTTACACTTTAGGTATTGACATTGGGTATTGAATGACGAGGCATTTTTCGATACTCGATACTTTAGAGGCAATTTGGTCGGTGCTTAAAAAGTATTGAATTTGGTACCTAGCTCTACAACTGAATAAGTGCTGTCCTAAGTAATGCTGTGTTTATACAGTTGTGCTCATAATTTTACATACCCATGCCAAAGTTGACTAAAAAGTGGAATAAAAAAAGAAATCTTTGGGAAATTGATCTTAATGCCTTAATAAAAAAAATGAGGAAAAATCCGACCTTTTAAGGACACCAATTTTCTTTGTGAATGAATAATGTCTCGTAAATAAATAAATGTTCTTCCTTAAAATACAGGGGGCATAAGTATTCGTAGCCCTTTGTTAAATTCCCATAGAGGCAGGCAGATTTTTATTTTTAAAGGCCAGTTATTTCATGGATCCAGGATACTATGCATCCCGATAAAGTTCCCTTGGCCTTTGGAATTAAAATAGCCACACATCATCACATACCCTTCACCATACCTAGAGATTGGCATGGGGTACTTTCCAGAAGATCATCTCTCAATGCAAATCAAACCAGCTATTAGGCTAACTGAAATAAAAAAAAAATGTTTTCCTGTTTTTGGTCAACTTTAGCATGGGTATGTAAACTTATGAGCACAACTGTATATGATGGCAATGTAACGCACCGTGGATATTTAAGGCGCAGGGAAGAGAACAGCCACCCAAATGCATGCAAATCAACGCCCATGCTCAGCTTCAAGTCAAGTACAAATGTATAATGAATTTTCATAGTCTGAATTAAAAAGTCAAAACAAATCACAACATTCAAATGTATCAGTTACGCAAATGTCCTGCAGAGTAATACATTTGGTTGCAGAAGAATTCTCAGCGCAAACTCACGTTCAGAAAAACAAATGCAAAAACACTAGAAAATGTTTGTCCATTGTGACAAAAGTAATTCTGGTGAATCAAAAGAAGTAAGGTAGAAGCTAAGAATGAAGACTCCTTTGTTCGATGTGGAACATCAGTCTCTTTTTTGACAAAAAGTTGGATGGAAAGTGAGCAGATAAAACTGCTTGAATTTGAGCTCAAAGTCTCAGGGTTTAATCTCCTCTTGTTAGGAGGACACAAGGGACTTGTGGTGACTTCTTTAGGGGGCTAAAATATTACCATGATGGGCTAGCAGCGTCCTTTCATGCTCTATCCAACACAGTTCATATAGACATGCTTGGCTTAAAACCACCTTGTTAACAAAAAAAGAATGGAAAAAAAGAAAATTGCACTCTGTAAAAGTCCTGACACTTCTGCAATGTGCGTACTTGAATTTTTCAAACGCTTGTCTTTTCTTTACCATAATAGATGTCAGTTTCCTCTGATGTAGCTCAAGTAGGGGGAGCAGCACGTAGGGTCTCAGTCTTTCTGCATTTGAAGCTATCACTCAATAGCGGATCTGTGTTGTTCGACATCAAACGAAGGAGACAATCGCGGCATCACCTGCAGAGCGCTCCAAAGGGATGAAGCAAAATATCTTCAAATCACTTGTCCAAGACATTTCCCCTATTAAGGATGCCTCCACACAGGCTTTAAGGTGGAGACAGGCCCTTTAGATAAGCTAACCAAACCCGAGTGTTACAGCTGGGAGATCAGACACAGTCGGTTTTCTATTACAGAACTCCCTTATGATGGCATGCCATTAAAATACAAAAAAGGTTCAAAGTTTAACACAGTTAAATAAGTAGAATCACCTATTTTCTATTGCAGCAAACAGCTAAAATATATATTATTTTTTTTAAAACACAATGCCCACAAATCATCACACAGTACATCTGTTTGACATGATGAACAGAAAGCCTATAGACTTCTAATGTTCTGACCCTTGTAAATATTATACGTTACAGTAGTTCTTTATTTCTCATAATAGGTTGACTGACAGCTGACAATACATACAAATATATTAATGGACACTGAGCCATTTGGGTTTTATTCCTTTTCTAAAAATTTGTGGATGTACAGAAATTTTTAGGTTTATGGTCACAAAGGTTTAACTTTCAAATATCTGCTGTCATTTTGAGTCAAATGTAAAAACTCTTCTCTGCATGTGTGTGCGCGGCTATCTTATCTTATGAATGTGTATGACTCCCCAACAGTGAAGATGTGGTACCAGCACATACGTGCATGTGCATGTGCATGTGCCTGTGCGTGTGCGTGCGTGTGTTTGTGTGTGTGTTGTAATCTCAGCAGCAGATCATGTTTTCCAGGCCTCAGATGAGGCAAAGCAGCTTTGGCAGCAGGCCGTTTCATCTCAGGCACTGGGGCCCAAAACAAAGAGAAAATGATTGATTGGATGATGAATTATTTAGAGGTGGAGGGCTGAGGAACGAACCAGCCATGCTGGAGAGAGAGAGGGAAAGATGGATAGAGAGAGTAAGGAGACAAGAGAGAGAGAGAGAGAGAGAGAGAGTGAGTTCAGCTTCCCTTTATCACTTTCTCTCCTTGTAGAAGATGGGAATCCAAGTAAAAACTTGCCCCTAATTGTACTAATGCATGTCACTGCAAATTTGCCAAAATAAAATATTGATGTGGACGCAGTGACAGGGCTGCACAGTGCTGAGGGCTGATTGGAGAGGAGAGGTGTTTGCTCAGGGATCTATAGGACGTTTGAACCTACATGTAACACTACACCGAAGACAGAGGGGGAAGAACCCGCCTCAGCACCAGACATCCATCCTTTCACCGCACTCGGTCTGCATCTCCACATTTTTAGGGAGAAAACCACTATCACTGCATGTTTACCTGTAAGCGTACCTGTGGATAAGCCATTATTACCTGGATGGCAGCGTGAAAAAACAACACACTTCCTAAAATGTCAGCGACAGAGCTATGCGAGTGAACACAGCTTCAGACCCTTATGTGATGCCCAGTTGGACCACAGGGGGCACTGATGTGATATGTGAGAAAGAAACCGACAAGAGTAGAGAGAGAGAGTGCGAGAGACGAAGGGGAAGACAGTGGGGAGACAGAGAAAGGGAGAGAGACAAGGGAGGGAGGGAGAGGAAGAGAGACGCAATGAGGCAAGGCTACAGGGATGAACGCAAAGCGTCTCTCTCCCTCCATTTTTTCAATATCCCCTCCTCATGAAATTTCATTTGGATTGTAAATGTTCAGTAATTTACCATCATAAATGTGTAATGGGCCCCTGAATCCAATGACATTGTGCTGGCTAATCAACTCATTTGAAAATGAATATAGATCTATTAAAGGGAACTCAGCATTTCCCCTTTGTTAAGACTGGCATGCTGTCAAACATGGGAACACTTCCTAAAAGGGGTTTTTTTTTTTTTTTTTTTTTTTTTGGAAAAAGAGATCGTCCTTCAGGGAAAAGGAAAAATAATCTACTCATCAGATGTTTTGATCTTAAATAGAGATGATGAATGAGATTAAGGGCTCGTGCTAACTTCTGATTTGTTTTGTCATTAGAAATCTGACATGTAATCAACTTAAATAGAAAAGGGGCTCATTTAAAACCTCATTCAAAAAATAAAAGCGAGGACAGGAAGTTAATGACACTTCATTTTTCAGCTGGGAAAATACAGCAAAATTAAATTCTTGAATTTTAAAGCCATTCTCAGTCCCATGGCAGACAGCCACAGAATCCTCCAGAAAACAGACAATAACACACATCCCAGGATTACCGCTTCTTATCTATGAGAGACGGGGCCTGAGGCGCTACCTACAAACACTTAATCAAAAACCAAGTTCAACTCGTGGCAGCCAGTGACTCTTAGAAATAGAGAGTGATGGAGAGAGTGCGGAATGCAAATTGCAAACGTTGGGAGGCTGTCAATGTGTGTGTTCATATGTGTGTGTGTGTGTGTGTACAGTATGCTTGACTCTCAAAGCGAGCAAATCAGCCCCTGGTAAAAACCAATAAGTTACAGTGTATGTGAATGAAATTCATGGAGCTTTGACTGAACATCAGTTGGGCACTTTGAGGATCCGCTTACAGACCTTCTATTGGGCCAGAAGACTCCTCATGACAGTAACAATAAGCTGAATCTACAGGTTATTCTTGTCAGGTCAAAACTATGTCTTTCTTGCAACTTTTCAGGAAGGGATACCTACTTGTGTAGCTTGATAATCATGTATTTTTCAGGCTAACCGACGGTGATATTTGAGATGTTTTCAAAAGTATATGGATCACCAAGCCATGGACACCTTTTAAGCTTTGAAAGGGATATTTTAGTGTGTGGGAAATGTTTTTTTTTTTTCTTACTTACAGAGACAAACTATTAAACTGAAAGGCATTGGACAAAGAAGCTGTGTTTTATTGGTTCTTGTTTACGGACCTTAGAGAATTACTACGCCCTTTTTCTGGTTATTATACAATGTACAAATGTGCATTGTAGTACATGTATTAAAAATTAAAGTCAAATAGTGGGCGCCTGGGTAGCTCACCTGGTAGAGCAGGCGCCCATAATATATATACTCCTTGAAGCAGCGGCCGCAAGTTTTACTCCGCCCTGCGGCCCTTTGCTGCATGTCATTCCCCTTCTATCTCTCTCTCGCTCCACTTTCATGTCTTCAGCTGTCCCATATAAATAAAAGGCCTAAAAAATGCCCAAAAATTAAAAGACAAAGAGGCCTCAGAGAGATACAAAAATGTATACTACAACCAGGAGCTTGTGCCCGCGGAGTTATGGCACCAACCTCTATCACTACTGCAGTTTATCAGAGGGGCACTGTTCTCCGCTTCCCGTTCACTTTCTCCCCAGTTCTCCTTCCTTCACGCTCTTCTTTTCTCTCCCTCCCTTTCCTCTCTGCCCAATTCCCGCTCTCGGCCCTGATGCAGCAATCAAGAAAAGAACTCATTTATCAGGTCTGATGGCGGCAGGGGGCCAGTATCGTGCACTGGTGGGGGTGCTAGGTTAGCCTGGATGCATGGCTTTAGGCTACTGCCCTGTTGTAAGGTCATTGTAATTAAGTCTTGGCTCACAGTGGTTTGAATGTGCCTTTGAGGTTCAAATGTCTTTCCCCTCCATCCTCAAAAGTCCTTTCCAGCACCATTTGCTTATGAGATCATACAAAAAAAAAAGTCTTATCCCACACCAAATATTAGGCTCTGTCTGTGAATATTGATTTATATGTGGACTCAGATGGGCTGGAATGAGTTAGATTCCCCTAACTTCCTCAGTGATTACTTTGTGGAAATAGAATATTAGAGTTTCAGTGATTGCTGCAGATGGAAAGTGCAGGGCTCAAACGTTCACTTAAGATTGCTAATCTCAGATCCTAAACTTGCTCTAACTTCAATTACAGGATTCTGGAGTGAGAAAGAAAAGAAAGGAAAGGAGATGACCTATTGATAAATGCACAGTATATCTATGCCATCTATCTCCTGCACTCCATTGCTTTCTTTGCAGCCTCTTGCATATTTGTTTTTCAACTTGTAGTGTGAGAAAAGGTAGGGAATAGATGCTGTAAACAGCCTTGACAACTCCAGTCACACACTACATAAAGTCAAGTCCAATCCGGTGAGAACAGTCAGCTCAATCCAGCCCCTTTGTGAAGGCAAACTGGTCCAGATGTGGCTAGTGTATGCCAGTCCCCACAGCCAGCGTTCTTCTTTGTGCGTCACTGCGCTGAGTGGCCCCAGGTGTTATGGACAATTTTACATCTAGACCCTGCCGTGCTCCCTTTTGCACTCTCTCTGCTCTTTTCCCCTTTCATTTCCCTTCTCGTTGTTCAATGAGTAAACTGCTTTCCCTTTTAAGACGGGAAAGACCTTGTCGACCACCGATCTCAGTGTGAAACCCCAAAAATTCCTCCTAAAACTCCCAAGTTTTTTCTTAACCAAAGGAACTGCTGACTTATACTGTACGTCAATATAACAGTAGAGGGGCTCTGCACTTTATCACCAAGTGCTTGTTGTGCTCCAGAAAATGCTCATTATGGAGAGCTGAAATTCAGCATTTCTGGAAACAGGAAGCATGAAGCTGGGTGATCCTGCTGATGCAGTTTTCAAACAATCATGATTTATTTCCGCCAAATGCTGAAAGCAGCGTAGTGACCGACAATAGGCAGAACTCAATGCCCCAATGAAGCATCATTTCAGAATGGAAAGACAATCTACAACATAAGCCCAAATAATGAGATGGATGTACGATATATTAAAGTCAGCTAAATGAATGTAAGCAGCTCATCTTATTTGAGAGACTACATTTACTGGGGGGTTAGTTTCTAGACATGATGAGACATCAATAACCTGTGGGAAACACTTATACTGTATCCAAAACTAAGTATGTGAAACAGGGTCACAAAAACCATAGAAGACCTACGGGATCTTACAGAACAAATTAAATACCACAGTAAAGGATTCTTATAGTTTTTCCAGCACAAATCACATGTAAACTTTTCAAACTTTCCAGGACACATGCGCGCGCACACACACACACACACATTCCATGAACACAGTCATCACAGTGACTGGGAAGTTACTGTTCCCACAGGGAGGACAAAGACCGCCAGATGATGCGGAGGTCCAGTTCCAATACTCTATAAATGTTATTTCTCTCAGGAACTTGTGGGCCCCTGCATCATCTCTTCTTACTTATGTGGTGGTCATTGTTAAAACAATTTAAAATAACAAAAAATAACCATGAAACGCTGCCTAGAGACATAATGGATTTAAATCCACAGACACATCTTACTCACCCTTTTTACAGACCAAAAAGTAAAAGCTCATGAAATGTGCTCATTTGTACTGATGCTCAACAATTCACAAATTAAAACACAGTTTAGTGCTGTATTAACATACATAATAAAACCCACAAACTGAATTGGACTAAAGACATAACATAGACTATTAAGAATACTGTCATGTTTTTTTCCTGAAAATGTAATTTCTTTGAATTTATAGCAAATCATATACAGCATATAGTTTTGCAATTGTTTGTGCGATGTTTGATCCTCGTGACATGATGAACACAGGCCCCCGACATTATATAAGGCTCTCATTCCACTTACATAACATAACGGGATTATAACTTTTTATTTTTTTCTTTGCCTCCAAATGCTTCTCACACATCTGACAGTGGGCTGAGCTGCATCTCAACTAGCGGTGTATTGTGGCGTATCTTTGAACAACCAAACAACTTAAGTGAAGTGCCTGCAGTTCTTTAAGCACTTTATCCTCAGAGCTTCATTGGGCAACATACAGGCAAAAAAAGCACACAAAAAAACAAGACAAAATATGCAAATGAACTCCTCAACACGTCTATGTGCCATTCAAAATCCCCACAAAAAAGGCAGCGTACATTTAAAATGTTTCAGAATGGCAGTATCATAACTGCACTTTACAACAATGTGGAGGGAAAAAAAGATGGGGGAAGAGATAGAAAGACATAGTTAAAGAGATGTTCTTTTCTGAGGCTCCTTGGCGTCACATTGGGGATTCCATGTGTCTCATCATCTTGTTTAGAGTGCATTAGCAGCCAGTGACACAGCCTCCCTCCCTCCTCATCGCTCTAGTTTTCTTGTTGTCGGGCAGAGTGTCCTGAGGCAATAACAGCAGCCATCAGCACTCCTCCTCCTCCTCCTCCTCCTCCTACACCACCTCTTCATGCAGAGATACGCCAGGGCCTAATTTTCCATCAGCAAAGCATGAAATCAAGAGAGAATGCCACACAACAAGCACTCTTAAGAGGGGACACTTTGCCAATTCGCCCACCCATACAAGCATATTACGCACATTTGCGCGCAAACACAGTCACACATGCAGAGACGTGTGTCCTAACTTCTGAATACATTATTAAATCAAGTGGATGCTAAGCTAAAGTGACAATCAGAGGCTTGTTGATGAGAACAGAAATGTGACTTTGGGAGATGGTTTTACAAATTCCATGAAATTAGCAGCCGGTTGTTGTTTTCAGACTTGGTTGTTCTTTGACACAAAGGCTACGTTCAGACAGCAGGGAAAAGTGGCCCAAAATGAGAAAAAAAAATTGGGGTCAAGTGACCAGGTCAGACTTCTTTTGCCATGGAGAATGTTTGTATTTGTTCACACTTGCACCGCTTGGGTACATAGCCCACATATTGTGTATTTGAGTTAAGGTAGGAGCTTTTTTTGTGTTTGTTTGTTTTGTGTCTCCTTGGAACAGTGGACCTGGTTTTTGAGGAAGAGATTGAGTCCAGAACCACTGTGGCAGAATCTTGTGTCCAACATACTGTATATAATGCACTATATTTACTTTTTACTGGCATGAATGCATTCATAAGTGTCCAAAATGACAAATTCCTAGCTCACTATAGAGTGTTCTACTGTGTGGAATGTTTATTATAACGAATGAGTGAGTGAGAAAGCAGTTGCAGACACAGCTTGCATCTTCTGCGCGACCAATGTTTTCCGCCGTATTTTCTGTACCATTTGTGTAAGTCAACAGCGGGGGCATGATAAAAAAGGCCAGATCCATGTCCACACAACTGAAATGTGATCACGAATATCAAACCGGGTCACATCAGTATATAGATAGTGAGATCAGGTCTTGATTTTCTGGCATGGCAGTGTTACCAGCTGACAGTTATTGCAAGCTTTTGTGACTGGAGGACTCGTTAGGTCACAAATGTGACCACAGCCAGACAGACCAATTTTCTGTCTGAACTGGACAAGAAAAAGTAAGACAATGACAGAAGAGCACAAAAAGAAGCTCTTTTGAGGAGGTTGTTGTGACTAGAGAGGGCCAGCATTGTGTTTTCAGAGCAGAGCCGCTGAGCATATGTTATCAGAGACCAACTGCTGGGCTAAACTGAAAAGTAACTGTATCTTAGTTTTCTATCAACTGAAAAACAAAGCACTTAGTTATTAGGACAGTAACACTGACAAACACTACAGAGAGTGGAAAACTCTGTCTTCACCACACACACACACACACACACACACACACACACACACACACACACACACAGAAGAAAAAGATCTCACAGTGCTGACTGACAAAGATGCCCTGCAATATAGATGACGAGAACAAAGCTCCCCATAACAAACTCCAGTCATATGGAGACGATTTCCTTTTCAATAATGAATCGCCATCAGCATCAGGCGTCAATACTGCCTCTGTGTGTTGTGTGCGCCAGCATCTGTGTGTGTATGTGTGGGAGGGGAGGGGCGGGGGAGGGCTGGGGGAACATCTATCCTCAACGAGAACAAAACTTCTATATTTAATCTGCGCTGAGAACAAGCAGGCATGCAAAGTCAAAAACAAAACGGGGATGGCAAGCTGAGGCTTTATGCGGCATGCAAATCACATCCGGACCATCCAGCTGCTGTGAGCTTATCCCCCGCATCTTTGTGATTGACAGGATTTTTAAAATGTGTAGATTATAAATATTTATAATTGACTTAATATTGACTGTATTCTCTCTGTTTGGGTGAACTTGTATGGGGAAAAGAAAAAAATAAGGCACAAAAAAAAAAAGTTCATCTGTGGTTCCATCTTCACATAAATTACCCTCCCTGCACCAGGGTGTGTGTGTGTGTGTGTGTGTGTGTGTGTGTGTGTGTGTGTGTGTGTGTGTGTGTGTGTGTGTGTGTGTGTGTGTGTGTGTGTGTGTGTGTTCAGTAGTCTGTTTTCCTCACTGAGGATAATGAGCGTTACTTTGAATTTTCTGTTAGTTGTCAGGTCTCCTTGAGAGTTTGACTGTTCTCAGAGAGGTCAGCACGGTCAATGTATAGTCATGTTTGCCTTATAAAAGGTGGCAGTTGGAAACATGGGCCGGATCTCCAGAAATTACACCAATAAAAGCACCACGAGCAAGCCTAATCATGGCTGGGACAGTAGCCCAGTCTGGAGAAAGGGTAAATATTCAGAGTGGTGTAGCAGGGGCACAGCTTGTACCTCCTCCATTTACCACTCTTATACCCGCTGACCTCACATTGCCCCACTGAGCATTTCAGCATCCAGCGTAAATGGCCTTCTGTCCTCTGTGTAGCTCTATTATCCTGTTGACGGTACGCTTTTTCCCAGAAAACACCGTAATTAGGGCCCGAGCGCCGACAGCAAAAACTCACAAAATTTGGCGGGCGCATCAAGTCTGGTGAAAATTTACGGATTTAAAGGGTTTCGGGAATAGGAACACAAAAATGGCTCGCTGGCGCCCCCTAGAAAGTTCAATAAAATGTAGCCCCTGCAGTGCGTTTAACGTAGACTCACGAAACTTAGTACACATATGTACCATGTCAAGATGTACAAAAAACGTCATTAGAGCCATACCCTAAAGCCAACAGGAAGTCCGCCATTTTGATTTCAAAGTTCGAAATTAGTGCGATTTTGGCCATTTCCACATGTTGTACTTTAACGAACTCCTCCTAGAGATTTCATCTGATCAACTTCAAACTCGGTCTGTGCCATCTTAAGACGTTAAAGATGAAAAGTTGTCATCGGGCGGGGCCGTGGCGGGGCCGCCATTTTGTGCGTTTCGCCTCCGAAACAGGAAGTGGGTGTAACTCAAGTGTACATTGTCCAACTGGCTCGAAACTTTTCAGGATTCATAAGACTCCAATCCTGAGGACAAATAAAGGCCGATATTTACTTAAAGTCATAGCGCCCCCTAGTGGCAACAGGAAGTAGGCCTAAAAGTCATGGTGCTATACTTTAACGAACTCCTCCTACAGATATCATTAGCTTCTTTATTTTGCTTTGGTTTGGATTATATTTTCAGACTTTCTGCTTGTTTTTGCTTAACGGTAGGGTTCCACACAAAGAAATTTCGCTTCGCTCTCATTTAGGTTGAATGGAGACGAAATTCGCCCCGATTGGGCAAGATGAGAGCGAATCGCCGAGGGGAGCGAAATAAAGTTGACGAAAGTTTAACTTTATTCAAATGAGGACCACTGGAGAACCAATCAGATCCACGTGTTTGTGTTTGGAGGCGGGAGTTACAAAAAAAGTCTGACAAAGATGGCGGAGGTTATCAGCGCTGTATCATGAAAATGTGTATGTGATTAAAATGTTTCTACACGAACATTGGTACTTCTATCAACACGAATTGTGATTTATATGACACACGAACTTAGTCAGGGGACATACACCACTAAATAGACCACTGTATATGTTAGTTTAAACACTAAAACTTTTCAGCTAGCCGACAGGCTAATCGCTAGCATGTTCGGACATTGGATTTCATTGTAACCTAGCCAGGCAGCTAGCTAGCTAGGCTACTTTGCATTTGTTTGATTACATGTTTTGTTGGCGAACATTGACGCTTGTAGCAACACGGATTGTTGTTTATATGTCACACGAACTTAAACAGGGCAAACACACCACCAAATAGACCACTGTAGATAGTTTAAACACTCAAAATTATTCAGCTAGCCGACAGGTCAACCGCTAGCATGTTCGGACATTGCATTTCATTGTAAGCATAGCAAGGCAGCTAGGCTACATTGCCAGGTTACCAGAGCATTTATGAGCTAACATTTTGCAGATGGTTTGCTGCTGTGCATTTTTACCGCCCTCTGTCTTCTGACAGCCCGGTACATTTAAGAAAAAAAAATGTGCGTCTTGCGTGTTGTTTTCGCAACCACGCCCCCGAGGCAAACTTTCGCTGGCCGAAATTTGTGTGGTGTTTCACTGTGTGGTACCCTACCGTAAGACTCCAACTGCTACTCTACTTTGGGGATCAAAAGTCAAATTCCATTGAAGATGACAAAGAAACAACGGAAAATCAAGAGAGTGCCGTGGTGCCATCACATAGTCCAGTTCCAGAAGAAAAGCTATGTTCGGGGGGAGGACAAGTGGAGGAAATGCTGTGCCAGTGTAGAACAGGGATGGGCCCCAACCTCTAAGAAATTGAAATAGCTTTTTGCCTTTGATTGAATTGCGCTATGTGAACTCACTACACTGTATAAGCCCACTCCGTGTCTCTGTCTGTCTAACTCTCTTTCAGCTCCACATCAAAAAGGCCATCTGCAGTAAAAAAGGCCGGCCAACACACCATGCGCTCCCATCTTATCCACGAGTTTCCTCTGCCCAGCATCCAGACACGGCACTGCCCACCGCCTCATCAATTTTCCTCTTTGATTTAATCACCGAGTGAAACTGAAGTGGCATTACAAAGTTTTATTGTCCAACAGAGTAAGTTTTACAACTGAAACTCGTTAAAATCTTATGGTGGTCTCTTATTTAAAAAAAAAAAAACATTGTGCCAAACAAATACACAAGGATTTATTTTTACAGTCTCAATAATGCAAACTGCTTTCAATCCCACAGAGCATTAGGATTTAAAGTGAGCATGAAACACAAACCCTTCAAGCAGATTAAATTTCAAATCAAGCAGGCCATGTAAATGATGTGGTGACAGGGGGCCCAGTGCAATTAGCATGCCAGGCTAGTGTTAAAGCAATTAGGCAAAACAGACGGCTAGAGCACCAGGGCTAAGCACAGGAAGGGAGGAAGGACGAATATTTCCATATTGTTCTTCAGGACAGGAGGGCATGTGTGTGTGTGTGTGTGTACGCGCGCGCAATGTGCGTGTTCATGTACAGTTTGTTTGAGGTCGTTCGGCACTCGACTTGTTTGTGGATTTCTCAGAGGGAATGAGAGGTTAATGGGAACTAGACTTTGTTTACTGACAGCATATCCAGCCATTTTGGAGAGCAAAGGGGGTGGTGGGGTGGGGGATAAAACTAAATAACAAATGCTACGTTACTTGTAACAAAAAAAAAAGAAGAAGAAGGAAACAGAAAACACTGACTCTCATGTTGCTTAGGGGAATCATAAAAACATTTACTGGTAAACAAGCCCAGAGCGGAAACTCTGGAAACCACTTTGGGGAAAAAGCAGGCACATTTGGGCAAATCTCTCAGGTGGAGCCATCAAAAGCGGTGTCGGCTTGTACACAGAGACGTGGCAGAAAGGACCACCTGGAGACGAGGAATGACATTCGTTTGAGCGTAAATTACTCAAACAAGCATGCCGGGGAATGGCATTTAATACTTGATGTTTCCCAGTGGGAACAGTGGTGGATGCCTCTAGTTCAAACAAGGAGTTATGATATACAAACACTACTAAAAACAAACATAGCACATATCGCACGGTAAGTTTGATGCGACACGGGGCTTTTGGGATGCAAAGTGGGACAGCGACTCATCTCTGTCTTCAACGACGTGGGAAGAACAGCAGTAATAATGAGGAGTGGCGCGGGAAAAATAGGATTTTTTTTCTTTTTTACTTTTGTTACGTTTTGTTCCAGTGCCTTTTTTTTTCTTTTGTGTGTTCTGTGCACAGTCCAGTACAATAGAGGTACACTACAGTATAAATAAATTAAAAAAAGGCTCTTTACATTTCCTTCCTGCACAAGATCACACCTGGCAGGTATCTCAACAAGAAAAGAAAGTTCTACATTAAGGTTATCAGATTGTTAAATACCCCAGTACAATGTAATGCAATCCAATAGATGTAATTAAATAGATGTAAACGCTGTAATAAATCCTATATTTGTGAACCTAATCTACCACTATTGTCATCCCCGAAGCGCTGATTTAAGAGTACAGTCAATTTTCAGTCAAGTCAAGTTTAGTTTTTTACTGCATTATATAGAGAGGTGTTTTTAATTTTCTGGATCCTTCATGAATGTAAATGAGGGTAGAAAAAGGTACATGATTTAGAGTTAACAGAAACATGTACCAAATGGGAAATGCATTAAGAATTCAATGCTACAATCTTGTAAATTACAACATCAAATTCAATTTATGGAAATAAAGTAATTAGACAACTTGTGATACACATGCAAGACAATGAAACCAACAATTTGCTCTAATTTTAATCTTTTTCACAATCATGTTTTCTGTACGCAGTGGAACAGGGGAAGGGCCAATGACGAGGTTAAAAAGGAAATGACTCAAGCTGGCATTCTAATTTTTGCTGAGTCAGAGTTCTGCTCTGGGTCTGGTGGCAGTCACTTTTTAAAGTGTATGTATGTGTTTTCCTGCCATTAAAGTGTGTGAACAGAGAAAACAGCCAATCGGGAATAACGTATGCCAGGACGTGTATGTGTACATGTGTGCGCAGGTGTGTGTGTATGTATGTGTACGCATGTGCCTGCGTCTGTGTGTGTGTGTGCGCGCGCGCGCACGCAAGGGGTTGCTTAGATACCACTTCCATACAGTGAATAAATGTGAAACCTAATTGCAGAACTAAATGTGTATTAAGGCAAGGTAAAAAATAAACTTCAACGCAGGAGAACTTAATGACAGCAGCAGCAGCTTGCTTTAAAAGCACACCACAGACAAACAAACTTGCACAATAAAAAGAAAAATGGCAGAGTTCCTGTCAATTTCTCTCATAGAAACTCAAAAAAGCGATCCTTTTTTTTTTTTAAGTAAATACCACCATGTAACCATAAATTTAGTGTACTCACAGCAGCAGGATCCTACTTTCGATATTACACATTATAACACTGCTAACAATGATTAATGTGCTCCAAAGAAACCCAGCTCATGGTGTAACCCTTACACAGAAATTCCCTTTAAAACATCTTAATGTTCACAACTCAATTAACTGAAATTTAAATTAAATGGAGTTTCCAGAGAATTTACTAATTAGTTCCTGTTCGAGTCACCGTCATGAATGTATGCTATGCATAACAACCTATCAGACTATGTAGCACCATATGGTCGACATGGCCTATGGGCTTTGTGGGAATTACTTCATGGAGAGAGTCCAAGCCAAGCAGGTGAAGCAGTGTTTTAGGTTGCAGCAGGCTTTATAGACAAAGAGTACATTTTTTCTAGAAGTTGAAACGTGTGTGGGGAAAAGTTCTACAGAGCACACTGCATGAGAAGATGATCAACAAATAAAAGGTCAAACCCAAATAGACAGAGAGAGGAAGACAGACACTCTCATAAAAACAAACACCCACAACTGAGCAACACAATTATGCCTGGTTTGTAGCCTAAAGAAACAAATGACGTTATGTAGCTGACTACTGTATCCTAGTAACAAAGCCCAAATAAAAAAACAAACAATGGATGACTACAAATCATTCCCAGACTGGGTCATTTTCTCTCCACAACAGGAAAGATGACAGGGGGGGGGGTAATTTTCACACCACAACAATGCATGCTATTTTCTAAAATAAAATAAATCCAATTTTTTTTTAAATTTTCTTCTATTCTATATTTATGTCTCTTGATTTTTTGCATTGCTTGCTTTTATTGTTTATTTAATTTCCTCTTACCTTGTTTATGTTGTTTATATGTTATTATGTTATTACAAACGCAAATTCCTTGTAGGCCTAGCTATGTGAAAACAACGTGGATAGGTGAAAACCATAGAAATAAAATGGATTCAATCCATTTCATTTTTATGGTTGAGGATTATAGCATGTTCAGTGCTAACTTGTTAGCATGACAACTAAATCTTTAGCTAGCTAGGCTGTTAACTTTGGTTGCTACTCCTCACCATCCCACACTTGAAAGACTGCTGGTTCTCTAACAGGCAGCACGGGCAGCACGAAGCAGCCACAACAAATATGTAAATCTTTCTAGAAAGCCCTGAAGAACAACGGCATTTAAATTTCATTGAGAGCTGCATATCGACTCTGCTGAAGTTGTTGCGTTGCTTAATTAAGGAGATAATTGAGCAACAGTGACTTACTTGCTGGAAGAGTTTTCTCTTTAGTATTCACGCAACGCAACGCAATGCAACGCAACGCAACGCAACGCAACGCAACGCAACGCAATGCAACGTCAGCACAGGGCCTTCATCCGGGGTTTTGTGTCGTGCATCCATGGGGCTTTACCATACAGCGGATCTGGACATCTCTATGTCAATGGGACATCTAGCTAGCTAACCAAGCTAGTGAGCTAGCATGCACAATACCAGCACCCTGGAACTGGAACACCTTCGTTAACACCTGCGCTGAAAGATAGCCAATGATTATTCAACACAGATATTTCAAAATAAAAGTTCACATCATAATGTTACAGTCACCAAAAATAAGAAGCTTTAAAGGGGTGATAGAATGCAAAACCGATTTTACCCTGTCATAGTTGAATAACGACAGTTCGGTGGGTAAACAAGACATACATATAAGCTCAAAATCCCATTGACACCCCTTTACTATGAAAATCTCATATTTTGAAACTGCCGCTGAAAACGGGCGAATCTCAACAAAGCTGGAAGTTGACGTCAACCTCCCAAAAACCGGAACCTTTGTCAGCCCATGGGTGTATTAAGAGAACGGTCACGCCCCATCATTTACATAGGCTACACAACTGACCTGAGATAAGGTAGTCTTCTGAATCTAGCTAGGTCACGCAGATCTCTGCTATTCCATTACAAAATTCACTTCTGAAACTTTTTTTGCGAGAAATCAACTATGTAAAGCTCCAATATGGGCGGCGCTTTACGAAAATGGATGGCTAATTGCATTTCGTCCGACTGCGTGTTGGACGGTTCAACCCCGGTGCTGCCTGTGTAGCTGCCTTGCCTCGCACCCGGCCTGCCCTTCCTTCACAGACCCCCGCCTGCTGTGAGGTAATTTGAGCTGCGTGCCACGACGGCCCATAGCACTCCATACCGCACCCGCAAAGTCACCATCTCTTGGGCTAATGACAACCAAATGCCCCTGCTCTGACAGAGCTCCAGGGCCTGCAAGTCTCCTCTTCCTGCTAGCTAAATGCCCGGTGTATGTGAGTGAGAGCGCGGTCAGCGAGCTTGTTACGCCAGCAATCTCTTACCACAGGTTCCAGTTACTCTTTTAATGTGTGTAATTATAATGTGTTGAGTTATTTAAACAAACGATTGGGGAAATAAACGCTGCTTGTCCGTGAGTCTCATTGATAGAGCCTGCGGCTGGATGTAGCTCTATCAATGAGAGCTAGCTAGCTAGCCTCCTCTTAGAATTCCTCTGGAATTCACAAATATTCATTAACTTGAAATCGGACACCGTTGTTTAAGCTTTATAAGATATTTAGCTAGATGTTGTGTACGTGGCGTGACGAAATTCAAACTGTAAATATACTCGAATTACGACCAAAAATGAAGCTAACTATCTGTGATTTGTAGCTAGCTACACAGGTAGCTAGGATTGAAGGGACAGTTGCAGCTAACGGAAGCCCTACTCTTCACAAATATTCATTAATTTGAAATCGGACACCGTTGTTAACTTTATAAGACATTTAGCTATATGTTGTATTCGTGGCGTGACAAAATTCAAACTGTAAATATACTCGAATTACGACCAAAAATAAAGCTAACTATCTGTGATTTGTAGCCACACAGGTAGCTAGGATTGAAGGGACAGTTGCAGCTAACGGAAGCCCTACTCTTCACAAATATGCATTAATTTAAAATCTGACACCGTTGTTAACTTTATAAGACATAGTTAGATGTTCTATACGTGGCATGACGAAATTCAAACTGTAAATATACTCGGAATGAAGCTAACTATCCGTGATTTGTAGCTACAAATCTACATCCAGCCGCAGGCTCTATCAATGGGACTCGCGGACAAGCGGCGTTTATTTCCCCAATCGTTTGTTTAAATATAATTACACACATTAAAAGATTAACTGAAACATGTGGTAAGAGATTGCTGGCGTAACAAGCTCGCTGACCGCGCTCTCACTCACATACACCGGGCATTTAGCTAGCAGGAAGAGGGGAGTTGCAAGCCCTGGAGTTCTGTCAGGGCAGGGGCATTTGGTTGTCATTAGCCCAAGAGACGGTGCCTTTGCGCGGGTATGGAGTACTGTGGGCTGCCAGCTCCAAGTACCTCACAGCAGGCCGGGGTCTGTGAAGGAAGGCAGGCCGGGTGGCGAGGCAGCAACACAGGCAGCACCGGCGCTGAACTCCGACACACAGTCGGACAAAAGTTGCAATTAGCCATCCATTTTCGTAAAGGGGCCCATATTTGAGCTTTACATAATTGATTTCTCGTATAAAAAAGTTTCAGAAGTGAATTTTGTAATGGAATAGCCCGATAAACAATGTATAACTTTGCAGTGTCTGAAATATGAGAGTCTCCCATGTGTTTCTATGTAGCTTGCTCAAACCAATCAGCACGTAGCTCATTCGGAATATTAATGAGCATACCATATTTGGAAGAAAAGCTCTTGTTCCAAATAGAGCCATATTCACAGGGTAGTTAAGGGCCTAATAAAATAGCATTCGGGCAATTTTCAGCCCAACCAATGTTACATACCCTATTAGGAGACCTTAAGGAACAGTGTAAAATACCCTATATAATCATTCTATCACCCCTTTAAAAAAACAAAAAGAGTAAATGGAAAATAACAGCTAAATCTGACTTTATGGTGTATGTAGTGTATTTATATAGTTACCCTCTCTGATGAAGGTCCTGTGCCAAAATATGGTAGGCCTACAATAAACAAGGAGAAATCCTGCAGTAGTAATGCCTTGTTGTATTTATGTTTCTTAACTGATGAAGTAGCTACATTCTACACTCTGATGTAGAATTACAGTACAGTTTACTTTATGAGGCATGAAAGAAGCCTATTTGAATCCTACTCAGCTCGTATATACAAAATTGCAGGGTCTAGGGTCCAACAAATCACTGTGATTGCACATCTTGAAATGTATGTCTATTTACACAAAACCCTCCCACAATGTCCAAAACCATCAAGTCATTACTGTGGATAACATCAATTTGTTTGTTGAAGTTTAAAACTCAATATTGTGTTGGTTAGTATGCTGAATGGCCTCTACTGAGACTTTCAGTTGGGCTTTGAGCCTGAGAGTCCCATATTGGTATGAAACCAGTAGGCCTATACCTTGGGGATGGAAAACTGCACAGTTGAGTGTAAACCGATGATCAACTGAGAGCTTGGCGGGATTATGTTGTGGCTTCTTCCATGGCTGTTTTATGACATGAGCTGCTCATTTTAAAGAGGAGTGTCTGCAGTTTGAGGCACGGTATGGCCCCATGGTGGAATCTTTGCTCTTCCAGTCCAGAACGCAACACGTTTTAGCCATCACTTTGATTATACAATTCTAACAAGAAAGGTATCATGTTATACAAACAAGCAAAATCACACAGAAATATATACACTCCAAAGGGAGACTGGCAAGACTGGCACAATTTGTGGAACAAAGTTTTGTGAAATTATACTAGAATCAATCCCAGGTACGGTCAGAGAGAGGGGAAGAGAGTGAATGTTTGCTTTTACCTGTCACATGCAACCATTTCCTAATTTCCAGACTATCATGAACAAGGATCTGGCTTAGAAACAAAGGGCCCACTAACAAAGCTTCCCATGGAGAATTGACTGCGGCCTTGGTTTCTATTTACATACAGATGCACTGGAAATAATTTGCATAATGTTTTTTTGTAGCTGTGTGCTCAGGGGAGCAGCATTGTAACATATTGGTGCCTAATGAACTCTGAAAAAAATTGATTTTCCACAGAGTAAATTAAGAAATGCATTATAGCTGTTAAAGCAATCTTGGGGGAAATCGGAGCCTTCTTCTGCTAAACTACGCTTGATAAGTAATAAATTACATGTTACACTTATTTGCTTTAATTCATGCAAATTTTGCCCAATTAATGTACCACTGTAGTTCTGAGGGCAGCCACTGGAGATTTAATTATTTATTGGATTTTGGTGTGTGTATGTGCTTGTGTTGTATTGTTGGCATATGATGCTTGCATGAATAGAAAGGATTGTTTGTGGATATTGTGTTGTACTACATGCAATTGTATTTGTACTTGTAAGTTTAATTGTAAATGTGTGTGTGTGTGTGTGTGTGTGTGTGTGTGTGTATGTATGTGTGTGTGTGAGTGCGTGCGTGTGTGCGTGCGTGTGTGGTGCGTGTATGAGTGTCTATCAGCAACAGAGTTAAATTCCATGTCTGCCGGGACTTCCTGACAGAGGCCTGATTGTCTGTGACTGCAGACTCTCACACACACACACACACACACACACACACACACACACACACACACACACACACACACACACACACACACACACACACACTTGGACTAGTTTTGGCTGCCTTCCTCCTCTTCCTTCATTTCCTTCCCCTCCCTCGCTAGCTAGCAGGGTGAGTCATTGTTTACAGACCTTTCACTGTGCTGTCCTATCACCCTGCCCTGATGCTACTTTTCCATTTGATCACAGCTCCTGCATGTGGTGACATGACACCAGGCCTGGCCTCCTCCTTGAGCCGTCTCCAGGGCCGACTGCTTCTGTTCGCATGATAATGTAACTGCAACTGGCTGCAGCTTTTCATCTCTGATCTTGACGGTTTACTTTTAGCCTATGCTTCAGGTTGAGTGACTTCTAGTGCATGTGTATGCCAGCAGGTAGGTGATTCAGTATGTTGCTCAGACACACATTTTTGTTGCCAAGGTTTAAACGTGCGACCATACTCATCCTCACTAGCAACTAAACTAACCCAATGGAGCATAATCAAGAAACACAACAGGAATACAAATTTTTAGTATGAAATGAGAGGGAAAAAGTTGGATTTAGGGATGTAAAAAGGGAAAACGGTGACACTATCTGAATATCAACTGTCAAATAATTTAAGTACAAACACACATATGTATACACACACACACACACACCTTATTGGAAGAGTGAATGGAATCTCAGGCCTTATGCTGAATGTTCCTTCGATGTGAGCATTTGAAGCGAACATTTGGCGAAGCTGCTGGAAAAATATACTGTTGAATTAGCCTTTTGTTTCAGCATGCTGTAGCAGAGAATAAGCCTCTGTTTCCCTCCTCATAACCTGCCACTGAAGACATTTCCCCCGTAATAGTACTGCATGCAACTGCTAATATGAAGTAAGTTCAACTAGAGAACTTTATACAACTATGTGCAATCAGAAACTATATGCAAATTCAAGTTTTACTAAGGCGATCTGCAAGCATACCTGTACAAAACACAAATGCAAACATGAATGACATGATGGCCCTGTTAGCTATCAGCCTGCTGTCAGACCTAATAAGAATTAGAAGGAGTTAGCGCTACTTTGTTTCTCTCCCCTTCAAGTACTCTCTCTACTCCTGCACTCACTTCTGAGGCATCCACTAAGTATCCACCCTCATCACGCCAATATTAAAAAGCTTAGCTGGCACTGGTTTTTCAAGTAAATTAGAGAAAACAAAATCTCTAAGATTAGTCAATTAAATGGCACATTAGCCCGAGACTTAATTAAAAGATAGCAGGGCATACAGTCTTTAAGGATATTGAGAGGCGACAAGAGTGTTTAAACAGCAGATTGAACAAATGGCACTTATTAAAAACTTGACTGTGAGTCACTTGACACTTCACATATCCCCTGCACCTTGAGCTACATAAACAGAGTGTCAGCTCCCTGGGTTCCTGCTATGCAAATCTCTGGGATGAGGCAAAGAGAGGAAGTGCACTCGTCATACAGCATCCTCCGCCTGGAACGTCAAGATGCCCTCCTACAATCAGCGGCTTAGCAACCAAAGCAACCCGAGCAGAAACATTTACTATCTCATACTTTTTTTTTCCCAACTACACCACTTCTAAATAGTGGTTATCAATGTTTTTGAAGGCAAAATAGAAGGTGAATGTGCCAAAAAAAAGACATTTCAGTCACATTTAAGATGCATCTTGTAACACAGAAAGTGTGTTAGTAGGTTTGGCTGTGAAGAAAATGTATTCTCATGAACACAAACCCCTTCTGAGTTAATGTGTGTGTGTGTGTGTGTGTGTGTGTGTGTGTGTGTGTGTGTGTGTGTGTGTGTGTGTGTGTCAAACTCTCTTCGAAAAGGCATCCTTAATTAAACCTTTTGTTCTACCAAAATGACAGAAAAAAAGCCAGGCGAGCAAAAGGCAGTTATTGTGTCAGAGTGCTGAGACTGAAGAGCAAGGTACACTAAAACATCACAGTTCACTGCTCGTGTTGCCATCTCGGCATCACTTTCTATCCGGAACAATGCGACAGCTGACAGCTCGCACCCAAGAATTATCACGCTAAACTGAATTATTTCTGCCACGTGTTAATTTATTAACAACCTGTGCATGCTCTAATGTAGCCTGCATTTGCATATACATTTTTAACCTGCGAGCTCAATCGTCTTGAATATTCTTTCGGGGGATGAGAATATTTCAAACTGCCTTTTGTTGCAGCACGATTGAATTTTGAAGATTGGGGGGGGGGACACATAAAGACACATAAATCTCACACATAACTGCGGGGCACACATTCTTAAGGGCAGATATCTGCACTTCATCACCTTGCAACATATGAGATGTGGCATCTCTGATCTGAAGCCTCCTCTTCACTTTTTCCCTCCCTCTCTCTCTCTCTCTCTCTCTCTCTCAAAGAGGCACCTATGACTGCTTTCAGATGGCTTCAAATACTGCGAGCTGGCTTGTTTAGTCCCCAGGACTTTTCTGTTTAAGAGGAGCAAACATACAGTATTAATAAGAACCAATGAACTATTTATGTCTGGCTTCAATACACAAGATGGAATAATGTAACTGTGCCTACTCGCAGATATATCGCAATCTGTAAACCAATGCTTGTGTTTTCTTTTTAAAAGTTATATTATGTACATTATAGGCAGAGCATGACAGATTCGATACTGCACAACAGCCATGTTCTAACAAAGGATTCTAACAATGTCAAAACAGATGCCTCCTGTGTCTTAAATATAGTTGTAACTTCTAAAAACAGTATTGTTTTCAGATCATTTACATTTATATCTTCAAATTTGTTTTATCTTTTTAATGTACTTTCAGTTCTGTGAGCATCGCAAACTAGATCCCAGTCACCTTCACTGTACTGGGGTGAATACAGAAAGTACACAGATAGAGACATATCTGGGCAAATAAAACCAAATCTATATGCATGGTAAGAAAACACTTGAGCTAAGTAAAAACAAAAAGTTATTTATTTTGTAATTTGGATGTACCAAGCCTTTAAATCCTAATAAAAAAGCACAACATAAACCTATAACATCACATGTACAGTATGTGATAATAGCATGCCTGAAACAGTGCCGCATTTACTCTGACAATGATCCCCACTGTTTCACGCACATGTTAATTTACACTTAAAGAACTTCTTTTCCGGATGAGGACGCAAGCAGGTGTTGCCGATGCACACCTGTAAACTTTGCCCGCATATCAAATTCCCTGTGTACAAAACGGCGTGCCGATGCCTAGTTACCTTTCTTTTAATCTGCGCTGCACACTACACATCATCACGAACAAACTGTCACCATGGCAGTGTAAACAAAGATGCAACAGGAGATGTGTTTATTTGTAGCAGAAGAAATAATTAAGGAGGCCTGACAGGCAAGTAAACACATTGAGGCAAAGCATCTGGTAGTATGGGGGGGGGGGAGGTATTGTTGTTTGTTGTAGAGAGACACTGTTTGGCGGAGACATAATATATAGCAGGAAAACAATTTAACAGATCTGACTAACAATTAATACGGTGTTTATTTACTTGTTAAAGAAAAATGAGAAACAGCTTTGACATTGCTGGAGCAGAATATGGAAAAAAACACTCATGTGAACAAGTTTGTTTGCGCTTGTGTTTTCGCCTGTTGTTACAAAGCATGATAGGGCCAGCTTATGTGTGTGTGTGTGCGTGTGTGTGTGTGTGTGTGTGTGTGTGCGTGTGTGTGTGTGTGTGTGTGCGCGCACGTGTGTGTGAGAGGCTTTGCCTGTCAGTCATGTTAACTCAATGTGAAGAGGCTGCTCCAAGCGGAAAGTTGAGTCCTATATATTTGCCACAATGGCTGGTGTTATTAAGACCTTGATCCGTGTTTTCTTTCTGCATGGAGGGAGGTAAGCTACTGGATGCTCCCTCTTCCTCTCACTACTGTTTGTCTGGGCGGGGTGGCTTGGTTTAGTCGCGTTAGGAAAGAGACATACACACCACAAACACACATCTCGGCTCTGTAAACATGCTTTTTTTCAGACCACCGCGAGGGAAATTTTCCATTTGTGCTCATGTTTTTGCTCAATTTAAAGCATTTTTTTGGTGGAAGCTGTGAAAAAGAAATATGGTTTGATGTACAAAAAGGTCGCTCAAAAAACGTTTCACTTGGCAGTACTGGAAAATCCAAAAAGAAGAAGAAGAAGAAAAAGAAGAAAACTATTCATTGAAATCCAAATTGCAAAAGACTTTTTCTTTACGTGTTTTTTTTTTTAAAGCAAAACTTTTAGTGCACTTCTAAATCACTTTATCCTAAAACCGTCACTTTACCTTTATATACATTGACGTACCGTTACAACTGTTTTTATATATTTATATTACTTTTTTTATGATATACATATACCACATTTATGTTTACGCTCAGCTTATTCATTTGCAATTTCTGTCTTCCACAAATTTAAATTACCTTATTTCACATTTTATTATGTTATATTTATCCCTATAATTTAACTTGCACTATTTTATGTCTGAGATACTCATTTAGGGTATTTTTTTTTACATTTTGTGATTTTCTGTTTTATATATATTCAATTAGCATTGTTGGAGGGAGCAACCCAGGATTTTTTTTAGTGACGACAACTGCTTCTGTAATTGTTGTGCGTCTACTAAAAAACTTGAACTTGAAAGAACACGTGGGTGTTTTGTTAATTTGCAAAAGACAAATGAAGCAACTGATCTGATACACGTATCCTGATCTGGACGTGGTTGTAAATGCTCAGACAACAGAACAAGCACGCCTGCCAAACAACCTGCCAATCATCCACGAGATCCAGATGACTGGAGGCCAGTGGAGGCCGCGTTCATTTAAGTGATGTTAATAACAAACAATCAAAAGTGCTGCTTGGGAGAGCGCAACACATCCACATCAGCAAATGACATGTAACAATGGTGACATCTAATTTATAGCTCAAGGAGCGTGTACAAGCAAATAAACAGGCACCCCTGGTCCGCATGTCCTTCTCAATTTGCCTCCCCCATGGTCTATTGCCTTTCAGACGCAGGGGGCAGGAGGAAAATAGAAAAGCTGAAAGTGCCGAACTTTAAGCCGATGTCTTATTTACAGGTCCAAGAGCCAACGCTTCTGTTACTTTCTCTGAAAACCATGTGCAGGCATCTGTAAAGCACAACCCCCCCCCCCTTAACACAAGCGCACAAACAAAAATATTCCACTTGCAAGTACAGTTTAAGATGCCACAACTTCTGAACTGAGGGAGGGAGGGGAGGGGGGAGATGTGAGGATGGAAGGGATGTTTTCAGCACTGTTGAAGAAAAAAAGGAAATGATTTAAAGACATCGCAGCGTCTCCTCTCCTTTCATTCCTGTCGGATTCTTGCGTTCTCTCAGGCAGATGTTGTCAGCGCCGTCTGCACGGGGCACGACGCGTGGCAGAAACTTTGAACCTCACCGTGCCCCATCCAGAGGGAAGGGGGTTTCAAGCTCCAGTCTCAGGATCTCGCTAACTGACGCGTTATCTTTGCACCGCCGTGGCGACGCCTCCAGGTAACAAGGAGATTAGAAGCAGTCGGAGGCCCATGTACCACAGCAAAGCTTTAGCAAAAGGGGGTCTTTAAATATTTAAGGTATGAGTACGATCACACATTGTTACTCTTAGAAGGGAAGGGGAACAAAGAATACAAATGTTTCACTTGGAGATCATTTACATTTCATTGCTGCGACTCTGTTCTGAGGCTGATGCAAGAGTGTTGAATTTGAGTTTTTTTTTTGTATAAAAGGTATACACAATTTAACAGACGTGTCATTCCGTCACGGCTAATGCAATTTTTATGCACGCTTCCTGTTGGCAACCACATCAATAATTTGTGCAAGAGAAATAGAAGAAGCAAACAAATAACTTCTTCGGCCTCTTGTCAAAGTCAATTAGAGTCCTCAGGTAATGACCCTATTTGCATTGTAAACCAGGCCCTTGTGTGAGAGGGCTAATGGGGCCACTACCTGAGGAGATTAATTGAAAGTGACATTACTTGAACTCTCCTCTTTCTTTTTTTCTTCTTCTTTTTCTTGCACAGCCCTCTGAAAGATCGTCTCATCTTATTTTAATGTCGCGCCACAAGTCTAAACAGTGAGGTCAAGTCTTTGCAAACTTTGACACGAGTGAGGAGAGGGTAAAAGGACATTGTGGTGCGTTAGAGCAGGTACACGTGTCTGTGTTGGGAGTGCTCAGAAGAAAAAAGGGCACTGCTTGATTTTCGATCAGGTTGAAAAAAAGAATGCACTGCAAAAGAGTAGAGCCTGCGTGCTTTAAGTCCTTCCCTGCTTTACTACGTTACAATCAGTATTATGTTCACAATCCATTATGACACATGCCACAATGCCACAATGCATGTCATTTTCTGATGTGCTCAGTATTATTGTCAGATATTGTATCTGCATGATTATCTTCAATGACTCACAACACAATATTAGAAATATATCAGAATGAATCACCTCAATGCTAGCTGTAATGATGGCTATTATGGATCATACAGTATGGATTTACAGAGGATATGGGGCGGGGGGGGGGGGGAAGAGACATGCAGTTACATTTTCTGCCGTTTGACAAAAACAAGCATTGATGTTCCATCTAGAAAAAAAACAAAAGGGAAGTGTCACACGTTACTGCCAGCCCCTCTTGTCCTGTCTAATTAGTCATATTATATGTAATTATAACACTGTTCTAATCTTATCAGTATACAACTCTCGGGTCTACCTCTAATATGAAAATGAAGGAAACAAAACACCATTAATGCACCCATCTTCTTTTTCTCTCATATGAAGCAATGGCAAAAGCAGTAATTTGTTCTCATGGCCGGGGGCAGCAGACTTTCATTTTCTGAGTGAAAGAGTTGTATCCCACCCAATTGAGCAGGAAGAGGGGGTGGATGGATAAATGGATGAATGGATGGATGGATGGATGGATGGATTAATACACGGCTAGTCAGAGGAGATGGCCACCGCCACACTCTAATTCATTTAATATTGTAAGAGAAATGACCTTGCGATCAGAAAAGTGCTGAATTTCTCCCCAGACGGCAAACAGAAACAATGAAGCCATCCTAATTGTGACATTGCAATCCAGCACACAGTGAGCGATCAGAGGGGGATTGATTAGACGAGTGGAAAGGTGGACGACTTTGTGAAAAGGTCAGTGCACACTCTACCTACGAGTTTGGAATATTTTCAACCATGCGCTGTCTGTGAACGCGGAACAAAGTGAAAGAAAGAAAGAAAAAGTACAACTCCTCTGTGATTACGGACTTTCTGGACAGTGATACCCCCACCCCCCACCCCCACGCATTAGTGAAATAAGATGGTAATTTCCTGGGGCCAGGGTGTATCCAGGCAGAAAATGATAAAAGGAAATAAAGATAGAATGGAAGCAGGGGGGCTGACGTGGAGGTTAATTGAGGGGTTAACAGGGGGTGGTGTCGGCAGAAGGTCAGACTGCTGTTCCAGCCAGCAGGAGGTCCCTGCTCCCTGGTGAACTCGTTGAGTGTCGTTGGTCACGTTTTCATGTTAGTGGTAACGCTGCTGCCAGGTGAGCGCCGTCTCTAATAGAGAAAGGAGCAGAGGAGGAGGAGTGTGAAGGGGCAAGGGTTACAGATGTGGCCATCATGAAACTGCACAGCTGCCCCGTTCACAAGAGAAACAAGAAAATAGTTTTTTTTTTTTTTTTTTTTTTTTTTTTTTTTTTTTTTTTTGATCTCTTCACATAATCTCCCATAAACGATGTGCAAGTCTGACATTACAGTGTGATATATTTCAAGATGGCAATGTCTGTAGTCTATAGCCAGGCTTTCTGTCGATTTTTAGCCCAAGACGATTATGACTGGTTTAAAGAAATGCCATGAAACCAGAGCACGTTATTCTCCCATCCTGGAATGCTGTGTTGACTAGCCAGACCTTCCTCCGCAGCGCTGTGGAGGAAGGTCTGGCAATGCGGGACTACAATGTATGAAACCAGTTGCTGCAATAACAATGCACATTGAGCAATGTCGGACGAACAGACAGTATTAATATAAAGGAGAACGTTTAGGATGGGAAACAAAACCAGCAGCAGCCAAACTATTTAGGAGACAAAAAGTAAAGTGAATGGAAATGGCAACAGCTCCTTACAGAACAGTAAAAATCACATTTAATATCAGGGCTGCAACTAGCAATTATTTTCATTATCGACCAATGTACTGACTTTTCTTGACTAATCGATTACCCGTTGAGTCTTTAAACCTTCAGACAGAGTGAAAAATGCCCATTATAAGTTCCCACAGCCCCTCGGAGGATGTTTTAAATGTCTTGTTTTATTTTGGACCAACAGTCCAAAACCCAAAGATGTTCAGTATAGTATATGTCAAAGAAAGCAAGATATTTGAGAAGCTGGAACCAGCTAATGTGTGGCAGTTTTGCTTAGAACATTAGTAAAATTATTATTTGACTCCTAAAATAGGTGTCTAATTGCTGGAGCTCTATTTGATATAATTAACAGAATATTTCCAGATGTTACTGTAAACTCCACATAGTGTCGACTGGATGTGTGACACAAGTGCTGTGAATCACTGTTGAGTCAGTCAGCGGGCTGAGCATGCATGCAAGCATCAGTATCGGTGAAAACAAAGACATTTTCATGTTACAACAGTGTCTTTTGTAAAATTTAAAACCTAATCTTCCAGTCCGAAATACAAAACGTAATTACAGCATGTATGTCAAGACTAGGGATTCAAAGGGGCGGAAAGTTTCCGGTAAATTTCCGGAAACTTTCCATGGAATGTTTAGCTGGGGAATTTTGGAAACATTCCAATTTTGATTTACTATGGTTAGTACACTTAACACACATAGGTTAATAATAGCAATGGGTTATGTATATCCCCCCACCCAAAAAAAAAAAAAAAAACTCCCGTATTTTAAAAACTAAATGTTGGCAAGTATGTAGGAGCCTATGCTGATTACTGCGTGCGTGCATGTTGTTGATGAATATAGTGAGGACATTCAACTGAAGTTGCATTAAATCAGGTTGTTTTAACCAAGATTATGCTACAAGATGTTTGTATTTTTAAGTTTAAGTTCCTTGTTATAGACTTACAGTATTATAACAAGCAATATTAAAAATATCCAGTTTATTCCCATTAATTCCCATTTATTCCCATTAATTCCCATGGAAAGTTTCCAACTTCCTGGAATTTTGCAACCCTAGTCAAGACGCATGATACACAAGACACTCTATTCAAAGAGAAGAGAGGCTCACCTTTGGCCCGAGTGGATTAAGAAGAGTTTGCTAGTCTACCAAGTGAAACTTAATGAAGAAATGATGCACACAAAGATGTATTGTTTAAAAAAAGCGCAAAATAAACAACATACATTTTTGGAAATGTTTTATTTAAAAAAAACAAAAAAAACTGTTCTCTTTGAGATTGAAGATGTACAAAACTAAGAAAACGAGCTGTGAACTCCAAGTTGAGAAATGCATCGAGATGAAAATGAGAAGGATCAAGTGTAAGGCCCAGGAGAAGAAGAAAAAAAAAAAACATACAACAGTTAGTATAAGAAGACAACTACTGTAGCTACATGTGTACATTTGACTCTTTTTAGATGAATTCTTCACATTATCTATACGGTTTTCTTGACACTCTTGGCGTGAGTTAATCATAAACATGAAAATGAGGTTTACTTGCTGCACATTATCTGCTGCAGAGGTGCCTATCCAACCTCCTTACACACAATACCAGTGCGCCATTAAGACGAGCTGTACATGACAGCACATTATCTTTGTTGGCGTTAGGATGGGGCATTTTCTTTCTGTAAGCAGTTAGCAAAGCAGTGCTAATGAAGGGCAGCATTAAGTAGCATCACTTAAACAACATCAAAGCGGATCTTCAAGACAAGAAAATGACTCCACTGGTGAATCACCACAAACTCATCTCGAGATACACAGAATTAAGGAATGGAAGAAAAATGAGACGAAAACTGCATTTACCCTGCATGAGTTTACTATTTCGACCTGACAGTTCATGATTCCTTTTTTTGTATTGTGAGTCTCTGGGCTTGATACCCGAAAGCCGCTTATATGGTGACCAGGGTCACCATTTTTTAATTCCACATCACACCCCTCATGAACGGAGTGCAGTTCAACAAGTCATACTTACACTGTGTTGTAAAATAGCATCGCAGAAAAGACTTGTACCACACGAAGCTGACCAACTCTAATCGTTGATGCCACTCATCGAGGACTCTCATAGAAATAAAGCGCTGTACACACTGTTTGTCGTTATGTATCTGTGCTTATTTCCAGTAAACCCAAAGCTTAAAATACTGCCAAATCAGGAGAGAGATGATATGCTTTGGTAAAACGTGTTTTCATAGACCTTCCAGCATGATACAGCAAACAATCATGTGCTCATCAGCAATTTTGTGCAGTTTTTTTCCTGTAATAGGCCACTTCAATTAAAAGAAATGCTTGAAAGAGAAGAAAAAATAAATCCTCAAACAGGCACATTCTTTCACTTTTGGTTTTAGAAAGTAGCATTTGTGATTTCCTGATTCACCTTTGATATTTCACCAGGTTCAGCTGTTCTACAGTGCTACAGTTGATAACTGTAAATGAAAGTCTGTGTTGCAAAACTACAGTATGCAACTAAGAATGTATGAACTGTCACATAAACCTTTTACAGTGTCGTACAGTAGTAAGACCGCAACCTCAGTTTTTGAGCATAAAAAAAAAAACATGTATTGAAAATTAAATCAGAGTAAATCATTTTGTTTAGTGTACGCAACACGTCGGCCACTAAAATGACTAAAAAGATAGGATACAATTAGACAGCATTCCTGATGTAACAATAAAATCTTTAAGGCAGTCTGTGATAATACGATAATACTTCTTACGCAAAGGATAGAATACTTAACAGAAAGAACTTACACTATGACATGTTCATATATCTGGAGTTACTTCTACTGTAGCTCCAGCTGAGCTGGTTTTGATGGAGAAGCCCAGTGTCAAAATATATTTTTCAAAGCATGCTTTACACAGCCACACACACACACACACACACACACACACACACACACACACAAGTCATCGCACATATAAAAAAAAAAGGACATTCACATACACATGTTGGCAATCACACACACTCACAAATGTTCCCTCTGTCTGCTGCTGAATTCAAAGTGACAGCAGCAGCAGTTTCCTTCCATTCTTCCATCCAGGGTCCAGTTACCCCCACAGAGACACCAGCACAGGCCCTCCCTATGTGGGGAAGCAGATGCCGCAGCACTCCATGCAGATTTCCAGGCAATCCGAGGACTCGCAGCAGGCGTCCATGATGCCACAGTCCATGTCACAGGGGCTGCTGCAGTCATCGCCCAGGTCGTCGGTGCAGCAGCAGCAGCAGCAAGCCTCGGACGTGCACGCGCCACACGAGGCCTGCGTCACCACCATGTTGCAAAGTGTCAGGAACTCGCAGAACAGGCAGGCCAAGATGCAGTGGACGCAGCAGTCTGGGTCAATGTCAAACCAGCCAGGGTGACGAGTTGGAAAGCAAAATAAACACTTGAGTGAAATGAATCAATAAAAAAAGAAACAGAAAAACACAAAATAAAACGGCGTATCGGTAACAAATTAAAGCGTAAATTGGATTTTCACCTAAAATGTGTGCCTATTAATGAAAGCCATGCAGAGCGGTGATTGAATGAGGACTTGCATGCTCGGCAGGCTGACCGGTGGAACAGAGTCGGTATGTGGTAAAAGGGTGAGGGCTAACTAGGCGGGAGAGGGAGCCGAAGAAAATAAGAGATATTCAAAGAAATGAATTCCTCTCCTGCAGTTTTGATTAACGGATTGTTAAATAATTGTGGCATTATCATGCAAACTGCTAGGTTGATCACACAAAGATGATTAGCAAAGTCCAAGAGTCTCTCCCGGTAAATAGGCGGATTAATGCTGGCAACGCTCACACCTCTGATTAACATTTAACCTCCTCACAGAACGCCTTTAAATAGCTGGTGGCAACTTTCAGCTTCTTGTTGCACAGCAATAAAGAGTTCCCCTTTAAATTACCAACATACCCATTAACCATCACACATCTGTTTCTGAACGGCTGAATTAGTTTCATTAAAATGCCTCTGTCTGAAATCGGTAATGGAAAAGAACAAATTACATGTTTTACTTACTACATGTCATCACTAACATAATGTGTCAGTGCAAGTGCAAGACTACAGGAGTGTTCTCCAAGAATTCTTAAACACCACTCAGAAAAGGTCAGAATCATAATTCCTCTTATATAGTTACGTTCAGTAATTTCATCAAATGGCATAATTAACCGGTTTTCCTTTTTTAAAGAACTTAACAAAATCTAAAGTCACTTTTAAAAGATGGAGTTGTTTTTTGTTAAATTTGGAATAAAACTCTTTTCATGAAATGTAGGATACAATAAAACGAAACCTAAAGATTACATCTGATCCACACCAGAACTTCGCTAGTTGAATCCAAGTCACTAAATCATAAATATCATTCAGAAGGTGTGCCTGGCATATAGACCCTACAGCTTTTTGAACCAAGGCCGGTGCAGCGCCACTGCTCTGGAGTGTTATAAAGACATGATGTGGATGGATGCAGAAAAATAGCATTACAAACAGGGCACATTTGCATAACTTTCATCAGCCCATCTTCAGCTGTCAGAAGGGGCTGTTACTGATTGGGTTAGAGGGAGAGCGAAAGGAGGAGAGTGTGGAGGACGGCATGGGAAGGCAAGCTGAGGACCGCTGGATGCCCATGTTTGATTAATCAAAGTACAGGATTTTTTTTTTTACCCTATTTTTGCGGTGCTCAGGGCTGCAGAGCTGACCAGAAGCACTAGCTGACTGTGATACAAACAAGATAGAGGAGGGAACATGAAACGAGCAAGTGTGTGTGTGTTTGGTGTGTCTGTGAGGGTGCCTGGAGTTTGAATGCATCTTATTATCCTTATCTCAGGCCATAACACTGGCAGTGATGGAAGATGCATGAGAATAAATACACTTGACTACGGAACATCTGGTGTGGCTGTTGGGTAGATTGTCGGTTTCTTTTATGCAGGCATAACAAAACTCGTGCTACATTCTATACTGGCATCCGCTGTAGTGTACTGCCATCTGAGTGCAACTAAAATGCCACAGAGAAAAATAAAAGCTGCCCATCCAAAGCTCCATGCACAAAACCTCAAAGTCCAGCAAATTAACAAACTTTGAAGGACCCAGAGGGTATAGCCATGCCAGTGTTCAGAATGTAGACTGAGCAGAACAGTAGACTGTGAATACGGTATAAACACAGTACACATTAAGCAGCGGCCGGCCATCTCAGCTATTCACTTGGATGTATAATTCAACACCAGCGATTAGTCTGGATCTTAGAGAAGCCAGCAAGGGGGGGGCGGGGGGTCGTATACTGTACACAAGAGAGCTGGACGCAAGGCACATCTCCACAAAAAAAAAAGAAAAAAAAAAAGAGAGAGACAGACAGAAAGGCAGACAGAGACAGTGAAACCAACCAACGGACAGACAGAAGAGCACACACTGACACTGCTCCTGTTTAATGTCAGTGAGCGGCGATGAAGCCCAGAGTTTGCAGGGGGCGAAAAAACAGCATCCGGTGCCTCTGAGGAAATCGTTTGAGACATCTGGAAAGCTAACATCAAAAAAAAGGGAGCGGCATGACACAAAACAAGCTGGATGGGCCTCAGAGCGGCAAGCTGTGCAAAACATTCAAACTCACAGGGAGGCAGAGAGAGGGCAAGATGGCTAGACCGACAAAGATGAAGAGAGAGAGAGACTGATCAGACAAAGCCTTGGTGGCCATGGAAAGACACACATGGGTAAAGAGGGCAGAGGATGTGGGCTGGATAGTGAAGGTCCACCACATGCACTTTAAAGCAGGCCTGTTTATAATGCATGACCGAGGGAAAAGCCAAAGCTAGAGGACTAGAGCTTACACAACACACACAAACACATCAAGGTTTAGAGCTTTAGCAGAGACTGCGCTCGCAGCCTTGGCCCTAAATCTCTAAATGAGGCTAAAGCAGCTCGGAGACCTTAACTGATTACACACAATTAACAAAAACACAAACTGGATGACAAGAGTCGAGACAAGCCACCCTGCTGAACAAAAGCAGTGTGGTAAATGGCTCCTCAGAAGCTGCTGTGTTATCACAGATTGGCTACGGTGCCAACGGCAGACTGCAGACTCCCCAGAGCTAGCTCCTGCTAGCTTACGTCTTTTATTTCCTGTGTTCAGGGGGCTGTTTAGGAGGCTAATTTCACAGACAAACAGATTATGTTAATCCGTGTAAACACTCAAACATCACAGCTTGGCTGTTTTCCGGGGGGAAATAAATAGTTGAGAGCAAACATATTGATTCTGAGAGCTCTCGCGTCTGCAAATAAGCAACACAAAAGCCATAATGAGGCAGAGTTGTTGAGCTGCTGTTGTTTTATATATTTTTTAATCTTTTTGCACGCTCTCTCTTCTCCTCTTTACCAATTAAGATGTTGAAAACATGGAACATCTCTGGTGGATGCATCCCACCTTTACCCGCGAGGTGTTGTGGATGCGTGCGTGCGCCTTCCTGTTTTTTTTTTGTTGGTTTTTTGATCTGAAGCATATTTCAAGTCAAGCATCATCAAATAAAGATCTGACTGCCCACTTGTCTTCTTCATTTAAACTTATATCTGAACCTGACCATTGTGAATCGATTAATAACACATAACATCACATCGTACTTTCCAACTTCACCTTGGAGCCCACATAAAAAAGACAAAACAGCAAAGGCCTTGAGTTGAATAATTAGATAGGAATTGCCACTTTGCTTTTAAGAAACGTGCCTAAACCCTGATAGTGTCCACGCTACAGAACAAAGAGGCAAAACATGCATGTCCACAAACACACAGCCACACAGTACAATAGTTGGAGGAGGGATGCGACGTTAATGAGGGCCAGGGTGGTGCTGACGGGATGCAGGGAGAGCCAGAAAGGGCCCAGAGAGGTGTGAGGGGCCATGAGGGGCCCGAAGAAGGCTGGTCACGACTTTTAATAGGCACCCCGTGCTCTCAGGCCTCGTTAGACGGTCACACCTATCTCCCCAATGGCAAAGGACCAGCCAAGCACCTTCATTACTGGACTCACCTCGGCCTTGCACCTGACAATGTGACGGCTTCCCTGCATGGCAAACGGACTCTCGGAGTTGTTGTTAAAGAAAATAAAAGCCACAGGAGCGGGATAAGATGTCATTTGCTTGGCGGGAGTGATAAATAGGAGAGGTCATGCACTCCCATCATTAAAAGGTGAGAGAAGGTAAGAATTTATTATTAATATGTTATAAAAAGGTACTATCTGGGCAGAGCCTCCCAAGAATAGCCCCTTCGACAGAGAAGTGGCTTTGATGGTGATGGTTTGATGGCAAATCATTTCACCCTGCGACTGCAGATTAGTGATGAATTGATCAGGTTTTTGACATATTTATATTTTCCTACACAATACAGCAGCACAGTTCAGAATTGTTCATTTTATAAGACCAAGAATTGCCTTGTCATTTTTTGTATTCATTACTCAAATGATTTACTTTAACTGTAACTATCTACTAACTTTTTTTTTTTTGGGTGGGGGGAATAAGTACGTAACAAAAATAATAAATATATCAAGATATTTCATCAAAAGTGTTATAATGGAGTGCAATTGGGTATTTTCGAACACTAGAGAACAATTTGTTATGGTAAACTGGATCTGTCTTTTTATATTTTTATATCCCTCGATCCCTGAGACATCCCTACGGCCGATGGAATGAATTTACGACCTGCAGAAGATGGGATGCAGAAAGAGAAGCATGCAAGCAAACAAGCCTTAGTACAATTAGCATCAACGTTTCTGTGTGTGGGTTTGTGCTCTCTTTTACTCGCCGTCATCGTTACCTTGCGTGTGGCTACTCACCCTCTGGTAAAGGAGGTTTCTGTGAGCCCGTGGAACTGCCTTTGCTTCGTCGGCTGCTGTCACTGTTGACTGACAGGCTGGACCTCAATTTCCTCTGCACCCTCTGCGACACAGGCGTGGACGGCTGCTTCCTTGGTTGCTCTGTCGTCGCCGCTGCTCTTGTGCCAGTGCCAGGCTCTGAAACACCCATGGGGCCCGTATTGATGTTGGCACCACAGGAGCATGTGCGCGTGGCCCCGGCCCCGCTGATGCCAGGGTGGATGCCGTTGCCGTTACTCAGCACGGGTGTGCCAGTTCTGTTGTGGCGAAAGCCATTTTGGTCCTTGCCAGCGTCTCCCTCGGCAGGCTCTGAGGGCACTGTCTGAGACTGGGGTTGAGCTGGAGACATGAAGAAAAAAGAATTTCATTTTCCGTTGAGGGTTGGGTGTGTAGTTTCAGCACGATTACTGAAGTCAGTATTTAAGGACAGGAAGGTGATTACATTTCCTTGGAGCATGTCACCTTTCTTTCTTTCTGCAAGCTCGGGGCATTAATACAAGACAATCCAATAAAACTGAACATGTATGTTTATTCATACATGTTTTATGTGAATGTAAAGGACAAAACACTAAAATACTAGTGGTTTACTTTAATAACTTAATATTTGTAGTGTCTATTTTTAAGGAAGACAAAGTTGTGGATTGCTTTTACCCTTATGGGGGCATGATAACCCTCTAACTTTATTTTAACTGAAGAGGAACTTTGTCTGCACCTTGCACTTCATACCTTTTACTCACATATAAAGTCGTTGCGGCTTGTGAGGTTCAGTTCTTACAAACCGTAAGAACACAGTAATGGAGACACACCACTCTCGGCTAAATAATCATCAGCAAATCTTGCCACCATTTCCTAACATGATCATATCGATCACATGGCAAACACTTCAACCCGGAACGACAGAAGGAAGCAGAGAGATGCAGGAACCGCATATGTGACAGGTTCACAAAAGCCACTGCTGTAGGCAGACAGACATCTGTGGGAGCAGAACCCAGGTGAGTTAAAAAGAGAAAGAGAGATTAATGCAGTAAAAAGAGAAAGAGAGCCTGTGATACTGTGCATATACAAAATAGCTGCTGTCTGCAACAGTAATGATCTCCTTTCCTCTGAAAGCTCAGAGATGGCCTTCCTAAGTGTATGTGTGACAGCCACAGAAAGTCAGGAGACAGCGACCTGTCTGATAAGAAAGAAAGTAAAGGATGTGAGCGAACAAAGGAGGTGGCATTTTACGGAGAGAGGAACACCTGCACATTCAGCTCTACTGGGAGTTACTCCTACATTACCTTGCCTCCACATCAGAGCCACTGTGCATGTGCACCCGCCGCCAGTGCACGGTTAACTTGAGATTCTGTGAATTATTCATCTCTTTTTAAGTCAAGTCTGTGTGCACCATACTTATTCCGTTTTTTCCCTATACTTTCTGTATATACATTGAATATATGGTGTCTTCAGCGCCATATTCGGCCTTATTTAACAGCTCTGTAGCGCAAGCTGAAGCCTGTTTTAAGTGTTTTGCAGCTGTCCAAAAATCAACACATTTTCAAAAGTGTACGCAAACTGAACGTGGACTTAATATGATGCTGGTAATTTCTTTCCATCTCTATTTTCTTTCTGCCAGCTCACCAACAAGTGCAATTACGGTTAACAAGAGAGGGCGAGAGTGTGGGAATCGGGCCTCGCGCTTTTTAACAACACATCACCCTGGGAGAGGCCGGACGTGAATGTGGATGTAAAACAAAGCAATTAAATACACACACTCGCTTTTGCCTTCTCCTCATTCAGGCTTCTGCATGCTGCCTCCATAAACAAATGTAGACTTTAGGGATCAGGATTCCATGCAATTGGAATTAGACAACTGGGTAGCACACGATAGAATTCATTATGCAGTGATTTAAGACCAGGTTGATGGATTTCCTACTCCAAAAGACAAAAGCCTTGCAGCCTGCCCATGACAATGTGAGGAGGGACTAAAGCTGGCTAACAAGGAGACCCGGAGTTGGCTACATCTGTTGTTGTTCTTCAGTTTTACCTCTGACAGCTGAAACTCGTCACGTTTTTCACCCCTTCTTAATATATGCACCAGTCGCTTGCTTTAATGCTTGGCAAACTGTTATTATAAAAGAAGCTAGGAAAACACACACACACACACACACACACACACACACACACACACACACACACACACACACACACACACACACACACACACACACACAACACACACCCCACACACACACACACACACACACACACACACACACACACTTACTTCACCTGTTTCTTGAGTTTTGTCAGGTCAATACAACACAGCAATCCCTGTCTAGCGGATGACAGTTCCTTAAACCAATCACCCATAGTATCTTACATAATAACACAGTAGTTTTTCCCATCTAGATTAAACAAACTGGCCACACAAGCTCACACACACATAAACACATGTCCATGCACAAAAAGGCCAAAAGAGACTGGGAGGCATAATTACCTTTCCTTTTGAGGAAGTCAAGCTTTCAATTTACCAAAGTATAAATAGTCATTAAGAAACCACCACGTAAAACCCAGAGTACATAAGCGGCGACTCGGGTTTCTGACACACTGCAAAGCCCTAAAAAGTGGTTCAAGTCTGCAGAGAAGTGTGCTTCAGTGGCAGGTTCCTGGATAGTCTTTACACAGTCGCAGTCTTTATTTTTATCCTGACGAACACGGTGACTGAGATGAATGGACACAAGGGAGTAATATTCATAATCGTCGATCATGATAATGATGATACTGTCAAAGATGGCAATGACGGACTTGTACAGTCACGGCGAGACAAATGAAGACGTAATGAGAGAAAGCAAAAATACTGCGAGTCCTGTTGGAATTGTGCTACGCTGGGAAGTTGGCGCATCAAAAACTTTCACGGTACCTGCAGTGCAGTGAAATATAGAAACATAGAAAAATATGTAGCATATGGCTGTTTACTTTACTAAAAATGCATATATCATAGATTTAGGGAAAAGCCAGCATTGGTCAAGTCCACTGTCTCCAACAGCCATTGTACATGTTTGCATTTTATTATCAATCTAAATTAATCAGACTCTGAACTTTACGATATAATATCCATTTTTAGAAGTGTTCATACAACTCTTTTGAGCTTTTATTATGGGTTTACACAAAACTGGACGTCATCATGATCAAGATAATATAATGGGGCAATGAAAATGTTGCATATAAAAGTTTAATATTGCATCTGAGGATTCAGCTGATAAATGCAAAAATGAGCTGTACCTGTTAATAAATCCTGACAGAGCAACACAGACACACTGCTACTGCATTGTTCCTATAACACAGCAGGAAACACAAACTGCATCAAAATTTGATACGAACAACTCCCAGAAAATTATCATACGAGTTGCGCAGTTGCCACAAGCTCAGAGACATGGGTAGGTGTCCTGAGATAACCGATTGCACACAACCTGACAGGTTGCATTAAAACACCATGTTTTGGAGGAAGCATTGGACACACACATGCACACACACGCTTCAAATTGGACTTGTAACCGCCCTATTTCTAGCACATCAACAACTGTTGAGAGTGTACATTTGTAGTTGAATAAAACATGGTACTCCCCTACACACGCTGTCACACACATCACAGGGGAAACTAGGGGGTGAGTGGTTCTTGACTGTCTAAGCAGCATCCCAATTTGGTCCCAGCTACTAGTAGCTGACAGCCTCAAATATCTGGGGAGCATTTTTAAAAGGCCAGTGTTTGATGGATTCATGAAGAACACACAAATATAATTGCCATTTGTCACGGAGTCTTCAGTGGCTGCGCCACACAGGGACCGAGCACCATAGTGCCTGGAGAGCGCTGGAGCTGCGCCAGAGCTGTGCGCTCTGTATGTAAAACCGAGTATATAAACACCTCCGTTTTTGTCACAGAAAATAGGTCCTACAGGAGGGAGTCGGAAATTGCACCCAAAAGACAGAAGAAAGAAGAGGGGGATACGTATATATATGTGTCACAAGCCTACTAGATCTAACACACACACAGACACACACACGCACAGAGGCAGACCTACCAGGAAGGAATATGCATGCATGCATGTCAACTGAAACAGAGCGGTATAAACAAGAATTCTAAAATAGTCAAGAACATGAAAATATAACACAAAGGTCAAACAGGGCAATATGGAGATTCCAGGTAAGGCAGGCAGGGATTGAACAACCACACAAGCTCTGTGTTTCTAAAGCTCAGTCCTTTTTTATTATTAATGCCCCTGAGACAGAGAGAACGAGGGAGAAGAGAGACGATAGGTGTTTGCCCAGGCTTATTAGAATGCCCATCATAGAGAGCATAGAGTTATTCAAATGTCACATCATGTCAGCCAAATAAACACCACAATCCAGATCTTGTATTTATCTCCTAATGGCCGTGATTACACAATGCTACGAGTTTGTGAGTTAACAATGAATGGAAAAATTGAGAGCGGTAAAGGGAACCGTTAGTTTTAGTTATGAGTGCCAAACAGCAACGGGCAGAATTCACAGTGACAGTTAGTTCTGAAAAAGCTAATTCTCCTAACACGGCCGGTGTTTTGTTTATCTTTTTGTGCCTTGCATTAGAAAAAAAACATGTATATTTTCTGCCCGGCTGGCCATGTACCTGCATGATTGAAATGCTAATTTGTAAATGTGCAATGACCTAGCCAGACTACTCTCAACATCACCACCAACCCCCCCCCCCCTTCTCTCTGCCAAAACAGCCTGAGGTATCATCTCTCCTCCTAACAAACAGCAGCGTGTGGAACAGCCCCTGCCTTTCAATCCAAAGGGATATATTTTCTCATTAGAAATTATACATCTTCCCTGTCCATATTTATAGACGCAAAACCAGGGGAATTATACTGCAGAGAGAGTGAGAGGGACAGAGACAGAGAGAAAAGAGAGAGAGAGAGAGAGAGAGAGATAGTACAATGAATGTTATTACAAAGGGCTCTGATTGAAATTTTCCTTGGGCGTATCAAAGCCTCGTTTACCGTTTGACCTTCCAAACTCCGGGACAAGGACTTTCTTTATTGTCTAGAAGGACGCATCGGAAGGAACAGACACACGACTCCAGGTTCATCATTCAAGTGTCCCAGCACAACAAAACCCACCAATTGTGATTAGCATCAATATAATGCAGATATCAGCAGTGTGAAATGAGAGCAAATTGGTGCTGTCAACTGGCAACCAGGAAGCAGCATTTCATTAGAAAATCAGCTCCTGTAGTAGAAAAAAAAAAAAAGATGTGGGTGCCATGCCAACTCTGTGGTCTTGTCTTGAGCTGTTTACACAGAGTGGATGGCGACCTGACACGGGCTAACAGAAATGTCACTTGTTCCAACAGATATGAGGGGGAAAAAAATGTGACTCTGGACATCACACAGCAATCCTGGCCCTGTCAGTTCATACACACGGGCACACAATGTTTTGTATTTATCCAAGATAAAAAATTATTATGATGGCAGCGGCACGGATGATGATGACCGCTGAGGATAGCTAAATTACCTGCTCTGATATTGGATCCTCATCAGCAAAAGTGACATGTATGTGTGTGTGTGTGTGTGTGTGTGTGTGTGTGTGTGTGTGTGTGTGTGTGTGTGTGTGTGTGTGTGTGTGTGTGTGTGTGTGTGTGTGTGTGATGGTAACCTGCAACAGAACTCTATTAGCTGTCTTCACCTGTCAAGGCTGATCACATTGTGTAGCATCTCATTTAAGCAGGAAACATCACATTTTTGTCTGGGTTTTCCCATCCCATTCCAGGGCAATCAGTCAATATTGCTCAGCTCGTTTCCAGTGGTGACACACTTATTTTCTACCCCGTTTTAATTCTCTGTGACGGTCATTCAAATTTGGCTCCTCCAACCTGCTGAAGGGGAATTGACACGTGAAGACAGAGCTTAATATTATTTCCAACCCCCACCACCACCACCACCACTGTCACCGCCTCCACCCAACAAAGAGAGAAGCAGGGCGTCAGGGATTTACTAATTTCAAATTTTGCTGCTGATTGAGTGGAAAAAATAACCCCCTCGGACCTTGTTCTGCTTAATTACATTTTACAGTAGCGAAGGCAACTTGAAAGACAAGAGCTTGATTTGACGACATGAACCTCTCAGCGTACTCCGTGTGCAAGGCTGGCTGAGGTGTCTGTGTGCGCTGGGGAGGGGAGTTGGAGGTGGGGGAGAACGGGGTCATCAATTATCCTTTGATTTCAAAACGGAACATTTTCCCAGATTAATATGTCTGACTGCTATCTAAATCATTGAAAGTCCCAATGAGATGCCATTTTCTCTTACATGAATCACGTTGAGGGGAAGTCATTCACACTCAGCCCAGCCCACACCCCCCCCACACACACACCCCCACATCCCCAAGCTCTGACCACAGAAGTCTCCGGTCTCTCCACTGTTGTGTGGAATTTGGCGTAGTTCTAATTTGAGTGCTACTAATGTAGCAGAACGCGAGACATCAAGGAGCGTTCAAAGCCTTACAACCTGGCTGCTGTGAGAGACACTAAACGTCACCCTTATTCTCCTTCCTCTCCTCATTGCTGAGATGAATTTGTACGAGCCTGTTTCTGCATTAAGCTTTGTCAAAGGCCTTTTATTCTCCCTCATCGGTTTCTCACCATCCGAGAGGGGAGTAAGAGTGTAGTATGAAGTCAGACGAAGAGTGCGGTATCTTTAAAACGCTGCACATCTTGCACGGATTTAGGCTTTACACGGCTAGCAACCACAATTTCTAGAAAGATCAATTATGACGTGACTCGGAGCAGGCCTGAGGGAGCTGCCAGGCTCCATACTCCAAAAACATGCTCCACCCTCTCCTGGCTGACGACTCAAAACAAAAACGGAGCAACAGAGCGGGAGCGAACGGGAGGGGAAGAAGGGGGAGGGAATGAGGGGAATGGGGGTATTTTCAGTTTCAGTTACATCGATGACTCAAATATTCCTCCAGCTTCAAAATCTCCTTGCTGAAGTAGAAGTTCCACAGGAAACTCACTTGTTTGAAATTCAACGGCAGGCGCGCAGACATGCACACAGTCGTACACATGTACACAAAAGGCATACACATGCAAAGCAGCAGACATAGAGTCGACCGCACACACCAAGTAAATACAGTGTGCATCTGTGGCAGATCCACTAACGCAGCCATTATCGGACTCAGAGATGAGGATCTGGCTGTAGCGCTACCACTCCCTTAAAGCCAAAATACAAGTGAGGTCTGTCTCTGGGTCAGAGAGGGGATAGACAGTCTATCAAAATACCCCCACACCTAGTTCCTTTATTTGCTCAGTATCTATCTCAGCATTAACCCTCTGCTAATGGGACAGCTGTGGGTCAGCGCCTCGCATCTTCGGGATGCCAATCAAGGCCTTAAGCTGAGAGATCAGCCTTTGGGACAGAGGTACTCGTCTGCCTCTGAGTGGCTTTTTAAACACGGAGACGCCCGTATCGATTTTAGCTCTAGCCTGAAAGAGAAGGGGGGGGGGGGGCATTGCTCCAGTCAGGGCCTGTGTCGGCAGCGGCTGTCTGTGCGTCTGGATGGGAGCCGTCCCCTGGTCCCCGGTCACCCTCTACTGATCAGGGGGGCCTGACAGAATGACCCAGCAGAGAGGCACTGAACCTGCAAACACGAAGGGGGCAAGGAGCTGGAAGCTCGAGAGGGTCGGGGCTGGCGGGGGCAACATCAGCAGAGATATCAGTAATAGAAAAGGGTTTTAACCTTAATGTTGGAGCCCAAACCCTGTTAGAGGCCAAGTAATCCCCCCCTGCGCTACTCTCATTTCAACTGGCAGATTTATTTTCTCCCTCCCTCCTTGTGAGTGGCTTGTGAAAGGCACTGACGCTGTCTTGCGTGGCATTGGTTAGAGAGGCGGTAAACATGCAGTCCACCTACCTTACCTGTGCTAAACAGACTATGTACAGTATGTATGTATTGTGTATAACTGATTAATACAATTTGATGCATTATTATCGATTCAACTAACCAACGATACAGAAAGTAGTTTAAAGTTGCACCTCCTTCATCAACTACAATATTAAATTGCTTTATTCATATATAAACATATACATCTGTACTTTCATATAGCCTAGCTAACATTTTGGATGCAGGACTTTCCTTTTCAGGACTTTTCTTGAGTAGCTGTATAGCTATTTCATTCAAGTAAAAGATCTGAACATATCTTCCGCCATTGTAGAAGAACCAGTTAGACATAAGGGCAATTGGTGTTAAAACGAATAAGAAAGATTACTCTTAATATCCAGATTCTCTGCCATGAAGAAAGAAAGAAAAAAAAAAAAGACACTCTTCCTCCACAATCAAAATCCATATATGTTGCCTTGTAACATAAGTACTTGAAAGACTGCAGTCCATGAATTGAGGTATGCATATCTAATCATTTGGCTCAAGTATTTGGAATATCTTTTTTTTATTTTTTTAAATTAACAGTGAATAGGCTTGGGCACTTTGGGTAAAATATGCTAATTAACACACTTGAAATTTCCCATATGAAATCTATCTGCAACAAGACAATGAGAAAATAATTACAACAGAGGTAGAATTACAATGGCCATTTTAATCAACCCCTACACTAGCATTTCACCCTATTTATACAGTTTTTGATTCCATGACCCACTGGTAAGTAATCACTTGAAAATTACGGTTCCGTTTATAATAGGTCTATGGTTTAGACACATTATTTCTGCAGAGACAGGGCTCTGAGGATTATAATAAAGATATTAATCTTGCATAACAACAATCACCATGCACTTCCTATGGCTGAAAAAAAAAACATTCTGGGGAAAAACAACTGGCATGAGGTTAAAAAGTCTTTAAGTACTTAAGGAACTTTGGAATACAAATGAGGCAGTGTGGCAGTCTGGGAATGTTGATTCAACACTTCAGCAAAAAATATTTCAGCACTAAGTGATGAAAATAATGATGAAGAGGCACTTGCCTTTTGTTTTATCTCAGTCTAACTCTGCCAACTGTCTGGAATCTAAACACTTTTCATTTTTGTCTATATATTTATAAATATACATATAAATCTTAATTGTTGCACTGTCAAGGAATCTTTTCATGCAAGAAAGGTGCAGGTATGAGACACTACCGCCGTTAAACAATCCCTTTTACTGCATTTATTAGGGGTCACAAATTCACTTCCAAAAAGGTCAATTCTGCACACAGGTAATAACCTTGAAGGTGTGCCACTAAAGAGTCCAATCAGGGATTCACACAAAGGCCAAACTAATGTCTTTCTTTAAAAAAAAAAAAAAAAAAAAGAAGAGTCATGTTATTTGACCTTACTTTCTCACTACAGAATTTTCCTGAGATAAAAAACCAGACCTGTTCTTCGGAAGCTAGTAAGGTCATCTTTATCAACCACAGAAGCATTTAAAAAAAAAAAAAAGTATTTGACAATCTGGTGAATAATGTGACGATAAAACTCCTAAAACTGGCGCCGGGTGGTAGCAATTTATTCTGAGGCAGGGTCCGGAGAGCCAAGGCCCTGTTTGCAGGAGATATCAGCTGCTTGAAAACCCAGAACGGTCTCTTGAGGAATGTCCGTCTCCCCCACAAGATTCTCCCTCCTCCCCCAGGATGGCAGAGCCACAGAGGAACCGTTCACTGACAACGGCCTAACAGGAAGGGCAGAATTGTACTTGTTGTTTTTTTTTTCGTCTAACAAGCCGCAGTGGTTGGCAATCACGGTATCCGCCACACTTCAACTTCTTTTTAACCATGTGAATTTATGATTCTCTGTCCCTAATGATCATTTCAGCTTTTTATATCACACTTGCTGATACATTGTGTGGTGAGGTTCAGTTACTCAGTGTTGAATGTACTCTCCTGAAAAAATAAACTTAAAACTTAAAAAAACAGTTTTAAACTACTATGGAACCGCTGCCCGTGTTTAGGTTCTTGTTTAAGGGGACCCACTGGTTCAAAAGACAACTTGTCAAAACAATCTTATCATAACTGAAAGAGGATATGTGCTGTTATTACTACATCACAATAGGCTTCCTCTTGTTGTGAAAAGTCACCATCCAAATACTGTACACAAGCTTTCAATGGAACAGCAGTGGGGGGGTGGGGGGTGGAGGGGGGGGGGGACAGCGAGGGCCAGGATGTAGGCAGGCAGATGATTTCTTATTGATTTCCTGTTTCTGCGGTGAAGAGGGCTCTCAATTACCCCTGCCGGCGAGCGATCTGATTGGTCACCTCAACAAACAACACAGTGAGAATATGACACAAATAGGTTAACTTGAGCTCCCCCTAAATGTAAGAATTTCCAGCTTTGATTTAACCAAAGACAGACACGGGTAGATATAACTTTCACAAAGATTATAGCACAAATACGGGGTTTTGTCTGTATTTGACATGACTATTTATGTTCTTGTAACGCTCAAAAGAGAAGTAGCATGCCTTGCTCACCCTGAAATTCCCTTACCAGACAGTTTGTGTGTGTATGAGATAGCGTAAGTGTGGATGTTAGGGGGGGGGGGGGCATCAATTACAACGCAAAACTGTTGTCACAGGGGCTTATCTGCTGAGATGAAGGAAAAGCATGCCTCCCTGCAGAAGTGCAATACTGCTCACACCTGCCAAGCTAAAAAGACCTCTTGACAGAAAATCTTATTTTTTTTTATTTTTTTTGCTACTGAATCTTTTTTTTCCCTCGCTGATTCAGTAAACATGCCACCGGCAAGTCATTAAGCTTGAGACCAAAAAAAAATAAAAGGCAGGAAGAGGCGCCCTGGAAAAGTTAACAACCTAGAAACAAAAGAACTGTTGTGTCAAATGCAAACACAATCCTTATTATACCTCGGCACTTAGATGGATGGAAGCAATCAGCTGCTATTAGCCTCTGCTGACACATCTCACTCTTTGCGCACAAAGATTTTAGCAATTTCCTTTTGTGACCTGCAATTCATAGCTCAGTATCAAGTCAATTTACTGAACAAGAATCCATCTAGACTTAATCAGACCTGCAAGTAACTCAAGCAGTTCAATGCCAAATAATTGTTTTTGTAAAACCTCCCTGTGTCAGGACATTTGCATAAAACGATGCGATTATGTCAGGGCTAAAACACAGTTTTAAAGTTTTAAAATTAGATTATAAGATGCAGAAAAACTGTTTTGATTATTGGTTGGAACAATATACCCCTGCAATGTTCTCTTAGCCTGAATGACTCCGTTCGACAGAGAAATTCCTCTAGCAGCTGGCGCAATTCTTCCCCAATAGGTAAATGTTTGGTACGGGGGGGAAACATTGTGGCTAAGATACAATCAGTGCGTTACAACAGTCAATGCCAGAACCACAAACAGGATTTCCTCACTTCCAAAACACAGGGTTGAGGGTTAGAAGGAGAAGGGAAAAATGGAGAAACGAGCCCATTCTTGGTCATTATGGCAGAATGAGAACGCACGCATGTTACCACTCACTTGCCAAGAGACCCTGGTGCTATCTTGATATTTTAATTGGAAACAATGAAGCTAATATTTTAGTTGGCCACCTGACCCTGCCTCGTGTATGCCCAGTACACTGTGCAACTGTCATAACAGCTACTATTCGTGACAGTTGGAGGGCATTCATGAAATAGGATGACTTATAACCATTTAAATGTTAAATAAAACATTGCAGTGGAGCTCAACCATCTGACTGACTGAAAGCAAAATATGTTAATCATTTGTTCCCTCCCTCCAATTAAAGGGCTCGTTTTTGTTTATCATTAAAAAATAACACCAAGATATCCTGCTGTCCGCCCACAGCTTTTCCAGGTCGTTAAAACTTACTTCTTACAGGCTCGCGATAATTAGGCTTCTCCTCGGTCACGTGACTTTGTCCTTCAGTGGCTGGTTTCCTGGGAGACGGTGTTCTTCCGGACGATTCCCTGTCACAAGCATCTAGGGTCACAAGCATTTAACGTTAAATATGGGCGAAGAAGGAAAAACCTGTCGCACACAGGGTTAAGCAGCAAAATATTATGATGCGTAGTGACTAACAGAGAGGGCTCCGGTTGTTTCATTTTATGTTATCCTATTACAAGCTCAACTGTTCTAAATTAACGTGCATTACAGCCATTCCTCCAAAAACAGATGTAAACTTTTACGGCAGGGTCAGCCACAGTGGACAAAATATCAGGGACAGCTGGACGAGCCAGAGGTACAGAGCCCACTTGGACTATTTATGCCAGAAAAAACACAGGCCGCTGGCAAATGGTTGCACAACATGGTGGGGGCGGTTCAGGTAAAGGCCTTGCCAGAGCTCTGGATCTCATTTTCTCTCCCTCTGTTCCCGGGTGTGCTCTACCTGCCAAGCTTCTTTTTCCTGCCATAAAGGCTGCATTCATCTAAATTGGAAAAAGTATGTGGGCAAAGACTCTCGGCCTGATAGCTGCGCAAAAAAAAAAAACACGGGAGACAGTTTCACTCATCTCTCTAAGCCTCAGCCTCTGGCTTCTTGACTTCAAAACTCGCTGACGCTTTGCTCATGGCACACTGCTGCTTTGTTCAGTAAATAAACCTTCCACAATGACTTTATTCACTGGTTTGGTGCCAGATGCCTGCTCGTAGCCCACAGTTGTGCTCACAGCTTGCAAGTTTTTCAGTAACATACTGTCTCTTGAGCCACTTTTGCTGTGATTCTATAAAAAAAAAATGGTGAGGAGGAATGATTCAGCAAAACCCAGCGAGCTCGTTTACCAAAGCTTGATACGTTTATTCCAATGCTACAACACTCTCTGTTTGTAAGCAGTGATGGATGGGGGAGTGGAACAGATGGATGCAGGCCAGCAGCCCTAGATAGATATGGCATATATCTCAGCTTGGAGCTGATGTATGGTAGCCGCAGTTGCGTTAGCGGCAGTGCTGTGTGATGCATCGCAGTATTTAGTGATCACAGTTAGAAATAAATTGGTCTATTCTCAGTACATCCACAGTCCCCTGAGAGGGGAAATCCAGTATTAACTGCAAGCGCCTTTGAAGGTCCAGCAAAAATCCATTCGCAATCCAGCAGCCCCAGTGATTGCTTACTTTGTCCTACTTTGCTATTTTTTGACAGTGCCATAATGATGCTTGGTATAAATAGGATGGTTAACGGTTCATTGCTTGTTTGAAGAAAAATGAAAAAGGGGTGTGGGGGTAAGCTTATTTTACATGTGATAATCTTAGGGACAACTAGAAAGTTAATTAAAAACTATAATTGGCTGTGGTTGCTGTTAATAGTCACCCGGGCGTTTCTTCAGACTTTATTGAGGGGGAAAAAGCAAAAACATTATCAAGGCTTAACACTGGAGCACAGATACTGATGTATACTAAAAATCACATGAATATAATTTAAAAAGACAAGGCTGATATTGTCCCAAGCAGAATGAGAAACGCGGATATGCACCAGTAATCTATTAATACGGCCATTGACTCATTTTCTATATGTGGTATTCCTCTTGTTTCCTCCCATGTTTGACTGTACAAGCCACATAAGTTCTTGACGGAATATATCACTGATATTTATAGCTCAGCTTCACTGCTTTTGCACTGGCAGCATGGAGAGAAAAGCGCTCCATAAGCATGCATTATAGAGAGAACTTCATGTACACATGAGCCGTGCATCATATAGCAGGGATTCTTAAATGTTTGCAAGTCACAGAGCGATTAAACGGACACATTTTTGGCTTGTGGACCACAAGTATTTGGATGACAGGCCCAATGAGAGCACAGCTATGCTATTAGGTGTGAACCAGTGCAGAGCTGGACATAAATTTACATGTTGGGAGTTTTTTTTTTTTTTTCACTCTCCTACCACTTAATAACATATTAGTTAAATTACATCTTACTGAAGGACCTCTGGGACCCTCTCATGGCCCCCTGGGAGCCCCAGACCCCACTTTGGTCACCTCAATTTAACTTTGATTTCCCCATGCTAGTGATTTCTGGCCTCTCCTGTGTGGCCTTACCTTGTGAGGCTGACAGCAGGGGACTGGTCTCTTGCTGAGGGCTCTTTCCTGGCCCTGCCGGCCCATCCGGAGGAAGGACGGTCTCCTTGGACATGAGACAGTCGTCTTTTTGGGACACACAGCAGAAGAAGTTCCTCCCTTCCCTCAGCCCTCAGTGCTGTAAAAAACAAAACAAAAAAAAAACAATGTCTCATCATCAGCTGAGGCTTGAAGACACCGTGTCATTACTCAACTAGAGACAGTCGTCTGCTTATACACACACACACACACACACACACACACACACACACACACACACACACACACACACAGAGACAGAGAGAAAGTGACGTCGAGCTGCAGTAAAACTTAGTGGAAATTCCCCTTCTCTCGCTTTTTACTTTAAACTCGCTGAAAGAGTCCACATGTAGCCCATTTGTTCACACACTCCCTTTTCCTTATCAAAAAAAGCAACGGACGCTCGCTAAGTGCTGTTTATAGCTGAAGCGGACATATTGTTCATAAAGCATAACTTACCTTTCAAACATGACAACTCCCTTGCTTCAAATGTGACTTATTCCCATCCTTCCTTCCTCCGACTCCTTCCCCGAGACGTTGGGAAGAAAAGACGAAACTGGGTGAAAGAGTAACTTGGCGTCCAAAAACTTTTCCGGTAACTTTAGCAGCCAGTGTGTCCCAGTCCCACTTAGTCCAAATATTGTTGACTTAACAAAAAAAGATATCAATAATAATCCTCGCGGCGCTTTCGACGCTCAGTGGCGGTAGTTTTCTGAGGAGAGTTGGTCTCAAACATTTTCATCATATCCGGATTCCTGCAGTACAGGCGCTCTTCTCTCCCTTTCCTTCCCCTGGCGCAGACAAGTGAACAAAGCCCTCCCTAAACATGTGTCCCCAAAAATAAAGTTAGAAAAAAAAAATATATATATATATATATTATTGAACTTTTTTGGGGGGGGGGGTATAGTCTACATTAAAATATGTGAAAAAAAATGATTTAAAAATATCTGTCAAAATATTATATTTAGAGCCTACTTTGAGACTAAAACATTGAATACAGGTGTAATAAAAAAAACACTGACAGAACAGTCTCAGTTTTGCTCAGTTGTCATGGAGATAGTTTATTGTTATTACGTGACCTATGAAACTTGTCACGTGACTTTATGCCCTGAGGAAATGAGATGCTTTATTTTTGTGTGATTTATTTATTCATTCATTTGTCAAGAATGAATCGTAATGCTTAAAGTTTGAGAAACAAAGTTGTAGGACCTACATAATGATTCAAAAGGTATTACTGGATGAGATAAGATAAACCTTTATTGATTCCCAGCGGGGTATTAGTAGCCTACAGTAGCCTACAGTACAGGCTACGTGCAGTAAGTGTAAAGCAATTCAGTGACATCAAATAAAGTGATCATTCAAACTGTCATTCAGTGAAACTTCGTGTTTCTTTGGTTTCTAATCTCGGGGTCTTAGAAACACCGGGTCTTATTTAAAAGTTCAAAAAACATAGCATTGTTTTATCAGCTTGATATAATGGCTCATAAACATCATGAACTGAACTGGCATGTTTCACAAGCTCGCTAGAGAATGTCACATTACTTGTGTTTGGGTCTCTCAGATACCCCAGCTGTAGAAAACGGTTTTTCATCTGCTCTGTATCTGTGGTTGTGTTGGCAGAACTGTTTAAGCAGCACTAATCTTCCTAGGCAGGGAGTTAAACCTCTCTGGGGTCTAATTGATCCCAAACATAAATAAGGTTACTCTGTAGGATAACATACTGTATATTTCTTTGTCTGATAATGTCTATGCCTCATTGAAAGTGTCCGTTGGTGTGATCCTGGATCCTGGCCAGCCCTATCTCTATGAAGAATAAGAACTAAACTTCTGCAGGAAGTCAGCTGGAAAGTTAACCAACATGAGTTCAAAGTTTAAACAACTATAAACATAGATCATAATTATAATCTAAACATCCTTTTTAGTGCCAACATCATCTTTTACTTTTCGCAATTCATACACAATTCACTTTAAACATATGGCGATGGAGCCCCATGCTGTGTCCTTTCTGTGTAGTCAGTAGGGTATTGTTAGTGCAGTGTCTTGCTGATTGCCATCATAGCCACTGAACCCTACTGGTAACAGTATAAGTGAGATTTAAGCCTTGGTAACATGAGAGTGTGGAGGTGATTGATGTGAAATATGCCCTCCCTCATTGACTGGCTGAACTCCATTTTCTGCTCCTAATGCAGAAATCACTCCGGGTCCCCAGCATAATGATTTACGATGAATCTGTGTCAATGTTGAACTCGGCAAACCCCACGTAATCCATCTTGCAGATATACCTAGCTACCCCGCCCCACCTTGCCTGCTCTCACCCGCCCGTCCCCCGCTTTCGCAATGGGAAAGTAAGGAATGTAGCTCTCTCTCTCTCTCTCTCTCTCTCTCTCTCTCTCTCTCTCTCTCTTTCCGTCTATAAGTGTTGAATCCATTACAGGGCTGATGTGTAATCACAGAGGACCTCTGTGCCCCCTCAGACTGTAATTACCTGGATACAGATACTCCCTCACTCCATCCCCTAGAGCTGCTCAAAGCCAAGAACTCTGTTAACCGGCATGCAGTGCTTTCAGCGTGCCTATCTGGGTGGCAATGTGGAGATATATTTGAGAGATGGGGCCTGTTAGAAAAAAATCATGGATAATATTGCATTTAAGTAATGGGATTTTGACCTTGCAGTGTGTAATGGCCATAGTTCACCTCTGAGATTGAATCATGCACAGAGCCAATCAAAGCCTGCACCTCGAAAAACTGACTGCGAGGTCCCCCCACCCCCACACACACATGGTAATCTTTTGAGGACTGTACACGCAGCATGACTGCACCGTGAAATCAACCCCCGTTGTCTGTCTTTGTCTCTCTTACATGGTGACATCGCTGTTGCTGCTGACAAACATTATCTTGTGTGTGATCATGTGCATAGTGTCAAGTCCCCCACTCCCCTCCCTCCCTCCCTCCCTCCCTCCTTCAAAATAAGTCAAAGTGGAGCCGGCTGTGTAGACACAGTAGGCTGTCACACTGTGTCAAGCGTCGGTGTCAGTGTTGCATCTGTTGCAGTCACATCTCAGAAGACACAAGGAAACGTCTCTCTGTTGACTTCATCTGTTTGTTTGGCAGCTTGCCCGATTGCTGGAGTGTGTAGTGGCGAGGAGAAGCGCCGGCTCAGTCGGTGCACACGCCGCCAACAAGCCTAATCCTCCTTTCGCCGGAAAAGGAGGGAAAAAAGGCTCCAAACAAACACACATCTCTTGGTTTTTTTCCTGGCACAAACACACACACACACATACCACAAAACAACCGCTGCAAGCACCCACACTGCAGTAATCCAGGTATTATAAGTCTTTGCTACTTGTCTTGAATATATTCTATGAATGTAAAACTATTCCTTTAACACTGATGACAGCATGAGTGCAAAAGTCTGAGCAGTCCAAGTGTTTAGTTTCCTGATGATGAAGGTGTTAACCTTCATCATTAACTGTGAGGCTCCCCTATCATCATGACCTCCTAGCGAATTACTTTTGTTTTTTGTTAGAGAGTAAAACTTTTGCAGGAACCTAGCTGAAAATGAGACATGGCCGCAGGACAAAATATCTGTTATTATCTCTAACAAGCTTATTCCTTAGCAGGCTGTGATTCTAATAGAAATGCAAAAGTTGGCCCATGTTGGCCTGCACGTCTACTTTAATGGCCAGGCCAAAGAGTTGAGGTGTCGCTTTGAACAGCAAGAACCGGCACCTGTACCTGATCACATCTTCAAAGATTTTACACACAAGTCCACGCAGAATGAGTAGAAGTTAATAAGTAAGGCTTTTTGAAGCTGACCGTGACACCAGCTGAACCCTGACACCCTCACATGATTAATAGCATTATGGTAAGTCCTTTTTTTCCTCTAAGTAAAGGATTGTTTGAGGCTGTCTGATCAAAACATTCAACCCTTTATTGGTCCAACTGTCAAAGGAGGCAGACTTTGCGTTTGGCAGTTTGAATCATTCTGTCTGGATGGAGAATGGACATGAATGGGGTAAGTAATTGAGGGACTCATTAAAGAAAAATCTCTCTATGATCAGAATGAAGCCTGTTACTTTACTGCAATTGATTAGCGTTTCAATGCAAACAAACACCCTATTTCCTCAAGCACTCTCTCTCTCCGAGAGTTGAATAATGACTGACTTGCCGCTTGTATAGCCGCACATCTGGATTGCAAGTTTGGAGTGAGAAGAACGCACATAATCAGTTGCAAATGTTCACACAAAAGCACCAGACTTCATAAATATGTATAAAGAGAAAAGCAGGTGATTGACGATTAATGCTGACGTTAAAAACAGCCCACTCGGCGGGTTATCACAATAACTTGGCCCGGGCGTTGCGAAATCCACATGCGAAGAAGACGCCTGCGCCACAGCTTTAGAGAGGACTCAAAATGGCTTCCGCCTGCTCCTGGAAGAATATGAGATCAAAGTTGACATCCATCTGTGATTGATTTAACTTTATTGACAATCAGCCAAAGTCACTGAGACAGAAACTGTGTTTGACCCATCATTCAGGCTCATTGCTCTGCCACATGCTGATGTTGTGATGATATGTGAAAACCAGAGAAAGTTGGAATCTGGTTTGAAAGTTAGACCACTTTATATGAGGGACATAAATACGCACACATTGATGCACTCGCATGCATGCCGGCACCATTCCAGCCTCTTATTAGCCACCTCTTCATTTCCCCAGCATTATAACACATGTAACAAACACCTCTCACATGATGACATTTTACACTGTAGTGGGAGTGAGTTTTGACACGCTACGTCAAATTACATACATGCCACTCAGGCTTACATAGGCGTTGACATATTGTGACAATTGATGCAGTTCGTGACAGAGATGACTTGTCTCTGCTTATGTGATCTGAAACTTCCGACGCACTTAGCGCGAAACACTCTTGATCATGCGAATGTGAATTTGGAGCAGCAGATTAATGCTTGAACGAAACTTGTTTTTCAAATGTTATTTCATTTCAACGCAAATCCCACTAACTGAATGGATTTGATATCTGCAAAATGTTACGTTTTCACTCCTGAAAGTTTGCTGTCTCCCTCGTCCTTTGCTGCCTTTGTTGTCCAACATGAAATGATAATCAAAACTGTCAGACTGTTTGGATTTCTATGATCCTTTGCAGATTTGCGATTAGCATAAACCATAAGCCAAGCTAAAGCGACACTGGCGAAAATCACAGTGGGATCCTTATTTGTTAAGGCGTGACGCCTCATAGCCTGTGTCCTGCTTTGAGCTTCCTCACATGGTGCCAGCCCGTACCCCTGAGTCCTGTTAGCGAAACCCCCCTGGGTTAAGGCAGATCAAATTCTACCCACAGACACGCGCAGCCACCCACATGCACATAAACCCAAACGCACAAATGACACACAAACAAAGCACAAATATTCTCTCATATTCGTGTAATAATTCTTCTCTCTCTCCCTCACACATATGCACACAGACACACACACACACACACACACACACACACACACACACACACATGTCCCTGCACACTCCTCTACACTCCACAAACATACCTATTTCTTGATTAATTGGATGCCCTGCCTAAGCTTCCTAGATTAGGCTTTGACATAGGTTATAATTAAATAAGACAAATTCAGGATGTGTATGAAATCTCCCATTTCCTGAACAGAAATGTGAGTTTTAATTTGACTCATGCCGAGACGAGCTGTGGTCACCTGCAGAGAGCCAATTCACTGTGCATCGCTCGGCGCATGATGTCTGGCTTGGACAGAATGCGTCGTTAAAATAAACCCCCAATGCCAATTTATGGAACAGCGGTCAAATATTTATCCAGTTGATGAGCTGGGGTGTGTGTTCCTTCCTGACAATAATTAAAGACAAACCCGAGCTAAAGGTGAGCGGCAGCCATGACATCACTTCACAACGGCGCTCAGACGGGCCTGCTTTGAATATAAGGACAATACAAAAGTGCTCTGATGTGTTATTTTTTAATTAGAGTCGTGCACGATAAGTAGAAAGTGGGGCTGGATGTGTGATGCAGCTTTGGGTTTTTTTTTTCTTCCTGTTAGTATGTGCTGATGCATGCTGGGTAAACATCCTAAATGTCAGAGTAGCTGCTTATCCAAACTAATTTAACCTCCGCAACAGCTGCTGCGAGAAGAAGCACGGGCTTTCTGGAAATAAATGAGTTTGCCTAGTTGATCTGAACCTTTCACCTCCAAAAGCACAACGCCGCCCCACTGCTCGACATGACGCAGTGGAATATCAGTCTAATTCTCTCATCTGGAAAAAGAAGAAGTATATTCCCCATCTTCCACTGCACAAAGAATAGACTTCAAAGATGTGAGAATGAGCCTCGATGCTCTAATTCCCCATATGGTTGCCTGCTACCTCCTCAGTGGAAGCTATTGAGACGTAGGCATGAATGGGTATGAATGGGGCGTCGGGTTGGTTGCTGTGGGAAGGGCCTGTTGTGAGAGCTGGGGTTTCTCAGACAGGGATCACAGCCTGAGGTGCTATGTGTGTCCAATGAACAGCACTCAGCACCCTGGGATAACAATGAGAGCAGAGCAGTTCTGAAAATCAATAAACTGCTGGAGCTCTCCGTGGTCTCCTTCATAGAGAAATAACAGCTTGCCAGAGTCTATCTGTGTCTCTTTCTTTCTCTCTCTCTCTCTCTCTCTTTCCACTCTCTTTCTCTTCAGCTTTTGTTTTTATATAAACACGCTCACATAAAGAAATAAGACATATAAAGTGAAGAAAGGTCAAAAAAGTGTGTGCCAGTGATATTGCGCACTACATACAGTAACTGTATGTAGTAGCTGTATGTAGTGAATTTAATCTTTTTGCGCTGAGGATATTTTCTATACATCTTTCAGTTAAATACGCCCTTATAAATGTCACATCTAATCCGCGGACTCACAGCATTAACGTGACGATTGCGAGACGTGCATGGAAACAAGTCAGGACGGGAGAAAAGGGGGATTTTGTAAATCTCCCATCAAAGTTGTCTAATTATGTTAATCAAGAATTCTCCAAATGTCAGCGTTGCTGGAGAGGATGAGATTTGGAGAGAGAGTTCTGTAAATGATGGACCAACCAAATCAGCTGGACCACAATGTTAGTAATGACATTAATTAATTAAAGTTGGACATACAAAAGAGGCAGGCTTAAATCATGGGCACACTTCAAGAGTGAACACATGAATTAATATCAAGAATCAATTTGTTGCAAGATAAATGTTTTCTTACGCTGAATCAGCATAGATTTCGCTCAGCACTTATGGAAATTAAGAGTTTTGTTCCTGAATGAGAAATCTGCCATCTGTAGAGAGTGACATCCACGAGAACTCGCTGATAGAACTAAATTAATAGAAGCATGTGTGTGAAACATGGATTCCCCCCCCCCCCCCCACCTCTTGAATAATAAAATTGAAGACAACTCTTCAAATATTATGTCTGAGCATGAATTCAACAGACGAGATGTTGAACAGACTTGCCAGATAAGATCCTACCAAAGGACACATAGTCTGACCTCAAAACAAAGAAGTTGAGAGCTTTATTAACGTTAAAGGAAGAGTTCAACATTTTGGGAAAGACGCTTATTCACCCATATTTAAGTATAACGTTAAAGCGGAAAAGCTTAGATGGAAACTTAAGTAAACAGTTTGCCTGGCTCTGTCTTTAGATAACAAAATCCGCCGAGCGTCACCTCTAAAATTCACAAATTACACATTGTATATTGTTTGTTTAATCTGTACAAAAACTGAAGAATAAAAACAACAGGTTGTTGTTGTTCTACAGGGGCTATATGCTGGACAATTGGCTTGCATTGGTGCTAATAAGTGGATTTTGTTACCTTTAAACAGAGCTAGGCTAGCTGTTTCCCCCTGCTTTCAGTCTTAATGCAAAGCTAAGCTAACAGTGTCCTGGCTGTAGCTTTATATTTACCCTCCAGACTTACCAGTGAACTCCAATACGTGCTGCTACTTTAGAGCTTTATACGTATTGTACAGACATGAGATTCGTATCAATCTTTTCATTTAAGTCCCAGTATGAAGGTGAATACGCCTAATTTCACAAAATGTCAAACAATTTCTTGTAATTTCAACAGCTACCCTTGTATTGTGGTCTGAAAATATTTCTTTTTATATTTTATTTATAATCTTTTCCAATTTTCTATTAATTTCTATGCTAATAGGCTATATGCTAAAATGTCCAGTTAGGGTGTAAAAAATGAGCTATCTTTAATACTTCGGATTAACAAAGATAAGTAGTAAGTCAAAATATTTTTTGAATTATAAAAAATATTACACAAAATCATTATCAATTTATTCTAAAGCGAAATGAAATGTGACTGTGCGCAGTGAAACATGCTTTCAGACTCCAGTAAAGCACCAGGGTTGTGTGGGGAAAAGGGAACAGTAGCTGACATTAAAAACAATCAAGCTGTTTATTGTGTTTGCAATAATTAGATCTCTAACAGCGGGAGGCTTTTTCCCTCTGATTCTCTAATTTGATACTGTATTGTCTCATCACCGTGCTGCAGGTTAGCCACATAGGGAGGAAACATTAATCTAATCTAACACTTCATTCAAAACTCCAGGGGATCTCTGTTAAGTGTTGCAATCGCTGACTATTAAATTAATGTTGTTGTTTGTTTCATGATGGAACAAATAGGATATGCTTGATGAATTAGTTCTATCGCTGAGCAGAAAATTGGACAATTTAAATGATGTGCTGCAGTGGTTGTAGCATTATTAACATACCTGTGTGCAATATAGGATAACTAACAGACTGGAATTTAAATATAGCGTTATCACTTAATATGTATATCAATTTCATATAGTGAATCATATTGAGCCTTGGAGCTTTTCTGTGATATATGATCATTCCAAAGACGCATTAATAATTTGTTAGAGCTGTTGCCAGGACACCCTTGTAATACTTGATTACTGACTGCATGTAATGCAGATGATTAAAGCTCTTGCTACATGCATTCTGAATGTAACTGGATGAGAGCGCCAGATAATATGTAAATGAAAAGTACACATTTTCATTTTGCATTTTATTTGACGCTCTCCAAACTTAAACTTGTGTGTGACTCCGAGCAGTCAGTGACATGTCAACCGTTCTTTAGCACACATACAGACTGTGGTATAATTCCCATAACACCACAGAACTCTCTGGAATGGGCTTGAGACAGAACAAAACATTACACCCCATTTGCATGTCATTAGGAAAATGGAAAGCCACCTCCCCCTGTGGGTTTAACCCCTTATAAATATATTTAAATATATAAATATCATGAATACATTAATTGAAATTGCCCTCACAACACAACCACTAAAAGCACACCACAGTCCCACTGTGGAGCTGCTTTGTCTCTCTTGGGAGAGGTCATGCGCGCAGATGGTTCCATACACACCTGGAAACACGCACACACAAACACAAACATAATCATGACAAAACTTCTACACACATTTTTACCCAACTTTTCCCTGACCTTCTCAGAAAACACACACATCCTTCTTCACCACCCACACCTCTCCGTCACGTAAGCCCAGCTCTCGTTCTCACTTTACAACACAGACTGTCTCTCCTCTCTGTCTTTTGCTACTTTCCCCCTTTTTCCCCCTCTGTTTTCATGGATCAGCGGAGAGAGCAATTACATCAGCGTCGGTCTGGCGGCCTGGAGATGAAGAGCTGTGTGGCTGTGGGCAAACACCTGGCCACGGTTAGAGGAGCAGAGCAGGAGGAGTAGGAGGCAGGAGGTGGAGATGCAGTGCAGACAGATGTGCTGCAGGTTCTTTGGGCTGTGGGGAGGCCTGGAAGCACAGTGTGTGTTGGGGGTTGACTTCTGATAGAGCGCACTGAAGCACAAACGTGAGAACTCACAAGATGTGTGCGTGTGTGTGTGTGTGTTTGTGTGTGCCTATTTGTAAATTGTGTGCGAGTGTGGTTGAGTCGAATCAGTAAAGCCCTAAAACAACCCCCCATCACAAGCAGTTAACATTACAATCCTTCACAGCAGTCAAAACTCTGCACTGCCAAAGTTTCAGGCTATCCATTCAGCATGCGTCTGCCTTTCTACTTATTGACACAGTCACATCCATTTGCATTACAAAAGGAAACTGTTTGAAAATATGCACAAAACATGTCATCTCTGATATAGCTTCAAAAATGCTTCAAACATGCCCCAAAACACTGGGAAAACTGCTCAACTTAAAAATATAAAGAGGACAATAGAAACGTAAAACACTTGCTGTGCTGCCATTTCCTCTTATCTGTTGCTGAGGGATATTGAACTTTTATGTGAAGAAAGAAAGAAAGAGGGAAAAGTGTTCAAATTACATAAAACAAAGACCAAACAGGACAGAAATAAATGGAGGGATAGAGGGAGGGAGCGCGTGAGGCAGTGGGGTTGCGTGAGGATCACAGAGCTGCTCTTTGACCTCAGTCTAACCTGCAAAATACCTTAGACAGACATGTGGTTGCCATCTGGCCTGGCTCATACCATTTTCTTATACCAGCTGATTTATTCTTAAATGTTACTTGGATCATGCTGCTATGGCTGATTTAGCTTTAGTTCTTGGCTCAAGTTGGTTGAACTCTCTGAAAGCGACAAAGTGTCATACATTAAAAAATATATATTTTACGTACTGTATATAATTTGAATTTTAGTGGTCATATAAATCAAAACCAAATTGTTATGTTTGATTGGATTTCAAACTGATGCAGTACACAGTACTGTTTGCATTAAACAATAAGTACATTTGCTTGAGTTCTTTAAAACTTACTGTAAGTACAATGAAGGTGTTGGTACATGACCGTTTCCATTTTGGGAAACTTGGGAGACTAAAATTTAGGGCCTCACTGGACTTTTTACTCCATTACAAGATTACAGTTAGTACTTACTTTGCAGACAATGACATAAGGTCATAGAATATGATGGACTGTTAGATCTGTACAAAACATGTTGGCACAAACATGGCCTCAGATTTCCTTCTCCTTGGCAGCCACCCTGTGTTTACACATGCATGTTAAAAACTGACATTGAGTGGACATGAATCATAACAATTTAGAGCAGGTTTAAGTGGCACTTTAGATGAAGCTGAGTTTGGAGCTTGTGCAGACCCAATGTAGAAAGTTGCACTAATTCAAGTGACAGCTTATACATACAGAGAGACAAACATGTAAAACAATGGGCTAGAATGTAAACCACAGCATCTCTTTTCATAGATTGTTGGCTGGCAGTGAACAAGGCAGTCTGCTGCTACACAGTCACCTTCAGACTTCCATTTAGGTTGTGCAAATTTGATCAAGCAACATACAAGTACAGAGATATATGTTTTATAACCTTATGTTAAAGTGTACTTGCGGGGCGCCTGGGTAGATCACCTGGTAGAGCGTGCGCCCCATGTACAGAGGCTCGGTCCTCACCGCAGCGGTTGCGGGTTCAATTCCAGCCTGCAACCCTTTGCTGCATGTCATTCCCCCTCTCTCTCCCCTTTCAGTCTAAGCTGTCCTGTCAAATAAAGGCCTAAAAATGCCAAAAAAGTGTACTTGTGTAAGCCAGACATAAAACTGATGCTGGGATGAAAACGTTATAGCTACAGGCCCCCAACACTGTTAGCAAGGGTGACAAATGCTGGTTGTACAAGTAACTTTACTGGCAGTAGATGCAATTGGTAGCCAAGCCAAGTCACTTGGAGCTGCACCATAGACTGATGGGAAAGCTGTCTTAAAACATAGACCTACATATACAACCATTTACCAATACACTCTAGTCTTTAAGCTTTAGTGCGTAACTACTTTTATAATAATGAAAATCCGTTACATTCAAGCGATTGCCAAATGAGTTGATACAAAGCTAATTAAGACTATCAGCTCCACACAACTCTCTCTGTAGTTCTCAGTATGCCATGTTCAGAAATTGGTGTCGTCTGGCGACATTTGCGCGCAGAATCTCAAGTGAAGATAATTACCTCTTCTGAAGAGTCCATCATGTTTTTTTTAATCCTCCGTGTCCTCCTTAGCTACTAGCAACTGTGTGGAGGAGGGGTGGGGGTGGTGCGCAATCACCGAAGGCTTGTGTCATGTGGATGCAATGACAGAATTGTTGTCATTACTTAGAATTCCTCATGGGGGAGACAGAAACAACGCACTATAGCTTTAAGTTTTCTTGGGTATGACACAGCAAGCTTTGCACACCTGGATTTGGGGATTTTCTGCCATTCTCTGCTGATCTTCTGTCAGGTTGGACGGGGACCATCAGTGAACAGCCATTTCCAGGTCTCTCCAGAGATGTTTGACTGGTTTCAAGTCTGGCTGGGCCATTTAAGGACATCCACGGAGGTGTCCCTAAGCCATCCCTGCATAGTCTTGGCTGTGTGCTTACAGTCATTGTCCTGTCGGAAGGAAAACCTTCGTTCTGAGGTCCTCAGCGCTACGGACCAGATTTTCATTAAAGGACATCTCTGTACTTTTGCCCCATTCAGCTTTCCCCTCAACCCTCACCAGTCCCCCAGTCACTGTGGCTGAAAATGTCCAATCAATGGAATTTACCGCAGGTAGACTCCAATCACGGTGCAGAAACGTCTCGTAGGTGATCAAGAGAAATGGGTGGCATACCAAAGGGTCTAAATACTAAATACTGAATTTTAGGTTTTTATTTCTAATAAATTTGCAAACGTTTCTAAGAATTCTGTTGTTGCTGTGTCACAGTGTAGTACTTGAGTATGGATTGATGAGGAGAAAAATGAATTTGAGTGATTTTAGCATAAGGCTACAACATAACAAAATTTGAAAAAGTGAAGGCTGAATACTTTCCGAAGGCACTGTATAAGTTTTCATTTTCATGGGTAATACATTTAAAAAAAAAAACAACAACAAAAAACATACAACAACCATGTCTTCATATCAAGTAACGTAGTGTGAAAGTGTTCCCTTAAGGGCAATGTAGACCTTGTGTAGGAAATATTGCAACGTGGTCATACTAAAAAAAACAAGTACGTTAGAATAAATATTGTCTCAGCTGTTGATGATTATGCAGCTGGAATGATGAGCTCTGTATATAAAAGCTTTGGCGCAGCTGTAGCTTTGATTGTAGATCTAACTAATGCGACTCCATCCGAGGATGCTCATCTTTGCTCTCCCTTGCTAACCCAAGTCAGAGGCACTTGTTGCAGATGATTGTAAAGCCACAGCACGCCTTCTAGCCAATTAACAGTAAAATCAACCCAAACAGATTTCCAATTGATAAATCTTTAATGATACCAGGGATTTTACACAAATGCACACTTGACAGTGCTAATTTAAAGCAAATAGGAAGCTTGATTAAAAATTCCCCAGGCACCGTGGGGGAAGATAAATGTTTGAATAATTAATCAGATTTAATTGACACGACTGCGATGTTGTAAACAGAAATGTTTTGATGTTCGTAATGCATTTTGACACGATGAGATTTTGGGATGGTTCCAAGCAAGATAGCGGTGGAATTTGAGAAAGTGGGGAGAGATTCATGAGGGGGGGGGGGGGAAACTCCAGGAAGTCAAAGACGCAGAGAAGGAAGAGGAGGCAGAGAACGATACCCTTAGCAATCTCTAGTTACATATTATTCTAGATCAAGCTGCCTGTAAAAGCACTACTAGCTATTTTATCATAATTAAGAAAAAAATAAGGAAAAGTGCTGGGCTATGATAGGCAGTGAACCTGATCAGTAAACACAATGATACACAAGCCTGGGAGCCAGCCTGAGGCTACAGCGCTTTGGTCTGACCCCGAGAAAGTGACACTAAACAAGGACGTAAATACTGAGAGAACTGAGCGAGGAAAGAGGAAGAGATAGAGGGAATGGAGCGGGAGGAGGAAGGGGAGGAAGGGGAGGAAGGGAAGGAATGGGGGAATTCTTAGGCCAAGCACATATGGTGTTTGTCCCAGCACTGCGCACGTAAATACAAGCATGCATCAAAAGAGATAGAAACAGAAGGGCAGTAGCAGGAGAGCATCAGAAAGATGATGGGAAAACAGGGCAACCTATTCCACAGGCTCATGTTTCACTGGGGACCTAGCAGGGGTTACACGGCTGGCAGGTGCAGGGCCACAGCTTGTCCGATAAGAAACCGATCTGCATGTGCCTGTCTGCTTTCCTGTCCCTGGTAAACATCCCGGTTATCTGCAAACAAACAGAGTTTACTAGTGACTATGAATGAATACATCACATTTTGATGGAACTGCCACGTTGGGCTCCGAAAGCATCTCCACCATGATACAATGTACACCTGAATACATGAATAGCCAACAAGGAGGCCCTTGCTGTTTGTAGGGGGCAATGTTGACTGAATTTTTAAAGCATTTATTGTGATTTGACACGACTGCTGGCTCAGTAGAGTTCAGAGGTGTGGGGGGGGGGGAGAGAGATACAAGAGGAAGAAGACAGAAAATCAGGCAAGGCGGTCTGTGTCTGGGGAAGGGGCAGGGTAAACAGCAGTGGGAGAAGCTAGAGAGGACGGGGGACAAAAGACAATCAGCTGGTAAGGGATGGAATCACCATATTGACTGTCATGGGGACAGACAGTATAGAAAGAGGGAGAGGGGGGAGGAGACAGAAGCCAGCAGATAAACAGATCCAAAGATGACAGGCTGCACAGTGACAGCCCTACACATAAAAACATAAAAGCACACAGAGATGCAAAGATACATAGAATCAGATGTCAGCGTTACAGACAGCAAAATGAAGTCACCCAGACTGCCTGCAGGTAATGTGAGTAATTGGCACCATTTGTTTTTTTTCTTACACCTTCAATTCACTCCAAACAATGACAATAAGAGTCAAAGCGAAAACCACAAACGCACTGTATACTGCACACACAATGCAAAAAGGTGGCTAGAAGCGAAGCTGACATTACAACACATGCGTTTATGTTGCCCGACAATGTATCGCTTCCACATCAAAGGAAGCCTCACCTTTTGCAAAGCAAGCGAGGGCGGAATAAGCGGAGGCCCTCACTTTATTAACTCCCAATCAATAAACATGCAGTCGGTGGCAAGGTAATCAGGAAACACTGGCAAATGGCCTGACAATGTATCAAAGCCGATGCTCCGAGGCAACGGCACAAACTCTAACAAGCATTTTATTACCGGTAGCTGTTACTGACATTAGTCAAAAACCAAGAGAGATAAAATAGAATAAGGAATGCAGCGTGGCTGGCTGAGAGGGCCCCTCGGCTGAGAGTGTGCACCTCACACGTTTGATAGCCGCACGCCTTTGCTTTGATATGATAACAAATATAAATTGTTTAAAAACATCAAATGGGCAGCGAGCGAGGAGCAGACTTGCTGTGACGGATGTCTGGTCTAGGGGGCGATGAAGCTACTTGTCCACAGACGTGGGACGATTCCTTATTTGAGCCACGGGATGTGTTAAGTGGAATGAGGATTTATGAGTTACATTTTTGGTAGAAACAAAACTACTCTGCAAAAACAGCTCTTCTGTGTCACTGCTCGTCTGTCTATGTTTCATGTGGATGTGGCGTCCAATGTCCCACAGTGAAAGAAGTATTCACATCCTTTACTAAAGTACACATTCCAATACATTAATATAAAGTTAATATAAAGTGCTGCATTCAATATTCTACTTTAGTAAAAGTAAAGAAGCGTGTACTTAATTCAAAGTGGCAAAAGTGGACTACGCATTCTGGAAAATACACTTATTAGTATTTTTGCTGAGAAGAAGATTGATACCACTCTCATGTTTGTACACTAAATATAAGGCTACAGCCAGTAGCCGGGTTAGCTTAGCTTAGCATAAAGAATAGAAACAAGGGCAAACAGCTAGCCTGGTTCTGTCCAAAGGTAACAAATAACAATAATACATAATTAATCTTGTTTGTTTAATGTGTACAAAAACCAAAGAGCAAAAACAACACACTGTGGTGTTATGGGAGATTATGTGTTTGTGCTAAGCTAAGCTAAGCTAGCACAAACATGAGAGTGGCGTCAATCTCCTCATCTAAACAATCAGCAAGAATATTTCACTTATATAAATATAGTACAGTGGGCGCCTGGGTAGCTCACCTGGTAGAGCGCGCCCATATACAGAGCCTCAGTCCTTGACGCAGCAGTTGCGGGTTCGGTTCTGACCTGCAGCCATTTGCTGCGTGTCATTCCCCCTTTCTCTTCCCTTTCATGTCCAAGCTGTCCTATCAAAAATAAATGCCTAAAAATGCAAAAAGAAAATAATCCTAACAAATATAAATAAATATAGTATAGTAAGTTTACAAAGGAACATGAAATATAGATAAAAAAAAAAAAAACTACATTAACAGTACTCACAACATTACAGTACTTAAGTAATGTACTTAGCTTGTTTCCACTACTGCCAAGCACATCATCCCATTTGCCTGTAGCCGTGCTGTCTGCAGTTTGGGAGGCTTATTCCGCCTCACCCCAAGGATCACATACAGGTGAGGATCCGAGATTGAAACTCGCTCCTCCCGTCAGCTAATTTGTTTGTTTCGTTCTGGGGCATAGCTGATATTAAAAGGAGATCCTGAGAGCCACGGCGGTGGGGGAAGGAGGGATGGAGGGAGCTGGGGAAAGAGGGAGTCAGGGAGGAAAGGGGAAAGGGGGGGAGGGAGGTATGAGTTTACAAGCCCCAGGTATGTGGCGAATGGGTGAGTGAGAAGATGCAGAAAAGGAGGCAGTGAGGGAAAGGAAAAAAAAAAAAAAAAGAAAAAAAAAATCTCATCCAAATAACTTTTACCCTGTGGGCGCTAAAATGCAAATCACAGATCAAAGAGGTTTGGAATGGAAACTAGCGAGATTGGGACAGAATATCATCACGTTGGGGTTATATATGTATGTTCAGGATGTGAGAGAGACATGCTGGACCCAGGTAATGGAGCTGACCTGTACTTGAACACTGCCCCCCCACTGCCACTATCATTTCCCCACCTGCCTTCTCCCAGGTTTATAGCATGTACAGTGCTCTGGAAAGTAATTTAGTTTCTCCATACACTACTTTTCTTCCCTTTGTGTTTCTCTCTGTTTGTATAGCGTTTTCATCAGCCAGTGAAAGTGCACACAGACACAAACCTCCTCTCCAAGCAGTGGCGAATTCCCCTCTTACATGTTGACTCTGAATTTTTGTTTGGTAACGACAGTGGCCTGTTTGCATGTGGCACCCGGCGTTGCCTCAGCACGCAGGCCAACTCTTAGAACACAGATTAATGTCAGGAAGGAAAGTGAAGTGTTCACTGTCAGAACACGACGACAAGCAGCAGCGTTGGAATGTGTGTCTGGTGAATGAAGAACTTTTACTAGATTTGAGTGTTTGAAGTAGTGGTGTTTGATTTCGTTTTACAAGAAGCAAACAGAATCAGCCCCAAAATGCACCTCGCTTGAACAAAATTAAAAAATGTGAAATCTCAACCTACAGTCTAAATATCAGCGTCGTTCACATCTGTCTCTATACACACAGAGAACATGCCGTGGGTGGAGGGGTGAGGGCCGAGCTATAGATAGGCAGCGAGTGGAAGGATGTGAGTATGAGGAGTCTCCACATTAATGCCTAATTAATGTCTGTCTCTCCGTTAATGTCTAATTAATAATTCATGTCCGTCTCATCCACCTGAAGCTGTCATAACTTTTCTTGTATCCTGACATCAAATGCGACAGTGTTGTCTCGTGGCACGCACCGTTGTTGTCGGCTTCTAACTTTGACTGGCAAGAAGAAAGCATTTTTATAACATTAATGTAAACAGGTTATTTTATGACTGTATGGAATGTATATTTTCACAAACAGATATGGATTTTGTTCATGATGGTTTTGTCTTTTGTGACATCACAATTGTCCTGTATGATATATATGTATGAACCCTGTATGAAGTCACTTTCAATGGCTGTACAATAACAGAAAGTACACTTCTTCCAGTGATGGAAAGTATCTAAGTACCTTACTCGAGTCCTATACTAAAGTACAATTTTAAGGTACTTTTTTTATACCACAACATGTTTTCTCTATTTTTTTTTCTTCTTTTCCTCCCATTATTCATCACACGACCCCTCTGATTTAGTATCTTGAGACCCACTGAAGGGGGCCTGACCCCAAGGTTTGGAACCAGTGGACTAATCTACGTACTGTATACAAGTATTGTACAGTACTTGTACTGGATCTGAACTACTTCTTCCACCAAGGATTTATTCACATTACCGTACTGGAACCTCTTTTCCTCGCCCTTCCAAGGTGAAAAGAAAAGATGACAAAGTCTCTTCTCTGCCCTGATAATCTCCGATCTATGAATTAACACCATCAGAATCCATCTTTATGCAAGAAAAAAAAAAACACAAATACGCTTCCAACCCATTGCACAACACTGCATTCTGCCAAGAAATCCCCTTTTTCCTCTACAAAAGTGAAGGTTAATTTCCCGAAGCTTCAGTATCTCTTTTCAGAGACAGAGCAGGTATTCAGCTGCAGTTCTGTGTGTGTGTACCATCTGCATCAGCACCAAAGCCCTCCACTGATGTGGATTAGCGGTTCGCAGCACTTTGACTCTCACTGACACAGGATTTCAAAACACAGCTGGTTTTTTATAGTTGGTCAGCACAACCTGTGCAGTCTTCATCCAGCCCTCCTCAAAGACACTGTTTCTGCTGCACTGTAGTCTCTTTCTCTCGTGGTATTTGCTTTTGAATGTAAATCCTTAATCCTCCCGTCTTTTCTTTCCTCCCTCCACCTTTCCTTTGTATTTGTCCATCCATCCTTTCTCCCTGTGAACCTCTCCATCCCCTCGTTATTGCCAGCCGTCCAATTTTTTTTTGCGCCCAGTGTCACCTGCTTTGTAATCTGATTACTTCATGGTGAATTAGTATGTATATTTAATGCATTTTTTTTCTTCTTTTTTTCCTCTCTTGTCTTTTATTCTTTTTAAATCTTGATGAGTGATGCAGGCAGGAACGGAGATAGGGTGGGGTTGCTCTTCTTGCATGTCTGGCGGATATGCCAGGGCCATGCTAATAAATGACAGCTGATTTATGCGTCTGTATTCTTTTATTTATAAAAAAATAGCAAGCGGGCTGATTTCTGATATTAATAATACAAGTGGATCCACTTTGATTAGGCTTCTGTGGAGAGCTGTGCATATTCAGCATTACAATTAAAGCCTCTGATGTGAAATAGGAATGACACGCTAATGAAGCGAGCTAGCGAGCCTGAACCACGACTGTCCAACAGCATTACGGCCCATCTCGCATGAAGAGTAATTATACGAGAACACTGAAATGTCATTAAAAATCTTCAGTAAGTGATTTAACCCACCATTCCTCACTAATGCTAGATATTTCTTTTTTTTCCCTTACCAACCCCCCCCCCCAACCCCCAAATGATCAACTCCCAAGGTTTCCTCTTCTTTAAAAGAAAAAGAATAGTCTTTCTTTTCCACACGACCAAACTTCTCCATCAGAAGTTCCATAAACAAAAAAAAAAAAAAAGGCCAGACTCCTTAAACACAAACATATTGAGATTTGAGACAAAGACATACAATTGCATTGTCCTAATTTAATTGCAGAACTCTGTGGTGCCGGTGGTGGTAGGTAATTGAAATCATTCCATTATAAATTCCATTATGAATTGGTGATTAAGGCCAGAGGTGATTACCATGGATTAAAGATGATAGTTGGGATTTGGTTCTTTTCAGCATAACCTCTCCAGCCACCTGCACGCTATCCACCTCAAACAGCTTGATTTATCACAACTAATATGTAAGGGAAGGACGTAGGATATGATGATATGTGTGAAAAAGAGGGAAAAACACAGGCGATAAAGGCAACGTGTATTTTAGGGGAGCGTTGTTTCTAAGAGGATTTAGTTAATCTGATTCAACACCTTCATTTATTGTTTGATGTGCTCATTTTCATGGGCAAAGGCAGCCTGGGAGGGTTGTTGTTGTTGTTGTTAAAGCATGAAGCAAACAAACAATGAGCTATATCATGTTACCATATCATATTCATTAGTCTCATTGTCAAGTCTCTCTGTGCTTGTGTGTGTGTGTGTGTGTGTGTGTGTGTGTGAGAGACAGGGGGAGAGAGAACCTGATAGGATGTGTGTGTGTGTGTGTGTGTGTGTGTGCGTGTGTGCGTGTGTGTGTGTGTGTGCGTGTGTGCGTGTGTGTGTGCATGCGTGCGTGTGTGTGTGTGTGTGTGTGTGGTAGATAAAGCCACAGGCAAGAATTCATGAATATCAGCAGTTTCTCACCATTTTGTTGGGTTAATCCCTTGTTTCAGTTGGAGAAATAGGCATTTCTCTTGCATACATTACACCGGTGCCTGCACATCACATCTACACAAAGTGAAAAGTACCTTTACGTCAGGTCCCTCTGATGTAATGATGAGTGAAGTTTTATGTATCGGGGTCACAGCGTTGTTTTTTTGTCTATCTCAGCAGCTCCTTTTCGACAGAGTGGAAAATCAGACTTGTGGATTCAGTTTACATTAAAACACATTGACCAGTGGAAAACACAACACCGGGACAAGCACTAAAGAAGTCTGATCTCACGGGACTTTTTGTTCTTGTTTGAAAGTCTTGGGGACTTTGAGGGGAAATTTGCTGACTGTGAGGTCTCAACGAGGAAGATTTTTTTTTACATAAAAGTGGGCCAAATCCTAACCTGAAAAAGTACCAAAAATTCCACCGCTGCTGTTTCGACAAACACGTGACTCGTCTGAAGGCATCTGACATGGAGCACAGCGCCTCGTGGCACCCGACTCGGCACCGGCTGGGCGGTTACTGGAAGCCGGGTGGGGCAGGGAGCGGGCGCAAGAGTCCCCTCGCCCACCACCGAATCAAGCATCATGCCTCCGAGCTATGCAATTATTTTTGCACTGCGTCCAATATCAACTTGAGAGCAATGCAAATTATTTAAGACGCGCTTTTCAGGGCTCGCAATTATAATAATGATGATCTCAATTAGCGTTGCCATTGCCTCGGACTATTTAGCAGGCAATTTTGCAGCCTGGGGGCGAGGGTCTTCTAGGGAGCCGACACGCATCGTCAGGTCAGAAGGGGTGGGGAGAGGAAGAAAAAGACAAAAAGAGAGAGAGAAAGAGAGAGAGAGAGTCTGCACTCTTAATCAATAAACTGCGAGACTGGAGATATTTACCACCCAATCCCACAAGGGGACGGTTCATAAATTGACCTAATTGGTCAGTGTTGGAGATAAAATGAATGATGCCAGCATCTAATTCAGAAGGGCAGGATGTAAGACATTGTACTGAGATACACTGAGATCTATTATGTCAGCAAGTTCAAGGAATAGTTTGCACGAAACATGCTCATGCGCTTTATCCCGAGAGTTGGGACGAGAAGATTGATACCACACTCAAGCTACAACCAGCAGCCAATTAGCTTAGCTTAGCATTAAGACTGGAAACAGGGGAAAACAGCTAGCCTGGCTCCATCCAAAGGTGACAAAATCTGCCTATTAGCAGCACCATCTTAGCTATCTTTTTCCAGTCTTTATGCTAAGCTAAGCTAACTGGCTGTAGCGTCATATTTACGGTACAAACATTAACGGTATCGGTCTCCTCACCTTAGTCTCAAAGTGAATTAGCTTATTTCCAAAAATGTTGAACTATTGCATTAAAGCTTCCAATACACTCACTTTTTCAAAAGATTAACTCAAATTTCAGTGCATTCTCTGTTTCCCAACCACTCCGCTAGTATACACTCTGCCACTGTATATTAAAGGGACTTCTTTTCTCCCCACCATTCATGTGGAAAAAGCTTGCACCACCAGCTACCCTTTCTTTTATTCATCATACTGTAAATAACTCCACTTTATGAAAAGCAGCCAGTGTGACTCACAGATACCTCTCTAACCACAACCCATTATTATTTCATGGCCTTTGAAAGAAGGGTCTATAGCAGGCGCTCTCACACTTTAATGCCGGAGCTCTCTCTGATGTTGTGTAGTACACAGCGGCCCTTGTTGCACTCCGTATGCGATCCCTCACTTGAATTCACAAACACTTCCAAGTGCATAAATAGCACAGAAGACGAGTGCCTTGCGAGGTAGCTAATGCTCTGGAACGCCATTGCTGAGGAGATAACAGGAGCCTGCCATGGCTGATGCCTGGGACTGTCGTGGGGTGGGGGGTGGGGAGAAAGAAGAAAGGGAAATGTGTCTGTGCGCCTTTATGAAAAACGCTGTTGTTCTGACCTCTCATGGGACATCATATGGTAAGGAAAAAGAACATGCATCAGCGTTACGATTAAATGACCAGCGGACATGATTCAAAGGGTCCCACGATGTCCCAGAGCACCCTTTGGAACGTGTAGAAGGCTCTCGGCATACAGACGAGCTAATGGGCAACCTATTGGTCATGGTAGATTCAGTTTGAATCTCAATGAGGGTGTCAGTGTGTGGCTGCTCCATGACCGACAAGGTGTGATAGGCCTGCTGGAGTTGATTTAGCCACACGGGCCTGTCATAGCGTTTTATCAGTCAACATCCATCAATCGAAAGGCTAAAAGGCGTGTTTTTTCTTTTTCTTTTGAAGTGTCAGGAGGAAACTGCTGTCTTGAAGATGGATGGAAAATGGATGAAATTTCACATCTTTGTTTTCTCTACATGATGCAGAACCTCGATGGTAATAAGGCACATATTTTTTTTCAGATAGACTTCACAATGTGGTTTGTGCCAAAACCACTTTTTCAGCATGTTGCCAAGAAATGGAGCCTATAGTTGGGTAAGTCACTTCTTACAAAAGCCTTTCAAATGTACACAGCAGTACTGGGACAAGCTTGTGGTACATGAAAGCAGTGGGCTTGAATCACACAAAGGCTAAACCCATTACAGGTCCAGAGGGGTGGGCAATGCAGTGCCCTGTCCCGCTCGTCTAAACAAGGCTCTAGGTGCTGGAAGCTAGAACAAAGCCTTGTAACATATACATTAAACTTTAATTGTTTTTTTTGTTTTTTTTCCAAGCCCTTCCTTCACATCTCTGAAGAAGCAGCTCCTGAAACGTTAAAAGCGTGCTCAATTTTCATGGCAGTGCCTTTGTAGAATTAAAGATATATGTGTAACAGTGGAGGGAAAAAATGTACTCTCTGATGCTGGACGTAGACAGTTGCTTTTCAAATTTCCAAGTTTTGGTCCTTTATTTTATTCAGCAGTGAAATGCCATGAATACAGAAAATAATAACGTCTGTTACAATTCTCAACCATGACCTTCTAATGTCAGAGAACCTTTAACGTATGGACACAGTACACAGTAATGAAAAGTATCAAAAAAAGTAGTTGAATCTCGATCAAAAGGAAATGAAAACAAAGAAAAGTTTTCACCAATTACATAAACATATGTTTGCTACAGTCCCAATTTACTGTATACATAGGGGGATCATATTCCCAATTATTAGAGAAGGATAGCAGTAGAAAGGATACATGACTCAACTGCCAGACATAATGCTTCATAAAGTATGCACAGAGGTACAAGCAATAAATACACACATTAGGTTAAGCCTTACAGCTACGCAAAGCAGATGCAGAAAAAGCAGGTTTGCTATTCTTAGCGAGCAATGAGAGAGAAACAGTAAAAATTCAGGTAAGTCAGAAAAGAAACACTGAGATTTTTTTTCCTCTTAGAAAAAAGTCTGGTAAATTTATGGGTCCACCAACATTTTTTTACATAAGTATGCACAGTTATCAAAATACAGACAAAATCAACCCAGAAAATCCAGACAATCCTAAAATCTAGTGGAGGAGCAGATCGCAGTTCTGGAGGTCTTTCTGGTATTATGTGCAAGCAACTATTTTAGACATTTTTTTTTTTTACTTAATTTATACAAAACCCATGCAAATCTACAGGTAATATGCATTCTGTGGCTGACAGGTTTTATCCCTCCCAAAACAGTATATCTGAGGTAACGCACTCCTATGCATTGTACGTACATTTAGGCCATCGTCCCGATGATTTTTATTATATTCTTTTTATTGGTTCTTGTTTCCAGTCCACCAAATGATTTTTAGACATGCATTTTTAAAACACAATATTCCCTTACAGGTAATCTATACATTATCATTCTACAAATGTTTGAGGACAACCTATTACAATGCAAATCTTCCATATCTTGACGCAGGGAATGTAAACGTTGGTTTGAGCCACGTCCTATGAGACAAGCGTAGTAAAGTGTAACAGCTCTTGTGGCATTCTAATAACTCGTGCAATCTGTCATAATTGTTCTGAATTTCTTGTGCAGAGGTAGAAGCTTTTAGAAAGCCTTTTTGGGTGAGTGGGAGAACCCTTTTTTTTCTTTCTTTTTTTTTTTTTTTTGAAAGACGCAGTGTCCTTTTTATTTGGTGTGATAAGATTATTAAGAACGTCGTCTTCAAGTCATTTTGCTGACTCCAGCTAAGTATTGAAGGGATAAGCTTTGTTCCTGGGCCCAGTACCCTCTTGACGTGGAACTGGCATGGGTGTGTGTGTGTGTGTGTGTGTGTGTGTTGTGTGTGTGTGTGTGTTAGGGTGTGTGTGTGTGTGTACTTCACATACTGCGTGTTTGTACAGTACTGCACGTGTCTGTGTTTTAAGCTCTTACAGCCAATTCCTTGGCTTGGCACCACACTTGAAAACAACATATGCACAGTGTTTCCATTTTGGTCGTTACAGCACAATACAAAGCAACTTGTCGGTTCTTTGACAGCATACATTTTTTGCAGCTGGAGAGCTAAACCGAAACAAGAAGGTTGGCAGACCAAAAGCTCGGGGTCTGTGTGTGTCTGTTCGTGCGCATGTATGCTAGTCTCTGACAGGGTGTGTGTGTGTGGTTGTTTTAGCATTTATTTATCCCATACAAGAGGAGGCAGAATTTTGTGTAACTTTGGTTTACTGAAAACAGAAATGACCTTAAAGCAACAACACTTTTCTAGATGACATTAGCTGTGAAGGAAATGATGGGCCGTAGTCTCCACAATAACTACTTCTCTTTAGTCTGGTTAAATACCAAGTGTGTTATAAAAAGCTGGTTACCTATACAGAGTACATCAGTGCTAACACCAGTTGTATCTATATATAAATTAGAAGCTATGAACCACACAATGAGTATTCAATGATGTTAAAGCAAATATCACCTAGAAAAGGTTAACTTTCACCTTAGATATCCTCTTCTGAAATGGCTATTATTATTTGCTTTTACATGGTAACCAAGCCATTTCATATCAACTTGAAATTATGACTTATTTGGCTTCACTAGATATTTTTCATGTTTGGTTAGCGATGTTTTCAGTTTCGGTTTCGACGCGGCTCGGAACAAAACCGCCACGGAAATAAGACGTGACATTATTTTGACAGTCCCACTTAGAACATTACATATTCACCAGGTTAGAAAAAAATCATGAAAATAAAACAAAACAATGACGTCTGATGTGTAATGCACAACAAAAAGTAAAAAATATATGCAAAACAACACAAAGGTTCTGCACTTCCATTGAATACACAAATGTTTTGTTTTGGTCATGATCCACTTTTACAGTTAGCTGCTCTCTACCAGTCAAATCACCAGCACAAAATGCCTGCAGTTCAAATATCACATCACCTTTTTACCTACAGTACGTCTGGCAGAAAATCTCCAAAGTGGACTTCTATGAGTTATCAAATTACACATCAAAATCAGCATTTATTTCCCCCTCTCTCTTTCTCGTGATCATCTTTGTATAGGGCTAAATGAAACAATCCCAGAGGTTATTCGAAGGTAGTTTGCGGAACAAAAGCTTCTCTTTGTACTAGTTTAAAGTCACAGAAGACGGACCAAGAGGAGTTTGGTGGCTTCTGTCTATAAGCTATTGGCCATTGCTAGTGTTGGCTTTGGTTTCTAGCTGTTGCCTGTGACTGTTTGCAGGTAGACAAAGCTTTAGAACGAGGAGGTAAGGAGAACAGCAATTATGCGGAAATGCATTTGTTTTGTAAATGGTGCTTTATACAAACTATTAGTTTTCTCCCAACTTAATTTCCAGTTTTTTTTTTTTTTTTTTTACTTTCAATCACAAACAGATAATAGACTGGAAGCCAACTTTTTTTCTTTTTTTTCTGGACAGCTGCAACAATAGTCTTGGAACCGCAGTTCTGTTACTGGTGTGATTCAGGGAATGGCATATACAGTTGGTGGTGTCTAAAATCAGATTTTGAAATTAACGATGGTAAAAAAAAAATAAAAGAAGCTAAAATTATATACTGGTTTTCATAATAGTAGCAACATACAGGCAGTGACACAAATTTCTGAGACTACTCCTGTGCAAATGATAACAGAGCAACAACTTGAATTGAGCCAGCAATTGTCTCTAGACATTAACAACTACTGGGGCTTGGATTATTCACAAACATAAAACGTCTTCCTTTTTGGCAGTATATGAGGCCGCTAGCTTTCAACGGAACATGATTTGCTCATTTGTTTCATGTTTCCACCCCCAATCCATGAGTCCATCATCCTTGTACTGTATGTGGCCACGCCATCTCTAATGAAATAGGTCTCAAAGAGTTAATTCTTTTAAATCAGACATCTCATGCCTGTCATGTTTGGGGATCCCAAAGGGCTGCAACGAAGAGTTCCTTTGGACCGGTCTCCTTCCGGATGCATGCTCAATAAATAGTCCCAGTGGTGAGAGAGACAGAAGAGAGAGTCAGCTGTGGTTGCTTGGACTGTGGAGTGGTTTCTGGTTTTGCAGGAGGTCTGTGTGAGAGAAACAGTGCGGCTGGGGGAAGGGAAACGTTGACCAAAAACTGTATCCTAGTCATTCCAGGTCTTCCGATAAGTTCCCTTCCTCCAGCTCCCGGTCATCGTCCAGCTCTGGACTGTGATTGGCTGTCGTCACCAGTGACATCGGACAGTCATCGTCATCCATGTTAAGTGGCTCCTCCTTCACGTGAATGGGTGGCCTGTGACACAATCACATTGCCGATAAATGTCAGATTTGGTTATGTTTTGTGAATTCCTGCAGCCAATAGCACTTGTTTGACCCCCGCACATCATTTGAAATGAGGTGATTTTGTACCTAGAAAAGCCTTATATAAAGTTGATATATATTATTATTATTAAATGACCTGCAAAATTAAACAGTAAGAAAATACAGAAATGCTAATTATTACCACTATGAAATACTATTGAGTAAAGAAAGAAAGGGTATCTGGTCTTTAATTCCCTCTTCTGCACATGGAATACACAACGTGGTGTTCAGCTCACAGATAAACATTTTGCTGTATCAAAAAACAGGCGTATAACAGCCCTTACATGCATTATCTAGTCAGGGTAACAACCATGTTGTTTGCGAGACGCTAATTCGACATGATGCCTCACGTCTACTGTAAGTAAGCGCATGAAAATTGCATGAAAAACATGGCCCCTGTAAGGCTGATAAGCTGTGATGTTCCAGACATGTTTGGCATTTAAAAGTTTACTGATGACACCAGGTTGAAATACATGAAAAAGGAAAAAGGGGGTGGGGAAACAGGCCACATGATAAATAATGGAGAATTTCTCATCCCTGAGCCCCCTGGAGCAAAGGCAGAGGAGAGGCTTTTTTATCTAGTTAATAGAAAGCGCAGCCACTCGTTAATATGCAGGGGATGTGCATGTCGCTCCTCAAGAGGAAAAACCGGCAGCTAGGTTCTGCCATTAATCAACTTCAGCCCCGGCAGTTTGCTCGGACACCATGATACATGTTTTTAACTCTAAATGGATGAATATCTTTAGCCACTGTCAATAAGCACTGGGCAGGAAGCAGCAGCAGTGAGCCGGACGCCTCTGCCTTCAGAACAACAGAGGAGTGGGCGGAAGAAGAAAAGTGTTGGGCGACTAAAAAGAATAATAATGCTGTCACACACAAACAAGGCATAACATGATATGGGGCCCTAGTCTGGGAAAGGGGTTTGTGCCACGATGATAAATCTGACAAAACCTAATTATTTCTGACACATCGGATGCATCAGAAAATCCCCCTAGACTTTGAAAGAGGAGAGAGGGGAGAGAGAGGGAGACGTATCAAGTGGTGGTACGTTAGGACGCGTCTCATAGCCTCTCTCCTGGGTTGCCTTCATCAGTGGAAGGGGGGGGGGGAGGGGGCCTTTGAATTTGAAAGGAATTTTAAAAGGTACAGATGACTTTAATATTCAGAGCCAAATACTGTAAATTAATGCTGATGTGGTGGAATGAAGAGAGGAGGCCGATCTTAGCAGGACGCAAGCGGAGCGATGAATAGTTCTGTTTCTGGCCCTCAGATTCACGGAGGCAGAGAGAGGCAAAAGAGAAACGCCTCGGCCAGAGGTTACACAAACAGAAACTATCTACTAAATCTACTGAATGAAAAGACTTTTTTTTTTTTCTTTCTTAATAGGTGAATTAATTTCTGTTGTTTTGTAAAATGCAGTATTATCAGACTACTCATTTTAATTCTTTCATGTCCTTTAATAAAATAATTACAAGTGCTAAGAGGTCTCATATCCAATTTAACTAGTGCTGAAACCATTGGGAAACTTTACATGCAGACAATTTATCAACAACAGCTTTGAAGGAAAAATGCATTCTCTGTCTTCAGCTTTTCAAATGTGGGTATTGGCTTTTTTTTTAAGCCTAACATTGAAACCACCACCAAAATGATTAAGGATAAAAGTACATGGTAACACTTTACTTTAAGGCCCTCTATTTTGCATTTATAAGCAGATTATAACATAGGTTTACCAACTATAAGGAAGTGATAAGTGATTATTACATGTACAGCATTTGTCTATAATTGCCGTTTCTATGAATAAAAATGTCATGTTATTACAACTGTGTTTTCATATATTATCCGTTTACATACCGGCCTCCACTTATGGGAGCCCATAGGAGAAATTATAGTTGTTGACAAATGCATTAATAACACTACTCTGCTTACAACCACATACAGTATATAGTGCATTATAAACCATGCATTAAATCTGTATATATTGCTTACCAATTTTCTCCTCTGTTATTCTGATATACAGCTCATAAGTTGTTTGTGAGCTTTGATGAAAAATATGCAGGACCATATTCACAGGCCTGAGCTTTCTGACACTTTATTAAAACATGTGGATGAGCCATTTAGTACTTAATGGCTAGCTGCCATTATTGAGTCACTCAGGAGTAAACGCTGGACTTTGCAGTGAAATAAATATGTGGTCCTCTGCGTGTATGTGTGCGTGATCTCGAGATGCCTGCTCTCCCATCAATTGGAGATTAGCACCAGCAATCATGCAGAGGTATGTCAGGGATGCAAATAATGTCATTAGTCCATGGGCCTAATGGTAGGTTGGGGGACAGGAGAGGTGGTGTGGGGCAGGAAAGGCAGGCGAAGGCAGGGTGAGGACTGAGGGGACATCTCATTGTGATTCATTAACTAACATCAAAGAGGGGTGGTCACCAAACAATTAGATGTGACAGCGCAAGAAAAAAATATAGTGATATTAAATAGATTATTTTCCCGCTTTCATTCAGGTACAGCATGACGGTTTCCAGAAATAAATATTATACTCTGGTCATTTTCTTCTTGTGTGAAGTTGCTAATTTGCTCATGTTGGAAACCCTGAATTTACAGTGGCAGAGTCTGTCCTGGCGTACAGTACTGTTTCTTTTAAGCATAGCCCTTAGGGGGTGCATAAGTGTATTGCACATGCATACACACAAGTGCAAACACACGCACACACTCAGCATGGCCTGGGGCGATCTGGTTTGCGGTTAAGCAGATAGCATTAACCTTCAGACGCTGAGGGGAAGGAGTGGTTTGTCTAATTGTTGGATTGACTTGGTTGTGCTGAGGAGTCCTCTCTTGAGAAAGGCCTTTAAGGCGATGTACTATTTAGTTTAGTGCTACAAGCCACTCCATTATTTAAACAACATCCTGGAAAAGCCAGTCATGGAAAACACATTTCTTCCATTTTGAGGCTGTCGTGGCTGTGTAAAGGCAGGCGGTGATGGAGGCAGGGAGGGAGGCAGAGAGGGATGGATGGATGCATCTCCTCCTCCATAGCCACTCACTGTTGGTGTCAAAGAGGCATAGCCAGAGAGAAGAGAAAGCAAGCAAGCAAGAAAAAAAGAGAAAGTCAATGCTGTCCGGTTACTAAAAGTTAAATGACCTGAAGGAGTGGTAACATTGGGATTCTGTCTCGAGCTGGGCAGATTTGCTCCACACCCCATTTCAGAGAGGGGTAAACACGTCCAAATAGATTAATGTATAGACGTCTGGTAGGGCTAAGCAAACACTGTTCTGTTCTCACAGATACACTCAGAGAGAGGCACCGAGCCTGAGTGCATCCTTTATCCATTACAGAAGTGGTTAGCTAATGTCGGCTGACTTTGCAACATGAGCTCTGATGGACAGTGGATGAGAATCATGAATGTGTCGTTTCGGTTTGTTTCAGAATGTGCCTTGTGAGAGTGTGTGTGTTTCCCTGCATGCTACTTTCACCACAGTGAGCACTCACGCAGACCCGTGTGACATCACTGGCTCAGGATGTTTCAGACATTCCTAAAACTCACATGAGATAAAAAAAAATGTAAACACTCTTTCTCTCTTAGCTCCATTAAAAAGAGATGAGAAAGGGAGAGATTTTTTTTTAAGTAATTAATGTTACACTAGCTCAATACTAATAGGTACAGTCTTGCATTAAAATATAGCAGCCAAACCCCTATAACGCAGACAGTGGTGTAATTAAAGATGAATGTGTAATAGATCCTATTTATAGAATTAGAACTAACTGTTATCAAAACGTCAGGCTCACCTCAGGTATTAGCAAAGTGCCATTGAAATTACCACAGCAGAGACAGAGGGGGAAGTCTACTTATGATATAATACATACTGGAAACTGAACCTTGCCCTCGGGTCGTGGCATACTGAAGAACATAGTGGTACTGTGGGTTAAATATCAGGCAATTAAACTAACAAAGGGCATAAGGACAGCGAGTGAATTCAGTGTGGGAGTGGAGGTGGGGGGGGGGGGTTTGAACATGTGCTCGTATTCTCGGCTAGGTACTCATAAAAATGTGAGATGTGTGAGTCTGTGTATGATACAATTATTTCTCAAATACTGCAGTGAGTGAGCAGGAAGGGGGTCTGTGTTAAGGGGTTCACTTTGTTGGTTAACATTCTTATTTTCGTTGGACAACTTTGTTGTCATTTTTTGTCATTTTTCATTATAATCAAATTAAGACCCACAAATTATATTCAAAAGATAAAATAAATAAACAAAAATAAAAATAATGAGCCCTAATTATCATGTAAGTGTGCATTCATGCTTGTGTGTAGCAGCAATGCATACAGTACTACACACATATATGCAGTATATGTCGCAGGGGTAATCTGTAGGAACTCACATGTGTACTGGTGGGGAGTATCGGGGGCTGCCGTGTCCGTTGGTGTCCAGATGGTCGAGTGAGCCGTTGAGACCCTCATGGGCGGAATGCAACAGGGTGGGGGGGCTGCCGCTCAGCCTACCTGGGGGGCTGCCACCCATCAGTCCTGGTGGACTCCCGCCCAAAAGTCCGGGTGGACTCGCTCCCAACAGCCCAGGCGGACTTCCGCCCGTCAGGATGGACGGGTCTCCACCGAGGAGGCCGTGGCAGCTGCCTCCCATCGTGGAGCCGCTGGTCATGAGGCCGGGGGTCCCCAGCAAAGGCAGGGAGGTCTCTGCCAGGGCAGCCTGCAGGACAGAGGCAAAAGGAGAAAGACACGTTGAGGAAGGTTGGAGTATTACATTAAGGGGTGAATGAAGATGGAGGAAGCGTATGAGGGCATAATCATGTCAAAACGGGTAGAAGAGTTCAAGAGTGTAACGGGAAGGAGGCAGGTAAGGTGTATGGAAGGAGAGAGGGGAAGCTTAATACAAGAGGTAAATGTGGCAGGTGAGAGAATGATAAGATTTAACATAGTAATTATCAAAACACAGTTGTCTCATGCTAAAGTTTTTTATTCTGTTGCAGGCTTTTTTTTCCCGTGACACTTTGCTGACAACTACCTCCCCCCAGCTGCCGTTCATATGCCCTTGTGTGGTGTGGCTATTAAAAAAAAGTCGCCCAAAACTTATATCAAAATAATAAAAACTCCTGACACTTTCGCCTGCTGCGCATTAAAGTTATATACAGTGATTAAATTTTTAAAGTTTTTGCCATGAGCACCTCGCCGGCATACACTATGAAGCCAAATCATTTATGACAGCTTAGATAAATATTAATGCACGTGCCCTTGCATTTGCACATGCCACTATCAATCTGGGGTGGCTGCCACAGCTGAAAGGAGGGAAAAAGAACAAAAAGAAAGAGGGAGAGTTGCTTCCTGTTTCGACCACAGGGTGGCCTTCTGAGTCTGACGGTGTTCAGGAAAGAGAGGGAGAAGGAGAAAGATGAGAGAGAGGAAGGTGTGAGAGAAGAGATACAGAAATACACAAGCAGAGAAAGAGGCAGAAGCCTGAGTAAGAAAAAAAACTTGCCTGCTCTTATGTGTGTGCGTACTAATGTGGAGCTCTATTGTTCACGACGACCATGCAGTCACTCAATTGGACAATCAGACAGGCAGTAGTCCTGCCTGTCAGTCAAATAAACAGGCAGCTGGTGAGTCAGGGGTTCTCCGAGGCTTTTGGTTCATACCTGTAAGCTGGCGTTTAGTGCACTTCCATAGCCAAGACTGGAGGGCAGGTTCTTGACAAGTGATGGGCTTCTACATGAAGGAAACAAACAAACAAACAAACAAAAAAGACATTAGTTCATGCTGTAACTTACATAATAATGTTGTCAATTTAAACAGAAAATATATCAACTACTAGTAACTAAAGAACAAATTGCATAGCAGGAAGCCTATACAGTGGGTATTATTAAAGCGACAGTAAGAAATTGCCGTAAAAAGGGAGACAAAGAGAGGTGCGTTTGAGAAGAAGAGAAGACAGAATTTGGGCTCTCTGATCCCCTAGATGTCATCGACCTTTAGATCTAGATGTGAGCAGAGGTGAAAGAATTTGTACCCTGTGATCTTCTGCGACCTGCGTTTCTGGTACTCCATCTCATCTACGGTCCACACCGCCCCCTTCACGTTCTCCACACGCACAAAGCACTTGTGCAGACTGAGGTTGTGGCGAACAGCGTTCTGCAGAGAGACGTGGCACACAGGTCAGAGGGATGAGGTAAAACGAATCATATTCATTCATTAAGCATCAAGAAAAAAAACGATGGCTTGGAAATTGATTTTTCTTGCATTTTGAAGAAATTCTTAACATTCACGCACCATTGATTTAATTAGTAAAAATTGAGTGAGAGCGAATGCTCTTACAAGTCCTGCACACAGTACATATCAATCAGAGTAAGTAGGCTAAAAGGAGGTAATCAGCATAGCGAATGGCTTATGGTGGTGACAGAAGTGGTAATGCCGGCCTTGATAATGGTGATGTCAGTAACCCTTTCTGCTCCAGAAAAGCATTTCTCTTAATGGACACGTCGCTTTAAAGATGACAGTATTGCAAGAAAAAAAGACAGTCATCAGGAGGCCCCTGTGTCAGTGTGTGTATGTGTGTGTTTAAGAGAGTGTGTGAGCATGCAAGAATAAGTAGGATTAAGGTGAACTGTATCTGACATCTATATGTCCAAATATTCTCCATGTAGTGTCACATCGGGTGTCGAATACACGCTTACATGACACAATCGTCTCTCAAATGTATTATCAAAGCTTTATTTAAATTGAAACAGGACATATCTTTCATACAATAAACCAGTAAGGTGTTTTCATTAATTACAAAAGAAGGAAAACCACACAAGAAAAAAAGCCCTTTTATATTAATATGACCATATGACCATAATTAAAACATCAGGATCAGACTCTACAAATAATAACCTTGGCTTTAATATCTCTGCCTCTCATATTTATCATCTCCCTTAGCTTGGTGTGTACTGCTCTTTCTCCAGGAAAAATGGATTAAAAAAAAAGAAAGAAAGAAAAAAAAAAAACTCATAAGCAGATCTCGCATCTGACCTGAAAATCCCAGGATTTGATTGATCTTAATGCCCATGGCTCTGAATATGATAATTTTAATATTAATGAGCAAATGAGCAGTTTTATTATGCATGCTATATAGTAAGAACTAATAAGCTTCTGGGTGAGAGAAGAAGAGAGAGAGGAAAGTGTGTGTGTGTGTGTGTTTGGTGGGGGGGGGCTGATCCCTCTTTTGAGCTGATGAGAAGAAGCTAAGATATTAAACTACCTTTCATTTTTTCTTTCTTCTCTTCTTTAAAAAAACAAATTCTCTCTGTTAATCAAATGACAAGCCCATCGCTGATCATCCCACTAATGCTTACAAAGGGAATTGTGGAGCTGTAGATGTGAATAGATCACCTTGGTTATTATGCGGGCTGGGAGACTAGATATTTCTAATGTCATTGTGATATCATTGCTTTTGTATCACAGGAACAGAGAAGCTTTTTTTTCAGGAAACCGAGAAAGAAAAAAAGCATTTACAATGGTACATATGCATGTGGCTGTGTTGTTGTTTTGTGCTGCAAACAGCCACAATACCTCTGAGAACACATCGTGTCATAACATTATTACACAGCAAAACATGGCGCGCACTGTACCTAACAAACTAGAAAAAGGGCACCGATCTTTTTGCGCGCCCTCCTGAATTGGTGATCACACGCCCATGTGCTCATTTGCATCCCAAATCCAAATTAATTCACTTTGCTAAATCTAGTGCTGCGCCATGTCTTGCATACTGATGAGCGGCTGGTTGAGTTTTCCCTCCAGTCCTCTGTGCAGCCACAAAGGCAAAGGCGGCTAACGAATGACGTGCAGGGGCCACGGGATAAAACACTGACGCTCAGAGAGGCTTTCTTTATCAGCAGGCAGACACACTTGTGGTTAAAACATGTGCTGCCAGAAAGACATTTTTTACCATCTTTGTGGAGGCAGACAGGACAATAAAGTAGTCGGGACAGATATACAAATGGGCCCTTTTGTATGGGTAAATAAAGAGTGCTCCCTCCATGACAGGCCAATTCTCACTTTCCTCCCTGCTTTAATTCCCCATGAACACACCTTTAACCCCTCTCTTGGACACAGATTACAGTATGTGTTTGTGTACATGTGAGTTTCTGTGACCATGCATCTTTGGCCTTCCTGCTTCACACAGCTGAGAGCTGGTTAACAGGCAAACCGACATCTTTCTTCCTAATTAACCAATGATGTGCGAGAGATGGTGGTTTCAGGAGTAGGAGGTGGGGTGTCTCTCTTAACAAAAGGTGCTGATGATGGAGTGGCTGCTGTATAATTAGTGCATCACAGCCCTCTCCTCTCTACGCCAAGCCTCCGCTATTAATTGCACCGAATTAGAAAACGATATCTGAGGCAGAATAATTCCTTTAGCTGTCATTTCCAAACAGGAAAGGCGGAATGGAGGATAAAATAAATAAGAAGAAGAATGGGCTCTATTTAAGAGAAATGGAGAGGAGTACTAATCGCTCGGTGCTGGGTAAAAATCAACGCTTTCTTAAGGTTTAGTTTTTTGCCTAGAGAGAGGAAGGTGTGGTCTTAATGGCAAGAGGAGTGAAAGGGCACAGCAAGGTGGAGATGGAGGGTTGCGTGGGGGCTGAGGGTTCATCAAGGTTACCTTCCAAGTCGCAGCATTGCGTCTGAAGTAGGCGAACGTGCGTGTGAACCAGCTGTAGATTTCATTAAGCGTTAACTGCATGTCGGCAGAGTCCATGATAGCCTGAAATGAGATGACATCAAATAATGGTTTACTAACGAGACCACGTAACTGAAACACACACACACACACACACACACACACATTGCGAGAGCTGCCATGATTCATGCAGCAATTAATTTGAATCTAATCAGGCAAAGTTAATTTATTTCCCACTCACCTGTCTTATGAGGGTTGCATAAGTAAATGGCGGTCTGACATCTGCGTTCTTATAAAACTCGTAGTTTGGGGCAATCTCTGGAAAAATAAATACTGTGTCACCACCTGAAATAATTGGTAAATTTTAATTCCTTTAGGTATTGCATTTACTCAAGGTTTCATCAAATTAAAAAGGGGGGAGAGAGAAAGGGGAGAAGGGGAGAGAAAGAGAAGGGTGGGGTGGGGGGGGGGTTAGATTGGGCACATCAAATCAGCATTTCCTATGTCTAACAAAATGCATTTTTAATTAATCTCTCTCGTGAGAGATCTTAAACACTAATACATCCATAAAATGAGATCCGTGTAGTTAGTTAGGGTGAAGTTGAATAATTTATGTGTCTTCACACTAAACACAGAGAGAGTAAATATAAACATCAAAGACGGACCGTTTAAAATGCAAAGCTTAATACATGGAATGTCTTAATGTAATAAATATTGTATTTTTTTCACCATTATTTGAACTTAATTAACATTCATGTAATATTAATGCACAGAGGAAGTTCTTGTCTATTTACATATAGAGTGATTAAACACAGGCTTGCTTTTATAAACCCACCAGACGTCTCACTTTGGCAAGACCAACACGCCTCTGTGGTTGTGTGTGTTTATTTATGTCAGTGTACGTGTGTGTGTGTGTGTGTGTGTATGTATTCACATGCTAACTATGTGTGTTTATAAAAACACCATTATGGGTTGAGTACTATTAATAGTGCAGTGTTGAGGGGAACATATAATTTGCTAATTCAACACTATAATGTTGTTAAATTTGAAAAGAAGTTCATTCATTCAACATTTTTGGGTTCAAGTCGACAAATTCTGACTTGAATTTTAAGTCAAATGAAGGACGCAATTCAGAAATGGAATCAGAATGTAAGCTAAGATAATCCTCATACCCCAATGTCTTAATGTATCAGCGTGTGTGTGTATGTGTGTGTCAGGCTCAATTCACATTTTACTCAAGCAATTCGGTGAATTTCCTCGGAATACAAAAATCTACAAAAGACTTTTATGTAGCCTTTTTCTAGGGATTCACACGTAATCAAACATAATGTGAACAGATTTGCTTGAAAGTGAATTGTCAGCGCTGACTGAACACATTTGTGTATCTGTGTCGTGTTCAGCGCTGAGTAGTTGGTCCTACCTGACGACAGAGGCATGGAGTATTTGTCCGAGTGGCGTCTGCGCATGGCTCCCATACTGGGGACGTTTGCTCCTCCCAGTACTGATGGCACCTGGGGCATGGCAGCCATGGGTGTGATAGGTGCTGTGGGCGTGGTTGGTGTCTGAGGTAAGTTGGGAGGCGATGTTGAGGGCAAGTTCTTGGACATGGTGACACTGGAGACCAAGTTGAGCTGGGGTGGAGGAGGACAGAGCGCGGGTGGAGAGTGGGAAAGAAACAGATACAAGCAGCAGGCAGAGGGAGGTAGGGAGGGATAGAGGGAGAGAGAGAGAGAAGGGAAGGCATTATTTTGTGGTTTCTCTGACAGAGCCGAGTGTCTGCTCTCTTCCTCTCTAACACAGCTGTGTTTCCACTAACAAGGCTCGTGGAGAGGAGCCAGCCCATCTCCACTAATTACAACCACCAAATTGTATCATAAGAATTCTAATTAGAGCATGCTGTTCAAGATTATCCAACGATCAGCCTCGGTGTTATCCCGGCCCCATCGCTCTTTATCTCTCTATTTATCACTCCCTCCCTCCTCTCTATCTCGCCCCACTACAACCACCAATAATCCTTTCACACTGAAACAATGAGCGAGTAAAAACCTTGTTCGCTGTTGGTGTGAATTAGGCTACAGGGGTTTACTCGACCCTGGTCCAGAACCACAACCCCAAACTCATGACATTATGTTCCACTTCGGTATGAAAGGGTGAACCTAAGTTACTACTGTGGCCCTGTTGTAATACATATTGGCAGCAACATCACAGCCAAAACTCTTGCTATTACAAGTAGAACCAGTGAGTGGATTGTGCACTGAGAGAGAGAGAGAGTAACAGCCCTGCTAGATAAACCCAGTTGATTGCCTATTCATACAAGACTAATACTGATCAATCTGATGAAATATAATCAACAACACAACTGGAAGCCATTTTTACAGTTATAGTTGATTTATCCCTCCTATTTCTGTGAGACTCCCAGCGCATTAGGAAGTATAACCAGACACACTCACATTCCATCTGTTTTTGTCTCCTCCACTCCTTCATTAGGGACCAGAGAGTGTTAGTCACCTCTGGCACAAATGCCAACTGTGCTTGCAAATCGTCTGGCTTTACCACCACTATTGCGTTTGCTTCCCAAATCTCATGTGAGAGGCTCTAACCGACTGGAAAATTCCTAACTGACCTTTTAGTCTCTGCGCTAATTTAGTTAGAATGGTAATGACATCGTTACATATTCAAACCAAATTGCCTTAATTGTGAGTCTACAAGTGGAATGCATTTGATGCGAGAGTTTGAATTAAAACCGACTTAAAAGAAGGAAGGGAATGGGGGGCCAAAGGCACTGAGAGATGGAGGAGCGAAGGCTGAGGAGAAGGTATCAGCGGTCATTTGTGGCACGTGTTGATAAATACGATAAAATGTCAAGTTTGAGATACTCTGGTGGATGTAGGGGTTTTCAGATGATAATTATATGCCCACTTAGCTGTAATGAGCTGCTACAGTGACGTGCTGGGACAAGGGCTGGCTGCATATACAGGCCTCGGATGAGTACAGAGGATGAGAGTTGGGGGGTTATGGAAAGTTTATACTTTACATCTACATATCAACAGGTCTGATTGACTAAACACAGCCAATTCTCAGAAATATCTACCTAAAACAATTATTAAAGCCATGTACTGGGCATTGTTTTTAGCAAATCTTTTTCTGTTAACTATGTTTTCTGTTCTATTTGACAGACACACACCACATATTTGACCACTAATATTAATTAATTTCATGAAGTAAATGGAAATTGCCATTTAATTCAGTCGTTGAGGTCATGACAGTGCATGTGTGTAATATGATTGTTCACTCCCTGCAATACACACCTAAACCAGACACTGAACTGTGAAATACCAACAGCATTTTCCTCAAAGGGGAATTTGATAAACACTCACATACCAAATGGCAGAAAACACCTCAAAATATGCAAACTAATTTCAGAAAAAAATGCCCTTGTGTGTGCGTATGGGCATGTATATTTATAATGTTAAAACATCATTTCCTGTCCTTTTTGCCGCCTCTTCACCTATGAGACACAGCAACAAGCGTGACATGTTTGCAGGCATGCAATCCCATTTCTTTTGCAAAATAGAATTGATTACAGTCAAACGGATGGAGTAGTGAGCACTTTGTCACCTCTCGCTCATCTGAATACACACTCAAGGTAGAGAGAGAGAGAGAGAGAGAGAGAGAGAGAGAGAGAGAGAGAGAGAGAGATCTTATTATTCAGAACTTGCAGCCTTGCTAACTTTGATTCTCATCCATCCATGGCATGGCCAAAAGGTAGCATTTAATGAAGTGTGATTCAGAGAATAAATGGGGTCATATTGGAGACAGTGCACCGGTGTCTTGTATTCGTCTGCCATTGGTTGTTCCTGGGCTTCACTAATGAAAAAATAAGACTTATTCCCAGCCCTGATAGGCTAACACAGACTACTCACATTTATCAAATGTCTCGGCTGTTTCTATCCTGCACCTGTGATTCTGCTGGGCACAAATCCATGCTGCCATTTGTAATCCACCAACCATCTCTCTTTTGTTATGTCTATACACTTTCGCCACACACACACACACACACACACACACACACACACACACACACACACACACACACACACACACACACACACACACACACACACACACACACACACTTCTCCCGCGCCAAAGCTTCATCTTACCTCCCCTTAAAAAACCGGGGGGGCCTTAAAACTGAGGACTTAACTGTTCGTTTAAGAATTCTGTCTGAATTGCCCCCACCATCAAATGCAATTAGCTGCTCTTTCATGTGTGCTTTATGTAATGCAATACTTCATTAGCATCATTCATTCATTTTCAGGCATGGATTATAGGCTGCAAATTCTTTATTGGACAAGATGGAACCAAGCTGCTGGAGTTTTGAAGATTAAAAAAAAAGCTACAGAGAGAGAGAGAGAGAGAGAGAGAGAGAGAGAGAGAGAGAGAAAGAAAGAGAGGGAGGGAGGGAGGGAGAGAGAGAGAGAGAGAGAGATTGAATAATAAAAAGGGAGTTTGATTCCTGATGGAATTATGGGATAATTATGCTATCTTGTGATTATCTACATTCTATGATGAGAGGTGATGAGGAAAATTATTCTATTGAAAGTAGGCACTTACTAAGCAGCAGAAACACGCTAACAATGTTTTGCTCTCAAATGTTTCAAAACGGCTAAAACTGGAAAGAAATAGTGTTGAATATTACATTCAAATGCTGGATGGGAGGAATGCATTTATAATCATTCAATCTAAAAGTAAAAGGCAAGAGAAAGAATATACAGAATGACATGATTTTCTTTCTTCTATGACCCCTTTCACAATTTTGGATACTTTTTTCTCTGTAACCACTTTCAGCAGCACTGCGGGTATTTATGTCAACATCACACCGTCTTCACCACTCAGCTGTAATTTTCAGGTGTTTGTTGTTAAAATGACAGATCTTCTCCTCTCTCATTTCATTTTTGAGTGCTGTTTGGGCCACCGAGCCAAACAGTCATCAGCAGCCAACAGGTTGTTTTGGCTATTATATCTATCACAAAGAAATGACCCTGCATTTTAGCCAAGGACTTCACCGCTCTGCCATCTAATACACTTCCAAACTCTATTGTCCTCTCACGCCGCACAATACCTGATAAGAAACAGATATAACTAGGTATTACAAATCCCATTCCCCCCTTTCATCTTCTGTCACTCACTCGGCACAACTGCCGGGTGGTTAAACTGTTCATTTTCTGTGTGGGGGCCTCTTTTACAGTCTGTTTACGGTAGCCAGAGCAATATGCACTCACTGGTTTGGGAGATGACTTGGGTTCCGAGGGCCGCATGTGCAAGTGGGCCATCATCGCCTGAAGACGCTCACGTTCTTTAGATAGCTGTTAAGAGAAGAGAAGAGAAGGAGAGAGTACATTTGAGTCGATTAGAGGAGAGGAAAAAAGAGGAGAGGAATAGACATGAGAATAAAGAGTATGAGACATAAGATTGGGGTGGTAGAGTGAGAAGAAAGAGAAGGTCTCATATAAACCAAGCGAGAAAGAGACAACAGTTCTGCTGGTGATGTAAGGAGAATTAGAGAGACTGGGGCAAGGAGAGGGTGCAGACAGGTCAGGCAAAACAAATGGCATTTCATCTTTTTGTCAATAGCAAGATTTAGGTCAGCGAGACTCTGACAGTAACAAGCTAGTTGGGCCATAAATTAGGTGGTCCTGAGTGTCTGCTCAAAGTCCTGTGGACACTGTTAGGGGGATGGAGCGCAGCCAGCAGCTGCTGAGAGGTGAAGGGGTCTTCCAAACAGGGTGCCAGGCGGCCCCGCCTCCCCGGTCCAGTTAGTGGCCCCAGCCATCGCCTATCATCAATCTAATTCACAGGGAGTGACAGGGACTGGACCATGTGAAAACGCAACACCCCCACCCCACACTCTTAAAACACACACACACACACACACACACACACACACACAGACAAGCAAGTAGGTGTGCACACACACAGAGGTGAACACATACACAGAACTGGGCCTCATTACTAGTGACGGCTCTTGTAGAAAAAAAAAAAAAAAAGGATAAAGGGATGGTGGGAGTAAGGAATGAAAGAAAAGGGAGAGAAGAGAAGAGACAGACAACACAAGTGCATCGCTGTAATTGGTCACACTGTAAAGCACAAGCTTCAACAGCTTTGTGTTTCAATGAAAAACAAAACAGAAAATGAAATAAAATGAAATAAAGAACATAAATCCTTCCATTTCTTTTTTTTTCTTTTTTTTTTTTTTTACAAGCAAACAGAATTGCTTTAGTTTTAAGACCAGATGCCTAAAAATGTATGTGTGGGAAGAAATACTTGGCTTCAGGCAGGCCTTAGCACTCTGGTAGAGAGCAAGGGAGGGAGAGAACACAAGTTACAGTTGGATCTCTATGTAAGTAGTAGAGTATATATCCCATTTTAGTAATAACCTTTATATCTGACCCAAAATATGCTATCATGCAAAGCATGGTGGCCTGGTTTCAACTGGCAGACTGAAATATTTCCAGCTGACACTTTGTTTGAGCTTAGTTTAAAACATGCATATCTATTTGTTTCTAAAGGAAGAGCAGCGGTTGTTGGCAGTGCTGAGTAATAATGTCACTCAATCAGCGCTCTCATTATCTAGGCAGCATGACTTCTTAATAAGGTCATGCTCCACCTACTGAAAATAGTTCCCTCCTTTTGAGCTTTCTTCAGGTGCAAAGTGCAGTTAATTAACACAGCAGACCGAGAGAGATGCGCTTGCTATTAATTGGAAAGCGAAAGAGAGAAAAAAAAAATAAAGCAGAGAAAATAAAGCACACGCTTAATTCAATTAAAACAGCCATAATGGCTTTCGTTGTAAGGCCTGAGGATTCCTTTGTTTAGTGGCTTTGTTGAATTCAGCAGGTCCTGCTTGTCTGAAAGTATTAAGCAGCCCACAGTATGGCCTTTCTCTCACTCACATAACTTTCAAAAAATGTGTTTTGACTGGATGATAAGTGACTTTAAATGAGAAATGAGTTCACTTTAGTAGAATGTGACAATGGTAAAAATTTAAAAATACATATAGTTTTTTTCCAACTCTCCACTGAGGTGTGTTTTTGATCTGTATTACTTGACAGAAAACTTACTTGTATTTCCAGCTGCTGTACGACTTGCATTTGGACTCTACACTGGGCTGTGCTCCGATCATCCAGGGCATGTTCACTGTTTAGGTGCCTGGAGGTGGAGGGAGGGACAGAAAGAGAAAGAGAGAGAGAGAGAGAGAGAGAGAGAGAGAGAGAGAGAGAGAGAGAGAAATATGTTACATGCCAACTTTAAAATTGGTGTCAAAGCAAGCAGAATTCAAATTCTATTCATTTTCACCATGATCAAAATTGTAGAGGATGATAATTACAGTATCAACTTCACCACTGTTTTGTTTTAATGATAATATTTCTATACTATGACAATTATCTATAGGATAATGTTAGGGACCATTGTTCCACTCTGAAATGAGGTAATTAGAAGTAACATGATGGTGTGTGGTGCCATGTTTAACATGACAATAGGCCTGTGCCAGTTCCGATGGCTAACTTCAGTACCACCCTGAGCGCTGCTTTCTACAGAGAATAAAAGATGCCAGCCCAGCAGAAGGGCTTTGTCTCCTTCGTTTACCGAAAACAATACATACAATTTAACACCAGCAACATTTGACACACAAAAGCAGCTCTTCCAACTGAAGGTGCATTATCCAGCAGCAGACATATTAAATGTATCTGGTGTGTTCGCCTCATTAGAAGAAAAAGGCAGCCAGACAGCCATAACAGTCAATGAGGGTTTTTGTCTTGATTGGATTTCGTCTGTGGGGCACAAAAGAACCTCGCCATTAAGATAGACCTTTATTCCTGGTAAAGCACACATATGCACACATATGCACACACACACGCACACACACACACACACACACACACACACACACACACACACACACACACACACACACACACACACACACACACACACACACACACACACACACACACACACACACAAATACGGGGCAAAAAGGGGTTTCTAAAGTGTTGTGATGCTGGGTAATGAGCCTCTATCTAAATGATCATTGGTGACAAACTCACAAAGCAAGCTTTGAGGAGGCATGCTTATGAAATGCCAGAGCTGCCACTTTATCTCCAGTAATTATAGGTTAGCTTGCAGACCCTTCAATGATCATTTACAGCGCTGCCTCCAGTGCATTAGAGGGAGTACAAAATCTTTCTCTGGCTTTTGCTTTATCTAAAAACACACACACACACACACTCGCTTACATTATCATGAACTTGCACAAACACTGAGTGGCACACAAAAAGTGTGCACACACACTCTCTCTCTCTCTCTCTCTCTCTCTCTCTCTCTCTTCTAAACCCCCAACTTCTTGTTTATCTGCAATGTGCAAAACAAGAACTCACTGAGCCGGCTTGTCTTGGCCTGCCAATCAAAAGCTGAATAGAACATTTGTAATCACAGTAGCTCTGTACCTTTCAATTACACACATTTAAAACCATTCCATCTCATCCCTGCTTATACTTTTGTAACCATTTCAGGTCTAATGCTCAGAATTTTTTCATTATAAATCAGGAATGAGGTAGCATTAAAAAAGGAGAGGTGGGGAGTGGGATGGATGAGGGATAGTGGCGGAGAGGGGAGGGACGAACTGGTGGATTTCTCCAGCCCTGTGCCTAATTGCTGTTTCAGAATGCGCATGCAAAAGGGGGGCATTACATTAATCATTTAATCACGTCCCTCGCAGGATGAGGGAACTAATGTTGCAAATACCCTTTTCATTTCACTGCCCATAATGCTATCTTATGCACTTGATGTATGGCGTGTGTCATGAATTACAGCTGCTTCAAAAGCACTGAGCGGGCTACTCGCTGTCCCTGAAGATACCTCATTACAAAAAAAGAGGGGAGAGGGATCTTTATTAAGTTAGCCTCTCATTGACAAGCAGCTTGTTTTTCTTCTATTTTGTCAATGTTTGTGTGTGTGTGTGTTTTTGTGTTTACGTGTATTTGTGTCAAGGCCTCTCGACTGTCCTCCAGCCAGTTACTTTCACTGGCCAGTTAGCAAGGCGATTACAGTCAGATTACTACATGCATTTATGAAATATTTAAATGGAAGCATGTCCTACTGTGTGTTAATAATGCCACACAAAGACAACAAATAAGGAGGGGACACAGACTAGCAGACAGAAAACAATAATGAAAGAACACCTTATATACTGAGATGTTTTCTCTAATTACATACAAATCCCATCTATCTCATCTCTTATATTATCTCCCTCCTGCCCTTCTCTTTAGTATGTTGTTTTTTTCTATACTGTAATTATGCTGTAGCTCTGATCCTTTCTGCCTTTTGGTTGCTTGTAATTATAAATCTTAATAATTTGTAGGTGTTAATGGATAAACTGAAACTAAGAAAGAGTCAGACTGACACACCTTAACTGTAGCATCCAGGTGTAATATTTTTAAACCTAGAAGTGGAGGATACATGTCTCACTGTCTGGCCTAACTGGCTACTGTTTATGTTTAGTGTTCATACCTCATTTTAGAGGAACACTGATTTCTGCCTTGAGAGAATTACTCGTGTGATGAAGGCCATGCGAAAAAAGGGAAGAAAGGATGGAGATCTAGCAAAGGTAGAGAAGTCAGAGCAAATAACAGCAAATAAAGAGACAAAGAGAGTGATAAACAGACGGTTGGGGGGGGGGTGGAGAGAAGTTTTTTTTTTTTATCCCTAGATAAAGATTTCTTTTTTTTTTTAATGGATGCTGCAGTTTCTTTCTTCTCTTAAAGAGAAGGTAACAAAACATCTCAAAGGTTTTTCCCACAGCTGTGTATATGAATATGTATAGGCCATCAACGTCCACTAAGGGCCCAATAATAAATCTACTCAAGCCGGCATATATGGATGATACACTTCTGCTAATTGTCTGTGTATATTATCAAGGGCTTCAAAGGCCCAGCAGAGAACAGCAAGTTCGGTCCCCTAACTGTCTACTGTACATGTTACACACACCAATACCATTTCAGTCAAACTAATATACACACACACACACACACACACACACACACACACACACACACACACACACACACACACACACACACACACACACACACACACACGTATACATATACAAAGAGAACACACACATTGTACACTTACTGGCACGCATAAACAAGTGCATATACACACACGCACACACACACACACACGCACGCACACGCACACACTGGTGGTGGTACATAAGTAATGCCCTCTGTTTTAAAGGTCTTGTCACAGTGCAGCAGACATGTGGAGGGGTAGAGGGGAGCTCAGCTATCCAGGGGCCAGGGGCCGGCCTGCCTGCCTGCCTCCACTAGTGTGTGTATGTGTGTGTGTGTGTGTACATTACATAGAGACAAAGACACTTGGCTGCTGCCTTGTGGGTTTAATTAGCAGTGGGTTACAGACACCAACGTTGACGTTGGTGGCTGAGCTTGCCATTTTAACATGGAGCCTGCCTTCCTGCCAGTAATAAGGAGAGCAGGAGGGTAACAGAGAGTGGAAGAGTTAAATGTGTGTGTGTGTGTGTGTGTGTGTGTGTGTTTATCTGTAGATAAGACTTTATCTTATTGAGGTGGGATGATATTGATATATAAGGTGAAAGGCCAAAAGAGGGGGGACAAGACATGTATACATTGGAGAAGAAACATCAAACTGGATAATAATCAAGTTTGTTTATTTTGGTTGGGAGAAGCATGAAATCAGGAGTGATTTCAATGAAAAGTGTGGTCTATACAAAAGCTGCAGTATGTAAAGTAGCAGGTTTTTTACATGCATGGCTTCATACAGCTATGCAAATGATCAAATGTGGACGGACACACACACACACACACACACACACACACACACACACACACACACACACACACACACACACACACACACACACACACACACACACACACACACACACACACACACACACACACACACACACACACACACACACACACACACACACACATTCCCAAGCAATATTATTTCATTTTGAACTTCAGAGAGCTAATTCAGGGTGCCAGCCACCTCGCGGCTACCTTTTCCAGGTGAGAACACTTAAAAGCACACTGAAGAGCTATTAAATGCTGATCTTGACAAGTTTCTTCAAGCAACAAAACAATAGATGACTAAACGTGTCACCACCGCTGAGCTGAGCTCCTACAGCGAGCTATGAGACGCCAGCTTGACTTGTGTACCCCCCTCCCTCCGCCCCGCACACGTAACCTACTCCCAACTACCAACATCTAAGCTGTCATCTAAATCTGACACCTGCTTTATGTAACCCCGTTTAAACTGTGCCTGTGTGTGTGTGTGTGTGTGTGTGTGTGTGTGCATGTGCGCATCGTGTTTGTAGCCAACTGGCATCTCCGGAAACATAAAAAGACTCCCTCTGACACCAACAATCACTGCTCTGAGGCACGCCACCGAGCAGCCATCTTTGTTCTGATGACGAGTCTGCCTTCTTTGTTGGTGCCTGTTTTCATATGCTGGCTGGGTTACAGTATAGAGCCAGCCTCTGACTTGCAGGGATCGGTGGAAGGGGGGGGGAGCTGAACCAAGAAACTGTTCTGTTTTGTAGCAGCCAATGTTCTGGCAAGTGTTCTTACAAAACCGTCTGCCAACCTGTGCTCTCGCTTTAAAGCTTGAAATTTAACAGTTTTCTCTCCTTCTGTCTTTCTCGCTCTCTCAGTTTGTCTTTACAACCGTGCATCCTTTTGCATTAGCTTACCAGCTTACCGGATTCACAGGCACATGGCTTTATACAGTGTATCTGTGTCCCTCGCCTAAATAACCGAGCTAAGCTACCTTCCACAGTATCCTTAGAGCACACAGACTTAGGTTTTGTTTGCGTGTGAACAGAGCGTACAGTGCAGAGGGATAGACTGGTGTCTTCTTTAAGTAAGTGTACTGAGGTGATAGGACAAGATATCAGAAAACCTGCTAATCTGATACAGGCTTGCTTCCTCACACACACTTTTGTTCCCAAGCTGGAAGGCAAACTCCTCTACCTGGACTTGTGCACATGTAGTCCAGGTTGGAAAACGCATTGCACACAGCAACTTTTCATTTACACGGCTTCTAAAATTATACTAGCTGATGCCTATGGATGTGCTATGTGCGCTGTAGAAAACTGATATTGACATTGACATGCATGTGGCACATTTTCCACAGGGGATAAGCAAACACACTTGTCAGGCAAAGGTTGGAATATGTATTCACCTCTGATTCATTTAAATCCATCGCTGTCAATTGCGGTTCCTTTGAGTGCATTGTATGTGTTGATAGAGTGTGAAAATGCAGCTTAATGTCATGTCTGGCTGCCTCTTTCAAAGACTGGTAAACACTCCTTTTATTAGTCATTTCATTTCACAGATACACCTTTTAGCTTTAATTCACAAGCTGCTGCAGAATTACCAAACATCTGACCTAAATCCTACAGCAGCTCCCCCATGGGTGGACTAGTTTCTTGTATCCGTACATTTTTCAGCTTTCTGCAACTTAATACAGACACCACTGTAGAGAAACGCATAATTTGGAAAATACGCCGGAACAATGTCCCGGTTTCAATAGTTTATGCGAATTCACATGGACATTTACAGCACGTGAAAAACACTCGCCAGATCGTTATTTCACAGTTAATTACAAATCTAATTAGAATATTCAAATTAAAGCTTTCCCTTTCTTTTCTTCTCTGTGAGAGCAGGGAGCCAGGGAAAGAGTGATAGTGAGAAAGAGAGAGAGAGAGAGAGAGAGAGAGAGAGAGAGAGAGAGAAAGAGAGAGAGAGAGAGAGAGAGACTCTCGGTGAGTGGCAATGTGATAACCTGTAATCGGCAGTGCTGCAAACACCTTCTTCCTTTGATGTCCCCCCACTAACATCCTGGCAACAAAGCCGGCCAATTACAAATGAGCTAATTAACTAAATTGTTGATGGAGCATGGAGAGTTAATTCACTCTGGCGCCTGCACCATGACAACAGTGAATAGGGGCCTTTGTTGTGGAGGTAAGTGTGCGGCCGTGCGAGTTGCCATTAGCTTTTGATGCTTTTTCACAAACCTATCAGGCCCTTCCACACCAGGAAGGAGATTTGTTATGGATCTGCGCTGCTAGAGCTGAACCCTGTCAACTGGCTGTTTGGAAGGTCAAAATGCGCTCTTTGAAAAGCAGTGATGTTTTCTTTTTGTTAGGCCCATCTGTACCCACAGAAAGGAGGTGCTGTGGTGTAGGGGATAACTTTTGTGTCTTTCACAATAAAATAGAAATTAGCTTCTAGTACAGACACACAACATCCCACATGGTGTTAAGAGGGAGAGGTGAGCAGACATCATCTCTGGGATAACATCGACATCATTGCAGTGTGCTCTTACTTCAAAAACTGTCCATAGTCCTCGCAGATGTTCTCACATCCGGGCCACTTACACACGCCGTGGCCATACAGGGGGTGGGTCCCTCCACTTTCTTCATGTAGTGAACTAGAAAAAGACAGGAGAGAAAATAAGCAAACAAGAAAGCAAAAAGAAGACCAGGGAGGGAGGTCGGAAGAGTAATAAGGGGAGGGTAGCATCGAGTTCGTCACACAATCCGCAAAGGACTGAGGAGGTTTGTGCATGCCAGGTTCCAAATTAGCAAGAAAGGGGTCAAAACATGTCGGCTCAGTTGAATCGTTCAATAACCAGGGCTAAAAAGGAGAGACAGAGTGAAAGAGAAACAAACCGAGGACGACTAAAACAGGAAACCTTTGAAAACCCAGATGCGAGGAATAATTCAGCGTGCTATCATATGTACTTAACTATTCATCTCCAATCACTCTAAACAATTACAATATCAAACTATATTAGAGACAGTTTAGACTAATGTGTGAGCCGTCATCCCCAAAGGAAACCTATAGTGAGCTGTAGCTTCGTCTCCACCACAGCCACCATCCCATCTTGTAAAGCCATTATGGGGAGGAGGGGTGGACGCTTTCAAGTAAACATAAAAAATCCAGACAGCCATATAATTTTCATCAGGAGATTAATACTCTGTGTAACTTATGTTCTTTGAGGACAATGGGGGCAGGGGTGCTCTGGCGTTTTTCAAATGGCACCCAAATAAGTTACGACCCTGCCTAGACAGCACATCCTATTAAAGATGACAGTTTAACCTTTAGGCTTGGCACTGGTGTGTGTGTCCGTCTGTGTGTGAAAATGTGAATGAGAGTGGGTTGCGTACAGTATGTGTGTGTGTTTGTCTGCTTATAGGTTATGCTTGTGCATTTATGTGTGTGGTCGCCGACTACAGTATGTGCATGCATGTCTGTGTGTGGTCCATGAATATGTGTGTGTGTGTGTGTTAGTGCTGGCAGAGCTCACACTGTGTTTTACAGAGGGGCTTTCCCCACATCGATCTGTGGCATGTTAGTAAGCAGTGCTCCTGACAATACTCCTTGTTCGATCATTATGAGACACCACACACCCCTCGGGACACAAGCAGATAAAATATCTTTCCTTCTCTTCTCATTCCCTCCCTACCTCTCTCTTTCTCTCTGTCTTCCTTCTGAAGGTATCTTTTTCAAGCCTACCTTCAGTGGTACTGGAGAGATAGCATCTACTTTAAACCAATTACATAGCACTTCCACCTCCAGTGTGAGTCTCTCCCAAGCATCCACACACACACACACACACACACACACACACACACACACACACACACACACACACACACACACACACACACACACACACACACACACACACACACACACACACACACACACACACACACACACACACACACACACACACACACACACACACACACCCCCACCCTAAGTCCTTATTATAATATCGCCCAAGAAAAGCCTTTGAATAATGCATGGGCCAGATAGGCAGATATGTGAACAGTCAGTGTTTTGGTGCTGGGTGCATTTATAAAAGACGCCATCACAAGGATAAACATCTTGGAAACGCCACTCAAGGCATCACGTATTCTGTTTACATGACAAGCAGGCAAAGAAGGTAATTTTCAAAAGAGAAAAAAAGAGAGAAAGCACTAAATACTTAATGTACAAGGAGGTTACCTTGTCTTGCCTGCCAGAGAGGCTTGTTGTAAGCGTGTCTGCCTGCATGGCTTCCTCTCCCTGCTTTTGATATCTGTGTGCAAGCTAAGTGTGTTCAATGGCATGCGTGGTCCCCTGGGAGAACAAGGCTCTTATTTTTTTGAATATTACCAAGACACTAATAAACTATTGAACAAATAAACAAAACATAATGTTTTCCCTCTTGTAACAATGTTGTTATTTTAAACGAGGACAAACCCTCTGGATGGCAGTGCGGCGTTCTGATGTGTTCCTACATCGAATCATGGCACAAAAACAACAAGCTTGTGTGACGGGGAGCAAACTTTTCATCTTCTCTGCCTTTTTCCTTGATGTTGGATCATAAACAGATGGGTGGATGACATTTCAATTATTTTACCTCTCTCGCTCCCTTTCCCGTTCCCTTTCCCTCTCTCTTCTGTGGTTGAGGGCGGGGGACTGTCCATTGGCGATGGAATGGTGAGAGATGGGCGGCGATGCTTTGGCGGGATTAGAGGAGGAGGTAGTTGAGGAAGAGTTGTTGGTGGAGAGGTCTAAACCGCCGCCACCCCCGCCGTTGCCGGTGCCACTGTTGCTGTGTTTGATGCCGTTGTCCTCCATGCTGTGAGCGCCGCCTCCAGTCACATCCTTCCACAACTGCTGGAGCTCTGCGGGGCTTAGGCCAGCTGGAGAAATCAAGATGGACAGGAAAAAGAGAAAAGGCCGGGAAACAAAGCCAGAGAGGGGATCAGGGGAGAGGAAAGGAAGAGGAGGAAGGGACAATTGAACTTAACGTATACAGTATTTTGTATCAATAAGACTGCTCAACTAAATGCAAACCCTAGCAAACGTTATTCAACAGTCAAAAAAGTTATAAAATAAGTATAAAACTGCATCACTCAACTCAAGGCATGTCCTCAGTGAAAGACCATCATTTTGTACTGCTTTACTGCAGACCTGAATTTGAACTCAAACTGTACTGCTCAATAAAACCAAGTGTGGTCTTCTGCTTCTCTGCCCAGTTAGACATTGATTAACTGTTAACAGATCACTTGTGTAGTCCTCAGTCTAAAAGACTTGTGTGTTTTCAACGAGGAACAACTATAAAACATTGATGACAATGAGTGTGTGCATGTTCCATCTGAGATAAACAAGCACTGTAAGCTGCTGTTTTCAGCTTGGCTAACTAATTGATTTCCTTCTAACATCTTCCTGCCTGTTGTTTTCTGCCTGCGCCATTTTAACAACAAACATAGGTGTTTACTTGGCTAAGGAGAAGAACATTTAGCCTGCTCTCTCCTCTCTGTCCTTTTATTCTTCTCTTTCTCCTCTCCCTGGCTCTCAGTGAAGGCAATAAACAACAACAACAACAACAACAACAACAACCAGGGAAGAATAGAGGGGGTTGGGGAGCAGGGGAATAGAAACAGAGATGGAAAAACAACAAACACAAACAGAGGCAGAGCTGAGAGAGAAACAGAGGTAGACAAAGAAAGCCACAATCAGACAAGAAGAGAGAGAAAGGAAGTGTGAGAATGAAAGACTAAACAAAACAATCATGTGGAGAGTTAGGGACAAAGTGGATGGCAGAAGAGCATACCAATGAGGGGAAGGCATACAGACAGACACACTTTGAGATAACGCAGGGGGGACACAGGTGCATACCAATGAGAAAAACAAAACCAGGCAGGATGGGAAGACAGAAGAGGAGTGGGACAGGACATGTAAGATGGAAATGTGACAGCAGGAAGGGACAATGACACTTACACCTGCAGATAAAACACAGGAAGCATGTGACCACCAGTGTTGCAAGTCACATGCGCAAGATTAAACCAACTATAGTGCCTCCTCCGTCTTCCTACCAGTGCCTCTCCTCTCTTCTTCCACTCCGCCAGCCCTCCTCGTCCTCTTACCTGACTGGGGCAGGGTTTGTCCGGGCAGGGCGGCTTGGCCGGGAGCGGGCCCAGGCAGCGAGAGCAGGCCCTGCCGCTGCATGTTGAGCAGGTGCTGCTGCTGCTGGAGCTGCTGCATCTGCAGGAGCTGCTGCTGGAAGACGAGCTGCTGGGCGGCCAGCTGCTGCTGCTGCTGCTGCTGCTGTTGCTATAGAGAGGAGGAGGAGGAAGAGAGGAGCAGGAGAGGAGCGGAGAGATGAGAAGAGGAGGGAGGGAAAATTACAGACAAATTAACAACTGAGAGAGTGGGAGAGGAGAGAAGACGGAGCAGTGTTTGTGCTGTGTGTGCGCGGAGAGTCTGCACTCACTCTCCTCTGCCGTGACCTTAGCTATACCTCTCTTCTTCTGCCTCTCTGCACGCTCTCCCTCTGTCTGTGCTCACTTAAGTCTTCCCTCCTGTTTTTTGGGCTGTACCACAGTGTTCTCACAGCCTTCTCCTCTCTTTGTGTGTGCTAATGTTTGTGAGCACACACACACACACACACACACACACACACACACACACACACACACACACACACACACACACACACACACACACACACACACACACACACACACACACACACACACACACACACACACACACACACACACAGCTGTGCTGATATACCAGCTCTCAAGCCAGTCAGTGTATGTAGCTTGTGATTGTGTATGATACTAAGCCTCTGGTTTTAATCCCCCATCCCACCACCCCCTCCACCACCCCTGATAGTTAATTGTCCCGCCTTCACCGATGGTCTGTTACAGCTTATGTGGCCAGAGGGAGCTGGCAGAGTGAGAGATTTGCAGCATCACATGTGTGTGAATGCATAGACACAAGTGCAAAAACACACATATGCACACACATGCACAACGCTTGCCCGCGCCCCCCACCCCCCTCGCTGCTTCACAGACTTGTTTATGACTGGGCCAGACAGGCAATTGCGTAAGCCCTGTGCAAAACAAAAACAACAACAAAACCAAAAACATCAAACTCGTGTCACCGCGGTAAAACAAGTCAGAGAGGGAGTGAATATTCGGGAGAAACAGAAGCATTAAATCTAAAAAAAACTCAGGTAATAATTGGCTCTAAGTGTACACTATGTACACACAATTGATGCAGTATATTCAGTCTTTCTAGTGTTGTGTGTCAGTATTTGCTCTCCTCTCCAATATACATGTGTATGTGCATACAGCATGTCATGCTCACATGTTTCTGTATGTGTGTACCATGGTGGACCTGGAAAAGCATGGAGGTGGGGAGTAAAACTTGTGATGCGCTCACTGGAAAACAGGCTGCATAATGGAGTGATGGAAGAAAGGCAGTTTGTCCCCCCCACCTGCCCCCAGCCTGCCTCAAGAGAAATAAGGGAGCAATTTCTATTCCATATTTGATGGCGGGGCCCCTGAAATTCACAAATCCAAACAGAAACAAAGCCGCCGGGAGGTCAGTTGCGGCTTCCTGTAGGGGCAGCATAATGGGCTGCTTGAGGAGACACTGAGATGTGCAACACACACAGAGAGAGGGAGAAAATAAATTGTGTTTATGTGATACCTTTTTTCTGATCAATTTAACTGCTTCCACACGTACAGTATTTGCCTGGATGTGGCCGTGGACTGCATCTCAGGGTTCAGCGCCGCGTGACGCTACACAACGGCTACACAATGTGGCTAAGGCTGTAATGCTCATCTCCTCTTCTCTGATAGCCAGAGAGATAGGAGACAAAGCCATGTCTGTTGACTGGCTGCCTGTCACTGTGATTTATGAGCGGCGTACACTGTAACTTCAGTCGTGGTGTATATGTTTGTGTGTGTTTGTATGCCTACAGAAACAGTTCTTAACGAGTTGGACCCAGGACCTTTGTCTCTGGTCTTCTTTCTAGAAATCAGTGAGTGTGTGAATATGTGTGTATGCAAAACAGTGTGTGAATGTCACTTGTTTGGGGGGGTGGGTTGTCTACTCACCAAAAGCAAATTAACCAGTTGATTTTGTTAAATTATAAAACCAGAAATCGGTCATCTGAAGTTAATAAACAAAACGAAAGGTATGCTCTTGGTTGACAAAATGAGAATGGATTTACAGACTTCAATCTGATTGTGTGGTGTTAATTAGTGCGCATGTTTGTATGTGGTGTACCTACCTCTTTAGCCTGCTTGCCAGGGTGCTGCTGCTGGAGAAGCTGCAGATGAAGCTGCTCCTGTTGCTTTTTATAAAACTCCTGCAGGTGTTGCTGCGCGCGCGCGCGCACACACACACACACACACACACACACACACACACACACACACACACACACACACACACACACACACACACACACACACACACACACACACACACGTGTAAGAGAATGAGTGAATATACATATTTGTCTAAGTCCAGATCTCTAAATGGTCTCATGTACAGTATAACCCTTAATAATGCTGTTGTATTCATAGGCCATGAAGGAGGGTTGATCCAGGATTTATTTAATTTCTTTTCAATGTTTTAAATGATATTACACAGACTTTATGCCATTTTGGTGATGTATAACTAATCCCCCTCCCCCCCAAAGTAGGTACCTTACAATTAACTAGACAATATCTCCTAAGCCTGCACTTTTTCAGCTCTGAAACTATTGCACATTATAAATAACATGTTCTACTGCTTTTGGCATTTGTATCGTAGCTGTCTTTAACAGTCCTCTCCATATGGACTTTTAATAGTCCCACAGTTCTGTAGGGGGCAACAATTCATCATATTAACTACCCATTTGGCTGCCAGAGTGCACTGGCTTCCCTTGGAGTGGCTGAAATAAACAGAATAAACCGTCTCAGGAACAGGTCTGCTACATTGAAGTGATACCTTTAACACACATACTATGACAGCTATTTAGACAATAATTTCTGTTTTATTTAATATAATCTTCAGATGGCGTTTTGGCCTGAAAGAAGTCCATGAAGCAGGCCAGTGGAATGCTTGGTCCATTTCTCCACTAACTGAACATAGACATATCCACATGGTTTTACAGACACTAATATTAAGTCCTTGGAGCATTATAACTCTTACTGTAGTCACTTAATCAACAGAAATCAACAACAGAACTTCATTCTATGCACACTAAGTACAGGTTTTGACCATGTGATTTCTGTTGAGTTAGGACTATAAATGCTTAAAGGAACACGCCGACTTATTGGGAATTTAGCTTATTCACCGTAACCCCCAGAGTTAGACAAGTCGATACATACCCTTATCATCTCCGTGCGTGCTGTAAGGCTGTCTGACGGATCCAGCGGCATCAGCCCATCACAGAACAGGCAGGTGAATGGTTGCAGTAATCCTACTGCTCCGAATAAGTGACAAAATAACACAAACATGGTCCTATTTACGTGTTGTGATTTGTAGAGTGACAGCGTGTACAAAAAACAACGTAACATGAGACACAGCCATCTTCTAACCGTAAACAAACCGGGAACTATATTCTCAGGCCGAAGAATATAGTACTTGGGCGGAGTGATATGCTCGCAGCAAGCCTGTCTGAGAATATAGTTCCCAGTTTGTTTACTGTTAGAAGATGGCTGTGTCTCATGTTACGTTGTTTTTTGTACACGCTGTGACTCTACAAATCACAACATGTAAATAGGAACATGTTGGCGTTATTTTGTCACTTTGTCACAACGGAGCAGTAGGCTAGTTGGAACCAGTTACCTGCAGGATCTGTGCTGGGCTAAGCTAATGCTGGAGCCGTCAGACAGCGTTACAGCACGCATGGAGATGAGAAGGGTATGTATCGACTTGTCTTACTCTGGGGGTTACGGTGAATAAGCTAAATTCCCAATAAGTCGGCGTGTTCCTTTAATGTTTTGTATGACAGCATCCATTCAAAATGATGAACTTTGCAATGTTAAGATCGACCATGTAATATTTATAACACTGTACAAACAACATGTAAACTAAATATGTAAAGTGTACCATTGTAAGTGCCTTTGGTTGCTGTGAAAAAGGCAGTGCTAAAGCACGCTACTGTTCTGAAACCAAATCTGGAGTCTGAGTGCTCTTAATGAAGAGGAATAATCAAAATGATTGACATTCTTAATTAAACAATTCTCTCTCCCTTAATCAAATCTATGAATGAGAAATTAATTTAAACTCTGACATAAGACTGTGCCAAATGTGTGCTTTCTCAAGCTGATTCCAAATATTACATCATCCGTCACCTATCATTCAGCTCTTGGTGTTCAACCCAACCGTTCTCTACTCTCTCAGTCCCTGATGGATGCTTGTCAGGGAATTGAACCAGCGACACACTCAAGACTGTTAATTAGAGGTGACACGAACATGTTCGTCAGTTTCAGATTCCTCTTGCTAAGCGTGTCAAGGACACAGGGCTGTGGTGAGTTGGCACGAGTGACTGATGGCTGCTCTACACTGGAGCACAGGAGTGACTCAGGGTTGTGTGAGGGGTACACATGTGTTAAGGTGTATGTTTGCACACACATCAGACAGCAATGCCAAATGAGGGTGTTTTAAGTCTTAATGAGTGTATACGTGTCTCTCCAGGTCAGTGTAAGTGAATGTATTTGTGCCGCTTTGTGTGTAGGTGTGGGAAATCATGCATATGTCTGTTTGTGTGCATCTACAGCCTACTGCTGATGGGGCACGGCTTGCATCCAGGTGCACGTGTGTCTGCGTGCCACCACAGTGTTTGTCCCTAAATGTTTGTCGGAAGGTGCATGCATTCAAGTGTGAGTGTGTGTACCTGCTGCAGCATTACCGCCTGCTGCTGTTGGAGCAGGGCCTGGAGCTGCTGGGGGGAGAGCACCTGCTGCTGGAGGATCTGCTGCATCTGTTGCGGCGTGATCACCTGGGGACTCATCATGGCCACTGACACTGGAACCTGGACAGGGAGGATGAGAGAGGTTAGGGGTGGCATGAGAAGCAGAACAGAGAAAGTAAGAAAAGAAAGGTAGAAAGAGGGGTGATAAACAGGAGAGTGGGTGAGAAAGAGAGGACAGAAGGGTAAACAATGAAAGCATAGGTGTGAAATGGATAGAGGGATGAGTGAAAAAAGGAGAAAAGTTGGAAAAATAGAGCATTGGAGACGTGCGTCAGGCCTACTGGCATGGATCTACTGGGAGTGTGGTAATTGATGACTGAGAGGTAGGGAGAGCAGGCCTCCCATGGCCGTGACGCTTGGCAGCCTAGAAGAGATGCTGAAGGACAGATGGGTGCTGTGCCTTTGTGTTGCTCATCTTATTTTGCTCTGCCTCCACCCCGCTGGGAAAAGTAAGAGATTTAAATAGACGGAGACCTTAATTAGCAGGACCCTTGAACTCCCCCACTTTAGCGTGCCTGTCAGTGCTTCTGTTGTGGAACAGCGTGAAAATGCACAACTCTAAAGTTGATTGAAACTACACTGATAAAGTGGACACATCAGCATGATGAAGGTGGGTCGTGGCTTGGAGGTTGGGGGTTCAACCCTGAGCAATATTTTATGTTGTGGGGGGGGGGAGGGGAGGGAAATGTGGAAAAAAAGACTTCAGTTTATGTAGCAGAGATTCTTTACTAGATATCTTCTGCAGTGAACGAGTTTTACATTCTCACAAAAGCAGCCAAAAGCACAATTGTTTCTTTCTCTCTGTCGACTCGCCTTGTTGAAATATGTATGTCATTTTTAGGAGATAATCATTAAAATACAAGCTGTCAAACTCCAGTAGAAGACCTTCACCAAAACAAAACAAAGATACATATCCTGAATTTCCGCAAAATTCTTCTAAGACGGCAGCGTGAGCGACTTCTGAGACGGCAGATCAATAGGATACGTTTCTCTCCGGTCTTTGATTGTGTGCACACATTCTCACAGCCGAGTGTGGGCTAACAGTCAGATTATGGAGTTTCGGCTCCTTGTGGCTGCTTAAAAATTTAACAATTTTGCAAAAAAAAAGAAATACTGTGTTCAATGATGTTGACTTTTCAGTGGTGTTTGGGGAAAAACTAAATCAACATAAGTGAATGAGTTAGTATCCAACACACTGCAACAACACAATGGCTCACCAGCTGATTCTCCTTGACTAAATACCACTAGCGTAGACTCGCTTCACTTGACTGATTGAAGTGACTCAAATCACATCTTCCTTCCCTATATGACCTTTAAAATGTAATTCTATCAGCTTCTAGCAAACCAATGTACCACTGTTACATTTTTTTGGGGGGCTGAAGGCTGCATCTTGTCAACAATAATTCTTGAGAGACAAGCTTTATAACAAAATTAAAATATCAACATGTAGTAACACCTTCGCTGACGCTAATTGTGACAGTGTTTGGCATGGAGCGGCCATGACAGTAGCTAGCCTATATGGCGTGTCAAGGGGCCAATAAGACATCCCTGTCCTCATTGCCAGCTAATCAAGCTGCCTTGATTACTTTCCATGCATGTCTCTCTTTCCTCCCTCTCTCTCTCTGTCAGGCCTTGACACGTCCTTGTTTGGCTCTCCTCTCCTCAATGCCTACCCCCCACCCAAGGTTTTCCCCCCTCTTTGATTAGCCGAGACATTTGCATGGTCACTACACATTTTTCATTTTAGAAGTCATTATGCATTAGTGGCTCCTGATCGCCCGCCTTGACTAATCCTGATGAACTGAAAATCACAGCTGAAGGTCAACTTCCAGCCGGCCCCGCTGCACATTCATATTCATATTCAAACAAATCCTGCCTCCATTGTTCATTAGGGTCTTAGAGAGAAGGGACTCCATCTAAGGTGGAAGAGGTGGAGGAGGAGGAGGAGGAGGAGGAGGATGTTGTGGTACATCTCTTTTCTTCTCTGGACTCCTCCATGCAAGAGTGCCAAAAGAAAATGCATTCACAATAAGCGAGGTGCTGAACAAAAGCCGTCAAAAGTTGCAAATTAAAACAGTCCATGTGTAATTATGCAAATGCTGTGCTTACACCTTCAATGTTATTAACCCTTAAAGGTACATTTGCTTGGTAAGTAATTACCCCCGCAGTCACTCCCGGTTTTGTGTTGGATGCCGTGACAATGGGACGAGTGCAGCTGAGAAACAACATGAGTGATGCACTCATTAAGACTATTAATTGGATGCTAGCACAAAGATGTTTTGGTTCACAAAAGGGATGCAGGCTTAGACATGTAGGATTTAGCACAAATGTATGCGCATGCATACATAAAGTGGAATTAAATATAAATTCCTTTTTCTTACTGTTTCTTCATTGTGTAAGTGGTGCAATAGAAGCATTCAGATACCTGTACATGAATAATGCTGCTTCAGCAACAAGACTTCAACAAAGAACAGCAGAAAAAAAAACAGCAAACAACCAGATTATGAAATACGGAAGCTCCTTTTATACTTTTCATTAGCTTTTTAAGAGACATAATGTGTGGTAATCATGTTCATTTCTCTGGTGCTCCAAACAAAAAGAGGGAAAGGAAAATGGAGAAAAGGCAGGAGGAATAAAGAGAGGGGAGAAAAGGCACTGGCCCACGTCCATTGTGAAGTGCAGCACAATGCTAATTCCAGCATTTAACTGCATGCTTTTCTGCTTGACGTATCAGAGGCTCCAAGATGAAAGCAGATAAGTAATTGCTCTCCTGGTTCTTATTCTTCACTGACAACCCATAAATTTAATTTTACACACACGTTCATTTACATTTTCGAGTATATGACATGATAATTGCAGGAATATAACACCTCCATTTTGCAGGATACTGCACGAGGGCTTGATTGACGTGAGCGGTGAATTGAAAGGAACAGGAGGCCGAATTGCCTCTCATAGAAATGATTTCGCCACGAAGGGATAAAATTAATGAGCATTTACTAGACGATGGCAGTGGCGTAAACATCCACACACACACACAAACCGCGAATAGACTCTCAGAAGAGGAGCCATGGTATCCAATTGGGCTGTGCCTCTGTTTCTCTGTAATCCAAAAGGATATATTTCCAACACTTGTGCACAAAAAAATATTAATGGGATTTATTAAATCGTTTGAAATTAGCTGCAGCTGATGTGGCCATTGGGGACCTCAATAACAGAAAAGGTGCTTCTCCTGTTTTTAATGGAGCACATTTGGATGGAAGAGAACAGTTTGCAAATGACTTTTGAACAAGTCATTTAAATGTAACCACTGCTTTGCAAACATTTGGAAGCAAGATGCTTGTTTTTAACAGTGTTCACCATTTGAACCCTGTTTGTTTATGTGCCCTGTCTTAAAGAGAACAATGAGCTGTATTGACATGAACTTTGAAGCCATGTGGTTCGCCCTCAAAGTTGGAGAGCAAAACAAAGGACCTTTAAATTGGCTCCTGATGCGAAAACACTGGTGGGCCCTCACCACAACAAGCAGATCATTACACCACTCTTGTCACACCCGCAGCCTGTAACCAGCCTGTCCAATGCCTCGCAAAAGGTCAAGCTCTTCCACGGAGAGAGCTCAGGTATTTCTTCCAGGCAAAGCTGGCACCCAAGTCTCTCGTTATGTTGGACTTAAGTGGGCAATCTGCCATTAAATACAAAACACCACACCTCCGCTGTCTGACTCAAACTATCTGGACCAATGGACAAATGCACTTTCAGCAAATAACATCCCCTCCACAGTGTGGCATTTTATCTTTACAGCAATTACTTTTTTTATAGCCTCAAATTACCAAAATCAGGAGATAAGTGGTGCATCAGAGTTCAAACTTAAACAATTAAAGTCCAGCAGAGAGGAATTCCTTTCATTCGATTTTCTTTCATACAATTCACTTAGCAGTAACAAGCAGAGGGGAAACTGGTGATTAGACGTCGGCCATAAACATTTCTGGGGCGGTTATCAATGACAGAGGTTGTTCCTGTAGCACTGGACGGGGGACTGGGCTGCGCTACAGACACCGCTTAAGATAACGACAATGAGAAATGGAAGGGTCCTAGTCGGTAATTACTGTGGATCCTTGGCAGGGAGAGTCACTGCTAATTAAGCCACCAGCTTCATTTCACACACAGGATGAGAGAGAAAGAAATCGAGAGAAAAAAGGGAGAAACCCCTTCCACCACAACCCCCCGCCCCTATTTCATCTCAATCTGAGCATCCCAGGGGGCTCAAACTCAGACCCCCCCCATAGCGTTTGGACTTCTGACCTCTCAACCCCCTTTCAGCTGACACTGCTCATTTATTAGCCAATTACTGCCAAATATGGCCACACGATTATTGATAGCTGGGACTCTCCACTTGAGGACCACCAGGGCTACAGGGCAGCTGGCCTGGTGAGGGCCTCACTGTGAAGTTCAAGTGTGTGGTTTTCAAGAAGTACATGTGGGTTTACTATGTAAAAATCACATAGGAGGCGCGCGCGCGCGCACACACACACACACACACACACACACACACACACACACACACACACACACACACACACACACACACACACACACACACACACACACACACACACACACACACACACACACACACACACACACAGCTTAGGGAGATCAATACTCTAGATTGTCAGGACTGAAGCTAAGTAGATTACTGGATGTTTTCCTAAATCAATTTCCATAGCAGTTTGGCAGCAGTGCTTGGGAAGTGCAATTTATCATAACATAAAGACCCATCATGCAAAAAAGTCTAATAAAAATGCCTGAGGAGATTGGGACGGGCTTAGCACAATTTCCATATTGATTTATCTCTACATGCAGATAGTCATTGATTAAGCCCTTCGAATGTAGTGTACAACACTGTAGCTGTGTGACATTGCTTGTGCACATTGTTTGTGTCATTATCAGTACAAAAGGTACACCTTTATCATTAAACTGGATCAATTCACTCCCGACTGATTCCACCCTGCAGGTGCACATATTTCAAGAGTAAATGGGAGCGACAGATAGAAGGGGAGAGAATAAAAAAAAGTGCAGAGAGTGGAGAGTGCTGGAATAGAAAGAAAGTGAGAGAGAGTACAAGTGAGAGCGAGGGGATGGGGGTGGGGGGAGACACTTCCCTCTGATGTTGCAGGTAATATGGCCTCCACTGGATCAGCCTCTTCATCAGTGACACACAGTAAATTACAAGTGCTTCAAGCAGCTCAGTGAATTATAGTTCATCACTTGGAAAGGCTTTCCCCCTCACCACCGGGGCCCAGGCGTATCAGATCTGCCGGTTAGGATCCAATTAACACCCTGGCCAGAATCATCTGATTGCATGTGTAAGGGCTGGTATAACTCGTTTATTGCACCCATGTATCTTCTGTCACAAGGTAAATTTGTTGCTGCTACATCAAAGGTCTGAGCTACTTTTTTTTTTATCCTTCCCTCCCTCTCACTTTCTCTTGATCCCCCAAACTCAGCTACCTCGCCTTGGGGTTGCATTTCAACTTCTTTTGCATCACAATGATGAACCTGCTCTGTCCTCGCAATTTAGCAATCTTGTCCTGTAGGTGTTGTAAATGCAGGGAAAGAAAAGAGAGGTGGGGAGGGAGATGGGGAGTGAGGAGAAAAAAAAATCTTGTTTTCTGGTTACAAAAGCAGTAACCAAGGGTGTTTGACTTAAAATGTGCTGACGTTTTTTTTCTCTTTTCTCTCTCAGTCAACAGAAGTTTTCCTCATGAATAACATAATATTTTTCCCCCCTTTTTTTTTTCCCCCCTTCGCAGTGATAATTTTTCTCTATTTTCAGATGCAACCAGAGGGGATGCAGTGGAAAGATATATTCATAAATGTAAATGTGAAATACCGTCCTTTAACCACGCACACTGGAGTCAGCTAACCTATACTCAAGCCTAGCGTCGCAGCCCTTTTCTCTGCATCTGTGTGTGGTTGAGTGTGTGCTATCGAGGTGATATTGGCTCAGTGGTGAGAACGTGTGGACCTGACCTTTAAAAGTGTGACGCTTCCTAGGATGGCCCAGTGCCCACAACCAATATGACTGGCCTGGGCAAGAAAGCTGTAGAAGTCACAGAAAACACGGCTAAACCAACATCTCTCCCAATCTATAAACCAACCATAAAAACCTTAAATATTTTTCATTCATAGTTAGAGCAGAGCATTGCACAGATGGGACTGAGTTTATTAGTCTTGTAAAAAGGTATTCACAGCTTGATAGTGTGAAAGGGGCAGAGCAGCAGTTGCAACACTCGCCTGTGGTAAGCTCTCAGGTTTTGCATGGTTAAGAACTGGATGTTAACTACTGGGAGGAGGGGTCAGGGGGTACCTTCACACTGTCAAGCCCCCATCTGACACACTCACGAGACAGAGTTAGGGGGTCATTCTGGCTGTTTTATATGTGCCCCCTGACATATGGTGTTGCATTGGTGACATGTGGTTGTGTCACAATGGGAGCCTCGGGGCGACATGTTAGGAGGAGATGTGGTAAGATAGTCTGGTGTGTTTGGGTCGCCTGAATACCTGGTGTGGTTACAGTTTATTTTGTGGGATTTCTAGTCATTTAAAACCTGCTCACCCACCAGGTGTTAAGCTGCGTTAAATCCAGCTCTGCCCTGTTCCTTATCAATGATCATTAGAGCAACTAACAAACGAGAGTTGCATAAAGTCACTTCTGGCAATGTAAAAACTTTAAGTAACTGTCACTGTGCTTGTGTATGAGTTCAGGCTATGTGTAGATGCATTATGCACGTGTGTGCGTGTGTGTGTGTGTGTGTGTGTGTGTGTGAGCGAGTGAAACAACTGTCAGATTCATAGGCCACTGTAATCCTCTCCGCCTCTCCTTGTCCGCGTTTCTTTATTTGTATTCCAAATGTCAGTGTATAAATGCCTTTCAGAGAGGGGATATTGCCACAGAGAGGAGGAGAGCGAGGAGCAGAGGAGAATGGAGCAGAGACGAGAGGGTGTTGTGTGCCTTGGGAGAGCCGTGTAAGCAGCATGGCAGAGGAAGGGGGATTTACAGGGAGAAATAGGTGTTTATTGAGTGCTCCCGTGGGCTTACTGTGTAATAATAGACCTGTCACATTACGCAAATGTGGAGAAGCAGCTTGTGCGTGTGTTTGTATGTGTGTTTGTGGGACTGTTTTTTTTTTTTTAAATGTGTGCATGCATGTGAATGCCAAAACTGCCTGCCTCCGCATCATCAACTCTTGAGCAGCAGCGATGAGCGAGCAGATAGAATTAGTCAGGCGAGAGCCTTTAGCCGCTAATACGCGTAATTAAAACTGCAAGCTGAGGCACTTAGATGCTTGTGTACTAAATAATTTACATGCCATGATCTATGGATCATTTGCCACTCTTAAATACCAAAGATGGGAGAACAAGAGGAAAAAAAGACTGGCAGAGGATTTATCAGTATCTCTACCATAAGCAGGATGTCATGGTAATATTAATCCTTTCCTCACTTTCTACTGCACTATTCATACAAGGGGATCAATCTGCCAGTTTCCTCCAGTGGAAAACATGCAGCTTGATTGCCATGGAGTCTTATCAAGTTGTGAAGCTAATAAAATATTGCACTATAGCACCCACTGTGGCCTCATAATCTAGGTAAATAATGCAGCTTTATTGTGTAAACTCCCTCAAGACAAGAATAAAAAAGAGAGAAGACACAGAACAATAAGAATAGCAAAACAAGGCTTTTTAATCAAGTCAGAGTTTCTACTGCTTTATACTGATATTTGCACTCTTGAGTATTACAGCTAAAATGTCATTTGAAATGAGTGGATTCAAGGGCAGCATATTTCCACTGTAAAAATGAGCCCTGTTTGTGCTAGTGTGTATCTCTGGGAGAGTCAGCAGTGCCTCTCCTGTGACTTTCTGCATGGAGACTTTTTGGAACAAAGAGGTGAGGATGTTAATAAAGGCTGGATCAACAGATGGATTAGTTGGGAGCTGAGGACGGGCCGATCGGCAGGCCCTCTGATTCATATTGATTCATATCGCCAGCGCGAGGCAAGGATGGAGTAAGCAAATGTAAATATTCAATATTTACCATGTGCTGGTGTTATTAGAGGCAGGGGCATGGACATGGGCTGACTGTTATCATGCACCCACACTGCTCTCATTCAATATTGTTCCTCCTGCCAAGTATGTATTGTACTTGGTGACTATGCAGGCATTTGTAGATCAGGATCCCATTTGTTTGAATCTTTTCGCTTTGGCATACAGAACCTCAAATAAAAAAAGTGCAATGGACCCTAGCAATAAGCTACAGAGAGCTATTGTTTAATTGACAATTATTTTATTCCCCCCCCACAGACACAGCTAAATAGATACCAAAATATAGTGTACACTCACATAAATAAAAACCCTTAAAAAAATGTATTTATAATTCTGCTGTCATTATGTGTGAATATACTGATACTAGTAACACTCTTGATGAGGTTGAGTTGAATTATTTAAATGCAAAAGCATGACTGAGTCTTTGCCAACCTTATCTTTTCGCCAGTACGTAATTAGGTACACAGGGGTGTGACTCCAATTGAAGGTGTCGCCATTGTTAGACTCTGAAAATATCAACGGGTGAGGTTAACGCCAATTTCCCTGACATTAATGAAATGCACAGAGCCCCTAATGAGGTAAACCATTGCTCCTTGATAGTACTTATTAGCTGAGTGGAGGGCACAAACTCCCACACTTCAATTTCAAACAGGCTAAAAATAAATTAAATAAAAAATACTAATAATAAAACATGGAGCAGATGTCAAGGGGCCTTACATAATTTGAGGCAGGAAAAACTAACTAACTGTCTTGTTGGCTTAAACGAGCACAAGGAAAAGACTCGGTAGTGTGAGAAAAATCTTAACATTAAGAAGAAAGAGGACTGCAGCCTTTGTGTTAATGTCTATATATGTGTGAGTATGGTGTAGGTATGCAACGGTTTGTTTGTGTGTGTGTGTGTGTGTGTGTGTGTGTGTGTGTGTGTGTGTGTGAGAGTTTGTGTGTGTGAGTGAGTACGTGTGTGTGTGTGTGTGTGCGTATGTGTGACCTTTTCCAAACCACTGACAACAGAAATAGACAGCTCTAAGAATCAATAAGGCAAATTAGTTGTGAAGAGTGAAAAATGACAGGCAAGTTAAAATGAGCTGTCTCGGTAACCCACTAGTCAGGCCGACATTTCAAATAATAACTAACCTCTGGAACTTCCTGTGTCAACAATACTATGGATCAAGTGTAGAAAAGCATACAGATCAGATAATTTGTCATCCTACCATACAGCCTTTGGATATACTATTAATTATTGTCCAGTTCGATGGAGGCCTCACTGACAAATAAAATGTATACTGAACATATGGTGAATGGATGAAACTTTGCTCTCTGAGATCTATCTATGTTGTGTTTTTCTTGTGTCTATGTGATGCTTAGCCTCCTGGGGACTGGCTTGTCCAGCTTTACGATTCCAGTGGCAGGTCCGAGGATTGCGTTGGCAAATCAAACACACTTGTGGAACAGAGGAAATCTTCTTTTCGGAGGAGCATGTATTATGGATGGACTTAAGAGATTAGACGGGGAGCTGCTTTACCTGCAGTGGACGCTGCTTGTCCTGGCTCTTTGGAGATTTCAGGCCACTGCCTGGCTGCTGCAAGAGTAATTGCCTCGCTGCTTGTAGGGCCTGCGAAGAAAGGAACAAAAGACAAAAGACAGTGTGAAAAAAGAGAGAGAGAAAAAGAGACACTGAACATAAAATATTAGATTTTCCTGAAGCTGACAGCAGAGGTAATTCACATTTTCAGGGACAAAACAGTCATCTCTGAGTGAAAAACCTGTCAAACATCACATGCTATTTTCCTCAACACATTCTGACGTGGTTAACAGTATGTTGGAGGTACGTTTTAGTAACAATTCACAGAGCTGTGATCAAGGATAAATACAGTTTGTCTAGAGTACCCCTGAAGAAGAGAGTGGAGGGGGTGGTGGGCTGAAAAAAAGACAAAGCGTCAGTAGAATTGACCTGTCTAGTGTGTGCTCAACTGAAATACCCACTTCTCTCGGCAAATTACCACCACATTTGCATATTCATAATATCAATTTGAAGTAGAGGCAGCACCATGTGAAGTGTCCCTGGGAGCTGTAATTAAAGTTGACAAAATCAACATCAGATTACATTTAGAGTGAATTAACTAGCAGGCCAGGTTTCACACTATGCAATGCTTATGAGCAGAGGATGGGCAATGGATGGAAAGAACGTTGGACAGGTAGCCTAGATAGAGAAAGATAGACCATTCCCAGCCTGATGGAATTCGTTCCCAGCTGTTTACACATGGCAAGAAAAAAAAATTGACAAATCATAAATTTTAAATTGTTAAATCCGTCATCAACACTGTTTGATGCGTTTGCCAGACATGGAGATGATAAGAATCACAGAGGCTGGGATGTGGCGTAATTTATTTCTCTAGGGTTTGATGGGATTACAGATCCCCTCCCGCCTGGCTGTGTGTACTGGATGTGTGTGACGAGCAAGCTCCAGCTTCACAGGTACGGTGGCAGCTGGGCTAGCAGCTTCACTCCAATTCTTCAAGAGCAGATGGATGAAAGAGTCTGGCAGAAAAGAACATTGTGCACAGCTGCTACTACTGCTGCTGCTCCACACAGCCGCCATATACCTTGTATTCTTCAGGCCCACGAGCATCAAGTGGGAGAGGAGGAAGAAAAAAAAAAAAAACACACGTATACACACAACAACTTCACAGGTGTTTCTTTTTTTTATGAAAAAAGAAGAGGACCAGTAGGAGGAGAAGCAAGAAATACGAAAAAATAAATAAAACTCCGACGCAGAGTGACACTTCCTCAGGAATCAGGGGTGCTTATTTTATTTTCTGCTGCTTGCCAGTATCCATGACAACAGCTGCCTTGACAGGGCGTGCATATGGCGCAGCTCTGTCAGCTGGTGGGAACAATGTTTGAACTAGTACATTGAGATCCTGAGCAAACAAGAGGAAAAGACGGGAGGTAGAGAGAGAGAGAGAGAAAGACAGAGAGAGAGAGAGAGAGAGAGAGAGAGAGAGAGGCAGTAAAAAAAAATGAGGAGGAGAAAAAAAAGTTGCCATGTCTTTACCCCTCAGGGAACTCAGCCACCTCCTGATCAATTATGAAAAGACAGAGGGGGAGGGGTGGGGGGGATGCTTGAAGAGGTGGTGGTGGTTGTGAGGGGGGGGGGGGTCTGTCTGTCTCGGTGCTCAGGAGGAGCCAGGCTTTCTGAACTAAGGTAAACAAACACATTACACTGGCACTGGGTCCTAACTGCATTGATCTGTCTCCTTGGTAAGAGGAGCCTAGTCGCCACCGGGTTATATGTGTGTGAGTGTGTGTGTAATGTGACATCTGTAAGCTGAGCCATGTCCTTTCTTTAGAACACACACACACACATACGCACATACAAAAAGTTGCCTGCGGCACACACTAAAGTACACATCAACGCCTGCAGTAGGCAGGCTCGCACAGCCACATGACGCTTTGTTTCTTGTGGACTTTTTCCAAACTGGATGGGAAATCATACATTGCTTGACTTTCGCTTCCTCTTATTGAAAGGCAAAAGACAAAACAAATTGCTTGAATGCAGGTAATCACTTTGCTCATTAAAACACAGGGCCTAATTAATCTCACCATGATTGGTGAATCAAAGTAATTATAAGGTTTACTGAGTCCTGCACACAGTTAGAGGGGAGGCTGCTTGATGAGTGCAACCCAAGGTAGCGATCAGGAGGAAATGTTTATCCATGTGTGAATCAATAATGACTTGCTGCGTTTTTATCGAAAGTCAAGAGAGCCACTCAATATATTACACATGGTCAAGAGTACAAAGAAAGAGATGTTTTTAACTGCACTTCCAATATCCATGCCAGGTAAATATCGAGGGAGGTACAGGTATGAGAGGTGACGCGCAGGGGTGAAGGAGAGAGATCAACTGCACCCGGCTTATTAGAAAAGAAGTCTGCTCAGAATGCTTAAAGAGTACTACTCCAAACATAACGCAGACCTTATCAACACAAACTTTTCCGGAGTGGTTTGTCATGCCTGAAACTGCCTGTCACCTCTTCCGTGGAAGTGGGGTTAGCCATTTTTCTGAGTCTGTGACGGTGTAAGTTAAGGGAGAAAAAAAAACAAAGTCCTATCCGCTCACTTACACTGGCTCTGAGTATTCAGCCATTACAGTAAAAAGCACCAATTTGTGCCACCCACTTCCCACTCCACAGAGATGGCAAGCTGAAGCTCATCTCAAAGCACAAAAAAGCACAAAATGCCAAGGAAAGTCATCAAAAGTTTGCTGAAGAGCTGCCGGAGCGGACAAAAACACAGACGAGTGCAGGCGCACCGTCTATTTAACCTGGGTTGCTATGCAAGAAAAAATGACATCCCCAGTCTATTAATGCACACATTGTATAAACAGCACAATGTGACACATTCTTCAGAATGAGAGAGCAAGCCAGACAGAGGGAGAGAGAGAAAGAGCCAGGCCCTGCTATATAAATAACAAGGCACTCAGAGGCATATTTGATGTTGATATCCATCACTGAGGTTGGAAGAGAGGAAAAAAAAATAAGAGGAGGGAAAATAACACACAGAGCGACTCAGACCGCGACATGGGGATCCTTATGAAAATAAGATTCAGCCCAAATGGATCTGGTGTAATTGGTTTCAGATAGTGAGGTCAGGAGAAAGGCGATACAGGCAACTATTATGCGAAACGGACTAAGAAACAAGAATGTTTACACAGGCATTCCTCTGCTACATTAATAGGCATGCAGAGATTACTGGAGAGGGAGAGAGTGAGAAAAGACTGACAGAGAGGAAGAAAAAAAAAAACATATCAGCCATCCATTCATCCCTCCCTCCCACTACCCTGCACTCTCTCAGCCCCAGTATTTAGACTCTATACAGAACAGGGTAATAAGGAACACCTATCACAATGCACCTTTGTAAGGAGCATGCAAAGATCTTAAACAAGCATGAAATACATTAGCAGGCCCTGCAATACTGGGCCAAACCATTATAAATCTCCAGATTGCTTATTTGGTGTGGTGGAGACGGGGTGTGTGCAAGAAATAAGCCATCCTCCGCACGACATGTAGCCATGACATTGGAATTGGATATATCTGAGGGGGATATATCTGAGGGGCAGATTGGAAAGTGCAGATCACTTTCTGGCTTGGGTCACGTTGGGAGTAAGCTACCCTCAACAGGTACGTCTTCACAGCGCTGTGGCCTCTACAGGATGTTGCCATGTTCCAGATGGTAGCTGTAAACACGGCGTATCAATTGTTGATCAATAAGAAATGGCTTGTATCTTGAGTCTTACTGTAGTGTGCAGAACAGATGTTTGGTGTGTGTGTGTGTGTGTATACGTGTTTGTTGTAGGGAGTAAAGGGCTGCTGTTCAACACTAGGCTGTAGGCCAAAACACATCCAGTCATGCTGACAGCTTTGACAACTCCCCCCACACACACACACACACACACACACACACACACACACACACACACACACACACACACACACACACAGGCTTATCTATCTTCGCTTCCAGGAAACACAGACGCTGAAGGAGGGGGGGAGGGGGAAAAAAAGGCAAAAAAGAAAAAGTGTGACACTTTATTCAAGCTGGAGGGAGTCGCATGCCACCGAAAACAAGGCACAAACAGTTTAAGCTGAACAAACAAACATGGCTGATTGGACTGAGGCTGCCGGCCCGCTGGCAGGGGAGATATGCGCTGACACTCCGCATCAAAATATTTACACCCTATCTTCTTATATAAGTGGATTCAGGGCAGATGGATGGATGGATACGGATTTGGAGGGGCTGGCTGGAGAGGATAGACAAATGAGAAGAGAAGGGGAGAAGGATAACATGCCCCATACAATGTCTGAATACAAAAGTGAGTTCCTGATTTTGTGAACACAAGCAATGTGTGACCAGGGAACATCGGCAGAACAGCAGAGGCCCTAAAATGGCTTCATGCAGCTGGGTGGCGTTGACATCAGAGAGACTGTCCTGACACAGACGTTCAATCACACAACTGACATTACAGTATGTGTAGTATTAGAGCGAAAACCTAAGATTGGTGTTGCGCCACGTCTTTGTTTATTTAGTAAACACTGTTAGTTTGGTGAGAACCATTTGTGATGATCTTTGAACACTCGCAGCTAAATTAATGCAGTTACTAAATTAGTTTTATAAATCTGGTAAATGCTTGATCTGCGTGGTCTTCTATGGTTGCTATTTATCACATTCACCTTAAGTAACTCGGCCACAGGAGTAAAGAGACTCCTATCCTTTTAATAAAGGTCAGAACTGGTGATGACGCACCAGTGCCTCAACAATGGCTCCAGACTCAGTTCCCTTATCGCCTCCACAAGGCCCACAGAGAGCACAATACACACCTGGATTCAGTCACCTTTGCTTGGTTGAAAGGAAATAATAAAAATGACTTTTTTTTTAATGCAGTAGCATACACAGATAGCAGCTGGAGAAGTTGCAGGAATGCAAAGAAACAGATGCAAATGTTGACATAAGGCTGTTACAATGTGACAAGATTGGATTTTGTTCATGTCAAACACAAATGGAAGTGCTGAAAGTTCAAGCTAATGGGAAAGTGCCTGAAGGTGCTCTACTAAAAAGATTTTGATTTAAAAAGAGGGTATATTACAGAGCATATTTGCTTGACTGACATGTAAAATATGTAAAACTTGACTAACATCGTGTCACCCAGGCTAACCTTCCTATTCCTAAAATGTGGATTGTCTGGGTCCAATAACTGCTGGGATAGTGGCAAGAGGACAATCAAAATGCAGTTTCCCAACAAAACCCTATTGTTGGTTTCTCAGATGGTGCTTCCATGAGAAGCTAGAAAGAAGGAGAGAAACCAGAGAGGAATAGAGAAAAAGAGAATTTGGAAAGTATGTAGGAGTAATGAGCATTTTAATGTATGACTCAATAAATCAACAGTCTGCAGTGAACAAGAGAGGGAGAGAGAGAAAGGTAGGGAGAGGTCCATGGAGATTCTGCTTGGGCCTCAGGATGGAGGTAAAGCTATCCAGCAGAACAATGGGCTTCTGTGTCCCACTCTGCTATCTCTATCTCAGTATTTCACAGCTACTTCAACTTCCACTGGCTCTACATAGAAAGTGCTTCATCCCAAAATGAAAATCTGTCTTGTGCTCATTTATTGTGTTGTGGTCTCTTTTTTTCTAAAGTGGATAATAGGCATTTGGCAAGAAAACCTTCCATATTGATCGTTTGCGCTCTTCAACTCCTTTCTACCTCTTCACCGCACTTTGAATTCAACTCAACTTCTTTCTCTCTCCTCCTCCTCCCTCGCCTCTCACCTCCTCATAGCTCATATCACATTATTCATTTCTTCCTCTCATCCTTCTGACTTCCTTCCCCCCTCTCTCCCACGGCGCTCACCCCTTGTTTATTGATTCTCTAGATTAAGAATTCCTAGGGTGGAGGATTGTAACACACAAGCATCAAATTATTTTGGGGTGTGCTTATTTGCCTTTCCCTTGCATCTATTTGGCCTGTGCCTGTAGACAATTATGCCTACCCAGCCTCAGACTCAGGTGCTAATAATGAAGGACAAATAGAATCATATGTGTAAACTTCCCCCACTGATGAAAATTTATATTAACTTTCTGCCACAGTAAACAGAGCTGCATAGCTACACCCTCCCCGGAGGATTGACAAGATGAATTTGCTCGCTCCTACCCCAGGAAGAAAGCTTGTATAGGAGGGAAAAGTGGTGGTGGCGGTAGGAGGGGCTCGGGGTCTAGCTCCATTGTGTAACCTCACTCTTATTTTTCCACCAACGAAGACAAAACACGGGTCTGTTTTGCCCATCAGAGATAAAGTGTGTGTTTATGTCTGAGAGAGGGAGTTGAAGAGTGCATATGCACCAATGTGTACGTGTCTGCTGAGACGTTGGGAGGCCGTGCCAGCAATAATATGCAAGAGCATGGCCTGCTGTCGTTCACTGCAACCGCTAACATTCACTGACATCCCACCTCCTGCTGTTATCACCATGGATATTCTGTGCAAATACAATGATTCATCTGTTCTAGCATGGGAGAGTAATTGTTTTCAGCTACCTTCAATCTGAACTTTAACACAGAACCCCCAAACTGAGGTGCCTAAATAAAAAAAAAATCTAAAACAAGACTGCCTTGCCACAGTGAAAAAAATGCATTTTGACCATTTTTATCAAGTGGGAAAGACCTGACCATACTTATCACATACAGATGTCATAACTGGTTCGGTTCTTCAGCCATTCTTCTGTCCATTGTCTCAGTGCATCTCTTCCATGGTTCATCACTTCAATTCAATTTACCCCACAACGCCACTATTATCCTGGTGCTCTGTCTCTGCTGGCGGCAGGTCAGTCTTTACTTTGACCTGTGCTTTATCGCTACATTTAGATAAGGTGACAGCAGGCCCATTCAGCAACGCTCTTTATCTACTGCTGCTCTTGGAAGTCCTTTAGAGCCCGACGACTGAGAGCTCCCACAATATACTGTATCACAAAGAGACAGAGAAGAAGAAAAATAGAGAAAGACAGAGAGACAAGACCGGGGAAGGTATTTGAGTGGGTGGAAGAAGGGAGAGGAGAGAGTGTGGTGTGTGTCTGTGTGTGTATGTTTGTTTGAAATGGGCAGTGTATGTGTGAGAGGTCAAGTGTTCTCTTTGCAAAAGTGAAGCTGGCATGAGGTATGAGTGTTCAACTGTGCAGCCCACCCTCCCAACCCTGCAGTCACACAAAAAACACAAATATACACATTCTCTCTCTATTACGCACTCTTTCTCTCTCCTGAAGCGCTTGATTTCCTCTTCAGGTGATTATGATCCCTTTCCTTTTCACAGTTCCAGGCGAGTGGAGGTCACACAGCTGGATGAATACCGGGATATGAAATGCTGCATTTAGGCCAGGCATACCTCATTTGGAAAAGGGGCTGAGCCAAGTGGAAAAACTGGAATTGTGGGATGGGAAGAAGACCTCAATCACTTCTACCTACTTGCTTATAAACAATACATAGCTTACCTGAACACTTTCAAATTGAGTAAGCTTGATATCATAAAGTAACATACTCGAACAAATCTACTGTATATGACAGTATGGCACTATATAAAAAAATGGTGATCTATATGCCTACTGTAGCTATTCTGTGAGCTGTATTTCTGCACAAACTAAGGCTTTCTCATCATTCCGGTCAGCAGATCAGACACGGAATAAAGTTGTTTTCATGGAGCTTGTGTCTGTCTTTGTTGACAAGGCCTTATTAAGAGGCTCCCACTCCAAAAACATGGCCAGAGGCGACTAGCAATCTGACTGTGGCACCAGAGAACAAGCAGCCGTCGTCACCGCGGAAGAGCTTGTTTTGTGCAGAATGCCAATACCAATAGATGCTGTAGAAAAGATGAATGTGCTGACACAAATGCGTGCATACGAGACATGTGCACAAACATAAAGACCAGGGCTATAGTGGTAAATAAAAGGTTGCTGCATCCTGGGTAGGTAAAGTGCATTTAAATGTGTTTACCCTCCATTAAACCACTGATAAAGACACACACAGTGTGTACACGGCACAGACATTTAAACCCTACACAGGAACACAAAACAATGATTAGGAAAAACAGGAAAGCTAAGTGCCACTGTCATCCAGCTATATGCCAACCAAAATTGGGTAAAATAGGGGCTGTTGTTATTTAAAATCCACACTGTTTGTGTGTGCATGTGCACTGACACAAGCAAACCAAGCCTGTGTACCTGCTTAGTGCATGTGTATCTGAATGCATGGTGCATGTGTGCACATCAGATCCTGTCTTGGGGGCTCTGCTGCTGCAGGTCAATAGTATGAGTGTCTGTCTGTCTCGTCCTGCAAAGCTCAGGTTAAGTGCAGAGTCTAATTGTTCCCCTGTTCTGGGGTCGATAAGAGAACACCCTGACCTTAGCTGTAAAAGACCTTACCTCACCCGCTGCCTGGCTAACCCTGAATGTGGCCTGCAGCTGTAGTGACATAACAAAACATATATTTGATATATAACGGGACATTCTCCAGTGTATACTTTTCCCACAATTGTGTTGAGCTTATAGATACTGATTAACACAACTGTCACATTGTCACACAACAGTTTACGGCTTTACATAATGGCCATTACATAGTTTTGTCCTGCCATTAGCCCCCAGTCACCTCAGTGAGGTTTGCTCTCCATTGCAGGTTGTGTATCTTTCAATGAATGCCACACTTCCCCTAAAGATCAACTCAATAAATAGCCACTACATCTGCCTGTGGAAGGGGCCATGGATCACGTTCACTCCCTCTCTCAATCGCTTTGCTTGTGTAACACCTATCTTTTCCTGTGCTCCTCCTCCTTTTCTTCCCTCCACCCGGCATTGTACCTTGGTGGTTGTCTTGTGAATATTCCAATTACAGCGATGTGTGTTTGACCTTTAAGTGAGCTGTAGAAGATATAGTTATCTGCCTTCCACTCTGACACCCAGCGTCTATCAATCAGTGTTCCACCCCACCATCACTACCACCACCCTCACCAGAACAGGCTGCTAGACTGAGCTGGGTCTGGTGAAATGTGTGTGAGTGTGTGTGTGTGTGTGTGTGTGTGTGTGTGTGTGTGTGTGTGTCTGAAAAGTGAGAAAGAAATAGAGATAGGGAGCTATCACGAGCACAGACTGAGACTGGGGTAAGGTACGCAAAGAGGCTTGGAGAGTCCCAGTGATAAAATGTAAAAATGTGTAAGGTTTGTGTGTGAATACATAAATGTATACGACATATACACACAAACACACACACACACACACACACACACACGCACACACACACACACACACACACAGACAAAAGAGGGAGGGAGAGAGAGATGTTAAACATTTTTTTCTTTAATCTGCCACCAGCCTGACTGAGCCTTACTTTTATAAACAAAGCCTTTTCCAACAGCATCCCATATCACGCTTCTAAGAACAAGCTAGCGTAAGCAGAGTCATACTTCTTTAGTTTCATTCTTGTTCCCCGCCCTTTTCCAAAGGGCTGATCTACATCTTTCATTGAATCAAGAATGGAAATTCAAAAGAAATGCTCCTTTTTCAATTTCATGGTGAAGTAGCTCAAGTTAGTGGATGTAATTTCTCCTAACAAGAAAATTTATCACTCTGTCGCACACTTAGTCTGGCTAGAAAAAGGGCCTCCTTTCTGCATTTTTTTTTTGGGCTTTGATAAATGTGCCAAAAGCAGGATCACTCCCTTCATAGCACTCCATACAAGGACAGAACAATTACAGTGGTTATTAAGAAAATAAAACCTCTGGTTGAAATTTGTATGAAAGATAAATGACATATCATTTAGAACTGCAGTGAAGGCATTACAAAATTAAGTCAGGACTAAGCCAAGAGGGGAATGGGGGTTGTTTTACACATATTGTAGGGACCACAACTTGTGACTGGGAGAAATATGTCATGGTACACACACAAGCTTATTAGCACACTACTAACACAAAGAATATGGAAAGAGTGAAAAGAAAAACACGCAGTTTTCAGTGATTTTGAGAGGGAATCTCTCCTCACACATTTCAAACTTGTGCCAACAAAGAAGTATTTCCTCTTTGTGAGAAAAATTCTAGGAAGGACTAACGATGCACAAAAGTCCAATAAATCCATTTGAGGTTTTGTGCAAATTATGATTTTCAGGGTTCACACCGAATTGGATGATGAAGTCCAAACAGGTGGAAAGGAATGCATGAAGAATAGTATCGCTGAAACAATACCACGCATGGCCAAGCCACCAGGCTAATGTATATTTATCATGTAAACTTTTGATAAATGCATACGCAGAAACAATCAAATCTCTGGGTTTCAATTGGAAGATTTTGCACCATGGACTCAAGCGTGAAACCAATATCAGCTTAGTGTCTAGTCAAGCTTGAAGTGCTGCGCCTAGCCCACAAAGCATGTTCTGCATATGCTCATGGGCGTCACTTTTATCAGGGTGGAACAAGCAGCTTTTCAGTGCTATCACTGATCAATTCGTGCGAGTTAAGTCCCACAGTTTGGGTAAATAAGCAGTGGTTAGGTCTTGATCAAGAATGGCAGGCTGTTTGAGCGGGACCATAGGTTGGAGAAAGGCGGTCCTGTCTATCTCTGCTGCTATGGATTCCTAGTGTGACTTCCATCATTAACCTCCCGCTAGAGTACATCTTATTCTCTGTATCTTCCCAAAACAAATGTTCAGTGTATCCTCCAAAAGGACTTGATTGGAAGTGGATTTTTTTAAATTCATAAATCACCTCTCCTTATGCCAAACTGTTTGCTCTAATTCCCTACATTTAAACATACAGCCAATAATGTGTGATATTATTATTACGTTGTAAATGATGACAGCAAAGCGAGGGCCTGACCTTGGCTGATACACAATAAAACCCAGCAGCTTCAGCTCTAAAGCCTGCAGTGAAGAGAGCCAAAGCCAGCGCTAAGTGACATGTCAGTCAGTTCGTCTGTTTGGAGCCTTCAATTCCCCACGGCCTGAGCTTATTTACTGCATTTGTATGAAAAGCTGTGAAGAGGCTCTCTTACATATGTATACAGTGTTTGAAGGCAATGCGTAAAGAGCATCTCCCCTTGCAGCCTGGTAGCGTTACAACTACAAACAACTTGGGAGAAGGATACAGCCATTTATACATTCGAAAATGGGTCAGGAATGAAGGTGATCGGAGCGGAGAGTGTTAACCAGTACAACAACAACAAAAACTGTGCTGATAGCTGGAATCTGTTAGCTGAGATTTTGGGCGCCTTAGAGAAAGAGCACCGGTGACATTAAAGATGCTACTACTTTTTGCTAGTCATCTTCGTAACCAGATTCAAAGTCATTTTAATATTAGTTAGAGAAGGGGTGGGGGATACACACAACAAACCATCAGGCATGCGTTTCAGAGTCTGATTTGTTACTATTCATGGCTAAAGCGGAGAGGAACTGTAATACTAGACATGCTTGTTAAATTCACAACACTCCAAAGCTGCCTTCTAGCAAATCCTGTCTTTTGGTTGTCAGCTTAAGACAGCCCGGCATATGCATATGTAGGATTTTTAAGCTCTGTTAAATGGATAGCGGTGTCGTGGCCTATCAAATGACTATAAGCCACTTGCCTTTTTTGGGGGGGAAGGGAACCATTTACAGAAAAAGCAGACAGCAATGCGTTACCCTGTATGCATTGGAAAGCACCCCCCCCCTCCACACGTGTTTTCTCTATCCTCCTGTTAACTCCACATTAGAGGAAAACAGAGCCATTTACATGTGTATTTTCAGGCTGCGGGTGACAGTAACACTCCACCCCGCCATATTAACGACTGGTACTCTGTTTAAGCCAATGACAGGGGAGTGGCAACAAACAATGACAGAATGCCCGTTTTCGATTGTGAGGCCACGAAAGATGATACACCATTCACCACCAAGGCAGTTCGCAAATAAATTATTGCGGAGGGTATTGAGCTGGAGCAATTGCTCAGTCCACTCATGGTATGTGCCTATGTGCGAGTGTGTGTTTGTATGAGTGTGTATGCATGTCTGTATATGTGTTTGTGTGAGTGGCCTTATAGATCCAGTGCCATTTATTTCCCAGAGCTGGAGCGGGGCAGTAAAAGGAAATGAGTTGTGAAGTGGCCATTGATCCTGGCCTGCACTAGGTTGGCTGGAGACTGCAGGACTATTGGTGCTACTGAATGGCTGCCTCTTATTTACACTGAGGTGGTTAACCCTGACCCAGTTCATTTATCACTGGGCTAATGCGCTACACAGGAAAGAATGTCTCAGGTCAAACAAAAGGCCTGATCCAGATTGAATGATGTCAACTGGCTTCCTTTATTTGCATTCACTATTAAAATATATGAAAATGTGAATGTACGTACATGTGTGTTAAATTTAATGTCATATGAGCAACAACAACAAAAAAGTTTCTCACAGCAAGTGACCTCTGTGGCATTGATCTAATATCCTGTAAACACACAAATGCACATGCACACACACACACACACACACACACACACACACACACACACACACACACACACACACACACACACACACACACACACACACACACACACACACACACACACACGGTGTGATCTGTCTTTTTCAATCTATGCTGCCCCTAGACCTGTAGACCACACTGCCTACTCCACAGCTCCCAACTGCTTGAGCATAAAATAGCCATAACTGTTTATTTCCAGCACATTTCACTCTGTCTATATCTCTCATCCTCTCTTCTCAATTCCTACATTGCTCGCTCGCTCTGTCCCTTTCTCCTCGTCTCTCTTTCAAGCCTTGCAGCTTGACATTTGGCCATGCTCTCAGGGGACTCCTGTGCGAAATGGAGTTACTGGGAGAGCGCCACTGTACATTCCAGAAGGCTGCATGTAACGTGTCTTAAACATAGATGGACAGCACACGTTTCAAGGAGTTGAAGAATGAGACAGAAGGGGAAAAAAGGTAGAGACGGAGGAAGAAGTTGCGTCTCGATAGATAATAGAATAATACTGTGTTTTGTCTGGGGAAGGGTGAGCAAACAGTAGCTATGCTGTCATTCACACTCTATATCTTTAGTGTCATCGCAAAGGGGGGAACTACAGGCCTATATATCACAGGCCTGTATGTACTATCCTGTAGGGACTGTCTGCCGATAGCCAGGCTTGAAATAAAAAAGAAGGATGGCTTTCATTGTAAATAAGTCAGACACAAGGATTGCCAGGGAAGAGCTGTCTTTTCACTGAACGGGGAAATAATTTTACAAAGACATACAGTACATGCTGCTTCCCTAATGCTTCTCTAGCCTTTACAGAAAAGCCTTATCTTCACACGGATGATGACGGTTAACAAAAGGCTCCTTTATGAAATCGTTCATATTTCTGCAGAGGTCTGTCTCCTGTCCTGAGAGGTGATTGATGCATCAGGCCAGGGCCAGTGTCTTATTTACACAGTTGAGTGGGGCAATCTCAGGCCTGAAAGATAAACCTAATGAGCTCCTTTGTGTAAGGGTGCAAATGAGAGACACCATCCTCCCTCCCTCCTCCATCCAAAGGGATAGTCTGGGTGATTAGGCCTTTAAATTATGCTCAAGGGCAAAGCCCAGATTTGCATCTTAGGTGTGTGTGTGTGTGTGTGTGTGTGTGTGTGTGTGTGTGTGTCTTCTCAAATACAGTATGGAGAGAAAGACAGAGAGGCAGGTGAAGGGCAAAAAGAGAAAGATGCTTGAGGCTGAGGTTTGTGAGAGGTGATGGTAAACATTGTGTGTCAGTATTTAACACTACACTAAACAACAAACTTGAGTTGTTATAAGAGGGAGGTGAGCTCACGTGTCTGTCAAATTAGCGTGCACACACACACACACACACACACACACACACACACACACACACACACACACACACACACACACACACACACACACACACACACACCTTTGTCTGTGGGGTAACTTTCTCCCTAATGACTTTCATTTTGGGGAGAATTTCATTTGCCCCTAAACCCTAAATATTACCCATCACTTGCTGTCAGATTTCTCATCCCTTCTATTTCCTCCAGCTAAACAGCTAGGAAGGCAGGTTAATTGCTGTCACTCTCAAGTTGGACCACTGCCTAGCTCTCGTGTAGCGACAGGGTAGCCTGGAAGTAAGATGGCACCTTGGCGCACTTATTGTAATTTATGTCAAAATGCTGCAGTCATTTAAATGAGTTTGGATAGTTTGCATTTTGCTGCATCATGTGCCTCAGGAAAACACTGAAATGCATACCTAACCAGTTTACCAACACGTCAACCTCTACAAGTGTCTTGTAAACTGCATTTTAGTGCAGAAGTAAATACATTACAGTCCTCAGAAACAAACATCTCACATGCAAATAAAAAGTAAAACACAAAAATAGTTTCATGAAATGACAGGTATAAACAACTAAAAGCAAAAGAAAATGTAATGTATAATTTGGGACAAAAGATTTGAATCCGTAAAGCAACCATTTTCCATGTCTGAGTTTAATGAGTCAGTGATCTGGATGAGTAGTAGGTTGTAGTGACAGAAGTTTGTCCCCATAGCTACCCAGAGGTCTTTGGTTAAAACGACTGACCCCGGCCATAATAGATGAGCCGGAGTCTCCATCTTGCTCTGAATATCAGTACACTCCGTACAGTAGTGAGACCATCTAGAGGGGCGGCAATTGTCCTGAGTATTGGCTCATCAATCCAACTGATCACCCTGGCAGGATGATGTCTACAGACCACTGTAATCAACTAACAGCCTCATTATGGGACAATATGCTATAGATCCAAAGATCAATGCATAGCTCTCATGTACATACATAGCAGCATATAATATTAAAACTACAAGATACGACTACAGCCAATGATAAATTGATTGGTAATGTGAACTCAGCACATTTTTTTTTTAACATGGGAGCTTTTATAGTGATCATTTTAGCATAGTAATTAGGGCTGAGCAACATTTATCATTTGCTCTGATACATATCTGCAGCTGGCAAATTGCAATCAGATACAGTGGGTATCTAATCTGTGATCTCAAATCAAATTAGGTCTATTTAGACAACCTTGGGAATGGGGTGATGAAACCCTGACAGAAATTAGGGGGCTGGAAATTCAATTGTGACACAATGGTTATCATTCAGATACATGGATAACCAAGTGTGTGTCTTTCCCATTGAACGCAATACCTGTATAAACAACAATACAGATTGTATACAGGATTTGCAATAAAATAAAATCAAGAGAAAAAACAAAACAAGTGCATTATTTGTCTTGAGGAAAAAAACTCAACTATCAATATTTGAATATGGAAAAATTGCTCCTGTGTAACTTAGTCCTGATCTGTGTCCTATAAGCCTTTGGCCGAATCTGAGGCGACGAGACCTTAAGATGCTGCTTTTCTAATTATAGCTGCAGGTGGTATTTTGGAGCTGCTAGGTAATGGCAGAACCCACAGGGACAGTGGAGAATTCATCAGTGCTTATTATTAATCATCCCCCCAGCAGTGTGATGAGAGACTGGAGCTTCTATACCCACTGGACCACTCAATGTCATTCCAAATATGGGTGGAAAATTACACCCAACAGCCTTGCTTCAAAATGGACTCAGAGCAGACGTGGAGTGGAATTTTTTAGCTGCACACAGGTGCAAAAAAGAAAGAAAAGTGCAAGCATGGATGGACGCATGCATAAATGACCACACAAATGCATGCTTCATACACACACTTGGACACTGTCATTCACTTATACACACCTGCCAACATCCCCTTCTGCAGATGAGCACACTAACAACTGCAAAATACCACAGCTCTGTGCTAACAAATGCATAAAAGAAAAACTCCATCTTTCGTCGGACTGCGCTCTCTCTCCAAAGAGATGCAGTGTGAGCGCGCCACAGGAAGTGTGTGTGAAGTTAACAGCACAGGGCCCCTGTTTTAAAAAGCCTCCAGAGACCTGTTAGCTGGACTGCTCATTTCAATGTGTCTGTCTCTGGGTTGGGAGAAGGCTTGGGCTGGCCTCTTTACAAGGCACACACTGTCATACAACCCCCCCCAACCCCACCCACCCACCACTACAAGCTCTTAGCTGTACGTCCATCTCAGAGACTTAACTAGACACTTTATGCTTACGTCGCTTTTCTCTCGGAGTGCCTTTTTTTTTACGGCACAGCTTCGTTAACATTTACATACACACATTCACATTTCTCTGCTTATGTTAGTTATAATATACTAAGATTAGTCTAACTAAGTGTTTAAATGTAGGCAATTTCATTAAGATACAATTTAAAAAAAATATTGCAATATTAAAAAAAAAAAAAAAAACACTAAAATAAAATGTAAAATATAAAATATATAAAAATTACGATTTTTACAGAACAAATTCTCTCTTCTTTCTAGGGCAATATAATGCATGACAGTGGTGTCCTATGGTACAACAGTTGAACAGTATTTTCTTATCGTGCTCTCTATCTCTTTCTATTTTACCCTCTATCTGCAGAGTATCAACACAGATAGAAAGCAGTCCTATACCCAACACCTTCAAATGTAAAAGAGTGATGACTGAGAAAGGGAGAGAATTGACCCCAATCAGGTGTGTGTGTGTGTGTGTGTGTAGGAAGAGTGGCAGAGTGGTGATAAATGGGGGGTTAGGCCACAGCGCTATAATGCCACTGCAGCCACCAGCAGGACCACTGGGGTTGCGCTGTGGATGGAGGATGGGTGTTGAGTTGGAATGGGGTGGAGGAGGTGGCGTTTGGGGGGGAACCTGCAGGACATGCTTCATTTTGCTACACCAAATACCCCCTCTCTGCACACATACAGATGCAGACACACAGAAACAAGTCTCATCTATTGTATTGCCCTAACCAAACTGACCACAGGCTTTCAGCTGCCTCCAAAAGTGCACACGCACGCCCGCGCGCGCACCACACACACACACACACACACACACACACACACACACACACACACGCACACACACACACGAAAATTCCCATCAAACAAAAAGGACAGCACGCATCATTACAAACCCGCGGCGGTGTCCCCCATCCACCCCAAAGCATGGCCCTCTGACCTCATCTCCCACTGCTCTTTTGGCAAACTGTCAAAGCCATCATTCACCGTGAAAAGACACGAGAGACACTTGACTCCTTTACTCTGCTGGCGACTGACTTTCACAACTCCTGCCCCCCAACCACTACCTCCTACACCCCCCCTGCAGTTTATTCACCACACAACTTGCTCTGACTAAGAAGAATAGAGCCAGTACAATACAACATGGATATGAAAAAGGAAGAGTTAAATAGACTAAAAACGGAGCAACAGATATTAGTTGGTGGTGCCTTTAACCTAAAATAATTCAGTTAAAACAAAACAATGAATAACCAACAGAAGGGAACAATATTATCAAGTGAGTCAGAGAGGGAATGATCTCAAAGCGTGGTCTAAATCTAAATGACATCTAGTTGAGGGAAAGTGAGACAGAGAGACTGCATGCAAATTAGTCTTTCCAAAGTGTCCCGGGCAAAGGTTTCTCTGGCGCTGTTGGGACTGTGGTTAGAGCGCCTGCATCTGTGTGAGCCTCCAACTAGTGCCGAGTTAGGAGGCCCTCTGGTGGATACAGCGCTGCCATGACATACACACACGCACATACACACTACTGAAACTGGTCGGTACGATGCTCCGACGCACACATTCTTTCCCTTTCTCGGTCTATCTCTTGTGCACACTCACTGACACACACACACACACACACACACACACACTCTCTAACTCTCACATGACTTCACATTGCTGCAACGAGCTCTCTATAAATATACATAAAAAAAATACACACACACACATATATATATAGCCAACAAAAACATCATTGCAAAACATTTTCATCACTCTACAGGCAACAGCTTCAGGCAAAACATGCCGACAGCACAACAAACTACTGAGAAAATTTACTAACAACACAAACAGCCGATTAGATAAACAAGTTTTTTTTTTTTACTAAAAAACATACACAATATAAAAAATACAACATATTTCATTGTGCCTCCTGTCTGTGTAGAAAACCCCAGCGCTGCCTGAGCAGAGAGCAGAGTGGGAGAGCGAGGGGAAGAGAGAGAGCGGCAGAGAGACGAGACGGGGGAGAAACACAACTTACCTGCTGTTGTTGCAGATGCAGCAGCTCGACTGTGCTTACTTCGCTGCTCGTGTCACCAGCGCTTGATCTCCCATCTCTACTGCCAGCCTCTAATTGGCTGCTGCTTAGGGTGCTCATTCCATTTTGACTCATTGAACTGTTGCTTATTGTCTCTGTGGCCGACTCCTGCATCATCATGATTTAAAACCTAGAAGTGATTAAGAGGCACCGGTTAGGGCTCTTCTTGTTACAATTCCCCCCTTTTTCCCTCCTTTTTTTTTTTTTTTTTTTACGCTTCCATTATCAAGCCCTCAGTCCCCCTCTGCAAATTAAAGCATTTAAAGAAGAGGGAGGGGGGATGCAGGAGGAGCAATTATGCATTCATTGTGTAAATGAAGCAATACAAAGAGATGCACGTCCTGGTGCTATTTAAAAAAATGGGAGGGGTACCTAAATGTGGCAAATGTTTTTATCCACAAGATTTAGGCATAAATCTAAGCATCTGGCTTTAAGAAAAAAGTTGTATTCTTTTTGTCTTCATTATTATTAATAAAAAACATTTGTAGGAAATTAAGATAAAAAATATGCTTGAACAAATATGCCAGTCTCAAATGAGCATATGCTTAATTCTTAATATCTCCCTCACACTTCAGGACAGCCAGGCAACACAGACAAAAAAACAGAAGCACGGCACTACTATAATATTTGACGTGTTGAAGCTGTCAGTCTTTTAGTGTGTCGCATCTGAATGAAGTTGGCTAATGACGCAAAGCTAATCATGCAAAATTAAAATTTGGTGGCGGGGAGGAGGGAGGAGGCACCAAATCACATGGTGCAGGGCTGGTGATGAACACTATAATGGGTTTGTCATCCGTGCTGTGGCAAAATAAAATCTGCCACACAGGCTTCCATGGAGACACGATGCTCATATGTCACTCATTGGCTTGATTCCTTTCGCCCCTATTCTTTAACCAAACGTTATATATTCATTTATTTCGGATATATAAAAATAAAAAAAATAAAAACACAATTTAACCAAGCTGCAATCAAACTTTGTGGTGGGAGATCTACAATACAAGATAACAATTTTAACAATAAATATAGGTTATTGAATTCATTCTCTTGGCACCTATTAGATATGTAAAAGTGGTGAAAGAGAGAGGAAAAAAGGAGGAAAGAAAAGGAAAAAATCCTATCACGAATATCACTAATGATTGTGCTAAAAACAGCATAAATTATGCATATTACCTCCTCTCTCTCCAGTAATAAATGTTTTATCATTTTCCCCTGCATTTAATGCTGTGTACCTTCACTGGGGCAGAGAGAAGCCGACATTCTCACAATAAATAAAAAGACACTCAAAGGCTCAAAATGCACTCCAGAATCAGGGAGTTTACGCTGTCTGTATTTAGAAAAAAAATGCTCTCTAATATTTAAAATTAAAATTTGAGACAACGAACATTTAAAGGATAAAAAAAAAGGAGAGGAAGTTTGCTTTCAAAGGTTGCGTAGCACGTCATTACTTATTTAACATTAGTTTTGCCACTTTCATATATAAAAACACAGTTTTAGGGTGCAAGAGCAACCCACTGCCAGATAATCCACATCCATGCAATATAAGAGGGTCATGATTATGATTGTGTGTGTGCATGTGTTTTTGTGAGCATATGTGCCCAGCCCACATGGGTACCGTGTTTATTCTTTGACCAGTAAATACCGTTTTAATAGAAGTGTGTATAAACGTCCTTCCGTGTGTGTGTGTGTGTGTGTGTGTGTGTGTGTGTGTGTGTGTGTGTGTGTGTGTGTGTGTTTGACGAGGGGCAGATACAGGACAGGCCTTAAAGGATGTCCACAGCCAGGATAAACAGGACCAGCACGGGGCGAGAACAACGGCGGGCGCTTACACAGAGCAGGCGGCAGCGGCCCAGGACACAAGTAAATAGGGGAGGCCACAGACCGGATAAGGCCGCCGGTCCGGCATGGCCACCGGCCCACTAATGGAGAGACCCGCACAGAAAAAGACAGGGGGGGGAAAAAAAAAAAAAAAAAAAAAAACGTGGGTGAGGAGAAGAGAAAATATGAGAGAAGAGAGTGAAGAGAGAGAGAAAAGGAAAGTGAGTGGGAGGGAGGAAGGTGGTGGTGGAGGGGAAAGACTGGCACAATGTGACATCCAATCCGGTGATGAATCTCAGCATAAGAAACTCAAGGCTGCAGCCAGGATCAGCCAGCTAATAAGTATTCAAATTAGGCATAAATTTTACATGCCCAATGTTTAAAATATTCAGAGAAAGACTGTCTGATTGCCTTTACTACAATTTTATGAACATTCTAATGGAGCCTGGATCTCTCTTTTTTTCCTTCTTTCTTTGACCGGCGATGGATGTTCAGAAAACTTGAAGATATATGAGATAAGGAAATAAGGATTTTTAATAACATATGAATGCAATGCAAACTACTACGGAACTCCAAGGAAAATTGCTACTTTGATATTAACAAACCAATCAAATTTGCTTTTAATGTGATTACTGATGTATTAAACATTAATATCATAAAAAGAAAAATGGATACAAATAAGAAATTAGGGATCATAGCTTGAGTAAAAAAAAGAAAAAAATAGAAAAAATATGCAGCATAATTTGAATTTAATACACAAACAATAAAAGCCCAACAACCGGCTTGATCTCAGAGCCATAATCTTCTCACCCTCCTCCAAAATAAAATCTGTGCAATATGTCTAACTGCAACATAATGATAATGCAGATATATGCAAAGTATATTCGCAGAGATCAGATGGTGCTTTAACCTTAATGACAGCGGTGAGATAAATTAATTAGCCATCTAAAGGCGGCATTCAAATCTGCCAATTAGAATGTCAATTAGAAACACAGCCAGGCTGCAATGATGAGCGGGCTACTGAGCTGTGGATCTGACTGTGGGGGTGATGGAACTGTCACACACACACACACACACACACACACGACAGATAGTGACAATGCTCGGCACCTGAGGGTGTGACTATATGCATGCGTGTATCTACATTTGTGTGTGCCTACCACAGGTCCACCATGCCTTGTACCCTCTCCCTGAGGGATACTAGCTCTGACCCTGGCTCAGTTTGTCCTAAACCAACTGGGTCGGAAGGAGCCATGCCACCCCCCTAGCTACAATATCGACTGGGGCCCTGGCTCTGATCTGCGGCGGTGCAGGCAGCTTTAATGCCGCATGAGCGAGGCTGCTGGCTTGCCCGCACGTGTGTGTTTGACATCCTATAAATTGCCGGTGTCCTGCGTTTCAACACACCCGCTATTTGATGCTATTTCCTCAAGCCATAATCTTCCAATGAGGGAGAACCTAGACCACTTATTATCATGATCGGAAACAGAGAGGAAGGCTGTTATTGCCCTGGTAATACGCTGGTAATTCTGTAGATGTATAGCTTTGGGAAAGAAGATGATAGTGATACTAAGTGTTTAGGTTGTGGGGTGGTGCAAAGATAGTGAGAGACCGAGATAACTCTGCACTCTCCAAATTTACTGTCGTCAACGATCGCTGATGGCTCCCAACATTTCTATTAAGGTGGAGGCTCAACAGAAAGAAAGGCATTTCCTGATGAAGCAAAGATAGACACAAGACAGACACTTTATTTGCAAAGCTTTAGACCAACTCCAGCTTTTGTCTCATTTCTTGTGCAACCATAGCCTTGCTTGCTATTCCTCTTCAGCTTGAGCAAATATTTACTCTCGAATCTTGCACTACGCAAATCTGTCTCTTCCATCAGGTACAGAATCTGATAAAGGGTCCTGACGACGCATTGGCCCAGAGATTGGGAGAATTTCTTCCGAGAAGTGACACAACAAAGGTGTAGGGAGAATTGAGCCTTTCATTGCCTCATGCACACACACTCTCGCGATCTTTCGCACATACACACAAACACGCACCTATCATTAAAGGGGAAAGAAGCAGCCCTCCATCTTTGTTTGCGAGCTCTAAAAGCCCTTAATGTAGCCTCATTACCTGGCCTGTCTCCCGCTCTATCATGTGCAGTAAACACACACTATGACACTGGCCATCCATCTAGTGGGAATACACAGCTGTCTGCTGTGCTCCAACACTGTCTGGGGAACACGGGAGAATTTAACACACACACACACACACACACACACACACACACACACACACACACACACACACACACACACACACACACACACACACACACACACACACACACACACACAACGTAGTCAACAAACAGCGGGCTTGACACTGGTTTTCGTTCGAAATCTCTGGCCTATCCATTTTAAGTGTGAGGATGTTCTCCACTGTGTCTATCTAGAACACTGATCCATACCCTCATTTTATATGCATGAGTTGCAAAAAATATTTTCATCAAGACAAAAAAGAAAGGAAGAAAAAAAAAAAAAAAAAAAAAACTATAAATCTGTGATCCCAGATGTCCGTTCATTATCAGTTCACATTTCAGGTGGCTTGCTGGAATTCTTTTGGTTTGTGAGATCAAAATAAAAAATAAATAATAGAAATTACATTTCACAGTCTGCTGACTCCTCACAGCTCTCTGATCAAGTCGAGATATGGTTACCATTTAAAATAATCACAGATTCTGTGCTTGAGTGAAATTAATTCATCATTGCCATAAGTTACTATGCATACAAAATAAAGAAGTAACTGGGCAAGGGCAAGGGCTCACATATTCAACACTTCAGATTGCTTAATAAATCAAAATGCCTGACGTGCTGACAAAAAAAAAAAAATCGGTGCTTAAAACCCATTGCATTTCTAAATGATAAATGTAATCTAAGACCAAATAACGGAGAGCAAAGAAGTTTAAAATAACTTAATCAGATTGCATAAATGTCTGCAAGGCATAGCATAAATCAATGCCTTCAAAGAATCTTTAATTATGATCATATGCTTATTTGTACTTGGGTGTGCACGGTATTTTTTTCTTGGTTGCAAGTTGTCACTGCAGAGGGAGACCACAAGCAGTTTATTACAGCCTTCAGCTACAAGCTGGGAGTTTGGAGTCGCAGATGGAAAAACGACCACTTGGAGAGCTACGTTCGACAAAACCCAGTCCCCCGGATTAAGTGAGGCAAGCCAGGCTGCCGTGCCTTAGAATTAAAAGCTTCCTTTTTGGCACTAAAGGGCCACCATAAAGGAGCATTAATGACTACTTCTTATAAACCTGTGTATGGTAATGGTTTCTGCTCTCAGATAGAGGAATTTCAAAAGTGTTTCACCGGTGAATGAAGATTGCTTTGGAAAAAAGGGGGCTGAAGAAATCATATTTACAACATCAGGAGTGGGGCCAAATGAAAAGAGATGAATATGAATAATGGACTTTGCTTTTTTCGGGATTAATATTATTCAAAGCAACAGAATCAAATGTGGTTATCTCCTGTCCAATGAGCCCTACATTGAGAAAACCTCAGTCATATTTCAATTCTTCATTTGAGCTGACAATAAATCGTAGTTCTGTGATAGGAGACATTCAGTCAAGAATGTTCAGAACTTAATTCTCTTCTATTTACAATAAGGAGATGAGACAGAATAAGATAAAAGACAGACTATTTGCCACAGTGTGTAAGTGTCCCTGAATGGAGTGTGAGTGTGTGTCAGAGTCAGTGTTTGTGGAGTACAGAAAAGCAAAAAAATGACAAAGAAAACCAGAGGAAAGGGTGTGAAGTGCGTGTTCAATTGTACGGTCTTCACAATGTCTTCTTAGAATCAAATGCAAGAGGCACTCATGAATAGTGTGCATGATAGTATGTTAATACAAATTCATTTTATATGAATACAACCAGCTCTGAAAAATGACAATGGCAAAACAGTTATTGTACATGGGCTAGCCAATTACTAATAATAATAAAATAGAAAAGGGTATGGTATGGTAGGCTAACATGAAAATGTTAAATTAAAATCAACAATGAATCACTCAGTAAAAAAGTGGAGAAATATTATAAGAGGAAATATAATTTACAGTTTATCAATTTCCTTTTCCTGCAAAAAACACCACTGCAGCAATAAATGCACACTTCTTAAATATATTGCTGTAGCGCAGCACACCCCGCGCAGAAAGAGTAAAAGAGGAGGAGAGAAACTAGTTCTCTCCTGTATTTAGGCTCGTCCCATATCATTTACACGTTACCCATCAGGCACCTCATTCTGCTGAAGCAGGAGACAGCCCCGCCGCTGTGGCAGAGGAAGACAGTGACGAAAGCTGATCAGTCTGCACTCATTTGCATATTTGCCAATTCCATTAATTAACTCGGCCCACCTAATCAGGGCTAATTGACCTATAAAGAGGGGAGGCCTCATTGTCTCGTCCAATCATCTTTACCAAGAGTAGAGGAGGTGCGCCGGTGAATGCAGGGTACTTCCGACCTCACTGTATTTATAGACCTCACGCGTGGAAGTATTCCACTCAGAAAAGACCTTTTATTCTCTACCTGAGCGATCAGGACTGAGCTGCTTTGACATGGAGCAAGAGTTGGAAAACAAAAAGGAGAAAATGGACAAATTCTTTACACTGGTCTGGTGCCTTGTCGAGGGGAGAAAAATCGGAGGAACTAATGACAGTTGGATGGCCTGACTCTCCGGTCCTCTCCACAGCGCGGCAGATCCAGCGGACAGGCGCAGGGAGCAAGCCACGGCCGGCACAGCTACAGAGACATAGCTCATTGTGACGTTTCCAGTTATTGCTGGTTGATTAGGGCCATTATGTCTCCAGCTCTGATTTATGTTGTCATTCCCCCTCAGCAGTCCTGCATCGATAGATCTTAATGAATTGGTAAATAAGGGTGAAGATTGCAGTTGACAACACCGCAACATTCCTCATTCATACCAGACAAGATTTATGTAACCAATTAGGAGCATAACGGGGGTACTGGTCAGGAGAAAAATAATCTTTCCACAGGAAAATTACCAAAGTCTAACCCACGACAAAATAGATAATGGGCAGTCTTTAACACCGGCTTAGTCACACTTTCTCCATGCCCAGTTGGGGACTTTAAAACTGCTCGGAAGAAAGGATCGCCCTTGCTCCTCTTAGGATTAAGAAATTGATTTTACAAAAATATGCAGAGACTGGTTGACAGTGTGTACTGCCTGACAGCTCGGCTGCACCTCTCCGTTTTGAAAACACACCCGGCTATTCAAGCCACATCTGAATAACGTCCACACCAAGGATGATGATGGAATCAACAGATTAAAAATTAAGCCCTTGCCAACAAAGCACCACTTTGATATGGAAATATTAAATTCAAGAAGCCACTCTCCCCCCCCCCCACCTCCCTCAACAATCCAAAACACGCCCAATGAAAATGTGAAGGGGCGTGCATCTGTGTGTGGTGGGGGCACACAAATCAATTGTACACTTACTGTTTGATACATTGACTAATAAATAATCATTAGCATTTTTTAATAGTCTCATATTTCCATTATTTAATTTCTCTACACTGCAGTTTTAGGAATCTGTTAGCAGACAAATAAAGGCCTCTTTGTCATTAAAAAAAACTCAGATAAAAGTGCTGATCATCAATAGCCAGCGACAGGCCAGGAAGACCCATAGGGCAGGAGTGAACAGAGCTGGAAAATTAAAGCAGAGTGATACGGGAGCTGGCTCCTTTCAGCCTCTCTCCCTTCAAGCACATGCAAATGAGGCCGTGCTGCTTAACTGCATCATTTATGTGGATAATAGCGGCATCATCATTACGGGAACTCAAATTAAATTACATCACAATTAGCATAACAAAGTGATTGGTTAAACTTTCAAAACAAATAACGCGACTCTGCTAATGAACAGTGTTAATTGGCCAGTGTGCATTCTAAATAAAACATGTAGGTAAACATGTGTTTTAGTTAAACAATTTTACAATTCAGTTCCCTCTTCTTATTTTTCACAAAATGAGGACAGACGTGGAAAGAAGTGAGAAAAAAACAAAACAGAAAAAGAAGACTCAAAACGGAATATTGCCAGGGGGATTTGTAAGCTGAAATATAAAATGTGTAGCATTTAATTTTATTGCGCTAAAGAACCTATTATATGCCAGACTCTGGAGAACAATGTAAATTATCTGCCTTCAAAATGGAGTTTGGCCAATTCTCCATGTGAACTAATCACATAGCTCATTATGCATTAGGGTATTAAATTATGAAGAGGAGTCCCTTTCGCATTCCTGCACAAAGCCCTATGAAATGTTAATAATATGCCCACAATAGCCCAATAGCCTTGCTCACCCTCATCAATATTTAAGTAAACAAATTATCCCACTTGTCTTCGATAAAGATAATTAGTGCTTCACCGATTATCAGTCTTGTGACCTCTCTCCTCTTCAAACTACAACATCTGCTCCAAAGATTTTTTTTCTACACCAAGAGATAGGAGAAAAACAAATAAGTCAAACTTCAAGTAAAAGCTTTGCCCTCTCAAAACACACATCTGCAACTGATAAATATTGGATTGTTATTAGCTTATGAAAGGTTATACAGTGGATGTGCCCTTTCATTATGTTTAACCGTAGTAGTGAATCTCTGTCCTCTTGATTTTAATGATCAATGGTTAGCATAGAAAGCAAGTAGCAACATCTGAAAAGAGCACAAAATACCACAGCAAGTGAGTTCACACATGCATACACTCATACAAACACACAAACACAAAGCCACATCAGTGCACACACTCACTCATACGCACGCACACGCGCACACACACACACACACACACACACACTGAGCCATTCATCAGCACTAATTAAGCAGCAGATTAACAGAGCCTGCAGACCAAGGCTGCACAGTTACACAGTGGGACGACCAGCGGGGAAGGCAGGAGACACAGCCCGGCGATAAAACACAACCGTTAAACACAGCCAAGAGGTTGGAGTCGACTACGGATGACACAGGATTGACGGGTGGATGGATGGATAGATGATAGATGGATGGACAGAGTCTGCCTGACTTTTTTTTTTGTCTTTTTTTTTTTTTTTACCTGAAGGTGAGGAGTGCCAGAGAGCTTGACCAGGGAACAGAGTGCTTGCCTCTGCCACCGCCGAGGGTGTCTAGCAGCAACGGCCGCAAGTCGACTGGTGTCACCCCGTGGAGAGGCAACACTATCTGTGTCATCACTTCAGCCGTGTTTATGGGGGATGGCATCATAAACAAGACAGCCATATCCCCCCCCCCCCTCCCCCCAAGCCACCACCCAGCCCCCGCCCCAGTTCCCCATGCTCACTCTCTGCTCTCCCTCACTCGCCACCTCACCACCACCACCGTGCCATTCATGCATACTTAAATCACCCTCGCCCCATTAAAAAAAAGAAAGCCCAGACGCTTCTCCTGACAATTATTCTATCATTTCCAGTTGTCACCGGGGCAATTACCGACCGGGGCCCCCTGTGCGGGTCGTACATGCAGGCCTGATAGGAAAGGCTAGAGTTCGGGGAAAGAAGGAAAAGAGTGAGAGAGGGGACAGCAGAGGGAGAGTGTGTGTGTGAGTGCGTATGTGTGTGAGCATGAGTGTGAATGGAAGGGGGTGGGGGGGGTGGGGGGTGGGGGGGAGAGTAGTGTACAAAATGGAAATTTATGACAGAGACACGGCGGCTTCTTTTTCTCTCTACATTGGAAATAATTACACCATCATTTCTTATGCCTGCCGCTGATGAAATATATCACAATTACTGGAAAACACTACTTATCATTTCATTCCCCATTTTACTGAAAGTGGTAGACGAGGCAATTGTTAGTTAGATCTCTATTTTCCTGTCATTTAATTTAGGGAATGACCTTCAAATCTGATCATATTTATTTATATTAACTTACTTTTTACAAGTATAAAGAAAAAAGAAAAATTCTGTGCATTTGGGTGCAAATGTGTAAGAGCATGTGTGTGTGCGTAAGGTAGACCGTGTGTGTGGGTGGATCCTGTGTGTGAATGAGAGAGTGTGTGTGCGAGGGGATCTTCACACGGGAAGGGCTGTGACTACTTGCAGGATGCTCGCCGCCTCTCCCCTTGCACATCGGCTGCATGCTTACCGGGCAGCTCGCACTGCTTTTGCTCTAATCGCAAATCTGCTTCTCTGAACACTCCGTTTCTCTCTCTCTCTCCCTCTCTCTCTCTCGTGAAAGTGCACGCACACACACACACACACACACACACACACACACACACACACACACACACACACACACACAAAACAAACTCTTACAGACAACCTGCCCGACTGGCTCTCTACTCTGCTCTATGTACCCGGCATCGCTAAGACGAGAGGGAAACAGAGACAGACGAAGGGCTGGAGGACGCCGCGGCAAGAAGTGAGTTTGCGCTAAGGTATGTGTGTCTGGCTTTATTCTAGCACAGTTCAGTGATTTTCTTTTCAGCTCTGATTGTGTGCATGTCAAATTGTGTGTGTGTGTGTGTGTGTGTGTGTGTGTGTGTGTGTGTGTAGATGTAAAGAGTCTGAATGGGATTAGTGAACGGCTCAGTGGCAGTCGGTAGCCTCCACACCGCGCTCTGGCAAAGAGTGTATAGGGCTCTTAAAAACAATTAGCCATATCACATCCATGCGTTACCAAGTAAAATGCTATCACAAAGCACTGCTACGGTACCACAAGTACACATCCAAACAAAGTCATAAATAGACAGCAAAAGAGAGAGGGAGAGAGTGACAGATACAATGACCTACCTTTAAAACAATAAGCGAGAAATCCACTCGCTCCGGTAAAAAGCATTTGAAGAAGTATTCTCAGAAGCCTGGAAGCATTAGTGTGTATCAAAAAAGAAGAGAAGGGGAAAATGCCACTAGTAGAAATCAGAGCATCAAAAGTGGGGAAAAAAAGGTGGAAAAAAGTAAAGAGAAGCTAGCTGACGCTTACTGTCAAAGGCATCAGCAGAGAAGTATTTACAGCGGTATTTACAGTAGTGCGAGGGGAGAGCACCTCTGCCTGGTCACGTCTGAGAGACAGTTGCCGTTTCAGTGCTGCCTAATTAAAACAAGTCAGGCAGCCCCACTGGATTGTTTTGACGCCTGAGGACCAATAGTACACAAAAACCAGTGGCTTGATCGGTGGGGTACGGGGGCTGGTCGTGGGGAGCGGAGAGGTGGGGGCCGAGGGTGGCGAGAGTTGGCAAAGGAATGGTGAGGGGGGTGTAACTGTGTGTGTGTGTGTGTGTGTGTGTGTGTGTGTGTGTGTGTGTGTGTGTGTGTATGTATATGTATGGGGGGGGGGGTTCAGAATAGGCGTTTTGTAGAGGAATCTGAAAGGGGAGGGAGACCACAAAGGTTTAGAACTCGGGAGACCTCCACATGCCGAATGCTCCCTGACTTCTTTTTGACAAAATACTAAGATGATGCTTTTCGATAGTCTTTTGCCAATATGCTACCACCACTGTCTACACTCTAAATAGCTTTTTAAGCATGAAACAATACGCTAGGTCAGACTAAGTCTATGGGAAGGGTTTAAATATCTTATTTAAAAAAAAAAGTGAAACACAAGCTGACAAACATTTCACAGCTTTCACCCTCAGCCACAGTTTTTTAAGCTTGGTTTACCACTTGATAAAAGGCAAACGTGTCTGCACAGATGTCTGTATTTGTCTATAGTTATAAGTCTCTCCTAATGAATTAGTTCAGTATCTCTAACTGGGACCGCAAAACAGCCGGCCCCCACTTCCTGCTAAAGAAGCCGACCAAAACCTGAAGCGAGCTGAATTAAGCCGGGCTGGGCTCAGATGTGCTGAATGTGATGTAGCAACATGTTTCCCCTACAGTAAACAATGCACAACAGGCAATGAGCTGGAACATTTAGGGCTAATGGTGTTTGCCAATCCTTTTGTCAATTTTGTTTGTGTTTCTCTCTCTCTCTCTCTCTCTCTCTCTCTCTCTCTCTCTCTCTCTCTCTCTCTCTCTCTCTCTCTCTCTCTCTCTCTCTCTCTCTCTCTCTCTCTCTCTCTCTCTCTCTCTCTCTCATGCCACAGATGTTTTTCTTAGTCGCTCCAACAGACAGGAATCTACTGGCAAGAAGAAAGGCTCGGTCTTCCCCAGGAGAGGAGTACAAAGCCCCCAGTCTGCACACAACAGATGCAGAAAGCCAGTCCATCTGCCACCAGCTCATTCTGCCACATGGGCCTGAGAGATTTAATACAAGAAGGGACTCTTTTTTTTTCTGCTGACATAAGTTTGTGCCATATACATAGAATCAAATACAAACACACAACTAAATCTGGCAGAGATGCAACTCCAAAATTGAATTCAAAGATATACACTAACAGACACACACATGCAGGCATACAGGCAGCAACAGCAAGAGGTTATTGAGAGTGCAAGAACTTTTATGTTTTAAAGAGAGGCACCCAGGGCAACTATGACAGATTTATTTAGGAAAAGATGTAGCCCCTAGCGTGGGGTAAAAACCACTTGAACTCGCAGCTCTGAGCGGTGCACTGGCATGATTTAACAGGCTCTGAATAGCACATTATCTCCCAGGCTCCGCTGGAGCATATTTCAGCTGTATGATATCATTATTTAGAGACCAACACAGACCAAAAGATGTAGCATTTTCATTAGTGTCAACTCCCTGAGCTCTGAGGCAGGGAGGGTAAACACTAAACAATCATGGCAGAGTGAGAGAGACAGCGGGAGTTGAAGCAAGTGAGAGAAATAGAGAGAGGGGGATGACAAGAGTGCAAAAGCAAGCAAGAGAGAAAAAAAACAGTGACAGAGAGAGGCAAAGGGGGCCAACATTAAACAACTGCTGTTAATTGCTCTAAGCATCCACATTATGCCAGTAATTTCCCCATTTCCCTTTCAGCGATAAGGGCTTCAGGATAGAAAGCTCCTTTAGCCCCTTTAATAAACTACTCAGAGTGCCTCACTGGAAAAGACAAACAAGAGGCCCCTGGCCTTAGAAACATTCGCTTCACTGGGGGGAATGCTATGCCTATTTCTACACATCTGTGACAATTGTGCGCCTCCTCCCTTCAGGTATTTATTCCCTACGTCTCTTCTTCCAGTGCTTTCCGCTGCCAAGGTCAACGGAGACAAACAGGCCCACCAGCGTCCTGATGTGGTGGCAGCAGAACAGGGAAAAGAGAAAGAGAGATAGACATGTGTAATGGGTACAGTGGGGAGGGGTGAGAGTGGCAGCAGCTGGTTACCAACCCTGGCAGGAGCAGCAGCAGTGGATCTGTGATGCAGTGCAACGACGCAACAACGATGGCGACGGATGTTGCTTCCCTTCTCCCGGCACGGCTATCATTTTCACAGTTTACACACACACACACACACACACACACACACACACACACACACACACACACACACACACACACACACACACACACACACACACACACACACACACACACACACACACACACACACACACACACACACACACAATTAATTTTCAATTAAAGCCCCACCGTTAAGTGCATTGCCTCTGGTGCATTTGACAAAGTCAAGCGCCCATAACAGGTTTCCCTCGTCATTTCTGCCACCACTTCCGTGGTACCAAGAGCCATGAGGCTTGTCAGTCAGAAGCAGCCCAGCCTTCCGCCATGTGAATCACTCCTTATTAACCCTTTAACAACCATTAGATGGAAACGTGCACGCTAGTGAGAGAAATGAGTGAAATTTAGAATAGAAATACACTTTGTACGTGTTTAAATTAAATTAAAAGCATGCATGACCTTTTAAATATACACAAGTGGAACGAGGACAAAAGACAAAGAGAATGGCGCAGGGAGACAAAGACTGTGGCTTTTCTCTGACTGAGTGTTGTTTTTATTGAAGCCCAAGTGCCAAGAGCATCAATGATGCATTGGAAGGTTATCCATTTGACTTCCCTCCTCCCTCGTCCATTCTCACATTTAAGAGCTAGTCAGACAAAATTAAGTGATTTTACTGTCTGTTAAAATATGCTCAACTGCCCTTAACAACTCCCACACAGTGATAACCACTGAATCCAAAGAGCAAAACACCACACACATGGCATAGAGCACACATATCAGCACCATTCATTAGTTGCCACACAAATGTTCCACAAGCACAATTCATGAGCCACTTAGTCCTGCCTACAGATAAATAAATAAAAAGCCAAATAAGGCATAATGAGGGGGTTAGGGCTCTTTTTAGTCCTGGGCAATGTTGATCACATGATATGTTGCTTATGGCCAGAGAGCAGAGACCATTACGGACCGGTGATTATATAAGTGGTTGAAAGGCAGCACCATTTTAATATACTGTACTTAAGCACCAGGGTATCCATGGCAACTTGCCCTGCACCGTGCATTCAGAAAATCCCTAATGAAATGCCTATTAAGTGGCTGATAATGACAATGTCCAAATATATTTGCATATGTATTTCACTGCAAAAAAATGAGAGCAGTGAATAAAAAAAAAAAAACAATAAAGAGGGGCCTGATTACTGCAATCACAATAATAAATATGGTGATTCTGTTTTGTTTGTTGTTTGAAAATGGCAGTTATTCTCAGAAATATACCATTTCTAAAGCAGTGAATAAGACAAATGTAAGGCTTGGTGATCTGGTCTACAAAATAACTTATTTATACAAGTATAAAATATACATATACACACAAAACTTATACAAGGAAAAATAAAAGTAGCGGCGATGGGTGTGAATTGAGGTCTCATTGCCTTGGGAGTCTCCACATGTGACTTCCATTTGCGACTTTGGCTGAGTGCCCAACAGGACATCCCTGAGAGAGTGTTTGCTTGACTCAATATCAACAGCCCGAGTAAGCAGCCGGGGCTCTGGCCAAGCCCGGCCTCGGGTTCCTATTGAAAATAAACCAGGCTGTACATTCACTGGGCCCAGAAATATCAACATGCGCTGCAAGGAGCCAGGTATAGCACTCAGCAGCGTTCCGCTGGTGCCTCTCCAAGGCTTAATGATACCTGCGCCTCCCCTCCAGCTGCTTCTGCAGACGCCGCTGCTACACACAGACAGCAGGCGGGCGGGAATTAAAGTATACATTACAGCAGAAAAATAAAAAGAGATCGAAATGACAGAAGTCAGACAGTTCAAGCTGACCGGGCCTCTTGAAACGAAGGAGCTGGTAGACTAGCGACAGACACTCCACATTAAATTGGCCCTCCTGCGCCTCCTCTTATTTTCCCACCATCACAGCTGCCTCCGATGCCCTACTCCCCCCTTCCTAAAAAAAATAGCTTTTCTTTAAAGCATATTTGAATTAAACGAGTTGCTGAAATCAAAGGCTCGGCTGAGCCGGGTAAATTTAAACAAGCAAGTGCGGCTCACAGCAGTTTACCTGTTATACAGCAGATTGGAATTAGATGAAAGAGCAGAGCATGGCAACTTCCCCCTTTTTCACAGTCGTAGATATCATGCAGTAAAGGTGGTTGCAGTTTAAATTAATTCCTTCTCACAGAAAAACTACATACTACTGAGGTTTTTATGTTCCTGGCCACTTAGATGTCATCAAGATGAAGGAACAGATTAAAAGAAAAGTGAGATACAATTGTCGTTTCACACGTTCAGATTTTCTGTTAGCGATTAATCTGAAACCCATTTATGACAGTGATCTGTAGTGTCTGAGAATCCCACAGCTCCAGCTCTGCCAAAGACATTATCTTTCCCAGAACCATGGCTACACAGTTGAATGGCAGCAAGACAAGCTCCACTAGCAGTCAAAAGAGCACAACACCTGTATATGCTATGCAACAACCGCGATCTCAGGTCAAAGGAATCCTGTCAATGTGTTTGCAAGTAGCAATGAAAAATACTTCCATGCGGGATGACAGAAAAAATTAAACACAGACCGTGAATTAGATAATGGAGAAAGTTTGGGAATGATCTCCAGAAGCTATTGATGCATGGAGCGTTCTGCTGGAGAGTGGACTTCAGAGTCCTCCGATTACCTCGGCCTTCTGACTTACTGCTGACACATTGGCTATCCATTCATGACTAAAACACCATTCAACTCGACACCAATAACACCTAAAAAAAATAAAAAAAACCTGATCATATTAATTCAGGAAAACGGCATTCCAGCAAAGAATAATAAACTCATTATATGGACATTTCAATCTCTTCTATTTTCCACACCGCGGCTAATTCAAACCTAATTTTTACTAGCCACTAATTTGAGGGCGAAAGGCGGGGGATAGGAATTACATCTGGAGGTAATTCATTGTGTGGAACTGAGCCCAGTGGAGGCTACAATACCCCCCCCCCCCAATCAAACCCGCCTCCACCTAAAAAAGAAGAAGAAAAAAACAACAGAGAGACAGACAAGACATAAAGAAGGAACTATTTAGGTGAGTATGACTTCCGGAGCACTGAAACGACACTTTCACAAAAATGTTTTCATTGCGCTGTCACCAGACACGGGCTGCAGAGGATATAGGTGCTGCAGGCACAGACAGAGAGACCGACAAAGACACTGATAAATAGGAGAGAGACGGAGAAAGATTTTTAGGAAACTTATTATCCAGTTTTGGCTCCTCCAGACAGCTGCACTGTTACAGGATTTGTTGAATAGCCAAAGATGTGGAGTCTAAGGAAGGGTGTGTGGGGGCGTTAATTTAGACTCTACAGTTGGGTGTTGTGCCCACTCTAAAGTCTCAGAGTTTATGAGGACGTCTCCCTCTCAAGTGACCAGCTACATCTGGGCTGCCTAAGTGGGGTGCCTAATAAATGGCACACTTTTCCAATGATCTGCAGTTTCAAAGCACTGAGTAAAGGGTATCCAGCTGTATCAATTTGACTGTACGGATGCAAAGTTAAGAGTTATTTGCAAGGACGTTTTTGTGAGAAGGAGAAGACTAGAAGTGAACATATTTGAAAGATTTTTCTTGATTACACCAAAGAAAGTCACACTGATCAAATTGGGAGAATGAAATATAAAAAGTTTGGCTCCCAAATATCCGGCACGGCGGAAAAAATCCCTACAGGAGGACATTAGCATGTGATAGAGTAACTTGCCTCAGTCCCTTCCACATCCGAACACCCTGCTCTCTACTTCCATCCACTGCCACCCCTCAAACACTAAATGTGTTTTCCAAATGAAAATAAACGGAGTCCGACTGGTTTGAGGCAGTCATACTCTGGAATATGAGATCAAATAAAGGCTTCTGTGGAGGCTGAAAGGAGAAATGAAATGGCTTCTGAGGGGAGATGTACCGAGTAATAAAATTACTCCTTTATATCTTCCTAAACAGCACATGTTCCCCTGGAGTAGGTGAGAGCTTCTCTTTGGTCAAAGACAAGTATGCAAGTGGCAATTTTTCCGTCAGGGAAGATTCCCTGATACACTTCTTGGGTCTTGGCGCGCTGCAATTTTCTTGACGAGAAACTATTTCAGCAACAAGTTAAGCGGAACTTTGGAAGTTTCACTTTGATGATGTGCTGGTACACGCTGTCATTGAAAGGTTCCATTAAATTGGAACAGCAAGATGATTCATAAGCCTACTGCTTTTCAATGAGTTTAAACTAGGCTGAAATGTTCGGATGAACGATTGTATTTTATACTAAAACATACAGTTGACTTGGAGCGGACCATGATGTCACTACTTGAATTGGTTAGCTATTCCGGTTATACAAGCACCATTCCATTTGGCATTGGGGGAAATTTGCCTCAAAAGTATGAATCCAACTACTTAAAATCATGCAATTGATTTATATTCTTAAAAAGCTGGTCACAATAATATTCAGATGGGCTTTTTTGCTACGGCAGAAGGGCTATATTAAAAGGAAATTTGCAATTGGAGAGAATACATTATAATTCATTATACAGTAGCTATTAAACCTTCAGTAAAAATGCTTTAGTACAAGGATTGAGCCACTTATCATACCTACTCACTACCTTTAAAAGCTGTCCAGGTTCAGTACTCTGAGTGGCAAAAAAGCAATCGCTGATGACTTTGAAAATAGGACTAGATGTACAATTTATCAAAACAGAAAAAGGCTGGCAGGGATTTCAGAGAATCAAGAGTTGTAACTGTTTGTTCAAAATCACAGAAAAGACTGCAATTTAAGGAAATAAAAAAAAGAAAATTCAGGCGACACCATTTTTTAAAGTTATCAACAGAGTGGTTTGGCTTATACTGTCCACAAATTGCTTCAGGAAATTGAAATAAGAAAAAGTGTATGTTGCACGGATCACAACCTTTTATCACGAAATCGGTGTGCCTTTCCAACACTATGGTTGAATGTGTTCTCTTAATGAGCTTAATCTAAGAACATTTTACAGCAAATAAATAAATTACTTGCAGATGTACACAAGTATCAATGTTTCAGTATGTTTAATGCAGTCTTGGCATGTAATTAAGTAGTTTACAGCTGGTTGATGAGGTTTGTGCTGCGACTATGAATTCATTTCTGCCATGAGCAAAATATAGAACTTTATTCTCAGTGACAACCTGCAAGACTGTTGTTTACAAACATACAGAAGTGGAGAGCAGACTCATTAGAGATCTCACAACACGAGGCCCCAAAAATAGTGTGTGGAGCGTGCATCAGTGGCTTAAAAACACTTGTCAAGCTATCATCATGGCTGACTTTTAATTTACACAAAAGGCACCCAATTATACTTGGAGGCAACATTTTCACCACTTTGCGAACTTGGGAAACATCATTAACTTTCTCTCTGTATTGTCTTTTGCCCCCGTCGAAGCCAGTTGCCGTCTATCCAGGAAGACAAATGGCAAAGGGGATGTTTCTGACAGCTTAAAAGTACCCATCAGCTGCCGGTGAGACATCTCCCTGCACATCCAGCCCCGAACCTCCCCAAACAAACAGCAGGCTCTACTTCAAATACATAGCAGGACTATTAGGTAATCTTCGCTTTTGTTCACTCTCCCTGAGCCTTGGTGACTTACCTCAATCTCTCCCTGTTCCCCCTCCTGCCTTCAAGCTGACAACACGTAATGCTGCCAAGACTATGGGATTGCACCATGATGAATGGCTAGAATTGTCTGGAAATGTACACATGCTTTCTTGTGTATTCAAAGAAGTTGTGTTTGTTGTGATTATGATCTTGATAGTACCAGTTTGGTTTTAAAGTGAGGGGGGGGGAAGAAAAGAGGAGGGCGGTAGCACAAGGGCTCTTTGTTTTGGGACGGGACAAATCTGAGGTTTCCTTTTGGATATTCAATATCCTGCAAGGTACAAAACAGAGTTACAGTAGTCTAGTGTCTGGGTTTGTATTTTTTTTGGAGGGAGGGGTGCAGCAGTTTGCTATGTGTGTCTGTGAATTGTTGCATGCTTCTTAGTCAATTGCTGTGTGGCTTGCGTGAGTCGCTTCCACCAAAGCCTGGGAAATCAATCAATCTGCGAAAAAATACCTCTTATGCCAGATGTGGCACTTGAAAAAAAAAAAAAGACTTAAAAGACTTGCTTGTATTAGGGACTCTTAGGGTCCGAACAGTATAAAACCATGTTGAAATTAAATATTTATTACAGACGAATCAAGCTGTCAAAATGCTACTTACTCCACTTTGAATTCCTGCTTGTTATTTTAGGTGGCTTCTCTTAGGCACGTAGCATGTCAAATCTGCAAGTGTGTAAACGTCTCACTCTTAAACATATCTCCACTATTTACTTCACGAGTTGCCGAGGAGAATGAAAGACAAATGTTTCATTAGCAGGTGACTTTTTTTTCTTCTTTTTTTTACAAGTCTTCAGTAGTTCCGCTCCTTGACACATATACGTGCACTCTTGCATACACTGACTATAATTATCAATGCAATGCTTGCTATAGGGAGCTGAACTTTTCACACCTTTCAAAGCCACAAAATTGGATGGTTTTGTGGTTGTGCAGCTGCTGCTCCACGCTAATGCAAAGCGGTGTCATATGAAAAATATTCCTCTCCCCAAACCACAGGGCTGGTCATTAATGAAACACAGGCCGTGCAGTGAGGTCATACAGAGTCTAGATTTCAGCAGCCACACTTAAAAACCGCTCACAGAGAATAGAGAAACATGAACACAAATCAGATTCCAGCTCCAAGGACGGGGAAAATAAATAAATAGAGAAAGGCACTGGCCCCTCTCACATTTTCCCCCAGCGCTCTGCAAACAACCGTCAACTGCAGCTCAGAAACAGCTCACAATGAGAGCAGACTAAACAATCTGGTCCCGGCCAAGGAAAATGCTAAGCAACTCTGCACACAGGATGTCTTACCCTAATTGCCAACTATCAAATCTCACAATGGAATCTATCCATTTGGCAACATCTTCACAGCAAACTTGGCAATATACTTTTGCTTTTAAAAGTGTCAACTTTTGTGATGAGTAGACAGGACGAAACAGAGATGGAGAAACAGAGTTGTTGAGAATTTCATTTCTATCTTGGATTTGCTGGGGTTTATTGAGCTTACAGGAAAACTAGCAATAATGTGTGCTGGGAGGGGGGAAAAAAAACTTTGATTAGCTAAAAGGTGCTAGGGGTCTTGTAACCGAGTGATTAAAATCCTCAGCATTAAGATAAACAGACTAAATAGGTCCCTTAAGACGTGCACACTCAGGAAGGAGGGAGAGCAAGGGCAAGCCCAAGTCAGCGAGCGAGAGAGACTGACAGACTGTACTGGAGGTGGGCATGGGAGCGTAACTGGAGCCTTGGGACTGGTATAAGAAACAGGGTTACCAGGAGAGGGACCGGGCTTAAAACAGGAAAGTAATGGACAGTCTCCACCAGCCACCATGTGGCATTGTATTTTCCAGCCAGTCAAAGCCATGCTCGCAGAGACCCCATGACTTCAAACAGCCAAAATAGCAGCACATTCATGAAACAGAACAGAACTACTGGGAATTTAAGAAGGCAGGGGAAAAAAGAAAATGCGCGCACACACACACACACACACACACACACACACACACACACACACACACACACACACACACACACACACACACACACACACACACACACACACACACACACACACACACACACACACACACAAAAGGTAGCAGGCCTCGACAGCAGATGGTAAAATTAACATTTCAACAGTTCCTTCCTTTCATGTAGGTCTCGGCAGAATGTTTTCTATTTAAAAAAAAAAATAAAATAAGTAAGAGGGGCTTGGGTTTTGGTAAGATACAGTGGTGCAGAAGGCATCTGGAAAAGGGGAAGAGGAATATTGGCGTATTGCTCCTGATGGTCCACCTCAATGAAAAATTAAATAGGTCTGTTTTGCAGGTTTCCCCTCTCTGGAGTGCCCTAAGCTGTGTTATGGAAACATCATCTTGGTAATTTATACGCCAAAGAACACCTGGTGATGAAAGAAAATTAACTATTCCTCCCTTTCTTTCTCCATTTAAAACCAAGCACTTTGGCTTTGTGGTCTCTCCCTTTGAAGTTTCTTTTTCCACCTTTTTTAATGTCCATCCATTTGGCTTATTTTGCAAGAAGTTGGCATCTATTGTAGTGTTAAGTCGTTCACAAAATGCTTGTCAGATTTCATTTTAAAGTCTTGATATACACTTCAAAAGGTGCTGTAGAGATGTTATCATGGAGAGACTGGAAGACAGAGGCATCTCTAATAAAGATCCAAACAATGGACAGCCTCTCATTTCCAACCCTGTCCAATGGAGCGTCTCAGTAGTACCCATTAATTTGGACACAGTTCTGGCTAAATTACATGTGTTCCACCTCTGTGACATTTTAAATGCAATTAAAAGCTGGTTATGGAAGTGTGCACGGACTTCCCTGTGATGAAGGGAAATCACTGACGTGATTAACATGCAAACGAGCTCCTGCTGGCAGACTAGATTGGGGTTTGAAAACCTCAATTACTTTTGTGTGATTATCTATTTACCAGTACACAGATTTCCATTTCTCATCTCCAGCCGAGTTCCCCATGCACGAGCCTCAATTATACATGGCACACCTTTATTTATGATGCGCAAGATGCTGAAATACAAGCTCTAGTTTTTTTTTCATGTGATATATTGCGTCTTTAAAGGCTGCTCATGAGGCAAGGCCACCAGACCAACACTTCCTAATGCTGAGCCATTTGCTTTGTGAGCACTTAATATGAGCTTGACCCCCACCACCCTACACACCCCAATCCATCCATCCAACCTCTATTTAAACTCAGTTTAATCCCCCTCCCTGTTAGACAGTGGAGAGAGTAATGGACAAAGGGCAAGCATTTTTCCCTTTCAAATGAATTTAATGTTTTAGTAATTTGTATTTATTTCTAAACTCCAAACTATAACAAACAATAAAGCCCTTTAAAATGCATGAATGACTGTGTGTGTGTGTGTGTGTGTGTGTGTGTGTGTGTGTGTGTGTGTGTGTGTGTGTGTGTGTGTGTGTGTGTGTGTGTGTGTGTGTGTGTGTGTGTGTGTGTGTGTGTATGTGTATTTTCAGGTAGGAATGGGCCGGTATAAGATTCTGACATTATGATAACCTTCAGCAAAAATATCACGGTTTCACGGTATTGCAGTGATAGCTATAAATATTATTATTATTATTATTATTATTATTATTATTATTATTATTATTTTGTAAATGTAAATTTTTGAACACAATGTATTTTATTTTGAAACACTGCACACTGGCAGGGAGAGGGATTTCTAAACTGCACATTCTGTACTCAAAGGCTCATAAAAAACAGCTCATACCTTAGGAACGGTATGACAGAAAATTTTAGTGGTTTTGAAATCGTGACTTTTTCAAACCTCGGTATACCTTGAAACCGGTAACCTGCCCATGCCTATTGGGAGGAAGGTGTGAGACTGAAATGAACTGCAGGAACACTCCAGGCCTTACAGTTTTTATCATGTTGATGTAGTTGTTAAAGTAACGCCTGGCAGCGCAGGAGGAATGCTACTTAATTCATTTAAACTGCTGAATAGTGACAGTTTTCCTAAAAGAATTACAATAAAATATACTTTACATGTTTTAAGCTGGCAAGATTCAAGACTCTGAATAAAAACCATCCAACTTTTCTTTTAAGGAAAATAAGCATCAGGCAAAAAGAATGACAATATTCCAAAACATTCCAAAATATTAATGAACTACAGTGCAGTAACTGTGCCAATGTGTACTAGCTTTTTGACCATGTTATATGAAGTAAAAAAAATAAAAATTGTATAGTGCATGATCATATTGTTTGTCAGTTTTCCCGCATGTTTTTCAGTGCCCAGGGACAGGAAGCGAAAGAAAAGACATGCATATCTGTGGCACAGCCAGGCTTTTCACATTGTGCCCAGCATACATAAAACATGCCCTGTTGCTTCAGCTGGAGCAAAAAGGAAAACAGTGCCATCAAGTGAAATTTCTGAGGATGCCTCAAACACTTTAGCAGCTAGATCTATGACCTTATCAAACTAAAGGCAGGAGAAGAAGATTCTTCTTCTGTAAACTTCAATTAACAGTATTTATTCATCCAAAACAAGATATTTTGTCTTGTCAAACAGATACCTCATCACTGATATCCAATACTTATTAAACATACTGTTTTAAATATTGTAATTCAAATGCATTCTGCAAAAAGATATTCTTCAAACCTTTTACTCTGGATGGGAATATCAGACACAGAAGCACCTCCCAATCAAGTAGGGAGATGATAAGACAATAAATGAACATGATGCTTTGCTGACTTCATGTTCAGAATCCTGTTTAAGGTACCTCAGGAACAAAGGGAATCATTATTACTATTTGAACTCAGTTGCCAGGACTTGGCTACAACACTGGTACAAGGTTGCTAGAGTAGGTAGAGAGAGAGAAAAGGCAGTAGATACAGCATATTGAGGGAGTGAAACTGGTGGTGGCGGCTAGAATCATGAGTGAGAGCGAATAACAGAGACAGAGAGGGGCAGAGCTTAGATAATGGCAGATAATGGACAATTAACTCAGGCTAGTAGTGCCGGCTGCAGTGAATAGCAGCTTGTGGTGCAGCAAGTCCCCGATCACCACTCAGCCATATTCACATTGGGAATACAGGCGATATCAAGTTGCAGACAACCAGGCCTCAGAGGTGTACACGCTGCATTAGCAATCTTCACAATGCCTTTAAACAATGCTTGATACCAACAAAGTGTCCCAAAGTGTAAATGCAAGCACTATGCCAATGGGAAGTCTGTGGTGCCATAACCTTGTCCATTGTTTCATGTCCTTCCACCATCAAAATAAACCCAGGAGCTGTAAACCCATTAAAAAAAAGTGACATACTGCCATTTCTGGATGCAGACATAGACATTAGCATAATTAAACCTATATAAAAGCTAATTTCATAAATAAATGAGGGAATGTCACCACTGTGCATCACACAAACAATGCATGTGTTCATATTGGGGGCTCCAGAAGTGTTTTAACTGCCCACCCAGCCCCCCACCCCCTTCAAGCTCCATCTAAATCTATTGATCTGTGAAACACAGGGACCCAAGGGAGGCAATTCACTTAATATCATACATCTAATGATGAGATGAATAACGATTATACCATTTGGTAATTAAACGTCTTACAAACCATTTAACTGTCTGTGCGTCAGGAAGGGTCGCTGGAGGTCGCGACGATTGTTTTTCATTTCTTGCGCGGCACGAAAGCGAGGAGACACACGCAGGAGGTGGTGGCGGTAGAAAACAGTGCATGACACAATGGTGAAAACACACTAATGATTGTTAGCAGCTATGGCACTAATCCCAAATGCTGTCAAGACTTTGAAGGGAAAACAATTTGGAAGAAGCAAAGAAAATGGAGAAAAATAAAGCCAGACAAAGATCTTAGCTTCCCTGGATTTTTTTTCTTCCGTTTTATATTTAGAAATCTCATTAGCTCGCTTGTGCGTCCTTTACAATAAGAGATAAGTGAGTGAAAAAAATAAGATCATATTTATTGGTGAACTGTAAATACATGACAAGAGTGATGTGAAAGAAGGGGGGGGGGGGGTTGTACAGACACCTTACATCACTCTTTGTAAGAATGTGTCTGATCCACACAAAGGTGTGTTAAACACACGCTCTGAAAGCCAATTTACTGTCAACATCCACAACCCTAATCCCTACTTACAGGCAATAATTACCCAACATTGCCACGTCAATGTGCTGTTGTATGGACAGGCAAAATCCAAAGGCCTGTTCAGGGCTTATTTTTTTTTTTAGAACTGTAATGTAATGTATACAGTAAGTATGGGCAAGACAGGGATGTCAGGCGAAAACATATCTAAAGGTTTTGGAGGTTACAAAACATGCACCCAGATCACGTTGTCGAACTTCCATCCTATCCTCAGAGGGCTAACAATACCTTTCTTTTGTATCTGGTTCGAGCACATTCACACAGCATTTACTGACAGAGGGATGTGTGTCATGCTCCTGGCTCCTTATTGAATGATAGCTAGTAAACATTGTCATTCCAAAGAGCGACAGGATTAAAGCCTGCTTTGCCCATTGAGGGGAACAGTACGCGGAAAGAGAACCGGAACAATAGCCAAATGGAGGACGGTATCACAAGGGTCCAATGTCTGCCGTGATGAATATGTGGGAGATTATAACCCATTCCATCATTTCCATAATGTAAAACTCTCTTTCTTCTTCACCCGCCAACTATTCACTAAATAAATGAGAAAACTATCACTCGCGCTGAAATATTTGACAAAAGGCAGAAGGGAGGGAGACTGAGTTTTGAATGACCCCAGTGCCTTTGACAATAGAGGCGCTGTCCGGACACATTCGGAAGCAGCGGAGTGAGTAAGACCTGGTAGAGTATTTATCACCAGGCACAATGCAAATGTATTACCATGTCACCTATACCACTTTACTGCACAAAATGGAACCACGGTGAATACAAGGGAGTTTTATATAATACCAGGCGGAAATATGAATGCAGTGTCCTTTCGATGTGTGGCTTTACTGCCTCGCGAGCACTCTAACCTGAGGGATCATTCAGTGGACGTCAGTTTAAAACCCTGTAGCAACAAAGAGTCAGCCCTTGCATTTAAGCAATATGCTAACTAGCCTAGCTAATGAGTCTTTCCAACAAAACCCATTTGAATTGAACTGACTGACAACGGTTTGAAAGAACTTCCAACAAGAAAAGTAGTATTACAGAGTTCAGAGTAAAGAGAGCGCGAATGGAAGAAGTTGAAATGATCGAGACTACCTTTGGCTGTGGCTAAATTAATAACGTTTCCTAAAAGACTTTTTGAACATCTGTTAAAGCTTTCTGGTCAAGTATGGCTACAGGGAAATTAACACAGCAAAAAATAAATGAGCTTTGCATTATAAAGTTACTATATACTGACTGTATGCCATGTAATAATATAAGGGACCACTTGACTGCAGGCCCTTGAATCCAACTTTTCTAGAGAGCTCCTCAAAAAACATTAAACTTGTGAAATTCCTGAGCCATAGAAAATATCTCCCCACCCTGTGCTCCGCTCATACCTCAACACCACTGACTCCTTTTCAGCCATTTACTTGATGTGTGGCTGTTTATATGGGTGTATGTGAAAGACCGAAAGCCTCGCTACGTGTGTGTGTGTGTGTGTGTGTGTGTGTGTGTGTGTGTGTGTGTGTGTGTGTGTGTGTGTGTCTCATGTGCCCGATCACTGCAGTCTATTCCAGAGATTTCTCCCATGGTAACCTAGTTTATTTACTTTATCTACAATATAATGCTTCAGTGAACATTAGCAACTTTGAGACACAAGTTTCAATCAGTCGTCTAGCGGCGGTGTGTGCATGCTCGTGCGTGTGCTCAGCCAGGTGCAGAGAAGAGATGAACAGAGATGAACGGCTTTAAACCAAAGGACTGACAAAGAGGTCCCACAATAATACAAAATAAAAAAAACGGACAGCAGGGATAGCAGAAATAGAGAAGCAGGGAAGAAAGCCAGAAAAAATAAACTGCACAGGACAGCGGGGAGAAGAACTGGGAGGAAAGGTAGCGGGGGATTTAAAAAATAAAAAAGAGAGAAGCTAAATAAAAAGCTATATTGTGGTGAGAGACAGGGAGAAAGAGTGAGGAAGAAGGACAAAGGGAATGATAGAAATAGACAAAAACAAAGTGAAAGCATGGGAGAGAGAAAGAAAAATAATGAAAGGGAGACAAGGTGCTCTCCCTGGGTAGTAGCAGGTCTTGTCCAATAAACACAGGTGAGCAGCTCGACAGACCAGGACCACCAAGCTGACTGACAGCTGAGAGCTCTCACTGACCGCCAGCTTTATGTTACATGACATGAGGAGTGCAACTCAACTGACAAAGAGAAACTGCCCGCACCTCTCAGAGTGTGGGAGGGAGACGGCTTGGAGAAAGCACACACATATACCCTCACGCACTTGTGCACACATGGCTGTTTAAAGCGGCATCCACGCGCCGTGGCCACAAAGTTGCAAACACAAAAATACCCACTCTCCCACACACTCAGACAGGAGGAAAGCCATGCTATTTCCCTTCACAGGTGAGCAGAGGAAGGAAACACCCTTGTGCTTTAGTTACTTAGTGGGAGACAGTGAGGAGTTGTAGGGTGGGGGGTAGAATGTATGCTGTGTGCCAACTGAATCTTTTCCACATGACGGGCCTCGGGCTGTTTTTGTCAACTGCACTCTTGAGCAGCAAGGAGTCAGGTAGTGTGACCACATGATTGCCCATGAGGCAGTGTGGTGAGAGAGGAAGAAATGGGCAGAGAGAGAGGGAGTGAAAGGGAAGAGAGAGAGGGAGAAGGATCGGGGGCCAGGGACAGGACCGATGCAGCACGCATGATGAGGTGTAATCACAAACCCCATTCAGAGTGCAGTGGAGTTTGTCAACATACACACATTCACATTCCACTGTCTGTCAGCTCTATGACCCAAATCAAGCATGCTGTGTGTGTGTGTGTGTGTGTGTGTGTGTGTGTGTGTGTGTGTGTGTGTGTGTGTGTGTGTGTGTGTGTGTGTGTGTGTGTGTGTGTGTGTGTGTTTCCACACCACACACAGACAGGGATGCTTTCTGCCCATTTCGTCTCCAACCAGGTAGTAAGAGTTGCACTGTCTGGGCTTGTGGTTTGCGGTGAGGAAGCCAGATTCCAAGCTCTTGTAGGATTTCGCTGCCGCCTGTATCCCTTTTCAGCCCACGATCAAGTGATCATTATGAACAAAGGACTTGGCTTGTTGCCTCTGGAGTAAAAGCTTTTTCAGTAGCTGTGACCGTGTGGTAAGATTTGAAACATTTTCTTTAAAAAAAAAAAAAAAAAAAAAAAAAGAAAAAGAGAAAAAAAGAGAGAGAGAGAGAGAGAGAGAGAGAGAGAGAGAGAGAGAGAGAGCTACAGTGGAGAATAGCATTATCTGAAGGAATCTTAACGTCCCCCTCCAGACATGTTTTAAAGTATGTTAAAATACTCTGAGTATAATTAATATTTTGTTTAACACGGTTTTCCCACATAAAGTTTTTTTTTTTTTTAAACTCTCTCACTCATTAACAAATTCTGGATCTGGCCTCCCACCAATGCTGCCTGCGCTAGGTTGACTGGTGAAATGCAATGTGCATCAAGATGGCTTGAAACATAGGAGAGATTCAGCCATGTGTTTAAGCCTAATGCCAGTTTCAGACAGGAGGGTGAGTAGTGTGAATCATCGCTGTTTCCTTTTGGTGGCCATGTTAACCAATCTGCAGCGGTAGTATTGGCGTCCTGCCTGAACCCGGCGTCAGTCAGACCCAGACTTAGATTAGGACTCTGTTGCGCACCAAAATTGGCGACTAACAAATGTATCAGAATAGTAAGTGTAGTTAGCATCCGGTATTGGTTGTTTGTTAGCTTGCAGTGGCTGACGCAGCTGAGATGACAGTGTGTTTTCGCTCTCTGTACTGTACCAATCGGCCTGCGTTTCTATTCCGGCATTTGCATATTAGAGGCTGTTTGGCTTTTGAAATCGGTGACGTACGAAATCTAGCTTGCGTTTAAATCCCAGATTTAAGGGAAGTGCACAGAGATCTCCCCCTCAGGAGAGGAATGTGAAAACACCTCCCTTGTGACAGACTTTGCACAGATACAAGTCAGTATATTCAAGGTCAGGCATTTTAGGGGACATAAACATAAGAAAAACACATTTTTGAGCGGAGGGAATCTTTAAGAATGTTAATTGTCAAAGACAATAAAAGTGTTATTTTCATAATAATAAAATTGTAGTTTAGACACACCTAGACACTATGTAATTGAAACCATATGCAAAGAACTATATGTATGAGTGAAACAATTTGAATGCTGTTGTCATTCTATTTAAATATGCATGACACAAAATCTCATTCCATACATAACAGAACAGAACAATCACATTTACATTTATACAAACCTTCTTTGTACCCAATTACTTAAAGAATGCAAGTCTTATTTCACCACAGGAAGCCAAAAATCGCATTGCCACAATTTCTTCTGAGGTTGACATAGAACAAAAACACAGACGTGTTTCCTAGAAGCCAATTTCTGTGGATAACGTACAGTATAGGACGGTATTAACCTAATGTTTGTCATGTCACGTTTTTGGAAATGTCTCAAACACTAAGAATTCAACACTGATTTGTCTCAACATAGTTCTATACAGTGAAACATAGTATGCAGTCCCTGTAGGGTTAAAATAGTGTAGATTTAGTTTATGTCATAATGACAATATCCCTATAAAACACTGGACTGTGAAGGGCTAACATAAACTGAGGGCTATGTGTGCAGGCTGAAAAATGAGGCTGCGTGACAGTCTGGTGATAACACACAAGTTCAATCTGTCAAGACAATCAGCATGTAGACCTTGGGAGAAGAATGTGCGACTGTGTGCGACCGATTCATTGGACACGATCACCTGCGAGTGAAGCCGCTCATAATTCTTCCCACCTGAAATAAGGAGTTCAAACTAATGTCAGGCTGCTCTGATGTCATGCCTGCCTCGGGTTGGGTTTCACAATAATCTCAGGCTCTTGGAGAGATGCCATCGAGTCCAGCTTCCGCACCCAAGCTTTCTCCAATTAAATTGCAAGGAAAGAATAACATGTGAAACACTCGATCCCTGCTCGTTTATAGAAATGAAGGTGGTGCATGCAGCATTTGCAATCAGTCATTTCTAAAATATCAGTCATCTCTAATATGAGGTGTACATATACAGCACTACTGGGGCCGAGGCCGAGTTTGCTGAGGGGAAAAGTATCTTTTTTCCCTATTATAATTTCCCAAATCACATTCTTCTGCAAAATAGCATGATGATTTGGCATTTCAAAAACAACTGGATAAAAGAGTGGGGGAAAGCGAAATAAAGAGAGAACAGCATAGGCAGCCACAAGGATCAATAGACTCATCGAGTCTCTATTTTCTCCACAAGAAATGACGGCAATACTTATTCTGAGCCTCCTCACCTCCCCTCCATTCTCATGGCAACTGTGCACTCTGGACAAACACTCTACATGCAATCTCTTTTCTTCACTCCTCACCGTCTGCCCTGCATCACCGCATCCACTTTTGTTTTTCTATTCTGTCCCTCAGTCATTTCTCTTTAACATCAGACCTGTGCAAGATAAATACCCGACACCTGCCAAGAAAAGATATAGTATAGAGAAAGAATCTGCAATGTTCATATGGAGTAGGAGATCTGGACTGAATTCAGCCTCATTATGGTTATATTTTCCAATGTGTGATGGGTTTCATATGGGGCGTTCTTCTCACCAGCAAAGGACTGGAGAAAAAAGCTGGGAATATACATCCCAGGTGTGAAAAATATTTCCTCTGCGGAAATAATGTAAGTACAATTGCGGAGTCTATTTAAAAACAGGACAGCTCTTAATCCCAGAGATCAGCAAAGGGCAGGACATCATTGGTCAATCCATTTTTGCTCCAATTTGCTCACAGCGTGGCACTATCAGACCCCAAACCAAACCTTATTAAATCGAAATATGGAAACTTGGGGAACTTCCAAAACTTCCAACTTCTCTCCCTCCCCCTTGCCTAAGTGTGAAGACAAAACAGAGGACCATAGAGAGAAGGGTGCATGAAGAACGGCAGCAGATCCTTGGGAATGAGAGCAAAAGAAGGGAGAGTAACCCTTTGATGAGTAAGACTTTTTTTGTTAAGCGAGGGGGCTTAACTTTAAAATATTCTGGGTGGCAGTGAATGGGGGATTGACCAATGGCCCTGATCTCAGCCACACACTGGGGCACTGGGGTTAATGGTGGATAAAGATTAGAAAAAAAAAGGGGGTTGCTTTGCCTGATCTCCATCCACCCCCACACTCCACCCCGCAGTTTTCACCTTCTCCAGCAATCCCAAATCAGCTAGACAATGGAGGCTGGCAATGGGGAATGACCCAAGTCCCTTTGATTTCTGCCTCTACCCCCTCGACTGCTCTGAGTGCCCAGGGTAAAGATCCGTGGAGGTTCCCCCTGTTTGCCCGCTCACAGGGACGACAGTTAGCAGGCTCAGAGAAACCATTTGAGGATTGGAAGTGGAATGACAAGAGGTCTCTGATCTATGACAAGAAATCAATTTCAAACTGGAAATGTGAGCAGAGGGCTATTCAGTCCGAACTGCGGCTTCTTTAAAGCAGTCAAAGATATATTTAATTGCTGTAGATTTTTATATATGTCCACACTGGAAGTACGGCTTGCAGTGTTGGGGCAATTACACTTTTTTTGCAATGATTAGAAGGACTTTTTTAGGCCAGCAGATATGCAGTAAGAGTTCATCTTTGAAGATTTAACTGAATACTACACAAATTAAGAACTAATATTTAAATCTCTTTTAGGCTGAAAAGGAAATCTAGACTCTGCTTTACTCTGAAAAGATAGGACTCTTGGGGAGGTGGACTTGGTTCTGCAGCCAAGCCACCCAGCATCTTCGCTCCTGCCAGTACGCTTTAATCAAATCTGTCTCAAAAGGTGCTTCTTCACGAGAAGTGCACTTTGATAAATAGATTTCATACCTTAGGTTGGGGGTAGAATAGGGCAGTGGTGGCCTAAAGGTTAGAGACGTGAGCTTGTGACCGGGAGGTCGTCGGTTCAATCCCCAGACCGACAGGATAAAATCTGGGTGGGGAAAGTGAAAGAACAGCGCTTGTCCCTCCCTCATTACCTCCACTGAGGTGCCCTTGAGCAAGGCACTTAACCCCAGCAGATCAGACTGTGGTTGTATTGGGCAGCTTCCAGGTATGAATGTGTAACTGTGTGAATGTGATCAGGGCGTTCCTGCAAAAGAGAGGCTGCCTCTCAGTGAACCTTCCCTGAATAAATAAATTAAAAAAAATAAACCTATGGCCTGATTTAAAGCAAATGGACAGCTTTAAACCAAAAAGCACATTATACTTTTATTTTGTATATTTAGACAGAAGTATTAAAATATTTTATATTGTAATAATTGATTGTTGAGGGACAGCACAAGGAACATACCTGTAGCAAATTATTCCATTCAAACATTGACAAGCTTGCACAAAACACACACACACTGACATACTTTCAAAACTAACAATTAAAAGTTTTATTGTGTTTCTTTTCACCATCCCTACCTGAAAGTGTTTGGAAATGTGTGTGTGTGCACTCGTGCGGCACGGATGCATGAGTATATACAAGAGATCTAATCAATAGAATGGCCACATTAGTCATGATGGAGATATAATTGGTGATTCCCATTACGTGACCTGAGATTCCTCACACTCATTTGTGGACTGACCTGGTGACAAACACCATCTTGTATCATTAGCTTGGAAAATGAAGCTATCGTTGACCATGACCAAGTTTTGCAGAACTACAATAACACAGGATCAATCAAAGAGTTTTTAATATTAGCTGATTAACAGATAATATTTGATATCACCCATATATTTCACTAATTTCACTCGTGTATTATTTAATGCTCAGCTAAAACAACATTGTGCTTGAGAAATGCATACAAATATCTGTCTTGGCATTTGAAATTAGTTACTACGGGAAATGTACACAAATCACCCATATCCCAACAACATTTTAAATGATGGTCGGTATAGGTACACTTTTCTCATACCTGGCTGTGCTATTTTGTCATTTCAGCACCCAGGATTGTGTTACTCTGAAGCCAAACCTCACTAACAGGTATGACGGATGTGGCTCATTACAGTGGACACATCTATCTGGGGAAAAACACAATGCCAGGCATGCAAGGACAGTAAAAACTGCTATCACTTACCACTTTGGACTTTACAGTGTGTGTCGTCTGCTTTTTTCTACGGGCGCAGAGTGTGCATATTTCATCCTAAAAAGAAAAGAGGGGAAAATAGATGTTCGGACTAACAAATATGAGCAGTACATTGAACAAAGTTGTATCTCTGCCTTCCTGTTTCTGTATAGCCAGTATAGAGTACATACCAGGTACACTAACATCAGGTTAGAGCTAATATAACCCTGTTCAGTTAAATTGGTTCTGCTCGGCTACAAATCTCAATCAAGACACCAACAAAGTAAATAAAAATGAAAAAAAATACTGATGTCCAAGCTTGCCCACATTTGTCGGCCATAATGCATATCATAACTTCTAAGCTAGAGTAGATTGGAAATCCTTGGGGTGTGAAAACCAAACAGGCACAACTGAAAGGTTGCCCAGTGGAGGGGGAATTCTATCAAGGTGGACAAGATGAAGATTTGTTACATTTGAAGAGGGGGGTGGGGCCCCCTTGACCTCCAATAGCCACTACAATCACCCAAACACAGTAGGGCTAACAATACTGTAACACCACAACCAATAGACACAGTTGGGGTCTTGATACAAAAAAAAAAAAGTTTAGTTTTATTAAAACAAAAAAGGACATGCCTTAGAAGAGTTTTATTCTGAAAGAAGAATGATCTTGAGAATACACTGTAGATTACTGTTCATTCATTTTAACACCAATCCTTGAAAATACATTGTTAATGCTACTCTAATCTTTATCAAGGTTAAGGATTCTTTGACAGGTGGAAATGAATGGACCATGTTCAAATACTCACCCTAAGGGAGAGAACTTGCGGTTGTTGTCCGTCACAGGAGTGGAAGGAGTCCAGTGATGTCAGCTATCTGAGTTAAGACAAAACAGCAAAGTATAACATTAGTCCAAAAGCTATTCATGAAATGCTGATCTTTTTCATGTTTCCTAGGTACATTCAGTGCTGGTGTGGACATGTGTGGGCTAGATGGTGTCTTGCATAACTCTTGTCTGTACAGCTTGTAGGTGAAAGCAATAAACTTTGGAACAACAAAGTGCACCTGGATTTTGCAGTGAAGCATGAGAGCTTATACTGTATGTGTGCATGTGTGTGTGCGCACAAACAGGCAACTTACAGTACCCCACCCTCACACACACACACACACACACACACACACACACACACACACACACACACACACACCCCTTCACTCTCTCAAGTTAAAAAGGTGCAGTGCCTGGAAGGCTCGAGCTCTTAACGCCAAGTAAATCACACTATTAAAGTGACACGATTGATTTCTCATGTAGGTCCATTTAGCTGTCTACATCTAAGTCCACATGTTATGCATCGCTATAATTTAGAGACCATTAGTATTGATGATTTTTTGTCTTAATCATACAACTGCAGCAGGAGTGTACAATACCACAACTGCAGCAAAAGATTGCTCTGGACATGTTTACTGCACAAACCCCACTTTTAGAGAATTAGGCAAAACATTTTGAATTCTCCTCATTGAAGAGCGTTGTGGGGGCAAATTTCTGCTGCCGGGGGCATGAGGGGCATGAAATGGCCTGGACGTTCCTCTCCAAGATTCCCCCTCCCCCCCATTCCCTTTATTCTCCCAGAATTCCAATGACCCCTACAGGCAACCAACGACTGCTGAATCCTAAGGAATGTGCTCTCTGAACTGTACAGAAAGCCCTCAGCTCAAAGAGCACAGCTGAAAAAAAAACATGCCAACTGCTTTAATTTTTCACTGTTTTGAATTTGTGAAAAATGTTGCACAGATTGCTGTGCAACATTTACTCAGAAGGAGGTAAGAGGGTTCGAGGTGGGGGTGGGCACCAGCCACTGCATTTTATGTTGAAAAGGTTTTACAATTTTAGGATCATATAAAATCCCAGTTCATTTGAGCCTTTGAGAAATCTAGTTCTATGTACAGTATATAAAGTAATAAGATGGAAAAAAGTGAGATCTGCAAAAAGCCTAGCTGCACAGGACAACTAAAGTGGTCAACCTGACAGTGAAGTAAAGAAAACAGTTTTAAATGTAATTTAGATATAAAAAATGTTTTCAAGTTAACGCCCCTTTACTTAAAATGATTTGCTGCTAAGTAGACTTCACTATCACAACACCTCTGGGCTGTGCAGATGTCATATTTTATTCACTGGAAAAGCATTAGGAATGCTATTAGTCTGTATGACCTCCAATTCGTGGGGATTTACAAATACCACACATATCTTTATGCCAAATACAAAACCATTGGTAAATTCTATCAACTTATAAATATGGCAAATGCATTCAAGTATTTATGAAGGCCTAATAATGCTATAGGCTGATATTTACATAAAGCACTCGTGCACTAAGTCAAGATAAACTATTTAAGACCCGGACCACAAATACTTCCACACTGCAGAAAAAGGAGGGTCCTGCGATGAAAGAGGACATTATGCTAACAAGTCAGATTACTGTACACAATAACTTTATCTTAAAAGTAAATACCATCTTCGGTGTTGAAAAAGGGGGGGGGGTTACGGGAGCATTATGGAAAGTCACTGGCAATATTTCTTTGGGGACCAAATGCTCCTTATCAGTGTTAGTCGAGCAATTCAGGCCCGCCCGAAGAAAGATGAGTCTTCAAGCTCATTCTATTCATGGTCAGACGTGTAATTACCCTCCGCTCACAGTCTAGACGTAACCGCTTTCACAGTATTTAAGACCCCCTATGCAACGCGCGGACACCAGCTCCTACCACCAAGCCCTGCACGTTAAATCTGTGGGCAGATAAATTAGTGAAGAATGCAATAAAATAGACACAATGAGAGGAACTTTATCCTCCCCGCTGCTAAATGAGATTTCTTTGAAATGCAGATCAGTGGCTCTAGATTAGTGAATTTTAGCTGCTGTCAACATCATAACAAAATACAAATGCGATTGTTCGCTGGTGCCTTATCTCCTTGCTTCCATCTGTTGGCTGGTTATTTACTCCCCCCTGATTTACTATGCAGATCTAAATAAGTCGCATCAAAAGGAGGGCTTACAGCACAATGCCTTCTTAAGCTTCTACATCAAGGTATTTGAAAAACCGGTAGTCACATGAAAAGGCTGCCCATCAAAGGCACATCTCTAATGAACTCTCCCGTATCAGAGGGGGCTTGTGGGGCCTGGCTTTAATGCCGTCTGTGTGGTGAGAGAGGAGCAGAACTACAAATCAGACCCACCAAGCCATGGTAGAGAAGGGAGGAGGAAGATAGAGAGGGGGAGAAAAGACAGGAGAGGGAGGAAGATAAAGGCCTAAATTATCAGATGAGATTAACTCAGCACCGGTACTAGTCCTAGGTCTTTCCATCCATCCATTTAAGTCTTTGGTCTAGGCTGAGGAAGATACTCAGGAAAAAGACAACAATAGCACTAGATTAGAACAAGTAACAATGGATTAGACTGGACAACTAGAAAAGAAGACCAAACAGAGCAAATGTAATGTAATTTTAAACTTTAGGCAACCACTTCACAAAGTCAATCTAAATGCAGTGTCCTTAGGGCTTTTCATACAACTGGACTGCAGGCAAATCAAAGAATATTAATCAATATCTGTAAAAAAAAAATTAAAAAAAAGAAAAGAAAAGAAGAGAAACCAGTCCAGTTCTCAGAGGAAGACTCTTGGACTGACTGTCAAAAACAGGAAAGAAAAGCATACTCTGCTGTCCCCCCTTCTCATTCTCCCCAGTTCTGCAAACAGCTTTGGTAATCTCGAACAGAGCTTTTGCATTACGCTCCTGCAATAACCTTTAATTTCATGGTGTATTTGTTGCATTCAGAGCACAGGGCGGATTACAACCGACAATCTTCAGACTTATACAGCGCAAATAAACTGCATGGAGAGATCATGATCTGTACCCCCCACCCACCCACTGCCACCATCCTGCTTTGTAGCTGTGTGCCTGTATGAAGGGGAGACCCCCACCAACAAGCATGCAGTTTACCAGTGAACAATTAGCCCCAGAGCAAGAGTAGGCCCGGCACCGGCACATGTGGTTAAGAGGCGAGCGCTGCGGGAGAGCGCCAGATGATGAAGGGATGAGAATGGGAGGAGGAGGAGGGAAAGAGAAGAGGACAGTGAAGGGGGGGGGGGAGGCGTGTTGCGTGTGCCAGACACGCGTATGCCAGTTTTTGGCTACTGGGCATGTCTTTCGACATTCACTTCCAGCTAGTGAAGACAAAGACAGATAATGGGGGCCCTTCTTCAATTCCAAGACAACTTTGAGTCAGAAATTTAGGAACCAATCCAGATTGAGATGTTATGTGAAGGCATCCGCTGGCTGAGTTGCTTTCCTAAAAGAAACCCAACATCTCGTCCCTCCCCTCATTCCGCCTCGAGCATCTTTCTGCTGTGTAGCCTGCCAATTGGGCCCAGTGCCAGTCGCATTTGCAACCACAAGGGACCCTTGTCTTTTTGCCTTGCCTAATGAAATGACAAAACAACAGATTTGCATATGCAGAAACAGGTGTTGTAACAGGTTAGACTCCTCTTGACCCAAGCCGTGTTAAAGAGAGAAAATGCAAAGAGAAAAAAAAGAAAAGAAATACATGCATGAAAAAAAAACCTAAAAAAAGACAACTTTATGACCAACAGCTGCCCGGAGGTATTTAGGCTCTAATGGGCACTCAAGTCTGCACCATCTGCCCTGCTGCTTGCCAGAAGTGACAATCTAAATTAAAAACCACTCATCAAATATCATAAAAATAAACCATTGTTTTGCTGCCTCCATATGTTGTGGCCATTTTATTTCGTTCTCAGAGAGTAGCAATGGAGGCTGAGCTTCGAGGCCTATAGCTGTGATCCAGGGAAAATCCAGAGAGCCGCACAGTAGCCTGTAATTACCCTCCCACCGATCCGCTGTCTTCAGACCAGAGCCCTGCGTCATCCTACACATTATCCAAGTCCATCCTCTCCACATTACAGAGTAGAAAACCTAACAGCGCCAATGTGGTGAAAACACGGTCATTGTTTAGAGTAGGATTAGGGGTTGCCATCCAAGAGCACAATCTGGGGTGTTCAGATGGTGAAAGGAGATTAAATCACTAAATTATACTTGCTTGTCACTAGATAACTGCTATTATGTTCTATGCAACTGTGTATTAACCATGCCAGAAACAAACATTGTGTTGGAGCGCGTGTTGCCGTGAAACAACGCACACTAACAGCGATGCATCTCTGAAAATGTCAAAAGACTCTCCTCCACGCTTTTGACCAAATTGTGTCCTGGCCCAAAGGGCTCGACTGGAAACATTCCTTTTGTCCTTTACTGAAAGACACAGCTACTGTACAACACCCCTGCCCGCCAAACCCACTCAACCCCCCACTTCCATTTTTCCTACTGTTTTTATTTAGATGAGGGAGACAGAAGGAACAAACCTGAGACAGTCGTGACCCTGCGCGAGTGTTGTAACTTGGTCTAGAGCTACGCCGGCAGAAGGCAGCACCATATGCCCTCAGCCTCGAGCTGGATGCTCTTTCTGCAGCCTAATGTGCCTGTCAAAAACTGTTACTGTCACAAATCTCCCCCCCCCATGTTTTTTTTTCCCTCTCACAATAATGAAATAAACATTTTCTCTTTTCTTTCTGGGTAAAGAGGAAAGGTCCTTGGAGAGGCAAAGATAATAACACACTAACTGTTAAGTATTAATGTATCTGTATCCTGATCAGAAACACAAATAGTCTATGGCTAAAGCTCAGCTATCTTAGTCATGCATACATTAAAAAACTAATCCATTTTTTTTCCCAGATCATTACCCTCTGGTTGTCATACATTAGGTTGGAACTCACCCAAAGAAGTGTAACTTTGTTTTTCCTCATTTTACTTGTATTGTAAAATGTGCAGCATACAGTATCTATCACACCTACCACTAACAATAAAATGATGTTGAGTTAGCTACCACTGTTGAGTTGGCCTACGGTGCTGTCTCACATGAGGTTTGACTGTTTACGAGTGACAGGCTGAAGGCTGAATGCATTCTCAGCAACAGCGACCTTGCCTTTTACCATGAGTGACCCTCTATCTTTAATTCAGGGCAAGACCCCCAAAACCAACACATTTCTTCACACCAGGACACTGTCCATCTGACCGTGACTTGAATAAGAGCTGCCATGCCTTCACACCACACTGACCAGCAAGTAAACATGCAATTGTTAACTCAACAAGGAACAAGGAAAAACTGAGGGCAGTTAAAAAAAAAAAAAAAAAACTAGCAAAAGTCTGTGGCTGTTGCTGGTGTACTGTGATTCAAATAAGTTTATTGGACACACAGACTGACAAGTCAGTTAGTGTTGCAGGCCAAGCTTATGGCAGCTTGGAGTGTCAGCTCAACAGGAGACTATTAAATTACAAGGTCACCGTCAAGACTATGGTGCTAAGAGGTAAACTCTAAACCTTATGAAAAGGCATAAATTATAATACATAGCTTTAAAGAAATATTGTGTAAGCAAACCAAAAGTTTGTTTTAGAACTTAACATGCATGTCCTTTTTTTCCATTTCAGAATCCGACACACTGTGAGGTTATACACACCAGCCAAAAGCTACACTTTTTGTGGCTTTACAATCCTTGGAGGGAGGTATGATGACGTAAGATATGATATTTGCAAAACAATCTTTGCGAGATATTTTGACACTTGATTGTTTTGGTCTAAGTAAATATGTAACCGCAGTCTTTTTGAACTTGGCCAAGCAAACATGAAACCCATGAAAGTAAACTCAAACAAATTCTACATGTGACTATGAACTGAGATGAAACAAATGGCTAGTCACAGCCTCTTTCGTCAGATAGTTCCTATCTCACCCTTGCGTGGGCAGCCTGCAATCTCTTTTCTAATCCTCATCCCCTGACCCCACCCTGCACAGCTTTCTCCGGCCAAAGAATCACAACGTTTCTCCCTCACAACAGTGTCGAGTCAGGCTTAAGAAGTGACCCAGAGCGTAACTAAAAAAGTCTGAGCTGTCTCAAGACTCTTAGTAACTGTGGCACACAAAACATCATTACTGTGATGTGGATAATTACAGTGCAAAAGGGTGGCCTCTTAAGCATGTAACACACTCTTTTATCTTAAGAAGTCAATCTCTCCCAAGCTGACAGCTTGCAGTATATGATCCTGGTAAACAAATACTTTTGCGCAGCACAAAAGTGCCATTAAAGGCCAAAACTGTCAACACAAATTCCATTCTTACAGGAGAGGGGGGAGGGAACCAAAGTGGGAGGGAGGGGGGAGAAGGAGAGGAGGGAAAAAAAAGGACTTGATCACTTCTGGTTGCTTTAACTTGCATGGAGGTTGTCATGGAAACATTTCTATGAAGTTAACCGGGATAAAACCTGAGCTTTTGCCATTTAATTGCCTTTAAGCTGAGTAGCAGGACCAAGTTAGCTATATATCTATGAAAGCACACTGTGTACATGGATGAGCTCAGTGAGATGGTTAGAAAAATGAAGCTGGTGCACCACTCCCTTTAAATTTTTCGTACCCATTTTCCCCCCCAAATTCAGCAACACCTCAAGGGTTGAGCGAGCAGTCTGTTTCATTACAGAGGTGTTGGGGGATGGGTGCGATTCAAAAGCTAATCTTAAAGTGTTTCATTGCCTAAGAAGTACTCTGACTCAAAACAGTATTGATGCGATCTGTGCAGAAAATCCACTTTCTGGACATTGGATGTGATTCTAAATCTGCCAGTTTACATGTTGCCTGTATTGTCAGTCTGAGCAGCTCCTGCATTCACATTAAATGCGCACAAAGTTTTCATAGGACTCTCAGAATTCAAAAACAAATTACAAAGCATTTCCTACATCAGCTCAGCTGGAAGCAACAATTTCTGTATCTAAGATAAAACCATGCATCAACCAGTGTTCATTGAGCTAAAAGCTGAATCTTAATATTGATAAATGATTAAAACGTATGACAGGGTATACACATTAATCCTGTGGAGGACATTCGTTTTCCTATTACCATAATGTAGAGCACGACCGCACGACCGCCCGATGATAAATGCAGCAATCAAAAAATGGACGCAGAGTGGGGAGAGTCGGGGTAATAAGTGCACTGCTCCCAACAACGGTCAGTGTTGGAGGGAGACTAATGGCAAGTCTCTCTCAATCTCTCCCACTGACTTGGGAGAAAAAAATGCATCCTGTTTTACAAAATCAAGTGGCCTTACTTAGTGCACACACCGCCCCGACAACAAGTAAACAAGAGAGTAGGGACTGATTTAAACATGCTTTAAGAAATGATTACAGGGGCACTTCAACAAAGGGCTTGATTGTGCACCGTCAATGACATATTTCACAAGTGGGCATTTATTGCCGCCTGGCCTTTGAAGAGTGAGAGCTGCTGAGTGAGAGGGGAACTGGCCCACACCTGCATAACTGAGGAGGGAACACCTGTGCACCCTGCAGCTCGAACAAGGAGGGTCGATGCAGCTAATCCAGGGGTGAAAGCTGATCAGAGGACAGGCCCGAAGAGTTCAGCAGCTCCCACTACCTCGTTAGTCTCTCTTTAACCAAAAAAAAAAAAAAAAGGTTACATGTATTGATTTTTGGGCCACAGTGATTTGCAAGAGAACAGTGGTAGACACAGAGAGTGAAATAGAGGAACTCAGCAGAAGCTTTTATGAGCTTTTACTGTTTCGCTTAATTACAATTTTAGATCAGTCATCATGAATTCTGATATGCTACCAGCATCCCTGTTTGTTTCTGGACAAAAAAAGATGGAAGATAAAAATGGAGCAAGCAAGCACGGTAAGGTGTTGACTGCTGATAATCATAGCTATTGATCATGCTTGATAAAGCATTGATAATTATAAACAACTACAGCCTATGCTCTGAATCTAACTGCATTTCATTTTTAGTGTTTGAACTAAAGAAACTGTGACAATGGTATTTTAAAAACATGGAGGACTCATTAAAAAAAATGCTTTTAAATCTATATGCAACCCTTATGTCACACATGGAAATACCATGGCTACAACACCAAAGGAATTTTAACAACTGCAGTAATCCTTGCCTATTTGATAAGTAAGAAAAGTAAGATGTCATGTCGATTTAACATATACATATAACAAGTTGTATTTAACATCATTTATTCACCGTTTACATATGTTTGTAGTAATTAGTGCAATTTAGCAATAACCAATACATTACAGCAAACACTAAACAGACAGTAAAATAGCTTTTTATGACATTTAATGGAGATATAATCTGACATTAGATGTTGTTAAAGACGCGTTTAGATCAAATAAAACTAACAGGGCAGTTATTATAATATTGCCGAATTCAGCACATTTCTGAACAGATTACCTTTTAAAATAAGTCTTTAGATATGTCATTTATCACTTGGTGCTCAATAAAAAATCGTTTATGGGCTACAATTTGCAAGCCGCATTTATAAATTGAATTAGGCTAAAGGTTAAAAAGAAAATGCAGATAGGAAACAGTAAGTGGGCTTTTCAAAAGTCAGTGTGCAACGTTCATAGCAGGCAAAGCTTGGACAGTGCTGTCTGAAGGTCCAACATGAAAAAGCCGAACTCAAATATAGGTGAAATATGTTAACAGCTGCTCGCTAATTAAAAAGCACGACAAAAAGTCCACGCGCAGCGAGTAAATAATAATGTTGCAAGTCAAGTTGCAAAGCGCTAGATAACACAGAACAAACTTGTGGCCGGCGGTCCACTTCCTAATTCAAAAAGTCAAAGAGTGCGGAGAGAAATAGGCTAACCACAAGAAGACAAACTTACCACAAAAAAATGGCAGGTATATTCTCCTCGCGGTAAAGTGTAAGGGACACACCAGGTGAGAAGTCGTCGTCCTCTATGTTTGCAGAGATCTTCACACGTGACTGTACAAGTTCACCATAACGCAGAGAAAATGAACAACAAGCTGCAGAGTAAATAAAAAGCTCAATATTCCTCCGCTGGGCACCGCTGTCGGAGACACACACACACTCTCTCCTGCTGTCTCCCGTCAACGCCGCTGTTATTACTAATGCAACAGAGGGAAAAGCAGTACACTGAGTCCTGTTTGAATGACGCGCAATGCGAGGAAGACGCGGCTTGTTTTTTTTCGTTACGATTCAAACACACATCAAGCTGTATCGCAGCAAGCAAGTATATTTGGGACTAGAAACCCCCCCAGGGGAGGCACTTGCTTGTGCGCGGAGGTGTGTTGTTATTTTTGGGCGTACTGCGACCCCGTGTGACGTCAGGGCCACCTGCTAAGTAAACACAAAGTCATTTTAAAAGTTTGTTTCTCCTTTTTCAAACGTTTCACGGTCTGGCTGCCTATTTCTCTAAGCGGCCGCTTTTATCAGAGGGTCGAGAGTAGAGTGTTATGGAAGCTTCTAGTAGGATAGGATAATGCATCGTTGTTGGCGAGTGAACCGGTAACCTTCCAGTAACGGGACGGTCCTTACAACCAAAAGATAAGTTACTGTAGCCTATCTGAGAAACGTGTGTTCATATGAATGAGACCACCAAGAAGTCGTTTTAATGCAAAGACATCCGCAAGTGGGAACTACATGAAAAAAAATAATCACTATATAAATATTACCGTAGTGTTCCTGCAATTTCTTTCAACAAGAACTTTGACTTTTTCTGTGGTATCCTTCTCCATGACCGACATCAAACGACATTGTTTTCCTTTCTAATCTAACATATTTTCTTTTATAGGAAGTTGTGTTGTGTTTTCCCAGTCATATTTGTTTAGTAAACTACGTCGCTCACATATGCTATTAAGACTATTATAATAATGCAAAAAAAATAAATAAAAGAATATATGTAATCAATCAGTAGGCTACATCGATGCAAAATGAAGATAAAATATGAGATTGTGTAAACCAGGAAACAGCATGGACAGCTTCAGTATCCTTCAAGTCCGGATTTAAACTGTACGTTCAGCCTCACTAATGGCATTTTTGGCTACACATTTTAAACCATCCTTCACTTTTAAATACATTTTAGATACACCTTATTAGCTGAATCAGTTTGCAGAGGGGAAAAAAAAGACTTAATGATCGTCTGGAAGTGATACAGTAAAACGATGGGTAATCAATAACGGTAAATATCTTACAAATTGTTGTTATTACATGCAATTAGGCCTACGTATTTTAATGTAAGTTTAGACTAACTATACATCATTCTAAATGTTATCTAATAAAATCACTGCTAAATAATTACTTTATTAACCTGCAAAAAGAATATGTAGGCTCGATGCACTGTTTGAATGTCTTATCCATTCTTGTCATACCTTCACAAGGTAATTTAGTCTATTAATGCATTTAATAGTAGATCCGAAGCCAGTCAGCAGTAGTTAAAAGGCTTTGCTTGATTCTGTCTCGTCTTTCTTTTCTTTTCCAATCCGCTGAGACGTTCACGGTCAAGAAATGAATGACCAGATTATCATCAACTGAAAAATAGAAAGGGTTGGGGGGGCAACTTTTTAAAAATGTAAGAAACGCGAGAAGTGTATCTTGTCTTATTCTCTCTACTGTCAACATTTAAAATGCTCTATTTCATGTTTTTTATATTATGACTGACTTATTGTGAGAAATAGGATTTGTGCATGGATAAGATTTGTTTTGTTTTAAATGAAAAAACAGCATGCTGCCGGTGTGTTTAACTCAGTGTGCCAGTGTGAATTTAAATTGCGTCAATTAAGAGTTTTTTTTTAATGAATAAAACATAAAATACTCGACATCTCCTTATTAGTTATTATTGTTCATATTAATATAATAGGGTAATCCTAAAACTATTTTCCCACATTGGTGTACAGGCACGGAATATGATGCACCGTTGCCATCCAAAATATCCTAAAATTGGCCTAGATTAAAAATAAAAAAAAGTCAGTGAAATTTTGATGTAATTAAAAAAAAACAGTAGGCTATTGTTGTAGTTGAAAATACGGGACAGGCATGTCGCATTGCAATGCCTAAAGTGCAATAAGTTGGTCTATTGGATATTTGTGTTGGTTTGTGTTACAGATCCTAATTGCCATTAAAAAAAAATCCATCAAATAAAAAGTAGGAGGAAACAGCATCTGGGAAGTGATGAGGATGGGAAGGGAAAACAAGTATAATGGAATTGTGGTGGTATGCTCCCACCTACTGGTCAATTCTAATAGTCTGTCCAAGTTATCACATGATAAAATGGACTATAAATAACACAGAACTTTTCTTTTTTCCCTTTCAATTTAGATTGAATGTTTTTATTTTCTCTAACACTATCTGCACACTTGAAACTCATTATCACAAAATACGTGAAAACTGAAAAATGCAACATCATTTGTCTGAGGTACATGTATTTTACTCTGATCACATAGTGCCATCTGCTGTACATTAGACACACACGTCCTGTTAAAATGCAAAGGGTCGACAAAATAGCAGGTGCAAACCCCTTTTTGTTAATACTATTAAAGACTTGATTCAGCTTTTTGATAATTTTTTTTGATGAGCAGTTTGTTGTGTAAGTTGTTCCTGATATTTTGACCGATTCCTTCCTAAATGTCAACACTTAAAGAGAGAATAACTAAAGCACATGTTGGGGGAATGGTAGCTTCGGAGTGCTTTTTGGATTCATTGTTACATTGTTAAGGTATGCATTTGATGTTTAAAGTATTTAAAATGTAAAATCTTTGAATTTAACTAATATATATCATTTTTAACACCCGTTCATATATCTATGCCTTTACAAAAGTTGCAAATGAGAATTTCTGATACTATTTAAAGACCAAAACTGCAATTAAAAGTAAAAAAGAGAACCTCTTTGGCTTCAAAACGTAGAACAATGGGTCCTTTGAGGACAAAAACCCGCTCACCTACCTGTGAAGGATTGTATAACCAGCACTAAAGTCTATTTACAAGATAAACTGGATTTTGGGGTATAGTTACACCGCATATCTAGAATTAGCTGGATTTCCTATCCGAGACAGTGGCACACACAAACTCCATTCACTATTAAGAACAGAATAATCTTCAGTCTTCTGTTCTAAGATGCAGTGAACCTAAAGAATGAAGGCTGCTTCCAATGGCAATGATACAAGAGGATCTGTAGATAACTCAACCCATATGTCAATACTCGCTTAACTAAAAGTCCTTTCAAGCACAGCATCAGCAATAATAATAATTTAAGACGTTATTGATCTCAACAGGGAAATTATTGTTATTATTCTGTTTTGCAGTGTGCACATGGACATCATCAGCTCCAGAGCATTTCCCCTGCAGCAGGTACGGTGACATTGTCCTACGGACACTTTACTTCCTGCCAACACCAGTTAAAGTCTACTCAACTTGCTGCACAACATTATGTAAAACCTCCAAAACAGTGTGACTAATAGTTTACATTGTAAACTCAATAACTGAATAGTTTCTTAGATAAAGATATTCTCTCATGTGTGTAACTGATTATATGTGACAAATTAGAGCATTTTAATGTACAGTCACTTGAATTGTCAAAGCGCTATACTAGCGGCTCCATGATGCTGAATTTAGGCAGGGCGGTATTTTTGAGCTAAATGCTAGTATCGGCATGCTAACATGCTCACCATGACAATGGTGACATGCTGATGTTTACCATGTTCACCATCTTAGTTTAGCATATTCTAAACTCTGACCTGATGATGGTGCTAGATGAAAAGTTAAGGGATCACCAAAGTTACGACAATTCATTCAGACATCAATAAAAGGTACAAATGTAATGGCAATGCAATCAATAGTTGTTGAGATATGTCAGTCTGGAGCACAGTGAAGAAGCAAGTGCATTTTATTCAACATCCAGTTAAAGCAAATGAAAGCAAAAACAATATTGTTCAAGCCAATGAATATTGTTAGCAAGTGGTAATTCAGTTTCCATTTCTGCAACTCCTGAGAGAAGTATCTCCATCTGGCATAAAGCTGTCCGGCAGCTGTGTGTTTACATGCACAGATCTCATGGTAATAAAATGATATACTGTAATACTGGTAATGGCATCCCTGTTCTCATCTGGCCACAATGACCAGAATACACTGTATCATACTATTACACTCAGATCAAAATTCCCATCTCAGCCAAATCATCATTGTGTTTTGTATAATGCCACAAGGATATTGAAGTTTAAATACAGAGGGTAGTTTGGATATTGGAATAATTCCACATTGGAAGGAGCAAAATATAGACACCCACTCAATATACTTCAAACATGGACCTGCTTGTATATTAGTTTTGCTTTAAAGTGCTTTATAAAAGCTATATTTCCCGTTATTTATTTTGTAACTAGCAAACATATTGTGTGAGGATAACTGCAAGGATAACTGGCCTGGCCTGGCCTGGTCTAGTTATATGTGTCCTATTAATAGGCCTGGCTCAGCTGTAACCAAACTCCATCTGTCAAGTCACGTCCTTTCCCTGCTCTCCCTTCTACAGTTTCACTGTAGCCAGGCTAGGGGCACTCTGGTCTGTGCCACCATCCAAGCCAGACAGACGGCAGGACGGGCAGACAGCTGCCTCTCAGACCACCGCACATAATGGAGGGTCTGAACATCCAGCCCTTGGAAGAAGACAGCATTGTTATGGAGGAGGAAAGTGAAAACAATAGGGAGCAGGAAGAGGGAGAAATGGAGGCCTCATCTCCCATGGGTTCCACCACAGACGAGGAAACAGAGGAGGACTCCGAACCAGAGCCCCCACAGGTCATTCGGAGGAAGGTGTCATTCGCCGATGCATTTGGCCTCAACCTTGTGTCGGTTAAGGAGTTTGACGATGCTGAAGTAACAGAGGTAGAAGCCAGCCAGTCCCCTGAGAATGAGGCAACACACCCCTTGGAGGAGTACTACATGTCCTGTCTGTTTATAGTCCCCTCATCCCCAGAGGAGCTGGAACAGAGGCTACAAGCACAGATGGTTGAGCTCGAAAGCATCGAGCTCCTCCCGGGAACCACCACACTCCGTGGCACCATCAGGGTGGTCAACCTCTGCTTCAGTAAGTCTGTCTACGTCCGGATGAGCCTGGATCGCTGGACGAGCTACTTTGACCTGTTGGCGGAGTATGTGCCTGGATCCAGTGATAGGAAAACAGACAGGTTTACCTTTAAGTATACTCTGGTACCACCCTCTGAGAGAGAGGAGCTCAGAGTAGAGGTTTGTCTACGTTATGAAACTTCAGTCGGCACCTTTTGGGCTAATAACAAGGAAATGAACTACGTGCTGTTCTGCTACCAGAAAGGACATGTAAAGGAGCATGGGCCTCTAGTGCAAGAGGAGAGTAGCAGCTACAGGAGCAAGAGGAGCTGTCTCAAAGCCAAGCGGTGAGAGAACCTAATGCAGAATTTTGTTTTTTTAAACATGCCACTGCCGAAGGAAGTCACATCACACTTGGGAAAAAGAAGTAAAGCTATTTACAAGTTCTTGCTGCGACTGCGACTGCCTGGCACAAATCAACCAGAAACAAAAAAAAAAGGTCCCAAATAACTAATTTGCTGTGGTAGGAATTTTGCCATGGTGTGGGTGTCTATTTAAACTGTGCTGCTCCTCTCATTAGTCAACTGTATGTTTACAGTAAGCCGTTATGTAACTTTTCAGTAATGGATGTTTGGACTGTAGAACACATATTGCCCATTTAAGGTCAGATGTCTGTCCAGGTTTCCATGACGTCTCACCATGGCACAGGAAGCCAGATATGCTGACTTTATCCTCTTTGACTCCAATTCACATATTGCTTCTAGTTTCTGCTTCAGGAACAAACACTACTCATGTATTTATACATATTCTGGACTGACTTGCCGCAGTATAAAAAGATATGGAGATGTGATAATACAGCAGACAAACGCATTACAACATTAAAAACATTTAAATTGTCTCAGTTTCAAAAGGCTGCTGGCACAGATATATGATGTCTACATGGAACTAAGGATCACAGCTATTTTGTGTACACCTCTTACTGTGTATCATAATCATAGCAGGTACAGTACAGGTGAGATGAAGAAAAACAACAGAATAACAAGGTAATGAGGATGTCTGATGAAATACACAGACTAGGCGAAAGCTCTGACCACCTCTTTATTGCTTTTCACAAAACATAAGACATAAAAATGAGATACTGTAGATAAAGGGGAACTAGACAAATTCAACACTGAGCCTTGATACATTAGGAGACAAGGTGGTTAATGGAAAGAGGGTGTCAATGAGGGTGGCTCTTTTAATTTGAAAAGCTGGAATGGTTTGACCATCCCACATATCACAACTCTGTTCAGAGTAAACAGAATTCAAATAATTGTTGAAACAAATTCTGCATTTTAGAATGAAGCCCCTCAAAATACAGCAGAATATAAAAAGCTGAGAAAGAAACACTGAAACATAATGTGATTTAATAGTTGTAAAACATATGGGAGCTTATGTAATGTTATTCTTACTTCATTTTGAACCACAGGAGGGCAAGAGTAGAGGAAAAGACCATGGAGACCAGGGACACATCACCAGCTGCTGCAGGTGTGTACACTTAATGTTTTTATGTAAGTGTGCATGTATACATATACATAATTGTCAAGCAAATTTTGACCCTTGTGGTTGTCCTTTTTTTTTGCAGAAGCTGAGGCCACACATGAAGCAGAGGAGGCTAACAGAAAGGACAGCACCGCTATACAATCACTACTCTACCACGAAGAACACAAACCCTTGGTGAGGTTCATTTATCATCTTTTGGAGGAACAGACTCTTCTTGAAGTCTGGGAAAAAAATGAAACACCAACACCACCCAGAAGTAAATACTGCTTGCAACAAAACAACTCACGATCAATGCTGGTCTCTAGCTGCAGATATAAACTGTAAATACAAAGTGAGAAAGTACGTGTGTTGTTTCTGCAAAGATACGATGCCTGAGCCAACAATGCATGTCATACTGCACTGTGTTCAGTGGGCCCCAGAAGGATATGGAAAGTCAGCTAACCTGACACTTGAGAGCATGTCTGAAATGTGCAAACCATTAATAATAAATGCAACCTGCTTGTAAAGGTGCAGTAAAGCTGAGGATGTAAACAAAAATAGGCTTATGTGCTGAGGATTCAGCAGTGTTGCAATATATTGCATCATCACAGTAATGTTACATATCAAAGAATACTAAATGAATGGGCCATTGCATTCCTTTTTGTCAGCAAGCCAGTATTTGGAAAGTAGCTGATGATCTTAAAGACCAACAAAACTGGTAGCCTCTGGTTATAGTTCAAGTAGTTCAAGCATTAACACTTGGCTTGATCTTTGGCTTTTTTGACAGGTGGATAGCATAAAAAGCAGACACAGAGCAGAACGTTTGGCACGTGTGAAGGACTTCCTCTCCGAAAGGAGGCAGCAAGTACCAAAGGCTTATTCACATGACTCAGCCAATGGCCAGAAAGTTTCTCAGCCTTTGCCAACTCCGTGGGGTGACTCTTCCAGCTTTTCCCATAAATGCCAAAAGAAACAAGCCAACGAGAGTCCACAGGTGCTCACCTACCACCAGATTCCTCTGCTTACACTGGACTGGAACAATGACAGAGCCCATCAGTTGTGGGCTGCTGATATGCATGACGTCTGGCCTGGAACAGCTAAAAAGACCTTGTCAAAAGCGTCAGAGGAACATATAGAAGATTCACCTTCTGTCAATGATATGTGGGAGACCTTTCGTAACGGTACAGATGATACCACCGATAAAGAAACCTCGGTGTGCGATGTATGGCAGGCATTTCTTAATGGGCCGAGCTGTACGGACCATTCTGGTGTTCCAGAGTCAGAGTGGCTGCAGACAGCAGCATCTGTGTCTCCCTCAAATGATAAAGAGCCCAATGCCCAATATGCAGCAAGCAGTGAAGAGTATGAAATTCAGGTGGGCACGGATACACCCACCACCTTACATGCACACACCTCAGCTGTATGTCAGCCACTGTCAGCCACTAGCAAAATATCATTGGCTAATGTTACCTTGAACGTCGAAAACCACCAGCCAGCAGAGGCGTGTGTCAGCAGCCCAAGAAATGACACAGCGACACAAGATGCATCCCAAAGGTCACAGACAAACTCTGTAACAGACACTCCGCAGGAATTTTGCCTCAAGAGGGCAACAGCTGTGTCCGAGGGCTCTGTTGACAGTTCAACTGAGTGTCACAAGCATGCGATCTGGGAGCAGGAAAGTGAAGGAATAATAGGAAGAGCAGAAGGAATAGGAAGCGATGAGCCCTTCACATCACACACAGCTGACTTAGTAACAAGCTCAGGGGAGTCACAGACAACAGACATGACAGCAATGCCAGAGTCTCAGAATGCCACCGCTGTTGATAGCATCTCACAGGGAGCAAGGCCGGATCAGGGTCTTTCTTCCAGCAGGAAAGGGGAGGTTACAGGTACCGCACACAATGTGACGGATGACACGCTGGCATTTGGGGGGACAATCAGAAAGGGGACAAAGGATGTGGAGAGGTTTGTCTTTTCCACATCCAGACAAGGGGTGGAGGAAGGGATCATGAATGAATGTACAGAAAACAAAGTATCTACAGATGAGGAGATATTTAGGCCACACAAAACAGAAGAGTGTGAAATCTCCCAGTGGTGTGCAGATGAAAAGAAACATGAGGAATCCAGGCTGAAGCAAAACCGTGAAAATCCATTACAGGAGGATGAGAGCAATGAAAATGAAATAAGACTTGCACAGACAAATGCAAATGAATCCAATCCAAGCCAAATGTCTGAGGAAAATGTCAAGCAAAGCCAAATAATTCCAAGTGAATTCAAATTGGATGAATCAGAGAGCGAATTTGTTGCATCAAATAACAAAAACTTGGAAGTATTCAAAAAGACAGAGGTGGAACCTTCCTATTGTACGACAAGCGACAATGAAACAAAGAGACCAACTGGTGCAGAAGTGGGAACTGTTCAGGTATTAAACGAGGAACATAATGACAAAGCTTTACAACGCAATTCATCATGGCAGAGGAGAAACACAGCAATAATTTCCAAAGTACTTAATAAACAGTCAAGGCCAATCAAAGCAGGAGAAGAGGTGCGCATTCAGAAAGAGGAGGATGACTCAACACTGACACAAATACAGGAAAATGTACTGAACTCTGAAATAGGTCAACATGCATTAGTCTCAAATATGACTGAGGAAGGAAAAAGCTTGAGTTGTGATAGAATAATTGAGGAGCAACAGGAAATAAACCCAGCAGCACAGATAAGACACAACGTGGAATCAAGGGAAATGAAAAAGGTCTTCCAAGTTGGCCAATATACATGCAGGCCTTTTCCAACAGATAAATGCAACAACAAAAACCCCATGGAGGTGGTAGAAATGAGATGGCCCCATTCACGGGATGATATGAAGGGTCAGAAAGAGGACGTAGGCCCTAAAATAAGCCCAGAAGTAGTTACGGCGAAGAAGAACTTTGCAAAGAAAGACACTTCAACAGAACTTCAACACCAACCTGAGACATTAGAAAGAACAGAGGAAGGTATGAGTCAGAGAGACAAAGATGAGAGGGTGAGTATTGGAAAGCTGAAAATAGAAGTGCTGGGGGAGTTGATGGGTAATGTGGAGAACCCTCAGTGGGAGAGGAGGAACGCACCAGCTGAATTGAAAGGACAAGAGTTGTCAGCAGAAGTTGAGTGCTCTCCACACGTTGAATATAAAAAAATGTCAGAGGGAACAAAAGGCCCCATTACAGCAGAAGATACTGCAGCACTTGAAGTGATACAGTCGGGATTGGAGGAGATGTTCATAGAAAGATTTGGAGAAGATTTGGTCAGGGGGATTTGGGAAGAAGTGTTCGGTCAGAAAGAACGGGCCTCTAATAGAGACACAGATATTGTTGATGGAATGGAGGGCAAGCTGGCAGATGTACCTGATATTACACAAGATTGCCATCCTCTTTTTGAGAAAGACTTCAATGATGCTTTTGATTCAGGCATATTTTCCTTGACAGAACTACCAACAGATCAAAATCTAAGTCTCGGTCAAGGCCTAGAGCAAACCGTAGCCACTAGGAGCAAGGAATACTCCCCAAAGGAGAGTCAGTCACTCACCACAGCAGAAGAAACTCACTTCCTCTCAGAATCACAGACAGATTTAAATTCAAGTGTTCATCTCGGCCAAGATCTCACCCCCATTTTGGCTGCTCAGTCGTGGACTGAATCAGCCCAAAGCTCTCCAAAGGATCAGGAAGACTTCACTCAAATAAAAGAAAGATCAGTCACCCTTCAGGAGACTGGTAGACAAATAGAAGACTGTATAGTCGCCCACAGGGAGAGTTTTAGTCGATCAGTCCACCCATCTCACAAACATCTGAGTTCGTACTCTGACAAATTAAAAGAGTCCGATAGTGTTGTATGGGGGAGTGTGTTATACACTCTCAGTCACATCACCAGACTTCTAATTGTTGGATTCTTCTTCATTGTTTTCCTGTATGATTTCCCAGCATTCTTTGCTCTCTACGTATTTTCATTGTGCTGGTGGTTTTACAAGTGGAAGAGACATCGAGTGGCGACAAACAAGGGGATGGTGGGATAGGCCGAGAGTGCTGTGGGTAGCATTTTTAAACATCAGTACATCACTGTTAAATTAATTGTAATGCCTTCATTATCTTTATACTGTTTATTCAGACTGGTGAGACCATTGTGAGGATGATTTGAGGCTACAAGAACAGGTGCGATAAAACAAAATGCTACACATATCACTTGTAGTGTGTGTTTGGCCGTGTGTTTTTATATTTAGCTGTTTCTAACTTATTGTTTAGTTTAGTGCAGTGGTTCCCAACTTTTTTCCACCTGTGACCCCTTCAAACAAAGCAGTGTCTACTTGTGACCCCTTGTCACTTGTTGCAAGTCTACCGGTTATAACCAGTTCAGCCAAAGAGTGTTTTCGTTAGTGAATTTCGATACAGTAGAAATGTGTTTTTTCCACTTTATTCCTCTCCTGTTATGTCTTGTGGCCCTTTACATTTTTCTTGCGACCCCTTGTGGTGGTCCTTAACCCAGAATTGGGAACCACTGATTTAGTGAATAAGAAGAGGTTCTGTTTTTGTTCATCAAATCAACAAACAAATCTATCTTTTAAAATAATCTTGAAAATAATTTGAGCAATTCAACATTAGAATTTAAATAAAGTACTAGATTTTTTATGGGAAAGCACCTGTTGTTGAATGTGTTGATTGAGTGTAAACAATTATGTGTATGTGTGCATATTTGCAGTGTTTACGGGCCCAATACCACTTTACAATGCACCAAACGTGAACAAAGTGTGTATGTGTTTGATGCTTGTAGACAAAGGATGTCTGTAACAGTGGGGCATTGGAGATTTGAAACATTTCTCTTTCCTTGCTTTTCTTCAATAAAAGAGAAACAACTTTTAACTTTTTTTTTCATCTTTTCCAGTATACATCTTTTGTTAAAAATGTTATTTTGTACTTTTTTTAGATTCAATATTTTAAATGTTATTATACCAGCAGGGAAAGGTTGGAAACAATTTGTAAATTCTTTTCATGATACTTAATAGGAAATAACTGGATTCAGATCAAAATATTAATCAATGAATGCAGAGAAAGTAACTAGGTCTATTTACACACAATATCTACCTACATTAACACATATTCTTTTATCATTATACTCAACTTTTATTTATTACACAGGACCATTTTTAGTCCTTTCACAAGATTCTACTGTTGTTAAGGGTCTAATTTCAGATACGGTCAAATTTAATTTATTAAATTGCCTACTTATAATGTATTTGACATGCAAAAAGTATATTATCCATTTTATTCTTTAGCTTTTGCTTTTAACATCTTACAATTTTTTATTTTACTCCTTTTTAGAGCACTTGAAAAATGCCCCAATGTTATTATTACCCTTTAAAAATAACTTTATCTATAAGTCTATAAACAACTTGTTCTGGATATAACTGTACAGCTAGCTAGACTATCTGTCCAATCCGAGTTTTCTCTCGCATGACTAAAACAACTTACAACTTTTGAACATACATGTTTCACCAAAACAAGTTCCTTCCCGAGGCCATTTTGCAGCGGCTCCGTGCGGAGCTTAGCGCCGCCCAAGACGATTGTGATTGGTTTAATGAAATGCCAATAAATCAGAGCACGTTTTTCTCCCATCCCGGAATGCTGCGTGGACTAGCCAGACCCTCCTGTGCAGCGCTGTGGAGAATGGTCTAGCAATGCGAGACTAGTGTCACCTAGATTCGGGCAATGTGAAGTTGCATCCTTTATTGCTTCATAACAAGGTGGAGTGGAGACAAGGTATACAATGGTGTTTTGAGACGTCATAAGTGAAATGAATGCTCTGGTCAGTATGCATCTACAGTCACATGTGCTGTAGTGTGAATGGAAAAGGTCATACAATCCTTGTTGGCAATTGTTCACAGACTGTGTATTAACCGCCACATACTCTTTCAGTAAGGTAAGTCACTGATTTTCGCAGACCTGAGGAACAGTCAGCAGTTCTTTGTTCTTGGATTTGGGAGATTGCTATAAAAAGGTAATTTAGTCATTTCAAGGAACTTGCAGCATTAGGAAAAAGGTCAGAATTATGGCAATCTTTGAAGGATATATTCTTAGGATGTTTCAGCAGAATTACATGGTGATTATTAGATAAATCAACTCTTTGAACCTGAGCAGTCTGCCTTTAAAGTAAAAACCAGACTCCCATCTTTGCCATTAAGGAGTCAGTTATCATTTCAATTTTAGTGCCTGCATACAGGAGTTGGAATTAAGTGAAATTCACATAGCAAATTGTCATTGTCATCCCTGCTCATGTTGTTCATGTATTAAAAGCACTATATAACAAGGCTAATAAGTCAATAGGATCAAATTCAGGCTTTTGGCATTGGATGTCCAATTTACTCCTTTTAGCACATGCCTTTCTAAATGGATACAGGCCATTTGGGAAACTCTTCCGTTTTGACATAGCATGTTGTCCATGTGGTAACACACAAATGACCAGATGATTAGCAAGTGCAACCAGCATCCACAACAAGAACTGCATTATATACACACTGTATAAGTTTTTTTTGGGATGTAATGGAAAATGATTGCAATTTATACAGTTATTATCAAAATATGTTTTAAGGGACACAAGGCCTTTCAATTATGATAACTGATATTAACCTTGATGATAATTCAGATGCGTTGCTAACTCTACACACCCACAATGTAGTATATAAAGTGCCTGTTCATTGCAAAGCCAGGAATTTTTAAGTTAATTATATTTCACTGATGAGTTAGAGTAATGGAGAAGAACATTTTTTATTTTGTCAGTAACTAAATACATTTTGAAATAGACTTTCCTACATCTGCAAGAACGTGGAGTGAGTGGAAATAGTTCTGTGTGTATGCACATGGGTGTTTTGGTAAAGTGTTTGTCAGTTGTGTGTACTTACTTACATATGCTTCCATCTTTATATACTGATGAGAACATGAGAGATGAGAACAGTCCAGCAAGCATTTTTATGGATGGCAATATGCCAAATGGTAGCCACGTCCAACCCTAAAAAGGCGCATAAAAATACACAAAACATGATTATATGGTACTGAAAAAAAATACATAAAAATATTTTTTTAGCAAATTTGGGCTATTCAGAAATGGATTAAACAATATAATGCACTTCACAACTAATAATGACAAAATGAATAGTCTTAACTCTCATTATGCTACTATATTTTTTACAGATGATTCCGCGCTCGTGAGGCTGTTGTGTCACTTACATATTATCTGCTAATCCACCACAAGCAGAGAAGTCTCCCTGTGTGACAGTGTGTGCGATAGTCAGAAGTCACTTGATCCTGTCTGGGATATGTTGACCTTTTGTAAACTGGCTCCAATCCCATGCTGGCAACTTTAGCAAACTGCCCAAAAGCCAGTGTTGGCACAGCAGAAGGCTACTCTTGATAGGGCACTGCTCTGAGGAGGCACAGTACAAACCTGGCACAGTTGATGTAGTGTATGCAGACAAAAAGTAGCAGTGACAGAAAGAAAATGAGAATCAAGGACAGAATCTTGATGAGCTGAGGTTAGCCTGAGGTGCAAGGCTACTGGTTATATTGACTAAATTTGCATGCCAGCATGTATGAACAGAAGGATTATGAAGGAATCAGTGCTGCACTAGGGCAGTGAGGTGTTCAGTAGCTGTTAGGAAACTTTAGTATCCACAAATCATGCAACTATGATAAATTGACATCTACTCTATCTGCCTTTTTACCTGTTTAGCAATATAAATATATAATTTATTTATATTTACTTTATCTATAATTATATATACTTATGGACGTAGAGCGGGTCTATATAAATGCTGACCATTTACCAAAAAGATATTAACATATAAAAAGGGCAGAATAACTTCTTTATATGTCTTGTGTGGCACTTCATTCAGTGAAAGTTGTTCATTCGCTTTAAGAAATCTGAACTGTCTCCCCAAAAGGACAGTTTTTTTAGATACATTTTAGGAAAGATGGGTGCTAAAACCCCACAACTTGATTCAATTTAAATAATTTTTTAATTGATATATTTTCTTAGCAGGGAAAAAAAAAAAAAGCCTGCGATATATTCCACCCTAGTTCAAATGAGGCCGCTGGGGGTCACTGAGGTGGCAGAGGGAGATACGTTAATTGACTCTCTGGCTCACACCCTGAACCTTGTGATAGAAGTCTTGACTAAAATGAGAGCCTATCATCATACGCCCATGCGCCGTGCTTTATTCTCACATTACACAGTAATGCAGTGTGTGTGTACAGGATTGTGTGTTGGTATGATGTGTCTCCGTGTACGTGCGTATGCAAGGACTGAGAGGCAAACTATAATAAGGATCGCGCTATCATGTGAGAGATATTCTCAGGAGTGCATTCCTGTATCAGTATTCTACACATGCTGCCTGTGGTCCAACATCAGTCATCAATGCTTCTAGAGATTAAAGTGTTTACTGGTTCTGCCGACAGTTGTCTTGTGACAATTGGGGAACTTCATTACACAACAAAGAGGAAACAAGGAAGAAAGGGTACAGGATGGATTTAAAGATAGTTCAAGAAAGTCTTTATGCTCCATATATAGAGAACACTACTGTTACCGCTAAGGCAACCCATGATAATAAAAAAATACAGCTTGTCATTACACTTTTACACACTTTGGATACACTAAGTGTACACCAACATCTTACAGTGGAAAAAAAGAAAATATATATATATATATATATATTTTAGGTGCAATGCTACATTTCTTCCAGCAGATGACAATGCAGCTCCACTTTTCAAAGAATCAACTACATGCTCAAAAAAACAAAACAACATGGCTGATGGATTTGGTTGATACTAAAATAATATAGGAATCGTGTCATCACCTTAAGCAAACATTTGACACCATCTGCATAATCCTAAACTTAAAGATGTAGTTTTGCACTATAGGTAGTCTGACCTAGAAAGCAACAAATGCATAACAATCAATTTTTTAGCCCTTTGGCAAAATGACTGTGCAGTGAAGTGCACTGGCGGGGACAAGAGGGTGCATGAGGACATCGGATGTGAGTGGATGAGAGCGCAAAATGAGGCAGGGCCGTGTTGTGCAGCCTGAGGGGAACAGAGGCACTCTGCTGACAGATTGGAGACCAGACAGACTGCATCGTCCGCACTCTCCCCGGTCTGGGGAACCACTTTTTATTCATCCATCTCTCCATTCCGCCTTCTTTGCAGCCTCCCTGTCGGCACCCTGTGCTCCACTCCCTCAACCTTGCCAGCTTCATCTTCTCTAGACCTCCCCGCCCCCTCTGCCATCTTAGCCTCTCTCTCTCTCACCAGACCTACATGCCTGCCCTTATCCCTTGCCTCCTTCTCTGTCTACCCTTAGCAACTCAACATTCCCTGGCTCTTGCATCACTGAGACAGCCAGGCTTTCTGCTGTTGTCACTTGGCATTTGAAAGCTGTGCGTGCGTGGGACACCGTCACCTCCCATTCAACACTAATTGCAGTATACGGACTGCTGGAGGATTCATCTGAGAATAAAGCAGTGGAGTGGTACCATAAGGCTAAAGCTGTTTCTTAACATTTTACGTGTTAGTTATCAGATTAAAGATAGGTACAACTGATTGATGGGGGACACATACTATCAATCATTACAGCCACACGTTTCATTCAATTCATTTCCCAAACTATTTATTTAAAAATGTAATACATTTATTTACTGTTGCATTTAAAACACATATATTCCATTTTTAGAGAACAGGTTCCACATATATAGTGTGCTTTTATGCACTCATTACTGCCTTTGCAGCATTACCATGAGATGACAGAGCTGTTTGTCATCTTTAGTGCTGTTGGCGGGGTTTGTTTCATCACAACGAGGAGGTGTGGGAAAAGAATGAGGAGGAAGACGAGCAGGATAGGAGGAGGAGGGGCAGATATTTCGCTCATGAGGAATGCTGTATAACTGTAACATGAGCTTTAATCAGATTTAGTCACGGCTCCAGCACAGGTAATAGTGAGAAGAGAGTGACAAGGAGAGAGTGCATAAGTGAGAACCTTTTGGTACCCAGCTGCACCAAATGAATCAATGAGTAAGGGAATCATATAATATGAAAACTTATTATGTAACACTTTTAAAAACAAAGTCACAAAGTGCATTGCACTAAGGGAGAGAAAAGTGTGATGAAGGGGTGAGTGAGAGCTCTATACAGTATGTCCTCCACATGGTTCTGGATAGCTGCAGTGGATGACAAATACTATGCGCTAAATGTTTTTTTGTTTTTTTTCTTTTGGCCTAAATAATCTCACCCCATTTTGCTTGGAAAAAAGCACAAGGGCTAGGTGAAGTGGCTTGTAAAGATGGACTTCTTTTTCTTTCTTTTTTTTGCTGTAAAGAGTGAATCATGGTGAACTGTTTTCAACTCAGCTAACTAATGCAAGGAGACATGCCATTCCTGAGAAGATTTCCCTTCGGTGGCCCTCTCTGAACCTTGAAGAAAACCCCCGGTGCCAGGCAGTTCTTTGTTCTCTGCAAGCATCACAGCCACTAGCTGTTGTTTGTTAAGATTTTCAAAGCCAGAAACCCACTTTTTTAACTGCTTTTTCTCAAAAGCAAACAATATTGAAACACATAAGTCAGCAGCCCAAACATCCATCCTATACATACAGCATGCAGATTATTCAGCTACGTCAGGTATAGATTCTTCCAAAACTCGCTCTTTATTCTTGCCTGCATTAATTAAAGTTACTGTTAATATTGGGATTTACCTACTTGTGTATGTTTAGGATGGCAACATAGGAAGTCTGTGTATGAACCCTCGAGTGTGGTTTATGCCCTATCCTTTTTTTAAACTATGATTCTCTCTAGTTTACTATTGACGGTTTTAATGCTAACACAGCTAAATGGGTTTAATGCCTGACTAGTAGAAGATGTTTGTGAAGTCTTCATGTTGTCACTTTCAGTTTCTCAGACAAAATATGGACAGATACCTATAAATGACCAATCTTCAGTTAATATTGGCCTTTTTTTACAGCAAACATTGACCTGTTGTTGTAGGAAAAGCAAAGGTGTTACTAGTTTTAGCATGTCATGAGGAAGAAGAATCATTTTTGTATTTTACCATCTAATAATTATAATAATTTATACTTTATTAATCCCGCAAGGGGAAATTCCAATGTCTTCACTCTGTTGTTATTACACACAGGTCTGAATTACAGACACATGCTCAGAACCTATACATGCACTAATGGAGAGATGTCAGAGTGAGGGAACTGCCCATGGAAAGGCGCTCTGAGCAGTTGGGGGTTCAGTGCCTTGCTCAAGGGCACCTTGGCAGTGCCCAGAAGGTGAACTGGCACCTCTCCCGCTACCAGTCCACCACCATACTTTGGTCCGATGGGAACTTGAACCAGCAACCCTCTGGTTCCCAACCCAACTCCCTACAGACTGAGCTACTGCCAGCCCCAAAAAGCAGAAAATGTGTGTTGCTCAGTGGAATCAGGTGCCTGTTATTAGGCTAGCCCTGTGTCTGGACTGGGACCAATCATTTAAGCTGGTCTTCACACTTGAAGCCTTTTCTCTTGAAAAATTTGAACGTATGGTTTGAAAGTACTTCCAATAAAGTATAAATCCTACCTTTAAGCGGTGCCGCTGTCCTGTCAAGCTCTTGGATGTGGGCACTTTGGGCCCAACAGCAAGATTTTCTCTGTCAGTTAACATTCGCACTTGACAAATGTTAAATGGTAAAAAAAAGTCAGAAGACAATTCCAACTTATTTTCCTCATGCCGGAAAAACACATAGCATGAGCTTTGGGGGCTAGCTAACTGGAGTTGACACACTGTAAACAGACAGGGCAGAAACTCATGAGCCTAGCAACACTGAGGCTACCAACAACCCATTATGTAACACTCTCTGCTCCATCTTCTTCTTCTTCTTCTTCTTCTTCTTCTTCTTCTTTGAGTTTAAATGGTGGTTGGCATCTAGTTTATGGGTGCAATAGTGCCAACCCACTGGACTGGAGTGTGGAGCAGTGGATTGGAAGGAAATAACATAAAACAAAACAAATAACAGCAACAGCTAAATTTCTTCATTATTCCTTCCTTAATTAATTAATCTAATTAATTAGACGCTTACGTACTCTCCATAATGTCTTTCCAAACAGATTCCCCAATGTAATATTGTGTTTTGGTTTTTTAATCAATTAGTCCTGAATCTTTCTTAATAATACCTGTTGCAATCTATCAGTACATGTTTGACAGTTTCCTGTTTGTATAGTATGTGCATAGTCCAGTAGGGGGCTTGCCTTTTCTATGGAGTGTTTGATTTAATCCTGTATGTCACACGGATGATGACCATCTCTTCCCTTGGGCTCCCGCTCCATATTCCACCAGCGCCTACATGTTTTTGAATACCGTTAAGATATCTTTCTGTGTCATTTAACCCCCAGTAATTCTGCTGGTTTTGCGCATATAGCCCTTTATGATAGTTTTAGCCTATGCTTGTATGTCGTTTAAATGATTGTTTTGTTAATATGTTGCATTGCATCTACCAAAGAAAAAAATTAGAAATAGTTTCACTGAATTATCTCATCAATATTAGATCTTCATGTTGAAAATATGAGACTAATTTAATGGACGCAGGACTATCATAGAGGGCATCATTATTTGTATGTCAACATTGTTTAAATAGGCTATCTTGAGTTGGTAGAAATGTTCAGGCATACACAAAGCACTCTCTGATCTACTTTATGCGCTTCGGTTCGTCCAGTCCCAGCTTCCACAGATCACAGTTTTAAACTGAAACGTTATAAATGACTCAGTTTGTGTTCCACTTGCAGTGTTTTACAGCTGGCAGAAAGTAAATTATGCCAAAGCGCTTTCTATAGCGATGCATTTCCAAAAAAAAGGCCTGTTTTCACCAGCATTTTGATTGATGACTTAACGCTAATGTAGTGTCTGGTGAACTGGGGTAGAAGCTTACTCCAATAAACAAAAACTTAAGGACAGATATATCTCTTTTAAAAGTTCACTAGACTCCGTTATAGCTTATAAAATATTAAGCATTCAAATCTGTGTGCCTTTTTAACTGACCCAACTGCCAAAACAACACTTAAGCTAATGTATGTCCCCATAGCTACATTGAGTTCATGTATCTCAGTCTAGTGACTGCCTGTTTAGCTGGGCTTAGGCTTGCTGCTCCACGTTTGCCAGCACTGAAGTTTAAGAACAGAAACTTTAGACTGAGTGAAAATTTAAAAGCAACTGTGCAACTGAAGGCTCTGAACCTTATCAGAGTCCTGCAACTTGAACGCAAAACCAGCACATCCCAAGAGAGCATCCTGCTGTCTGAGCAACAATATCACTTTATTAAGAAGCTGTAATGCAAATGAATACAAAGCTTAACTAACATTTTGATTCAGAAAGTGCTATTCAGGAGTCCGTTCAGATAAATGAACGAAAAAAAGACATCTTTACACTGACATGTAAGTAAAGGTAACAAAGGGTTAAGTAAAGCTTTAGCGATGACCAGTGTGTGACAGTCAGAAGACAAGCAGTCGGCCTCTCTGAAAGCCCTCAGTAAATCTGTCTGCATGCCATTTAGAGCGTTGGCCTGACCTAAATGTCAGAGCAACATTTGACAGAACCACATAACTCACTTTCACTCTCCTCTACCTCTCCCTCTCTGGATCCTTCCTCATTCCATCTGTGATGCTGGTCTTACAAAAGGGTTAAATCACTCAGACACAGCTTACGCTGTCTGTTCATTTCGAAGGCCCTCAGGCTTCCTTAAGAGTAAGTAGTAAAACGGGAATTGCATGGGGAAGGGCCTGCAAAGCTATTGACATTCACTTGTATGTTTCTGAACCCCTTGAGAATATTTGAAAGCCTACATTGTGCCCATAACACACATTTCTCTTGTGTAGCCGATAAAAACGCCACTGACAACTTTCACATATTCACAAAAAAAAATGAAACTAAACAATGCATTTGACATTTTTGGAAAAAGGAGATTGTTTGTTGTATAATACCCTCTGTCCTCTGTATGACTCGTCAAGAGACAAAGCAACATCATCCACTGATTTTGTTGCCTGCTCTTTACAGCAGATTGTGATTTTGAGGCGGAGAGTTTTGGAAAGAAGGGACAGATTTCAGAGTGATTCATTCAGTGAGTCTGAAGCCAAGGTAAACTGTGTCATGTTTCGTGCCTGTGTACCGTATTGAGTGTGTGTTTCTGTGCACCCCTTTGTGTACGTGTGCGCAAAGCCTCACTTCACACGTGTGTCTGCGCCCGTAACGATGCCTTTCGCATGTGTGGGCGTCGGGTTGTATGGGCGTGTAAAATGTTGCAGAATGTGTGGAGTATGTGTGTTTATTCTATGTGTGCTTGTGTGCTGTATTATATGGCCGTATGTGGGCAGTTAGGATTACACAAAGAGCGCACCATGCTGAGAACCAACATATTGTTGGCAGCAAGGCTCGCACGTATGGGTTTTCATCACGGTGCCTTCTCCCTCTCTCACTCTATCTGTGTCTCTTTTTGAGGAAAACGCCACACAATGAGAATGATCCTTCTTTCTCTTTTGATTCGGCTTCAATCTTTTTCCTCATTTCAACTTGTGTTTTTTCCCATCTGTTGCTGCTGTTGCTACCTAATTTCACCCTTGCATTCCACTCTGCAAGGATCATCACATGCAGGCTATTTTTGTAGGATTGACTCATATCATGCACTTTTCCCCCAAGACATTATGGTAAATTGTGAATTTAACTATCACTTTTAGCAAGTGTTGCACTGGTGCAATTAATACTAAAATGTTTAACTTCCTTATATTGAAGGGGAATATTTTGTCCAATCCCATTTGCTCTCGTACCACCAATCATTTTTTTGATGCTCTTGCTGCCAGCCATTTCCTCTGATTTTCTTTCTGTTTGTGTCCCTACTTCACTTCCCCAAGCCTCCCTTTCTCCTCAACTACACCATTTCTTTTTTCAACCTTTCCTTTCTCCCACTGATTCACCCAGCAGTAATTCTTTTGACTTGACACGCAAGACTTCTATAGCTACTGTAAACACACACACAAACACACACACACAAACACACACACACACACACACACACACACACACGTGCAATATGAGGTTAACGATGTACAAGGGATGAGAGTAAGACACAGATAGAACAGACTACCAGGGGTTAAGGAGAAGGATTGAGAGGGCTGGGGATAGAGGATTGTGACAAAAGGATGTAAACTAAAGACATAATTTATGAGTAGCTGCAATCCATGTGGAAACATGAGACAAAGAATAGGAAAGAGTTGGGAAAGAAAGAAAAAATGGAAAGAACAAAATCAGGTGGGAAACATGGTAAATGTGGGGTGTTAGAACAGATGGATGTCAGAAAAGGGGTATTCTAAAGGATGTTGAGAAAGGAGGATAAGACAGATGGAGGGATGAGATGGGTACATTGCCTCTGAGTATGAGGTGACCCTGAATCCGATCGATTTTTACAGCTCCGCTATTGTAAATCACCAGCGTAAGACTGTACAGTATGTGTCTGTGTGTATTTGTATGACAATATGTTTGGTGCATGTGAGTGTGTGCGACTTAAAGCACATGTACAGTGTTACCCAATGTTAAAGTCCTCAGTGCAAGTTGCTGTCTAATAGCCTTGTGTTAGCGCTGCATGGACATGGAATCCATCTTGTGGTAAATTTTGTATCCATCCACACACACACACACACACACACACACACACACACACACACACACACACACACACACACACACACACACACACACACACACACACACACACACACACTTGAACATTGTGCACATAAGCTCTCACTTTCACTATACACCTGTCAGGAAGAATGGCGATGTTGGGTAATGGTGACTCAAATCTCTGAAGTACTGGGTTCTATAAACACAGTGAGAAATCCTTGTTTCTCATACAGAGTACTGATCATTAGATGTTTGTCAAAAGCATTCATCCTCTGCCCCCTACCTCGCATCACACACACACACACACACACACACACACACACACACACACACACACACACACACACACACACACACACACACACACACACACACACACACACACACACACACACACACACACACACGCCTTGTAGAAGGCCCTGTCTGAGCCCCATGTCCCCTGAGTCTGATTAATGCTCTCTCTACAGGTCTCCCAATGGGAGATCACTCACACAGCACACACTCTGCTGTGGTTTATGCACGCTGCCACATACTGAGAGTACAACATGAGCGCTGCTAACCATGCCTCCAGAGTTAACGAGGCGATAGGAAAGGACATTTTCTATATAGTGATATGTTACCTCATCAGTGAGTGTGTGAATGTGTGTGTGAGAGAGAGATTGTGCCATACTTTCACAGCACGTAAAAATAATATGGTGTCCTTTACAACAGACCAATAGATAATAAAGTTGCCGTTTTTCTCCAAATTATAGTACAAAAAGCAATTTCTCTGCTGCTACTGGAGTTCACCGCAGTTCATTGGATGTTGTGAAAGTCTGTGTTTCATTTCTGTGAAAAGATTTAGTGTACAATCGCACACAGGCACTGCAGATAAAAGCCATACTTTTTGAAAATACTCCAATCCACGACAAGACAAACTCTTGTAAGCTCATCATCCTGTTCATTTTTTAAGCTCATCTGAGAATGAGTCCTTTCACAAAGTGATGAATACTTATCTCGCCTACAAACAATTCCAGTCAAATTCTCTTTGTGTCTGGGTAATTAATTGTTTTTACCAAGCAATTTGGCTAAATGTCTTTTACTCAAAAGCAAATATTTGCTTCTCTGGATTTTTGTCAGATTGTTGATATGTCCCACGTGTGCATGTTGTAGGGGCAGAGAGGCAAAATAGTTATTACACCCCATATGAAAGTGATGGACACAATAAACATTTTCCTATATTTAAAATAGATAGATAGGAAAAATAGAATAGAAACAGGCAAACACGTTTGTGTTGCTACATTAAAGGCCATGCATTCATTCAAATCAAAATATTTTACCCACTTTACAAAGATTTCATGGCAATGCTGTACGGTGCCTAAGAAAAGCTGATGACGTTAGTTTTTAGCCATTTAGCGGGGGGCTCTAGGATAGCAATGTTAGTCCCTCCACCACTTTGGTCCGAACTGAAATATCTCCACCACCACTGGATGGATTGCCATGGAATTTTGTAGACATGGTCCCCAGAGGATGAATCCGACTCACTTTGGTAGTTCCCTGACTTTTCATCTAGTGGCACCATCAGGTCAAATGTCAGTTTAACCAATTATTTGGTTTTTGACCAAATACATGTGATACTACTGACATTCCCAACAGGCTCGCTTGTGCTCTTTGGTAATTTGCAAATATTATCATGCTTAAACGCTAAACTAAAATGGTAAACACAGTAAACAGTACCTGCTAAACATCAGCATGTTAACATTGTCATTGTGGAGCATGTTAGCATGCTGATGTTAGCATTAAGTTAAAGTACAGCTTACAGAGCAGCTAGCATGGCTCACAGTCTTATTAAGATATATGAGATATTGTATATATCCATCAGATTACAGGTGCAGTAAATACCAGTGCCAGTTGCCATTCACTTCTAGTTGTAGTAACTTGGGAGATTTTACATGGTAAGCCATGTGGATAATTTATTTGGTCACTTCATGAAATGTTTCAACTTTCACAATCTTGATCTGGCATATCTGCAACTGTGATGAGCAAACTTAATGGCAGAAAGGTTTTCGCCAATATCTGTTTAGAGGAGGCAGGAGGGTTTACTATACCCTATAGTTACCATAGTAACACATTGTTCCAAGAGCAATGTCTGACCTTTGTGAGGACTTTGCTGTGAGCAGGGACGTAGAGTCAGATATAGAAAAGAAGGACGGACAAAGAATGCATCAATATTTCTTTTTTTCTTTTATCATGGATATCCCTTAAAGTATATCAAGTCTTTTATTCACTGAGCTGAAATGATGTCTATGGGAAGCAGCCATTATCTTTCTCTTTGAGGTAAATGAACTTGCATGCACACGTACAGACTTTCTTCCGTGTCGCCCTCTCTCAAAAATATAGTAGTTCTCACTTCTCCCTCTTTAAATCTCCCTCTCTCTGCTAACAAGGAGAGAGTAAGCGGAGACAGGCCTGTTATGGTTCACCAGCTACGAGGCTAGTGAAATGTGAGAGGATGGGTGTGTGTGTATGTGGTATACTGTAAGTGGGGGTATGTGTGTGACCATACAGTAAAAGAAAAAGAGAAAGGAGAGGAATGGATATGGATATGGTGTGTGTTTGTAAGAGAGAGAGAGAGAGAGAGCAGCCTGCCTTAGTCCAGTTTCCCTGCTTTTTACACCAATTGATTTTAGTTTGAGTGACAGGCGAGAGCACCTCAGCCTGCTGCTGTCAGCTTATGTGAATAACTGCCTCTCCACTCTCTCTCTCTCTCTCCCTTTCTCTCTCTCCTTCTCTCTCTCTCTCTCTCTCACATACACACACACACACACACACTCACTCACACACACACAAACAATAAAAACACACAGACACACAAGTGAGCCCCGAGTATACTTTAGTTCCTTGTATCCCTTTGTGAACTCTGGTTTAATAAAAAGACAGACACCCTTTCTGAGTATAGGAGCAGTATATTAGAAGCTGCATCTGAATGAATAATGATGAACTTATGGGAATGAATGGATAGCTATGCAGCCCGCCTGTAAACACTCGATCAGAGAAAACATATCATAATCGTCCAGCGTCGGCGGGTGCCTGTATATCTTGTCGGCCAGCACAGAGCAAGAGGGGGTGGAGAGAGAAAGCCGCTTACATTGGGACTGCTGTGTTGCCATGGCGACTGTCTTTGCATTGAATCGATAGAAATAGAGATGCTTGGATTTTGCACACTTCCCTGCTTTTCTTTCTTCCAGTCCTACTTTATTTATTTCTTCCTGCAGGCTTTGTTGCTTCCTGTGTGCACACACACACACACACACACACACATACACACACACACACGCACAAAAGTACAATAACCAGACACCCCATTAGACACATTACACACATTTACTACAATTACAGTAACAGAGGTATTCTTCCTCACCATCAAGTGTACCATGTGTGGAATAGAAGAAAAGATAATAACATAACATTTCTAGCATAGTGAAATGCAGCTGATACATACAGAATAGTGATGAAGGAATGTGAAGGTGGCAACGACTTTTGACTTCTCCTCAGGTCCCTTTGATGATTGGCAGGTCGAGTCTCAAAGCCTTGCATCAGAATCAACAACGACCTCAGGTTCCCTTTCATTCGCTGTACTACAAACACGTCTTTTTTCAGCCCTTTCTGATGAGTAGATAATGATAAAAGTGTTAGGTCTTGTATGATGTGCCATTCCAATTATCCCTTGATCAAACACGCCTTTGATGCAAAATAAGAAGGATAGCAAAGATTAGCAGGTTCATATCATAGAATTAGAACGGACAGAAAGGATCCTGCGTGCGGGATCATGATGATTATTCTGTAGCAGAGGCTCGATCACTGGGAATGAGTGTGTTTTATGTGTGAAAGGCACTATGAGGCATGCATTTTCAGAGCGCTTCATGATTAAAACAACTGTGACTGGAATGCTCGGCTAAATGAAGCCTTTGCCATGGTAACAGATCAATTTTAGTCTCACGCACTGTACCTGTGCCTATTTCCATGACAACGTTCTACAGTCACCAATTTTAGCTAATGCTGGCCCCACACTAGAGGATAATTGGACAGATTTTGGATCCGATTCGCCCCTCCTGACAACCGCGGGGGTGTTCCCCATTCAAGGCTGTTCTGAACAGATTATCTGCCCAAATGATCCTGTAGTGCAGGGGTGTCAAACTCAATTTCCCAGAGGGCCACACTGGAAACTAAGAATCACATCAAGGGTCAGACATGTGAATTTAGTTTATTCACATGCTTTTATTTCATCGAAAAAGTCAAGGAACTTTTACTGGATTATTGCGTGTCTCATATAGCCTTCTCACTTAGAGCTTGGTCCACTCAAAGCCCCCAAAAAGTAACTTAGGCATCAAAGAATTAAGTGACAAAAAATGTAAAAAAATATTTTTTTAAAAAAGCAACAAAAACATTGGAAAAAAACACCAGAAAAGGCCCCAAAAAGGTCGGAAAAAGTGGCAAAAACGTTGGAAAAGAAGCACCAAAAGCTTCTGCAAAAGTAACAAAAACTTCAGAAAAAGCGACAAAAACTAGGCGGGCCAAAATTTATTGTGAACCTAAATTGATATGCGGGCCAGATCAAAAACTGCGAGGGGCCGGATTTTGCCCGCGGGCCTTGAGTTTGACACGTGCTGTAGTGTAAGGGCTTGACAGACAGAATGTTAATGTTCCCAAATGGAGCAGAGTCCCCCCCACCCCCCGATTTCAAATCGTAAATACTTGAAATCCAATATAAATAATTAGCAGAAACCCGCAATAGCCAATGAGAGCGAGCTGACCGGAAAGTGTCACCTACCAGATGTTGGGTACTTACTTTATGTAAAGCAGAAACATGGCTGCCAACAGCGCAAATAGAACTTTTGTCTCCCGAGCAGCTTTTTTTGTTTTTTGGTGCAAAATGTAGCACACACAAGAGCAACTCTCTGACAATTACGGTCCGCCTCCATGTTTGCTTTCTTCTGAAGTCATGTTTGATGACATGAGTTTCTGTGAGATCCCAACTCCTATGAATCGGTGCTGTGAAATCATTTAGGACAGAGATCTTCAACAGGGGGTATGGAACCCCTGGGTCCTAAGAGTTACTGCAGGGGGGCTGGCAAATTATGGTATAATGTATAATAATTTGCATAATGTTTTGTCAAAACTTTAAATGTCAACATGAATCCAACATATTATTAGCAAATATAAATCGGCCTATTTGTGGAAAAAGAAAACATTGATGATAGGCTTACTGGCCTATGGGTAAAGTAGTCTCTAAGGTAGCCATCCACAGATAGTTAATCCTAAGGATTCACTGTGCCATATGTATGTTTAACATTAAAACATGATTTATAAAATCATGCCAACAATTGATATTTTATAAGCTTAGTATTCTATGTACTAAAAAGGTGTATAAGAAGGCTTTAGGCCACCCACACGTTATTGTAGGCCCAGTTTAATATGCAACTTCATTTTACACAATATCTGTAGTAGGGGGCAACCTGATCCGTCTTTCTCAGCTAAGGGGTCCTTGGCTTAAAAAAACGTTGAAGATCCCTGGTTTAGGAGAAGGCCAAGTGTGGTCCTGCGTCTTAATTGTCTGGTGTGTGCATTCTTACAAAAGAAATAATAAAAAATTGCACTTTATTTTTTATCAGTAAAGATTTCCTAGTGTGCATCAGACTTAAATGACAATTTTAGTTGGCTGAATTCCTTTTTTTTTTTTTACTTTATTTTCAGCTCTGGGGACTGAAATATGCGTGTTTATATTTGTTCCTTCACCAATGCAAATGGAGGAGGTAATGACATATTTATCCACATAAACATTGATACATACACAGAAGGCACTGGCATATGTGTGGACCAAATAGCATGCTCAACACACACACACACACACACACACACACACACACACACACACACACACACACACACACACACACACACACACACACACACACATAAATTATCACAGACATCACCTTTACTGCTATTACAAAGGGTTCAATTCAGTCCAAGCTCACCAGGCAGTATTTGTGACACTGAAGATGGGGGAGAGAGATCACAAGCCTGACAGGCTGAGTGCACTGTACATGTATGTAAACACAGGGGAAATGAGATGTGACCACTGTGGTAGTGACACTAAACAAAACACTCATTCACCTCCACAAACACAGCCACAGAGTGGCATGTGTGAGAGTTAAAAAAAAATAAATGTATTTATATGACTTCTGTTCTCAAATCTGTGTTCCTCCCTCTCTTGTTCTCTCTGCCCTCATTTTGAAAACGGGCATCGCTTGTGGGAGACAGCTTGACTCAGAGAGCAAGAAAAAAGAGAAAAAGAGAGATGGAGAGAAAGGAGGAAGAGAGAAAGGAGGAAGAGAACGTGAGAGGTGTCTTCCATGCACCAGACGGTGCAATCCTGAGCAGGAATACGGCGAGCGCTCCGCCAATGGCAGCTCACGCATGGAGGGTTTCCACGGCTACCCCCAACCTTCCTCACCATAAGTCCTTCCCATCTCCCTCCCTCTCTCACTCTCCCTCTTCCCTTTAATACTCCTCTCCTCTGCCTTGGAATAAATGTCAAACGGCTAATAAACACAGAAGCGCGTGCGGCTGTACCAAACGACCGCCATAGTTGGTCAATTTGTCAGGATTCACCCACGCAGCTACAGACGTAAGGCAAACACACATGCACAAAGACAAAGACATGGTCCACACTCCCCATGTTGTTTTGCTCACAATGTAGTACAATTCCCTCCTAGCTTCAACACCATACAGCTATTGTACATTTAACATTGTATTAGTAGTTCTGTATCATCGTTAGATATGGTTTGAAAAATTTCAAATGCACAATCTGGATCTACATTTATTACAGACTAGACCGTATAAGTTATGTTCTTTAATATCATATGGTAATATTCATGCAAGAATTGTGAAAAAAAGGGATCTACAGTATGTACTATTTAATAAATACAGGCTGTTAATTTATAAAGTGGAGTAAATACGGCTAAAAAGTTCCTTTAAATGTCATTCTTCTCAGTTACGCTGTGTCATGGCACATTGGTCCAATGCACTGTTGGACAGTCGCCAGCCCCTCACTCTCCAGCTGCATCCACTCTCAATGCCAAGCACCCTGAATCAAAGAGATTTAATGCAATGTGTTTTTACAAAATGACATGCAGGCTACAGGCTTCTGTCCAGTGTACAATATGGCCAGCGCTGTTCTCCTGCTGCAGTGCATTTGAGACTGTGCTGCCCCTTGCCATGAAAGTCTGATCCCAAGGAATCAATGAAAAGTTATGTGATCATATTCAAAACGTAATGGCCTGAGGCAGCCCTTTGTGCAGGTGAGTGTGTGTTCATTCATACAGAAAGTGTTTCATTAAGATTCATTACTCTCTCTTATTACTACTAAAAAGCACAGGAATGAAATATGCAAGTTGTGAGATGCACAGTATGTACCTGCATGACATACATATTTATGCTTATATGTGCATGCATGTGAGCATACAAAAGTGCATTCATGCTGTTAGATATTGTATTTGTGTGTGTTTGCATGCATGTAGGCAAGAATTAGTTTTTCTTTTTTCGTAGCAAATGAAATTCTACATTTTTGCCCGCATTTGGATGTTTGATGTGAGAGCAGGCAGGCGGTCTGCTCGGCTGCTGTGAGAAGTGGCACACTCGGATCATTAATCAGACTCGACGGCTCAGCGGGTAGAAGGCAAGCCACGGGAGAGCCCTAATGCATGCAAATGTATACTCATTTTGGGGGCAGGTTGAGCCAAGGACAGAACCTAGCCAGCAACAGAGAGAGAGAGAGAGAGAGAGAGAGAAGAACATATCACAGCTCGAGTGAGGTCTTATTCATTCTGCTGTGGTCTAACACAGCTGAAGCATGAATGTGTTCTAAATCAACATGACAGTAGAGAAAAGGTGAAACAGGAGAACCATGCAAAAGCTAGCAGAGGCAAATCTAGAATAAGATCCTTGACTGCTTTAAAGGCTTACAGTAGATATGATATGTTGCATTTGACTGATCAGATCTCATATCAGCAGCTATATTATCTCCCTCCAATGTCTTACCCTGTGATATGAGGATTGTCAAACAAGCTTCTTCAGCAACACATCACTTAACATGGCAAATGTGGCAGTACGAGCTGATTGGCTGCCAACTGAGGGCCCAGCTTAGCATTCCACCCCTTATTATTCTGCGCAGTGCTTGAGTCTCATTATGGCCGGGATTGTACCTTGGTGGAAATAACCTTACATGACTTTTTGAGATGAACCCTTTACAAAGGTGCTTAGCGATGTGAATGGAGTGAAGATATCGATGCTGTTGGCGGCACCACAAATCCTCCTCAAGGTTTTTCTCCTTGCCGGGTTTCGTCGTCATGTAGGCCTATACAACAGTCAGTGTATTTTGCAGTCATGTAGTAAAGCTTGTAAAAAAGAAAAACACCTGTGTGATTATGAACCAACCAAAATCTGGTGTTTGGGCAGTACAGGGGAAAACATTTGCACGCCACAACTGACCATTTGCTAAGTTTAGCTCCCCTTGGTTACCGTTGCCACTGTATGCCTGTCAAGCTACGTGTGCAGCGACATGTGTAGTTTAACTGTTGCTTGCAGATTTTGCCAGCGGTAGTTGCCTAGCACAAATACACAATGCCACACAATACACAATAATACACATACTCTGACTTCCTTACCAATTGATTTTAATTCCCTCATACTCACGGAATTGTATAAAGTAATCAGTTCACACAGAGACCATGGTCTCCTTTAGTATTCACCAGGTTTATCACAAGAGCAAGCAACAGCAAAGGAAACTCTGCCACAATGTTCATTTTTCTATGCTGCTAGTTTCAAGTATATATTTAATATAACTGACTGCACCAAGGAGAGGAACATAGTTTCACTAATAGTTTGTTTATTTTGCACATGGTAGTACATCATATACATTTTTTTGATGATATTGGAATAAATAACACCCAAAATCATCAAAAATCTTTACACTAAACTGAGGCGGTTGCTGCTATTTTGTTAATTTCACAGGGAAAAAAACAATGATGAAAAAAATAAGGAAAAAAAGCATTTTTTATTATTATTATCAAAATTATGAAATTACTGTTTATGCAGGATAAACATTTGTTTACATGTATTTTTAATGTAGTGGTCAATTTTTTTGATTTTGGTCTTTTTTGCTTCCATGTCTTCTTTTACTTCCAAAATACACATTTAGATGTTTGTTTCAGACCTACTACCCTCTGTCTGTTTGCATCTGTATGATGCCTTAGCTTAACCTTAGCTAACTTATTACATTAGCTAGTAGCTCATGCATGTGGGCATGACAAGTTAACTATATTTGTTTTTGGTCTTTTGGCTAATTAGCTGTAACTCGAGGCAATGGTAGCTTAGACTTCATCACCACTCACCTCCACACAAGCCAAGAGAAACACAACTGTCTGGGATACGAGCTGGAAGCTGCTGCTGTTGCTGTCTGTCTGTCTGTCTGTCTGTCTGTGTGTTTTATATATATATATATATATATATATATATATATATATATATATATATATATATATATATATATATATATATATATATATATATACACACACACAGTATATATATTTTGAACCATAAATAGTCAATGCAAAGCACCTCGTGAATGCTGATCAGTGTATGAATGACACTGGCAGTTGTTACACCGTATCATGATGACTGGCGGAGAAAAAGCAAAAAACTTCTCAAATGTTCAGGAATTGCTGAAAATTGAATTATAATTTCAGCCTGTTCTTGCACAGTGTATGGAACCCTGATGTATAGACTACATATATTAATAATACGTCCAAAACAGCAGGCATTACGGCACTCGGGGACAGTTTCGATATACCAGACGTATAAGATTTAACATAACTATATATTATATCCAAACAAGCCTTAGTGATAAAGTTGAAGATTAACTATAATCTTTATTTTAAAAAAAAAAAAACACTTAGCTGTCTGACATTTCCCTCTGGATACAGCCGGTATCCCCCAGAGTGGCGAGGACCTGTATTTGGACCGGGATGGTTCCGGCGCGTTGCCCTCTCTACTGGACCCAGTTCAGTACATAGATCCAAGAGCTCAGCTTTAGAAAATCTAGATCGGCATATAAACCAGTCATCGTCATGGTCACTGACGTCTCTTTTTCTCCTGATTCTTCCATTAGCGTAGTCCTCCTGCAGGGGCAGCAGTGCCATCATGCAGCATTACGCACAGGTTCACCGCAGTATTTATATGTTTACAACAATTTGTGATTGTTAACATCTTGCCAACACAGCATCAACTAGTGTTATCCCCCACTCTGAGATACAATTTGAAGACGAAAGAAAGTCTAATAGGCAAACACACTTTTCTTCATGCAGGTTTTGTCACAAACAGTATTAAAGTTCGGGCTGATAACGAGGAAATTAAGGGTAACGATTGCGCGAGAGCTTAACGGCTGCATTTTCAGACTTTGACGTTTGATGATATATGCACAGTTTTAAAGACCGATATTTAGTTATTTACACTGTGCTCTGCCGTTATCTAATGCTAGGGTATTTGATATTCCATGCAGTCGGCCATCTCCTCCTCCTGCGCTCCGGAAGCGACAATGTGACGGGAGGAGAGCCGATTAAATATTAAGAACAAATTTCTATTTAAGATTTGAGTTGAAGGTGTTTATGGAACAGTTATCACTCAGTACAAGCGTAAATAACACTGCTGGATTTCATCTTCATGGTAACGTGGATGATATGGAGTGAAAAAATGTGCGCGACGCATCAATACTAGAAAATATTACGAGTTATCTTATTCCCATTTACTTTCTGCAGTCTGACTTCAGTTCACCACCTCACAATCTGTGTCGCCAATTCCTATTTTGTCTCCAAAATGTGCGTACACATGGTTCAGAACTTGCGTGGAGGACCGCACATTGTCCCGTCAAGTTTGTTTTTTATAAATCACAACCTTTGCGTGGGAAGTGGCGTACGCACGTTTTCAGCCCCGTTTTGTGCATACGCCACGTTTATAAATGAAACCCCAGGTGCTCAAGCCCCGTTTGATGTCCCGATTGGTGTGCACGTGCCTGGACACAACCCTCCAAACTCTTTATGTATCGAGTATCATTCTTTCTAGAGCCCCATGCACACACACACAACACTTCCACATGTCAATAAATTCCAGAATAAAAAAAAGGCCAGCTGTGCCGAGTTACATTTGCTAAGCTACGATTGAAAAATTGGGTTGTAGGAGGCAGGGGTTTGGTGAACAGTCCATCGGCAGTGTTCATGAATGGGAAGCCAATGAGGGTTGTTTTCACTGCAATAGCAACTATTATTGGTTGGTCTGGAAACCAATAAAATGGAATATGGAAAAATCGCACTGTGTTCATGTTCAAAAACAATATTGGGTTATGGAATAGTTAAAATCTATTTTAAAATGATATACAGAGATTAATCTCAGTAGTACAATTTGTTCCTCCTTGGCTTCCTTACTTCCGTATTTTATTATTACATAATATATGTCCCAGTGTCCCAGTGAAGTGTCCCAGGAAAACATCTGTCCACTGAACTCATGGCTCATGAATCAAGGTTTCAATTTTTCTTTTCCCTGGATAGATAGCAAGGATGGAGGGATGAAAAGATGGAGTGAACGAGCAATTGTTCTGCTCTTGCAAACAGGCCATTCAGGAAAACTCCCCGGGGAACAGAGCTTTTTCAAGGTTGCGTCCTACTCCGCTAGGTACCTCTGTCTGTATGTGTGTGTGTGTGTGTGTGTGTGTGTGTGTGTGTGTGTGTGTGTGTGTGTGTGTGTGTGTGTGTGTGTGTGTGTGTGCATGCCTGAGTGCATGTAGTCCTCTGGGTCTCAATAACGTTCAGTCAGGCTGATATCTCTCCCCACACAGAAAAAAAGTGCAAACCGTGGATGCATGTGTGTGTGTGTGTGTGTGTGTGTGTGTGTGTGTGTGTGTGTGTGTGTGTGTGTGCTGACTATGCCAGAGGTTCCCACAAGTCTCCCAGGTCAGATGGAAGGTCAACAGCTGTTGGCTAAGAATGTTCTCTAGGTTAATTTTGCCTGGCATGAGAGCGAGGCCCAGACATGTGAGAAGAATTAAATACATGACAGTGTCAAATGAATGACTCTTGGGAAAGAAAATGCCACTCTGTGAATGCATGCCTGCTTTGTGATTTTATATAATACAAACACTTGCCATCAAAAGGTTGCAGGCATTCAGGCTGTATAATGACTTATGCGATAAGGCTGTGTTTGTCTGCATAATTCACCCGAGCTCGACAATGTTTAATAAGGTTTACTTTCAATTTTAATCATAGTATTCCAAACTGTATTAATTGATTTAAAAGTCAAATTCCACTCCCCACTCATTGTTTACATTGTTTGTTATTCGAGCAAGAAGTATATGGAAATTGGCCTGAAGGATTTCAGAGGTTGGCAAATTGCATCTCCAATCAATGCCAGGACTCTGCAAAAATCTATGTAAGCCTTGTGTGCAAAATCATGTTTTTATAGATTGGAGCAAAAGCGCTTACAAACGAACCAGACAAAGAAAAGTAAGAGTCATTATTTCTTTGCATTGTAAATATTTCTTCCGGGCAGAGATGGCAACGCCATACAAATGAAGACACAGCGACAGCAGGGGGAAATTAATTAGCAGAAGAAAGTGAGGGGGAAACAAATAGTGTGGCTTTATTTTTCTGTTGTTTTTAAATGAGACTCCAAAGACATCTCCCCTGCTGTTATGATGAAGTTGTGGGGATTATGTTATTAAATCCCTGACATCAGTCCTCTCTCTGTGTTCCTGACATCATCTTAGGGAACCTTATGTAGCCTCAGTGGACGTACAAGCATGCACACATACCCAAACAAGAACACTGGCACGCACATTAACGAAACAAATGCAGACACAGACATCTGGAGAGGCCCAGGCCTGTCCAATGTGAGGCGGAGGATAGAGAAAGGATTATGCAATACGTTGCCCCTGGATGAAAGGTATAAGCTAAACTAAGGCAGTGACCCTGAGCCAATGGCTCTCTTTCAAAAAAGGCACTAATCTTTGGTTAAATATTATTATTGGTGTGAAATGAGTCTCTAAATACTGCAGTTGAAAATACTTTGCTGCTTTTTCCACTTAAATTATTTGTTTTTTTGTTTTTTCACCAATAACATAATTATTGGATGAAAGCTTTGGAGAGCTGCTTATGCCAAAGTTCAGTTCCTTCAAGTGTGACTTTGCCCTAGAAAGGTATTTGTATTTTGCTTCTTTATACAGAAACTTTATAACAAGAAGGAAATTACAACATTTTTACCATTAACTTAATATGGATTATGCAAAAATATTGTGATGATTAAAGGGGTTTTCTAAAGGTTTTTATCCAGTGTTTTGTTGTGATATCTGTGTTAGATTAGATAGTCATATTCTATTAAAAAATGATATACAGCACTGTTCTGAGTTAGTTTAGATCTTGTTTGGAATGACAGAAATATCCCTCATCAATACATAATATGGTTTGAAAATAAATTAGATGCACTTGCTGTATCGTGCTCTCAATTTATGCAGTTCCTGAAGTGTTCCCTTCCAACCTGTAAGCTGCATTTTTCGTTGAGAAAATTACAAGGTATTATTTTTATTTATTCCTTGTCTGTTTCTGAGGCTTGCTTTCCCTAAAGAGCTCATTAGCAATGAGGGCATTGGCCGTCCTTTATAATAGCACAGTCATTTGTGAAATGATATATAATGGAATTCAAGGAGAAACCTGTGACATTTACTCACTTTGTCAGACATTTGGGCATTGGAAATAAGGCTAGAGAGGTTTTAGCACTCTCTTGCTATATGAATATATGCGCACACAAACCATGCACACACACACACACACACACACACACACAAACACACACACACACACACACACACACGCACACGCACACGCACACACACACACAAGGTCTAAAAGTCGTACTCTTCATTGCTTGTGCAACATCAGAGGTATAAAAACACTTTCTAATTAACCAGAATCCCAAATTCCCAGCATTAATAAAGGTAATCTATAAAACAAAATTCTCCGCTTTAGACACCAACAAAAGAGAAGACGCACTGAGCCTCTGCACAACATGTTATTTGTTTCTTTAAGTTGTTGTCTACTAAGCCCTGACCAGCTAGTGTCTGAAGGCTACTGCTTTGATAGTTGTGACTAATTAATGAACAGCTGAGTCACCACATTAGAATGACCCCAAAACATATACTCCACTAATACATTCATCCCTCTCTCCGTTCTATTTCTAATGTTACATCTGTTCCACTCAGGCTAGTTACTGCTAGTTTAAAGGGGGAGATTTCGTCAGGGAATAGTGACACCGTTTTGATTTGATTGGTTAAATTGTCAATTAGACTGTTTGGATAAAAATCTTATAACAAATTCTGAGTTCTTTTTTTGGGTTTGGAAGATGTGTAGGAGGGCTGTCCACCACCTCCACTACTGAATAAAAATGTAGAAATAAAAGAAGCAGAAGCTTTCTTAAGAGACTAAATAGAGACAAATGATGTTCTGACTCAGGATAATTCACTCAGCTGTAGATCTGAATACGCTCTTAAAGGACAAACCCAAGAGCACAGCTGCCTCAGGCACAGAAATTCGGAGTTTGTGTGAATGTGGGTGTGTTTACTGGAAGGAGAAAGGGGACTTGGTTCCTTTCTCATCATGCTAGCTGGTACACCTTTCCTGACTCAGATTGACTGGCTCTGATTTGATCAAAACATGTCCGCTCGAAAACATCAATCTGAAGCACTGCTAAGCACTAAAATCTCCAGCATCTTCGCTGCACTGGCACAGAACCATATGATTTAGTTTTCCCTCAGGTTGACTGACTCTGCAGAGAGTGCGCCCACTCAAATGGGATAGCTAACTATTCAAAGAGATCCTGTGAAGTGGTGGAATAGGGGAAACAAATGTTTTAACCCATGCTAATGACCACATATTACATCAACAGTGTTTGGCGAAACAGGAGAGCTGCAGCATTGTCAATTGACGTGTTCAACCAGGGGACCATTTCCAACGTGTTAGCATTGTGACAATTCTGGTAAGTGTAAGTGTGTGTAAATGTAGAGGTAAGGTTTAAAGGACATTCACCTGGTCGAATGTTTTAGGAACTATGCTGATTTGCTTTTTTTTTTTTTTTAATAAGAGTAACATGAGAAGATCACTAACACTTTCATGTTATGTGCAAGACTATTTCTTAGTCAAGTACAGTCACTCTCCTGGTTGCCCAGCAACCTCAAAGTGACGACAAGTCTCCAAGAAATAGGCGGCTATCATATCTAACTCTTGACAAGTAAGCAAATAAGCTCACAAAATAATGTCAAACCTTTAAAAACAATGTCAACAACAGGTGACACGTCAGGTAAGGTACGTGTATACTGTAGGTGGGGAGGTATACTGAGTGGCTTATTAGGAGAATGAATGACGGGTCGCTGGCAGGTGATGATCAGGTGAGGAATGGTGGGAATAGGAGCTGAGGACAACTACTGTACATGCTGGGTAAGTAATGACCCAGTCTGGAATGACAGGAAATGACACAAGTGAGCAGAATGGATGCAAAAATAAACTAAGATGGTGCTGTTGCCATGACAAGCATCTAACTGCTATGCTCACAAGCACATGAGAACAAAATGTGTATTGTGGTTGTGTATTTCTTTTTCTTTCCAGCAAATATTTTAGTTTCACCTATGATAATACAATAAGAAATTGGTATAAAAAGTTTTTTTAAATGATGGCTTTGGCGAGCATTGACACCAGTGTTTGACACGACTACAAGTGACTCAGCAGGCAATGTGGAAATGATGCCATCTAGACTTTTTGTGTATAGCCAGGCTTCAGGTCAGAGATGCTAATATGCATAGGTAACCACTTTCAATGTTCCCATTATTGGATTTATATCCATTCTGTGAACACGAGCCTTTGGAGAGTGGGTGTGCACTGTGTCAAATCCACATGTGTACGGACTAATAAATGGACCTGCTGAGGACAGTTACATTGTCCCCTTGTTGCCTCTCTCAGCGAGATAGTCCTGTTAAAAGCCACAGAGGAGGATAAGTGGCAGGGTCATTTGTTACAGACAGCTTTATAGACTGCTGTGAGAACACTTAAAGTTTACTTAGTCCATGACATCGCCTACTTTTTAAATAATGTTCCCTGACTAACTGGAAAGATTGCAGCTGAATTCTGAATAAAGGCACATAGTACATTGTAATGGTTTTAGCAGGCTAGTAAGCTGCATTTTAGAAATCCTGCTGCAGATGTAAAGAGAAGATGCACCAAAGACAATCTGTACCCAAATTTGTTCTGTGGATGTTGACCAATCCACCATATGATCTAATATTTTGCACATACTATGCAAAGCTAGTAAAAGTATTCATTGTCTGATCTACAGTACGCAGCGCTCGATATGTATATGTATCTCCAGGAGCTCGCAAAAAGAGCCTCTCCATTAGAGATCAATAGTTTCTTTATCACACTATTATTAGTTATGCATCATTATAAGCATTAAGCGAAAGGTTATCTAAGGTGACTTCAAGCAGGTAAGAGCTCAGTGTCTTCCTGAAGGACACTGACAGATTCAACAACCACTGCAGGAAATGAACCTGTGACTTTTTGGTTATGGCAGCATGTCTCGAACCACTAGGCACTCCTTTTGGTTGCAGATATGTGGTCAGTATAAAGCCCTTAGCTGATCCTCTGTAGAGCATTACTTGACCTGGCTGTTTGGAGAAAGGACAGACGTAAGCTTAAAATATCTCCCAGGCTTGACACAGCACTGCTCCAGCTGCACTCTGTAATTACCAGCAGTGCAATCAGCAGACTCGTTAATTTCCCCTGACTGACAGCCGCTGACGGCTCAATTGCAGAAAATGCACTGGTACGACTTCATAAGTAAATGGAACTGATGTCCTGAAGCATTCTTCAGCCTGGAAGGCTGCACTCAGAAAAGTGCATATTATTATGAACACATGAAGACATACAGTTACGGATAATGTTCTATTCTGTGTGGCAGCCATTGAAATACACGTTCCTAACAGATGATATCTTTGTCTGGCTGAATTATAACGACAAAGCAAAAAATAGGTTATATGAATTACTCTTCCTGCCCCTTAAGAATATCACATGTACAGCTACACACTCTCCCTGCAAAGTCCTAATCTACATAATGACAAAATGTTCAGGGTGCCATGACAGGGCCAGCACACATTGGGAACACTTTCTGGTTCTGCAGAAGTATTGATTTAAGTGTAAACCAAGTGTGAAGTTGTCCAGAATAGACATTCCGGCAAAGTAATTGGGGGTGAGTGAGCCAGCAGAATTGGCCCAGATAAATAGGTCACTTAATAGGTTGTTTATGGTGGCGATTTTACATGATGCATGAGAGAACAGGCAGTGAGGGGGTCCAGCTTAAGCCGCGGTGTGGCACAGGGGAAACAGCTAAAATAGAGAATGAGAGAAAAATACTCAAGTGGAATCATTTATTTCTAAATATATAAGGTGCATATTTTGGCAGAACCTGGCTGTATGCAGCGTGGGCGCAGCTTTAGAAAGGTTTTAGAATCATGAATGAATGCTACAGTATCGCTCACTTTGTGGTTATTTCTCTCTTTCAAAGGCTGTAATAATTCCCTTGCACTGCTGAGCAATCTAGGTTATTCATTTCTTTTTTCTCCTGCTTCACTTTGACCTGATGTCAGAGTGCTCTTCTGAGGCCTTTCATTGCAGCTATTTTGTGTCCTTCCTCGTACACAGTCGAGATCCAAAATGAAAAGGATGCAGCCTGTGGCAAATGAATGAGAAGAATGTAAGGTCAGTAAGGTGCGAGCAGTGAGGAGAGCACAACATTAATACATGTAATGTAATTTTGCAGTGCTTTGAGCTAAACGTCAGCATGCTAACATGCTCACAGTGACACTGCCAACATGCCAATGTTGAGCAAGTATAATGTTGACCATCTTCACTGTTTTAGTTTAGTGTGTTAGCATGCACTTGCATTTGCTAATTAGCAGTAAACACAAAGTATGGCTGAGGTTGATGTTGGGCATTAGCTTTGCAAGTATTTGTTTATTAACCAAGGTATTGGACAAATGGAAACTTCAAATTGATGATGGAGCTAGAGGAAAAGTTAAAGGAGTTACAAGTTATTGTAATTCATCCCGATCGGGAAATAAACATTTGTGAAGCATTTCATGGAAATCCACCCAATAGACAGACACAACAGAGTGGCTGATGAGGGAATGAGATGCATGTGAGGAGGTGGGCGGGGAAGGCCAGGCAACTGCAAAGCAGATGAGGGAAGCGGGAACATGTAACAGGTGAGTAGATGGATGGGGCAGTCAGGTGATGGGGAAAGGAGGGAAAGTCTGAGGGCATCTGGTGGATGGATGGAAAATGGCAATAAAGAAGGGAGGTATCAGAAATGTTTTTCCCTCCATTGCTTCGCTGCATTCATTCTTTCATACCATTTTCATTTTGCATAGAACAAGACACAGAATAAGCTGTAATAATAAATCTTTGTTTGTTTTATGGCACCATTGTGGCCATTACCATCGGGAAATGCGCTTTTTTGCTTTCTTGCTGAGAGTTAGACGAAAAGATTGATACCACTTATTTTCCTTTAACATCCCACGCGCACCCACTGATTATATCCAAAACAGCAACCAGCATCACGAGCAATGCTATATTGTGATTCTAGACCTATGTCTTTTAACCTGTGACTTTTTTTTCTGTTTTTGTGTGTGTGTGTGTGTGTGTGTGTGTGTGTGTCCATGGAAATGAACACTGCAGATGATGAACCAACCACATCATTGTGTTCATCATTGCGAGCCACAGAGGTGACATTTACACCATGACAGGAAATGTGATGAGCTATCAATCTCTCATGCATATACATGTGCACACACTCACAAATGCTATGAATAACTGTGATGTACTCAGCTGTCGGCCATGTTTGACGCAGGCTACACATTACTAGTGCAGCTGAAGAAAACTTGATCACCTTGAGTAAATCAGTACTGTTTTCCATCTATTCAACAGGCGCGTACATCTATTTTGTTTGGGAGAGGCTCCTCAGTAAAACAGATGCTAATGAAATGAAACCATTTGAAAACAAAAACACTATGAATCCATTATAAAAGAGAAAATACATTACAGGTGATTCATCACCTGATAAATGATGAATGTAAAGGACCCAGCCTGTTAGAGCTATCATTTTGTAAACTAAGACTGAGGTTTCCTCCCAAGGTGATTCGTTTTTTGGGATTCATTTAAGAAAAGATGTGTAAGGAATCACTTTGATGGGGTAGTAGTCATTGATTTGGGATACATTTTATTTTTTTTTTTAAATCAATTTGTCACATATATGTTTTAAGGTTAAGTCACACTCCTGCCCTCTGCTACACACTAGGACACATGATTAGGACTCATTCGGCTTCTACTCATTTCTGTGAGAAACTCCACGGAGAAAATCACAGGGAGATACAACCACTATAACGACTAACCATTACAGTAAGTAACTCTCCTGAAGCTCTGCAGTAAAATTATGATGATTTGTGCCTCATTTGATTGCATTTTACTAATATTGGGTTTTTCCTTTCAATATTGAAGTATTGTAATTTCATTATATTTTTACATCAACAAAGAAAAACATTAATTAATTAATTAATTAATAATCTATAATGTAAAAGATGTCGTCGAAATGAAAAACACAGAGAATGAACTAGATTCTGCAGTTTCCATTAGTTTTATGGAGCTTGTTAGCATCTTTCAGCTAATTGTTTTGGTTTTACAGCCTTATTGTTTTAATAAACGGAGTGTCTATTTGCACCCCCGGTACGAATAGCCTCGGCCACACAGCTGAGCTATTTACACCCTGTGACGTAACAACAAAAAAACGTTGCTCGCGTGCACCGAAAACATGGCGGACGTTCATCTTCCATGACCGCAGAAACTGGCATATTAGGGAAGTTTTGTCTCTAAAGTTTATAACAATTGAATTTCTAGCGGAAAATGGATACTACAGTTGCGCTTTCTGTCTTCAGTGAAAGCATACAACCGTTAGTTTGTTAGTTAGTACCTATTTTTTTGTATACAGTATGGTTACCTAGCAACCGAGGCTTGAAGAAACCAAGTGGTAAGAAGTTGTTTAACTTTCTGAAAGAACTGCTAGGTGAGTGGTGAGTGCGTTTGCCTTTGGTATGGGAGTTTGGAGTTCGATTCCCCAGTGTGGTGTGGTAAAATTTGGATTCGATAATTTGCATGCAATTGCGCAAGTCAGGACCCGCGAACGTGTAATTTTTTTTTTTTTGCAGGGTGGTAGGGGAAGACTCATGAATATGCCTGCTCTGGTTGGGTTGGTTAGGTTTAGGCAAGAGGAGTGGGATGGTTATGGTTAGGGTAAGAATGTCAGGGCGATAAAATTCCAAAAAGGTGTAATACATGAGTAGTATGGATAACTGTGTGTAAATATATGCCAAGGTACTGTAAATGCACAGGGGTGCAAATAGCATACATTGATATTTGTACCAGGGGTGCAAATAGCATACATTGATATTTGTACCAGGGGTGCAAATAGCATACACTTCTAATTGTACCAGGGGTGCAAATAGCATACACTGCTAATTGTACCAGGGGTGCAAATAGCATACACTTCTAATTGTACCAGGGGTGCAAATAGCATACACTTCTAATTGCACCAGGGTACAAATAGCATACTGCTAATTATACCAGGGGTGCAAATAGCATACACTGATAATTGTACCAGGGGTGCAAATAGCATACACTTCTAATTGTACCAGGGGTGCAAATAGCATACACTGCTAATTTTACCAGGGGTGCAAATAGCCTCACCCTTTAATAAACTCACACCTTCAGCTGTTTTCAGAGGAAAAGCCCACTCTATGCTACCTGCCCAGCACTAAATAGTTGGCAGACAACATTAGCAACTAGCTGTTGAACATAGTAGAGCATTTAGCAGCTGAAGAGTCAGATATTTTTCTCACGTTTCCAAATGAAAGCTAATGTTCCATGTCTGCTGGATGTTTTAATCGATTATTGTTAGCTAACACATTCGCCATATCGACTGTAGAAGGTGTGACAGAGTTATGCTTGTTAAGCACGTACACAAATTCGTGATTATTGAACTATTAATTCATGAAAAAAATGTAAAGTGTAAAATGTTCTTTCTTCTTTTTAGAACCATACTGACCATTAAACACAGATCTCACTTCCGGTGTCATGGCGGCGTGAAGAAATCTTATCTCATCTCCTCCGTATTCTTTCTCTTTTTTCCGGTAATTTTACCACGCCACTTTACTCGCAGATGTTCAATAGACCACTAAGTCGCTTGAGTGTAACTTTTTGGCCTCATCTATTAACAAAATGAGCGCAAAACCATCTACCAGAACCAACAAAACTAAGTCTCACACCGCACCAGTGCTAGCCAAGGCTAGCAGCATCAGCAACAATGATGCTAACGACGGCGCTGTCGTTCACGGTGATCACCTGAGGAGCCTCCTGGGTGACATCCGCTCTGATGTCGCGTCAATAAAGGAAGAAATCCTGGCGGAACTGCGCAACTCACTAACTGCCTTTGAATGCTGCTGTCTCTTCCAACGGTCAGAGAATTCAGGATATAGAAGACGGCCTATCCACTGTTGACAGAAAAGTTGGTCAACTAGAATCTGACTACTCCAGGCTTAAGAATCAACCTGAAGGGAGCCAACCCACCGCATTTATAGAGGCTTTCTTAGTTGAGATCTTTGGTGGCGAGCGCTTTCCTCGCAGACCATTAAACGCAGATCTACAAAAAGCATTACTCACAACTTTTTCAAAAGAATAACAATAGTTTTCAGATTGATTTACTGTTTGAAGAGGATGTTTATAAGAAGGTCCCTTATCAAATGCCTACTTAAGTAAATAAAATGAAACATATACATATCCTCATGCACCTCCAACAGGCCCGTATTTGGAGAGCAGTGATCTTTATACAATCCTTTAGATTGATTTCCTTCCTTCCAGGCAGCCATTAGTTTCCATTCATTTCAATAAATGAACTTGCAGAGACTGGAACTTTCTTGAGGTAGGAAATCAATCACAGCAAAGGTCTTAATTTCTTTTGTAATGTAATTATATATTCCCATGGTTGCAGGTACAGTTTTCTGTTTCTTGCTGCATTCAAGTGCTTGTGGGTAACTGACAGACAGCTGTACTCAGCCAAAAAAAAAAACTCTTAAATATCACTTGAACTCACTGAGAAGTAAGGTTATAACTGCATTTCACATCATTGACATAATAGATGACTAAATATTCAGTCGCAAAATTATCTCACCAAATTTAGAGTCTCTGCAAGAACAAACGGAAAAATGCTTTACAGCATTATGCAACTGTCAGCGTAACACTGATGCGTGATTGTCAAGCATCCAAAATGAGATTCCCTCTCAGCTTCAAAAATGAATAGATAATTACTGCGTCATTCATCTTTTTGCAGGTTTTGTGATGTGTTTCAGCTCATCCCACATCCCCAACAGTCTGTGAGTCAGTGTGGCCCAATACTATGTTACGCAGCACCAAGCTGCTCTCTCTTTCTTTTTCTGGTGTTGATTCAGGCCCTCCTAAGTATTTTTACATCTTGAACACTGCCACAAAAGACACAGGAAAATCCATCCGTCATGTCCCTCACAACACAGTTCATTATGGATGGGGCACTGAACCACTACAAAAGCAACAATTCCTTTAAAGGGTCAGCTTTACAGTGTTTCCTGAGAAACCAATTTCAGAACATAATTAATCTTCTGGGAGAGATGTTTTGTGCTGTTTGGTAAAGGTGGAACTCCATCTTAACTGTTGTGGAAAGTAATTGAGAATGGATGATGCTTACAAAACCAAGGACTCTGAGTACTGGCCTTTCAGTTCATCATACCTCTAACACATTTAAGGACAGATAACCAAAGCATAGTGTCCTTGGCAGAATAAATAAGTAACAAAACATAACTCAGGCAACACGGAGATGGAGATTTAAACTGGAGTCATGTACACATCGAATAGTCTAATTGTTTAAAGGTTTCGTGATTCAACAGAAGTTCAAAATGTGTAAAAGGAAAATTCAAATATACACATGATATATCACAGAATATCCACAAAAACATTATGCTAACCTGCACACTTTTTTATCACATTTTACATCCCAGTACTGAATTAAAACCCCAGTTTAGATTGACATTTTTATGGAGCGTCTTCCTTGCCAGGTATGCCAATGACTTCCTGGAAGCCAGTAGCATTCTAACTCGAGTGAGGGGAAGAAACGTCTCTTAAAGTCAAATGGGAAGGGATAAATATGAAGTGGAGTCATTGGAAATGCCAAATGCACACACATTGAAATTTGAAATGAAATGATTAAATAGATCTTTGCTAAGAATGCTGTTTGTTTTCGTCAAAACGAAATTAAGTTCTCATTTATATAACCTATTTCAAGTGTGTTCTCCAGATGGTGTACTTTTTTGGTTCATATTGACAATGTCTATACTGGTAATTGCTGCAATATCTGTGTGGGTGAGCACTAAAAATTGATCAGTATCACTTCATTTCAGCATAGCATAGCAACACAGGCAGTTAACCAGCAGTGGACTGACATTGTTGTTAGCCGCTATGTTGTACCATCTGTGATTTGAGTGCTCATAATACCTCGGGTCATGATTTAAATCACTGCGCAATGTAGGCGTAACGTTGTGCTGAGGTCACAGGACTACCCATATCTTTGAGTTAACAGTCTGGTAATTTGCTATCACAGCAACTGGACCCATGACATAGAGACAGCTAATACTAGCTAGACCCTTTTTCTTGTCTTTTTATTTTTATTTTTTTATTTCTTTATTTAAAATCGACAACGCACATTAATCAACATGAGCACAGAGTCCAACATGTGAATGTGCCAGATTTAGCCATGCAGGCTAATTTTCATCTGCAGTTCCTAGCAGGTTGATGGCTTAAAACAAATGATAAACTACAAAAATACAACACATTAACATAAAACAAGAACACATAGGCACATAGCCTTTTCAACAAATATGTCCCAAAAAGTTTTTATCCTCTTCGTAAAGCAGTTTTAGTTTATATTTCCTTACACAAAAAGTGAGGAAAACACAAATTTCACTTTGACTTTAAAGTGATTAACTAAAGAGATTAACTGTTTTCCGTTCATAGGTTACAGTACAGAAGGAGTCCTTTTCAGTCTCGTAAGTGTACAAATTTAGGGATTTGGCCTTCAGGTGCAGAGCAGCACACATAAGTAGGGAAGATTAATGTCACTGTCCTGGCTTGTTTGACAAACACTCTAATCTCTGGATATTCTCTCATCCTCCCACTGATCATTTACCAACACTGCTGAGATACAGAGTAAGTGCTGCTGCTGCTGTTGCTGCCGCTGCTGTGTGTATCTGCCAGTGCAGAGTGTAAATTTGGAGGGCATCTCTGATGGCTTTACACATTAAAAACATCTCTCAAGTTGGGCTTTATGTTGTTATTAAGAGCTAAAAATGTGCCTTAGTTCATGGAATTAATATAACTTTCACAAATATACAGATAGTAGCAGATTCAGTTGTTTCCTGTTCTAAATAAGAAGCTCTTTGAGGGGCTTGTAATGGCCATGTGGTCAGCCAAATGCAACCATAGAGATCAGACAGGGCACACAAAAACTTGTATGTACGCCTGTGTCTATGTGAGACACGTTGCCAAACAGACAGCAGGACCAAGAGAGAGAGTGTATGATGAGGAAGCGTGAAGAGTGAGCAAAGGGAATGTGCGCCTATTCATCTCCTCGCTTGGAGCAGGCAGGTACAGAAGTATGGCTGCCTTACAAGGTCAATATTTTACTTTGGCTTGTGCTCGCTAATTAAATTACAGGCAAAGTGCCCCAGGAGAGCACACACAGAGAGCTCTGCAAGCCAAACAATTTGTAGCATGAGCTGTGGTGTTAAGTCATCGCAACACGGCCGATTTGAAGACATTTCAACATGTTACGGGAGATCAGGGGTATACTAGGGCACAGCAGAGCAGCTGGTTTAGAATTTGAGATAAGAGGTTTTTTTTGTGAAAAGCTCTTACTGTCCAAATTGAAATAGTAAAATGGACCAGGGAAGTTCACAAACCTTTAGATGGCTTAATCAGAATCAGAATCAGCTTTATTGGCCAGTTTTGCGTAAACAAACAAGGAATTTGACTGTGGTAATCTTTGCTCTCAAAGTACAACACAATACAATCACTTAACATATAAAGAATAAAAACAGAAATGACAGTAAGAAATATAAAAAAATACTGTTAAGTGTACAGTATAACAATACAATAGAATTTACAATTTTCCCAAAAATATACAAAAGAGAGGGAAGGAATAGTGCAATATCAGTCAGTATAGTCTGAGATTTTAGGATTCAGATATGAATACAGTGCAAGGCAGATCAGTGCAATGTGGAAAATACTTATCTCGTGGCTGTGTTTGGCATCTGATTCAACCTTGTCCAACCAAGTGGCTCATGCAACATACAGTATAGCCTATGCATGTCAACACGCGTTTGTCTTCAGAGGGAATATCAAGCTTCAGACAAGAGCTGTTGATGAGCCTGACTGATGTAAAACAGTCTACTGTTTATAGCAGGGCCTGTAGGCCAGGGACATGAAGCAGTGACAGCCTGTCAGCCTAATTGTCACTAATAAGAGCGGCGACACTCACAGTAGAATAATTGCGGTTTGAATCCCAGAACCAGTTTGGATTTCTATTTCATCTGTGAAACACATATCAAAAAACAACAGCATACTTATGCAATTATTTCTGTGCCACAGGGCAAATGCCTGCTGAAATATAAAGTTAATCTTCTTTGAGAGAGAGAGAGAGAGAGAGAGAAAAAAAAAAAAAAAAAAAAAAAAAAGAAAAAAAAAAAGAGAGAGAAAAGACAGAGACAGAGACAGAGAGAGAGAGAGAGTGAAGCACCAGGTTAGAATAAAGCAGCTCTGCCATTGGCTGAGCGCACCAGGAAGTCCAGCCGCTGTTGCTGTCATCTGACTGTGACGCAGGCGCTTCCCGAAAGTCAACAGCAACAGGGGGAAAAGAACTCAACATGGCTCCCAAACTTGAACTTCCAAACGCTGCAGCGATCGTCGGGCTGATATTCCTGTCTCTGATCCCCCCGGCGGAGGCTTACGATGCGGGCGATGCATTAGCCCTGCTGCTGGGCACCATCGTGACCGGGGTGGGTTTCTGTGCCTTCCTCGGCTGGTACGCACGGAAGCGGAACGGACAGCAGTGAGAGACACTCTCTTGATCGTTCGCCTGTCCTGTCCTGTCCTGTTATCATCCACCGCATTAACATTTCTCTGCCTGAGTTAACGTGGACCTTCTGGCACAGGGTTTGTGTCGAAGCGACTGATAAGATACGTGCCTTATTGGACTAATGCGTCAAACGCAACGGGAACCATGTGCCCTCTTTTGCAGATGGTGGAGGGAAACATCCAGGAAGTCCTAAAACGGGAAATGTAATTTGTTGCACTGCTGAGACCAAACACGGTTGCCTTCTATATAAAAAGGACCGCTGCATATATAGGCTACTGTATATTATCCCAAGGATGCTTGCATTGCATATTGCGCATATACTCTCCATGCTTGGAGTGATCACTGATTTCCTGATTCATTGTTTGAAGCACAATCTCACACGTGTGGCTACATGAAAAGAGTGGAGCTGTTGTAGTAGCAATTTCTGTGTTTAAAATATGTGACCAAAGCTGTGAGAATAATAAATTAATTAATCTGATGCTCTTCTCAACTCCTGGTTTGCATGATATTTGAATGATCTGCTGTATAATCATATTTCCTCACTTTTCTCTTTCATTTAGAAAGAGTGCTTTCATGCCCGTATAATTTGCCCAAATAGGACTTTATCTGTTTGGTAAAGGGTATGATTGCAGATATAAATGTTTAAAAGTTCAGGGCATCTTCAGTGGTTTAGGGTGATCACACAAGGCAGTAAATCCTTTACTTCTAACTATGCAATATACTGTAGCTATAAAAGTGCTGTATTACAAGTTGCATTCAAAGTATTATCAGCAAAATATACTTCAATAAATTCTCCATGTGACTGATATATTATTAGGCTATATGGGACATTAAATTGTTGGTCCACTGGTTCCCAACCTTGGTTCCCTCCCTTTTAAGGGTCGCAAGATGCATCTGAGGAGTTGTCAGATGATTATGGGGTTGGAAAGAAGAGACAAAGTTATGCTACAAAAATGTGTATTTCCTTTTTTGTACTTTTTTCTAATCTTAGCTTTTGTGTGAAATATTGGATAATTTGACTTCTTTAGGCCTCACATAATTATTAACATGAAAATATCTGAGAGGTTTAGAGTGGAACTGTCTCTTTGGAAGAACTGCTGACGATACATAGACATCTAAAACATGACAGTATTGCTTTTTGTAAGGGGTCGCAAGCCAAAACAATGGGAACACTGTTTTAATAATCTTTTACAATGTATTGTAATTTATTATTGATGTTCTTTATGTAATATCGGAATCTGCAAAAGAGCATTAAATGGAAATACTCAAGTAAAGCAAATGGAAATACTCAAGTAAAGCATAACTGTACATAGGTACAGGACTTGAGAAAATGTACTTAGTTACTTTCACCATTATAGCAAATGTATTAAGCTTTATACATTTTAAACCAATTTATTTTTAAACTCCCACTTGTATAGAAAACAAACATAACTTTAATACCTCGTCTAACTGATGATCTACAGTAATTACTTAACCATCATGGGGTGATACATCAAAACGTCTACAAGGTCTGTGCCAAAATGAAGGATAGCTCATCAGAGAATATTGGGACATGCACAAAATCGTTAAGGCCTTCACTTTAATTTACCTTTGTCTGGATGGCAGTAACAGAGTTTCTTTTTGAGTAAAATGAATCATTCAGTCTCTATCCTCTGCAAATAGTCCAGTGTCAACCTATATGTGACAGTGTCTGCATTTATTATCAATGAGCAGTCTGTGATATTTGGTAAGCTGTGATTTGAAAAGGAGCCGTCCACACATGTTGGCCCTCAGTAGAATTCCTTTTTTTAATCATAAAAAAAAATAGAAATATGTACATTGTCTCCAAGTTGTAACACAGTTGTGACACTTTTCCTACATGTATGTGTGTTTTATAGGCCAGGTAGATACAAAGCAATGTCTCAGTATTGTGTGTGTGTGTTGTGTGTACATGTGGCTGATTGAATCATTGTTCACTTGTTACACTGCTCATGACATCATGGCTCTCCATACATGGCTGAGGAATCAAATCCTATGAATTTATCATGCTGCCCAGGCAGAATGAACAACAGTGCGCAAAGTGCTTTCAATTATGCATATACAGTACAGGGGAAGTCATTTTACCTTGAGGTGAAATAGGCTGCCTGATTTAACCCTTCAGTTTTTACATAATGGTGGACATTTCTGTAGAGTAAAACATGTATGAGCGCGATGAAAGGCTATAGCCTAATACATCTGATAAGGACTGCAAGCAAGAGGTCCAACAGGGAATAAAACACTGTGATAAAAGAGACATGATCAGCCTAGACTGAACCACGTTTAGCTTTTGTATAATGTAAGCATTATTTCGCTTTATACTGTACATGTGATTGAAATCAAGCTGAAAGAGTTAGGAGAATGATAAAGATGTCTTTTGATCTGGACTAAGTGTAACACTTTCAGTAAAATAGTAATCCGTTACACTACACGTTACCGGGGGAAATAATGCTGTAACGTGTTACCGGTCAACAGCGGCCCCGTTGAGCAGATGTTATACCGTGTGAGAGAGAGAGAGAGAGAGAGAGAGAGAGAGAGAGAGAGATGGAGAGAGAGAGAGAGAGAGGGAGAGGGGGGGGGAGCTGCTGCTGCAACAAGAGACAAGACGCGTCTTGGATCACAAATAGGGATGCAGGGCGCATGCGCACTGGGCTTCCGTTTACTGTAGGATATTCACCGTGGAGGAAAAAAGAAGGCAGGCAACAAATCAGGCTTTTTAAAAACAGCAAAAAACCCGACTGTTCAATGTAAATAACCTCCAGGAGGAAAACGAAATAGGATTATCAACAGGTAGGATTTTGATTGATCTTGTGATCGTCTCTCTCTCTCTCTCTCTCTCTCTCTCTCTCTCTCTCTCTGTGTATGTCTCTCTCTCTCTCGCTCTCTCTCCCTCTCTTTCTTTCTTTTTTTTTTTTGGCCTTGTCCTGTGTGGTGGCTGCGATTTTGGGCAATTCATAGCAGGAACTTGGGAATGATTCTAGTCTAATGGACGTACGGATCCGCTACACTGTTATGCTTTATCCAGCCGATTGGGATGCAAGGACGATGATTTTCACCTGCTGTGTTTTTTCACTGAAATCCGTCGGATTCAAACGCGCGTAGCAACACTCGACTGACAATCGGAGGACGCATTTAAACGCGTAAGTAGACACAAACGCCAATATCAATGAAATCAGATGTTACCACAGGCTATGTGCCATTTTCCAAACGATAAAAACACAGCTATCGAGTAGAAAACCCCATCATGTTAGGCTATTACCAGCAGGCTTGTTATCATCACTTCCAACCATCCTTTCTCAGTCCATCCCGACTGATAATCATACCCGCGCATTAACAAGCCAAATGATGTCGAAATGCGGCTTTAGTGTCAACATAACACAGTCGATTCTCTTAACGCTTCGCAATTAGTAGGCCTAATATAGAAGATGATCTGAGAAATCGACCGGCTCAATAAACGCCCTGAAAAGACCACTGCTTATTAACGTGAGACCCGTAATCCAGTTAAGCTTTAATCAGACAAAAACACGAATGCTTTATTATGTATGCACCCTCCGTCGGTTTTCCACAATGTATGAAGACAGGGCGAGTTTATTCGAGGCATCCACCGCTTTAGAGAGCCGTCCTCTGTTCTGCAGGGTGTAGGGTGTGATCAAGAAGACCTTATTTTGGACTGCATTTCTCTTAATGTTCCAACATTTCCCAAAAGAAAATCTATCCAAATCGAGCCTCTTTTTTTTTTTTTTTTTGGTTCTTTCCGAGAGGTAAAAATGCGTCGTTTCTTGTGAATGAAAGCTGGGCTGTTTGTTCAGGGAATTCCAAAGCCACTAGAAAGAATTGTAATGCTTTAACAGATTAATGCTTTAGTCTAATCAAGCTCCATCACTGTCTGTCTGTCTGTCTGTCTGTCTGTCTGCCTGTCTGCCTGTCTGCCTGCCTGTATCTAGACAAAGTATTCAAGCTGAGGCAGAGCTCTGCACTGTGCCACTCTAAATGTTAAAATGTTAAATAAATAAATGGCAGGCAGAGGAAAATGATTGCTTATCACATTCTAGTGAAAGTGCTGTTGAAAACAATGCAGCTGTTGTATGGGACTGAATGCTGATGGGTGGATAATATTTTTCAGGGATTTTTTTTTTTTTAGGTGTGATGAGACAAAGGAACAAAGGATGCCTTAGAGGAGAGGTTGCCTATATGCCTGGAAACCTCTTCAAAGCACACCGCCAAATGGATCTAACGCCTCCCCCTGCCACCTCTAGATCATGATACTTGGCTGAAGCTATTCCGCTATCTTTATGATCCCTCCTCCATCTATGGCGAACTATAGCCATGCAGGGGACCACACCATCTTGCAAAATGTCTCTCCTCTCGCCACGTTCCTCAAACTGACCTCTCTGGGTTTCATCATTGGAGTCGGTGTGGTTGGAAACCTCCTGATCTCCATCCTGCTGGTCAAAGACAAGAGCCTGCACCGGGCGCCCTACTATTTCCTGTTGGACCTGTGCGCCTCGGACATCCTGCGCTCCGCCATCTGCTTCCCCTTTGTCTTCACCTCGGTCAAGAATGGCTCTCTCTGGACCTATGGCACGCTGACCTGCAAAGTAATCGCCTTCCTGGGTGTGCTGTCCTGTTTCCACACGGCGTTTATGCTATTCTGTGTCAGCGTCACACGCTACCTGGCAATCGCACACCACCGTTTCTACACCAAGAGGCTGACCTTCTGGACTTGTCTAGCTGTCATCTGCATGGTGTGGACGTTGTCAGTGGCTATGGCGTTCCCGCCGGTGTTAGACGTTGGGACATACTCTTTTATCCCGGAGGAGGACCAGTGCACGTTCCAGCATCGTTCCTTCAGGGCGAATGATTCGCTGGGCTTCATGCTCCTGCTGGCGCTCATCCTCCTGGCCACACAGCTGGTTTACCTCAAGCTCATCTTCTTTGTCCATGACCGCCGAAAGATGAAGCCTGTCCAGTTCGTGCCTGCTGTCAGCCAGAACTGGACCTTCCATGGGCCAGGCGCCAGCGGGCAGGCGGCGGCCAACTGGCTGGCTGGATTCGGTCGAGGCCCCACCCCGCCTACCTTGCTGGGCATTCGGCAGAACAGCAACGCGGCAGGCCGCAGGCGTCTACTGGTGTTGGATGAATTCAAAACAGAGAAGAGGATAAGTAGGATGTTCTACATCATGACGTTTTTCTTCCTGGCACTGTGGGGGCCCTATCTGGTCGCCTGCTACTGGCGGGTGTTTGCAAGGGGCCCTGTAGTCCCTGGGGGCTACCTGACGGCAGCCGTGTGGATGAGCTTTGCCCAGGCTGGGGTCAATCCTTTCATCTGCATCTTCTCCAACAGGGAGCTCCGGCGCTGCTTCAGCACCACACTCCTCTACTGCAGAAAATCCAGGTTACCAAGGGAACCCTACTGCGTTATATGAAGGTTTTGCTGTGTTTTTTTTTTGTTTTTTCTCGTCTATGTCTCTATTTCCCTGATTGATCTTGATCTGGGCTTGTTCCCATTGTACAGCGCATTCTCTCTCTCTCTTCTATCTCTCTTCTCTTCATCCTCCAGTTTTTCCTCCTGTTCCTCCTTCTCCTAACCCTTGTTTTTAGAGGTAGAAGGTGGACTGCCAATCACGAGGCTCTGCCGGGGTGATTGAATATGAAGCGAATCAAACATGGAGGCTGAAGTGAATGGGAGTTTCGCAGGAGGTCTGGATCCCCTCCTGTGTTTATGTTCTAGTAAACATACATGTGGAAGGCCATGCCAATGCAGAAAAGCAAAAAGTTGAAGAAGAAAAAAAAAAAAACAAAAAAGAATTGACAAAACACTAAAAACAAACCCTCTTGCTTTGGATTTTTTTGAAGATGCGTTATTCTGTGAGGTGTGAAATACATAAACATGAAAAGAAAAAGAAACAAGAACAAAAAACAAAGAAACGATACCTCTCAAGCAATCACTGGAAATGTTTTACATTTTAAGAGTTGCACTAAAAAGAAGATGTAAAGATGCTTTTTTTTTGGTCAACAGTTGCCAGTTGCATTGCAAGGACAACTTTTTTTTGTTCTTTTTATTCCAAACTAAACAATGAATGCTTTAATTTGCAACAGACTACACAATCGCTGTAAGTAAAGCAAAACTGTTGGAATACACCATCACAAGAGGATAAAATGATTTTAATGTAAGTGATATCTTTTTCATTTACCGGGCGGGGGCTTAACGATGGGGATTTACAATGTGTGGTTTTGAAGTTGCAACTTAAAACTAGAAATTATTTCTTGTAGTTTTATGATCCATATGTCCCTAGTGTCTGGCATTGTTATTTTCTTATCACCTTTTACAAAAAAAAGAGGAAAAAAAAGATGAAATGGTGTTTGGATTTTGAAAAAAAAAACATTGCTTTTAAGAACAAACTTAAAAAAGACATTGAAAAAGTAGTTAAATGTTTCATCATATCCATGTACCTAACAACACTATCATATTGTTACCGTATTGCTGATGCCACTCCGGGTGTTCTTGCCTTAATGGTTATGATATTGTCATGTTTCTTGGTTGTTGGGTTATTTTTTATTTATTTCATTCACTCCTAAAAAGTCGTTTTTTAGATGCAAGGGGAGTTTTTTTTTCTTTTTCACATCAATGTGAAGTGCATGTCCATTTTTTTAAAAGCTGGTCCACTCCCATGAGCATCACAGGCCATACACTGAGCAGCCCATTTTTATTCTGCAATGGTTTGCTACACCCCACAGAGTGCTCAGAGCACAGGGAGTGTGTGTGCACGTGCGTGTGTGTGTGTCAGTGGGTGCATGTGTGTGCGTTTCAGAGCGTGTGTAATGCTGTGTGGATCAGACAACAGTCACTTCAAGACCAGAGCCTTAGTATGAAATCTTGCACAATTTGTAAAAAATGTAAAAGAAAAAAAAATAGACATTTAAGGCACACCGTCTTGTTTCTACTTTCCCTACATTTGCTCTCTACTGATTGTTTTCAATGACTTACTTTTTTCTCTTGTGGCCATTTTAATATTTATTATGTATTCTTTTTTTTGTATATTATAGATAGTTGTGTGTAAGTATGTGAGTCTTTCATTTTGAAGTCCCGAATGTGAGTACAGTTTCAGTTAGGATTGCATTTGCTGAAAGTTAACTGTGTAATCTGTTGCTTTTTGAAAATAAAAAAGTTTCCATTTTATAACATTTGTTTTTATCCCTGTCATTGGGTGGAGATCATTCTTTATGGCCAACAATAACAGCTGGAAGAAATCTGCGCTACCCCTCAGAATTGGTGCAGTCATGGTAGTGTTTTTAAATGGTGCTTGGTCAAGTGATGAATTTGTCAACATCCACCTGCAGGTCAAAGATTTACATTTTCATCTCTAGAACGTTCTTTTGTAAGGCATTATTAACACTCAAAGTGGTTAAATCTTTACATTGTGATTGCTACATATTTGAATGCCACTGCTGAAATGTTATAATGTCCATATTTTGTATTTAAATAACTAATGTTTGGTATTTCTACAAGATTTTATATGTGCCATTTGTGTCTCTTTATATGAGAAGGTGATAAAATGTTTAAATGCGTCTTCTCTGGAACACAATCTTTTGTGTCATGTGAGTCCTTGGGACAGCCTGTCAAAACAGAAGATATGCCAAACCTTGTAATTGAATGAGAAGCATGTTTGACATTTAATGGGAATAATCTCCATGAATACAGTTTAACCCTGGGCACACGTGCCCTTGCAGTTTTGAATTCTGTATTAAAAGGGAATACCACTGAATTTCAGATGGAATTTATGCGGGTCCAATATGGAATACTGGCAAACCACTCTGGATTAATGAATACCCTTGCACTGAGCCCTGCAGCCATACATGACATAGTGCTTTGTCCCATTCCCTCATTTTTAAGGTCACATTGATGTTCAGCTGCACTGAAAATGGAATTGTGAACAAATGCATAACTCATTTTGGAAGAAATTTGCCACCTCAAATATCTCATAATGCCTTGTAATTAGTTAATGTTACCAAATTATAAGGAATGTTTTCTTTTTTAATTCCTCATACCTTCCTTCAGGGATAAAGAATTCACTTTTATTTGTTAAAATAAATAGTGCAATGTAAAAAATTAAATCTATTAGATCCCTTGTTGTTGAACAGCATTAGAGTGTAAAACTGAGGCTAATAACGCCCACAAGTCCAAGGCATGTTTATTCTTAAATTGAGTGGTATTTCCCTGTAATAGACTGTGATTACAGTATGTTGACAACGTGTCTGAAAGCTAATATGTGCATCTGCAAGAATAGAGTGCAAACTGAATAATACAATATTTGTAAATGCCAATTTTGTATGATTCAGACATCATTGTAGCTTTTTGCTTTTTAACCAAAATGTGTTCCACTGTCCTATTTTATCTCCCCCTATAAATCATTGAAATAAGTAAAGACCAGAGCTAAGGTGCCTGCAAACACAAATTATGATGCTGAAATGGCTTGTAAACACCCGAGGTACTGTAATTGCATGCAGGTTCTGCTGATGAGAAATATCTATTAGGGATCCATTTTCATCACAACGTTGGCAATTACTGTTTTATTCTGGACATTGATCATTCCAATTTGGATCCAAAAGAGCGAAGTCATTTGTTATGAGAGTATTTATTGAAATTTAAAGGAATGTTCCAGTAATATATCAGGAAATGCTCTGGTCTGGTTTTACACAATGTCTTTTTCTGGAATCAGGAAACCTGTACAAGGCTTCTTGAGATTATGGAATGAGGCAATTGATGATGAACTCTAAAATGACATTCTGTGGGGTTTAATCTGTAATTGGGGCTGTGCTATTTGAGACTGAGAGCAGGAATTAATGTATTACTTATATTTTAGCCTCATTCGGCATATGCAAATCACAAACTGTGTCACTTTTGAGCACTGGCCCATTTCCTCGCATGTTCATTCAAATGACCCAGTAATTCTGTCCCTCTCAACATCTGAGGGAAGATGACAGGCAGAGGTAGAGAGCGGTTAATTCTGGCAGATCTAACATTGGACTCTTTTTCCCCTCTGAGGTAACATGTCTCCTGAGAAACATATTGTTCATAATCAAAGCAATTAGAAATGTGTACCATCTGACTGGGATTGGTTCTTTGCACTTTTGTTTAGATCACAGAAGAAAGCAAAAAACTGACCATTTTTGTGAGGCAATTATAATGCTTTGCTGTAGATACTTTTCATTTAACAATCAGTAGACTTTTCTATTGGATTTTTGGCTGCCAATGAATAACACAACCATCCCTAATTCCATGTCACTCTCTTGTATCTCGGTGGATTTGTGCACACAATTTGAGTTTTTTAATGGACTGCCAATGGGCTCTGAAAAAAAGCATCTCACCCTAGCCCTGATTTGCTGTCTATAATTTGAGTAAATACCATCGGTTGACTGGGAAACATAGGCTTTTTTCTAGAAAAGAGGGGAAAAAAAGCTCAACTAATGTGAGCCTTTCTGCATTCTTAAGCATTTTCTATTTGTATAATGTACACCAAACCTTAATTAAAGTGCAGTAACGGTATGTGCCGAGAAGCACTCAAATATGAAAAGCTGCATTGAATGGAATGGAGTGGATGACTCAATCTTCTGACAAGCTACTCAGGATAAAGGTTGAATTGCTTTCTGTGTTGGCATCACCCCTACTCTGCATATGTGTATGATTGTGTGACCGTTTGAAAACAAAGCTGGGAATACAACGGTTCAATATGCTTTGTAAAATTTCGTTAGGACGTTCATTTTGTTTTATGAAATGACATTTACTTACAATGTATTTTGTGACGTTTTGGTGTTTGAGATGTTTGGTAAAATGATTTATTCTGCTCTTTGTGTGTAAAAAAATGTATGTGTTTGTGCAGGATTGTGGTTTAGTGACCCCATGAGTGTGTGTGTGTGTGTGTGTGTGTGTGTGTGTGTGTGTGTGTGTGTGTGTGTGTGTGTGTGTGTGTGTGTGTGTGTGTGTTTGTGTGTGCGTGCATGCATGGGGCTGCAGGTTTCATGAATTTGTGTTTGTCCTCACTCACAGCAGGTCGATCCACTATCAGTGTGTCACAACAGGCTGTGAATCCAAATAGTCCTCTTTTCAGCAGATTACATGGTTAACAGTCATCAAAGTGCAGAGCTGCAGTAGTTTTCTCTCTAATGGCTTTGCAGCTTTATGGTTAATGTGCTTCAGCAAATTGGTCATGGTGAAATTAATGATAATGCAAGGATCACAATTGTGTGTCTACATTTATAGGTGTTACTAACATCTCACTATTATTGTCAGGTTTTCTTTGCTGCTGTTAGAGCTTAACTCTGCCCTGCTCTTTGTCCATTCATAATCCATTGTTGCTATTATAAAAAAAAAATCTGTCATTTCACAATGTAAGCAAATCCTTTTACGAAACATGCTGGTTCTTTCAAAAAAGTGATTTTAAAATGGACAAACACATTTGAATGCGGAGTGCAGAATTTCAACATACACGTCAAAGTATCTCAATATGTGTGAATCCCCTACTGCATTATATGGTCTGACAATACAGTATGCACCCCAAATAATGAAGAATAAGATGGCATTAGGTAAAGCTCCAGGAGGAGAGAAGCTCCAATAAAACACAGCATAATGATAATTTCCATTCCCTGGAGGGGGGAAGCCCTGTGAAATTTTTTTTTGCTGCATTTATTGTCTGACAAGCTATTACAGGCAGTGCAGGCCTCTGAATACCAATGATCAACGGGATGCCTGATAGAAATTTGCAAGTGGATAAAGATTCTTTCTCATAATATCCCAGTCTTTATGTCTTCATTTCAAACACCTCTCCCGCCCTGCACTCTAAAAACTTCTGCAGCCCATCATGCAAATGCCTATAAAGAATATCCCTGCTTTAAATATTAACTGATTAAATTGCGGATGGAGCTTCAAAGGTTCTGTCCTGCATATTTAAACATTATTTTTTTCTCTCTCTCCTGAAATGTAAGATTCAGTGGTTGGATCATTTCTCAGGAAATTAGCTAGGAGCAAATTTTTAGTCTTGGTTCTTCTTTACACCTGTAACAGAAGGTAACTCTGGGCTATCCGGAAGTCTTCAAATGTTCTGTACACTAAAATGTTTAAAGCTGCTTATTTTGGTGTTGTTATTGTATTAGAATTGATAGATTAAGGGTACTAGATGATAGATTTTATAAAATAAGTTGCAGAATGTAATTTGTTAGGCATGATTGAGTATTTGTGGTGCTGCAGAATGAACAAAAAAAAGCACTTGGTTTAAAGGACTAGGTTACCATTTTGGGGAAATATGCTCATTCGCTTTCTTGCCAATAATTAAATGAGAAGATTGATACCACTGTCATGTCTGTACGCTAATAATGAAGCTACCGACAGCAGTTGGCTAACTTAGCTTAGCACAAAGACTGAAAATTGCAGGGAACAGCTAGCATGGCTCTGTCTTAAGGAAACAAAATCCCTCTTCAAGCACCTTTGAAGCTCACAAATAACACTACCATTTGTTTTATCTGTACAACAAATGAAGCATCGTTTGATGGAGGGTTATGTGTTGGACTATTTCTTCCTGGAGTCTTGGCTAATTGGCTTCCAGCTAGTCCCAAGCAATAAACAGTCCAGAACAGAACGTGTTAAGAGGTGCTGGTAGGCGGGTTTTGTTACCTCTGGACAGAGCCAGGCTATCTGTTTCCCTCCAGTTTCTAAGCTAACTGGCTGCTGGCAGCAGCTTCATATTTCCAGTACAGACATGACGGACATCTAGTAAATCTTTGCAAAAAAGTGAATCAGCACATTCCCAAAATGTGAAACTGATCCTGTTGCAGCATCCCTGCTTCTTATACAACTGCTACACTGTTTTTGCTCTGTTGTTGCACCCTGAAAAGGAGCTGCTGTTGTGATAATGCAGGACACATGCAGGGCTACAAGTGGCTTTACATGTTTGTGGTTATTCCTGCAAATGTGTTGTTATCACGGCTGCACAGAAATGGTGGGGGGAAAAGTCAACAATGCTGTGATATCTGTAGGTACATTGTGCACAATGTGTTGTGCAGAACAAACCATGCAGGATTGAGCTGTTTATAGGAATGTAAATGTTGCAGCATAATGTTATCCTGCTGTGAATGGATGGTTTGAGCAGCATAAACTGCCGCTGCAGTGTGTTTGGAGAACAGGTCAGGATGTAAACTCATAGGTTCTGTTTCTTTACTGTTAAATCCTCTTGGTTGCGGTGGGAGTCAAGAGTAATCACGTCCCCTTGGCTGCTAAGACTTATTTTGAGTGAGGGAGCCACGGATAGATCACGATTGGTGGGTTAGTACTTAAGCACGGAGTACTGGTCGAGAGTAATCCTCCAACAAGGATTACCCGTGTCTTTCATGCTAGATTAAAGGGTCCCATGCTACCCTGTCGGGCTGTCCGAGTCCTGATTGGGGAATCAATGTGCTGGATGACAAATTATCAGCATCATCATTTTTAGTATCTTTATAACCGTTCTTTGCCTCATAATGGGTGTGATTTGGGTGGCTTTTGTGCATCCATTCTTCAATACCCCTGATTTGGGAAGGCTGACCAATTGCGAGCTAACTGGTCTCTCACTGGCTGTGTCTCATTGAGAGTTGCATTGAGATAATCGTCTTATCCACCAGGTGCTGCACACACACACACACACACACACACACACACACACACACACACACACACACACACACACACACACACACACACACACACACACACCCAGAGTCTGTAATAAGGAGATCTGAATGAAGTACCTACAGTAGTCAGCAGAAAGGAAAAAAAATATTTGGGTCACATGAAAATTGGGTGTTGTGATGATTTAGGTTGCTGGTGGTGAAAAACGCCTCTCCACCAATGAGCAGCCTAGTCCTTTTATTCCACTCAAATTAGACCAAGCTTGTAGGATAAAACTGACAAAACTAGCAGGCACTGCAAACATTTTCCTAACAGACTAAAATATTCACAAGCTGCTATGTGGCTTATAGGGGCTTTCAGAGTATTATGATTCGCAGCAAGGAGGCTGAGACGACCATATTCTCATCACACTGTATTTGCGGAGGGCAATCTGTCATGATGAAAAGCCAAACATGTACATTATGGTGCCTATTTACAACACGCAACCAGCTGCTTACATCTGCTCACAGTGGGGCACAATTGCCCCCAGAGGAGCAAAGACAATAAATATTAAAGAGAATTTATACATGCATTCAGAGATCTTTTTTTAAAGCTTGGATCAAGCTTTTATAATGTTGTTCTGAGGATAGTATCATTACTCATTTATTTATAATTTTTTTCATCCAAGGCAATTGGGGAAAATGTTTAGGGGTGTTTATACAGACGATTTGTTCCCACTAATTTGGCATGTTTTGTGATGAATGCAAGGGCTTTTGGAAACGGGAGGAGTGGGTGTCGGTGGGCGTGGCGTGGGTGGGTAGGAAGTTAATCCACTTGTTTTCTTGTGTTCCAGCCTGTTCAGCACTCTCTCTCTCTCTCTCTCTCTCTCTCTTTCTCTCTCTCTCTCTCTCTCTCTCCCCCTCCCTCCTTTATTTTTGGAAACATCTCATTCTCGTGAGTCAGGCCCGTCATGCTCACAAAGGCTCGGTCTAGCGAGCTCTCGCCTCCTCCTCCCCTCTGCCCGTGTCTCTGTCGTTTATGATATTAGAACTGAAGGGAGACCGAGCAGGAAGAAACACAACTCTTCATCTTTCTTTCTCAGGCAGAGAGGGAGAGGGGAGAATGAATGCTTTGGGAATTCTTAATTCACTGTATTTACATAGGTGACAGGTAATGGATGGATGTGTGTGTGATCGCTGGTGTAATAACTGGCTGAAAAAGGGGCCTTGAGAAGGTGACAGGCGGCAATTTCGAACCTGAGACTGCAAATTTCAAAACTCACTGCATTTATGCCCCATTTGTGGAACAAAATCAATGTGATGATGCAACTACATTTTTGGCATCCATCTTAATTTGTCGAGCAGTGCTGATTGATGATACCTGACTTGAGTGATAGTCGTGCACTTCTGTTGTCCATTTGTTGTTTTATACACACACACACACAGACACACACATATATATATATATATATATATATATATATATATATATATATATATATATATATAAAACCCATATTTGCAATGCAGTGTAATTTTTTTAAGTAGTTTTCTTGCAAATAAGGTAGATCACCTCTAGGAAAATCTGCTAAATGAAGTTGCCTTGGAAACACCGAATTATACAACAAACACTTACATCATCCCACTGGCTGAGTTTGGCCTCTGAATAGAGGATCAAATGAATTGTTGAGATGGACATTTCTGGTTGTTTTGTGTTTCATATCAATTGCACAAGAGTATGTATATTTGACTCAGAGAATGTTTCTGTTATCTTTCAGTGCGTGTGGGAACAGGATGATTCATCCTTCTTTGTGTTAATTATAGAGATAACCTGCTGTAACAAATCAAACATTTTCTGCACTGCACAAAAAAAATGACTTTTGTTGTGTTGGATAAGGATTTAATTTGGCTATATAGGCAAGAGCCGAATGTTGCCATTATTTGAATGCGTTCATTATTTGATGTTGCTGTGCTGTTGTACTATTGTTTGCCTGTGCAAGTAACATTTTGATCAAGGGTAGTGCTCAGGTGAGTATCCACTCCCCTTGGGATTTTATTTGAACTTTCTATGGATGCATATCTGCAGGCATCATCTCTAAATGTATCCACTATCTTGTAACTGTTTCCTTTAGGCTGGGAAACATAATAAGTTCTTTTAAATTTTTTTCCCCGTTGTAATCACAAACCTCTAACACGAGGTTTTGGAACAAAGTGGCCCAGCAGCTTGCCTAAAAATTTTTTTATTTCTACTACCAACAAGGTCACAGTGAAAAAGTAATTATCTACTTTCAGTGTCCAAGGGATTCAATTTTCCTCTTGAAGAATTATATTTGCTGCATAGATATATTAGCTTTCTTACCATATTCTAGTTCTTACATAGTGCATACTGTATAAATCAATGCTTTGCAGCATGGTTTATCGTGTATTTACAATTGATGTCATATATCCTGATGTATCTTACATGGCACAATCTACAGTGTTACCAAGCACCACATGTTAATTGAGATAAGGTGTACCTGCTTGCTGTGCATTGAACAGTCCCTGGTGCATTTTGCATCTCTGTATGGTGTTAGGAAAGCAGTGACATAGTCTTGAAACAGGACAAAAAGGCCCTGACAAAAGCAGCCCAGAGCCATCATCATTAGTCACCAACAACAGCACATGGCCCCTTAAAGCGCAGTGCTGTGAAAGTTTATTTCTGAATCACTGCAGCCATTCCTCCAGCCATTCGGTCCCTGTGGGCAAAATGCTTTCAGACACATCACATAATGCAACAGAAAACCTGCAAGTAAATCTCAGCACTATTGGATCTGTTTTGGGGGTTTACATATGTGTGTGAACAGGAATTCAGCGTTGGTATGGATTGAATTACACTCTGCTTGTGTTTGCTGTACACATCTGAAATTGAATATACAATGAATAGTTTTGTGCTTTGTATGTGATACGCAGATTATTCTACTTATTAATTTACTTGTACATTGTTGTTTGTTTTGTTTAATGATGTCATTCTATAATTGGATTATGGTGTAAATGCGGCCCATTAAAACCTTAAGAGCAGGCCCCACAACATTACGCTTATGTTTTAAAATCCCAGCCACACCATGAAGGCAGATATGAGCTGTCATCTGTTTTGACCTGTGCTGCCCCGGGATGAACATCCATTTATCAACATGGTTATTCAGGCGTAGGTACAGTGAACTGTAAGTCACCTCCCTTGTGATTTGTTTTATACCAAATCTATCATCCACTTGAGTTTAAATTATGTTTTGCTTCCCTGCTGAGCGTTTTCTCCATCCATGTACCTCGTGGAAACACAAAAAAGGGGTAATTTTTGGTCTCAAGATGTAAGAATATTAACTGCACATCGCTGTTTTTTTATTAGACTTTGTTATTTAGCATGAAGATACAAAGCTGCGACAAACATTCTGGGAGACCAGTGCACAGAAGGAACTTCTCGTCATCTCTTCCTCACTGCGTCTTTAGTTTAAGATTAGTTCTTAGAAGATGTTACTTTTCAGTGTTGCCCGAGGCTCAGGAGAGAAGCAGCTAAAAACAGCAAATGTTCAAAGTCCTCTCCAGCCAGGCAGCCTCTCTCCACAGTCTTCTGGTGACATTTATGCACTTCCTGTGATGTTTGCGAAATAACTCCTAAAAGGTTTTCCTTGCCAGGATTTTTTTCCTTCCACTCACAGCTTCCTGGTTACAACATGAGTTAGCATAGCCATGACTTAACATAGTGGGGATGCATCTTTAAACATTAGATTGCTGCTCTGCAATTACGCATTATATAACCTTTGTTACAGATCCGTGCATGCATGGCCGGGTTCGGCATAAAAAAAAGCACATTATTGTGCTGTTTATGCAGTATTGAAACAGCATGTTGGGATAGACTGCAGCCTCCTGACCTCAAATAATACACTTAGATGAGTGAATGTACTTGACCATTGCATAAGTCTTGTGTAATCTTTTCATACCAGGAAGAACAAAATCAGTTATTAGCTTTCCAATAGCTTCAAGTGATCCACTCATCTACTGTATCAGGGGACTCAGTAAGGGTTGTTATTATGAAACCTTGTCACCGTTATTTATTGAAAGAATTACCATATCAGTATGAAATGATAAAATATATATATGTATGGCAATATAATATGACATATACTATATAATAATAGAGTTTATTTCAGGGTATTTCTTCTTTACTTTTACATCTGAAAACGTCCTTTTTAACAATGCCATTTTTTTATTTCATAATACTACTGGCTGTTGCTTCAATCTGAATGACATGGCAGCAAGAGGATTGAAGTAAAATGACCTGCGATAAACTCTTATTGTGAAAATAAGCAGGATGAAATAACATTTCATAATAGTGAGCTGAGTTCTACAAATGTATTGGATCATTTCACATGTTATGTTATGTAATTTGTCTATGTTATCATATGATTATTTATTTCACAATATCTGATTATTTATTTAATTTTGAATACTTGGGTTTCTGCTGTCGTTGACTATGGTTTGGCTCGTTCACTGGTATGCAAGATAAAGTATTTGGAAGTCATTAAAAGAGCAGACATGACTTGCATGCTCCTTAAAACAAGTAAAAACTATGCGGAAATTAGTATAAATCAATGCAAGTAAACTAAAAACATACAGGTTTCTTTTTCAGGCTAATAGCGTCATACTGTCAGGGAGGATGGAGTTTGGGCAATGAATAACTGTCAACCTCTCTAGATCCCTCCTCAGTTTAAAATGGTGCATTAACAAATTAAGTCCATATATTTTTGCATTATGGATCATGGGATGTTTTGTCATATTTTGGATCAAAGCAAAACCACAAGGTTGTCAATGTCTGGGGAACTTGTTTAAGCCCACATTAATGCCACACAGTTTTCTCTTTATTTGTGCTCTTATATCGGTTAAACCTTGGTGGAAATGACCATTAATATATCATAGGGACAGACTTTCTGTCCCTATGTTTTTAAACTACATTAATTGCAATGTCTCTTTTTGAATTCAAAGCTTGATGTAGAATGTTACACTGGTCACAACTGTTGGACTATGTCAAACAAAGTGCAGTTATGTTTCTTCATTGGCTCTTCCCTGACCAGTTAACGAACTGTTAACAGGAGCTCTCTCTGGCTCAATTAGATCCAAAATTCACTCCAATTAGTTCAATGAACACTGGGTCACGTCAGCGCTAGCAGCATGCAAAAAAGTGAACATGCCATTCATTTTGGTGAATGGACAGCGGAAGATTGATCTTGGTGTGGAGGGATAAAAGAACATAGTGATGCTTTCTCATTTATTATTTTATATCACATTTCATCTACATCTGAGACTTTAGTCTTTTGACATGTTGTGCAGTGTGCTGCTATGTGGCAGAGCCTAATGACGGCAATGCTAGCCAGTCGGTTCATCTGTCTATCCAACACTTTGGTCAAGAGCTAGATGTTTCAACACAAAGTGGCGAGGCTGAATTGAAATTGGCTTAGCTTTTGTTTGCTATAGCAATAGTGCACATGTTACTGCGCTAAAATCACAAAACACTGCATGACAAAGTGTCAGCCAAAAGAACTTTGTTGCACAAATTAGCTTTAAAATTAGCTCAGTAATCTGCTTCCCTCTAATTCTTTCATACAGTGGGGTTTAATGAACATCGCAGCCTTTAAGGGTTGTTAGCAGGGCTTCACACTATTTCAGTGTTGTTTATCCTCCAAGAAGTACAAAACTACTGTATTCCAGCCATGTGTTAGGTAACAGCAGTATGTGATGATGAATGGAAATTTGCCAAAGCGAAGGCGGCTGACAATGAAACTTGTATTAGAATCATACCTGTCAAGTATCCCATTTTGGCCGGGAAAGTCCGGTATTTTACCCTTCTTTCCCGCCGTCCTCCCGTATTAGTATTTTCCCGTAAATCTCCCGTATTTTAACCTGTGTTATTAAAAAATAATAATACCCCGGATCCTAGTAAAAAAAAGAAAAAAAACATTCCCAATCTGAGCTCTGTCACTAGCCTCGCGATAACTGCCACCTGCAGTAGCCTACTACAGGTACTGTAGGTGGCAGTTGTCGCGAGGTTAGTGTGTGAGATTAGATGATGAGTGACAACGCGGGGGGAAAAAAGAAGAAAAAAAAAAAGAGACGGATGATGGACGCTACGACAGAGACGGTGCGCTGCCAAAACTTATGAAGGCTTTACTATGCATTCCCCATAGCAATGCACGTTGAGAAAGGGTGTTTAGCACGGTACGAAAGATTGTTACAGAGAATAGGATGACGTTAGACAACAGAACTGTTTGCGCTCAACTCTCATGTAAAATTAACCGCTCTGACCCAGCCCACAAATACACTCCTTCCAAAACAGTCTTAAAGAAAGCAAAGTCTGCAACAAATTTGTACAATAACTCACTAAAGAAAAGTTATGTGAAATTAAAAGAAAAACTGTAAAAGAAAAGCAATATGAAATGAAAAGAATGTGTGGAATGAAAATAAAATGTAAATGTAAAGACAAGCAATGTTATAAATTGTAAATGTTTTCAGCATTCTGCATCAACTGGTGATTTTAGCTTTCTGGTACACCTGTCTTAAAATGTAAGGGATACTGGAGCTTGGTTGGGGTGGTGGGACTGCTCGAGGTGGGCACCGGAAAATTTCCCTTATTTTCAAATCCAAAACTTGACAGGTATGATTAGAATCAGAATCAGAATCATTTATTTGTCATGGTAAAACATTGTAAAACAAAATGTCACAACGAAATTGAAGTGCTACTCCTTCTGGTGCCTAGAAGTATACATTCATACGCACACGCCATACCCTTCCACAAACCATACCCTCACATACACATAATGGGACAGGTGCTTCTAGTGCATAGTAGTATATATTTATACACTTAGTATGTATGAGATTAGAGGGGAAACATTACACAAAATACTGGGGGGATTGTAGTGTTAATATAATCAGTTCCATCAGCAGCTTGCTCTGCAGCTGAGGGCTGTGGTGTGTCACTGATATGATTACCTACTTATCCAGAGCTCTGATCTCATTGTTCCCTGACATGGAGGTGACTGGATAATACATGCATAATACTGTAGGAGTGTCCTGCAAATAAAGCTTCTGTGGTTGCAGTAAAAACATGTTGCATCAGAGATCAATTGTGAAGCATCAAAAACATCTGAATTAGGTGCATTAAATTTCGCGTAGTTGTCACTGGACCTACAAAGATATATAACCACTTTTTGACAGAGACGTTGCTAGTTTGAATCCTCGGTAACATCTGGCTGGCTGAAAAAGCTGGTGTGTTTGAACCCATCACAACTAATATTCACGTGAGCAACACACCAAGTTTTATATGTACACAAGGGACCTGTTTTAAGCACCAGACAGGGGTTGTGCTGGTTATGGCTCATGTTGTTGCTTAGCAACAATTGAAAATCAGTTTGAAGCCTGCCATCTTTTTGCTGAAATTTGAAATGTTGTTATCCTCAAATCACCACGCACTGTTGGAAATGCACAACAGCACGTCCTTTCCTAACAAACATGAGATAAAAGAGTCAGTGGTATAAAGACAGAGTCCTCACTGATGGGTAACCTAATTGTCCCAGTGGTGTTGCACAGTGGCTAATAAGAGCCGACCGCAGCGCAACTGGGAAGCTTCCAGATATAAATATGCATTAACATGGCCTATGGCAGTGCTGAAATTAAGCATGTCCTTGGTAAATCAGCCTAAACAGAAGAAAGGAAAGGAACACATACTGGAACAAAAACAGAGTCCCTTCACTGTGCTTGTGTGTATTTGCAAACATTTCTGTATTTCTTTTTTTTTTTCACAACAATTAGATGAAAACGCATAGAGGCTTGAGTGAAAAATGAAGGCTTTTTGAGGAAATGGTGAAAGTGATAAACCCTGACCTAAATCTGACCAAGCTGAGTAGCTGCAGCCTGCACATTCCCGAAGGAGTTAAAGTCCACAAGAAAATACCCAAACACAAAATACCAACCTACCTGTCATACTCACTGGTAAGAGAGGCAGCAACAGTGACAGGTTTTTCACAGCAAAATTGCATTCCTTTGCCAATGCTGTCACCGAACTGAAACCTTTCGGGAAAAGTTTCAGACAGCTAAACGGCTGTTTCAGACAACAGGTCTCAGGACCTGTAGCTGTATTGCTTTATCCAGACAAACAAGTGAAAAAAATGGTAATAGCAGAAGGCATTCTAGTTTAATTAAAGGAGCGCTGCATAGTAATGGATCATTATAATGGTGATTTTGGGTAATACATTTTAACTTTTAATTTTGTTTTCACTATCAGCTATAATTTAAACTGGACTAATTTGGCAGAGTTGCATTGGGAAGGTAGGTCCCAGTATCTATATAATATAAGAGTAGGAAAGTGCATAGCATTAGTTTTTCCCCAGCCAGTCTCATAAACTGAGCTTAAAGAACCTAGAGATAGAACTAGAGCTACACAGCTTTGTGGCTTTTTGTACAGTATATTGTAGACTGATAGTGTAGATATATAATGAGCCCTGGGCTAAATGGGGGGAAATGCTTCCCTATGTGGTTTAGACTTGCATTGCTTCTACTTGGTACTTCTCTGGGAACCGTGAAGTGGTTCAATGAGGCGTCAGTACTGTCAGTTGTGTGCATGCTTTCTGATTGTAAGCTGTCTGTCCTTACTCGAACCCACTGAGCAAACAGTGAAAATAAGCCGATGCATAATTGAGTCATCTGGATTGAAATGACAGCTACCAATTCAGTTGGGGAAAAATCCACCAAGGTAATGCAAATGCGATCACAGAGCGTGGACAAAGGGAGATGTCATGTTGGCTTACGAAGTGATAGCTTGTGACAATTCAGTCATGGGACAGGGTAATTAAAGCAAGTGTTTGTTGAAAATTGTTTAAGGAAATATGTGAATCTCAAAAGCCTCAGGGATGGCATTCTATTTCTTTGCAGCTCGGGTTTTTATCAGGAGAGCAGGGTGGATACTCAAACAGGCAGTGGCTGATAATGCGCATTGGCACATTGGCACACAATGGCTTTGAAAATGAAACTGTCAGGCTGAGGTAGTGTGTCGATCAGTGGGAGAGAGCTTGAGTATTTCTGACTAGGCTCATCTGGTTTCTCTCCCTCTCCATCTTTCTCTCTGCCTCCCTACCCCACCCTACCCCCGTCAGACAGACATATTCTCATCTGCAGTCTTACTGCATTGTGTTGTGCAAGCTATAAGCTGAGGCTGCCTTAGTGTCTCCATGGACTTTTCTCTTTTGACTTGGCCTCTCTTTCTCTTCTCTTGCTGTCCAAAGACAGGCCTGTACTTCATTAGCACAAAGCAATCTTCAGACCTCCACGGTTTATCAATGTTGTGTGATACATGCAAGTCTAGATTCTTGTGATCATGCTGCATTCTTGTATATGTTGCTGGTCTCATGTCAATGGGCTTGTCTATACTGTTCGTTTGGACTTTTGGTATTTAGTTATTTAGCTCCACAAGTGACCCTTTGCTAAACCTCATCCCCTTACTGTTGCTACAGTACACCTCTAATGCATCACAAATGATGCACCTAACAATGATAATAGTGGCAGATTTACCACTTGAGCTCTAGCTAGCTAGCTAACGTTAGCTCCTGGCTCCATGAGTTGGTTGATAACCATGTCTTCCGGCTGCCTCCTTTAAAAACAAGAACCCAGTAAAAGGGTCATAAATATGCACTTGATGGCTACATACATGTTATCTTGATACAGGACTAAGGCTAAGACTACATTCCAGGTCAGCAGCTTTACCAGTTGATGATCCATGTAGAAGACATGGAAATAAAAGCATTGCTCTTGTGTTGCAGATTTACAGTAGTATAAGGAAAAATGTAAGGGAAATGCTGTATTATAGTGGATTATTGTAACAGAAATGAAAAATGGTATTCTGTTCTAACATAACTGTTTTGATGCTTTATTACTATGGCAAAACTTACAAGCAAGAGGTTAGATTTATGCTTTATTGTTCACAGTTTCCAACAGTATATTTCACTTTTACAAGAGAAGAGGCTTTAACAATGAGCACTAACTGATGAGTTTGGCCAAATAACACTATCTTGAGTAATGATTTTGGCCAGTGTTGCTGCATAGCGCAGAACAGTTACTGTGATGTATGCACGAAATAGTATGCTCAAGCAGCCCGGTCTCATGGCAGTTCGTGATATGGTCACGTTATTGAATCTATTGATTTGTGGCAAGCAATGTATTTCAATGGGAAGCATATTTCGTGATCACAGAACGATGACGGTAGCGAGTAGTATTGATAAGGCGAAAGTCCGCGCAAGGAGGTTGGTGGATGGGTCAAACAACACAGGACTTTCACCCCGGAGACAGGGGATCGCGTCCTGCATGTTGCAGTTCCTTTCCTAACCACAACCGTCCCGCAGTTGTCGGCGTGTCCTGCGTGGGACTGTTCCTTTCCCAATTCTTCTTTTCCTAACCACAACCATCCCGTTGTTGTGGCGTTTCATTTCCCCGTTGTTGTGTGCCCCTGCGACCGGGGATCGCTTCCCACGAGTGGCGGCCCGTCCCGTTGTTGTGGCCGGCGTGTGGCGTTTCATTTCCCCGTTGTTGTGTGCCCCTGCGCCTGGGGATGCGCCCAGGAATCGCGTCCCACATGTAGCGGACCGTCCTGTTGTTGAGGCCGGCGCGTTGCGTCTCATTACCCTGTTGTTGCGTCCCCCAGAGCAGGTTCGAAAATCGTGACCTGTATACGTAATGAACGTCAAAATCGTGACCTGTACACGAATCAATAAATCAAAATAACGTGACTATTTCACGACCTGGCGTGACCAGGTTGGCTCAAGGACCAGCTCTCACACATCGAGTGAAAGTTACAGTCCTGAACCAGGCTTTTTTCACATAACCTGCAACCCCCAAAAAATAATATTGATAGCTGGTTAGTCCATTACTTTTACTTTTTCTCTTATGTGCTTGATTTTGGAAAGGTGAAGAAAATAAACCACCCTCCAAACCCTTTGTAAACCAACTCTTAATCACTCTTACAAGAGCCCTATGCAAACCACTTTGGCATATTAGCCTGGTGTGCCTACAGTAGTTACTCTTGCTGAGCTATGATTGGGCAATTGCTGTGCAGGAAGGGGTTTACTCTAGCAAATGGTCAATTCTGAAAGGGAGGCTAGGCAATGGAAATATAAGTTTTTCAGAATTTGAATGTATTCACATTGTAACAGACCCTGTTATAAAAAAATTCAACTTAAAAAACGAAACATGTTTTCAGGAAATATAGGCACAACTTTGATGTAACATTTCTGCTAATACTCCAGATTTAAAAAGGAATCTATCCTGTATCCAGATCTGTGATGGTATTAAACTCTTCACCACAGCATAGCACTATTCTGGTAGAGTATATCTGCAGGCTCCAAAAAAAACTTCCCTTGGCCTTTTCAAACAAACTGTGCCTTTAAAGAGACTTGCAAGGCTGCCTCCACAGCTGTGTGATCCTGATCCGATCCATCAAGCGCGAAGAGGAAGCTGTTTGATTGTGGAGCGGGCTCCATCCATTCCCACCCTGACCACGGACATGCAGGTTACAGTGTCCCTGTCTCCCTTATCTCCTGGTGCACCGGCTCGAGTTCAGACCCACGAGCTCCGGCCCGGCCCCTGCTCAAGATAAAGCCCAAAATAAACCACTCACGCTGACAGCAAGGCAATGCTAGATAAGACTGTTGTGTCCACAGCTTTGAGCTAGCAATGGATAGGAGAGGGAGGGACGGAAAAGGATGGTATGCAGGAGGGAGACAGTAAGCAAAATATTGTGGTGGTGAATGCATGATGTTGATAGGGTTTTGTTGCAAGTGCTCACCCTTTGACCCTCTTATTTGACCACAGATAGAGAGGTCACAGTTATAGAAATGGACAAATCAGTTTTTTTCCCCTCTCTTTTCTCACAGTTCAGGCCATTGATTGTGCTTATTGACCCATGTAGTTGAAGCCGCTGCCAATTTGGTCATCGTGGCTTATAGCGATAAGAAAATGACCTCGCACCATGTGCACACCTATGTGTGTGCGTGTGCTCATGCACGCATGTGTGCATGTCTTTTAATGTTTATGCCTGCTCGCCAATAGCTTATTATTCAGCCTCTGCCAGATGGCAAACTGCAAAAGTGCATCTAAAAAGGTTTTCCTCTGTTGGCATGCAGAAGCCAATCAATAGCTGTGTGTCTTAGTAAATTAGATCATGTAGACAAGAGGCAGTCGTCAGCAGAGCCATCCCAAAGTAACCCTTTGCCTGGTTAGTTCATTCTCCATTAGATAACGGCCCGGAGTAATTGAATTGGCCTGTACAATCTCAGGGCTTGGCCTTCGTTTTTTCGCCTTTGACAGCATATATTCAGGTCTGATAGCTTTATTCGCCAGCCAAGGGCCAATGTTAAAGTATTTTTACGTGTCTAGAGATAGTGTAGTGGCAATTGAAACCACATGTACCCTAGCTTCTTGTCAGAAGCCTGCACACTGTCTCCTCAAGATATACCATGGGGAGGGGCCTGAATAAGATCCTGCAATAAAGATAAACCATTTTAGAACCTTAACCTATCCCCAAACCTCTTTTATTCATGCATTACCACTTTTGTGTTAAATTATATGACAAATAAATAACAGACCTTGAGCTCCCTGGGCTGTCAAACTTAATAAGACATGTCTGTCTTCTCTTGTTATTTGGGGGTAAATAAGTCATTGTGGCAATGATGAGATGCAAGCTAATTATCCGCTCCAAGCCAATTAATGACAAAGGCAAGCTTTGGTATAGAAAGAGCACTATAGATAGGGAGAGAGGGGCAAAGTAGCACTCCCTCGTACTGCATAAAACTTGCACATCAAGATTTTTTTTCAAGAATTGCTGATAAAGAGTTTTGGGACCTCTCGGTTCACATAGTTATACCCTAGTTTTAAGCATTCAAAGCATAGAGGCTAATTAGGACACCATTAATATACCCTTGTCTGCCACCCATCCCCTCCAGCCTCATTATTCCATAATTTCTGTATCTGTTGCTGGCAGGCCAAAAATGCCATTTATCTTTTTTTTATCCATTACTGTGGTTACTCTACTGAAGTGCTTAAATTTACATAATTACAGAAATACATGAGGACATGCACAGGCTTGAAACCTTCAGCTCTGAAACCTCCCATTGTCCAACCATTAAACACTACTTTATGACCTGCATCGCTACATGATGACATGTCTGCCATCGAGTCGGTTTACATTCTGTCCTTGCATGTTTTTATCTTGCTTTTCAGAGCTTGCAACACAGCTAAGTAAATTTTAACTTTACATCTGGCCCAGTGTAATAATAGTAACACTATACTAACAACCTGCAGTCATGATGAGCACATGCTATGTCCCCCCCCCACCCCCACACTTTGTACAGTTGCACTGAGGTAAGGTTGAAGCTAGCTCAGATGGAAAACAAGAAAGTGTTTCTTTAAGAGAAAGCATGATGAAGTATTCAGGCCGTTAGTGAACCATGTGAATGGGATTTTTATAGCACGCAAGCTGCATTACAACTTTATATTTCTATCCATCCATTTCGATCTTCAGTTTCTTTAGATTGCTCAAAGCCCAAGTCTTTTACAACAACATTTACAAAAATATGAAGAGTTAGTATGCATCCTCACGCTGTCTGAAAGTGGTAATAATAATAGCAATCCTTTAGAGTTGTTTAAACCCAAAACAAACGGATCAGCTGGCCTGTTAATTGCTGTTATCGCAAAGTGGACATTTCCATCAACATAATTGCTCCATCACACAGCTCTAAAACGGAAACAACAAAAACTGCTGTCTCGATATGCAAACAGGGGAAAGTATGAGCCAAGTATTTTTTTCTTCTGCAACTGCGAGTGTCTTTCTGCGACTAAAACATCCAGTGGTGCATGTGGCCATAATCCCATGTGACATGGGCAGTCAAGGGGAAGGGATTGGAGAAAAAGACAGAGGATGGCAACTCGAGCGGGGGAGAGAGACAGACCCTATCCTTGTCTTGCATAAAGGTACTACGGATTCAAACCCATTTATATCTCCTTTCAAAAGGCTGAAAAGATGGGCAGGGAACCCTATCACCATTACTTCTTAAAATTAATTTAATTCACCCCCTTCATTTGATCCACTTTGTTCTGTGGCAAGCTACTACCTGAACTTGCAGAGACAGTTGGCCAGACACAGATTAAAGGGGAGCACCGCAAGGGAACACAGCTAATACTGGAGCTTCTCTCTGTCAGAGCAGCTGCGTGGGAGTTTGGTTTATTACGTCTGGGAAAGTGGTTCAGTGTGTTCAGACAGCAAAGTGTTGATGATGAAGGCATGGTATTTTGAGGTCAATATAATATATAAGCACATACAGTATCATTTACAATCCTTTCTAATATATCTATACAGCTCAACTGTCATACAGTACAGGGGACATGCTGAATGTCACATTTATCATTCATGACTCCAAATCCTAGTATTTGAATAAAAAAAAAAAAAACACTTACATGGTAGATCAAACATTCTTGACAAATGAGAAGATCATCATCATAATTTAAACCAAAGGATTTTGGTTTAATATTGCTCTATTTCTTTGCCATTCTCTTTAGTTCCAGTTTTTCCTGTGTTCCAGAATCTACCAATCCATCTTTCTCTCCTTCTCACTCTCATCTTCCTTCCCTCCATGCGTTGGTCTCTCTTCCTGTCATCCTTTATAACCTAGCCGCTCTTTTGTTTATCCCTCCATCTCCATCCCTGTCCCTCTTTTCCTCCATTTCTCTTTGATAATGGCGGCCCTAGCGAGGGAATCTGCCGCCATCCATTTCAAGCAGCAGGTAATGGATTGGGTGCGGGACCTGATCTGGCTATGGATGAGCCAGCCTGTAGGTGTCTGAGTGGGCGTTCAAATGGATTCGGAGAAGCTCGCCTAGAATAACACACTTTGTCACCGCGGGCTTTGCCTTCACAGATCTTCCGTGTTCACAGTGCCATCCCCCACCCAACGCACCCCACCCCATCCCTCCTTTTAAAGACAAAAACTCTTTTAAAAACAAGACAGCAGTGTGCCAACATCTCGCTGTCTGGCTGGTTAAGGGACATTTTGATACTGTCAGGATGCTTCTCCTTAGCACTCCTTACTCCCAGCAATGTCGCACAAGCACACTGCTCTACTTCTCACTTTAATCTCTGTTTTTCACAAAGGGAAAAAGACAAACAGGATTGTAAAACTGACGCCAATGTTACGCTACAGAACTAATGCTGAAAATCATAAATTGTCCAAACAAGAATGTTCTCAGTGGTGATTCTGGCAGCTAATAGATACTGTGCTCCGAGCGGTTGTGTGCCGCCACTGAGGAGAAGAGTAAATGACTCCAAAAACCACAGGGATGTTGCAATCTCCACAGAGTCCTTGCAGATACTTGGAAACCAATATAAACTAACATCTGGTAATGCATTATGGATGAAGATGAAATGCATGTACTTGGCCTGTCTCTCTACCAGGGATGTTATTTACAGTCTCGAAGAAATGTGCTTCCCATCATGGGTATTGGCATTTGTTACATGACACGTGTGGTATTGTATGCTGTGATATACAGTTATGGATTAATCCGAAGCCATAAAATACACAAACTCAGATGATATGGAATATTTCTATTCACATCTTAACATTTATAAAACTTTATTGTGGCCTTATATATCTCTTTCTTTTAATATAATTGCATAGGTTTGTTTACTATGCGATGAGCCCAGGTAATTAAAATGTATTTATTTGTTGGAATAAGCTTTGTTGCCAGAAATATATGGCCAAGTGCCAGACGGGGAAATATGTTTGTGGGTTCTTGTGTAGATATGTATAATATTACAAAATATTAGTAGCCTACATATTTGCATATGAGTGTGCATGCTGGCAGTGATCCCAAGGTGTGTGAGTGTGTGTGTGTGAGAGAGAGAGAGAGAGAGAGAGAGAGAGAGAGAGAGAGAGAGAGAGAGAGAGAGAGAGCGCGAAAGAGAGATGATGGAAGCACGGTGACTGCCTGGAGGCAGTAGCCACCCCATTGTGGGGGTTGAACACGAGGCCAGACACCTGTTTTTCCCAAAATGAATTATGAAACGAAGCCAAGCGTGTGTTATTCTCCACACAACTGACAACAGAGGCCAAGGCCAAAGACCTGCGGAGAGACAGAATGAGGCTGGCATTACGGAGAGTGCTCAACAAGAAGATTTCAGAGTAAGAAAGCATGAAGGTTATGAGTCCTTGTTTACTTTAATAGACTCTCTTATAACAAAGAATGGAATTCTAATAAGCTTTTGCATTGCGTGCTTTGCTTTGTGGCTGATGCAACTCAATTAAAATAGCTGGAGAGCCATTCAAATCTTATGAAATATTCATAGTTTATAGGCAGCTATGTTTAGACAAATCATGGAGTAATCACTATATTGAAGATAGAGCTGTTGTTTTAATATATTATGAGCCATATATGCGTTGCACCACGTTAGCTGTTTTAATCTTTCCACAACAACCACCTTCAACATGAATACACACACACTTCAGCATCACTGGATTTTCCGAACTAATTTGCTTCTGGTGGAAAGAACAACATCACAACCACTGCAAATTGGCTCTAACAGATTGACTACTCATCTTTTCTTGTTTCATGCAAGTACATTTATTTGGCATTATCTATTTATACCTGCACCCATCTATTTATGTTCCTGTTCTTAATCTGTTATGAATATATATTTCCTACCTCGCTAATTTGTACAGATGCCTCACCTTGTCAAGCTGCAACTCCTAATGTAAAATTGCTCCTGAAATAAACAGGAAAGAGAGTAGGAGAGAGAGAGAGATAGACAGAGAGAGAGAGAGAGAGAGAGAGAGAGAGAGAGAGAGAGAGAGAGAGAGAGAGAGAGAGAGAGCATTTGGCTTTTACTGCAGTGTGTGGGCAGCTGTCGACTGCACCCACGCACTAACCTGCGCCCGGTGATGTCACACACGCCACCTAACCGTTGTGTTAGTCTCCAAGATGCCACTCTGATGCCATCGAAAGCATTTAGTCTTAGATTTAGATTGATTTAGTTATATATTTTTCTTAGGATCTGTAAAATGCTCTGCAAATGTGTTGAGATAATCTCATTATTTATTTATTTCTCAATATGATTGAATATGATGAGTCTGGAAAAATCAGCTTATTTGCAAGGGAATTTATTTAAATCATTCCATTCTCACCATATGTTTACTTTTTAAGAAAACATACACTTGATGATACATGACATACAGTAGACTTACAGTATTTTCAAATGTATAAAGTTGCACGTCCGTGGCTTTCTTCACCAGTGGACAAACTAAATATTTTCTTTAACCCTCAGTAACAAACAGTAGATGGTTTATGAACACATTAGGAAGGCTGGCACAAATGCAGATGGACAGCACAAACCCGTATGAGGGTATATACAGTATGTAGACAAATAATGCAAGCTAGCAAATTTGGTGAGTTAAAGTTTCCAACTGACTCATTTTAAAACACGGCCTCTGTAAAAGGAAATGTGAATAAGAGAAGTATATTCCTAAAAAAAAAATTGCTTGTGTTTTTGTTTTGGGAGAGGCTTCAAAAAAGACACCACCCTCCAAAATCTTGAGATTCCCAGTCTTGCCCTTACTAGTAACCCATACACACTACTTTAATTGTAATTTAATTTTGAGGAAATCCAAAGCTTGATGAACCTGTGCCTAGATATCTTACAATAAGCTAAGATATGATTGGTCAATCACAGTTGGGTGTAGGCATTTACCGAATACTCAAATTTCCAGGAACAAGTTTTTTTTAATTTTTTTTATATTAGCCTACAAAATGAAGAGGAATGAGAAATTTAAGACATTTATATTGTTGCAGCGCGGCTTTTAATAGAAAGGCGCTTTAAGCTCACAAAGTGCTTCACATCACAAATGGATCCCCGAGGATGTGAGCATGAAGCGATTTCCCTTTGCAGGCATCCTGGCTGCCTTATAGAAAGGGTTACATGGCGTAAATGTTAAGCTGCATCATCATGAGAATGTCTGTGGTAATGTGGACAAGGATGGACACAGCTTGTGGTAACAGAATGAGATGTAGAACCTTTGCTGAGTAACCTCGTAGTCAATTGTGAATAAATAGGATAAATAAATACAGTGAATAAATAGGATCGTGAGTTGAAAGAAAAATGATAATCCAGTAAGTGTTAGGAGTCATGAACTATACCATTACACAAATACATCAGTGGATTTTATCTTGAAAATGCACGGTCTGATAGCCTGAGATAAAGTGTTCAGGACAATTTTTTTTTCTAGAGACATTTGTTCCATCCAGTTTTTTAGGATGTCAGGCTCCGAGGCAGGTTAACGTTGTTCCTCTAAATATCATCGTTCACACCTGGAGGTCACAGGTTCTGCACTGTCTACTCAGAGCACATCAAAAGGAGAGATGGCAGCTCAAAATACCATTAGTATTTCATCATTAAGTCTATTATACACACAGGAATGTCAATTTGCATAGCTTGTCATGGGCACCCGGAGGGTGGCGGGGTGTCTGTCTGTCTCCCTGCGTATTTGTCTAAAGACAGGAAGTGGTTGACATACTCAGGAAGTGTGAATTTCCTACCCGTGATTAATTTAGCCTTTCCAGCGGCAGCCTGCCAGGAACATTTCCTGGGCTCAATTTAACTCTGATCAACACGTTCACAGTGAATGCCATCTAGTGATTCAATTCTGACAAATTACCCAAGTGTTGTGCTTGATAATGCCTCGAAACCAGCGTGTTTGTTTTCCTTTGGTGGTTTTTTACTGTGTAAATTGGGGAGAAATATTGAGCTGGCTTGCTGCTGAGCTGACGGTAAAGTGAAACCGGACAGGCAGCAATGCTAAATAAGTTTGTCATTCCTGGTTCATCTTCTCCTGGAGGGAATTGTATTTGATTTGTGCTGCTAATGGCGCTGAAACTTCATCGGCTTTGTGGCTCACCTGAAGGTTTCCCTACCACATGGAGTGGAGCTGTGTGATGAGGAGTGGTGCTGAGCTTTAGTCAGGCAAAGCCTCTACGCATTGTACTGTTCAGCCTCCAAGCCAACTATAGGCGTCCTCCCTTCTCATGTTGTGTTCTTTTGAAAATTGTAGAAGTCTTTGCTTCACAGAAAAACAGCTCAGAGGAAACATACAAACATGCGTGGGCAAGACTGTAAGGATGTGCTCATATAGTACACAAAATGTGCGTACACAGATGCACACCGGAGTAAATTATTAGTGGTTTGCTTTCCAGGCGAAATGAAAATATATATTGTGAGCGTTTGTCTACAGACCACAGTAACCTCATTGAAGATAATCACCAATTGAGAAAGCAGCCACTGCCAGCATTGCTCCTGGTCTCGAACAAATACCTGCGGGGAGATAAATTGCAATATCTTTTGCTGTAATAATAAAACATGTGTGTGTGTGTGTGTGTGTGTGTGTGTAGTGTGGGATGGTGGAAATATTAACACAACAGCCACACACACACACACACTTACACACACTAGGCAGGCCACGCATGGCTGGCTTCCCGCCTGTCATGCATGGGCTAAAACCTATGTTTAATTTCCATTCTCCTGCCGCATTGGCTGCCCTGTAAATTATTAATGTCCATCGGCGGCGGCGGCGGTAGTTCATTGTAGGCGATGTAAAGGGAGTCTGGGGGAGAAAATGAAAGATATTTGGTATGAGGGGAAGGAGGGAGTCATCTGTGCTGTTTGTCATGCATGATAAACTAACACAGGGGACAGGAGAGGGGAACGTCTGCTCATTTCAGCACAGAGATAGCAGAAGAGGGGACAGAGTGACACAGGGAGGAAGAAGAGAAAGGTGTGATGCTTGAGGAAAACCCAAGAGGGGAGCAGATCCCGACCTCCGTGTTATTAACGCCACACTCTGCTTCAGGTAGCCTCTTGCAGGTCAGGGAGCATTGCACAGCGACAGAACATCCCCCCCCTCATACACACATCCTCCCTCTCATGCCTCCACCACCTCTCCAAAGGCTCGCGCACTGTAGGAAACAGCCGTTATATTTAGCTGAGACCAGTATTTTGTTTGTTCACTAGAAGCAACACTGCCCTTGGAAAGCAGCCAGAACACTGTAGCATGGCCCCCTCTGCCTCCATCTCTCTTGCTGTCCCTCCATGCCTCTCCTCTCTCTCGTCCACTTTGCAATCTCTGTCAACACCCTTTTCTCATTTCTGTCTCCTCTCCATTTCTTCACTTATCCTCCTTTTTTCCTGAAGTGAGCACCACACACAGTACAGCATAAACAAGTCCGTTGCCACAGCGAGTAGCCGGCAAAAACAGCCTCCTCCTGCAGCGCGCAGGAGGAGGGGGTGAGATTTATTGTGACACTGTTTGGATATGTTGACAAAAAAAGTTTAAATGAAGAATTGTCTTTTCTTCTTTCCTTGGCAGAAACTAAACAGGGTTGTTGTTGTTGTTTTGGTATCAATAACCAACATGATTTGTCTATTCCACAAATGTCTGTGTCTTGTAAAACTTCAATGCAAAAGGCAATCAAAAATTGTTTCTTTCTCTGCTGAGTTGAAAATGTTTTGCTGTTCTTGTTTATCCCGTTAAAAAAAAAAAAACGTTTTTCTGATTCATCACCTTGGCAACAAAGTGATCGTGATGGGAGAGTGGGAGTCGTAATTTGGAGTGCTTGGTGTAAAGGCTCAACATTATAAAAGAGTGTAAATGTGTTACTGACCTATATTCTCAGCCCCCATATAGAAACCCATCCTATGAACCAGATCCCTCCTGTATCAGCCCATCCATCTGCTGTAAGTCCTTCTCCCCAGAGCCTAGTGGGAGATAACACCGCGCTGTTTCTATGCTGTGACAGGTGGAGCCCAACTGTAACTTAAATCATAAATTGTCACAAAGTGATTCTTTGTGGCTACCCACATCTCCCTCAGGTACTGTATCATGTTCATATGTGTGTGGGTCTGTGTGCTTTTTCATGTGTGTGGGGTTTGTTTTTCTGATGCATAAATCATCAACATAACTATATTCAGAACAATGGTTTTGAACAGTGTCAGTCCCCATTATTGTAACCACTGTGATTCACCATGAGAGCGAGGGAAAATCTGCAAACAGTCACACCAACAGCCAGGTAAAGAAACATCAAAATAGGTTGGAAGGAACTTCAAATATTCAACTTCATAACCTCAAAGATTCTTTAGAATACCTCAAGGCAATGGTTTATTTGTTGAAAACATATTTGCTTTTCCTCTAGCATAGTTCCCCAAACCAGAAGAGGTAATTATGAACAGTGAAAGCATGAAATAATCCAATATGGGATTTATTTGACCATTCCATTTTTTTGCTTTCTTTTTTTACTTAGAGATGTAGCCTACTTATGCTTTTTGGAACAGTCTTTACTGCAGTGTTCCACATTACTCATCTAAACAAATCCGATGCAGCTTTAAAATATGTCATGGTTAACTGTAAAACACAGCCGCTGAAGTGCACATTTTTTGACTTAAGTGACATCTTGTTTTATAAAAAAAAAACATATCCCGACAGTAGCCATTGTTAAATGATGTCAACCTGGTTTGAGATGAGACAACTGAATTGCCTCTCTCTCCTCTCCGTCATCTGTATTTTGGTGGGGAGTGTTTACATTCTAAATAAAGTACTATAGGGTTAGGAATGGATAGTAATTCAAGCAGCTGGATAAATGACAGATAGATGTGGTCAGGGCACAGTAGAGCAAATGTGATAAAACGGGCTGCTTTCCTGGAGAATTCACACGTGTCAAGATGCCACCGTTGTTTAACGTAGAAGATAACAGCTGTGGGTGTTTTGACTCACATCACATGCTGTTGGCTACAGTGCTTTGAGAAGCGAACCATGGAAAATGAGAACGATTACAAGCTAGGCTTCGCCACGCACCATTTTTAATTGTTCGCTGCTGTAGCTGGGGCAAACAAAGCTAAAGTTTCGCTCGAGAAGCTAACATTCTGTAGCTCAGTTAAACAACATCAAAACAACAGCAATCAAAAGCAGTGTGCATCATAAAACATATGGTCAAGCACAATCCTGCAACAAGTGCGGGTGTGTCTGATTTGCCCAGGTGGAGCATGGATCGCCCCACTCCCCCCCAAATAAAAAGCTTGTCAGTTCCATATAAATCACGCAGGGGCCATATTTTTCATAAATTGCCGCAAATTTCACTGAAAAGTGACAAGTTTGCAGCTATGATTTATGTCTCCATGGAAAATGCAATGTAATTCAATCTAGTTGGTATATTGAATATTTTATGGAGCTTCTTTTTCCCAAGGAATGAACATTACACTAAAGAGTGAATCTATCACTTTGCCTCCCTTAAGAGAACGTAATACATTACCTGAAAAGGCTTAACAAATATATTTCCAGCTTTTATTCATTATTTCGAAACAGACTTTTTGTGGAGCTCTTTAAGATAAGATGTAAATATGCGCCATTGTCAAAGTGTGACACAAGATCATATACCGGTACTTTAAATGCACTCTGGCTCTTACAGTATATCTTTATACTGAACCCACAATGGACTCAATGTTAAATCCCTGTCAAACAGGATCCTTCACATTTCATGAATGTCAAATGGTGAACCTTCTTAAATAGTTTTACAAAATGGACTTACAGTTTCTTGCAATGGAACCTCATTTGCATTCGATGCGGCACATCTGCAGACAACACAGTATCCTCAGGCTCATCAGAACAATCTGCCACTGCTATTCCCTATCGACATTGAAGCACAATGGGGAATGTTTGCAACAGCAAGATTCACTGTTTGCACACAAGGTTGAAAATACCCATATCACATGAACATAAAAGCACATGTGCAAACAAATACACACACATCAGCAAAACAGTTACTGCTCTGGAATCAGTAAAATCACATGAGATGCTTTCCCCTCAGTAAAGTATAAGTCAATGATCCTTCTGCTTGGAAAAACAAATCAAACAGCTGTCAGGAGAAAGGTACCGGTACTGTAGAAGAGCTTAAAACATTTCTCTGTAACCAGCACGTTAATCAATTTTCTTTCCACATGCAAATTGAATATTTATTTTGATAAAATGAGTGATGAGAAATTTGATTTCACTTCCAATCTCTGGCAGGATCGTTGGAAAGGAAGCCAGCAAAGAGATTTGTAACCATTTCCATCCTGTGTCCTACTATCACTACTTACTGATACAGAACATTTTCTGAACAGTTGGTAATTGAGTTTGGTGGACTCATGCTCTCCAGTGTGCGGTCTCAATTGATGCTGTCCAAAACCATTATTCAGATTTCTCTGGAAATGAACCATCTATGAACTACATTGCCGAGGGATAAAAAAAAAATAAAAATAAAAATGGATTCAAAGCTTTTAAGGAAATTCATTCCTCCCTCTCCTTCCTCTCTCTTCCTCTTTCGGTTTCTGTTCAGAGAAAAGGGGCTGGCCTCCACCTATGGGCTGCACACTTTGTAGTTTGGTGGTGGTACAATGCTGCAAAAAAGCCAACAGAATTTTCACAGTATCACTTTAACCCAAATGGTTTTTGTTCTGCTGAACTTTGACTGCGTGGGCTGTTATTCCTTCTCCCTCAACCCCGGGGCACTGGCCGGCACTAAAGCAAATAGAAAGTCTAAAACTAGATGTGACTGAGATGTCATAGCAGTAGCACTGCAGGCATGGAAGAAGATGAATACACACACAGTTCAAAGAACATTTTTCTTACCTTGAGACAAAGAGCAATAAAGAGCAAATTCCCTGATTCTTTATAATTCTCATTCTCTGTATGTTAACAACTACAGTTTAATGCTGTAACTTCACTGATCAGCTTCACTAAAAGGTATAGTTCAACATTTAAAAAAAATATGCTTCTTCACTTTTTTTGTAGCAAGTATCGAAACCACTCATGACTGTACTTGCTCAAACCAGCCGGTTAGCTTAGCATAAATCTATCTGATCCCAGGACCCATTAAGTGACTACATGTAAATGGGGTTTAACTCTCACCAAAAAAGGAGATTAAGAGAATTAAAAAAAAAGTTGAACTATGTCTTTAATATAACAGCTACTTAAAAAAGTCTTTGAAAACAGTTTTCAGCTTTTGGGTTTGAGGCTCATTGGGGTGTAATGGTGGATTTACACAGTGTGAAAAGAAATGGACATTTTTATCAAGGATACACACACAACATTATATATATATTATATATATTATATATATATATATATATAATATATAATGTTTATATAATGTTTTATTTATTTATTTATTTATTTTATTTTTCTTTACAACTATGAGGAACAAGACTTGACACAACAATATTATGGTGGAGAAGAAAACACACAGAGAGCTGAATTGCTGCAACTGCTATGTCCGGCCTTTTTCAGCTAGCTCCAAGGTCTTCGACCTAAACATGCTTATCGCAGTCAACAGACAGAAAAGACTGTGACACATGCTTTTGTTTCAACCCACGTCCACCACTCCTACCAATCTCTCTTTTTTTTTTTTTTTTTTTCTCTCTCCTACCATCCCCCCCCTTTTGAATTCACTTCTATTATCACGGACGCTTCCAGAACAAACAGACTGGTATCCACCAATTAGTGCTGCCAGCCTACGCCCTCTGTGAACCTTTATGTTTGCTAGAAAATATATCAGCTTTAACAATGTGGCGAGAAAGGGCTGCCATACTGGAGCCGCATTCACAGCAAAAACCCCAGTTCAGAATGTTAGCGTGATAGCGGTCGCCTGGGAAATCTTCCAGTGTTACGGCCCACATTGTTCCTGAAGCTAAACGAGAGCTTCGCAGCCATAATGGGAGGATTTCAGGCTGTCAGAGCTAAGTGGTCTGGATTGCGCATTGGTTGAGTCGTTTGTTAGTTTGCCTGCTACAGTCTGGTCCAACTACATCACTGCAGAGTGCTTGCCACGAGACCAACTTAATGCAGCTTTCTGCAGTCTGAAGCATATAGTAGATCTTCTCTAGCATTATCCTTTCCTTCCCTTCTGCCTCTCTCATACCGGTGCACACACACAGCTTTTAGAGTAATAAAGATTTAATGTAAAGCATCCACAAATTGAGTTGAATAACTCCAAGAAGCTAGGACTGCACAAGAAAGGTTTTTAGCCAACTTTTTCTGCATGTACAGAAGGAAACGGTAATGCTGTGTGTCAAGTGAGGTCTCTGTTCTTCTCTGCAAATATGATTAATGAGCTTATGCTCATTTCCATAAATGTGTTTAATGTATGGCTTACTGTGCACTGTCATTAAGTCTTGGCATGTCACGTAATGAACAAGTCAAGACTTCCTGTCCTCCCACTAAATGACGATGTATCATCACTAGTGCTGTCAGTTAAACGCGTTATTAACGGCGTTAACGCAAACCCATTTTAACGGCGTACATTTTTTTATCGCGAGATTAACGTTCTTTTTGGCCCAGCAAACTTTGTAGTTTTTTCACATGCTGTTGCAACAACTAGTAACGTTAGAAAAACTACAACACCACACCGGATCTAGCTAGACCGGAAACAAAACAACAGGCACGCTGCACACACTTGTTTGCACTTGCTTGCAAGCCGGCCAAAGAGTAGTACATATCTGCAAACTAGTCGCTTTTCGACGAAAATCGCCGTTTTGAATGGGGTCCGAGACCCGGTGCTAATACGGCACCGGTGCCTTAACGACCGTTATATACCGGACCAAATCGCAACGCGGATTTCGGTGCCTTATTTAGGTGCCACGTAGATGCCTGCGCTTCTCTCTGATGCTCCGAAAACGGATGTAAGAGGGAACTGAAACATTGCCGCACAGGAGGCCAGTCAACACTACACTTAGCAGCAGGTAACGTTAGCCTACCGTTAGCTAGCAGCTGGATTAAACACAGTTAAAATGTTTACAGCTAAACGGTATAAAGTGTGTCTGTATTTCACTGGAGAGGACTCCAACACCGGACTGTAGCTGCCATTGTCTGAAAAACACAGTCATGATGTCATGTTGCTCGCTTCGCCAGCCTCGTGGTGCATTCACTGTAATTGTAAAATACCCTTTTCCCATCCAGTGGTTGTTTTCACTGTTTTGTGCTCCTTTTTTTTTTAGATCAACTTTTTCTTGTTTTATATTTTTGAACAGACAAATACAATTGAACAAGGTGCTCCTTCTTTAAATATATATATATATCTTTTGGTTCAGGCACCGTTTTAAAAGTATCGTATCATGTTGATAAGAGCATTAAAATGAGAAAAAATAATGGGACAAAAAGAAATCAAGGGACATTTAAAATAGATACAAATGTGCGATTAATTGCGAGTTAACTGTGACATTAATGCGATTAATCGCGATTTAAGTCATGGTTCGGAGTAATTTCACCCTAGGGTCCTTTGCACCATGACCTCAAGCCAAACACCCCCCCAGAAGCTTTTTTCACCTGGGTCGAACATTGGGAGAGTTAGCGTAGAGTAGAGTTATCAGCTGAATAGCTTAGCGCAGGGGCTAATGGACCCACGTTTGTATCTCGTAAATGACCCCACTAATAATGCCCGAAATGATACCAAACTTCTACACTAGTACAAATAGGTTATGTACTCATAAATCGATGGATTGGAAAGTTTGTAAGTACACCAGAAGTTTATGAACACTTGCCTGCTCTATGTTGCTTTCTGTTGCTGCTGCTGCTGCTGCTACCTGCAGTTAGACGAGTGCTTAGGGCCGTCTACAAATTACTACACTGAAAAGAGATACAACATTAATATTTATTAATTTAATGATTAAACAAGGTAATGTCTCCAAACTTACCTCAATTATTACTTGTCTCCTGTTAGTTATACTACAGCACTTACTTAAAAAAAAAAAGTTAAATTAAAAAAATATTTTTGTTGCATCTCTTTTCAGTGTTGTAATTTGTAGACGGCCCTAAGCACTCGTCTTACAGCAGCAACAACAACAGCAGAGAGCAGAAGCCAGCAGGCAAGTGTTATTTACATAAACTTCTGGTGTACTTACAAATTCCAATCCATCGTTTTTATGAGTGCATAACCTATTTGTACTAGTGTAGAAGTTTGGTATCATTTCGGGCATTATTAGTGGGGTCATTTACGAGATACAAACGTGGGTCCATTAGCCCCTGCGCTAAGCTATTCAGCTGATAACGCTATTCTACGCTAACTCTCCCAATGTTAGACCCAGGTGAAAAAAGCTTCTGGGGGGGTGTTTGGCTCGAGGTCATGGTGCAAAGGACCCTATGGTGAAATTACTCCGAACCATCACTTTAAATATTTTAATCGTTTGACAGCACTAATCATAACATATGGAAATGAAACAAAGGTTCACACCCTTATCTGCTTCCCTCTAATACACTTATCAGGCGTGCCACAGGGCTGTCTTCCCACAATCTGGTTAGGCAAGCAATGGGAATTTATGTTTTTATTTAAACTGAATGTACACGTCTAACCATACTGGGGTTTTTACTGTATAATAGCCTCAACTTTACCATGTTGATTGATGACCCCTGAGCCTAAACTTGCATTGTAGCTGACTTGCAGCATTGCCTTACATACAGTAGTGGTTTGAGTTGCTTATGACTACCAGCTGGTATATCTGCATTGGGACAGTTGATCTATTTGTCACAATTTGAATGCACACAACAGAAAGGAAGTGGTTAATCATAATAAATGTGTAGACATAAAGTAAGAAACTGCAAATTTATTGTAGAAAAACATGCAAGAACCACATTTTTAAGGTAGTGGAAGCAGCAGCAGCAGCAGCAGGGTAGCAGTGATACGATAGTGTCTTGGGGGCCTTGTAAGGGATGGCATACATTTTTTGTTATATTTTGTTAAACTCCCACAGTGTCAGCCCCCCCACAGGCGAGTAAACAATCTTCAGGCATATTGAGGTCATTATAATACTATTAGTACCATAACAATCTGGTGTGAAACTGTGCAGCAGCTACATCAGAAGTGACAGAGAGCAGATGACCATTAGCAGTTGTCAGTTCTAATGCGTGCCGTGTGGCTTCCTGTCTTCATCTTCTTCCTGCTCTCTAGCACCTTAAAAATGTAAGAAGTAGTCAGCTGTTTAGGCTATAACAAAATAATTATAAAATAGCCACCAGTAGTGAAATGTGCTAAACTGGTGATAGTCAATGTCTTTTCGTTTCAGCCTCCTCTTCCTCTTAGTGTCATCTTTATCGCCGTCAGAGCTCGGCCTGTGCTGCTTCCTGCTTCCCTGCTATCACTATATCTTCTCTTCAGCCTTTCATCATCTCCCATCATGCTTCATTTCCCCCTCGATAGCCTCAACACAAACTACTCTTCATCACAGTCATCCACAGTCATTGTCACTGCCGTTGGGATTATTTCCTATTTTACCCAAAAGCCTCTAGGATTCTTTACATTCAGGGCACCCCTTATTCCTCCAGGGTCAATGCTCAAAACATACTCCCAGAATAACTAATTCTCAAAGTCCCAGCAACATGTGCCAGGTTTTCATTTCTCATGTATGCCTATTTAAATGCTCACCAGCAGGAAATCCAGCTCCCTCCATGTCCCAGTGTGTCTTTCCTGGGAGAGAAAAAGTGTATTTCTCCCAGCCATCTGTGGGTGAATCATGACAAGAGTACATTACAGATTGATATGTCATTATCAAACACTGGATCCCTGGCTGTGAAGAAGAAGAGAGGGACGTATGGATGAGTGCCCGGGATGGGAGAGTAGAAACTGGGATGAATGATGGTGGAGGGGGTGAGGGCAGTGGGAAAGATGATAAAGCACAGAGCAGAAAAAGAAAAAGATGGGGTTGGGTAGAAAAGTATAAAGTTAGAGTTTTGGTAGCTGGACCCAAATGCAGACAACAGGGTATTGTATCTGTGCCAATACAATACATGAGTTGTGGTAACAATACTAAAATTATATACTTTTCTCAATAGCTCATCTTAAATGCTTTTCTACGAAATAAGCGAAATAAGCAAAATATGATTGCCTCACTCAATATAAATTACTAATTGAAAAAGCAATTACATTACTTTGCTAATAACTAAACAGTAAAGTTAACACAACAGCTTCATCAAATGACCTTTTAAACATGCCTTTTTCACAGCAGATGTTTTTACCATAGACAGTATATAATGGACCAACAGAGCCCGTTGTTCTGGACGGAGACCAGTGAAGGCTATTAGAAGCACTTTTCCGGTGATGGCCAGCTTTACTGCGCAGCCTCCAACTGAGAGAATGTGACGTGAGCAACGTGTCTGAAAGTTGGAAGTCTTCTGGTAGCTGCGCCAAGAGAAATCTCAATCATTCCCAATCTTACAGAGACAGAGTGTGTAGGTATATGTAAGGAGATAACATGGGCACAGGCTAATTATTGCTAACAAAAATGCTAGTTAACATTAGTAATTAATCCTAAACAGCTCATGTAAGCCAAACTGCCTGCAAGCTTATCCTGTACTATACGGTAATTCCTCTACTATGTGACACAATCGTTAGCCTATTTTTACAAAAACGGTTGCTACGGAGCCATAACGTGAGGTACAAGGTAATGGAGCCTTTTATACATTGTTGTGTTTCTTAAGAAATAAACAACGGACAAATAGAGTCTTTAAACGCTTCAGATGTAAAGTTATTCGCTGTGAAGTGACGTAAAAAAAAAATGGCAGTCAGCGGAATGCTAACAGGAGGTGATGGCCAGGTAGCAACAAAATGGCGCCATAGATGGCTCGAGTTCTGAAGCGAAGCTTACCCCCTTGGTTTTTACTTGACTTCGTAGGAAAAGCACAGTTCTAACAATGGATTCTTTCAATTAAAGCACCCCCTGAAACCAAAAGGAATTGGATGGAAACTGAGCCAACATTAATTTCGCTAACATGCCATGTCAAAATGTCTGCCGTGAAACAGGGTAGATGCTAGATCGTAGCCAAAGGAGAACAAGGGCATACTGCGCAAGCGTCAACACAGATGGTTATTTGACCCTGCTGCAACGTGACATTGTAGTGAATAAATATGACGCAACAATAATCTACTTAATAATTCATTATCAATGAAGAGGTGACTCACCTTATAAGTAACGAGATGTAACCTAACCCAAACCCTGCCGGATGTCAGGCTTTGCCCCTCCACTTCCGCTATCTGTGAGTCACCGTTCTCAAAATCCCTTCAGTACAACAACAACAACCTCTGAGCTAGCAAGCTACATGCTAAAAATAGCAAGTTTTTCAAAAATTTGGAATCATGCAATAAGGAAGTCCCTACTTGGTTCTTTTGGTAAATGATTGTAAAGATTTACAAAGAATATGTTTTTACGGCATTTACTATTTAACAGGGATGTGCTAGCATGTTTGCCAACTGGTTATGGGAATATTATTATTTTCGAAGCATGGCCTATTGGGCAGTGAGCCAGCGGGGGGTAACATTAAACACAGAGACATGGTGTGAAAATGCCATGGTTTATGTTGTGTCCCACTCGCGATAACAGAGGACCAGGTGAAAACCCAGCAGTCAAGGCAAGATAAAGACACGGATGTAAATATTGCAGTTCTCCATCGTATACAGATCACCAAAAACATTTGGCAACGATAGATGGAGAGCTATGATGCCTACGTTTCTGGACCGATTGGTGGGGTTTGCTTTGGACAGAGTACATACGGCGATACACTGGTAAGAGAAAATTACGTTTAACCATGTATCATGCAAATGAAAATAGCTAACATTACTGTATTGTGTGATCAGTTAACTTTGTTTAATATTTTATGTGGCGTTTTCTTTTTCAGGGAATTAGCCATTCCAGTGCTCGCCTCCCTAAGTGCAAATGTACAAAAAAGCAAATAAGAAAAACCAGTTCCTTCCTGAGACTATTTTGCAGAGGCACCATCGCTTTGTCAGGAGCTCAATGCCGCCCAAGATGGTTGTGATTGGTTTAAAGAAATGCAAACAAGCCAGAGCGTTTTTTTTCTGCTAACCCAGGATTTATGTGTGATGTAGCCAGACCTTACTCCAGCGCTGACACACAGTGACTTTACAGTTTTTGATATGCCTATTTCATTTGGCACCAAAAAACATGATCACGTTAGAAACCCACAACTGGAGCCAGCTGTAATGCCCTTGGCCATTTGTGTCCAATTGAAAAGGTTTCATCAAAAAGTTAAAAGAAATAAACTGTCCTTTTTCATGCAACCACTCCTAATTCATCAGTCAAGAGTTTGTCATTGAAGCAGCACAGTATAATGCTTATGTTCCTTTTTTGTCGTGGATGGGGGGGGCAAACTTGTGTATCTTGCTGGTTCATTATATATAATGGAAGCTTCTCCTAAAAAGTAAGAAATCCGGGTCTGAATAAACACTGTGCTGTTTTACGACTGTAAACTCCGCAGCAGATGAACCGTGCCAGTAATAGATCTGCTGGAAAATGGAGATACAGAGAGAAAGAGGGAAACCAAACACTGAATAATGGTGAGGCTTGATTTTACTGTTTCACCCTCCAGAAAAGACTTTTCATAATGGGCTGTTAATGCAACCTCTCTCTCTCTCTCTCTCTCTCTCTCTCTCTCTCTCAGACACATTTGTGCATTTTCCTGAATGCTCCGACTCAGCAATACAGTGGAATGTAATATTCAAAGTACCTTCAGTATGTGAGGTAATACACCAAGCGTTCTTTTTTAACTGCAGTTTCTTATTTGCTCACTTGTGTTGGACTTATAATATATAATAAATAAAAAATGAATAATAAATCCTCATATAGCTTCGGGGCTTGTCATATATTTTTCTTTTATTTCTTTGCTTTTCTTTTCTTCCAGACGCCCCCATCCCTCTCTTTCTGTCACTTTCAGGCAAAATCCCTGTTCTCTTTTAAGTGTTCCCCTAATCTAGTCTAAGAGAAGTGATTTTGCAGTTGACACAAAAAACTGTTTCCTACATTTCCCTCCATCCTCCTCCTCCTCACCCTTCCCTCTACCTCTTGCTATTAGGCTGAGAGCTCAAGATGACTAAAACACATGCTTAATCACACAATATCACAACAGCTGTTTCAGGAAGGTTTTACGTGATAGAAGGTTGCCGTGGCGACGGCTCGACATGTCCCTTGCTCTCTCCCTCTCTCTGTGGTGATTGGCGTGCCTTTTATAATGCGAATGACTCAGGACAGTTCCGTGTGTCACTGCAAATGGCTCTGACAGCACATCTGAGCATTTTATGATTTGCTGGTGACTCAGAGGAAAGGAGGTTGCACACCGGTATCATGTAGGACTTTAAATTATGCATACAGTACCTGCATGAATGCATACAACCGGGAACAGACAATTAAACAACAATTAAAGTGCTTTTTTGTTTACATATGATTCAATCCAAAAAAACGTGGGGAAGCATGAGGAATTTCTTGCGTTTATTTACAACCCAGCTGCCTGTCTGCAGATGATAGCTACATACTGTATCAGACAGCACACATCTAATAATTTGGCTTCTTTAAAATGTTAGTCCTCTTATGAAATAATAACACTCAGTAGCCCGTTGCCAAGCCTAATTACCTTATTAAGCATTCCCTCTGAATCTTCATGATGTAAGGACAGCCTACATAGAGCAGTAAGCATTTTGGTCTTGATGTTTATAATGACTTTCCACAAAAATTGGAAAATCATGCACTATACGCATGTGTTGGAATGTTTAGACTCAGCAAAGGGGACTGGACTCCCTTGATATAAGTCAACTAACATTAATCTTGTTTTTAAAAGTAACTGCTTGATGACATGTGAGCCGCAAGGTTCAAGCAAAGCACACATCTGGAATTAAGAACGCCTTAAAAGCTCATTTTCTGTCTGTAGCACTTTTAGATTAGAGAAATACTGATGGGAGAGCTGATGGAACATATTAATCCTATGTAGCTTTTGAGTCAATAGCTATTATTTACATTGTATTTCAAATGCTTCAGTATAGCCTGTAACTAGATATTACGTTCCTGTCATTGTGTTGTACCTGAGTGTGCAAGTGAGGTGCATATTTTATTTGGCTGTCAGACTCTGGAGTCAGTAGGGCTGACATTTAGTACATACGGTTAAATCCTCAAAATACTATAGGCACATTGCTTACTCTGTTCTCCCACACAGGTGTTTTCACTTATGTGACTTCTCAGGGCTGTGTGTGCATGTGGAGACTGTGTTTGATTGACATCTCCATGACTACATGACAACACATCTCATTTAATTGATAGATCATATCAAAAGAAGATACAATTGTCAACAAATATAGACATTATTGGCATTTGTTCGCAGCAATGCAACAAGATAATTCTATATGTAGCTGTACATCAGTGGTAGTGTCTCATGTTGTATAACTGAGTTCATCACTGATTTGATGGAACTTGATGTTCCATGGCTACAGCAGAGAGGACTATTTCTGTACCACAGCAGATTACACAGGTGCTGTCCATGAAATGATTTCGGTCTAGGTGTGTGTGTGTGTGTGTGTGTGTGTGTGTGTGTGTGTGTGTGTGTGTGTGTGTGTGTGTGTGTGTGTGTGTGTGTGTGTGTGTGTGTTGTACTGTACCGTACAGTGGTAACAATCAGTTTATGTAACTTCCAAGCTATAACTTATTATATGCTGGATATAAGGACACATTTGTACAAAGATTGCTGTACCAGTGGTTTACTTTAAATTCATATGGATGTGGATAGGAGAACATCGAGCGACAGCAGAATTTGTATGTACAGAATGTATTTAAAAAAAATACTTCAGTCAGGCCATTTTCACAGCAGACATTTTAACTTGTCAGAGCAGGGCAAGCGATCACGTGATCACGTTAACGGTTGCTCAGTTGCATTTAGGTGTGTGAGTAACCTCTGCCAGGAGTGTAGTCGTTATAAACTACTGTTGCACCTGTGTCTGGGCAGGTTATTTTGTCACCTACATTTCATCATCAATTTAGTATAGAAGGTTCCTGTCAGTCGAATGTTACCAAGATGCATCTAGCTTTAGTGAATTAATGACTACTAATTACCTAACACAGGCCTGCTCAAACTCATTTACTAATTCTCATATCTACAACAGGCTTATACTGTGTGCACACACCTACACCAAATGTCCTTAATAATAATCTATTGCATTTTAGAAGTAATTTTCAGGCCACGCCGCCACTAGTCGTGGATGAGACATTTACAGCAGCATTTTCATACCATTTGCACTCACATTCAAAAAACAACAATTTGTGTAGCCTATTTCTCTAACAATAAACATATGTTTACATTTGCTTGCAGATAATGTGTTCTAATTGTTTGGTTTCTGCCAGACAAAAACACTAACCATATTCATCAACAGTCCTGAATATGACTCCAACCCTCTTCACACCGAGACAAATCCTGCGTGAGTGTCGACACTTATTACTTACTCTTATGAATATATGAGTCACTCATTGCTCAGTTATCCCACCTCAGATGATCGGGCAAACAGCATTTCCTGTGAAGGTTTGTGTAACAGTGGCGTGGGGAGAACTGCGGGGTAACCGCAAGCGCTCGAGGGTGTTAAACTATATGGCCTTGTGTGACTATATTTTTCTTTCAGTAATACATAACAGAATACTATATCTGTACATACAGATGCCTGAATCTGCTCACCTAGTTAGAGTCACTCTGAGCATCAACTGTATTCAAACAAGAGTCTACAGCCAAGCCAGCGTCTCTGTGAGGTTGTACTTAGCGACGCTTTGAGGTAAATGCTAATGTCAGCATGCTAACATGCTCAAAGTAACAATGCTAACATACTGATGTGTAGCAGGTGTGATGTTTACTATGTTCACTATTTTTGTTTGGCCTTTTAGCATGCTAACACAAGGGCTGAAACAGTGAATTAATTGAGTAGTCAATTGACGGAAACAATTATTTTGATAATCAATTAATCGTTTAAGTCATTTTTAAGCGAATAGGCCTATTGTAGCTTCTCAGCTGTGATGATTTCTGCTTGTCTTTGTCTTATGTTATAATGACCAGACCAAATGAGCAATCTGAAGACATCCCCTTCAGCTTTAGGACATTGTGATTTCTGAGATTTTAACCAAATTATCAATAATTAAAATAATTGGGTTTGCAGCTACAATTAGCATTAAACACAGAGTACAAACATTTTTTAATAAACAAAGTATTGAAACTGATGATGACGCTGCATGATAAGTTAAGGAATCACCAGTCATTAGAATTCATCCTCTCCGGACCTAGCCGAAACGTCACTATGCTTCATCCTCTATGAAACATCTGAAAATCTGCACATTTCATGGCAATTCATCCAATAGTTGTTGAGATATTTCAATGTGGATCCAAGTGGTGGCACGACCTACCAACATTGTCATCCTCAGAGCTGCTAGTATAACTAAAACTAAAAAATTAAATCAAGACAGTTCAAGCAGAATCACTCCTAGGCCAAACATACAGTGTTTTTTTTTAATGCTGTATCTTACATTACAGTATATAAAATTTCAGCACTGTGATGATTCCTCTCTATTTCCCAGCCCTCAGCCCCCTTTCCTCCTCTCTTTCTGTTATATAGGTTGGAGTCAGTAGGTTTTTGGCTGGCAGACTGGCCAACAGATGCTGATTTGTTAAACCTGAGAAAGCACAGTGAGACTCCAATTCTCTGGCATACCTTCCTCTGCAAGCCCACTTTGTGCTGGTGTGGGTGTACTGCAGAACAGAGTAGAGGGAAATCAAGTGGCCAAATCTTTGTCTCATATCCATCTGCCAAGAGGAGGCGAGCGCAACTGGACTGCGTTCACACTTGTCAAACTGCTGAGTAATCCAGGCAAATTACAACACAAGCACATTAAAGCTCGCCAATTGAGGTAGAAGTCAAATCCCTCATTTGTGAAGCCGTGTGTGCTTAATAAACAATGCCATTATCATCAGCACCGCTGATCACAGACTGAAAATCCATTCGGCGAAGGTGCACAGGCAACTTTAAGGGAGTGTACAGTATTTCTCAAAATGGCACAAACAGATTAATTATTTATTTTATATCGTAACTCTTCCCCCGTCAACACAATTAATGAATCAGAATTTTCATTGTTGCAGCTCAGTGGGACTGAACAGGTTGGGTTATTAAAAAGTCATTGCGGTTTCACTCTGCAATTTCAGGAAAAGGACCACATTAGATTGGTAATGTGTGATTGCCCTTAACTTGTCATTATATTCAAAGTTCATGTTCATAGAGAAGCAGAATGTCTCTGTACTTTTCAGGTGTCAGCTAATATCAAGCTGAGAGCGTCAATAGAGAGCTACTAGCAAACCTTCACTTTCTTATGAAACCTCTTATTAAAGAAACCTTTTCACATATGAAATCCTGTTTCATCCAAATAATTTCCTCATCTACTGTAACATGAAGACATCTCTGTGTGTCTCATCTTCAATGCTGGCATCGTGTCAGGGGATAAAGCAGCGTAATAGCTGTTTGAATTGATCCCTACAAAATGACACAACGTCTTGGCAGATGAGACATTGTCCTTCTCCCGCGTAGATCGTTTGCCTTTTGAGCAGGAAGTGACTGTGAGTGGTGAATTTTACTTCCTTTAAGCATTAATCAGCAGAGGGGGATTTATTTTTACATCCTCTCTGTGCAATATAGATGTGCGTCCTGTCTTCCCAGGAAGGAAAAAAAAGTCCCAGACCCTTACGAACATTACTATAATATTCTTAATTTTTTTCTGCATTACCCTTTTTCGTCTTGTTCTTATTCTCTCCTTGTCTCTGTCATAATGTCCTTGACACTACCATCCGATAAAGCTTTATCTTTGAATCTGTTTCAAAAGGAAGAATATTTGCTTCCCCTTCAGAAGAAGAAAAAGTCAACAAGCCTTATCTGCTTATATTACTTCTGTCTCTTCCTCATCAACCTCTTTACCCATTACTTTCCGTCAAACTCAAGTGACAGGCCTTTATTTCCGAGATTCATTTCAGCCCTGATGGATATAGTAAGCACCGGTCGGCTTTTGATTTAGGCTTCTGATGCTGTCTGCCTCTCCTAACATCCACTTTGGGTGCAGCGCTTCACCACATTGATTTCTCTGAAGATGAAACTGTGCTTGAACAGACCTCTCCTGGCGGCCGTGTGTCTTGCACTGTAACAGCACATAAAGGACGACGCTGATGCACCACATCGCCGGACTGGCAAACGACGTGAGGCCAACCAACCGGTGCACCTTATAATGTATGACCTACATTCAAAGATGACTCTTTTATGTAAAATGACTTCTATCTCAACTCCTCTGAACCAAACTATGCACCGTCGAGATGAAGGATACAGAAACCTAGTGTGTAATTAGGTGGCTACAGTACATCTCAGACATTTGCTCAGTGATGCTTACAAAGTCTGATAGATAAAAATCCCAAGTGACCCAAAGAGTAGAAATAGATTTATTTTTTTCATTTTGTCCTCCCCTCTTTGAAGGTTTTTCAAATCACAGCTCATGTTTTCGCACAGGACTCTTTGTACTTGGATGATTCTACAGCAAGCGATTTGCTTTGGATGCCAACATTCAGTGCCAAATGCAGGAAGCAGTGGGTCCTCTATGTAATGAACCAACTAAGGGTGTCGAGGTTGGGGTGGTGCATGTGTTCAACCTTCGCTAACCTCAACCTTAAAAGTATTTTCCGTACCCAAACAGTAGCAAACAGCTTCTGAATACTGATTTGACATTAGAATACAAATGTAAATTAATATTTATAATTCAGGCTGGCAATAGTGTGTTATGGTGTGTGTGTGTGTGTGTGTGTGTGTGTGTGTGTGTGTGTGTGTGTGTGTGTGTGTGTGTGTGTGTGTGTGTGTGTGTGTGTGGTGTTTGAATTTGCCAGTGTTGCACAGTCAGACACATGCAGGTGATGTGGAGGTGTGTCTGACATCAGAATGAAGGTAGCCTCTGCATAATTCAGATGAAACTGTCTCCTTTAGTCTCCTGTATCCCACTCCTCTCTCTCTCTTACTCTCACTCATATCCTTATGTAACCCTCCTCATTTTAAATGTAACTCTCTCTCTTCCTCTCCCTCTCTGTATGTGTGTTTGTGTATTTATGAAGACCTTTCAGCGCTTTAACCTTCTCGAGATCTGCACCATTCATGAGCTCTGATCAGGCTGTGTGCCCTTCTCCTTAGTGATAGCTCAGTATACCGGGCCTGCACACACACCACAGTTTTGGAAAATTATTTGAACACTGGATTCCTCAATTATGCATGAATGCAACGTTAGGGCCCTAATTAAATAAATGTGATGACTTATTCTTCGTATAACTTATCTTGTTCTTTACCGGTAATACATGGATGTTGGAAGGAATTAACAGAACTCTAATGACTTCTTGGTTATCATCAACTAAAAGCTTCTATAAGTAGCTGCCTTCTCTTTGTGAGTGTGATGTTATCCACCTGCTCTATATCTCAGTGGACATAAATTTACACACATACTGTAGACCTCTTCTTTTGTGCAATAAAGTTGCAACTCTTGGTGTGTGTTCACAGCACTGGTGTATCAATAGATTTATTGTAATCTTGGGACCAAAGGAACTACATTTCCACATTACCAACAGGCACGGTACTGTAATACTCCTGCATAGTTGTAATAGGGATTGGATTAGGATCAATCAATCAGCTCTACTCTTGTTCTCTTTAAAAGCATTACAGGCATACAAACGTATGTAGCTGCACCACAAAATCCAATCCCAAGAGGAAACTGACATTGTTGTCCAGGAAGTGCAAGAGTTGCACCATCTCATTTGTATTATTGCCATTTGTTGCATTCTCTGTCCATTTCTGTGTTAAACACATTCATTTCTAAACAGGAACGGGAAGCAAAGAAGTGTGAATTTTACATAATGAAATTGCTGCCCTTCTTGTACAACATCACCGCTCTTGATCTGCCTTGATTTTATACAAGCTTTTATTGGACAAAAAAAACAAAACACATTACTCTTTTAGCATTGTTAGCAATATTCAGTGAGAATCCTCCATCCAAAATGGATTCATTTTCATTTTTCTGGTAAATAAAAACTTTAAGATTGTTGCTCAGGACAAATATATTGTATATCATTGTGCATTTCAGTGTTTACATCTTATTCTCAGCCATAAACATTGTATGAAAAGAGGGCTGTTAGCGTAAGCAGTCAAGGGGGCTAAAGCACTGTGTTCCCAGTTATGTCAACATCTGATCAAAGCAGCACGCTCACACACATACACACACGCGCACGCACATACACACACACACACTTAGAAAAGCACAAGCATAAAAAATGCAAACACATGCATGCATTGGGTTGCTTTAGTATACCCTCAGGGTATTGAGTAAGCCTGCTTCTTGATATTCCCCTGATCGTTACATTTATCACATTGCATCAGTAGAAAATCCTAAATAAACCTTTTAACAGGCTTCTCCTCAGTAATGCAGTAAATAGGCTTCTGATCCAAGAGGCCAATGGCTTTATTTCAATCTACAAAGCCCATGATACAGACTTTTGTGGTGTGGGTTGCAGGATTGGAATCAGTAAAAGGTTTTTCACTGGTCACAAACAGGAATTTTACTATTGTGAACATTTAACGGATAATTTCAGAGCCAATTTGGTTCATCCAGATGCTACTAGAGTTTTTTTTATAATAATAATATTAATAATAATAATAATAATAATGTAATGTGTTTTAAAGCTTCATCCACTCAAAACAGGGATTATATCAACTATATATTTCAGGCAATTCATTTTTACCAAAAAAAAAAAAACATCAGTAGTGTAGTCAAACTGAAGCTCCTCATGTAACCCAACAGCCAGCATTTATGACTTATTTTGTAGATTTCTGAAATGTTGATTCATGAATATTGTATTTCCTTAGTAAAATCATGAGTTTTCTTTAATCAAAAATATCACAATCAAAGCCAGTAACAGTGTATAAAAAGAAAATGATTGATGACAATTTTGTGTTTTTTTTGCAATCTGTCCAGAGCTTGATGGTCTTTACCATTAACATCATTGTGCCTTTGTCAAAGACATTTTGACATGTCACAGCAGAAAAAGCACAGGTGTAATCAATACCATTGATTATTTCTTACAATGAGGCAAGATTTAGGGTTCTGGTGTGCATGCTGGCTCACTGGGAAACCTCAAAAGAGCAGAGCCCTTGTTATTGTTAGTTAGTTCCACATGTGCATTTCCTGCAATGATGAGTAACAATATCTGCTGTTAACAAATTTTTAAAAGCCTTTAAGCTTTAGTTCAATACCTTTTTAATATTAGTGAACGTCTGTTATATTCAAGGCATTCTCAAATGAGTTGCTACAAAGCTAATAAAGACTATCAGCTCCACACAACTCTCTCTGTATTTCTCAGTATGACTATGTTCAGAAGATTGTGGCGTCCGGTGACTTTCCCAGATAGATGATTACCTCTTCTGAAGAGTCCAAGCGATAGGCTTACTTTAAGTTCCCTTCTGTCATTCATCTCCGTGTGGCTTTTCATCAGCTGAAGAACAGGATTTTTTTCCCACTAAACAGCAAATACAGTGATGAACTTTTCACAATCTATCAAACATGTAAAAAATAATGCCTTTGCTATTAGAAGTTAGCTCTTGCAAAATGACAAGGTGAAAGAAATATGATTATTTTTATGTTTAAAGATATTATTATTGTGCCTGCCAATTTAATACCAATATAATTTTATTTTTCATATAAATCTGTATAGAGTTTTTTAACAAATGCAAATTAAAAATGTAAAGCAATTAAAGTGTGATTTTCAAGTACATTAGCAGAATGTCAGCTGCAGTTTATCATCACATATTCCATGAACATCATACCTATGTGACTTTACACCTAAGCAGATACAGTATTGTGAAATATAGCAATAAGCTATTCTGATTATTGTTCATACAGCATAGGCTACTTTCTTCACCTGAAATCAACAAAGCAGGATGTTATAAAACTGAAGGAAGCCTCATCAAAAGAAATAAGACTTTAATTTTAAACCGTACCGCATTAATGTTGGACCGAGGTAACGCTTTTTGTGTTTTTACTGCTTGATGTCAAGTTGAGTTTTCGGTGATTCGTGTTTATAATTACGTCGATATTCCCAGCCTGAAAAGCGATGCTTGAGTGTTTTGACACTTGCGAGACGCCGTACTTTGGAATCCGGAAGCATAGCTGCTGTCATCCAAACAAACAACATGTAAGCAACATTTTGACGATAAACACATTACCTACTGTTCATTTAGAAAGTTCTCACTTGGACGTTTGTGCATGGGCTTCTACTTGTTCTTTTGACAGTTAAAGACACAGCATTAACACGTGAACCGGCAAGTTAGCTAGCTAACCGTTAACGAAAAGTCAGCAGGGAGGCTATGCAAGTTAGCAAAGTTCCCGATTTGCCACATCGTCACACACTGACAGCAGGGCCGATGTTTCATTCGGTTGATACGTTGCTAAGCAATTTTATAAGTTTATTTCGACTGTTTTGCTGTGTATTTTGTTTTAGCCATTGTTATTATAATTATAATTATAAATCATACTATAACCTTAGCCCATTTGTATCCTCCTATTAAGCCATTTTATAAGGTCAGAAATTTCTAAATAACGTAAAAACCGGTTATAAAACAAGAATGAAGCTCACACCAGCATTAACTCAAATTCGTCTGGAGCTAAGTTATGGCTGGGCAATATATCTATATTAGCTATATTGATATCCTGATATGAGACTAGATATTGTCTTAGGTTTTCGATATTGTAATATCCTGATATGACATAGCTAGCTAAGTGTTGTCTTTTCCTGGTTTTACAGGCTGCATTACAGTAAAGGGATGTACTTTTCTGAACTTACCAGACTGTTCTAGCTGTTCTATTATTTGCCTTGTCCCCACTTAGACATTATGTCCACATTACTGATGATTATTTATCTAAAATCTAAGTGTGAAGATATTTTTGTTAAAGCACCAATTGTCAACCCTAGAATATCGCTGCAATATCGATATTGAGGTATTTGGTCAAGAATATTGTGATATTTGATTTTCTCCCTATCGCCCAGCCCTAAGCTAAGTAGCTAAAAGTGTAACATATATAGTTTGGTTTGGGTGATTAATGGACACACTGTTACTTGAGTAACTCTACCTTTTTGAATTGTTCACAGGGGCTGATTTTGGAGACTGTCATCTAGAGGCGTAGTCCTCCATTTGCAAAAGTGTCTAAGTCTAGAGAAGGTGACTGGAAGAAGTTGACTGTATTTTGTTAAGCTTTTTTACAAATCAGCCATGGCTCGGGAAGAAGAGGAAGAGGAGCTGACAGTCGATGGACCCAAGGAGGTGGACATGTTTACATCAGTGCGTTGCCTGGGTTACCTGTCCAGCGTCAACCTCCTGGTGGCGGTATGCGTTGGCATGTACGTACGCTGGGAGGTGACAAGTGAACCAATGATTCTGGTCATCTTCATCCTGGGCCTCTTTGTCATGGGGATAGCCAGCATCCTCCATTACTACTTTGCTATGGAGAAGGCCAGTCTCAGCTTGTTCCATTTGTGGTTTGGCTTTTTGCTCGGCCTTCAGTGCTTCCTCAACAGCCCCGCCTTGAATTTAAATGTCAAGGAACTGGTCGCCAACTATCTCCTGTTAGCCAGCGTAATCATGAAAGCAGTATGGGCTTTAACTGAGCGAATATGCAGCTCCATCCGTTACAAACCCACCTTGATAACAGCAACTGAGCTACTGGAGCTCCTGGGATTTAGCATTGCCAGCACTACCATGCTTCTTCACAAGTCAGTGGCCATAATAGGCTTGGTGGTGGCCCTAGGGGCTCTCATTGTGGACCTAAGGATGAAATCCCTCCTGGCCTTGCCTAACCTTGTCAGTTTTGCCTTAGTTACTTCTCTTGTGTTTTTCCAGGCCTTAGGCATTACAGCCAACCCTTATGCTTTAGGCTGCTACATGGGCAGGCTGCTGTGCGAGCCTGTGCTAGATGTTTACTTCAGTGTGCTGGGGCCCAGCGAGCGCTGGATACCAGTGCTCTCCATGGGGAGGGTGTGGAGGATGCTGTCCCTGCTGCCCCTGAGTCTGACTGAGCTGGCCTTTTTTGTCCTGGCTGCCTTAAAGGTACACTCAAGCAAAAAATTGACATTTCCATTATGTAAGTCTTTAGGGGCTTCTGTCTGACTTTTGAAACAGTATTTCTGAATGTCGATACAGTGTTTTGTATTTCTTTCTATTTTTAATTGTAAGGCTGTGTTTAATGACATTTTTCCCTTGCCTTACTTAGCTTGGCCACTTGGAGCTCTGGTATCTGGTGATCCCGGGCTTCTGCCTGTTTGGCCTTTTCTGGTTCATCTGCCACATAATTCTGCTGATGACAATATGGGGCTTCCACACCAAGTTGAGTGAATGTCAGAAGGCCTGGCGGGCCCAGCGATCCAGTAGCCGGAGTCTCGACAAAGTCATGGCTTCCAGGGGCATCCGACACTTCTGCCTTATTTCAGAACGGCTGGTGTTCTTTAGTATGCTGTCAACGGTCATACTGGGGGCTGTGTCCTGGCAGGTAGGAGACACTAAAGAGGTTACTGCTACTTAAACTCATCAGAAATTTAGAAACTATTATAGCCAAGTTTGCAAAGCATCTAAAGATGAAAAGGCATTCACTGTCCTATTGGTTCTCTTTATGCAAGCATCATCATAGTCATATAAGAATTACATAGAAAATGTCTTATGATGGCAAGAGTCCTGCTCTAACTCTACCTCACTTTGCAGCACTTGAGTTTGATTACAAGGCCTCTATAAACATATCATACACCCATGTTATAAACTCTGTAGAGGGATGCTAGTGGCGGTGTGTAGTTAGTAGTTGCTCCCTAAGCGGAGGCACTTCTGCTATCATGCAGAACCAATTTAATTAGCACTTTAATATCCCTATCTACTTGCATAAAGAGCAGCAATAACTTATTTAGCCTTATTAGACGTTTACCTTGTAAGAGTCTCATGGGCCTGAGTCCTAATTTAAGATCTGCACATTGTTGAAAAGTGGGAGCTGTCTGCACTCGCATATGAGACAGTTACTGTGTGGTTTCTGATGTTGTGTATCTTTTTATTTGCCCGTGCTGTTGAAATACAGTATTATATATGGTCAACCACCTAAATCTACTTAACTTACACACACACCAAATAATAAATACAGACTTTGGAACTAACCATAGTCAGAGAGGTGTTGATTCAACTCCATGCAAATGTTTAAGGACATACAATAGTTGGTTGTGTTACATTGGATCCACCCATTTACATTGAATTTATATAGAAGTTGTTATTGCTAATATTGTATGTATTATATCTTTAAAAAATCTGTGTACAAAGAAGTACATTTGAGTGCATCACTGTAGAGCAACTGAAGAGCGGAATAGTGCCTTTGTGCAATTGCATAGAAACAACCTTTCTAACCGGGAGTCAGCTTGTGAATGCAACGCTGTTAAGTGCGGAGCTGCTCATAAATATCCCCCGACTCCCATAGCTTGGGGTCGACTACTGCAAATCAATTCTCAATCTGTGAGAACCACTACTGGATTGTGTTATATTGAAAAGGTGTGGGTGTGTGGTTGTGGTTGTTTTTTAAGCTTAAAAATCTAGAGAAAAGACACTTTAAGTAGATGACAGAATTATAATAGTTTTATTCTACCGACCCAAGGCAACCCACAAAGTGCAGGCTCATACTCTGCAGTAGATATTCTGTTTTGAACTGATCCGTGTGATGTATGTTTAGGCTGCTGCTTTGTGTCTCCATTTAGTTAGATCCTGTCATGTTTTGTCCTGCGACAATAACACTGTGTTAGTTCCGTATTGTATAACTGTCTTGCTAAGTGTCACCACCAATTAGCTGGGTCTGATTGCTTCAAAACAAGCTGTAAGTGATGAATGAAAGTGACTCTGGTTCTTTTGCTTTTTGCAGCCCTCCAACGGCCTTTTTCTCAGTGCTCTGCTGGTGGTGCTGCCTTTGGAGTCTCTGACTCACGGCTTGTTCCACGAGCTGGGCAGCTGCCTTGGGGGAACTTGTGTTGGCTACGCCCTGGTAATACCTACTGCTTACTGCAGGTACTGAACGGAGACACAGCAATATAGAGATGCATACAGACGTACACAGACAAACTTGCACAGACTTTAACTGAAAGTAGCAGTAGCAGTGAACACCACAATTTCTCATGCTCAAGGTTACATCTTTAAATTGCTTGTTTTGTCTAACAGTCAAAAACCCAAAGATATAAAATTTATAATGACACAACTCAAAGAAAAGCAAGGAGGGTCTGTTGGCCTAGGACTTTAAAACGCTGTCTATGTATTCGCAACATCTCTGGTTGGAGTCTGACTAGGAATCTTTGTTAAATGCCATCCACTATCTCTCTACTTTATATTGAAGGCAAAAAGCCCCCCCAAAAGCTTGAGAACCACAAAAATAAACAGATAAATAGAAAATAAAATCCTTTCATTTGAAAGGTAAAAAGGTTTGACATTTTTGCTTGATAAATGACTTAAACGATCAATTATCAAAATTGTTGTAATTTAATTTTCTGTCAATTAGGGCTGCAACGAACAATTATTTTTCATGTCAAGTGATCTTCTGATTAAAAAATAATTTTTCTCTCTTGTCTGTAAAATGTCAGAAAATAGTGGAAAATGCCTGTCACTATTCCATAAAGCCCAAGGTTCTGTCCTGTCTGCACAAAAGTCCAAAACCCAAGTATATACAGTTTGCTATTAGATAACACAAAGGAAAGACAAATGCCCACAAATAATCAAGAAAATGTTGTTTTTTTGCTGCAAAAAATACTTTAAAGATTAATCGATTTATCATAATTTATAATAATAATAATAATAATAATAATAATAATAATAATAATAATAATAATATAATAATGTCAATCAACTAATGAATCTGTCTATTCATATTTTCAGCACTACTGTCTATTGACTAAATTAGTAAAATTTTCAGATCTGTTGAATGTTTTATATTTTTTGTTTTAGGTCTCTGTCACAAGTATAACAACTCAACACAATCATAACACAAATAGACTATATAGCAGCAAAACACACCTCACTTATCTTATCTATCTTATCTCCTTTACTAACATAAACACACACTGGACCGCCCTTGCCCCAAGTCGAAGCCTTTCATGGCATCACAGGCGCTGCTAAATATGATCACTCATTCCAACTCCCACCTCAGTTAACACAAAACCAACTGGATAAATAGGCCAATAACTATGCATAAACATGCCGCTAATGTTTGGGCCCTTAAGGGATTATTCCAGTGCTCTCTCCGCAGCATACTAAGTTGTTCAGCTGGAGCAGTTAGCCATTAGCTGCTGCTGCTTCTGCTTCTGCTGCCTCTCCCAGTGCCCTCTTAGTTGGACAAGCGTTTTTTGAAATAGACTAGGTAGTTTTGATGATGCCGACACGTTTCCTCCTAAACAGCGAGAGCTAGCCATCAGTTATACATTAGTGTCTCCATCTTCGAGAGCCCCTCGGAGGTCTTTAAATCTGGCCCCTGAAGATTTTGGGCAGGTTTTTATGTTTATGACCACTCTGTATATTGAACCTTTTAGCTGAACGTTAGATTTTCCATTCAGAGGGGATGCCAGTCTTAGTGTTTAACTCCAGGTGATTTGGGATGCAAGCCCATGTCCTATTGGAGCTGTAGATGCTCTGTATGCAAGACTTTATGTGCAGGGTCCATAGGGAGGACTGAGAGCCTGATGAGAATGCAGCAGTGTATAATGGGCTGTTTGATGGCTGCAGATCATGTTTTCACTATGACAAGAGCCCCACAGGGAGATTGGAGAGATAGGGGTGAAGGGGAGGCACGTAGGGTAAAACTGGGAGGGTGACGGGGAGAAAACACAAGGAGAGGGCTGAGATTGTAAACAGTAAGGAGGGGTGGTGGTAAAAAAAAAAAAACAACTAAAAGGAGCAAAGGAAGGTGAGGAATTGTGAAGGAGGGGTGGATTTCTGAGAGAGATGTGGAGAAAAGGAGAGGATGTTTTATTTTTATTTTTTAAGGATGAAAGAGAGAGTGTAACAGGGGAAGATGTGTTTTGAATTCTCAAACTACAAGCCTTCACTCCCCTGGGCGCGATGAGATCTGAAAAGATTAGATGGGTTTAGGTGAACGGTGAGCTTGGCAAGCCATGCAAAGGTTGCAGCATATCATTTTCTGACCAAGTTTAGTGTATCTTTATAACAAGCGTTAACGTTATGCCAGAAATGTTGTCTTGACTTCAAAATATGAAGAAGATTGTTTGTTTATCTTACTTTCCAAACGCACACAAAAGAACATAAAATGGAAAGCTAGCTTAACACAAGGAGTGTCTGCATTGAGACCTTTCCTCCTCAACGTGAGGTTCAAGGTGATAATGGGTGCACAGCATAATGTGATAGCAGTGTCGTGCAGATGTCTATAAGAGTGAAGTATGGCTTTGCCATCTGATTGGCCATGAATAACATCAAGTCCAGAGATAGAAAGGAAATGTGGCTGCACCGAGTAGCTGCTAGCCTTGACTTTGTGGGTGCCCCCTCTAGTTATCATCCACTTGTTATTATCAGTCACACACACTTTTATAAAATCACTTTGCCCTCAACAACCTCAGTTCCCATTCTCATTTTCTTGACACCCTGCTTTAATTTTCTGACTTTCCTTTCATTCTTGACTTCCTTTACATCCCTGAGGCCAATGTCATTTCCTTAAACAGTGATCCACCTCTCCCACTCTTTCCATCTCCTTTTCCCGATCTCTTCTCATCATCTGCCCTCTGTCTCCTCTCTCCCCGGTGATGCAGACTGCTACTCCTCCTCTCATCCTCTGCTCTCTCCTCTCCCCGGTGTGTCAAACTATCAACTTCTCACTCGTTCATCTCTCGTTTGCTCGCCCTGTCTCTCCGCTTCTGACAAGCCACCTAACTTGATCTCCCTCAGAGTAGATTTAAAAGAATGTTTTGTTTTTTTCTCACATGCTCTCATCTCTCTCTTCCATCCAGTGCTGATGGCCAGCCCACGCTCCTACCACCTGAGCAGGTACAACAGCTGAACCTGCGCTCAACAGGTATGCTGAACAACGTGCAGCGCCTCTTCTCCCACCACATGATCCAGACGTTTGGTTGTGACTACTCCACCAGTGGTGTCACGCTGGAGGCCGTGCAGTCAAAGCTACGCAACTTTCTGGAGCTTCGTACAGCAGACGGGCCCCGTCATGACACCTATCTGATTTTCTACAGTGGGCACACGCACAAAGGCACTGGGGCTTGGGCGCTGGCCGGTAAAGTAATTTTTTTTTCTTTCCCTTTCCCTTCACAGTTAAATCCTCTCTCTTATTCGCTCATTTAATTTCTGTGAATGTATTAGGGATGCAATCTTGAAACATAGACTGGTAATCTTCATGCTTATTTCAGCTATTTTTTCCATTTGACTGCAATACCACCATGTGCTTATCATTCTAGGCAAGGCAATTTTATTTACATAGCATTTTCATTCCAGATAAACTCAATGTGCCTAACATTAAAGTGCATACAGCAATACGTAACATGAGATTACAATAGTCTTACATTCTACTCTTCCAAACTCCATTTCTACCACCAGTAGAGTTGACCTATTATTACAGGGATTGCCAAACAGGGGTACTTTTACTGCAGGGGGAACTTCTGCAGTACAGAGAGTATGTAGAAGATAGATTGTAGCTTTGATTAAAATATATATATTAACATATTAAGTGAGGTGCAACAGCTCAACATAATATGTTGAGATCGAGAGTGTGTGAAAAGAAGTAGAGAAGTCTAAAGTTAGCCTAAAGTTACAAATAAAACGGTTGTAAAGTTGAAATCGTGTAAAATAAAATAATGGATAAATGGCTGAAATGTCTACCTGCTGTCACCCCAAGTGCTAGTAAAAAAGCAAATGCAAATTTGAACAAACCTGACCTAAACATTGACCGTTCAATTGAATGAAGAAATATTGTACCATGACCACTTTTGCATAACGAACAATGTTAATAACATCCAGTTTAAAATGAATCTAAATGAACACATTTTGGATGTGACTGGTGGTGTCCATGAAGGGGGAGTTGAGTTCATCGGACAGAGCTGTGGAGTTACATCAGACAAAAAAGGTATTTTTTTACACGATAACAGCTGTCTAAAAGCCACTGCTTTATTAATATGCATCATGATTTATTATTGAACATTGAATGTTCCGAGTATCTTGATTCACTAAAGGAGATGAGCACAGTGACTTTAACTTTCATGTAGATCAAAAATAATTTTATTTTAGCTTTTGCTGTTGTATTCTTTCACAGCAGATGTATCTATGAAAGCTTCCCTGCAGGACGAGAGCCACTCCGTTGCCTCAAGTGAAAACTGTATTTGTAAACTTCAGAAAGATTAAATTTGCCACTGTCAATCATCACAATGAACAGCGAGTTGTATATCAGTTTAATCTCTTCAAAGTTGGCTTGTAGCTATCACAAATTAACAGTTTGTAATCCACTAAAGACTTGACTCAGAGTTCCATACAACAAACATTTAACACAAAAGATGTATTTACTGCAGAGCTGCTGCCGGGTGGCATTATGTAGATCTTGTATTCTCCCTGCAAACTGAATTTGCATTACAGTCTGATTTCCATTCTTTTCGTTTCCCCTCCTCTCTGTCAATCAGAGTCCGATTTGCACAGATCAGACGAGTAAGCCAAAAGAGTCAAAATTGCTGTGAAGGACTCGGCACAGAAGTTTTTGTTCCAGTAGAGAAGATTCTGTGAAAGTTTCAGACGGTCTGCTGTGACACGAGCATTCCCTCCGCAGAAATGAGAATCACAAAAGGTTAACACCGTGTCAGCACCAGCGCCTCTGTTCAGCGATGACTTGACACATTATCTCTGCGTGCTGCTGCGAACAAGAAGAAGAAAAATCCCCATTGAAAAGATAATCACTTCCTGTGTCCCCATCCTTAAGGGACGTGTTCGGTGAATAATTGCGTGCTTTTTGAAAAAGGGGGCTTGTTTAGGCAGAAATCCAGACTGTAAATTATACAGTCATCCATGAAAGAAGTTTGTCTTTACTCTGTTTATTACAGTGGATACATGCCATTTAGTAATGTGACAGGGGTGTCACTGAATAGGCTTGTTGTAGATTTTTAGGCATGTGGAAGGAGCCCATTTTCATCTCCAAATATAAATCAGTGCTTGGTGGAGTTGCTCTGTGGCCAAGAGTATGAGTCATTTTTCTCATCCGCTCTTATTTACTTACCTTGCACTTTTCTTTGCAGTAAATGATCATTTTGAGGTAAAGGAAATAATTTCGGTACATCTGTTGGCGAGATACCACGGCTCTGATCTTTGTACTTTGGATCTGCCATCTGGATAACAGCATCTTTGTGCAATGTGTGTGGTTGGGATGACAGCAGTTAGACGGACAGTCCCGCAAGTGAAAGTTGACAGGTTTGATCCCTGCAAAGCCACTGTGTCCATCAACAGCCTGTGTCCTGCTGAAATGTCCTTGAACACGACCGTAACCCTATAACCACCAGCTATAATCTCTATAAGCAAGTTTGGTGAAGAGTTTTAGTTTTATTTAAAAACATAAAAATGCAAATATGTAGTTCAAAAAGACCTTTTAATATACAGTACAAAACATAGGGATACAGCATGGACTTGAACAATGATTTATCATTATCTCCCTTCCTTTTCCCCTCTCTTTTTGTCCCGCAAACACTACCTCACTGCACTTGCCTTTTTCTATTCCTCTTTCTATCACTCCCTTCTCCCATCTCACTATCTAACCTCCTCTCCTGCAGGAGGTGAGAGCCTCCACATGGCACAGTTGCTGGAGTTGTGGAAGGAGAAGAACGCCGGCCACTTCTCCCGTCTCATCCTCGTCTTGGATACTGAAAACTCCCTCCCCTGGGTGAAGGAGATACGCAGGGTGGATGGCATCTATGTAGCCGTGCAGGGCGCTGAGCTGTCCTCCACCCGGGTGGACCCAGAGGCTGGAGACACCCCCCTCCTCGGGGACTTCACTTCCGAATGGGTGGAGTTCAACTGCAACCCAGACAGCGACACCCAGTGGTCAGAAAAGGGAAGGACTGTGACGGCCGCATACGGCGTGTCCAAGCGCTGGAGTGACTACACGCTTCACCTGCCCACCGGAAGTGATGTGGCCAAGCATTGGAAGACACACTTTCCAAAGGCTACATATCCCATGGTGCACCTCTCCAACTGGTGCTGTGGCCTCAACCTGTTCTGGTTATGTAGTGTGTTTCTGCGCTGCTTCAGGAGATGTAAACTAGCTTGGTTCCCACCAGCTGTACTGGACACTGGCCAGGGCATTAAACTGGTGCACTCTTAGATAATAAGGGAAGTTGACATGTACATTTTGACTCTGGTAGTTTGTTTTTCTGCGTAGGTACATACGTTTATAGAAAGGAAAAATAATGCTCCACACAAACATGCACACAGGTTCAACTCATCCCATATGTATTTCTGCATGTTTAATTGCTATAATGCAGAGCAGTTGTGCTGGTAATTTGATAGCAAAACACCAGCTCAATATTATATTATATTATATTATATTGTATAACCCAAAAAGAGGGAGTGAAGAAATAAATAAAATAACTTCTTTTAATGGTAAAATATTCCACAATAACAGTGGATGAATCCATATGAAGCACACACCTATAGATTCTTCAAATATGATGAGGTAAAAGACCAAATTGTGTGTTTTTGTTTTGGGACTGTGTGATATTGTGTTTTTGAATACTATTTTTTCCATTATCATAATTATTTCTTTCTGGTTTCATGTAATTTTTTTTCAATATGATAGTGCCTTAAAGTGCCTAAAGGATGGATGTGGGATCATCTTTGATGGGGATGCCCTAATTATATATATATATTTGCCTCTTACTTACATCTGGGGATTCAGCTTACACTTTCACCGTGTGAGCAGAGATGGGCTCAGTGTCTTCCTAAAGTCTTTCAACAGGATAGACAAAAACATTGACTGTTGTGGGGCTGAACTCTGTGACCCTCTGCTTACGGAACTGTCTAACAACGAGGGCAACCTGCCACTCTTGCTGTGGGATCTTTTCCTCGTCACTTTAAAACATTTCAGATATGCATTTATTCCTGAATTGAACCAAGACAGATGCATCTGCTGTGAGGCAGTGTGTAATCTCTAGACACAGGCCCTTTATTGTGCAAATTAATTCAAGTCGAAGAAGTCATTACAGTGCTCTGTACAAACAAAGTTGTCCTTGCCACGCTGTGAAAAAGTGATGTGTCATGCAAAACGACAAATCAAGAAGCAGCCAATGCTTTTTATTGGTGCACTGACCTTAAGAAGTCATATTGACCATCCTTTATTTCCTACTTTATTAGCTGTGTTGGATCCCTCTCCCACACAACCCTAAACTCTGGAGTGGATTGCTGCCTTAAAGTGTGTGTCACTGTGACTTTTCCAAGAGGTCAAGTTAGGGCTGGGCTGTATGACGATATATATATTGTCAAATGTATTAAAATTCTATTGTATATATTTTTCAATATAGTTTCTATCCTTGATGTCGAAAAAACCAGATGTTCATTTTGCAATTAAGTTCTTAATAAAATGGGGAAAATACTCTGTACTTTTCATTTGTCAAGTTTTTAATTCACACAGGAGTTTACAAAAAAGCCTTTACCATGTGGTTATTTTATATATACTTTATTGAATTAGCAGAAAAAATGCTACATCGTGATATATATATATGTGGTTATCAAGATGAAATGACCTATATCAGGATAGAAAACGTTGGCCATATCGCCCAGCCCTAGGTCAAGTGGCATTTTCCACGTTAATTCCCCCTGTGCCTCATTGAAGTTATGCTTGACAATTTCAAAACTAAACTTGGATACTAAACCGATTTAAACATTGCTGTCTGATGTATGTAGTTGTATGAGGAGGGAATATAGATACAAACAAGTTTGATAACAGTACATGGAAATGGAAGAGAAAAACAGGGGATAAAAAGGAGGAAGCAAGATATGGTGCTAGACAATCAGTCAGGCTCATTTAACATGGCTGGCTGTAGAAACGCTAGCATTGCCTGGCAAATATTAGGAGTGTGAGCTGAGTGTGAAGGGAAAATGAAACGATACGTGGCACACTATCTCTGAGGGATTTGTTCATTGAACTTTCACCTCGGTTAGTCCCGATGCCTGGCTGGACGTGTGTCCGAGGCGCTGCTGGGTCTCAGAAAGCAGGGCTGTGGCCTGGCTCATGCCTGAAGGCTGCTATTAGGCACAGAGCAAGGTTTGGGGGAGACTTTGGAAAGACGAGAGCTGACATTCGAAGCAACATTTCATATCGGCTTTTATTTATAACACGTAACAGGGAGAGCAGAAGAGAAAAATGGCATGAACCAGAGCAACCTTTCACCATTCTTAACTTGCTGTGCTTAGGTGCTGTAAATGTCAAACTGCAGGTATGAGCTATAAAATGAGTATTCACAGTGGCAATTAGTGAAAAAGAGATAAATGCTGACTTGTGTGGGCATTATTTTCATTGCTGCATACCCTGCCTGCAAGCTGTGGTTATAGCTAAAGTCAGGGATTCATGTATATAACAGTTATATTAGATTACGGGCCGGATTCATCTCCTAAACTGGATTAGGTAATAAAAGAGTCAGCCGCCTCTGAGGCCCATGAGGATGTGCTGAGTCAGAGCCTGCCGCACACACTCTCAAACAAACCCATCAACTCAAATGCATTCTTACGTACAACCGCACACACGTTCTCTACTGCCTGTCTTTTTTCCTGTTTCTCTACAGCTGAGTATCTCGTCTGTGGGTAATTACAGCCTGTCATGGGGCATTACCTCCTAATACAGGCAAAGTGATGTGCCTGACGCTTGCCTGCAATTTATTTGGGGGAATAAATGTGCTTTTATAGCCCAAGTTGCATCTTAGCAAAGAGACTGGAACAGCAAATACATTGGCTGTTCCTCTATTACTGTTTATTCTAATTCACCTGAAAGCACTGTGTGGGGGTGGCAATTTTGTGCCTTTTTAAATACAATTTGAACTTCCTTAAATCATGTTTTCAGTTGTTTCGTGTTTAACCACTGGTCTATTCACTATTATGGATAAAGGTGCCTGAACTCTGAAGGTTCAACTTAGTTTAATATGATATAATTAACTTTCTGGGATGTTCAAGCTAATTGAGCTTAGTGTGCTGCCATTTTCAACCTAGGCATCCTCCATCACCACTACAACTCTTTAAGTTAAATGTACTAGAACCAGTACTAGTTTCTCCTCGAGCAGAAGCAATAACGGGATGAGAGATTACAGATTCAGCAGCAGCACCGTTTCAACTTTTGTGCCCTGTTTTACAGCAGGCCTGCTTGCTGTGGCTCGCAGTAGGCCTGACATTGAAATGTCAAAGCCATTATCTCAAATTACAAGGGCTGAGGATGCGTTTAGTGGCCGTTTAACCGTGCAACACTCCCTACTATGCAGACAATGATTTGGAGGAGGCTGCCAAAATCTGCCCACTCTCAGGCTTCTCTTTCAACATAGCACTTTCTCCCAGACCCACATGGTCATTTCATCTCCAATAGTTTGCATCAGACACTACATTATTTGGCAGGAACCTGCACACGATTAACTTCCTGTCAGGATGCCATTATGGATCTGTATCTTACTTATGGTTATCGAGATAACAATGCTCAAGGATAGTTCAAGGAATAGTTTGACGTGTTGGAAAATTGGCTTATTCGATTTCTTGCTGAGAATTAGAAGAGAAGAGTAATACCTCTCATACTGCTTGTATGGTATGCAGCTGAAAAAGCTAGCCTGGTTTTATCTACTTGGACAGTATATCTACAGTTGCCAGGCAACCACGGAGATCCCATGAAGTTGCTGAACCTGGTCACGAAATAGCCGTAAAACGACAAATTGTCATTTTTGCAGTCTGTTTTTTGTGAGTATTAAACTAACAAGACATATTGTTCTAAATAGTGAGCTTTAGAGGTGCTGGTTGGGAGATTGTGTTACAATGTGACAAGGAAAGGGGACTTGTTTCTGCTTATTTCCAAATTGTGCTAAGCTAACCAGCTGCCTCCAGCTACATATTTAACTCGAAGCAAATAAGCTTTTTCCCAAAAATGTTGATCTGCTGCAAAATGTCTGTTGCATATGAGCATGATCAGGCTTTTCCAGCTTGAATCAAGAACTACTTGGACTGGAAGGTAAAAGATTTGATCCGATCAACATTCACTGTCAAGATAAGCTGAAATGTATAGATTTTCATATTCAAGGCAGATATGTGCAGAGATTATTCATGGTTCAAGGATTGGAGTTACTCTGGGCAAGGATTTACGAGCTGATGCAGAAAGGGGGTAGGGCGAAGCAGACCTTGTAGCCTCAGTTATTACACATCTGCCGTCTTGTAAAGTGAAGGTCAAGATTATGGGAGGATAAAGGAATTAAGTGTATTTTGTGTGGGGGCGGACATCTGGGCCACTTTGGCCTATTGTCATCTTGGCCCCATTAACACATAAAAACACATTCACTGTCTTAACTGGATGATAAAAAAAAAACAGGTTAATGCTGAATATAAATGCATGCAGGCGCAGCTAACATTGGAATCAGAATGTGAACAGATGTAGAAGAAATTCAGGGCCCATGAAATCTGATCACATAATATGAGATGTGAGCGGGGCCTTGTCCCCCATCCTTAGTCAAACTCAACTGCTCTGGATATTGGCTCTTATAAGCAGCCAAATATACTTAGTATGAACCAGATGATGCTGAGACGCTTGATTCAATTAAAAGTGTAAATCGGAGGTTAACAAGACTGTCTCACTGTGCTCACTGTGGGATCAGAGGTTGGGTAATTAGCTTTGTTGTCACTTGTCACAGTTGGGTCGAGATGGGACAGGGCGAGGCTGAGCTAGGCTAGTGAAACAGATGAGTTTCCTATTCTGATCTCACAACTGGGGACCCCAGACATCAGCCGAGTCAGCAAAAGCAGGCTTCTCCTGCTCGAGGGAAATATCTGTTCATGTCACCTGGGAGTTGGGTCTGGACGGTTGAAATTTTGCTGCACTGATAACAGTTTAAATACTTGGATGCAATGTCAAAAATGGTTCTCAACAGACTTTTCAGTGTTGCTTATTGAGCAACATCACATTTCATTGTGCAAAAAGTTATTTACTCTCAATTACACATTACATATGCTATTTTGAAGATTAGTCCTTACTAAGAGGATTTCTCCAGGAAAAAGTTGCATATACAAAAAACTCTTAACAAAGAATATTTTGACATTTTGGAAATAGGCTACACTTATTCGCTTTCTTGCACAGTAAATATGAAGCTGAGGCCTGCAGCCTGTTAGCTTAGCTTAGCATAAAGATGAAGAACTGCTAGCCTGAGAGCCAAAAGAGAGCAAATTAAAGAGTATTTATTAGAAGGATGAACCCCTTGGATCTCATTTTTGAGGGGGTCCAAATAAGTTGTGCTTTTCTAAAGGAATAGTTCAACATTTTGGGAAATACGCTTTAGTCTTAGACATTGGTTGTGGGCAAAGTGTGTTACATTTGGACAAAGCCAGCCTAGCTGTTTTCCTGTTTCCAGTCTTTATGCTAAGCTAAGTTAACTGTCTGCAGGCTCCAGCTAGCCTACATCTTTCCGTAGTGGTATCGATCACCTCATCTAATTCTTGGCAAGAATAGAAATGAACAAGTGTATTTCCTAAAATGTCTAACTCTTAAGTTAAAAATTACATTAAATTAAATTATGGTCAGGCAAGCATCTGGTAGCCTATGCCACGAATTGCTAAATCAAATTCGACGTTGGCGCTCCGTTATGCAGCCCCCTGCCGAACGGAGACGGAGAGGAGGTTGTGAACATCCTGCTGCTGTCCCAGGTGTTTTTAACGTCGGATGGATGGGACAGATGACATCTGCGTTCCAAATCGCATACTACATACTATTATTTACTAGTAAGCCAGAAAAAAAATTGTATGTTCCAATAGTGGGCTAGCCTATGTCAAATTCAGTATCCCAAAAATATATAACCACTCGGCTAGAGCAATGTAGGTCAGAAGGTGCTGCTAACCTTAGCCACACTGCTAAGTCGTTAGTTATGGGAGGGGTGGTGTAGGCCTACTGTACAACATTGTAAACTGGGCTTTATGGACTATCAGTTTTTTGGCAGAATGCCAGAATTAGAAATGAACATGAGGACTTATGTGAGACAAGAAACTTTCTCTCATGCCTGAATTGAACTGAAAAATACACTGGACTTTTACTGATATGGATAACGCACTCCAGTGGTGGAACTGCATTACATAAGGTAAGACCACTTTATGGTTAATTTGGCTTATTAAAGTGTAACTTAGCCTACTTGTGTTTGTCATATGTGGCACATTCTTGCCTTGCTGTTCACTGGTTTTGGGGATGTTTATTATGTGATGCTTAAACGTTTCTCTTATTTGTGGTTGGGGCTTATCATGGTGTATATTTCTAATGGGCTGTTGGTTATAAGTAGCCTATATGCGCTGTAAATCCTGTGTTGTTAAGATAGGTGAATTAATTCATTTAGCTGTTGGCGTTAGTGTTCAGGTAAATCCTACTGGCTATGTCTTGCGCCTCTCCCTCCGTGCTTTTTGCCCGTTGCATTGGCTGGACGAAGTGAGCGTATATTTTTGTTTCACCGCTGGAGTTAATTGTCAGATATAACTTTTGTAGTATGAGGTCACAGAGTAGTCCTCGTCCCCAATATGGCATACATCCGTCACATACAGTACACTGTGAGATCCCGCTTATTCTGTCTTAAAGATAACGCAGCCCATCGCGACAATAACTTATTAAAAAAGCGTGCCCATTAGTTCAAGGTTTTTGTTTGGTAAATTGTTATTTTTATTCTCAATTCTTATCATTTTGGTGCTGGTGAAAACCCTGCCACTTGTGAAGCCCGCTGCCTATGCTGTACGAGCCGGTATCATGATGAATATAGGTGGATTGCGGTAGACTGGAGTGGGTAGGTCTGTTCTGTGAAAAGAAACCCTTCATTGAGAAGAATTTGAAGTCAGACCGAAAGCAGGCCCAGCTCTCTGCGCTGTCTCTCTATAGACTCCCATCCTGCATTGAAATTCTCTCTCCAGCAAATGCAGTTCTGCTAATGCATGACTCACCTAAGCCTGCTCCTCCGATCTTCAGTCTGTGTAACTGCCGGTAAGTGGGTTATGGAGCCACACTGGGGGTCTCTTCTCAACAATGACATAACAACGCACTCAGGAACTGACTGGAGACATACCTGTTTACTGCCTGTAACAAGCAGTCAGCTGGCTTTAAGTGTTGCTCATGCACTGAGAAAGGTTGGGTTGAAGGGGGATTCAGGGGTGGCTGCTTCGCAAGATGATAGATTTACAAGAGGTCTTTTGCTCTCCTTCATGTTTATCAGGGGTTGTTTATTTCTGCGCGCATAGGCAATTGTGTTTGTCGTGTACAGGTGTACCCGTGTGTGTGGGCGTGTGTGTGTGTGTGTGTGTGTGTGTGTGTGTTCAGCAGACCCCCAGGGGGTCCAGCAGGAGCTCGTTTGATTGCAGCCTCACAGCTGGCTCACGATGTAGCCAGCCTGGCGCCAAGTGAAGAAAGAAAGAGAGAGGGAGGCAAAAATTTGAGGGATGGAAAGCAAAGATGACCCGATAAATAATGGCAAAAAGAGAAAACAGCTTGTACGGCTTTAGCTTTTACTGTACAGCCCAAAAAATTGAGAAATGCGAGAAAATCAGGGATAGGAGAAAGAGGCAGAAACAGAGAAGAGGAATTGGATGGATAAAGATAGTTGGAGGAGGGATGGAGGCAGGCAGGTGTGCCCATGGCTGTGTATCAGAGTGAAACAGGGGAGGAAAGAGTACACCTGTCCTTCAGTGATCAAACACACTCACAAACACTCTTTCACTCAGGGACTCTCAGATATATTCCGGCACACACTCAACACATAGGGCACATATATTCTGCAAGAAAAATGCTAGTGTCCACACAGATGGTATTGCCGGGGTTTTAGTGTTGGATTTAAAGGCAGGCTGAGGCCCTCGCTCAGTTTAACTGCTGCGGTCAGAGTCTCATTGCCCCCAATGCTGTTGGGCAATTGGGCAACGGCATGGAATATCCCTTTCAGAGGCAGATGACTGGATGTCCCTGAACAGAGGAAAATAAAGACAGAGTGGCAGGGGGACACTATGGAGAGACCATGTATTGTATGTGCATAGGTGTTAGCATTAAACAAGAGAAAAATGAATTGCTAAAGAGAGAAAGAAAACTATGAGAAAATACTCTTATATAGAGGCAAGAAAACAAACAAACACACACACACACACACACACACACACACACACAATCCCATTGGGGATGGCTGTCATCCATCGTTGTGTGCAGTGTTGGAACATTCCAGACTCATCTGTTTTGGCTGGAGTGTGACTGGTTGGAGAGAGAAATTCACAGAGAACGAAAAGCAGATTGCGAGAGGGGGGTTTAAAGAGGTGGAGCGGAAAGAGAGAGGAACAGACAGTGAGGAAGAGAGGAAGCAAGACAAAGAGACAGATAGACAGAGAGAAAAGTCGACTGTGTTTTTTGGGTGTCAGGTAGGGGGTGAACAAGAACTTGTTGCTACATTTTGAGTCCAGCTGTTCCATTGGGAATGAAAAAGGCTTTCTTTCTCACGCATTTGTATGTGTACAGTGTTTGAGCAAGCCTACATGAATGTTTGCCATATTCTATATGTTCATTTGAGTGAGATAGGTATCTTCCAATGATATCTTTATCTTCAGAATTTTTAATAATATTTAATGTGGTATTATGTGGACCAAACAGGTCATTTTACCCTTGGGTGTCAGGGTGACCTAGTAGTTAGATAGTTGCATATTTCATAATCTGTGGTGTCAGTGTGACATTTTTGCCAAAAAGTCACACAGTGAACTCCTGCATTTGTGTGTAATTCTGACAGATATGCAAACATACACAGCAGTCCTGTAGCTAGAAGAAACTCAGGCAGTTTTTGTTTTGTTTTTACCTTTTGGACAGCTAGCTGTTTCCCTGTTTCCAGTCTTTATGCTAAGCTATGCAATCCATCTCCTGGCTCTAACTTCATATTTAAGGGGAAACTAATTTTACACATCAAAGTCTGTTTACAAGTCTTTACAAGAAGTACTTCTGCATATGTGAAAAAGTTGTATAAAGCCTTTGGTGGCTCCAGAGGGAGCTGCACAAAGTCTGCTAAACGGCGGTCGGGTCTGACGACCACAAGTTTGAAAATAAATTTTAAAAAATGTGTGTGGAGTTAAAAAGAAGTGAGCTACCAGAGGCGGCCTCTAGCTCACCAAGTAAAAGCGTTGGCCACATGTTGGCTGAGTCCTGCAGCGGTGTGGGTTTGAATCCGACAAGCTGCCCTTTGCTGCATGTCGTCCCCCATCTCTCTCTCCTACTTTCCTGTCTATCCACTGGCACTGTATAATAAAGGGAAAAGCCCCAAAAAATTATCTTTAAAAAAAAAAGAAGTGAGCTACCAGTAGGGTGACCAGATTTCCCGGAGCTAAAACCGTGACACTTTGCGCGTGACCGTAGTGCTCGTGCACGCACACGCTTTTTAACGTGAACATGTGCCAGCCCAGGACAGACATAGACACAGACAGCTCCTCATCTAATAATAACAGTGTTTTTTCCTGTAAAATTAACAAAATTGCAGCAACAGCCTTTTTCAGTTTAGTGTGAGATTTATGTTGAGATTTTTTTCTAAAAAAAGATTCTTTGAAGTGTTAGGGTTAGGGGTTTTGAGCATTAAACACTTCATTTCCTGCATTCTGGTGATTTTTCTTTTATGCACCTATTTCTATCTTTTTCTGAATCAATGTATGCTGCAAATATCTTTAGGTAAAGAGAAACACAGATTACAATCCAAACATAAAAACATAATGGATTATATTGAAGTAAGGCTCTCAGGCATTCTGCATTACTTTCAACTATTTATTCTCCTGTAGATCTGCTTTTCTAATTATATCTGAGTCAGCACACATGTAGCATAGGCATCATTTACTCCTCCCTCCTGTTTTGCGTCTTTTGTTGTTAATGTATTAATAAACCCCTGGACTGTAATATTTCAGATGTGTTTGAACAATGTCCAAAACTTTGTGCACATTCAAAATACAGTAGGCCTATATCTGTGTTCTCTGAGGTTTGGAGGAGTCGTGATATTTTGAGAAAAATAAAGTTATAATAGGCTATTACAAGAATGAAGTCACTATATTTCAGAAAATAATCTATACCTGCACCATACTCTGCTGTGCATTACGTGATTGCTCTGCTGATACGGTAGATCTCAGACCGTCTGACAGACTCAGAGCCCCATCTGAGTCTCTGCTCTCTGAATGAGACAAAGAGTTTAGGTAGGGAAGTGGCTGTACGCTGCTATACATTGGAGGAGGAAACCCGAAACTACTGCAGAAATACAAGGAGCACAAACGCAACACATCTGCCGCAGCATGTCCACAGCGTCCATAAACCTGAGGCTGCCCAGCATTTTATAGAGAGTGGACACTAAGGGACCAACAGGTCTGCTTCAGAGCTCCGTGTGGTTGAGTCTGAACCCTAGACTGGAAACGTTACGTCACAGGAACTTCAAACCAAATCATTAGTATTGCGCTCCTAAACTTTGTGTTGATGGCATCAATGTATTAGACTGATTTGGCTATGATTCCTCCGAAAACGTCACCCGGCTTTCACAGCTTTCCTCACGTAGAGACGGTTGCTAGGTGATAGCAACAAATACAGCATGGTCGGACCCCGCACGTAGCTGCCCGTTCTATTCGCCTCGGAAAAATAAACTGGACAAAGTTACATTCGGGGCTACACTCAAAACATTCGGGGCTGAACCCCTGGCAAAATCGGCTGACGCCGCTCCTGGTGTAAACCGGGACATTTTAGCGTCCCGACAGGCTTTTGACGGAACTCGGGACAAGCAATTCCAAATTGGGACTGTTCCGGTCAAACCGGGACATCTGGTCACCCTAGCTACCAGACCTCTGCAGCCTGCTGCTCATCTTTGCTTGAGGCTAGCAGCTCAAGGCTACATAAGTCGCTACGAACATTACATACCCGAATCTTCGATCAAACTATTGACAGTTGAGTTACATTGTGGTTCATGTAGCCAAAAGGTTTTGACAAGGAAGAAGAATGCATGGGATAGAAAGATGGGATATCTCCTGTTTGTTTGCATCAATTTTGATACTTCACTGTCCATGTGAGTCTATGTTATAGGAGAGCAATGCTAAAGTGTACTCATTTAACAGACAGATATGTGACTGGTATCAATCTTCTTATTTAACTCTCTGCAAGAAAGCAGACCATAACCTGACAATTAAACCCTGTTCTTCTTTCCCTGCTGCATCCAGATTATGTAAACCTTTTGCATATGAATAGTGACACCCTACCATAGAATTCCCTTTAAATGATGAACCGTTTAATTGCCACTCAACACAGTCTGTAAATAACAGCCTGCTTTTAATAAAAAACAATAGGCATGTGTTGATCCTAAAAAGGGAAATTAACCACAGTAGCGTGAGTATTAATTGCCCCACTGATCATCATGAATGACGCACAAAACCAGTCAACCTGTCTCATCACCTGAAGGCTCATTGCATTTTAATGTACGAAATGTGCTATACAAATTAAGGGTGTCTGAATAATCGATTCATTTCTTATTCAAAACACTGGGGAAGATTAAAACCTCTCTGAAGCAGTTCTCGTGGCGGCGCTTTAACGAGGCCTTCAAGGACACCGCAAGGTCCAAACTGGTGTGCAAACAGTTTCTTTTTCCTTGACCGGTAATCTGCTGCTGGCCTTTCTCTCCTCTTTCCTATAACTGCTGCTTCACCTCCAGTTGCTAAGCTGCTGTTTCGGGTTGAGCTGTTTTAACACCCGGCCGTTGATCATATTCGGTTTAATTACCTCTGCGTGGACCGGAGGAGCATTAGAAATCATGACCTGATGCATATTCAATAAATTGTCTGAAACAGCAAATGGAAGTGGCTACCCTATGATGCGTGTTCATCTGCGCACTGGAAATTTATGCAAGAATGACCTTCAGATGTTCTCACTCGCAGGGAAAAACAAAACCGAAGTCCTATTGATATCAGGTTATCAGGGAGGGAGGAGGACTGCTGCACATACTTTTGTTGTGATATTAGATATGGTTAAAGAAGCAATAAATAATTCAAGTTTGTGCTAGAGCTATATACCATAGCTTTAACATGTCTTATACATTGTATAATGGATACCAATGGAGTCCTGGAAAGTAGGCCTGCACGATAAATCGTCATAAAATCGTGATCTCGATTCACCCCTGTTCACGATTTAATTTTTAAATGATTTTTTTTTCTCCTTCAGTTCATTTGTGGAAAGCATTTGACATTGACATGTTTTAATTATTTTAAGACACGTTCAAGAAAAAATCTATGTTTGGTACTGCCAATTTGTTTTGTTTTGTCATGGTTCATGAGGCTTGCCGGAAAGAAAAAGGATATGTAGTATATGGATATAGTCTACCCTCACATGACACCAATCCAGAGTTTATGTTTCCAATTGTTGCAAGTTTTCTGCACTCCACTCAACTTGTCATGATATGGCGCACATTTGTTACCTATGGCCCACCTTTAATGTCTACTGAGGTAAGGCAGAAATGTTTTTTAAATTTTTTAGTACAAGCAGGAGAAGAAGAAAGTCCAGCCCTGACCTTTCAGTGGCTGTCGGGGTCGCTGCATGTTTTCTTTATTTACTCATCAATGATGTTTACCAGCGGCTAAGAGATTGAAGTTGCGACATCAGGGACTGATTTTTATTACCCGGGAGTCCTTTGTATCCCTGGCTGTCCACTGCGAAAAAGCTTTCTATTGATCGTCTCAGAGCAGGGAAGGGGATTGGAAACATGCACAAGTGCTGAAAAGACACGGCTGTGTTAGCTATCTCTGTGGAATGCATCAGCCTCTTTAGACTGGGTGTTAACAATGCGGGAAATTAATTAAATGATCAACGTTTTTGTTCTTGTTTTTTGGCATTGCTCTCCCTTTTGTGTCCGGCTGTGTCCCTTCCAGCTGTGCATACTGTGTGTATTCCTTATACTGTGGGTCAATGTGTGTTTGCACGCATGCGCAAGCGTCCTCAGTATATACACTTCACTCCTGTGAACTGTGTGCACATTTATTGGCTTGTGCTGCATTACAGAGAATTAACTGACTGAATAACTTAAGCTCTCACTGTGCTAATTAAAACAGCTTGCACTCGCGGTGATGGTGCAGCCATGGCAAGGCTGTAATTAATTTCTGAATGGACGCTTTTTGGACACAAGGATGTTCTGAGGACGACCAATGTCAAAACATCCTGTGTAGTTTGGCTAAAGGTATCGTTCTTAAAAGTGATTCATTAATGTTGAGCAGAACACAAATTAATTTCTAGCCTAGTCAATATCACTGCACGATCAGTGTTTATTGTCCTCTTGCTCAAAAAGACTGTGTGTGCTAATATGTGATGAACAGATTTTTCATATTTCAAAGGCAGGAAATATAAAATATCTATCACGACCATCTCCAATGGCATTCTTCAAAGGCCTATTCCCCATAGTCTCACAGTGGTAGTTAATTAATTCAGAAGCTATGTCATATTCCTGTATAATATGGGGAGGAGGCAAGATGTTGCCAACAAGTCGTCCTTGCCAGCAGCCTTATTATCAGTCAACAATTAATTTAGACGACCCATGTGATACTGACCGAATGGCCTCACTCACAGAATACAAATTCAAAAATCTGTATCCACCAATGGGTACGTGTGTGTGTGTGTGTGTGTGTGTGTGTGTGTGTGTGTGTGTGTGTGTGTGTGTGTGTGTGTGTGTGTGTGTGTGTGTGTGTGTGTGTGTGTGTGTGCGCCCGCGCCATGTAGGTGCGTGCCACATGCGGCAGGTAATCTAAGGAAACGCCTGACCCAGAAAGCAGTAGCCTACAAGGAATGTGACGCATTACCCTGTCGAGCCCTCCACCCCACGATTCATTTCCATCAAGACCTGAAATAACGCTTGTACTCTCAGCTGAAATTGCTTTCTGCCTTTCGGGTCAGTACAACTGGACTGTGGGATGGGGGAGGGTGTTGTTTCTGTGTAAGTGTTTTCTGCTTCTTCTTTTTGTTGCTGTGGTAAGTAGTAGCCGGGGCGTGTGGTCAGCCACCATGCTACGGTCATATTAGTGAGGTGATTTATATGTACCCAGGTTTTCGACAGCATGATAGAGTGGCCTCCTGGTGGACTGCGTTTGCACATTCCTCCTCTTTCACATTTTTTTCTTCCTCTTATATTCTCCTTTTGCCAAGCACAAAGCATTGAATTTATTAGAGCTGTGATGTGATGAATAATGCACTCTCACACATTTTTTTTCTCAGGGTGCTTTTTACTCTGAGCAACAGCATGACCAAATATTTATCTCTCTTTCTATCTGAGTAGCCAAACAGTTGTGTTAAGATATGGAAGGGAGACAAATTAATCCTGTGCTCCCTGCGATGACAGCAGGGCTACAGCCTTGAACAAAAACCCATACAGTTTCTGTGGCAGTAATGAATTTCAAAAATACCAAACATTTTGGGTTAAAAAAATAAATAAATTCCACTGTGGCTAATCTGCATGCAAACCTGCATGCGGCGTGATTGGTTGCGACGTAATTGGTAGCTTTCATTTGACAGCGTGCTGATTGACCCACCGTGACATTCTCAACGATGTCGCACCAGCGTGTCAGGCGCTCAGGGTTCTGCTTGAGAAATCACATCCAATCATGCTGAGTTATGCAAAGAGCTCTTAGGAATGTGAAGAGCTGAAAACTGTAGGGGAGGCAGCTCGGGATCAGTTGAATCCCAATTATTAAAACTTTGAAATATTCTTCCATGTGAGTCTACACTTGAGACATGACTGCATTGATTTTCCAAAGGAGCTCACTGATGGATGCAGTACACTTACAGTCCGTGCACACACCCTTATAGTGCTTTTTGATCACAGCTCAGGGCGAGTGTTGAAACGGGTGATTAAGCAGAAGCTGATTGTCCTCTCCCTTTTGAAATATGTATTGAGAAGTTGTGTGCTGTATCAGCTCCTATAACAGCATTGTCATCAACATCTATTTTATCATTAGGACAAAACTGCCCTTACCCTGCACTTTACTCGTCTTCTTCACAATGACATTGGCAGACGTGAGCAAAGGCCAAAGATTACAGACAAATGGTTTTGTTTTAAAGGAATAGTTTGACATTTAGGGAAATATGCTGAGAGTCAGATGTAAAGATCGATATCACTAATTATTATCACTAATTATTAAGCTAGCTATTAAGCATAAAAACTGGAAACAGGACAAACAAGGTATAAATCATTTCTAATCACCGTTTCATGTCCGATCCGACTGATTCGGACATTTGCGTCCTACATACAGCTCACACGTGTGAAAGCGCCTATACACACATGGAAGTGGTATCAATCTTCTCATCTAACTCTTAACAGGAAAGCGATTACCAGATTTCTCAAAATCAATCTATTCCTGTCAAATACAAATATAAACACTGTCAATTTTCTGGCATGGAAGAGAAAGCATTTTTGTACCAATTGACATAATAAAATAGGGAGTAAGTTTGGTGGTTTCGAATCTGAAATCCAGTATCTAAATGTTTGAAAACAAAAGTTTGCAGGATGGAGAAAATGAAATCTGCAAACAGTTACTACTTTTTAGAACTCACTGCTGCGAACTTAATGAGGCTCAACCTAAAATTGTATTGAGCTTCTTGCATGGCGGATTAAACAACAGGAAACCATAAGGGCAATGAATTTCATTGAGGATGCAAATGGAAATACTATTGTTGACCTGCTGGAAATTAATACAGCTTTTTTTTTATTTATTATTATGAAAATCTTTACAAATAACAGTACATTACTAATGTGGATGTCCAGACTGAATTTTTAAACCAACTTAATATCCCCCAAATCTCTGATGAAAGTAAAAAAGGCCTGGATAAACAATGAAGCATGGTTGAGATACTAGAAGCTATAGGTACACTGAAGGCTGGGAAAGCAGCCGGGCCAGATGGCCTCCCAATTTACTTATATTAATACTTTAAAGATAAATTGGCAACTCCACTTTATGAAATGTATCTAGAATCCTACAACAATGGCTACCTCTCGGCATCAATGAGAGAGGCCTTGATCATCCTGCTTCCAAAACCAGGAAAACCTAAAACTAAATGTGAGAATATGCAACCTATAAGTTTAATAAACACTGATCCAAAAATCCTCAGTAAAATTTGGGAGAGAAAGGCTAGAGGGTGTGCTTCCAAGTATTGTGGGGAATAACCAAAATGGATTTGTAAAGGGAAGGCAAGGATTCCATAATGTAGGGCGGGTTCTTAATGTACTGTACTGCCAAAAAGAAGAAAAAGACACGGCTCTTCTCTCGCTTGAACTCAGTACATAAATCTATAGAAAGGTGGATGTCCTTACCTATATCTATGATAGGGAGAATAAATATATTAAAAATGAACATATTGCCTAAATTCATGTATTTATTTCAAAATATCCCTCTTGCGCACCTGCTGGAATGTTTAAGAAACTCACAGCACTTCAGAAAGAATAAGAAATTACCTTGAATCCGCTTATCTCTGCTGTATCTTCCATTTGATACTGGGGGGCTGAAATGTCCAAATCTTTATTGCTACTATTTAGCAATACAATTGAGAACTAGCCTATAATGTTCTATTTTTCTGTCATGGATGGACATGGAGTCATGCTCCTTTAAGGTACCATTGCATTTGTACCTGTATTCAGCTAAGCTAAAGTACTTAAGAACACATACTGCTCACCCTATAGTTCTTAATATGATAATGTATGGTATGAGGTAAAAGAATATATGAACATATTGGACTCTCTGTCAAAATTCAGCCCAGTGTGGGGCAATGTTTCATTTAAACCAGGCAAGCTGGATGCAGGATTCCAGATATGGGCAAAGAAAGGAATAAGTAAAGTAGGTAACCGAGCCCTGGGTATCCTGCTCCGCCTTTGAGAAAATTAAAAGCTCAGATGGGCCGATCTGGAATCTCCTCCTTATGAGGTCATAAGGAGCAAGGTTACCTCCCCTTTCTCTGCTTTGCCCGCCCAGAGTATTTGGCCCACCCATGAGAGAGAGACATCATGGCTACACCCCCACCCTCCACCTTGCCCCCCCTCCTCCTCAATAGCTACAGACACAGAAATGGCACATACTAAGGAAAGCTCATTGTGGGACTGGTTCTAGTAGCTGTAATTCTGCACCAAGGCAGAATTTTGGGAAAGAGACTTCAGATACAGTATTAGGGGACCACTAAGGTCTATATAAAAGCATCCAAAGAGCACCATGTCATGGGACCTTTAAATGCAATGAGGCTAAAGGAACATTAATGCCTTGGGTTGTTAAAAATTGTAATAGCAATGAAAAATCAATAAAAACATTGTTAAAAAAAACAAAGTTGATGATTTCGGTAGCCCATTTTGGTGCAGCTATTGAGGAAAATACATGACGTCACCAAACTCCATGCACTCGACTAAGTATGTCATGGGTCTGAGTTATCCATTTTCACACACATTATGCGTGCAAGACAGTTTTTTAACTTGAAATTAAATTTGCAGGTCAAAATTGAACAAAGGTTGACGAGTCTGCTGAGCTCGCACTCAAACAGGAAACTCATTCTTGAATTCATCAGTCGCACAGGCTTGGATTGATGTGAAAGAATATTCGAATATTCACAGAGAACTAAGTGGGACTTCACCTTCACAGGTGCAACGTAACAGGAGAGTGAGGTAGATGCCAATCAATCACAGTGTGCAGAGGAGGTTGAATCAGGTGAAATAAGTGGAAACACCTGTGTGGGTTTGTCATTATTGTGTACAGCGTTCAAACGAAAAATCCAACAAAAAGCTCATAGTTTCATGTGATTCATCCTCCTCTAACACTACAGCTCTTTTCTTCTGTGCATTACTGACACTTCCTGTGGTTCCAGACCTTGCTGTTTTTAGTGTGTTTCCGACTCCCATCTCATCTCCTGATCTGTCACCTGTCTGCACACCTGCTCCCCATAAATCATCAGCCCCGGTACATACACTCCCCAAGACAAGAAAGCCCAGTTGCTCAGGACACGTCTCGTTTCTTTATTATATAATGTTCCATTGAGGCTTCTGTCAGATCCTTATTTTTAACAGTGAGTTACCCCTCTGTGTGATTGCCGAGGGTCAGAGCAAAATAGTTTGTCTACAAAATTGCAATTCAATTGTTTAGCACCAAGGCCAAACCTGATGTTGACATCTACGGTGTTTGAGGACATTTCTACTATTAAACCTGTATTTGCACTGTAATTACTCTTGACTAGAGGTCATGTCCACAGTTTACCAGTCAATAAGAAAACTACAACACTGACCCTTTTCACGAGGAATTGTTTCACCTTTAAATACAAACCAATGAATTACTGGAGACTCTGGGAAAATTGTGTTTTATGAACATAGATTCCTCCAAAAAACTATCCTCAGAATAGAAAAGAAATATCTAATCTATTATATCAGAATTAGAAAAGGGTTTATTGCCATAGTAAGTTACACCTATGTGGAATTCCCCTTGGTGAATGGTGCATATACACAAACAAAAATATTAAACATAAATAAGAAATAAACAACAAAAACAATATACAAAATAGGCTGTTTAGCATAAGAAAAAGAAGCTTAATAGGTTGCAGAATACAAAAAAAAGAAGATGCCGTTGAATGTTTGAGTCCTGTCTTTATCTTCTTTGACAGAGGAAGCCTCTGTGAGCAGTGGAAAATGACTTCACTGCAGAGGCTACAGAGTTAGAGCTGTCCTGGGCCACAGGGAGTGGATTGCCTATTTGTTGCATCAGTGGTTTAGCGGTTGCAGAGGTGGGTAGGGGGAGTGGATGCAGGGCCCTGGAGGAAGCCACAGTCTCCGAACTTTTTGGGAACCATTATTGAATTTTTACAAAGGGCCTCTGTGGACATGTGAGGCAGACATGGAGACAGACAGACAGACAGACAGACAGACAGACAGATGGAAATTGTGTGCATTTGTGGGAGGAAAACCCTAAGAGGCATGAATTCAAATGTGTCATTAAAGTTGCATTACTTAATAAAATTCCTTAAAAGCAAGTGTGGTTTAATACTTTAGCAAACACCACCTGCTATACTAACAGAACGCTACTACTGATTTGACCAAAATGTAGACTTGTACTATGCAATCTGCAGTATGCTAAAAATACCCGGATGTCGTAATGATTCATAAAAATCTCCAGTCTGTATTAAACCAATCTACCTCGTCCTCTGTGTCCCACAATGCAAGGCGCTGGAAGGGTCACAACAACCAATAATTACTTCAGTTTTTCAAAACCGGAAATTGGCTAGAACACTGCAAAATAAATTGATTTAACAGTTTTATACTACATACTACCGACAAATGCAGAATGCGGTATTTAGTATGTAAGAGGCGGTTTTGAATTACGGTCTTGTTTTACACATTGCATTTCCTGTGGCTGCTTCACAGTAAAAGCTTTGACATAATGTAAAGCGAACAAACAATAAACAGTGAGGCTGATATCAATGAGATAATATTGTGCTGGATTGCATGTATGCATTTATTTCCTGTGGATCCCTCATGCTTAGCTGGGCAACCTGAATCCAGTGCAAGAATGGCATACTGCTAGCCTGACGTGGTCATACTCAGATTCTAGTCAGAATCCCGACCTCGAATTTTGTGGGCGGGGCTAAGTTCGGCTGACATCCAGGCTAGCATACTGCACCACCACTTATAGAAACTACTATACAGGGACATCGTCACTAAATGTAAATACATTAAATGGCTTTTGCAGAACAAATGCCGGCCATAAATAGTATCAAAAAATCGGGTTTGATTTTATGAAAGTCCTAAGGATGACAACTTTAAGTGGTTTGTGATAATATTTGATTCAAACAAACTGCTGTGGCTTTCCCTGTAAATGTATAATGTGACACTTCCTGGCAGGTTTTTTAAACAGCTCTTCACAGGTAATACAGATAATTAACGCAATTTATTTTCTTGATATTATCTCAGTAAGTTGCCCAAGCTGTAAAAAGAGCCTTTTTTACAAGCAGTATCAATTCAACAATCCCAGGTAATACAGATAATTAACGCAATTTATTTTCTTGATATTATCTCAGTAAGTTGCCCAAGCTGTAAAAAGAGCCTTTTTTACAAGCAGTATCAATTCAACAATCCCTAGATATTGATTAAAATGATATGTGAATCCAGAAAACTGATAAGCTGCTAATGCCTGTGGAGGTCTGGCGGCAGGTACAGGCATCTCACCTCTCTGGCCAGCAGCCAGCTTTCATCCCGGCTGCAGCCACAGAAAATCTAATACAGATGACTTCATCATTTTTGCCTACTGACCTTTCTGGCATCCTTTCCTCCTCCACTCCCCCCTCTCCTCCTCCCCTACACACACATACACACACACACACACACACACGCATACTACTCCTGTACAACCTTCCCACAGTCTCTGCAGCTCTTAAAATGCACACCCTGCCAGGGTCTCTCTTGTTGTATTTCTATCTCACCTTGCCTCCCCTTCCACCACACCTCCTCTCGTCCTTCCCACCACACTCCGACACCTCCCCTTCCCCCTCCCAAGGGCATTATTCATAGTGAGTTGAACACAGCTTCAAGGTTAGGTGCCAGCGAGTGTGCTCCCGAAAACTCTGCTGAGTTGCGCCCGATGTCGCCCACTGTCGCTGCTCTCATTTGGCAGCTGAACTGATCACATCTCATCCCAAAACCAATGGGTCCTTGGCCGCCACTGCCGCAGGCAAGCATAAGCGCAGGCAATCAATAGGTTTCAATATGGGCCCGCTGGCGACTGTGAATGAAACTCAATTTTATTTTGCAAGATTGTGCATTTATTAGATGAACAGATATTGATGGCAATATTGGCAGACTGCTCCTCACACATACACACACACAGGCCAGATTTTGGTTTAACGGCAACGGCTGTAATTTCAACTGTAGACGGATCAGTGTTTTTATAAGGACATTACCACTGTCCTGGATCCAGCCAGGGGAAAGGAAGGCTGTCTCTTAGTTTGATTATTCTCAGATTATTGCTGGCTCATACTTCTTTCCATCATCTAATATTTCTTTTCTATCCTTTTAGTTATACATTATTGTCATCTCTATGGGCCAGATCTTTTGGACTTCCCTTACATTACATTACTCGCTCCCTGTGGTCAGATAGGTTGTCTGAAGCCACACAATGTCAGGTTTTGTTTTTGGGGGTGCGTGCGTGCGACAAGTCCAGTTAGGAGTTAATGCAATTACAGAGATTCAGGTGTTTTTCTCTCTTCACTATTTGATTAGGACCACTTGCTGAGTAATCAAACCATACACACACACACACACACACACACACACACACACACACACACACACACACACACACACACACACACACACACACACTAAACATACACCAGGTGAACAATCAAGACTAGTTTAGTAGAGGCCTCTCTTATCCACTCTATCCCTCTTTCCCTTTTTCTCACACACACACACACACACACACACACACACACACACCAACGGATGAACTCTCTTCTTGACTTCCCCAAACAACACACTCATATGAAATTGTTAAAATGTTCCCATGCAGTGCAGCAACAACTACCCTTGCCCTCCTTTGCTCACCTCTTCTTCTTCAATTTGTCTTTTGCTTTCCCTCACTCACACACACACACACTCAAGCACTCTGTCCCCTGCAGCCTTTGGGATGATGTCAGGTGGTTTCAAGGTGTTTGGGAGCAAATCATCCATGTTTACTGGCCTCACCACACCAGGTGTAATGGCTTTACTTATAGGGCCCGAGGCTGATGTCCACTTCAGGGAGGTACAGTAGCTGTGGAGAGATTTTGTGGAATCAGTAGATGAAATGGAGAAGCCGCTGGAGCATTATAGGAACATGTGAAGAAGTGGATGTGTTACTATATACACTTAATATTTATGGAGCAAAACATGCAAAGAAATGCACACAAACGCACCTCCTACATACCTTTAGCTTCTTTTATCACAGTGATTCTGTTGAATTAGACAAAATGTGCTTTTAGTCATCCTGCACAGTTTGTATGCATAATACCATGCTGGGAAATGGACACAGTGCCTGGTTCAATTATTTTTTATCTTCACTGCAGGTTACTTTCAATGCTTTTTTCTAACATTTTCGAAGCAGAATTGCTTCTGAGAAGTGCCTGCAGTGTGAGGAGGACTGACTGAAATGTGCTGGGAAACGTACTGCTGTGTAATTTCAGCTAAACAGAAATGTTTCCAATTCGTTTCTTGATGTGTACACTTCTCAGCTCGGCCTCGTCAAGGGTTCAACTGTCTTTCGGGAGAAATATGTGCGGATCAATTCTATCTAAGGTTCATACTGCATCTGCGCTGAGGACAACCTTGAGACCAACATGCACGGCGATGCGATGCTCCAACCAAGGCTGCATAGTCAGCTGAGGACACAAAGACTGAGTTATTACTTTCATATGTGGGAGGAGGAAGTGAGTTACAGACTTGAACTCTCCTCCTGTCGTGGCTCATTTTCATCTCCGAATTACCTGGCCTGGCCTCGGCACACAATAAGTGTAAATCACAGCATGAGAAGAAATTATTTTGCTATTTCCAAAGGGCACGGAAGCCACGTTGGTGAATAACAAGATATGGGATGAAAGAGAACCAAAAGACTAATTAGAAAGCATCAATAATGAGTTGTGGGGGTGTCGGGTTCACGGCCACCCATCCATAGGTTAATAGATGAAGGGAAACTCGTCCCACTGACATCCCATTGACACTGATGCTCATCGTCTCTGAATATGCAATGAGACTTCTTATTCATAAACTCTCCCTCTTTGATGAAGTGGAAACAGATGATCTGAATTACATGTACAAGCTCCATCATCCTACAGAGTGGACAGGCTTCTTTTCAGTTGTCTCTAGAAAGGGAGCTCAGTCAGTAAGCAGCCCCTTTTGATGCCGAGAGTTGTTTTTTTTCAAGACATCAAACCCGATTTTCCTTGTCAAGAGCTGTTGTCATAGCGACTCATTGACTGGCTGAGAGGAGCTCGCTCTCATTGGATGTGGTTAACATCTCATGACTGAGTGAATGAGGCAACGTGACAGCGGAGACTTATGATCTGGTTCATTATATTCTGCGACCGACATTTCCTGGCACCTGAAATAGCACATCAGCTGAGTTTTTTTATTTTGACAGGGAACAGATTTTCCTGACTGAGGCACATTCTCCTGGGTAATTTGGCTGTGAGGGAGAAGCACCTCATCAACCTGATTTTCATAATGTGATTATCCTTGTTGATTTATGCGTAAGACACAAGATATGCTCCTCAGTTTGCGTATTAGTCTGGGAAATGCAAATCAATTGGATGTGCAATCGAATAAACTTAGTTTCAACCTCTTATTTTCTCTCTGTATATGGCATATACAAAGTCTTATACTACGTACCTTTGGTGTGGGAGATCTGGGTTCAATTCCCACTACAATACATCAACCAATGTGTCCCTGAGCAAGACCCTTAACCCCTAGTTGCTCCAGAGTCGTGTGGCCTCTGACATAGCTAGCAATTGTAAGTCGCTTTGGATAAAAGCGTCAGCTAAATGACATGTATTGTAACATAGATTAGAACAGTTTGGAAGTAATATCTGACATAATGAGGAATGAAGATAGATCAGTGTGTTCTATGATGCCATGTTTTTTTTTTAAAGAAAGTTTAATGAAACTGACCCTTGTCTGTTAAAGCATGTTTTAGACTTCTTGTGGTCCAAATGGAAAACATACAGTCATCCAAAATATGATTCAGATTCTTTACAAGAGTTGGAAGAAATTAAGCCCTATATATATAAATATATACTGTGTGTGTGTGTGTGTGTATATATATATATAAGTCAAAAAAAAAAAAAATATATATATATATATATATATAATTTTTTTGACTTGTCCATGGTAGTGGGGTGAAAGCAATTATTGCATTCATGTAATTTGTTGTGATTGTTTTTTTGGTTTTTATTTCCATCTTTTTAAACTATGAACCCTGGTTTGAAATAAAACCCCACTTCTTAATTGGCTGATAAATGACATTGCTGGACCAGGTTTTATTAACTATTAGAGAAAGAGGACTAAAAGTGCTTTTTATTTTAAGCAACTTATTAGTCTTCATACAGTGGCTCATTGTGAGTTTTTATGTCAACCAACTTACTGATGCACAGAACAGCCTAGTCACCATGGTAACTCTGCTCCCAGGGGTTAATTTAAAAAATATTGAGCACAACATGTCCGTTAGCCTCAGTGTGACTCTTAGAATGCCCAGATGGAAACTTGAAGTCCAACTAGAGTAAACAATACTTTTGGACAAATAAATGCTGTTTTTTGTTTCAAGTAATTAATTGTATTCTTCCAACCTGGTTATATACAATAGGCCTACTGCACTTAAATTACATAATGCAATTAGTATTACAAAAACAATCTGTTGCATTAGCACAGTCATTAGACCATTATTATGTGATTTATAGATGGAGTATACAAAAGACTGATGCTCAAGTGGCATTGGTAGCACAGCTTATTAGTGTAATATGTCTGGTTGTAAGTGTCCTATGAATATCCTCCATATCATTGTCTAATGAGTTGTGATAATGACTATTGGCCCTATTTTCTACAGCAGATGTGAGCTGCTGTCTATTAGCATATGTTTTATTCCCCCTTCCGGAAGCTTTTGAAGCTCAAGATATTGTCAACCAGAAAATATTTTTCACGGGGAATTATGCCTATAAACAAACTGTACCAGATTAAAGCAGAAAGCAGATCACCGAGGTTGTTATTTGTAACAATGTTGGGTGCTGAAGTTTTTTCTTCTCATCTATACGTATATTTTTTTATTTGTTGCTGTTTGTTTAGGTTGGTTTGTGCAAGCATCCAGAATCTGTTATTTCAGCTATTTTTTTCACCAGCAAAACAGTATATTTGAGAAATTCTTTTACTTTGCATCTTTAAGACTGACACGGTGCTGACCCCAGTACATACTATATGCTGAATGTGATACCATGCTGCTGTGTTTATTAGCCTTCACTTATCAAAATCTGGAGCCCCCAAAAATGAATTGTCATGAAAACACTAGATCTGTCTTCAATCTACCCCCATTTTAAGAAGCAAGTGGTGAAATGCACTGTGTCAAAGATTGTGTTTACATCCAACTCGTGTATCAACAAAATGTCTAGGAGACAGGATGGCTACATCCTTTCCAGTGAGTTCTCCTTGTTTCCTCTTTTATGTGTGTTGTTATTTTTCCATGAATGTTCTTTTAGCATCATTATTAGTGAAACATTTTTTATCCTCTGAATTATTCAAACCTGAAGTAATACATTCATGGAACACTTTTTTAGCAGTGGAAACAAGCTGTAAACAACACATGATATATTGTTACATTTTAGGCTGATATGGCAAACTTGCTAGCAAACAGTTAGCAAATAAACATATCCAGTATAGGGAGCAACATTAGCATTCATTTGGGGTTGTATTTTTTGGCCACGTGATGAATTGAAGTCCAATATTCACTATCCTTTTTTGCTCGGTTTTGCTCTCCAATATATACATAAATATCTGTCTCTTTAGCTGCTAAAGGACGAGTGTGGCGAGTGGTGGCGACCCACAAGAGTTAGAGTTCCCCGCCGGCCTCTTTAAGATCGCAAGTTTGGGAAAACTTCGAGACTGTATGGCTGCAGCTTGGAGCCTCCTGTGTCATGTCCTCTTGTCTCATGCTGTCCCCGTAACTTTGGTCTTTGGGTCAGTTCCAGTAGTAGGCTACAGGCGAGAGAGTGGTGGATAAGACGAGGACTGTGTCGGCGTTGTTCAGCAGTTGTCGGGTATGTGAGTGGAAATACATCTAACATGCTAACGCATATCCGACGCCATCACCCAGATGTACCAATCACTGGAACGAGACAAAAAAAACTGTCCAACTTCTCCTCCCTACAGTGTTAACCAGCCTTTAGATACAAATAATTAAAGTTAAATTAAAGGGAAAAGAGCTTGGATGTTAAACAAGAGCTTATTCATTATTTTACCTACTGTTAAAAAAAGCAAATACAGGTTAATCTCTCATACACTACTCTTTTTGCACTTGCTCTGTTTACTTTAAGTTTTTATTTTTGTATTCCTCCTGAAAGTGACTTTATTTTGTGGTTGGATTGATAGCCTACAGCTGGCTTCAGGTTGCACTACAAATTCATTTTACTTGAACAGTGCAGTGTTAAACTTTTATAAAATTAAATTTTAATAAATAGAGATTGGAACCTTATTGAAATTTGTTTTGTGTAAATTGTTAATAATTGATTAATGGTAAAATAATGGCTAATTGAAAAATTAATCATTGGATTAATCGACTAATCGAAAAAATTATTGCTAGATTAATTGTTTAAAAAATAATCGTTTGGGACAGCCCTAATATACAATACATGTAATTTGATCCATTTTTAACAGCTTTAACATTACTGTACTGTTTTCCCTTATGCCTTCTTTTGTAGTAGACTTTTAGACAAATGATTATTTCTTTTAATAATTTTTGTATTATAATTTCCTCCAGTGTTTTTACCCTAATTTAATTTATATCAGCATGCACCGTTTCAACCATGGCTTTATGATTATTCTCCCCCCCCCCCTTATATTTGTTATTGTGTGTACTGGAGAGTTTAATTTGTTGTCTTTCCCCTGTCCCTGGGTTGATTGAGTGTGCCTGGTTTCGCTCCACAGTGTTGCCATTCTTACTTTTTATTTCCTTTTAGAAGTAAACATTGCTAATCTGATTATTCACCCCTTCCGAGTTGATTCCCCTCCTGAGCGTGAATGTCATCAAACTTTTTAATTCTATGCTCGGCTTCAGACACTAATTCATCTTGTATTTCTCGGATTTTCTTCAGCACTTCAATTTCATGTTTCTTACAACACTGCCTGAAAAGTTGGCACTGACTTCTTTTTTTTTTTAAATACTCTTTGATGTATTTTGAACAGAAGCCCTCCGCTTTGCTATTCTGCTCCCTCATCATTTTCTACTCAAGTAGCTTTTGGTGAAATAACAACTAAACCTTGCCTTTTGACAAGGTCTGGTCACTTTTTGCCTCAATGCACAACTGCAACTCATCCAGTAAAATTAATCTGGAATCATTCTCGCAGTTTAAAGTCCTCTTCAAGCTTTTGTATCTTGCCATCTCTTTTTTTCTGCTGTTCTCTACTGGTGAGTGTATGTGGAGGTATACGGTAGAATAATGAGGAAGAATTTGAGTGTGAAATAAATAAGTTAAAAAATTAAATAAATCTTGATGTATTGCATGAGGCAAACAAAACCCAGCAAGCAAGATCATTGACATTAGATCTGGCACTAGGCGATACCAAAGATGTCTATCCAGGATGTTACTAAACCAATGTAGCTCTTATAACTGATGAGGCAAGACAAGGAAAACTAAAATAGCAATCCATCAGGAATAGATTGGAAATCTGCTTTTTTTGTAATTTGTATTTTATTTTATTCAGCCTGTTCTCATGAACCATTCGATCAAAAAGCTACGAAAAGTTAAGCACTGTAATTCGTAACCATTCCACTTTTTTTTGCTGTATTCACTACATTGATGGCCGCTGTATAAGAACGCAGCTGGCCGCAAAGGGAGGAGGTCGGGGTGGATGGGTGGACAAGATTTTCAAGCCAGAGAGCGGAGTTCGCTTCCCGGGAAAACTAAAGCCTTTTACTCAGGAAATGCGTGTTCCTTAGGAGTTTTTTAATCCAAGACACAATCTTTTTCCTAATCTTAACTAGTCGTTTTGGTGCCTAATCTTAACTTTTGTCGCGGCAAAAAGCTCATATTTTGTCTGCCGAAACGGCCGGCCACTCACTGTGCTTTGTACCCGGCTCAAAGTCCCCTATTTTCATGTAATTGAACCACCAACTACCGCTGATTCAACGGAGGTCTGTAGCCGGCGTCACAAAGCTCTGTAGTGGCTTAAACAACTTGACCACCTGGCGTCACGTGACCAGCTGGCGGTCTTCTAATTTCGGAGAATATCATACGTTTTGGTGTGCATACATTTTCATACAGACCCGTTCATGAGAATGCGTTGGTTTTATTGCTTTTAGCAGAACTGTTGGATGTTTTTTACCACTTTAACTATAGACTTTATTAATGTCAGATGTTGTTTACCCGCTGCTCACTATAATCATGCCCTTCTTAGAGCCTTATCATATGGACAATGTCAAGTTTGAACAAGATGCATTTTATTTTGAAGATGGGGACATTGTGCACGTACAAATCAAGTCAGAGACAACTGGAATCAAGTCGAACACAGAGAGTTAAGGTACTCCCTGAGGTTTTGTGAAGAGAACTAAAAATAAAGTACTGCTCAGGAAGCCAGTCACACGCATCTTGAGACCACTCAGGCCATTTTGTCAGTAAACATCTACTGTATGAGACAAGTACCAAATAAATCAAGCCAAAGCATTAGTGACATGCACAGTTGGCATCTAGGAGTAAGTTCTCTCTGCACTGATCCATTAAATGTAGAACAGAAACAGGGCTGAGTCAAGGGAGAAATATTTCGGCAACTGAACAACATCATTAACAGAACAATATGAACAGGACTGAAGATTACTTATTTGGAAGAGGAAACAAAAATGCCTGAGTAAATTTTTTATCATAACAGATAGGAATAGCATCCATTAATTTCTTAAATCATTCTCCGTTTATTTCACTGTTTCTATGGGGCATGTTTCCACTGTGCACAAGCAAAAGTTTCCACAGGGTCTGAACTGATAACTGTGCAGCTGTAAAGTCTGATATGAGGTTATCTGGTCCATCTGCTGACAGTGTTGTGCCTCAAGCTGTAAATCTACATGTACGTGTAAAGCAAGACAACGAGGGTAGCTTTCACAGATTGTTCTGCTTTGGGAACAGTTCAAGTAGCCTCGCATTGCCAGACCCTCCTCAACTGCGCTGTGGAGGAGGGTCTGGCGAGTCCACACAGCATTCCGGGATGGGAGAAAAACATACTGTGGTTTATTGCCACAACCAATAACCAACCGGTGCCGCTGCAAAATAGCCTCAGGAAGGAACTTGTTTTGGTGAAACGTGTATATTCAAAAGTTGTTTTAGTTGTGCAACAGAAAACTCAGATTGGACAGATAGTCTAGCTAGCTGTCTGGATTTACCCTGCAGAGATCTGTGGAGCAGTTAACCATAGTCCTCATAAATCCACCGGAGTTTAAAATTCAAACACAAAGAAAGCATAAAGTTATGGACATCCGGCCGAAAAGAGTGAAAATTTTTGCCGGCAACGGAGCAATCCCGGAAGTGGAACGTCGTAGTTATAGACTACAGTTCAGGTGACAGAGATATGTCCATACCCAAGACCAGTATTCAATTTAAACAAACCCGGGTAAATATTAATTATTATGGCCATCATGACAATAATGTTAACTGCTGAAACAAAAACAGTCCTCATTTCCATTTGTTTGATATCACTTATTTAGTAATCTGATGTACTTTTGCTAAGCAACAAAGAAGGGAACATCAGGGTGTCCACGGTTCTATGTACGAGGGAGCTTCTGTACTTCATAATCTATATTCTATGATGGCTGAAACTAGAACATATTATTGTGTACAATTCAAAGTAATACAAGTTGATTAACCTCCATGCAGTGTTCCAGAAATTCACTTTACTTTCATTCATCAGATGTAGCAATATTGTGGGTGACATGTTATTGTCATTCTGTTGGATAGTTTTATATCAGTCGTTGCCGACGCTAATTGCTGCTTGTGTGACTGTGAGAGACACAGAGTGAGACGTGTGTTTATGTATGGACTCAGCTTATGATGACAACTACTGTATAATATTTAGTAGGTCAGAGTTTAAATATGTAGCATAATACAAGGCAGTTCATGATTTGATCTAATATCTATATGTCTGTTGCCATATTTTACTCTCAGCATGTGAACATCATTCACATGCTCATCATAATTTCTTTTAATGGAGTATATTTTTCAAAGCTTAGCTTAGCTCTGCACAAAGCTAGGGTGGCTGTGTCGAAAAGTAAAAGAACACCCCTAAGAGCCCATTTCAACCCTACTAAGTAAAAATGTCATGTTTGTTCAAAAACTTCAGTGTAAAAGTGGTGTTTTATGGGGGGATAAGTGCCGCTTTCTAGAGTCCTGTTGTTTTGTGTTTAAGCTAAGCTAACCGGCTGCTAGCAGTAGCTTCGTATTTACCATAAACAAATGAGAGTGGCATCAATCTTCTCATCTAACTTTTGACAAGAAAGCAAATTATTTCGAAAGAATTATAAGCTAACCTTCACAAAAGATGAAAATGGAGCATCAGTTTTTTCATTGTCCCATAATAAACATTTTTGAGACTGTGCTGGGTTTCAGGCTTCCACACAGACATGCTGGAGGAGCAGCTCTGATCCTGAAATGAACACATCACATCTTACCTTTAGGTCTTGCTGTATAACAAGCACCACATTTTTTTTTTTTCTGGGCAGTTTCTGCCTTTTGGCAATAAGAAAAGAAATATGACCAGATTTCTTTTTGTTAGCATTGCCCGGTGGGAGTGCAAGACCATAAATGATGAGGACAAAATACTGAATGATTAATTTTCGATCACTTGCTTACCACTTTTATGAAGGACGTAAGATAAAAGAGCATGTGTCTGGTGACTTTAAGTACTTCTTAAATGAGGAAATTGTTTTGTGAGCATCAATGACATCCTGCACACAACAAAACTGTGAGACAGCCTAGAGACATGTTGGCTGAGACTTCCGAAAATGGAAGGTGACAGACTAGAGAAACTAGGTTTACCCAGAACATCGACTGCAGTGAACTCTCTGCCTCACACCCCCTTAACAACATCTGATAGCAAGCGTCAACAGTTGTGTTTGGTTGTATAACAGGCCTGGATAACACCATTGTCCTGAGCTGTTATACCAACCAAACCATTCTTTGTGAAGAGAAACACCTTTACTTTCACAGTTGTAGTGTGGTTTCATCAGTTCTGTGAGGACTATGTTGTTGTTCGGAGGCCTACAACTTGAAATTAGCTTGTGAAACAGCACATTTGGACTGTCACACCATTTGTATTAGCAGCTCAGAGTTGTTGAGAAAGTGTTGCGAAAGATGGTGTGTGACTATGAACTTGGCTATTCTCTCTTGCATTTACATGTAGTGTGTCAATCCTGCATTGTGCAATGTGTCTGAAACCACTTCATTTAATCAAACTCATTGTACACCATTGTGCACCAGTGACACTTTTGTAAGCCAATATTTGAAGTTATTATTACACATAATTAAATGTCTCAAAAGCTGTGTGACTGTTCTGTGGAAGCCCAGTCTTCATGCTGAATGATGTTTCATTAGGTCCTGCAGGGCGTATCAGGTTGTGCTGTGTAAATCCAATGGTCCCTCTGACAGCCGACACCATTCTTTAGCCCTGACGTAATGTACCTTTAAACTGCCTTTCAGTCCTTCCCTCAGCCAAGCAAAGAGCAGATACTATGTAGCCATTGATCTATATTTTATAGCTGAACTGCAGGTTGATGATGAAGCCAGAAGCTCATCGAGGTGTACCCCCACACCCCGTTCATCCCCCCGCCAGTAGACCCTCCTTTTCATCCCTCTCCTCATCTGTTGTCATCCCACCGAACACGACCCTCATCCTATCCTTTCCGTATCCTCTGGCTATTCCAAAATAAAAACTACTTTTATACCGTACCATGCCGTGGTGGTGTTGTTAGTGAATGCATTGTTTTCACTGTCTTTTCTGATGCTACCGCTGGAGGGTTGCCAAAGAAAGGATTTTTAAAATGTTACTAGTGTGTTAATTGGTTTCAGGTCTTAAATTTTTTTGTATCGCAATAAATTGCTAAGACTATAGAAGCAATAATCAAAGTTAAAGTTTTGAGGAAAAAAACACTCAATAAGTCTAAACTCTGCCTACTTTAAACCAAAAAAAAGAGGTCAAAAGCAAGGACAAAAACAAATCTTTCATGTATAACATTGCTCTATCTGGCATATTATTTTGTGTTCATATAGGATCACATTGCTCGTAGTAAGAGGCAGATTAAGAAAATATGTTTTCTGGGCCTTTAACATTCTTGCATATAGAACTTACAAATACTGGAACTTCACTCTGTGGAATCTGACGTGTTTATTAGCCAGCAAGGATGTTGCTATAAGTATATTTGCACTAACAAAGCAATCAATTCAGGTCACACATGCTGACAAATATCCAGGCACATGCACACACACTTAAACACAAAAGCTGAGGAATGGAGGCATAATAAATCAGGTATGAAATGCAATCAGGTTGAATGTGACTAACATGTCTTACCCCTCAGATGTTAATTAACTGATTGTCTGACAGGTGTTTCAGTTGACAGTTTTTTATGTTCTATTTTATAACCATATGTGTGAGATTTGTCAGCATATTGTATTTGTAAAAATGTTTAATGTACGAAAGAACTTCATTGAGATATATTTCTGCACATGGCATTGACATAGAAAAAGGAGAATCCATAGAAGCTGACAATACAAGTACAAGTAAGCAGAGTGGAATGTTTCCTATTATTAAACTCAGCTTCCTGTCACCGGAGAGGTGAACAAGGAGGTGCAGTAAACACGCAATGGGTGACAGCATTGATGGAAAGGAAAACAGCTGCCTATAAATAACATCAACGCATTCACCGGCCCTTGTAAAAAGTGATGATGGAATACATTTGAACCCTGACTGCCTGGTAAAAGGAGTGATAGATATACGGTGTACAGCTAACTGACGATAATTGGCTTCTTCTGAGCACTGTTCATCCTTTACTGGAGAGAGTGATAACGACTGTTGCCTTGGAGAGGGGAGAATGATGATATTTTTTATTTTTTGGGAATGGTAGGCAGTAGGGCTGCACGATATGAGGAAAATATGCGATAATGTTGTGAATATAGCGATAACGATATTACTTTGTACTCAGTTCTGCATTTCTGCTGCTTTCAGTTTTCTGCTAAAATACAATAAATTGCTTATTGAACTTAAGACAAATGAAAGGAAATTATTTCCAACCTACTTTTATTGAACAAATTGAACATTGAATTGAATATATAAGGCACCACTAAACAAAGAATGACAACTAACAACTGTTAGTTTCTTTCAACTAACACAAAAAAATCTCTGAGTGTCAATCGCAATATGTCGCAGCCTTTCGCGATATGTATATTGCGGCAGTTAATATTGCGATGATGATAAAAAAAAAAACCGATATATTTTGCAGCCCTAGTAGGCAGTAAACCAGTAGGCACAGTGTTGGTGATTTGCAGTTAAAGGACAAATCCAACGATAACGAACCTAGGGGTTAATAACATGTGTACCTAGTCAACCGTTCTCGGGGATATGTTTTCATGCTAATCGAATGTGACCAGTTATATCGCAAACCACTAATTACCTTATAACGCTAGTCGTCAGGGCTAGGGTAAAATAAAAAGAAATCGGCATCTTGGGAAAACAGTCACGACCAGTTGAACGACGAACGCCGTGCTTGAGCTATGTTACTGGTTACTGGTTGCACGCCGTTCGTTGTTCGACTGGTCGTGACTGTTTTCCCAAGATGGTGCCCGCCTGTATACGTGAAAGGTAGGTCTACTGTCTTTCTAAACTATCTTTTTAATAAACTGTCTGTACACTTACAAAGTTCTCAATGCTTCGGGTTTACATGTAGGGACCCTCATTATGCTACCGTGGAAGTGTGGTGCTATTTTGAGCCTTGTTAGTGGTATAAATTGCGATTTCTTTTTACTTTACCCTTGCAATAATGACTAACGTTATAAGGTAATTAGCGGTATGCGATACTGGTCACATTCGATTAGCATGAAAACAAATCCCAGAGAGCGGTCGATGTGTTAGTAACCCCTAGGTTCATTTTGCGCCGGATTTGTCCCTTAAAAGACATGTCATTTTGGTTTAAGGGTTAGGGTTTCAGAAAAACAAGAATCAGGATCCTAAAAGCAGTGATGTAGTGGAGGGTATACACAGGTATAATGTATAGCCTTACCTGGTGGTTTACAGTATACCCACCTATTAACCAAAAATCATTGGAATATATAGAAGAGTAGACCCGTTTCCTTCTCAGTAACCTTCCCATCTACTTAGTAGTACACCTACCTTATCAACTACCACACTACACCACTACCTACCACTACTGCCTACAAGGGGTTTCAAGTAACGTGACAGGTCGCAAGATTATTAACAGGATTAAAAAACAACAAATGTTTTCATGTTCATTTTTTCAGACTTTCCTCTAAACTTTGCTTTTTTCTTGTGATTTACTGGATAATTTAACTTTTTAATAATTATTCAAACAAAACAAGGACAAAGTTGGTTAAATGTAAATGTTTTTTAACTGCTTCCAGCCTTTATGCTATGCTAAGTGAAGCTAATCACCTGCTGGCTCAAGCCTTATATTAAGCATACAGACAGGTAAAGATTTCCAGAGTCATAGTTTAGGATGTCACTTGTCATTTTTCAGGATATGTCCTTTTATCTCTTTATGTTCTTCCAGAGACGGGGGATGTAAACCACTATAGCATATCACTATAGAAATTCTGTCTTGATTTTGTGTGTGTGTGTGTGTGTGTGTGTGTGTGTGTGTGTGTGGGCTGCAGGATTATCAGCCTTGCACTGAGTGACCTTGTTTAATTCAACACATGCATCGCAGAGCTATTGCACACACACACACAGCCGCACACAGCCAGAGGCATGAGGCACGCAAACACACAGCCATGCACACACGCTTACAGTCATGCACCCAGACACACAACATGGACGTGCAAACACAATCAAGCGTGCTCACCCTGAGGCCGAGGACATATTTTGTCATTGGTGCTTATCAACGGATATAAACCACAGACAAGGAAAGTGTCTGTGTGTGCTGCTCATGCTGGCTAGTCTACACAGGAAATGTTTTTTGTTCCAGGATTATGTCCTTGTGCTGAATAAATATTACCATACATATATCACCCCTCAGGCATGTGCTCTTCACCTCATCCAGGCAAAGACAAGTGGGAATCAATATATTGCTGTGATCATTTCTTACTAGAACCATCATTCATATAATAATGTAGATAGATCTGTACTTGGAAAATGATTTTCCCCCCTTGATTCCCTTGACACTACTTTGCCTGCTACCATAAAAGCAATAAAAGTGAAAAAAGCACCACTGTAAAGCCGAGCTAATTAAATTGGATGAGCAGTGTGTGGCGATAATAAGAGAAATGAGAGATCCAGGTTGGTTGGTTGGTATAGGAGGAGTCGGGAAAACATCTTGAAAAGCTCCCTTTACACAACCGGCCAATCCAACTGGTGAGTTTCTACGGTGATGAGCAGAGGCAACCAATCAATTCGCTCATGCTGAGCCTTGGCAACAACCTCACTGTCAAAGCGAGAGAGTAGTGTGTGTGTGTGGATGGGGGTGTTGTCTTTACATCTGTGTGTGTGAAAAGTGTGTCTTTGTGCAGTCTTGCTCCAGAGTGAGTGTGCAGCTCGTAACGTTTCCTATAAAATCTGTCTTGTCTCCTCTGTATTCAGTTCTCATGTGCGAGCTGCTGTGTCACAGACGCACTGCCACGTCTCTTCTGATCTACTGTGTACATTGAAGACTAAGGCTGAGCCATTTTCATCCCTTGAGTGTCAGATTAATTGATGACCTCATGAATTCATTATGACGATCTCATATAAACATACGAGACCTGACCTGCACACACACACACACACACACACACACACACACACACGCAGGTGTGTGCCTGCATAAATAGGATCGAGCGGAAAATTCGCCCAAGTTGGGTCAGGCAGAAATTGATTGTAGAACAGCTGATGTACAGATAAAGTCCCCTCTGGTAAAAGTGAAACCAATATAAATCCAGCATAAGGCTGATGGGAACTTTTGGTTTTCTGAGACCCAGATCAATGTAAGACACTTGTTGATCGGAGGACAGACATTTCTGTATCTGTGGGATTATTTAACTCTTTTGGTTGGCCTAACCGTGAAAACCTGCTTTGTTGAGTCGATATGTTGAAAGATACAGCATAAGCACAGTGGCCATGTTTAAAGTAGATAGATAGCTGCAAGACTAGTACTGCAGGCCATAACACAGTGGTTATTCAAAAAATCAACATAGATACTCCAGTCCATTTCAAACTTGATCAAACGGCTGCTGAGGGATGAAACAAACAGCTCTGGCTGCAGCTGAGGCAGAACGCGTGATTTATATCATCTCCACTACTTCACAAGTCATATGTTTGACCCGGTATACACCTGGAATTAGCCTCCATCCTGAGATGCAGATCATATATACATTTTAATTATAATCTAGGCATAAATGCGCCTTAGATAATACAAACAGAATCTAAAAAAGTAGAGAGCTGACAAGACATTAGGGGTGAGAAAGAGACGAGACATGACATGTTAATGGCTGGTGAAATTGCAATTACACATTCAGAATGTTGGACCTGTAAACGTTCAGGACGCCCCAAAATCTCAAGATCTGTCATAAATAAATTATCCTAAATTTCCCAAACCAACTCTTGACGTGCTCAGAGACCTTTTGGTCATCCCCTTTAGTATTCTTTTTAAAGAAATCGTTTTTTGGGAAATGATTCGCTGTTATGCCTATAAAATCTGCCTACCAGCATCTATAAAGCTAAGCTAACTGTCTTCTGGCTGTAATTTTATATTTAGTGTACAGACATGAGAGCTGTATCAATCTTCTTCGTAAGAATATATACATACCAAATGCCACACTCATCCCTTAATTCTCTATTGTGCTGTACTCTCTTACTAATCCAGAAGTTGGTCATGGGTAAAATGACAAAAATGTACTCCAGTTCCTGATTTATTTTAGAGCTCCATGGGCTGTATTTTGGCTCTAAGCAGCGGATAGTGGGAGCTGACAGGGAGGGAATGCCTGCTATCTCTTCCCTCCTGTCAACCAAGTACTGCCTGCGATTCAGGCTGTGAGTCAACGCTTTAAAAGAGGAGATAAGGCCTCGGCCTCCCACATGTGCCGACTTAGCTTCAGATGTACTCAAGTGTGTATTGACTCTATTTGTTTTGGAATTTTTGGGGGGAAAAAACAAATTTGGAGGTTGGAGTCTAGACTTGTATCCGTCCAAAAGGCCTTTTTGTCTGTGTTTGTTTCATCTCTATATGTGTGCGACTGATGCTGCTGGACACAGAGACAGGTGTCGCCCCCTTAACTATGGCCTCTTGCCTCCTCTCTGTGGCATCATCCGGCAAACAGTTGTCAGCCCTGATAGGGGTCTGCGCTTGTCACTGGCCTACATCACAGAGAGAAAAAGAGAGAGAGAGAAAGAGAGTATTTGTCTGCACACGTGCACTTGTGCAATGTGTATTTGTGTGAGTGTGCTTATGTGATTGTACAGTAGCTATGAGTCACACAGTGTGGGGGCTAGAATGCATCTGTGCCCAGCACGACAAATGTGTACCGCTTGACTCTATTTCAAGTCTACAACCACATTCCATATGGTGTCATCTTTGCACACGATAATATAGGGCCTGCGCTGTTTTGCTGAGAGTTGAATAAGATGTGTGGAATCCAGCCTGATTTTTTTATTGATACCGCAGAGGGTCATCCATTACATTCAGTTCAAAACAGATCTGTTTCACACACAAAGGACGAACCGAAAATGACTTATTTTTTTATTTGATAGTAAATCAGTCCTACATTATAAGTAGCAAATGATTAAGTGGCCAAAACATCAATTGAGAATGTGCATTTCTATATAATTCAACACAATCTTTTATGTTTTAACCTTAAAATCCATCCTCCGTATCATCAGTTATGCTTAGTTGAAAGTGCAGAGGTGATTACTGTCAATTCAAGTGTTGATACAGCAGACAGCTTAATGGTGAACAACTGCCACCACCTGGTGAAGTTTAAAATTGCACTCACGTTGACATCATTATTACTCTGACATCGTGTACATTTCAGTGATGTCAACAGCAATGCGAGCAAGATTAACACAGTGCATAATTGCACCAGGGCTTTACCACTGAGATGATTCATAGCCTGTGCTTTTATTTCTCTCGTGCTCTAGAAAAAGCTGAAACATAAATAAACTTCTAATGACTTCAGCTAAAAACTATTTCCTCAACCTCTTTTTAACAAAGTAAAAACATTATGCACTAAACATCATGTAAAAAATTATGTTTTTAAACAGTATACAATAATGGAAGTATGCCTTTTCTGTTTAAGCATTGTGTCAATAATTTATAAAGCCATTATTTCTCCAGTTTCTGCTGAGTGCGGGTTCTGCTTTCAAGTAGATTGGAAATTGCACATAAGAGAGACCTATAGGAGGGAGAGTAGTAATTATATCTATTTTGTATGCAGTGAATCACTCAGAACAGAGTAAACACAATTTCTAATCCTCTCGGAGACATTTGTCAACTAGTGAACAAATATTGAAGCTAAAGTGACTATGTGCATTAAAGTACCCTCATGTCACAACGCTATCCTTTGTATAGAAGAAGTGGTAAACACAGATGGTAGCATAAGTACATACAGAATGTGCTTGGATAAATGTATTTGCTGTTAATTGACACACATTGACAGTAAAAATAATTTAATTCAACCCTTGTGTGTTATTTCATGTTTGGACTCGTTGTTTAGCCAGGTTAAACTGGACAGGTTTGGTACCATCTAGATCACAAAAGCATTGTATGCCAAAAGTTTATATATCGACGACATTTCATTTACGTTCCACCAAAACGTTTCCAAAAAGTTCCTTCCCAAGGCTATTTTGCAGGGGCACCGTTGCTGCGTGCCGCGCTTAGCCGATTGTGATTGGTTTAAAGAAAGGCCTATAAACCAGAGCATGTTTTTCTCCTAATGTTGCGTGGAAGGACCAGACCCTCTTCTCCAGCGCTGTGGAGGAAGGTCTGGCAATGCAAGATTATGTACAACCCCACCTAACAACAGGTATGAGGGTATGTTACTTAACTTTTGTTGAGTTATTAAGAAGAAAAAAAAAACACCAGGTTGCTGGAAATAAAAACATTTCAACTAAAGTTCCATAACTAGAAACTGTCCCCAAAATTTGATGTGTGGAAAAGTAGCCTCCTTATGGGCACCAGAGGTGTGGGCAACAGCTTATGACCCCTTTTCCTGCTTTTTCACGTAAAAGTGTCAAGATAAGGGTCCTCACCAGATCGAGTGAAAAGAGGTCTGGCCCCAGGCCATGAGTGTATATAGAACATAAGTTGCTATGCATTAAACATGAATTGCAGCCTAGACAGCATAGACATTGGTCTTGAGAAACAGAAACTATGACCAGTGATTTATGGCTCAGTATGCTGCACCTGGAAAAATAACTAATAGGCTCGTTCGAGATGAACTGCGCCTCGCCTGTAAAGTAGACGAGAGCAGGCGGCAGCAGCCGGGGGCGGTGACAAAAGTCCGCTCTCAAGTCGGACCGTTTTCCAGCTGATTCCAGCAGCCTTCAGGCTGAACAGGAAGTGACAGAAACACTGTGGTCCGATTCCAATTTAATAAAATATTATCAGACCCATATATCAGCTCCTACACAGTCTCCAGTTGTTTTTATTATGACAGAGTAGCTGTCAAAATTCTCCACATGCGATCTGTTGCTGATTTTAATTAACAACACACTGTAGATGATCTGTAATCTGAACAGATTTAGTCTCTCTGACTTTTAAACACAACTATCAGCCACACAAAATGTGTTTTGTACAGAATAAGCTTTTAAATCAGACAAATCACAGTTAAAATCCCTCCGATTGAAAATCAATAAAAAGTTTATATAAAACGTCATCATGTTGAGTCGATTCTGAACCAATCAGCTGTTCGATCAGCTGAGAGGCCGGCGTTTCCCAGCATGCACTGGGTCCGCCTGCGTCCGCCTGGCTCTTGCAGTTGGAGAAAAGCAACTGCACTGCCTGCGTCTCAGAACTGCGGCCGCCTTGGTCTCGTGAGATTATCGTTGCCCACGTGTGCATGACGTCAGAGCAAGTCGGGATCAAGTCGGACACGAATCTAACCGGCATGCATTGGGCGGCGATCGCCGGTGATCGATTCTGCGCAGATCTGGCTCATCTCAACGAGCCTATTATTTTTCTCATGGAAATGAGAATTTTCTCCACATCTCACTTCATACGTAGACACATTAACATTTCTCACTTTCTATTTACACTCCTTTCACTTAACTTTGGTGCAGATATGTAAATAAGTATTACACAAACAATTAGTTTATTCTCATGGTGACTTTGTGATGTGTGCAATATCTTAAATAATAGAAAGCCATTCATCCTCTGCCTCTATGGTGATGTTACAGCTCAATATACAACACACAGGTGCTTTAGATGGTCAATACAAATACATACTGTGTGTGTGTGCGCGCGCATGCGTGCGTGTGTGTATGTGTGTGTGCTACCTCTCCCTCTTTACATGTACCTAATTATCCCACAGCTGATCTGATACAGGATGTTCTCCCCAGAGATCAACAGAGGAGCAAGAGATGCTTTAAGAGTTACATCATCTCATGTGCAGTAAAAGTCAGTCCCACAAAATTAGTCACACAATCAAAAGTGAAGCAAAAATCATTCAGAGGATTTGTCAGTGTATTGCGGTCCCTGTGTGGCACATCAATGCTCCACAAGGTGACAAAGAGCGGGATACATAATTCTCTTGATATATGTAGGCAGCATAATTGAAGTCGTCGGAAGCAGCAGCCATTTTATCAGTCACAACAACAAGCCTCTTGGCGTGTTAGGGATGGAGAACACGCAACACTCATTTGGTGACAAAGTGCTGCTAATCTCTCTATACACTTGTCATCGTGATAGCTACTGTATATGTCTTGCTCCAGGGAGCAACTGGGGCCAGGAAAGGGAGATGTTGGAGAGAGGAGGAGGAAAAGGAGGCAGGGTGCGAGGGGGAAGTAAATGAGGGTGGCACATGAGACCCACAAGAAACAGGCTGATCTATGGTTGGTGACACAGCAACAGCTGCTGAGACGCCAGCAGCACACAAATGGAATAAATACATTAACCTGGTTTGCTATTGAAAAGAATCCATCTGGTGTGTGTGTGTGTGTGTGTGTGTGTGTGTGTGTGTGTGTGTGTGTGTGTGTGTGTGTGTGTGTGTGTGTGTGTGTGTGTGTGTGTGTGTGTGTGTGTGTGTGTGTGTGTGTGTGTGTGCGAGACGATGGATTGAAAACTTAACTCAACATGGGATCGCCTAACCAGCCATGGCAACGACCAGCTCTACATAATGCAGCTAATCAAACACAATGCCACATTACAACAATCAACTTGAATGATAGACAAGGCCTCCCAGTTAGAAATCTATCGCCTTGAAAGGTAAATTGGCTGAAACCAAATGCTCATTTCAATCACAATCTCATATCAAACCGTCAATGGCAGCAATCAGTTGTGGTGCTTCTCTTTAAATACTGCCTCTGAGCTCATTGCTTTGCTTCTCCACCCACCACAGTGACATTTTGTTGCACGTCTCCTCAAGCATACAGCCCTTTCCACAGCTTTTTCTCATCTTGCACACAACAAAACCTCACAGAAGGAATTGCTTAACCAGTAAGTCAATGGTGCAGTGAGAGTATTCATATTTGTAAACTGCATTGAGTGCATAACGACACACAAATGAACTAGCTATTGATTAAACTGAAGATACCTTATCACATCTCTTGCTCCTTATTTATTCCTCGTAATTACGTAGTGATGGGGGTTTTTTGCAAACAGACTGAGATGAAATATGAATAATAACAGACCATTAGCATTCTCCACATTACTTTCTACCTGATTGTACCAAAGTTAGAGAGGATCTAATCAAATGATGTTTATCTACAGAAAAATTTGTTTCCAATCCAGAAATCAGCACTGAAACTGTTATGGATTGTATTGGCAAGTATTGCATTCTTAACACTGATGAATCAGATTTCAAGCTGCTGCAATCAATATTTTTTTAAAGTAACAATGGATTAAATGATTGTGTATGTGAGAGGGGCTGATAGTAGTGATGAACACAGAGAATTATAAGTTGAGGCTTTTATCTATCATCTAGTTGCATTGTAGGTTATGTAGGCGCCAGGTTTAACAAGGAAGCAGCCTAGATCACCAAGATAACCACCACCAAAAACAGACCATGCTAATTTAGAAATGTAAGTCATGGCATGATGTAAATTCACCACCAGGTCAGTATCTATCCTAAAGAGGATTCAAGCAAAGCATACTTTTAAAAGTGACTCTTATAAAGCCCAAATCCTAAAACAGTTACAGTTCTGCCATGCTTAACATTCATCCTCCCAAATCATTTAAATAAACATTACAGAGGCAAAGGATTCTTCACGTAATCAGTTACTGCCTGGGCAATTTTGTTCAGTTAAGGGTTTTCCTCTTAATCAGAATAAACCAGCTGGGACCAAAATGTTGAAGACATTTGTCTAACAAGCGCAATTACCCCTCTGCTGTTTGGGCTATTCAAAATGGAATAAGTAACTGTCTCCCGAGCTATAAAGGCTTTACTGGTCCAAGAACAACCAGAGGTTGTGTCAACCCCTCGGTTTGTCACAGAAAGACCACCTCAATCCACAAGTGTTAAGTCAACTGATGGCAAGGAGTTGCAGATAAGCTACCCACAACTTCCCATTTTATGGCAGGAGACAATGGTCTGCCCTGAGAGAAATGGGGAATGACTGGGCAGAACTTTACAGCATGCCATTAGGCTCAGGCGGACAGTCAGTCACTCCCAGACACTTATTTTTTTCCCTTTAAATTATGATGTGTGATTCAGATTGCTGTCAGAATGTGCGACAAGAGTTAAAAAATGTTTAACAGAAAATTAAAATTTTCAAAGTGATACAATAACGAGACACGTTATACATTTACATAACAATGTGTATTTAAAAGCAATTAAATGCTCAGGAAGGAAGTTTTAAACCTTTAAACATAAGTAGTATTATTTAATTAAAGCGTTATTTATAGTTCTGCAGAGGCTCCACGCAGAGCTTTCACCGCAGCCTACGTAAGTGGCCTTAAGTTTATACTTGTGCGTTGGTGTTTGCGTCGATCTCTTAAGAAAATAGCCGGGCCGGCATGTGTGCGCGCGTGGGGAGTGTGTGGTAGAGCGAGTGACAGAGGGACGGCGATGAGCTTCGAAGCGGCGGGTCAACAAAGTGTCTCCCCTGTGCTTTCTGACCACGGTCGGAAATCTGTAGCAGGAAAAGTTAACCCTCTCCTTGATTTCATGTTGTTTATGGAGAAGGAGAACCAGGAAATGAATGAGTGGGGGAAAATGCAACGCTACCAAGCCACGGTCGAGCGACGTGCGTAGCTGCGACGTGTAGTTAGATTTTTCGAGAGGTGCACGTCAGGCTACTGCGTCGGGTCCATGCATCCACGCGATCGAACATACGGGCGTAGATTTAACGCAGAAGCATAAATCACGCTTAATGCCAGTCTTTGTGCAGATGAATCATCAGATATATTGACTTAAATACGAAGGACAAGGGGTTTTCAAAAAGCTGATGACACATGAAACTCCTCTGAACTCAAAGGTCCAATGTGTAGGAATTTCTCCCATCTAGCGACGAGCGTTGAGATCATATATCGCAATCAACTCTCTCGCACAACGCAGTTCAAAGTACGTATTACAGCTACGGTAGCCTTCACGCTTCAAAAAGCTCTTTTCAATATCCTTTTTCTTTTTCTGGGCGAAGAAGAAAACTCCTGAAATTTGGATTTTGAATACGTGTGGTCCTCCAAGTTTCCTTCTTCAAACTTGCCAAGGCCGGGAATCCACGATACCCAGTATGCAGCATTAGCAGCACCCGTGAGTTCATTTGACAGCGAAAGGCGGAGCAGTATGTCCAGAATGTCCCTTACCGGCTAACGTATTTCAAGATGGCGCAGGAATGCAAATGTAAAATTTCAAGCCAAAAGGAATACCTGGAATTGATGGTGGTGGTAAATATTCATGAAAAAGGACAAGTTTGTGAACGGGCAACACAGATTTTGATAATGAACAACTAAACGCGTTACACACTGGACCTTTAAACACGACCATCCTCCGGGAGAAAGCCAAAAGACAGGCCATGAAAGATGTATCAACTCCATGTTGTCGCTTCCTCCTGAAGGTAATATCGTTTCTCAGAGGTATGAGGCTGCTGAATGGGTGCATTGATTTAAGGGTTCTCGTGCGTGTGCGCTCCAAACTCCTAGGAAACCAGCCAACATTATTGATGGGACTATTTGTAGCATTGTGACATTAACCTTTATCATGAGTTACTCGCTGCTGTTATGGACCATTTTTACTGCGTTATAAAAGAAGTAGCCTTCAAGTGGGAGCCTGGGGAGTAAATATACTGTGTGCAACGTACTGTATGTTGGAGCTCCATTATTTCCTGTGAGTCGCTATTGACAAACTTGTATCAATAACCCAAGAAGTTCCATCACAGAGCCTCATATCTAGGAAGGTGCAGGCAGGGTGTACTGCTCAGTCAGTTTCACTGACACCGTCATCTTGGCCACAAGATCCTTCACTTTGATATGTCAAAGTAGCAATAAATAAGATTTGTACTGCCCCTTAGTTTAAAAAGATGTTCATATCTCTGCCAGGATTTCAAAGAGAAGCAGCGATTTCGTTTTTTTTTAAAACTCACTTGCTATCTCCTCTTCCAGTGACGTTTCAAGTCACTTCCCCGAAACCTGCCGATTTTATTTTCAACAATGGGAAATGATGCTTTGAGCATCTTAAACTAATCTTGGTCAGTCAGCATCATTGTGCCAGTTTATCTTGTATAATAAACATGAGCAAAGATTAGGGAGCCATTTCTTACAGCTTTTGTGTTTATTTCACCATCCTTGCCCTTTAGATTACATACCCAATACTAAAAAGACAGCAGAATATTCAAAGTTCTACATAAATAACCTGCTAAGAAAACAAGGTAGTACAACTTAAATACAAATTCAACAAAGTGTTACATCAGTCACAACATGTCTTGACATTGCTATTAACTAACTAGACCTACAAGACAAATGCTGGCAAAATTATATAATTTATGTCCACAAAAAAGAAAAAGCCACCTAATGAATATTAACATGAGGAGCAGACAAATATACACTATATGTACAACACCACCATCTAAGTGGATACATTAAAGTTATACTCCAAACCTATGGTTTGATTATCAAACACTTACCTCCTGTAGACTTGAATGGAGGTTATAAAAAGAATGTTTTGTCCACTATAGAGCATCTGTGATAAAGCCACCTTTCAAGTCTACAGAGGGTCAGGGTTTGATATTCAAAAGATATATTTTGAGAGAGGATCACAAGGACACAAAGTTGTGACAATTCATCTAAAAAGCAGGGAAGCCTGATGAATAGGGTATTAGAGTGAAAAACAAAAGATTAAAAAAAAAAAAAAAAAAAAAAAAAAGTTAAAATTCTCCCACATCCACTCTCTTGTCCCTGAACTTGCTTCTGGCCTTGGTCCGAGCCTTGAATGCAGCAGAGTTGTGGAGATGCTGGAAAAATTGAGTGGGGGAAGTTAATGCAAACATAGAAAATAAATAACTACTTTTTTTTAAAGTTACAATTATATGCAGTATTTCATGTGGCTAACACACCAAATATCAAGCTTCCAAAAAGTAAGATGCTAGAGTTTTAAGTGCCTTTTGACACAAGAATTATTACAAAAAAAAAAAAAAAAAAACTATAGGTGTGTGTACATACCCTTTCAAAGCGAGAGATTTTCATGGCCTTCATTGTTGCTGAATCAACCAGCATAGGTGGTCCCAGTTCAAAAACATCTCGGATGAATTCATTTGCCTTGATTAGGAGAAGTAAAAAAAAAAAACGGCACTCATTAAAAAGGAAACAATTCTACGAAATGATTACAAACATAATACAAAATGTAAACGACAGTAGCTAGATCATTTTAGATACCGTTTAGTGTTAGGGGGTTCTGAAATATGTTCCATTGTCTCACTTGTGAAATGTTGCACTTATACACAAGCACTTGCTGCCAGCCAGAGTGCTGACTACTTTCTGACTAGCTACTTGTAATGGCTTTTACATTACGAAACATTATCCTAAATCAAGTTGCAAGTGTTGTCTTCCTGCATCAGGCAGGCCTACAGATCTTCACGGTCTTTAAGTGCCATTTCAGTGCAGGAGAAAAGAGCTCCTGTTACACATCAGACCTAGTCTCGCATTGCCAGACCTTCCACACAGCATTCCGGGATAAGAGAAAAAACATGCTCTGGTTTATTGGCATTTCTTTAAACCAATCACAATAGTCATGGGCGGCGCTAAGCTCCGCACGGAGCCTCTGCAAAATGGCCTCAGGAAGGAACTTGTTTTGGTGGAACATGTGTACGTTCAAAGGTTGTTTTAGTCTTGCAACAGAAAACTCAGATTGGACAGATAGTCTAGCTAGCTGTCTGGATTTTCCCTGCAGAGATCTGAGGAGCAGTTAACCATAGTCCTCAGAAATCCACTGGAGTTTAAAATTCCAGCGCAAAGAAAGCGGAAGGTAACGGACATAGGGCCGTAAAAAGGTGAATCTGGCGGAATTTCCGGCGGCACCGGAGCAATCCCGGCAGTGGAACGTTGTGGATATAGACTACACATCACCCAAACCAACCTCATGATTCTGCAGTGCAATTATATTTAAAAAATGTTGAATCGCATGCATTTCAAGTTTGAGTGGTCATTGAATCACACATTTACGCCATGGTCCACCGACATTTTTAACAAACATACCTGTAGGTAGGGCTGCTCGATTATGGGAAAAAAACAATCACGATTATTTTGGTCAATATTGAAATCACGATAATTTGACACGATTACTTGTTAACTTCTGGAAAGATGTTGCAATTATTGAACTTAAAAAACAGTGGAAAAAAAGTTAAATAAATCAACCGCAAAAAAACGCATCTGTGAAATTTGCCGTAATACTTTTCCTATTTAAACTTTATTTTTTCCTCCCCCCATTCAGAACACGAGAAAATAAGAGTTTACTTGCAAAACACAATGAGCTAAATAATGTTTTTTCTCGATTCGGTTTTGTGATCGTTGGGAGCCAAAAACCATAGTCACGATTAAATTTCGATTAATTGCACAGCCCTACCTGTAGGTGGTAGTTCATCCCAGAGCCTACAAACTCTCTGAAGGCATCATAGGTCCTCTTTCTGACCCAGCTGTCAATGGTCATACGCTCTGTCCCAAAGCGAATGGTCTCTGACTGGAAGTCAGCCTCCTGGAAGAATATAGAGGAAGACAGGAGGTGAGAAAAACTCACCATTGCCAGAAACAGATTCTTAAATTGGAAGCCACACTCCACCTATAGCCTGTCACTTTGACGCAGGATAAGGAGGAGGAGGAGGCATCTAAAAAGTAAATTAAAACCTAGCAAATCAAGGTCCTGTCAACTGTCAGTGAACACCCACCTCAACAGCCTTGAGTACGTCTCTGAACACAGACCGCTGCTTCCTCTTGTCAGTCTTGGCTCTGTGCTTGTTACAGTCTGTGGCCAACGCGTTCAGTTTGTCACACAGTTCATCCCAGTCATCAAACTCAAACTCCTGAAGGGACAAACAAAGAAATGCTGCATTCATGACCAATGAAAAAGTAAAAAGACAGACAGAGTCAATTTTGAGCAAAATAAACATGATACAGTCCCTTTTGCATCCAACATCAGTAATTTAGTTGCAATTTTAGTCCCAATACACTGCACTACAGGAATGGCAATGAACTTACAGAGTCCATGTCTCTGGCCAACTCAAAGAGCAGGGCAATGGTCTCCCCTGCAGCAATTCTCATGTTGACATCCTCACTTTCCAGCAATCTTGGTAGTTTAGGCAGGTGTCTGCACAACAAAACACGTGCATTGAAAAATATATTAAAATTTCTTACAAGTTTTTTGTACTTATCTGGGTGGCAGTAAAATAAAATGATGTGTGGTTAAAGAAAACTTAACTTAGGTAAAAGGTGGACCAGAGTTGCTTACTTGCACATGATGTCTTTGAGCTGGCTGGCAGTGCAGATGGTGAGCAGCAGTGCCCATGACAGCAGGGCGTTGGTATGGAGCTGGCTTGTCTGGGGATTGATCAAAGGACAGGTACCATCCTTCCTCGTATAGGACCGGGTGAACAGATTCTCAAAGCACTCCATGGTAGAATGCACGTCCTAGAACAGGAAACAGCAGGGATCATATGAGGACTGTGGTTTGCAATGCAAGAATTAAAATGCTTTAAGTGTTCAAAAACACTTCAGGAAATTATAAAGTACATTACAAATAACGTGAATGACTTAATTACTTGAGGCATGTACAAGATCAGCTGCCAGTGCTGTTGACATCATGAATGTTAAGACTGAATGAGGCAATGTCACAGCCGATAATAGAGTACAAATTAACAACTGACAAAAGTTGTAGAGGAAACATAATGGCAGCTTGCCCTCAAGCCCAGAGTTGTCAAGCAACCAAAAAGACACCAAAGGTGATAAAGAACTTACCAAAATGTCATCTTCTGCCACTAAAGTACACAGGCCCAGACTTGTCGCAACCTATTAGAGAAGCAGAGATTTGTTCAGTCGACTTCACCCCAGTTTATACACTGTCATTTCCGAAAGAAAAAAAATAAACAACATTAGTAGCAGCTACAGTGTGGCTGCGGTTCCTCAACCTGTCAACAGTGCATTCCTCCAATGTCATAAAAATATATTGCTCTGCCACCGACAATATTAGGCACTCACAGCCTGTCTGGCTTGTATGTTGGCTGATCCATCTGCCAGGATGTTTTTGAAGATGGGTTTCAGCGTCTTGAACACCTCCTCGCTCTCGATGCCAGAGCCCAGCTGGATACACAGCAGGCAGGCTAAAGAAGCTGCTGCCCGCTGCTCCTCTCCTTTGCCTGACAGTGAGAGGGGTGGGCATTAACGGGTTCCTCAAATTCAGGGGACATTTGTCATGAGTGGATTTATAATATATAATAACAAATCTTATTAAATTAACTAACATGTACAACTATTAAAAAAAAAATTTCACCACACACACACACACACACACACACACACACACACACACACACACACACACACACACACACACACACACACACACACACACACCCACACACACACACACACACACACACACACAACACACACACACACACACACACACACACACACACACACACACACACACACACACACACACACACACAAACACCACACATCAAAAAAGACCCATCTGCTGCACCATTAGAAAACAGGACCAGACTGTTGAAAACACATTTGTTTTTATTCTCTTTTCTGGTACCTTTCTTTAGGCAGCGTTCAATGCTGTCTGTGATAGTCATCCTTCTCTCGGAGATGAACTCACACAGGATCCGTGTGGCCATTGCCGTCTTAAGCCCATCCAGTGCCCCTTGTCTGGTCTTAGCACTGAGAAAACAGGTACACAAACATACATTTTTGCCATTATACAAATCATTATCTCTCTCCTTTAATACTGACCTGGCTGAAGAGCGATGCACGACAGTGAAATTCTTCACCAAAAAAAAGTTAGCCAATGCAAGGAGCATGTGCTAAACACCCACTGCTTTGGCAAATAGCTTGGCTTAGGGCCCTATGAGTTAAATGATTGAACAGCACTAAGGAATTAGATACTTTTCAAAATTAAAAGTTCCTATACATATTGTTTTGGGAGCCAATATGTTCAAGCATCTCATGTTAAAGTGAAACTCTGCACAAACATGTTACCGTCTGCATGCGAAGATTAGATAACGTGTATGTACACTGCTGAAAAGCAGGGAGTACTTTGAATTACCTCTTATCAACCGTGCTGTCTATGAACCCCTTCAGCTTGTACTGGAAATCCTCCTGGGCTGTGTCCTCACTGGCCTCTCCACCTGGCAACACCACAAGATGTAGAAACTTGCCTGATATGCTTCACAGTATCGATACGAGTTACTGGACACAAAACATAGGAAGAACTGCAGAATTTTCATGGTAGGGTTCTGTAACTTTTAGGGAGGTCCTTGATTTCAAATAAAACAAAAAACTGTCAGTTTCACTAATACGTTTGCCCAATAAGAAACTTCATGGCAAAATTTAAGACCAAGAGATAAGCTAGGCATCCAATACAATGCCTTTTGATAAGTGCACACAAACTGCAAACACTGGCCCATGCCAAACACCCAATGACAGCAAAGCCAGCATACATACTCAAGTTGAAACTAAGACTGAAGCACATATAAAAACACATAATTGCATACCCAGATGTACACACAAACTTACCTTCATCTGCAACACTGGCAGTGTCACTGAAGCTGCTGCAATGACTGAGGGTCTCAATGGAGGCATCCTCATCACTGAAAGGCTGCACATTTCCATGCTGCCCCCCTGAAAAATTTGTTTTTTTAAAAAAGACAGATATAAGCACAGAAATTGTAGGTCTGGATTAGCCAGTTATGTAAGCCCAGCTGCACACAGGTACTGTAGCAAATACTGCAGTTATCTAATCTGTCCTTTAAAAAGCCTTATCCTGCTGTACTTTCTATCTTATAGGACAATGCAACATGTTGGCAGGGTCAAGGGAAACCCATACTTCTGTTGACTGTTTAAACACAACATTATGTTCAGGTTTGAGGGACATGTGTCAGTCAACACAACTGAACTTCTGTAACATGACAGAAGCTCTGACAATCTGCCACAGTGATCGATTTCAGCTGCACAACTACTGTTCAAAATAGACTCATTCAGTTTTGGTACAGCCCAAAAACACGAGCAAGCAACTGTGTCATGGAGGAAGCAAGTTTTTAATCCAGTGATTATCAGTCCAAAAGGGTAACATTCCAAATACTGTTAATTGGAGAGAGAAAAAAACTGCAGACAACAGGCACCTTAAAACACACAATACTTAAATGGTTGCCAGGGTCTACTCTATGGAGAATATGTAGGTCCTCCTGATAACAAGACAAGTGTGGGAGAGTTGTGAAAATTCACAGCTTAAAAAAGAAAAAATTAAAATAAAATAGGGGATGTGAAAATCATATGTAGGAAAATTGCTTCCTCAATGTTTGTGAACCGCAACCAGACTCAACAGGCGTATTTGGTCTGAATTTACCTCTGGAAGACATGCTAGTAAAGCTCATCACTGGGAACACGTCTTAGTAGTCATAATCAAGAAGGAACATATCAAGCCATGATACACGCTATAGGCAGCACTGTCTGCTGATTTTGAAAGGCCACTTTATCCACCTAACAAGAGGATATTTCTGTGTTGACGTGGACTCTGCTCTGCCCCCACGACAGCTGATTTCTGAGAACCGGGCGCCGCCTCTATTCCACCCCGCTCTCTGGAGTCCAACATGTCTACCTTCTGTCGCTAGACAATAATAACCTATTGCTAACCAATTTCCAAAACGATTATCTGCCATATGCTACATGTTTGTATAAAGTCAGCCAACGTTAGTCGGAATTAATACCAGTAACGTTAGCCACAAACTAGGCTAAAGATTGAGGTCAATCTTAACACAAGACGATCTCACTTTACAGAGTTCAAGCCGGCTAGCAATAACGTCATGTCTTTGGTTTGCAGACCTAGCTACAACAATGTATTCTTCTACAGAGTCAAGTTGTCACAGAAGTCACGTTAGGTTTATTTAAATTAACTTTACCTAGCAACCAAAGCTGCATCTTGGTAGTGGGGAGTTGACAGTAACGTTAGTTAGTTAGCTAGCTAGCTGAGGTTAGCTTGTAAGGTTAAAGTTAATTGAGGGCTCTTGTGATGTATAAATTAGTTTGTGACCATTAAACGAGTGTGTCAATAAATATGAAGCAAACGCATATTGTCGTATGGTGGAACGTTTTTGTAGAAGTAGCTAGCTAATGCTTTGTGTGACCACGGCTAGTTAGCTTTGTGTTGTGACGTAGGCCAGAACTCTAACGTTTGTAGTCCTTACTATAAACACGTCCAACTCCACTCAATGGACTGACAACACAAAAAGAACTACAACTACCGCCAGCAGAGAGAAGCCAAATAAGCAAGGCCAGAGCAATGCGGCTGGGTCGCTTACTTACCCCTGCCATTCTTTTTCTTGGTCCTCGGCATTTTCGTGCAGATAAATATATAATTTGATCCAAAATCAGCCAATACACGACCAGCTTTTATTATATTGTCTCGTAAAATGAAAATATTCCCGTGGCACAGCGGATAAAAAGGAATTGAAGGCGATCTTGGGGATACACTGTTGACCGAGACGATACATTTTCCCTCATAAAACAGGGCTGCGTAAAAAGAAGGCTGCTCCAAGTATTTATACCAGCTGACATGTCAGGACAATGTTTCCCGGCAGCGCTGACCAATCCGAGAATAGGAACAAGCGTCGCGTGTGTTTGCGCGTGATGCAGTGGACAAAAACGTGGCCACAAAAAAATAAAATAACAGCCAAAATGATGATTTTTGGTAAACAGTCTATGGCTTATGGTCATTACAATTTGAGACGTAGTATTAATCTAAGGAAAAATTCTACTTCTGATAAAGCAACACAAGAACAATTGACAAACACAGCCGCAAAAAACACAAATTGTAGCATTGTATTTAAAACAGACAGTGGTTGGGATGTAAATCTTAATACACTGATGATAGGAATGTTTGGTGAAATATAAACCGCAAATGCCTGTGTGATCAGAGGTGGAAACTTAGTAACAGAATACATTAACTCCAGTTCCGTATAGTGTTACTTTCTACTTCACTGCATTTCTGAGGGAAATTGGCTATTGCAGATAATACTCCACTACTATGTGAGAGATATGTAACTTTGCAGACTCAGATAAAATATGATTAATTGTTATAGATTGTACAAAACAAGGCAGTAGTTGTAAAGATAAGCTCCAAATGTATCAGCTACATTAAAATGCTGCTTACACATTAGATTAAAACATCATTAACATAAATAATTATGTAAATATTGTAGGCCTACAATGATATAGCATCTCTATAAAAGACATAGTACATCTTCTAACTATCTGTAATGCAATTTGCATCTTTATGGAGTAGGTGGCATTACTCTGCCATGATGCTGTGATTGTAATTATTTACCTCTGTCAGGTTGTTGACACTGATGACAAGGATCTGTGATGGAGTTGATGATGTCATTTTATGCATCTGTGATTCAATTGATGCTGTGATTAGAGGAATTTAATGCAACAGATAGTGCTCTGCTGCAGTTATGTTATTATATAATGCTTTCGAAACTGTGATTACAACCTACTGTGATGACAGTCATCTGAGAAACAATGCATAATGAGGATTAATAATAATAATGCATTGTATTGTTTTTATTATTAATCCACATTATGCATTGTTTTCTCCAAAACATTCATTTGCCATGCAGAATTAGTACACTAAAGTCATACTAAATTGGACAAAATAACTGAAACACATTACAAAACAACACCTAGGCCACTCAGCAAATATTATTTTGGTGAAATTCTTAGACAGTCGGAGGTGCACTTAAAGTCCATTTTTAGTCAATTTCCTAATAGTGTTGTTTCTAAAATATAGACATTTAAATATATTTTTTTAATTCTTTGCTGGGGTCAGTTTGTGGACACGGTTCTTATGTGCTTTTGCCAATTTTTCTGTTTTTGGCAGCAAAATCTGTACTTAAGCAGTTACACAAGTTTGATAAAATAGCAGTATACAGGTGTTGTACACAGTGTCCAATATAATGCAATCCAATGTGAAAACGCTTCAGTGCTCATGCTCAGGGCCCCGAATAAGATGGATTTGGGCTCTGTCCTTCCGGAGTAGAGCAATTGATAGGAACTGTCCATAAATGCTACCAAGTCAATGTCTGCTTGAAGTTTTTTTATTTTGGTGGGCTGTGAATAAAGGTCAATGCAACCATTAACATGTGTTCATTTGTACAATAGTGTGAAACTGAGTAATTCAAAGTAATATAAAATATGGTTTTTCACAAACCCAGCACTGCTTTAGTCTTGTTGCTTTATTTACAGAAGTACAAGGAGTATGGATATTTCCCAGATTAATGTTCCGAGAGAGAATCAGTTCCAGCTAGTAGACAACAGTTTCACACACCTTACTGCAGTTAGTGGCAATTGCAGTAAACATGAGATCTCAGGAATGAGCTCTAGGACTGAGTTATAGCGTTTACAGATAATGTTAATGTTCAATTGGATTCCCTTCATCTAAAGTTGAAATGTTATTTCTGCCAATCAAAATCATTCCTGGGCTCCAAAGTAGTTTCACCAACTTGCAGAGTCACTTGTGTCTTGTTCTGTAGGAAGCTTGATTTATTACACTTCAGTTTTGAAGAGAGATGCCTGCTCATATTATAATACAATCCTATTTGTATGACTGACTGGAGAAAATATACATAATTGTTCATTTTACATCTTTGCCAACCCTCTTTAGTGTGCCACTGAAAATAAGGCCATTTAGAGCCATTGATAATAATTACTGGTGCATTGTAATCCAGCCAAATGGGAAATGTTACATTTCCTCAACTGTGGGGTACAATGTGTATCAGTGACACATAAGCTTCCTAGGAAGTAAAAGGCAGGCACATGTCCAATATCTGTACTCCAGTCGTGTTGGAGTTTCCTGGATTTGAGTCTTTTTGGCATTGTTTGGGAAATGAGATACTGTATTGTAAGGTGGAGCCATTATTCTTTCCACCCCCTATAGGTATATACTTTAAATAGTGTTTATTTTCTGTGTGATGAAAACTCTTCTTTCACACACATAACTAAAGCGAACTTATACATCTAATTAAATCTTGTGTTTGTAGTTCCATCTCTCTACAGTGTAAAGGTCAAATACAGGACAGCATCTGACAACCACAGTTTCCACTAAATTGTCCTGCTGCCTTATATCCTAATGAACGTTTTGGCCTAACAAAAGAGATGAGATTTGATAAACGCTAATTATCTTTTCTGGCTTTTCTTATTTCCGTCACCCTGCATTTTTGCTTGACAGAACAGAAATAGTTAATTCTTTGTTACGCAAGTGGAAAATCTCACAGATGCAGTTTCTATGCTGCCGTTCCCACGGCCCAACTGTCAACAGTGTTCTTGCCAGCTCAGACCTGACAAACATCAGAATATAGGCTTGCAGAAATCAAAGCTGACCTTCACTTTTAATGCACCTCCCGTTGGGAGGTTTCCAGAGCTGCCTGAACAGTGTTCAGTGAACACACACGTGCACCTACACCCTGATGGTCAGTTGTTGCCTTTTTAAATCTAGGTAATTAAAAAAGCTGATTTTTTTTCTTTGTTTTTTTCTATCGTATATTCAGTTTAAATGTTCTTTGGAGAAGCAAGTGCTGTGATCCAAGATGAGGGTGGACTCAAAAACAAATTCAGCAATTTTTTTTCTGTCTTCACTTGACCAAATGCAAAAGTAGATTTTCCTTGGACATCCTGCCAAGACAGTAACATCAGATAAACATGAACGTTCAACAAGAACAACATACTACCATGTATAAAAATACACATACAATACAATACAATACAGTACTCATAGAAAGAGCAAATAGTATCTGCTTAATCACTTCAGCAGGCAGTGGCCAATGACAGCAGGATGGAGCAGTTGAAATCTAAATAAAGCACAGACAGCTCCTTAGTTAGTCCCCCACAAAATCCTTCATTATGGGGTAAAATACAGATAGGAAGATTTTGCGTTACATAAAACAGCCCAAAGTTTCATAAACTTGAGAACAAGTGCTCAGTAATTGCAAAGGTGAAAGGGTTTGCACAACAATCTCCTCTCCTGTGCATACTATATGAGAAGGTTGTTCTTTGTGCTTCACAAACACTTTTTACTTACAAGATGGCCTAACGCAAGACTGTACTGCACTCATTTCTAGAAGAGCTTAGGGCACAGTGCATGGACAGCACTGCTGCTCTGCTTGCAGCATCAAGCTTAAATAATTCATTGTGTGTGAAGCTGGGGTGTTTTAAGTGGACACAGTAACACATAGTGTGAGGTTAAATGGAGAGCATTCCACATAATATGGTATATTTTGTGCTAAATAATTAATATTATTATATTATAAGATAAATTACTTGATTTTTTAAAGGGGTCTAGTGTACAATTACTCATTGCTGAGTGTTAACAGTTGAGTTTGGGCAATTTAGAGAGCTGTGAGTTAGTTGCATTTGACCATAAAAAATCTATCAAGTGGTTTTAATGATTAACATTATTATCCTGCTATAACATTGCTAGACAGACACAGACAGACACACATTGAAAGTTGCCATTTGCTTGACGAGGACTCAACATCCAGACCTTAGACCTAACACATTACAACTGTTTTTGCCACTAGGGGGAGCCATTATGTTTGAAATTCAAAGGACACGCTGCTCTCGCTGCAATATAGCAAGTGGAATTCCAAGAGATGTTTTTTTATGCATAATTTATTGAGTCAGTAAACTGTGCTGTTCTGTGTCTTGCTTTAAACATTTAATGGGCTGGAGCGTGCAATGTATATATCAAATCTCCAAACCCATTAGGACAATTGTAAAAAAAATGGTATTTCAAAATGTAAACAGAGTAATGAAAAAAGCAGATGTTATTTTGAAGGTAGTGGGAACTGGTTTAGGCAAGCCAAAAGCAATGTGTAGTGGAAAGAGAGAGAAATCACCTGCCAGTAAACCAGTGTAGGAGTAAGGCAAAACAGAGCAGCCCAGTGTAACCTCACTCTGCATGCCAGGCACGTTGCATCAGTGGGCACAAGCCCTGACCAACCTAATGCCACAGGAATACAGATCATTACAAAAATAACAGATAGCAGGGAGGGAGTGAGAGAGAGAGAGAGAGAGAGAGAGAGAGAGAGAGAGAGCTGACAGCAGATAATAGGACATGTCTGAATATTAATATCATGTGCAATACTACAGTTTTTAAATAATTCATAAATGACATGGCCTGGAGCAATGTGTCGAGGCTGCATGGGTTAAGCCTGTTGGGGAGGGAGCAAGGTTAGAAAATGATCTCGGGTCTGTAGGTTGATAGAAACACTACGTCAAAAGCTAAGCAGAGGTGATCTTTCAAAAACCTCCAACACTTCGCTTTGAAATTTAGCAGTGTGCCTTCTCTTCCTTTGCTTGTCACTTATTGTAGACAGGCCTCCATAGACCTCGAGGTGAAGGGGCTCTCACTTGTTCCACTTCCTGAACTATCTGGCGAGAGAATTTCAAACAAGCAAGGTCTCGCCAAGAATCTGCATTCATTTAATTTGCAGTGTGTTTGTGCAAAGGATTTTTAGGTGTGCAGATATTAATTCACATATCAAGCCTGTATTCTTTGCATGCTATGTACAGGTTTAAAGGAATAGTTTGACATTCTGGAAAATAGCCTTATTTGTTTTCATGCTGACAGTTAGATGAGAAGATCGATACCACTTTTATATCTGAGAGGGGTATCGATTTTCTCATCTAAATCTCAGCAAGAAGACGAGTACCTGAATTTCATTTGAAAATTACATAATTATGTGTTTCTAAACTCTCCTATCATGCATATTAAAACATATAGCTATTTCTGAATCGGTTGCCTTGTTTACTATATTTTTCAGAATTTTGTTTCCCTCAGGGATCATGGCATTTTCTATCTTGCCATAACTGCCTTACTGATTTGTGTGAATACCACACTAAACAAACTTGATTTAATGTGACATGTATTAAAAAAAATATCACACTGTATTTTTTGGCTTCAACTCCTCTTGGGCACCACCTGCCATAATTCCAATTCATTTTACGAAATTTACAGTTCTGTTCAGGAAAAACAACTGCTGGATGATAGAGGCAGGGTGCTCAAATTTAGAGCATCCAACTCCTAATTACAATCTGTTAGTCACTGGCTGAATCCCATATTCTTTCCCTTCATTTTGTTGTTTTGAGAGGGGTTTAGCAGTTTATCAGACAGCTTAATGTGACAGCAAAGCTACGCTTCTGTCATTGTGATTACCTCTCCATCCCTGCACACATTTGTCTTACTGGCTCATATTTTTCAACTTCAATCGCAATCCATTATCCTCCAGAGAGAGGGAGGCAGAGAGGCCTTTGTTCTGAAGATGGGGTGTGCCGTGCCGTTAGGATCCCAAACATGGATTTAAATTGATCAAAGATGGTTAAAAAATAAAGAGAGAGTTGGAGGAAGGTCGGTCAAAAACACCTGTATGCCCCAACTCTGCTCTGCCTTTTCATCTCAACTTCAAACCTAATCACACTCACAGCAGAAGGTCTCTTTAAATAGCTATTTTCAATTTAGTTTGCTTATCAGTCATCCAATAAAACATCAGGATATATTTGAATTTTTAGAGCCAACCACCTTTGACTGGCACTGCTTGCGCCGGGTCCACTGCAATAATAAGTTGCTTCTGTTTACCATAAATGTTATTTTAAGGTGAGCTTTAACTTGTATCTTGCTCAAAATTTGCTGTGGAATCTGAATCAGAATCTGCAATGAGAGCATTTTGCACCACAGATACAGTCTTATCTGGGTCCTGGGGAAAGTCCATTAAGTCCATACTTGAGCAAACGCGCACACACACACACACACACACACACACAAATATACACAAAGCTGATAAGATGATGTCATTGTCATCTGGCCATCTGATTAAGTAGAATTAAAACACATTTAGTGGCTTGCTGTGGCTCTGATGGCTTTGTGTGGGGCGTAAATGGCACCCTCTGCTCTGTCCTCTGTACCTGCTGCCTTCTCTGGAGATATAGCCGCCATTTCCACCTACATTTGTGCTACAAAATACTGTAGTATGTTGTAAACACCAGCAAAACCAAACCAATTACCTAAAGGCCATAACTCCATCACGGGCATCACATATATTCACCTGTTAGTAAAGTAAAGTAAAGTAAAGTAAAGAATGTTCCTTAAACATTTTTTTTCTTTGTGTGATATCACTCATTTGGTCAGGTCCTAGGAACAAACAGAACAGCCACTAGGATGTGAGGTCCATTTTGCAGGTTTTCAACGACGAGACAGACCAAGAGCCCTGGGCATTGAATCAATAGAGGGATGAGCTACCAGACAGCTTGTTCAATTCCATTTTCCTCAGAAAAGCCCCTTTCCTATTATAGGAATTTCCTCTGTGTTCTCCCTTCCTCCACTGTGGTAGAGCTTGTGGAAAAGGTTGGAAGGAAAGCACTTAAAAAAGGTTGAGACATTCAGGTTCAGGTCTTCTTCCCCGGTTTTTAATATTGTACATATTATGTCAGTTTTGTCAGGTTGTCAGCCTCACAGTTCAGTACACAGAAAAAAGAAAATAGACAACGCCATAATATACTGTAGGTAATCATGGATGCTGCTGTGTCTGTGAGTCTGTGTGTCTGGCCAGGCAGCAGACAATGGAATCCCATCTAAAGAGGACATAATGCCCAGAGGCTATTAAAACAGGCAGACGATCTGTTGGGGAATCTCTAGTGCTTTGGTTCGCCACAGCGGATAACTACACCTCATTGTTATATGCTAGCCTTTTCTTTCCCCCTGTATCTCTCTGCATCTTGTGCATCATTTCTTTTTATTCTCATGTGCGGGCCATACACACAAACATCTCCCCTACCCAACTCTCCCCTTCTCTTTTTCTCTGCATGTGCATGTGGCACCTATCGAGCCATGTGGTATTATTTGTACCCTCAGAGCTGAAAAAATATCAAACCTCTCTGTGAAAAGTGCCACAGAAGTCCACTCTGCTTACAGTGCGTCATGTAAAATGTCATTTCTTACAACAAAACATTAATATTTCACAGTCTGCTTCAAGCTAGTATTTAACGTGACATAAGCTTGGCCTGTGTAAATCACTCAGACAGGGTTTGCTGTGTGATTTTGCATCCATTCAGGGCTGTGAGGGCTGCCTCTGTGTACCATACCACGCAGTGTAAATGCACCTGCACTCACCATACAGAGAATGTCTAGTGTGAATCCATTTCCGGGCCCATAATAATCCATTTTAAAGGAAGGACAGTGAATGGATTGTTCAAACATGGAACCCTACAGCCCATCTCAGAGTACAGAAAAGTCATTAGGGTGTAATTACAGTATATCAGTATTGAGATATTTGAAACTAATCACAGACTGGGTAGTTCATGGCAGTTACAGTAGAAATGGCCAAGCACCACACAGAATTGTATTTAGCTAAGCTAGTAGGGAAATGATATGTTTTGTATGTATTAGTAAGGCACTACATTATTCTGTAAAGGTAAGATACAGCAACATGATCACAAATCACTAAATTGGACTTTGTATTTCAAATCTTTAACAGAAAGCCTGTAGTAGAAACTGGGAGCATGTAGTTTGAAAGACTTTGACATTTAAAGGGCATAAAGGGTCTATATATAGACCCTATATATAGACCCTTTATAATTGTTTATAATATAACTGAGTTGTATTATGGGAAATGTACGATTAAGAGTAACTTGGGACTAAAAGTCACGATATGCCAGACCCTGTTGCTTCGATTTTGACCACTCTTTTTATAAATCTGTCTCTTGTAAGTCCTTGTACTTTATGTGTGTCCATTATTTATACTAAATCACATAGAACCTCTTTGACTGACTCACCAAGTTCAGCCTGAGTGCTACGTGATCCATCCTGATCATTCCTTTTTACATAGAAAATCTACATTTGTCAAAGTCACGTCTGTCTGACTAAAAGTGACCAGGCACTGGATGGGGAGTCAAAGCTTCCAGCCAATTCTGCACATTCAACAAAATGATGTTGCACATTTGTATCGCTTGTATCGTTTGTTTTGCGTTCTTCTTGTCCTGAGGCCTGTACTACGAATCAAGATCAACATGCCCTGGATTTCTTTCAGTTATCCGGCTTCACCAAACCTAACAACCGCGGTCCTGCATAACCGGTGTCACGACGGTGGTTATCAACTAGTTCAGTCAACCCAGGGTTTCCCAATCCAGCGGCGCGCATGTTCACATAAAAGAGGCGGTGTTTGCACACCACGACCAATCACAAACATCTACCAGAGTCGCATATTTTAAACAGGAAGAGGAAACTATAATTCTACATAAATATGAAGAACACAAACAGGGTTTTACAGGCAAAATGCAGGAAAGAAAGCTGGCAAAAGAGCAGACGCTGTTTTACGTAAATCACAACGCTTATCCTTTCAATATCACTTCCAGTGATGTAGTCTACGTGATAGTAAGCTCCAGGATTTCTATATACCCACTTAAAAATGCCCAATGACACGTAACAACATAGGCTACTTTCCATTATATACTGTATTTGACACCCAGCCGCCCCCCCCACTATGATATACCCCCCTGTGCCAGAATCTGCCTTTGGGGGAGGCCCCAAAGGCAGATTCTGGCCAATATACAGTAGGTTACAGTACACACACTATAATAGCCTACATTAGACTAAACTGGTCACTTCCCAATCAGTCAGGCACAAGATCTGACCATAATTAGCCTACACTTTTGCTTTCCATGAACTGTCGTTGCTTTAGCCTTTTATTTCAGTTGCAACCCCAGCAGTGGTAAGCAATTGTGAGAGAAAATAAAAAAATATCAAAACATAATTCTAACCGATGTGCGTATTGGCAACACACGGCTGAAGAAGCCGACAAATAGCCTATATGTAATTCCCTCCGCTTAAAAATCTAAATCTTTCATAAAGATACCCGTCAGTGAATGTTAACGGAGTTGTCGGTCTCTAAATGTTTAAACTTTTATGAGCGCACCCCTCTCTCCCTCTCTCTCTCCGCGCACCGAGCTCCGCCTGATCTCCTAAGAACGGTGACGCCGTTATCAATCGAGTATTGATTGGTCAGTAGGCGGTGCTTTTACACAAGTTGATCTCTAATCTCCAATTTAACCTGCTCCCGACCAGGTTAGGTGTTCAGCATAAGTTACCATGGCGATTGAACCTGGTAACAACTAATCCACCGTCGTGATACAGAAAACCCTGGGTTGAACCTGAAGTTAACTCGTTAACGCCAAATCCTGCTTCGTAGTACAGGCCTCTGGTGGTTAATTCTGTTCTGTTAGCGTCAACAAAACGCTTGGCAGAGGCAAGGAAAATACTAACCCAAAGATGCAAGACTTCAGAAGAAGAGTTCATTTGGCCATCTCTGTCCAGGAAGTTAGTTGGGTAACTCCATGCTGTCATCTGGTGTCCAAATTTCTGCTCTCTTTTCAGACTTCTCCTTTTGGCAACATCATTAGCTTCAATAAACACAGATAACAGCTAAGTAACCTCATCAATACCTCTGCTCTGAGGCAATACACTTCCAGAAGAGAACAAGTGATTTAAAGGATTGGATTGTATGTGTATATGCGTGTGTGTGAGTGTGCCGCAAAAGGTTTCAGGGACGCAGCCAGGCAGACGTTCTTGGAGTTGCCTGGCAACCCTGTAGCCACAAAGAGGGGGAAGTGTGAAGCTTGTTATGACGCCTTATGTAACTGCAGGGATGAGTTTCAGGACAAATAATGAAATAATCCATTCCCACAACTTGTTCTCAATTTAGTATGGGAAAACAAAATTGAAAGAATGTGTGAAAGATTGAAAGATTGAATTGCATTGAAATAAGGAAGTGTTCAGAAGACTTAGTTCTTGTTCTAATGGGTAGTTTTGCTGTCATTGCAATGTTCTTTAAGGGTTGGGTTGATTTTGTGGGTGGGTTGGGTTTCTGTATGAGATGGCGTCGTGCTGACCTTAAGACTTTTATATTTGTTGTTCCTTTGTTGATGTTATGTCATTTTACTTTTTGTAATTCTTTTATTTTCATTCAACTGGGCGGCTGTGGCTGAGTGGTAGAGAGGTCGCCTGCTAATCGGAAGGTTGGTGGTTAGATCCCTGGCCCTGCAGTTCCATGCCGAAATGTCTTTTGGCAAGACACTGAACCCTGCGAAGTTTGAGTGTGAATGTTTATCTGATGAGCAGGTGGCACCTTGTACGGCAGCCTCGGCCAGTGTATGAATATGTGTGAATGGTTAATGGTTCCTGTACTATGTTAAAGCGCTTTGAGTAGTCGTTAAGACTAGAAAAGCGCTATATAAAAACAGTCCATTCTCCGATCACAGGCTTCTGATAAATACTCTAATGGGTAGAGAGTTGAGATTTTTGAGTTGGAACGTCAAGGGCTTAAACCATCCAACAGAGTTCTTGCTCATCTTCGACAGCTCAAAGCAGAGGTTGCTTTCTTGCAAGAAACCCATTTACGCATCGCAGATCACAATCACCTCAATCGTGGTTGGAAGGGGCAGATTTTTCATTCTTCTTTTCAAGCAAGTGCAAGGGGTGTGGCTATTTTGATTAATACGAATGTACCCTTTATACCAAAATATATTATATCAGATAAGAATGGCCGTTACATAGTTGTTGTAGGCACGCTATGCAATAAGAATGTAACTTAGCTAACTTTTATGCTCCTAATTTTGATGATGTCAGTTTTTTTAAACATTCCCTCTCTCTTATTCCTGATCTAAACTCACATTCTCTTATACTTGGGGGAGACTTTAACTGTTGCCTTGACCCAGTGCTTGACCATTCATCATCTAGACCATGCGCTGCAAACAAATCCTCCATTTTTCTAAATAATTATTTTTCTGAATATGGTATATCGGATGTAAGGCGGGTACCCGGAATAAAGAGAGTATTCTTTTTTTTCAAATGTTCATCACTCTTACTCTCGGATTGATTACTTTGTTCTGGATAATGGTTTAATTTCTAGAGTTCAATCTTGTGCTTATGAAAGTTTTATTATTTCGGACCATGCTCCTCTTACTCTTGATCTGACTTTTCCAAATTTGCCTTCACCTAGGAGGAACTGGCGTTTTAATACTTCACTCTTGTCAGATGACAATTTTGTTTCCTTTGTTGCTGACCAAATTCCTTTTTTTCAAATCAGCGGAAGTCTCAGACTCAACAGTATGGGAGGCCCTTAAGGCATATATTAGAGGCCAAATTATATCATACGGTGCTAATAAAAGAAAGCTCTCTAAAGAATTCACTCGCTAATGATATTTCAAAATTAGATGAACAATATGCTAGGTCTCCCACACCAGATTTGTATGAGAAACGTCTTAAACTTAAATCAGAGCTCAACTTGCTTTAAACCAATGAGATAGAGGGCCTTTTGAGGAAAATCATGAGTGTTTTTGTTATGACTGTGGTCATATGATTATGAAAGTGGGGAAAAATCCGGGAAAGTTTTAGCTGATCTGCTGCGAGGACTACGTGCTAAACAAATTATAACTGGTCTTCGTCTAGATAACGGGGAGGTCACAGCTGATCAAAATACTATTAACGACAAGTTCCGAGATTTTTATTCTACTTTGTATACATCTGAACCCTCTTTGCAGGGGGATATCGAAGATTTTCTTGGCCGACTAAATGTCCCCACTTTATCCTCGGATGTTCGCAACCTTTTAGAGGCGCCGATTTCTCAGGAGGAAGTGGTGGCGGCTATCTCTTCTTTACAATCTGGCAAAACCCCAGGACCTGGCTTTCCGTCCTTTCCGTCAGAATTCTATAAAAAATTCTCAGTACAGCTCACTCCTTTTTTGACATCTGTTTTTTCTGAGTCTCTTAAGACTGGGACTCTTCACCCAACGTTAAATCAAGCCTGTATCTCTTTATTACTGAAAAAGGATAAAGACCCCTTAGACTGTGCGTCATATAGGCCAATTTCTCTGTTCAACTGCGAAGTTAAAATTTTAGCGAAGGTGCTTGCCTCAAGACTTGAAGATGTCCTCCCCACTATCATCTTTCCTGATCAAACAGGGTTTATAAAAATCGTCAATCATTTTTTAATATCCGCCAATTACTTAATGTGGTATACTCTCAGCATCAAGCCATTCCAGAATGTGTTGTCTCTTTAGATGCAGAGAAGGCGTTCGACAGGGTTGAGTGTGAGTACCTTTTTTTTGTTTTAGAAAAATTTGGATTTGGCCCAGTCTTTCTTTCCTGGATTAAATTACTTTATAGTGCTCCCTCTGCAGTAGTCCTAAATAATGGTCTGTACTCTGCGCGCAATTTTAAATCTGCAGCTGAACCCGACAGGGCTGTCTGCTAAGCCCACTACTATTTGCTTTAGCTAGGTATCCCTCTAGCAGTCCCCACCTCGCCAGAGTCAGCAGATCACTGGAATTACCCGAGGTGAGACCGTGCATAGGTTAACTCTATATGCAGACGATCTACTGCTTTTTATATCAAATCCACAAACTTTTTTACCTGCGGCTCTATCTATGCTTGAGAATTTTGGTCAGCTTTCTGGCTACAGGCTTAATCTGCACAAGAGTGAACTTTTTCCAATTAACAAGTTGGATTCGCAATTACAGTATTCCAACATACCTCTGAAACTAGTCAAGAATAAACTCACTTATCTTGGGGTCTGTATCACTCGCCATCATAAGCATCTTTTTAAACATAATTTTGGCATGCTTCTTGAACGGATTAAGAAAGATCTTTCTAAATGGTCACCTTTAAAGATTTCCCTTATTGGGCGCATTAATTCCATTAAAATGGTGGTGCTTCCTAAATTTCTTTATCTCTTTCAGTGTTTACCTTTATTTCTTCCACTGTCTTTTTTTAAATCTTTGGACGCTGTTATCTCATCTGTCATTTGGAATGGTAAGCACCCTCGTTTACGCAAAGCATACCTTCAGAGGCCTAGATGCAATGGTGGCATGTCCTTACCTAATTTTAAGTTTTACTACTGGGCAGCTAACATACGAAATACACTTTATTGGTGGCATTATCACCTTTTGTCCAATAGACCAGCCTGGGTGGACATGGAAATAAATGCTTACAAGCTAATTTCCCTCCCAGCCCTTCTTGCATCTAATTTACAGTTGACTTCTTATGCTTCTGTCGATTGCCAAGTGGTAAAACACTCGTTGAGGATTTGGACCCAATTCAGGAAATCATTTGGTTTTAGGGACCCCTCTCTTCTTAGCCCTGTGTTCCGTAATAATTTTTTTTCACCTTCGATGCAGGATGGTTCTCGCAAGGGGATAAAATGTTTCAAAGATTTATTTGTGAATAATGTTCTCGCTTCTTTTGATCAATTGGTATTACGTTTTGGTCTTACCAAGTGCGCTTATACAGTTTAAAGTAGTACACAGAGCTCATATATCCAAAGTTAAACTAGCTCACATGTTTCCTGATACTGACCCTATGTGCAATAGATGTCAATGTGCTGAGGGAACGTTAATACACATGTTCTGGACATGCCCCAAATTAGAGCATTACTGGCGATCCATCTTTCTCACCCTTTCCGCAGTCCTTCAGCATATAGAACCAGAACCTGTGGTGGCATTATTTGGAGTTGCTCCAGAGGAGGTATGGTTGTCAGCATCAATGTGTAAGGTCCTTGCTTTCTCTTCCCTGATCGCACGTAGAGCAATATTATTAAAGTGGAAAGACCCCTTGCCACCCACTCACACTCAATGGATCAAAGATATGATGTCTTGTCTCTGCCTCGAAAAAATTAGGTATTCGCTAAGAGGATCGGAAAAACAATTTTTTAAGCTGTGGAGCTCTTTTATTGAATATGTTGATAAGTCTGTTTAAATAATGCCACTATTATGGACACTTTATTATTTATTTATTCATTTTATTTTTTTATTATTTTTATTTCTTTTTTCATTTTTATTCTTTATGTATGTATGTATTTGTTGTGTTTGGTTGGAGGTTAATGTTTGTTAGTATGTTTGTATGTATACTCGAAACGAAAGATAGCTGCATTAACGCTGTTTTACAAACCTGCCACAAACAACACCAGCATCGCAGAATCAAACATTCACTCAAAGTTCTTATAGATTTTGCTTTATATAAACTCCACAAATGGTTTTATAGTTTCACAATCCAATATAATCAACCTATCCCTCATTCTTGGTGATGTTTTCTTTTCTGTAGGTCAGCACCAACTGTGCGCTGCAGGGTGGCATGCAGTGAAGCCATGAGAACCTCCGGTGAACCTATGGTGAGGCTTGGTGGGGGGATTATTCTCTCCCCCGCCTGCCTGCAGGTGAGCCTGGAGCTTGGGATAAACCCAGCCCATGGGTACCCTGAGCTAGATTTGCCAGCAGTGTGGAAGTTTATAACACCGGGGTAGAGAGGGAAGAAAAGAGGGGTGGAAAGGATGGATAGAGCAGGGAATCTGGAGGAGAAAAGGAAAGTGGGCAGCAGTGGGAGATGATTACTGGACAGCTATCGATACTGTGGAGAGTGAATATTGGACTGAAATGGTGGACACAAAATTACTTTAAAGCTCCATTGTGTAATGTTTTGAGTTGATTCTTAGCAAAAAACCTTTGTTCTTTCACAAATATGTGCTCATTCATGTGTAATTACTTACCACCAACTAATCAAAGTATTCATGTACTTGTTGTACTTGTTCATGTACACTTATTTGTGTAAATTCAAAGTTTTATACTTGCTTGGCTAACTATAGCATGGTTGTGCATAACGCTAGAACGACGTCTAGGATACTTTTCCTCGCGTCAATGATAAAAAAGGATTGTCTACCTTGTAACATAAACGTAATCATATGTGTCGTAATTTCCCTGGCAGACAACTCACCTCATGTGCAGTTGTAACACAGACTAGCTACAGCTAGAACAGCTGCGTGTAAACATGGAGAAACTAAAACCTAATTTCAGTTTCATTGACATTGTTCATACTGCTCAGAGAAATATATTAAAAACACAAACCTCCGTTGCTTCTCTCCTATGCTGTAAACATTGCCTTACAGTCTCGTACAATATACAGAATAATGATAGCACTGATACTTTACTAACATTAGCTTGCATATGTTTGGGAATCTATCTGATAGCTGATTTTAGCAATGAAATGGTACCAAAATAACGTAAAACTATTACACTGGAACATTCATGGACGAAGTCGTACTTCTTGGAATAATTACAACACGCTTGGAATGGGAGGGGCTAGAAAGTAATATTCAGTTGGTTGTCATATACAATTTCACTGCCAGATGGGAGAAATTCTTACACAATGTAGCTTTAAATGAATGGTAATGATGCTATGTGTCTGCTTGATGTGTAAATAGGCAACTGTTGGCTAACAACACATCAACTTTATAATGTAAAATGTCAGTGTTGTGTTTACAGCTTGTTTCAGTGCCCCCAAGTGACCAAAAATAACATATTACTTTAATAACCTACAATTGGTGAGGTAGGTTGTAAGCAGCATATATACAGAAGGTTATGGATAGAATCTGTGCAGAATATCTCAATATAATATCGTACTGTAGTGACAGATGGTATGAAAACACCTTTTAGGTGTGAATGAGGAGTGCAAAACAGGACTACATTGTAGTAGACCGTTACATGTCACTCCGCAGGCCTTCATTTGGTATTCAGCCAGTATTTGCATCCATGCATCTTAATGGCATACTCATTTCCTCAACTGACACAGGCCTTGCCGTGCTCTTTGTCTGAGTTTCAACATTATTCAACAAAGAAAGAGTTTTCTGGCATCCTGGCAACTCACCCCCGTGGATTGGGTGAATTGATCAATAGTAAGAATATGAGAGAAGAATATAGGAGAAATGAAAGAAGCTGGGATCGAATAATCATTGGAAAGGTGAAGGAGCGATGCTGTGAATACACAAATGAGAGATAGTCCAAAAAGAAACAATGCAGAAGCAGTCAGGACCGTAAGCATGGGAGGGTCAAGTGAGAAAGGCAGGGGAGAGATACACATTATGATAGAGACAGAGAAATACAGTAATGGCTGTGGGCAGTATTTAAATGAGTCTGTGTGGCGGTCCAGTGCACTGATTGGCTGTGAATTATAACCACTGTGTGCTCACTGGAGCTGCTTGCCTGCTAGGCCAATGGGCCCTCAGTAATTTAAATAGACAGAAACAAAGAAAGGAGAGCAGGAAATTAGACAACCTTGAAAGATAAGAGTATACTATGTTAAATTAACGGTTTTCTTAAAGACATTGAATTACCTTGTAACTTGTTACCCCCATGGTGGACAGTCACCAACACTCTCAAATAATAATGAAACCAAACAAAGAGGTGCAGTAGGAGCTGCAAATGAGGATATGGCAGTTGTGAACCTAAATATGAAATTGTAACAGTTTTACAAAGTGCAATACACTGTCTGTTCTCTCTCTTTCTTTGGTTTCCTAACCCAGAGAGGGAGAGGGAGAGAGAGAAAGTGTGTGTGTGTGTGTGTGTGTGTGTGTGTGTGTGTGTGTGTGTGTGTGTGTGTGTGTGTGTGTGTGTGTGTGTGCACACGCGCGTGTATGCATGCTTGCTTAGATTTCTAGAGAAGATCAGTAAGGCCTTGGGCAGAAGGAGGGCACTGGGCCCCTGAGTCCCAAAACCATCACTAATACTGCTGCCCTCAGCTAAAACACACACACACACACACACACACACACACAGACACACACACACACACACCTTGGGAACTCAAACTGTGTTTCTTTGGTGTTTGCTTGTTAATATCTGAAAAGTGTGACTTTATGGATTATGTGAATATGCATGCACATATTCTTTTGTATTCAGGCATGTTCACAAGCCACTGCAGGGTAACCATTACGCCACTCTGCCATCCTATTACATGAATAAAGAAACATTGTGTTTCTTACTGCAACAAACAACATACCTTTTAGGGATGCATAGCTTCAAGCATTTTGTATTGCAGCGTTGCCTATGTTGTTTGTGTTCCATTGTACTTCCATTAAAGCCTTTGCAAATCGTGGGGATCAAAATATGAATTCAATGAAATGACTCTATAGAAGCAGATACATAATATGTGAGGGATTCAGTTACGTTGTTTATTACATGTTTTATATTCATCAATCATCTCCATGCACAGCTTCTTTAATTCCACCTCCTAAATTCAACCTTCCCTTTTTCACCACCATGCCATAAAACTGCACTTCTGTAGTCTCTGTATCATCATGCAAACCAAATGTACTATAGCTAGACTTGGTATTAGTAATAGTATTCATTGTTTGTATTGCATCTCAATTTCAAGTCAGTACCATGAAAAAAATCCTCCGAAGAGCAGACAGCTTATGTTACTGTTTTCTTTGTGTGTGCAGGCTCTTACTTTTTTGGTGTTTAGGCTGAATAATAGAAGCTGGTTGAGGAGGAAGCTTTGTTTTTTCCCACCTGGATACTTTGCTAGCTGTCTGGCTGCTATCAGCTAAAGGAAATGCTATTAAACAGTCAGCATAGCTTCACTGCAAAAAAGCTTAGTTATGTGTATGACTTTTTTTTTCTTTTCTTATCTTTGTCTGTGTCTGCCTTTATCTACAGTATGCTTAAATCTATACTGTTTCCTGTCCCGCTCTCACACCACAAGTCTGTTTTCTTTCCTCCACTTATTGATTCTGATTTCGGCACTGACAAAATGTTGAATGGAGTGTTACTTCCAGCTGAGGCAGCTGGGTGTTTGTTTGTCTGCATGTGTTTTACTGTATATGTGTGTGGACCCCCCTCTGTCCCTGCAATAGAAAGAAACAAGATATCTCTACTTGTAGCTTGCTGACTCTCTTCTGTACCAATCCCTTTGAGCTGTCTTCTTATACTAAACTAGTATGAGTAGTTACGAAACGCGGCTGGAAAATCTGCCTTTTTAAGCTATACGTTATTTATATATTCATAATTTGTCATACTACATAATCATACTGTGTCTGTACACTTAAAAACTATTTCAATACCCATGGCAGCATGTTGGCATTGGCATTGAGGTTTGACTGGAATGATTGATATCCAACTGTTAATATTTTATTTTTTACTGTTAAAATACATCTTTGGCAACCTGCCTAATAAAGCCCTCAGAGAATTGCCAGAGAATTCATAATTTTCCAGCTTTCTTCTCCTCCAAGGTGCTTTTACCACAAATCCACCCTTGTAATATATGCAGCCAGCACAGAGATCAAAGATTCATAGATCACATTTTGGTGTGTACATTCGAACATGTATGTGAGCTGCTAACAGGCATGCATGTATATCTTCAAAAACACCATGACTAGGCCCTGAGGCAAGTGGGCAAGGAATAGAGGTTTTGATGTCAAATGCCTCTACAGTATTTGCCGTCTTCATGCAGTCACATTATGTGGCTCCAGCATGAAGGTGAATCACCAAATGTGACACCATAAAGCCTTGCCAATTTCTGACCACTGACCTTAAGTAAATACAATTCTACATAGCATGTTGTATGTCCTGCTTACACACAGCTTAGGGCCTCAGGGAGGCAGAGTAGAGTGCATGTCTTTATCACATAGGCCTACGTGTGTATTTAAAGAAATCCTTTAACATTTTGCGAAATAAGCTTATTCACTTTCTTGCAGAGAGCAAGATAAGAAGATCAATACTGCTCTCATGTCTGTACGGTAAATATGCAGCTACTGCCAGCAGCTGGTTAGCTTGGATTAGCATACAGACTAGAAACGGGGAAACAGCTAGGCTAGCTGTTTTCATCGGTACAAAACAAATCTGCCTACCAGAACCTCTAAAACTCATTAAAGGTGCAGTAGGTAAGCCTTATAAAACTAACTTTCTGTCATATTTGGTTTTACAAGGGATCAGGACTATCTTTGAGTTTTGTCGTTATTGTCACCAGCAAAGACTCCAGGAAGTTACTGCTACGGGCCAAGAACTAGTCTGGCACATACCCCTTGTAAAACTACTGCTTGTCATTTGTACACAAAATTATACTTCTTGCTGCACGTAAGGGAACATACATGGGTGTTGTTCGGACACTTTTATACTTGTACGGATTGGAGATATAGGAAGCAATGTACTGTAACCCACAATACCCCTTTCTGCAGGTAAACCAGATATAAGATATTAGACAGTCTTGGAAGTGTTGGGCAGATGTTTTACCTTTGGACAGAGGCTACCTTTTTCCCTCACTTTTAAGTTAGCTGCCTGATTGCTGTAGCCATACAGTATATCTATCAGACAAGTAAAAGAACAGTATCAATCTTCAATCTAACTCTAAAGAAAAAACATAAGTGTATTTTCCAAAATGTCGAACTTTTCCTTAAACACATTGTTTAATATATTATCCAATGTTCATGTAGAAAGAGTTCAAAGTATTTACACAAATGCATGTGTAACTAGGAAGAAAAAAAACGTGTAAATTAAACTTTTGCTCTATCTTGTTCTTCACTGCATTACTGTATCCCTGTTGGTAGTCTAATATCAGAGACATATTAAGGTGCATTGTACCATTTCCTGGCACGGCTGTGCACTAATTGTATTGATTTTGTCTTCATTTTAGAGTGCTAGATGTCATATTCGGTTGATAATAGACTGGGCTGAGCATCTAGTGAGAAATTGCTGCAATCATGGCAGGTTGCTTTTCAGAAATAGAGCAGACTGATGTAAGAAACTGAGCCAAAGGGCTTTTAAAGGTTATGTCATCGCTTGTGACAGAGGAGAAAAGAATATTGCCAGGACTCAGCTCTGTCTGTCAGGCCAGAGATGAAGAGGGAGATAGAGAGACATAGAGAGGAGAAGCAAATGTGTTCGAGGGAAATAAGAAAGTCTAATATAGGCAATGATCACAAGAATAAAAGAAGTGTTGCTTTTTATCTCCTGGATTAAAGGTTGGACTGTCACCCACAGCCGATTTGCACCAGTGAAACTGTATCATTTTGTTTAAGTGGAGAAGGGTTTCAGTTTCCCTCCAGGGGGCTAAAAAAGTGTTTTAATATGAACTACACCAACGCACAGAAATAAATTGAAGCCCTGCTCACTCAACATTGTGGTCAGGCATGTTGGACACAATCTATTTACTTCCCTCTCAAAGGGATTTACGATGGTGAGAACCAAGGGATGATAAGTCTGTCTGGATTAAACATACACTACCTGAGGTGATAAATCACAATCATGGGAACACAGCTGCTGTTTCATTCCCGCTGTATATTTCTCCAGGTGCCAGTTTGTATGTCTTTCTATCACTCACCTGACCTCCCATACATCAGTTCATCCACTGAGGAAGGGTCATCTCATCTGCTATACCTTTGCCTTGTAGCTGCAGCTGCATCTCTGCTTGCAGAAGACATCTACCAGTCAGTGTTTAAGGACAGCAAATCAAACCATGAGGGCCTGACAGAGAAGCCCAGGCAGGCCTGTTATCCAGCTGCCCTGACATTTGGAAGAGGGGGCTTTTTGATGTGGGAGGCAGACTGGAGCCGTGTTTTTTTTCTGTCTCTCTGTTGCTGCAAATCTGTTCAGAGCTGTTTCTCTCTCTCTCTCTCTCTCTCTCTCTCTCTCTCTCCGCCTCTCACTGCATGTCTGTCTTGGTGTCCGTTTCATGATGTCACTCCTTTCTTTTTTTCTTGTTTTACCTATACTCCTATTCTGTGCTTGTATCGGTTATGTTTCTGCATGCTTTAAATAGTGTGTGAGTGTCCGTTGAGGATATCTCTGTATTGCACTCCTGTCTGCAGTGAGTAAAGCAGCAATTCACAGACCCTCTCACTGTCAGAGGGTTATCAGAGTAAAGCATGGTGTGTCTCCCACTGAGCCATGAGCCACATATCTTCCCTCCACCAGCTTTCATCTGCGCTTTAATGCACCTGCACTGAAAGCATGCACACACACGCACACACATATTATTTTTTGCCACTCTGTCACATTCATTTTCAACCCCTTTTTCTCCTACTTGTACCCTGATTTCTAACCATCATTTGGAATCGTGGAATTGTGTTCGTCCAAGAACATTTGATGCTCAAGGACACACATGCGCAAGAAGTATTCTAGCTTTAATGAATGTTGATTTTTCAGTGACAATTATTTGGTACTGACAAGTGTTGATTGGAGTGGTGTTTGTTCACTGATAGTAGATACAGCTCTGGGTTGAGGTTTCTAAATTATCCAAAAAGTGTTCACTTGACTCCGATGGTGCAGACATTAATGTGCACCGACTAAGTGCTGAATTTACATCCTTAGTTAAATTAGCATTGATTATTTCACTGGGTTAACATGTACACAGAGTAAAATACAGAGTGCTATTGTCAGGGCATTGGGAGGAAAAAAACGCTGAAACATGTGCTTTATGCTGTGTGAAATTTATAAATTCATGATTTCCTCTCACATTATGTTGGTCAATTGTTTATGACAGTGGAGCACAAAGACCTGTAAGTGATATATGTATACAACATGTGAGACAGTATGCCTGATTGAGCTTCCCAAGGCAGTATAACTAAGCTGTTTCATATCCTGCTGTGATTTGTAATTCTGTTGACTTATCTCTCCAGATCAGCCTTTCCTGCTTCTGGTTTTGCTGACAGGCCAAAGCCACTTCATAGTACTCACCAATGCTCGAACACACACATGCACACATAATAATAGCTTGTGTCATTCTGACCAGTTTGAAGCATGCATGCAGAACAAAAGCAATTAAACTACAAAGATGCTGTTGCTTTTCTTTCTTCAGGAGATGATTTTGAGGCCCCGGGGGCTGTCAGATCCTCCCACTAGCATATGAGCTCACCATTATAACAATGACTTAAGATAATCATATAATGTCGGAAATCCCAGATCTTGATCACCACCAAAATTGAATTAACTGATCCGTTGACCTTGGGTTATCTCTCTGACAAATTTGAGTTAAATAGAATCAAGAACAGCAATGTAAGATTTGTACATTTGTTACGTAAAAAAGTACATTAAAAAAGATATTTTAGCCAGCAGACACATTCCACTTTCCAACGTTTAGAAGCCCTGATTGCCAATCAAGCATAAGTTTGACTTCAGAATATCACATAAATGCCATGCACACACTCACACATTGCCCATGCAAATAAATCATGTTCTCACACAGCCTTTTCATACACCTCATACTTTACATATTCAGTGGGATCACATTCCGTATGGCATAATAATGTGTATAATGTAAGCAGAGCTATATGGAAATTCATGTTTGGCTTATATATTTCTGGGAATCAACTCATTTTCTCCATAGCCATGTTTTTACCAGAGACAACCTAACTAAACTGCTGACTTTCAGGTAAATCTAAGCATTAGCGATTACAGTATGTAATTCCAGCCCCTTGTGCTGATAGCACTGCATGTTGTCACAGGTGTCAAAGGCTACAGTTAAATGTGTCAGCATGTAAACATGCAGCCGTGGTAATCGCACCCCTCATGACATTTTTATGCACCGAGGGCCTAAGGAAAAGCAGAAATTATCAGCTCACCCGCAAGTAAATCTTTATACACCACCTCTTTATGGATTACAGGATGTAGGTGGAGCGGGTACACTCATCGCAGCACAGACTGCTCCTCACACCAACACCCACATACCAACAGAAGGACAGAACATCTAAACACCAACCAGAAAAGAGCAAACAGCACTTAACTGAGAGCGAGTCGGGCTATTGCCAGACTGTGGTTTTACAGATATGAGTAAGACAGATGACTAAGGATAGAAACAAAAGATTGCATGTTTGTGCACATGGACTCTTTGCATGTTATTTAATGTGATGATGAATCTTAGTAACGTTCAAAACAGGTGAATCAAATCATGAAAATGTGTCCAGTTTAATTCCTCTTAATTATTCTCTGTATCTACTTTTTATTGGATTTTCTGTAAGAAGAGTTTCTGTTCTGTATTATTAATAATCCACTTTTAGCTCATAAAATGTTGTCACTTCCTTTATGGTTGCTAATTATCATGGGAAAGTCCATTACTTTTGCTGAAACAACAAATGGTAATGCTTGTATGAACTAGGACTGATTTCACACAGTGGTTGACAAAAGCAGCTTTTCATTTCTAGCCGGCAAATTGTTGATTTGTCAGCTGAAATGACAACTGTCTCTAGCTGATTGATCACTTGTAGCTAGTTTTTAATGTTTCAAGCTGACCTGTTATAAATCAGAGACCCTGATAAAATATGCACTTGATGGCTACATACATGATCCTGTGCTACAAACAAAGAATCAGCTCTTGAATGCCAGTGTAAAGCCTGGCAGTTAAAAGTTAGTCCTAGTATTGATAATGCAAAATATAAGACCATTTCATTCTAACATAACCCCATAGTGCCACTAATGTTAGCTCACGCTTTGTGGAGAAATACTTCAACATTCACAATATCACATTCAATGTGATATTGTGAATGTTTCTGAACATTAACTGTGTGTGTGTGTGTGTGTGTGTGTGTGTGTGTGTGTGTGTGTGTGTGTGTGTGTGTGTGTGTGTGTGTGTGTGTGTGTGTGTGATGAAACATGTAGTCTATGTGGATCGATGGGTTGGTGTGGGGAGGGCACATATTGCCAAGGATTGCTTTCAACTTGCTAACAGATACAACCATTTATGACAGCCATCTGTCCAGCAAATATGTGTGTGTGAATACACTCACAGGCACAATTATGCTTTCGCTGGTGGGAGTCTGGGTCCAGGTGGTTGTATACTGTAATATTACACGCACAGTGTGCAACAGCATGGGGCACGTGGGAGCCCTGCAGAACATGTTAGTCATAAAAACACACTTATAGATGCCCAATCTGGGACCCACAGCTTGGCCGTTACTATGAACCAAAAACTGTAACCTGAGAACAATGTGGCCTTTTGGGTTACAACTCATCTAGGTAATGTGAGTTGAGAGAAAGTAGTTTAGCTGACCGCGCCCAATACAGTTTCTCTTCTCTTATGGTAAACAAGAATACAAGATCATCATGGACTAGAGGACCACAATCATACTGCGCAGCGGAAGTGTTTCAATGCAAATGTCTTGATTGTTCCCAGGGTGGCAAATGACCACATGAGTTATTTTGTGGGCAGCTGAAGAGCTTGTCTGTTCAGAGGCTTGCTGGAGACAAAGCAGATGAAAAAGACCACTTCATAGGTTAAAGGAGATAACAGATGAGTTTTGGTATAATGAGGACTGAGCTGCTCCTTTTAACTCCACTTGTTGATATCTTGAAAAAAAGATCAGGGTTCAGATCCCATGGGTATCAAAGATCTTTGGGATTGTGTTAAAAAACTGAAACCCTTTGTGACTGAAGATGCAAAGATTTCTTTTCAAATGTATAAAGCAGCTGAAAACAAGCATTAGCTGGATACAAAAAATAATTGCATCTTGCCTGACTGCAGTGACTCATAAACTTGTTGATAGCAAACGTTTTGTGTATATCAGAGAAGCGCTTAAACTAGATAAGAGAGAACACAGCATAAAACGCTGTACTTTTCACACTTTTGATTCCCACGGTGAACACTTGCAGGTGACAGGATCCATTCCTGTACTGCAAATCATATTTCATAGCTTCTGAGTGCAGTTTTGCATATCAAACCAGTGAAAAAATCCTCCATTGGCACATTCTGTGTTCATACTAAGGAGGGAGACGGAGGAGGTCTATTTTTACATCCAGCCAAAACAAGGTTTGATGTGAAGGCCCAGCGGAGGAGAAGGAAAGAAGTTGAGCTGATATGCTGCTCTTATCCACAGTCTCTGCAGATGCTGCTCTATCATTCATGTTGTTTAGATGGAGACAATTAAGCATAATGCTCAGATATCTATCAATACATAGCCTTCCATTGGATTTGATGGAGGGGTTTTTCTTGTAAGGCACAGCCCATTTTCATGGCTATATTTAGAGGCCTGTTTCTACTGGAGGTGAGGATATCGCCAGCTGTGTGTGAGCTGAGGGAGGTGTATGTGTCCCCCCCCCAGCTGACCTACACTTTCTGGTGTGAATTAAATCAAAGCTGAGAAGAGGTTATAGTCAGTGGTCTCTTGAGGTAAGCCAGTGTCATTTTTGCTCCAACCGGCCAGCAAAGTAAACCAGCCTTGTGCAGTCTCACTTTTTGACAAATAAACTGGTTGTAGTTGTAGTGGTTTGATGCCGAAGGGGGAATCATAAGAGGACATGGAAAAGAAACCAGGGATGTCCTTAAAGGGACAGGTCACCCCAAAATCAAAACTATGGTAGAAAGAAAATAGTTCCTACATGAAACTGCTCACAACCAGGTTTGTGGATTATCTGTTGTAACCAGGTCGTGATTTCTGGAAAGAGACATTGCGTGAGTTTTTCAAATGTAATTTTTTGGGCTTTTCTTTGAGGCTTGTCTTTGAGCACTACAAGCCGAGTGCCATCTTGTTCCAAGATATTCGAGAGAAGGCAGAAATCCCTACGGCCGACATCTCCAATACTGGGCAACTAGATTGATAAAGCACTAAGAAAAATATGTTTTTTTGATTTTGAAAGTGAACTGTCCCTTTAAATGAGACATGAAAGATCTACCATTGCTTTAAAACACATGTCTCTCTCATCTTGCATGTCCTTTGTTAGATACAACTTGTTTATGTTTCAAAAGCAATGAAGTCCTGGCTGATGCTAAAGCAAAGAACAAATCCTCTTCTCTTCTCTTCATCCTAGACATTTTGATTCATGCGTCACAGATGTTGTGTTTATATGTGGCCATGGGCCAGAGATGAAAAGAGGCTGGGGGTTGAGTAGCGGAAATGCTGAGCAATGTTCAGAGCCCATCTGGGCTTATGGAACTGTCTTCCCTGCATCATCTTCAGTTGTGCTCCTAAATAGGACGCCCTGCAGGAACATATGGGACCCCTGATGAAACTCGGAGCAAACATGAAGAAGTGTATGGACACCATGGTGATGCACAAAGGGATAAGAGGAAAGGAAAGGGGAGCTCAAGAGATACATGAAAGTAGAAATCAAGCCCTAAACAGAATGCTGGGTGACACAACCTGTCATCAGTCCACTATGATAATCCTTTCACAGTGTGGTCATTGTACAGAGATGCCACCTCTGATCCCTCTCCTTGCTTTTTTTCCATCTTCAGCCCCTCAGCTGCCACTTCATCATTCTCTGTCAGTCTGAGGCTTACAGTGGCACATAGTTTTACATTCAGACATCGAAAGGACAGTACATTTGTCGCCAAATATACTGAAGATTCGTATTTTTAGCCACACTATAGCATTTTTCAAGGGATGACAATGTTGATGGGTCGATCAGTTGGCCTTTTCCTCACTTTTGTCCAACAACTATTGGATGAATTGGCATCAAATTTTGTATGGACATTCACGGTCCCGTCTGTTTGGTGAGTCACTGACTTTTCATCAAGCGCCATCATCAAGGAAATGTCTTAATATTCTATTGCTTGACAGTATAAAAACTGTTTTAGTGTATTTTAGAGGCACTGATAAAAATCATTAAATCACTGTTCTTTCCAAATATTGCATTCACACTACAAAACACTACATCATTTCAGTCAGGTCACATTTAGCTGTAGGCAGTCACAACCAAACCATGTTATGGCAGCCCAAGTTCACTGATGTAGATCATAGTCTAGTTTCCTCTTTCTAAAAGAGCTGTCTCCAGTCTCCTGTCCTCGCAGGGATAAATCCATTGGGTTTCTGTTTTACTTTGCTCCCCGGCTTATGATTTATTCATATGTGGAGTAGAACATTCCAACAATCCCCCACACCCCACCCTACACCCACAACCCCCCACCTCTCCAATCAGAAATATCGAAGGAGACCGCATGGGGATGAAGCAGTGCATCATGGAAACGCACTGTAAAGTTAATCCAGTTCTTTCTGCTACTCCCAGCTTTTTAATTAAATGTAGTATTTCATGGCATTTAGTATGCTACTATATTGTTGTGTACAGTGAGATAAACAGATAAGAAAAGGGGATGACATGCGACTCATGATGCCCATAGTACCTGGTATGTACTTTAACCTACCTAGCTAGCAGCGAGCCTCGGGTTGCTTGCTTTTTCATGGCCCATGCATTCATAATTCACCATGTAAACTACAAAGGTGGATGGGTAAGTGGACATGCGAACTAGTGATGAGACAGAGAGAAAAGAGAGGCACATTTGACACTTCAAAGCATTTTAATGCACCATTTGCAGCATGGGAAATGAACATACATTAGAATGTTTTTTTTTTTACAAAAATCCTTTGTACTCAAACACAACCCCAGCTACACTCAGGCAGATGATAAGAGTTAGTAGAGAATGAAAGAAAAGGGGAGGGGGGGTGCTATGGATTTATTAAATGGTGAGGACAGCAGGCTCATAAAAAATGTGCGACATTGGGTGTACATGCACTCCCCCACATGCAACACAGGCATACAAACTCACTCTCTCGTTCACATACGTACACGGAGAGCTGTGTGTTGAACTCTTTCATTTTGGCTTTGGAACGCCCTCCAGTTTTATGCTTCCTCTCATGCTGTCTCATGTATTTTTCATGCACCAGTTGTCCCAGTAGAAGGCCTGTGTGTCCAAGACAGGACACCACTGTTTCAGCGTCATACCCTAAAATGAGGGGCCTAAAGTCTGATGTGAATATGTGCTTACATGTCTTTTTATATGGGGAATATCAGAGCTTTACAGTAAGTTCATATTTCTTTCTTTCTTTCTATTTTTCTTTATTTCTGATAAGTCAAAAAAACAGAAGAATACTCTGAATACGCTGTAATGATTTTTTTGTGGCAATAACATTTTTTTGTTTTTTATTGAAGAACTTACAAACATAAGCATACAATGTATCATAGAGGTTGATGGCTGTAAAGATGCTAAGGATAATGTGATCTTCATATCCACAATGACGTCAGTAGCTTCTACTACAAGTCCCAGAATGCGTTGCTGTCGTGTCTCGCTGCGCTGGCGATGCCGCTGCATTCAAGTACTCCTCTGGACTTTTTTGTCCGATTTTGTAAATCTCAGCTGCTGCTGCTTGGAAACTCAAGTGGTTATGATATTTAATAATAGAAACTCAGGCTGAACAATATGGTGAATTCTCTATATTTGGAGTAATGAAATAGTATGTTACTTTGCAGTGCCGTTTCTAAAGTTTTCATCATTCAGGCTATAGCAAATATGTCACTGCTTGACCTGTGTGTTTGGTGGATTTGGTCATACCTGTGGTGATGGACACATCAAATGTGTTCTGTTAGTAAGCTATGCTACTGTCTATCTCAGTTCTATTGAAAATAAAATGTATGTTTGTATAACTTGCAAGTACCAACTAGCCTATAGTGGGAGCATATCTTTCATGTAGGTTAATAGTCCCGATGTAACATATTTTCAGAAAGAAAAACTGTTTACCCTATAGCCTATATCAAAATAGGCACATGTTATAGGCTATAGAAAAGCTAATGATAGCCTACAAAAATGTCAGCAAGAAAAAGTAGCTATCACATCTAGTCTAACGTTAGCATGAACCCAATATTTTCAAATAATTTCAATAGTCTAGAACTTTCCCAGAGAAATGTTTAATTGATTTTGTAATGAAAGGCTGACAAAAATTAAGATAAATGAAGAACAAAAGTATTTAAATACAGTCTATTTTTCATTTAAACTTTGATGGCCTCCGCCCCCTAATGTCACGAAGTTGGGAAATAACCGACAATCTAATTTCGCTGGGCCCTCCAATACGCTGACCGCCAAATCGTCACATTTCCGACAGCACTAGAAGGCAGCATGTCTCCGTACCACTACGAGCAGCAGCAGCATCAGCGGCGGCGGCGGCGGCAGCAGCAGCAGCAGCAGCAGCAGCAGCAGCAGCAGCAGCGCTTTCTCTCTGTAACCTAAACAATGACTCCTACTACAGACCGGGGGAAAGCTCACCAATAGAATGCGTTACACAGCACCGAAACCCTGCATTTCGCTGCTATTCCGACCACTCACTTAAATGTGCCGACCCTAAACATGTGGATACCTACAGAACATGAAAAATACGGCGTCGGTAAGTTTATTGCCTTTATGTTTTTAAAACTGCTGTCCTCTGCGTTCACTCACATTCAGTTGTAGGGCATGTGTGAATGTGTGGATGGGTTTCGAGAGGTGAACTGGCTCTACGAATGATTGTTTCCAGCACTGCGAATTGTTGGAACAATGTGATTTTTTATTTTTTTTTATGCTAACTGGAAGGCAGCACCAGCTTCCTTTCAAACAGCCCATGATGAGAGCTTTGGTTTAATTTGACTGCCACATTGCAAAGCATAGGGTTGTCGCTCTGACCCCCCATGGTTTGCTAAAATGAACAGCCACATTTAGATGGTTTTTTTTTCCTACTCGTGATTTTCCCTATTTCCCCTTGAGTTGTCTGGGTTTAAAGTAGTGGTCTATCCTGACTCAGGGGCTTTGTATAGCTATATATATGTAGCCTATTTGCTCTTGTTGTGCTGTCAGTTTGAATGGGGAAAATCAGCTGCTTACCACAGTCGCTGTATGTCTCTGTATATTTTGCGCAGCGAGCTGCCAATTCTTCGAAAGAAATAGCCTACAAATGTGAGAGAAAAAAACGAAGAAGACGAAGAAGAGACCTTTTTTTTATTTTAGTGTAGGCTACCTGGGATTGTGCTGTGGACCTTGAGAGAGCTGAAATGTGTCTCCCTCAGTGCATTGTTCCAGGCTGTCGGGGGCTCTGGATCAAACACTGAACTGAGACAAACAAGCGACAACAACGCAACCGAAGCCAAATGTAGGAGGGAAAAATCCGACACAGGCATTATCTTGTTATTGTTGTTGGAATTTCTTCTGCCTGTCTTTACCCTAAAAAAACGGGCTCATTGAGATGCGGGCGCTTAGAGGCGGCTTAAATGTCTCATAATTAGGCTATATTCCCCAAAGATATTGGTCTGCTCCGTGTGTGATGCTCTGGTCCCTACATGGTCCCACAGCCTCCGTGAAAACCAGACAATAATCATGTTGTAATCTTTTCAAGGATGCCAGAAAAAAAAAAAGTGGCCAGTAAAAACCTCTTAAAACTACTACAGATGTGATATGATAAGAGGTTATATATTTCTCTCTGTAGCCAATCTGCTTGCATAATAAGGCAGGATCCCAGGCTCTTGTAAATGTTGCTTACTGTCCAAAAATGCCACCTTGCCACCACAACCAGAAATCAATGAAGCACATTGAAACAGAGACTAGCCTTTGGCCTCTCTCTGTCACACTCTGTGGTCTGGTCACTTGACTGCTAAATTTTCCCCTGGTGTGTGTACTTGTTTCCCTTTCCTGTCCATGTCTATGTAAGTGCTAAAGACCTGATAGGCCTACTCACTGTGCAGTTATATTATACTTAATCCTGTGCAGGGTCAAAGTCCCCTAGAGCCCATAGCTCTCATATTTTGATAGGGCAGAATAGATTTATTCCATTTAGCCTCCCTAAACCCATCCCCTCAAAGTTCACTTGGCTGGATAAAAGGAAGACATTTATTTTGAAGGCTAAATACTTGCCATTGTCCCCAAACTGCAAGAGGGTGCCCTTTTAATTGGATTAAGTCTCTTTATCCAATTTTATTTCAATAACAGCAAGCAATAATACCCATTTAATTGGCTGTGGTTTATTTTTTAAGACATGTTTTGGCAACAGTGCACTTCTTAGTCTGGTCCTTTTTTTTTTTTAGGAAGAAACTAGGGTGTTTTTCTGTTGTGAAATTCAGGTTACATGATACACAAACACATGCACACAAAGATATGTGAGAGGCTGTTTGGCTAGTTTTAGTTATGATAAGAGATACTTTAACATTTCAGCAGGTTAAGAGTTTTTTCAGTCTGCAGTTCAGAAAGGTAAATGTACTTCTGGTCTTTGTTTTTTTTTGTACTGTACATTCTCTATCAGTGTTTAGGGAGGAATTCATTCATTCTGTTTAAGTGGATTTAAGGGGGTATCATGTGGGGTGTCATATGGGCTGGGCCATGCTACAAAAGAACTAGTTAGTACGATGTGTTGTTCGACCATGTCATAAGGCTAAAGTCTTGATTGCTGTTCCAAACTGCCACACTCGAAGTCTGGCTGTAAAGCCGTTATAGAGATGGTCGATACATAATACGGTGCAGTTTTGTTAGACAGTCTCTCCTGTCTTGGTTGTAAACACGAAAAGTGACAGAAATAGTTGAATTAAATGAAAAAGATAGCTTGAGAGAGAAGTTCCAATATTGGTTGTCAGCTCTGCAAAGCTGGCCTATCACTGCGTGAAGTGTGTGTGAATTTCGGTTGGTGCTTTCCGAAAGCTAACAGAAATTGTCGAACGAAGCCGCCTTCTGACGAACATTACAGTGCCTTAGATATCAATACAAAACTTTCCAAGTAGCCTTGCACAAATAATTCAATATTCATCGGATAATCCAATGAAATTAAAGACTTTTGCTAAAATGTTTGCAGCTTAGCAAGGCTATTGCAATGTTAAGGTAAATATCCCATTAGCTTTTCTCCAAGTTCACTTATTTTGTAGGGGAAAAAAGGATAACCAAATGTTTATCCTTGTGGCAAAATAACCTCACACCAGCGATGACCATTGATCCCCAGATTGAATCTCACTCTAAATTATTCATGCCAGGAGGGACAGCTGTTGCCTTTCCACAGGTCTCCACGTCTTATAGCAAAACACTAGCTGAAATGGTACTGAGCTACTTCACACCTCAGCAGAATTGACATCATCATCACATCTGTTTTCACTTTCCACTCCTGTTGGGCCTTTTATGGATATCCATGCTGTAGAATTGCTGCGATATCTAAATATTGGTACAAGTAAGTCCCTACCTTAGCCATTTTGAATGGGATCTCCTCCAGGTGAATTCAGCGAACAGTTTATGCCCTTTTGACAGGAAAGCTGGGAAACTAAAAGGGCTTGGAAATCCTTGCAGGTACATTTGATCTCGAGCCAAATCGAGATGAGATCAGAAAGTCTCACTGTGTAATTGGAAGGTTGCAGTGTTTGATCTTGATTCGCCTTACTAGCGCCTTACTAGCACCCTGGGAGGACGGGGGGCCCTGCCATTGATGAAATATGAATGGACTCTCTGCAAGTTGATGTTAAGGCGCCCATTAGCCCACCAGTGGAGTGATTACTGGTTTTTATCCCGAAGCAAGAAGGTTGCAAGATTGATGACGAGACAATGTTAATATCGGATTCCTAAATAGACTTGGGATATGGAGACATTAGATTAAGCCAAGAGGGAGAATATTTTACAGTATATCAAAGTCATGTTTTTGAACACAAAGCTGGGTTAGGTTTCTAGTAAAAATGATGAAATCAAGTGACCGAGGATAAAAGGAGGCATGGAGTTACAGTAGATGGTGAAGAGTTGAGATTGCTGGATGACAGATGTCTTTCCAATGCTCCATAAATGCCTGATGACGAATATATCACGAATGTCACTGAAGACAAGCGCACTTTGACTTGATCACTGACTACAGAACATACTCAAGGCTGCATTGTGTCATGTTTAGAGTAGACGTAGAGTTAATGCTGTAGACAGACAGAGAGTGAGTGAGCCTTTTCTCCTCATTAAGGCCCTTTGATACAACCAATCAAGCATGTCATTGCTCATCATAATTTAGACACATAATTAAACCGTTTTAACGAGCTGGTTTGCATTTACGTGCATGCAAGTTGAATTCTCCACCGATGGCCGGAGTAGCTTGATTTAGTGTGCAACCATGTCTCATTCTTTGATTGTAATGGAAAAAAGCAACTAGCAGCATCCGATAAAGACAGAATGGAACAGCGGCCTGATTGAATGTTCCTGCTCAAGGCCTGGCTGCGACGAGGGCCAATGTCGGGGCTGAGGGACTTTCTGCTCTCCCGTGGCTGACATCGCTGGTTCCTCCCTTGGGGGAATGTCGCTGTGTTAGATGGGGTGTGGAGGAGGTGGGGCGTGATGGGTGGTTGAAGGTGCTGGCGCGTGTCAGGAGTGGACTCATTGTCGGGGTGTCCGCCCTGCCCTGTTACCCCCAAATTCACTCCCCTCCCTTACACCCCACTCCACAGGGGATTAGCAGGTTGTTTTGGAAGGGGGCCCTGAGGCCCATTCCACCATAATACCCATGATTCCCTAATGCAGCAAGCCCCTGGGCGTGTATGTGAGAGGGGCGGGGGAGGTGGGCGTGGTGAGGTGAAGCCTACCAGCTTGTAATTGCTTCCTCGCCCGCTGCCTCGTCTCCATCTGCAGAGGGAGCACCCATTCTCCTCTGTGTGCACACACATTTGCACACATACTCGCCCGATGCAATCATTCAACATAGGGAGACTGTAGGAGGCTCCCTTGTGAATTAAACAGATGCAGAAAATAAGAACAAGAAAATGTACCACCCAGCCCATTACTATACACAAGCTGTTCCCTGGTGTGTGCATTATGTATCGTAAGGGTTAAATAAATCTACGTGGACATGTGACATATGACGGACTCAGTGAGTGTTTTATTCATTGCTGATTCACCCTGACCATTATAACCACTGTAGCGCAAACATGGCCTGAGACGTGAGGACCGAGTTGGAGAAATGCCCCAGCTGGTTCGTTTGTGTTATTCAATTAAACCGTGCTCCATTTATCACGGAGCTCTCAATTATGAAAAGAAAAACACCCAAACCGCACAAACAATGTCTTGTTTGTTTAGATTCAGCAACACTAGACACAGGCAAAAGACACAATTTTGTCATGTGTTATATTTAGTGAAAATGAAAATATTTTACCTACTTTCTTTTTGACTTCCTTCCAGCTTTTAGTCACCACACGCACTGGGGATACCCTTGTGAATCCCATTGGAGTTGGTTACAGAAACAAACCAATGTGCTGTAGTCGTCTGTCCACATCCTTGTATAATGTCGAGACTGCTGAGGGGAGCGTTTCTGCATTTCCACCCCAGTGGCGGTCTAGCGTGCTTGCTGTAAGGAGATGATGCTTCTGCTCTGAGATGGCAGAGTGATTTCCAGTTTAACAGAATGCATATGGCTATTATAATAGCCATTATTTCACATGGGCTTGACATGAATTATTGGTTTCAAATGCTTGTCTGTCAGGCAATCGCTAATGTCTTTCTTAGAGGACAGGCTCCCTTGTGCACTGATTTTTAGATCACAAATTGAAAGATTGCAAAGTGAGATACTGAATGAAATTTGTGGTTTTTGCTTCACTGTTATGATATACTCTGGGGCCTTTTTAGCAGGTCTGTTGTGGTGTAGTAGGGTTGTGGTTTCCCTTCCTCAATATCAATCCGGGATCCCTGTGTGAGAGAGGTTAATGGGATATGTCCCATTAGGAATTCAGCAGCTTTACTTATCAGTACCGCTCCTGTGTATATGTGTGTGTGTGTGTGTGTGTGTGTGTGTCTGTCATCTGTGTGGATCGGGGGAAAAATGACTGACATACCATTTTCATAAAGGAAGGGCGTCTGCCGGTGACAATCACTGAGATTGGCGGGTGAGAAGAGCTGTTTATGCGTCGAGAGACACTGTTTTTTTTGGTGCTCATTTACAGTGAAAAAAGATTGCCTGCGCTAGTCCAGCATCAGTTATCTGTGTTCTGCGGCTGTAATCCAGGCTCGCAAGTATTGACCATAAAGGAAGTGTAAATTGATTTGTGTGAGCGTTTGTGTGGGTGACCCTGTGCATCATAATGACCTCAAGGCTTCCATTTTTCCATAAACCACGCTTCAGTAATGGCTACCTCTGCTCACCCTCAACTTACTAAAACCACTGTGCTTGATTCATTATTAACATGCTAATAAAAAAGTAGTTATGGTCTGTTCGGATCAATCTTATATCATTAATGTATTATTAATGGCTAATAAAGTGTCAAGGGTTGCTTAAAGGACATATGCATAATTTAAGAATGTGAAGAGCTAATGGTCGTGGTTGTCTCTGTCTTCAATTATCCTGTTAATGAATATAGAATTTGCCTCCAACACTCACTGTCATCCACACAGTCACAGTGGGGGATGTGTAACCAGAGGAGATTGATACAGATCGCTTTGGTCCAATTCTTTGTTTTGCTCTGCAGTGTAATCTATTTCTCTGTGGGATGATTGACCCTCATCAAGCCAAATCTGCACTGGGGACAGTTTTTCATCCGAGAATCCTTTCTCTTCATCCTACCCTTTGTGGTTTTAAGATGACCCAAAGCACATGTGCTCATCAAACTGTGTTATAGTTTTTCTTTTTGATGATTGGCAAACAACAAACTGGTTCGTCACCACCAAAGTGCTGGTTGGGCGCTGCTGACATACCCAGTGACCTGCTTAACTGTACTCAGCTCAGTCTTATGCTAATTATCTGTATAAGCATATAGTAGCTCATTACATATATGTGACCGATAGATACCGATATATCATATAATGTACACACAGTGTTCAATGAGAATCTTTAAAATTAGTTTTTTAAAGAATTGTGACCAACATATGTACTGAGCGGGACATTATACAGTTGAAATCTAAATTTGTCAGTGCTCTCAGGTTAAGGTCAGGGGTTCATGGTAATAGTTAATAGTTGTTGAGATATGCCACCAGCATGGCTAAAAGGAGCATTTAGAAGAGAAAAACATGCTTATATTCTTTAAATTAAGCTATTAAAACGTATTGGTACCAAAACCTCCCACTTCTCCCTGCAAACCATAGGCCTATATTGACACCCGTATTAAACATTTTCAAAACACATTGCCCTATTTCTGAAGGGTGTATCTTATGAAAATCATTTTATAAAAGCTCTGATGCTGCATCCACACTACAAGGCATAAACATCATCATTTAAAACCATATATCCACTTTGCAGAGTGTTTTCTAAAAGATCAGATTTAAGTTGTATAAATCTCCAGCTTAGCGGTGATGTAATGCCACAACGAAGGACTAAATAATATGCATTTGTGGTGGCCGGTTAGCTCAGTTGGTAGAGCAGGCACACGTATATTGAGGTTTATTTCTTGATGCAGAAGGTCCAGGGTTCGAGTCCAACCTGTGACTGTTTCCTGCATGTCTTCACTCTCTATCTCCCCTTTCATGTCTGAGCTGTCCTGTCATTAAAGGTGGAAATGCAACATAAAAATAATCTTTAATAAATAGGTATTTGTGGACAAGACCTAAATTCCTTTAAGTGCCAAGATACTTTTAACAAAATTGTCCCCCAAAAGGTGCAGCTCAACTCCTTTCAGTTCCTTCAGAAAAACATCACACTCCAGTATAGGTCACTGAGGACACTCTGGTTTATCAGCGCGGCAACGGTTACGATTAATGTCAGCGAGAGTAAGAGAGGAAGAGGTTGAAAGGTCTTCAGACAGAAAGCTTGTAGACACCATTGCTCAACGTTGCCTGGCCGTTCACTCACAGTACTGGCCACACCTTGCTGGCCACCTCATCTTTTCCTCCACTCCTCTACTTTTGTCTTGTAGGGCCTAAATTAAATCAAAATGCTTGAATTGAATTGGTTCCTTTTGCTTCCTGTTTTCCCATTTTTGTATCTTTTTCCCTCTCCACTCATTCATACAACGTGAACTATTTCCACAGACAGCAGGTCACGCTGTGATGACCCTTATCTCACTTTGTGCCTCTTTTTTTTCCCTCATCTATTGGTCACTTATTCCTTTTCTGTCTGTTTTTTTTTTCTATTCCTTTCTTTCAGTAGCCCACTTCCCTCTATTTGTGCTGCAGTCTGTTCCACCTTTATCTCTCTTCCACATGTGTCTCTTTATCATTTTCCCCCTCCCCTCCACTGGCTCCACACTCACCTGTCCTAGATATCCTCAGATACTGTGTGTGTTTGCCTTTTGTGTATCAAAGATTGTGTATTCAAGGATACATGCATATTTGTGGCTGTGCGTATCTAATGTTGTATATGTCCGTATATGCTCGTGTGCACATTTTGTACGTTGTATTTCTGGCTGTGTGTTTGCAGCAGCCTGAGTGGACTGGAAGTCTGAATATGGTAAAGCACTACCGACGCTGTTCAGGCTTTGGAGTAGAGATGTAGCTACAGCAGATGTTCTCCATCTTTTGGTTGTGCTGCATACCTTGCTTCCTATCAAATCATATTGAGCGTGTTTCCTTTTGGTGGAAGCATATCACTCTTAAGATTTGAAACACTGAAATTTGGTTGAAACTGAAAGTGCAAAATGTAAAATCAGAAAGTTGTAGATGGAAGGAGAAGTTAATGTGGAAGAAATACAAGCATTTTAGAGCCAGGATGCTGACTATTTTAAGGATATCAAAAATACCAGCCACTTTAGCCTCATAAAGTGTAAGGATGGCTCTAATGTAGGCTGCAAATGTTACCATGTCCGGCTGACCTAGTGTAATTTCAAAGGCCAAGGAGCATATCATTAGCTAACGTTACATTATTTAACGGACTGAAAGTGTTGTTAGCTACGTTAGCAGCGCTGTCCTTTTCTTTCTTGTATTTGGGCAAGTTCAAACTTCAGCAACCCTGAAGTTTTAACCAGAACTAGGGTTACACTTTCCAGATTCTTGTAAATCTAACCTTTGTTGCTTGCCTAAGTATGTTTTTAAGCAGCCAAACAGGGAGATGCTAGAGCAATATAACTGTCTGAGCTTACATTTTCCCTATCATATTTATAATACTAGAGCTAACCTCAGTCTTTTAGCACAACCATTCAATTCAATTTTATTTATATTATCAAATCATAACAAGAGTTATCTCAAGAAACTTTACAGATAGAGTAGGTCTAGACCAAACTCTATAATTTACAAAGACCGAACAATTCTAGTAATTCCCCCAAGAGCAAGCATTTGTGCGATGAAAAACTCCCTTTTCCAGAGAAACCTCGGGTGGTGAGGAAAACTTCCTTTTTAGGGAGAAACCTTGGACAGACCCAGGCTCTTGGTAGGCGGTGTCTGACGGTGCCGGTCGGGGGTGTGATGAACAGTGGCAATAATAGTCACAATAGTAGTTGTAGCAGGGCACTGCAGGGCGTTACAGTGTGTAGCAGGACGTAGCAGGACGTAACAGGGCACTGCAGAGCGTAGCAGGGTGTGGAGCAGGACCACGGCGACAGCTGCAACCAGGATTTAGGTGACACCCTAATCCAAGGAAAACTGCTGGGCGAAAAAAACACAAGGACTCAGGGGAATAAGCTCCCCAGAGCTAGGTTAGTAACAAGCATTTCTGGGACATGGATGCACACAGATGGAAAGAGAGAGGAGAGAGGAGCTCAGTGTGTCAAAGGAAGGAAGTCCCCCAGTAGTCTAAAACTATAACAGTATAATTAAGAGCTGGTGCAAGGCAAACCTGAGCCAGTTCTATAAGGGTTGGTAGATGAATCTGACCATGTACTGTATATAGCCATCAATAGTGTATTTAAGACCCCTTTTCATGCTTCTTGTTTTAAAACGAGTCAGCCAGAGACAGTGTTTTAAATCACCTCATGGAGTTAGCCTTAGCTACAGCTGATAAAATCTGTTAGTGAAAGACATCAATTCAGTCAGCAAAATCAATGCTCGTGGGCTGAAGCCTGCTTTAGGCTACCACTCTGCGAAATCGTAGGTTTTTAAAAAGAAAATAGCAAAAACATTTGAGTGGTAAATCTGCCACTCTTTTCATCGTAAACGGCATTATGTGCCGTGCGTGAACAGAAATCTTGACAGACATAGCAGCAGGAACTAAGGGTGACAGGGCTCAGTGAATGGTCAATTGATAGATGCAGAAAATCATTCTACTTTCCATTTTTTCACAATTTGTCATAAGTCCATTGCTTTGAAGTCTATGTAGCAGGCAGACAGATGGTATGTTAACGTTTCCCTGGGTTTGCTTTCTGTCCCATTGTGTCTGTTCTCTTAATGGCCTTGGTACCTGTTTTATCAGTGTTTTCTTAATGTCAGAGGCAGCTGTTTTTATGCTGGCTACAGTGCAGAAAAGACATAAGAATGACACTTCACCCTTGTCATTTATGCTCTGCTGTTGATTACTTCTGTCTCTATAAAAAGCGCCGGTGTGAATTTAGTTGTCTTCCCTTGTCTCTCCATACATTCATCTTCCTTCTTTTGGTCCTACTTTCTTTGCACACATATTTGAACTTCCCTCTTAGTCGATTAGTCGACTAATCGGTCGTTTTGGTCTTAGTCAACTTAGATTTCTTTAGTCGATAGTCATGTTTTATGCTTTTTTCATGCTGAATGACTTATTTCCAAGAAACGTACGAGCACATCTCTGGTAAACACAAGAATTAAAGTGGTGCTTTTGCATGACTCTTTGCGGAGAAACTCAGATTTACAGATCTGTCGATTAAATCAACTAATCGGTTAGTCGATACAATTGAATGAGTGTTAGTCGACTAAGAATTTCTTCAATCGGAGCACAGCCCTAATTTGAACGGAGCAGGTTTAAGTAATGATCAGTTCAGAATTGACCATGAAAATCTCTGCGGCAAACAAAGATGCTTGCACACATACGCCACAGGTAAGTAGTGTATATTGACTGTGGGCTCAAGAGCTGTTGCGGTGACATTGATCGGTTTACATCCCCCTCTCTCTCTTCTCTGAGATTTAACTGTTTTCACGTCTCCATCACTCTCTCCGTCTCTGTAAAGATCACATTGGGAGGATCAGCTGCTGCCTGGCTGATTTCTGGGCAGCTCTCTGACCTTGGCTGCTGTTAGCTGTCTTATTACCTGCACAACGTGTGTGTCTGTGTGTGTACACCGCTACTGCAGTTGAATCAGCGTATATACGGACTTGATCTTTGTCTCCATTAGAGGTTCATGCATGTGTGTGCGAGCGATCTGTTTCCTGCTCTCGCTGTGCCGTCAAGATGATGGCCTGGCTCTTCCCTGCACGTCAACCTGCTGCATGCGAGGTGCTGGCTCTCCGCCCGTCCTCCTCATCTCGCCTCTGTCAGCTCCCCTCACTTCCTCTCGCTGCCCCCACACAGAAAAGATAGTTTAATGTCAGGTTGACTTTCAAAAAGGCTTTTCATTGCAGCCCACTGCCTAACTCATTTGTTCCCTTTCGCCACAGCTTTTCTTTTTTCAGCCAATTTGAGACTGAAGTGTTGACAACAATTGCAATTGATTTTTAGCGCACAAGACTGCTCAGCTGATTGAAGTAGCTTTATTCTATAGAAGGAGAAGGTATTATATAGTATTCCACTTTGGGGTTTTTCTTCATTTAGATTTATGAGGCCGAAGACCAGAGGACTTCCAACTTTTAAATGAGGTTAACTTCAATCTCAGTGACATAGCTCCAAAATATGAGTACTTTGAAAATCCACCAAATCAGCTCAACGATTCTTATGAATCCCTTAAATAATTGTGTGGGTGTTGTAGAGTGTTATTACCTCAGAGAGTCTGTTTAATTCATCAGCTTGACTAAACCTCCAACTGCGACCCAGTTCACTTCTTACGTCTCCTCTTTTCAACCCAACCCATCTTCGGGGACTGTTCCCATTTGGAATGTTTATCTAGTTAAGAGGAAAGCCTTCAAACCAAACCGAGAGACAGAAACAGATTTCTTCGTTAAATACTTGTCTTGAATTAATAGGCCCCCCCAAACATCTGAGCCGCTGGATTTTCTGAAGTTTTGTTTGTCTAAGGGGAGAAGATCAAGTGTCTTCCCGCTTCCTGCCTCTTATTGTTGATTGAATGGGGCCTTTTCAGCCTTTTTCTAGCAACACCAAAGGTTGGCATCACAGTGCATTGTAGTATTGCTTTGCTTTGTTTGTGCTCTGTTTCTGGAAGTTGCACGGAGGATTACTTCTGTTGATTCAGTAGGGTTATGTTTGTATGCAAGAACCAGCAGATGGTTAGCTTAGCTTAGCATAAAGATTGAAGCTGGGGAAAACCGCTAGCATGGCTCCGTCCAGCACCTCTTAAGCTGACAAATTAAAACATATATCTTGTTTGTTTAATCAGTATAAAAAAATTAAAAAAACGGGTTCAACAAACATTACAGGATAGCTGTTTGCCTTCTATTTCCAGTCATTATGCTAAGCTAGCCGGCTGCTGGCTGTAGCTTCCTATTCCCTGCACAAATTTAAGAGTGGCATCAATCTTCTTATCTAACTCTCAGCAAGAAAGATATGTATTGATGTTTCACACAGCACAAAAGGTCCAGGCACTGGTATCAGGTTCTTCACCTCCTGCCAGGCGTTACCAAAAAACACAACATCGAAGTGGCCCTGTTTGCCACAAGCCTAAACTCTTTCCCAGCATCCACCTGGTGCCTTTATTTTTTCCCCCTTCCACCAGTCGCACCCTCTGGGGAGGGAGTCTGAAGAACTAAAAGCGGAAAGTGGCGCTGCTAAAAGCAGTTGAAATGGATCCCCTTTGTGTGGGGGCAAGAGGGGAAATGCGAAGGAAAACCCCCCACTGTGGGAGCCTTTGTGTGGAGAGAAAAAGCACTTGGTCTGGGCGATGGTGGCGGATGGACACCTCAGGCTGTTGGTTCAGTTCAGCAGAGGAGATGACAGGAGAGAAGAGTTATTGTTTGTATGTATGCTGGCTATGTACACAACCTAGGCACAAAACGTGATCCTATAGCAGCTTCCCTCCCAGTGGATGGTTCTCATACCTTGTGAGGCCCCTGGCTATTCTTGCTAACAAGCAATTTGTGTTGAGAGCTGGCCTCAGATAAAATATACAGACGCTGGCATGGAAATAGTACAGAAGCTTTGATGCCAGTGTGAAAATGGCCACTTTTACTGGTATTTATTGCAAAAGATCCTTTTTGACAGCAGATGGGTTTGTTGGTCGAAGTGATAAAATACATTGCGATTGTGGTGGTTTCTGTTTCATCCCCAAGGGCATCTGAATTTTAAAAATAGCATCAGAGCCCAACTAGAAGTATTTTCCCAGAGAGTAATCTCAACTGTTCATGGATCAATAATGGAAATGTCTTTTTGGATAAAGTATCCCCTTACCTATTTATCTACAGCCTAATGACCTGTCTGTGGTTCCATCTTCACCTTGATGGTGATTACAAAGCCCAGTATCATATTTCAGGCTTTGAGCTCTTTGAGCTTTTTTTTTTTAAGAAATATGCTTTCATGTTGTTTGAATAGTTAAACTCCAAAGATTAGTGGGATGGCTAGCTTAACATCAATGATTTATGTCGGTTGTCTTGAATCCCATCCTCTTGGCTTTGTTTACGCAGCACCTCTAAAGCTTGCTGTTACGCAGTGAAACGAGGCATATTTGTTTCCATCCCCCTCAAAAATAAACTTAATTGGAGTAGAAGAGCAAAACACATTCTTCACAGCCAGGATACAGTACATGTGAGTGACTTGCATGCCATAGCAGATGCCTGCGTTGAAGCAGAACCTTGCATAGTCTTCCTTCCTGCATATCTCAGCTCACTTAGACCAGCTTGGGCCTTCTGCTGTGCCGTGCTGACATAATGAGTATGGGGATGCTAAAAATACTGATGCGCAAATGGAGCATGCTGCACTGCACACACGTTTATGACATATGTTTTAGCATGGCCACTGATGCTGCTGTTTTTTTCCACTAAGCAGAAAAGGAAGAACTTAATGGTTGTGTTCCTGATCAAAAGAGCAGCAGCTGTTTTTCTTTTTGAATCATCTTTTGATCAGAGGACAGTAACCTGAACTATGCATATTATGATTCCTAGTTCATTTAAAGTTTTTGTTGAGTTCAGATCCAGCTTTTTAGATTACAAGATACAGGATGCACCCAATTTGACATTTCTTAACATTCTGCGGCTGCATTTTAGTTCAAAGGTTAGTGTGGCAATGGTAGCGATTGAATGGGCGCTTGAAACTAGACCATTGATTTGTAGGGGAATGTTTCCAGGCATCATCAGTTGTGATGCGTCATGCGTAAACTCCCCCTGGACCCTCATCTGGACTACAGCCATAATCCTCTTTAATCCACCACCCAGGAGACTTGATGACACTGTCTGGCTGTGACTGTGCTTGTTTGGCATATACAGTAGCTGTGAAAATGGACACACTTGTACATCAACATGCAGGCAGGCATACAAGTGTATAAGGCCAGTCTCCAATATTACTCCACCTAAATAAAGATGCTAACATCAATATCTTTAATAATTTTTTTTTAATTGTGAGAACAAATACATCATCCTGTCAGTCTGTGTACAAATCCTTCTTCGTTTTCTAGGATTTGCATCCTATATCCCCTAATCTAATCTTCAAACCATATATAAATGAAACCTAAACATAATCAGTTGATTGGTGGAGCTGATGTGATGGTTGACGGGCTGTCAGTTCCACATGGAGTTCCTCCTCACAGTTAAGCTGCCAAGGCTGGCAGAGCACCGTCCCAGTGTGTCTCTATCTGCCCGTTTGTGTTTCAGGAACTCTCTCTATAGCTCATTAGAATCTTTATACTTTCTTTCCCCCAGGGAGCACCAGGCGCTGAACGGGCACACAAATGAGGCTACCTTTCTACTTTGTATAATGGTGTTCACTCGCAACTATGGGAGGAGAAAAACAAAGATGAAATTAATCACTCTAGCCTCATCCCTCCCACTTCTCTCATCCCTCTTCCCCCTTCAAGTACACAGCTCCTGCAGACTTTCTAACTAGTTTTATTTAATTACAGACAGCATGAGGGTGCACGCAACTGCCGTTGACCTAAATCAGGAACCGAGCGTCCCCCGTAACTTCTTACTCCACTCTATTGATTTTGTCTGTATGGACCCGAGCATGAGCAAATTAGCTGAGCACGGCTATCAGTTTGACACTCCCTCTCAGCCTGCCTCTGTTTTGCTGCTGAAATAGCCCAGTTTAGCCTAGCCACCGCTCCCTCTCCTCCCAATTTGATCTGGAGGATGTGTACGGGAGTTGGGAATCTTATCCAAATGGGGTCCCTGACAAAACGAGATCTGTTATAAAACAAATTGGAAGGCAGTCTCTTTGTTCACACTGATGTCTTTGCAGTAATGGACAAGATTAAGGCAAAGTGTGAAGCAGCTCCTCTAGCTAAAGCACAATTCAAAGCAGGCACTAGGGATTTTCTTGTGTGACAGTTGAGTATCGGTTAATTATGTTTATGGTTCAAGATGGCTCGAGTGGCTACTCTCTCTCTCCCTTTGCGTCTCTTGCTCAGTGTAGCTTTTGGGTGTGTGATTTTATACGTGGTTTGCTTTGACAAACACAGCTCCGCAATCCCTTTGTCCGAGATTGATTCCTGGAAGGAAGTGTTCCAAACCATGGTGCTTCTCTCTCTCTCTTATTCTCTTTTTTTTTTCTCCATCTCTCCAAGCCCAAAGTTCTCCGACCCCAGGAATAATCCTCCTTGATCCACCAATGGCATGCAGTGCACAGGAAAATAGCTCCGACGACAGCTGAACCCCTTAGCCCTGCAGGAATGTTTTTGCCATGTGGACACACACAGGCCATACATTCAAAAGCACAGTGCAGCACAGTGCAGAGCAGAACAGAGCGCCTCATTCTAAAGATGGCTGTTTTGGAATCAGTTGCAACCAGCCATACGCCCTTGTTTACATTAGCCATTTCGCTCTTGTTTATGTCGACTCTGGATGAACATGAAAGCAAATTTGGGGAACGAGTCACCTCTTGAATTTTTTACACGAGGCCTACATTTCCTGACAGCAAGCCCCATGCAATGTGACTGAAGCACGTAGAAGGAAGGAAATCCATTTCCTACAGAAAGCCATTAGACATTGTTACACAAACGATTTCCATGATATCATTTTAATAGTCAAAGTTTGTACGTGAGAGAATAATGGTTTTCTTTGTAGGTTCCAGTAAATCAGTGTTTTCTGAACTGTCCATTACTTACCCATATTTCATAGTGTGCGTTTGTGTGTGTGTGTGTGTGTGTGTGTGTGTTTAAATGTGTGTGAGATATCCATTATTGATCTGTCTTAAGTTACAGCAGATGTCAGAAGGACTGGCATGCAAACAAGCTGTTGGAATCCAACCGTTATTTTTCAGTTTTCAGTGTGCGAGGCTCTCTTTATAGGAAAGAATGAGAATCAGTGCCAATATACACATGGACTCGCACTCAGACACACACACACACACACACACACACACACACACACACACACACACACACACACACACACACACACACACACACACACACACACACACATTCATTCTCCATATCTTGTGGCTTATGGGAAGCATGTCACATGAAATGTTTTATTTTTTATTTTGAGGCTTGGGCTAGATGACAGATTTCGTACTGTCATATTTCTTGGTTCAGTCGCCCCTCATCGCTGTCGCTATCTTGTCATTGTTAGTGCAGCTCTATTGTAGTCTCTGTGTTAAATGGCCTTCTCTGCTCTTTCTACTCTGCTGAGCTTGGAAAGACTTGTGGCAGAGCTTACAAACGTTTGCTGTTGCTTAGCATTGCCTGATACCCAGTGGTACACCCTGTACTTGTATATGCCTTGGATATGCCTTTTTTAAATGCCTCTTTGTTTAGAGGCCTGTAGGACACTAAACTGTATTGGTCCAGATTTGCAGGTTGCATTTGAAATCGGACTGCAAACTATGGACTAGCAAAGCAATATAGTCCTTAACTTTTGGCAACAAATACTTCATTCAGAGTCCGAAACACCAAAGTAAATTTAGTTTAGGGACTTATTAATGCTTGTGATTATTATGATTGTACTGATGACTTCCATGTTATCCCTCACATTTCCCTCTGTATTCAAAATGTTGGATACTATGTGTAATATATCAACATCAATCAATCAATCAATCAATCAATCAATCAATCAATCAATCAATCAATCAATCAATCAATCAACATTTATTTATATAGCACTTTACAGCAACCAGCAGGTATCCAAAGTGCTTTGCATCAGGAACCAAGAATAAAACAACATATCATACAATCAAAAGAATGAAACATGGAAAACAGTAAAATCAGAAAAGGTTATACAGAAACAGGAGGAGAAGGAAATTGTCACACCACTACTACGTATGAAAAGCCATTCTAAACAAATAGGTTTTGAGTTTGGATCTAAAAAGAGCTACATCTGTAGTAATATATATACATGCACCTATCTAGTATAAACCAGTGTTTTGCACTGTGGGCTGTGTTGATGTGAGTTTGTGAGTTTTGCGTTTGTTGATTTAATTTCTGCCTCTATTGCTCTTCCTCTTCTTTACTTTTTCACCTATCTTCAGCAATATATTGAATGGGAAAGACTAGAGCTGGGCAATATATCGATATTATATCGATATCGTGATATGAGACTAGATATCGTCTTAGATTTTGGATATCGTAATATCGTGATATGGCATAAGTGTTGACTTTTCATGGTTTTAAAGGCTACATTACAGTAAAGTTATGTCATTTTATGAACTTACCAGACTGCCTTTACCGACTTAGTCATTATATCCACATTACTGATGATTATTTATCAAAAATCTCATTGTGTAAATATTTTGTGAAAGCACCAATAGTCAACACTACAATATCGTTGCGGTATCGATATCGAGGTATTTGGTCAAAAATATCATGATATTTGATTTTCTCCATATCGCCCAGCCCTAGGAAAGACTGTGTGCAGTGTTCAGTTAACACATTTATTAGGGTTTGGGTGGCAGTATTTTGTTTTATATATTAATGTAATATTTATCCGTCCTGAAAATATGGGATTTAGGTTTTATAGATAACTCCCGTTGTGATGCGGTGTATGTTTAAAAATGGATTGGTGGGAATTATGAAATGACAAAATGTACACACATGCACACAAACATACACAGTTGAGTGTTCAATCTGTCCAGCGAACATCTTGCTACACACACACACACACACACACACACACACACACACACACACACACACACACACACACACACACACACACACACACACACACACACACACACACACACACACACACAGTTAATGGTTATAACTGCTGTCTAGCCTATCTATCATTAAACAAATCATCCATCCATCCATCATATATCCCTCCAGTCTAGTGTCCATTTGATTTGCTGAACATGCTATGCTTCACGGGTTTCCCTTTTAAGTTGTTAGTTTAGGTGCTTTATTCCAATGTTAAGGGAAGCAGTGACTAGCTAGCTAGCTAGCTGGCTGGCTGGCTAGCTTGACTGATAAATTATGCTCCAGTGGCTTGTATTTGTGCACCTGCCATCTGTGTGTCCTTGAGTGGAGCGTGTGCGTGTGTGCGTGTGCTTTTAAAGTTACTCCAAGCTGCTCTCTCCTGGGAAGTGTCTTCAATGGTCCTGGCTGTGCTCGGAGGCTATCACCGTCTCTCTGTGTGCATGTGCTTGACATACACATGTCCTGTTCATGTGACCATGGCCCAGGTCTTGACCCCACGCCGTGAATCTAAGCACACATCTAACATCCCAACCTGCACACAGCAGCCCTTCAGCCCAGCGCAGATGACCCGCACTGTGGTCTTTTCATTCACTCTTTTGCTCTTTGCTTTTTCATACACTCCCCAGTGACTCGAATCACTTACTGATGCTTCAGCGCTCTCTTCTCTTATACAGTGTCTCGGTCTCTACTTGTCACTGAGCTCTTTGTTTTATCTCCTTTAGGAGAGCAGAATGAAGGCTACTAGGCCAAGACGTGAAGTTAACATATATTCTAATGACTACACAGTATTTGGGATAATAGTCCAGTGGGATTTTCTCTCTCTCATCTGTTTATGATGCTTCTTTTATTCTCCCTTTTTTACATTTTATCTTGTTTGCAAAAAACTAGGCTGAATTACGTTTGTAGACTCTTGGTTGTTGGCAGCAGGATTGCCAACTTTGAGCAGACATGGAAACAAGAAATATAATGGCTTTAATCGTTTTCAACTCTATAATTAGCTTCAGCCCTATCATCAGCATTGTAACTTTTCCCTCCTCCCCACTTTCTTTGTTTTTGTCTCTTTTTCTTTGCACTCTAGTTACGGCTTCTTCTGGGAGGCTTAGCAAATAGCTGTAGCAGCATGGGGTCATTTCTCCTAGACTAGCTGATATCGTGCTTCAAAGGCACATGCACGGTCAGCCTCATCACTAATGGAAGACTTATGATCTGAGGGGGAATTAGATGAAATTGGCTTATGAGGTTGAAGTCAATATTAACCCCATGGTCCGCTGACGACATTTATCTTCAGGATGCCTTTTCTAGCCTGTTTTTCTCTTTTTACATCTTTACCCGACTTATATCTCTTTTTTTTTTTTTTTTAAACCAATGTTGCCGTCTTCCAAAGTATAATTTGACCCTTTTCACATTTTCTTTCCTTCTCTGTCCTCTCTATCACTTCTCTTATTCTATCACGTTCTCATCACTTCATTTTCATTAGTTAATCGACCCAACTCTTCTCCACTCTCAGGCTAACCTTTCCCCTCATCCTTCCCTTCTGTGTGTGTGTGTGTGTGTGTGTGTGTGTGTGTGTGTGTGTGTGTGTGTGTAGCCCTTGATTTGAGGGTTGCTTATCAGATGAGGCAGAAGCCCGGCTGCCTACATCCTCTTGTTTAGATACTGCTGGCATGAACGCACACAAGTGCACTTTAACACACACACATACAAATACATATTGTATTGGCGCATTAAGATGCCACATAGATATCAAGGTATGTGTGGGTTATATCAAGAGGCCTGTCTGTGGTTTTTCAAAGAAATGAAGCTGTAAAGTCTTTCTTTTCATTTCCTCTCTGCCCTCGGCAACATAGCCCTATTCCCTAGAGAGCTAGAGAGTATTATTGCCCTTTGATTACCACGGATGCATGATAGATTTACCCTTTAGGTACATTCATGTGTTCATCTACTCACATTTATCAACAGGAAAGATGGATGGATCTCATTCTGCAGTAAGGAATGCTGAACAATAGTTTTAATTTTAGCGCAGAAGAAGTGTTTGTGTGCTGAAAGTTCATTCTTTGTCCGCGGGCTTCAGTGTCACGGCTCGCACCCTACAATTTATAGTGCAGCGGTGATGTTGTCGCGGCATGTTGCCGTAACAACAATTCCGTGTTCAAAACACCCTGCATCGTGTGTAATAAAATGCGCAACTTGTTCCCAGGCTACTGTCGTGCAGCAATCCAGAGGGTTTAACTAAGAAGAAAGTCTCCATATGGTTGTTCATGGCTCAGTGCAGATTCAGAGATGCCAGGCTACCCCCCCCCCCCCACCGCTCACTTCGCTAACATCATGCATGTGGGTGTGTTTGTGTGTGTATCGTGTGCCTCCGCAGACTTATTACTGCAATCTCATGCAAGTGTGCATGCTGAGATACTGTATGTGTGCAGTACAACATGCTTTTCATCAGAGCGGGGTGGGGAAATATTTTTTAATGAGGTGATAAGCACCAGCTGTACAGTATGATACGACAGAATCAAATGGTATGATAGCAGCACGTTAACACAGTAACACACGCTGAGTATACAAATGAGAACCATCCTTCAAACACCAAGCTGCACAGCACATGCATGGTCTTGAAATACCCCACTGCAAGGTTCAAAGTTCAACTTATTCATTTAAGAAAGCATTACAATTACAGTTCTCCTGCACTTATCAACCAGCTCAGATTTAAAAAAGATGTAATTTTTTTTTAAAGTGCCCATATTATGAAAAAATCACTTTTTCTGGGATTTGGGGTGTTCTTTTGTGTCTCTGGTGCTTCCACACACATACAAACTTTGAAAAAAATCCATCCATGCTGTTTTGAGTGAGATACGGTTTCTGAATGTGTCCTGCCTTCAGTCTCCTGGTGAGCTGGTCAAAATCGGCTCGGACTGTGACGTCACAGTCCGAAATGAGCTGGCTAACCACAACTGTTAGCTCGTAGCGTTAGCATTAGCATGCTAACGCTAGCATGCTACGTCGTTCTCAATAGCAAAGCACTGCTACAACATACACGAGTTCACCATAATCTCCAAAAGAACTACTTACATGTGCGCCCTCATTTAAAAGTCTCCCAGCTAATCCTGACTTGTAACTGACCAAAGTTGGAGTAACAGGCTTTCTTTTACTGTCTCTAGAGTTAGCTAGCTGACATGCTCTACATCTGAGCTACTGAGCATGTGCGAGTGCAATCAAAGATAGTAGTGAAGAAGAAGATGAAAAGAGGTCTCACTCTGTAGCTAAAACAGAAACCAGGTGAAAAGAGGATCTGCAGCAGTGAGAGAGAGCTGTGCAGTACAACAAAAATATGGTGTTTTTTGAAAATTAAACCATGTAAACCTATTCTGGTACAACCTTAAAATACAGTTATGAACCTGAAAATGAGCATAATATGGGCGCTTTAAACACACTACACTTTGAATGAATGTTAAAATACAAATACACAGAGGATAAGAAAAATAGAACATAAACCTGGCATCGAGAGGTCTATTTCAGAGAGAATGTTAGCATCTTATTTATTTCTTCTAGGACATACGGATGTATAACATTGTCCAAAGGTCCACTGGTCCATACATTGTTCATCTAGAGGAAAATGTTTTACATAATCCCACAGAACATTTTGGAAAACTGATCATAGACTGACTATGCGTGGATTCAGACCAAAAACAGCCCTGTGATAGAACAACACATGCAGGGGCTATGTTGGTGGAGGCATATTGCTCATGGTACCATTGAGACAATGGAATACAATCCAGTAAGGTGACAGATTAATGCTTTCAAATGAACTCAAAAAGAGCTTCAGTTTTCAAATGGATTTGCATCATACAGTCCAAGTAGACAGAGACGGGTGACAAATGAAAGTGTTAAAAAACACCATGAAGTGTCTTAAGAAAAGCTTTGGGTGACTATGAGCCTCCCTCACAGCTTCAAAAATCCATGCCATAGACTCGCCAAGTCCATTAACTCTACTGGAGGGATGAACGCCATCTTACAAAAGTTAAGTTAAGTCATCTGGTGTTTAATTGTTCATGGTGGAGAGCACTGTCTCACCTGGTGGTCCCAAATCTCCTATAGTGTTCAGTTGGGTTGAGATCTGGTGACTGCGTAGTTCATAGGATATTTTAACATCACTTTCATCATTATCAAACTATTCAGGCACTAGGGGTGTGAATCACCAGAGGCCTCACGATACGATATCATCACAATACTTACGATACGATATTTTAAACATAGTTAAATATTCTGCGATATATTGCAATTTATTACCTTTTTTCCAACTTCAAATTTTTCCCAATTTTAAATGATGTCCCCAAAAGGAAACTTTGTCAGCATCTGTTTTTATCTAAAAAGATACATTTCTCTGTTTGTTCATCTTACTTGAATTTTATTGCTGCAAAATGGGATTCTCAAGCAGACAAACTGACCAACAGATATATAATAATAGATTGATACTTGGCATCTGTGTATCGATACAGTATTGCTACGGAAAATATTGTGATACTATGCTGTATTGATTTTTTTCTTCCCACCCCTATCAGGCACCCTCCACGGCCTGCAAGGAAGCATCTGTATTTGTTATGTTTCTCCACTAATTTATTCAAGTTGTTCCTTTAATTTCTCAGCCGTCTGTATGTCTTGGCAAGTATACTGTACACGGCTTCACTTCGAGAAAGCTGCTGTTTCCCTGACACTGTTTCTGTCCATCTCTCTCTCTCTCTCTCTCTCTCTCTCTCTCTCTCTCTCTCTCTCTCTCCCTCTCTCATATATAACTGTTCTTTTGCAGTTATCTAACAAGTGGGAGCTTTGCTATTTTCTGATCTGTTCCCCGCCTTAATGTCAGTCTTTGTTTGACAGAGAACTATACTCAAGTTCCAGGCTTTTATCATGCAACAAGTTAGCTCTTAGTAACTATATCTTAAACAGTTCTTTTGTACATTCCATACCTGAAGCTGTCATTACAGGAAATAGCCTTGGAGCTTATACATGAATCTGGTTTTCAAGATGAAAATCTTGAATTTCTACCGCGTATTTTTTGGGACATTTTAGGTCTTTATTTTTATAGGACAGCTGAAGACATGAAAGGGGGGGGAGGGGGATGACATGCACGCAACGCGGAGTCGCGAGTCGAGCCCACGCGACAGCCGTGCGAGAGTAAACCTCTATATATTTGCGCGCGCTCTTCCAGGTGAGCTACCCAGGCACCCAATTTCTACTGCTTAATTCACCAAGTTTATCGATAGTATAATTATCAGATATCTTCTCCTCTTTCTTCCCCATGATTGATTTGACTGTTGTATGTGTGTTTAGCACCCTGTTCTCCTTCACACCTCTCTCCCCTGGCCCTGCCGTTGGCGTGTACGTGTTTGAGAACCGACAGGGAGCCTCTCTCTTCCCCTCAAACTGCCATACAGTACAGGGGCAAACAAAGTGAAGTGAGATACACAAGAGCTGGCAGCTACTTATCTCTCCTGCCTCTCTCTTTGATTCCCTCTCCCTCACTCTTTCTGTTTCAGCCTCTCATCCTGTCTCTGTTCTTATCTATTGTCTCTCCACCGCATTGTTTGTCAGTCTCACTGTTCTGCTGTCTTTATCTGTCCTTCACCTTCTCTCTCTTTCTCTCTCTCTGTCTCCCTCTACCCCGACTCACTCCTCTTGCTCCCCAGTCAGCACCAATTCCCACTAGTGTCTTTACATCTATAGGCTTGAGGCTGTGGCTGTAGGCTACCCTGCACTGTCTTCCCATTTTAAATCTCCTGACAGACACATAACACAAATAAAAATCTAAAATAAGCCATTGTAGTTGTTTTACCTGCTCTGCTTAAAATCCCATTGATTTAGCTTCACCTTTCGGGAGCATTTTTCCTTTCTTTCCTTTTTATAAAGGCCACTCCTTCAGTGTTTGAACTGGAACTATGAGATAAAACCACAGATGTTGTTTTATGGTGGATTTAGTTTCATCACTTTTACATCATCCTTTCATCATCCTCAATGTGGACCTGACTGACTGCTATTTGGTTTGCTATAGCTTGGAGCTATACAAACGAGTGTGTGTGTGTGTGTGTGTGTGTGTGTGTGTGTGTGTGTGTGTGTGTGTGTGTGTGTGTGTGTGTGTGTGTGTGTGTGTGTGTGTGTGGTTGTGTGTGTGTGTGTTTACCAGTGTTGGGTGAGGGTCTATTGCTGATGTGATGTCAGTGAGATGTGATGTCAGACTCTGTTTAATAGTGCTGCTGACAGCTAAACATAACAACCTGCCAAATACACCATAAATCTATGTGGATCAAGAACCTATGTGTTTGTATGCACTCACAAAGGTCACTCACTCACAGGTACACACGTGTTCTATACAGGCCGCACACTCACGTGTTCACTCTGTTGATTTCCTGTCAGCATTGGGTGTGTGAGTGTGTTTACATCTGCGTGTGCTACCGCAGCGCAAGTGCATAATTAGTTGTAATTTGATTCAAGAGAGCTTGAAGTGCAGATAGAGGTCAGTCGCACCTCCTTTTCCCTGAAAGAGAGCTGTTGAGCGATGGTAGAGATAGAATAGGAAGTGAGTCAGAAGGAGAGAGAAACCGATTGATGCAGTAGGTTTCATTTGACACTCCCACTTTTAACCGTTGTACCTGAAGGAAGAAAAGCAGATGTTTGCCGCTTAGTCTTTCTTTTTTTCATCTGTCAGTGGGAGATGCAGCCTACTCTCTCCACTTATCTCTGTCCCTTCGATTCTCCCTCCACCACCCTCGACAATCTTTCTCTGTCTCCAGAAATCTTTTTTCCTGTTTGCTTTAACTTCAACCACACCCTTCATTTTCCCTCCTCTCCATCTGTATATTTTAGCCTTTCTTCCTCCACTCTCCATCTTTCTCTCTGCAGGGTGGGAGGATGTGTAGGCACCAGTGTCGGTGTGACTTCAGCTGCTGCTGAAAATCAGCACTCTTTAAAGCTGCAGCTCCCAGCATTTGCATCTAGAGTGTTAAGAGCATGGGAGAGACAGTGAGAATATTACATTTTGGAGTGTGGTGTCATGTGGTAACCACAGTTTTGGCCACCATTCTATGGTAATGTATGTCTGCAGGCAGCTGTTTTCAGCGGAAAAGCTCCGATAAACCCACGGTACGCTATCTGCTCCTACCAAACAGCAGACAGACAATGTTAGCGACTAGCTGATGAACATAGTGCAGCATTTAGCAGCCAAATAGCCAGATGTGTAACCCAGGAGTTGATGAAGAACAAAACAGAGCTACAAGGAGAGTAAATATTGGGCTCAATATTTGCCTTGTGGACAGAAATAGAACTCCATATGAATGCTAATGTTCCTCTGTATCTTCTGGATGTCTAAATAGACAACGCATTGGCCATATCAGCCTCATAAGATATGCCATTGGCCTTAAAATCAGTTAATGTAGGTTTTAAATGTGCAACATACCTGTTGGGGTGTGAATCTTCACTGGTCTCACGATTCGATTCCATTAGGATTATCCTGTCAACGATTCAAATTGATTCAATATCCTGATGATTCACGGTGCGTCACCTCCTCAATATTACTATATATTGCTACACATTGTTTTCATCAACAAATTCAAGTCAGATATACTGTATATGAACTGCCCTTTTTATTGTGTCTGCTCCTAAGTAACATCAGTAGGCAATAATCTATTATGGTCTGTCCCTGCATCGGTGCAGGATCGTCTAGGTCTGCAGCGCGATGCAGTGATTAATTGCGACACCACTACATACCTGGTGTAGATGATGAATTGACTTGACTTGTTTGGTTCAGTCTGTCTATTTACAGACCTAAACACACTGGAGTTGAATTCTGGTGGAACCTCAACAGGCTTCCTCTTGTCCTCTGGGGAGAGCTGGCGTCAAATCGCTTCCCAATGAAATATGAGCTGGTTTGTTTTTGGCAAGAATGCCATTCAACCCAGTCACAGGAAGTGTCCCTTATGCCATTCAGTGTCCCTACCTCACTGGCTTGTGATTAGCTATCCCGAGGTAGAAAAGCGATGAACAACAGGAAAGTGACAGGGGATTAGAAAGGAGGATTTGGATAAAGATGGCCACAGTCTGTTTTAGTTGCTTAAGAAATTGTACAAACCACTTGCCACTGCTTGATACAGAAGAGGGAGAAAATGACACATTTATGCAGGTGGGCTATCTAATGCATGCACTTAACTTACCCTCTCTCTCACACACACACACACACACACACACACACACACACACACACACACACACACACACACACGCACAGTCAGATTAATGCCTGGGAATGAGGTGAGGTTTAGTGCACTGACCTATATTTCTATTTAATCTGAGTCATTTATGATCTCTCCTGCTCAGGCCAGTAGGACAGACTGACTTTTGCTGTTGTTGCTCTCTGTTATCCTGCACTTTATGACTGGAGCAAAAGCTGGTGTTACTTTATCGGGTAATAATGCTAATGATAAAGCTAATAAAAGTGTTAGTTTTTTTCCATGTTGAATGTGTTCCGCACTTTATTTAGAAAGTGTAATTGACAAACTCAGTGTGTTTAATACCTGGCTGTGTGTGTCACCTGCACAGCTTGTATTTATTTTTTGAGTTCTTTCATGCATCAGATACAGTACTGTAGGTATAAAAATGTCACATCTTTGATTCTGAGGCAATGCTGAAATGAGACTGAGCCCTGAGCTGCACTTTTTTTTATTTTTTTTATCATGCAGCCATTTCAAAAAAGTAATAACATTCCTCAGAAAAACTCTGCTTTCAGAGCTTCTGCTCCAGCAGCGTGATTTGAGCGAAGGGTTATTGTTGCCAGTGAGCGGTTATGTGATGGCTGTTAGGTTGCTATCTCAACACACACAAAGGCCACGAAAGGAACCTGGCGGCCGGCAATGGAGAAAGCGAAATGAAAGCCGTTCCTCCTGGGTGATTCCGTGGGCCATGGCTTTTGTCTGCACTGCCTATCAGACCTCTATGTCTGCACACGTGTGTGTGTGTGTGTGTGTGTGTGTGTGTGTGTGTGTGTGTGTGTGTGTTTTGTCTTTCTCTGTGTGCACCAACTGCCAAGTTGAGTTCTGTTCAAGGCCTTCTCAGCGCCGCTAGTTTCAACCGTCTGCTTACTCTCTTCTCCCGCTGCCGACCCCTGTTGATTCCCCTGCTTTAAAATGCATGATGCCACTTCCCAGCATTCCAAGCTCAACCCGAGAAATAACCTTTTGCAGATGCACACGAGTACACGCACGCACGCACGCACCACACACACACACACACACACACACACACACACACACACACACACACTGGCTTAATCTGTCTCCAGCTCACACTAAAGCTGTCAGATACCTCTCCTGCTCTGTCACACTCATGTGATTTTGTGTGTTTTTGTGCCTGCAAGCGTGCCTCCTCTATGCATAAATACGTTGTGGTTTTCTTACTGTACCAGATCCCCCCCCAAAAAGTCCTTGTGTGTTATTAACCACATTTACAGACTCACTGCCTTGAATCAATGAGGGGGTGGGACACGTTAACAGTATTTTGGCATGACGTGGAGGCATTTCAGCCCCTTTTACCTCACCACATAGAAAGATAAATGCCTGAATCCTTTGGTTAGGAATAGAGTACGCATGAGGTTGGCTAAGACAAAACATAGCTGGGCTGGTTTTGGTCTGAGTAGGAATGTTTTAGTCACATTGCTGGAATAAAGAGCACTTTTGGTTTGGCAAATGCTGTTCTGACAGTGTTATGCTTTTGGATGGTGGACGTGCAGAACTCAGAATGTGAAGCATGAGGAAGTGAAGAGGTTTATTAGTGTAGGTAACTTTCAGTTCTGTGTATTAGGTGCTCTTTAGAGTGTTCACCTCGTAAATGTGTAAGAAACAGGATGGAAACGAGCATTGCTTCCTCATTCTGGATATCACTCTTCTTCGGAATCAACTCATTAAACAGTTTTTTTTTTTTTATCTTACAAATCTGTGTTTGCATGTATGTCTGTACATGTTTCATAATGCTCACACGTATATTCCCACGCACAAATTAGATATTCATGATCCTTACTTTTGGCAGCAATGGAGGCCAGTGCAGCACCATCAGTTGCTGTGTTGTCTAATTAGCATATTAATGAAATAAATGCTATCTAATTAACATGTGGGAGGGGATTATGCACGTGAATCATTGTCAGATCAGTTGGAGAGAAGGGAGGATCAAACTAATGAAGTTAAAAAGCACATTAATGAGCGCTTTGAATTAAATTTGCCATGTTGTTTTGTGCAAAAAAACGCTGTGTTGTCTTCATGCGTCTTTAAAGTTTTTTTTAACTTTTATGTAAAAAAAATTGAGTCTAACAGCAACATAATATTAAGCTTTGATCACTGGCAGTATTCCTACCTCATTCAGTCGTCTCTTTTTTTGAAGGAGGGGTAGTGTTCTGCGTACTCTGGGCCTGTGGAAGGGTTTGCTCTTCTAAAGGGCTTAGACAGAGTGATGAGCAAACCAAATGACAGGCCTTGACTCCAAGTAGCAGTCTAAAACCTAATCCGAGCCGGTAGGCTTTCTAGGGATCTCGACTTGCTGAGCAGAATGCACTTGCAAACTACCAACACACATGAAGTCCTCATGGATTAAGGCGAGTTGGGCGCACATTAAAGGGATCGAAATGCAACCTCTGACTTCAAGACCCCATGTGGACACAATCGCTGTCAGTTAAACCCCTGGTGTCGACGATGTCGTATACGACCCCAGATTACACGTTTTATGTCATATTCAATATCTCCAGATCAGTACAGTGTAAAGACTTACTTTGTTTTGATTAGAAGAATAGACATTTAAAGAGTTCTTCTATGCGATCGTAGTTCGTTTTTTTTTTTTTTTTTTTTTAAGAGGTTTTTTAATCAACCTTGGAATTACAGTGTCTTTGTACAATTAATCCATTTTGACGAATCCATAAATCACGTTACGTAATGTCCGATATCACCGCATCGCTTCATGCTGGCATTGTTTTGATTGTTTAGTATGGAGGCTAACATCTGGGCCTTTGCAAAGAGGGCCTCTGAGAGAAAACTAGACTTCTACATCTCCTTCTGGCTCTTGTTTTTAGGCTTTAGAAAATCGAGCCTGTGACGGGAGACTGGCCAATCACATGTCATTTCAGAGAGAGCGTTCCAATTGGCTGTTCTGCGCATGCATATGTCCATGCGACAGACAGTGGAGAGGGAGAGCTGCAGGAGGAGGTCCTACTCTGGTGTTTCCTTGCTTTCTTCCCACTGCATTGACTTTTTCACTGTTGTGATCAAAGTCGAATTGTATATACAGTAAGTCATTGTTATTTAAAAATGGGGTGAGTACTTGACAAAGAATGATTTTAACGTCACTATTATACGCTACACTATTGTTAGTGAATATAATGTTGAGCTTTTCACCTTCCGTCCAAAGAGACGTTGTGACGGAGATGGGTGCTGCCATGTTAGCCCCATGAAGACCCAGTGACACACTGCATCAGTGTTAAACCACCAGCTCTCCACCAGAGACCCTCTGAATTGGGTTTTTGACTCAATATTTTGCTCTCTGTTCCTCTGTTGATGCATTTGTCAGTTTTGATTCCCTCACTTCTCTTGTTTTCTCTTGAGAAGGTTGACTATATAGTATGTTGTTTTTCCCTGCATCAATCTGTGTCACTCTGTTGTTGTGTTTCTTTTTGTTTATCCATGTGTACATGGTTCTTCCAGATTGCCATCTTTGTGTAATGTCTAGTTTGGGACGATAGTCTGCTCAAGAATAGCAGCGTCCTCGCCATGACCCAGTTAGCCGTTGTCACATAGAATCAGAGTGTTTTGGTGTGTCAGAAAGGATCAGAGTTTGCCTTTTGGTGGCTGAAATATTGGTCATTGGACTCCATCTGGAAACTGGGTCTAACAAGTTCAATAGACCGGCAATGTTTGTGTGTGTTCATGTCATATCTGAGCATCAGCATGTCTGCTTTTGTTTTGCTTATGCAATTTGATATTTATGCACCAGTGGCATTCACTTAAGCATGCTATGTTTGTGTGTGCGGTATGTGTATGCGTTGGTCCGTTTATAGGATTTCCTGGTCAGCTGTGTGGCATCTTTCTCTCCATGTGTACTCGCTGTTCTCTTTTTCGGTCATAATAGTACACATCCCGCAATTCCCAGCAAATGGGTCAACACAACATCAAATCAATTCCCTCAAGTATAAGCACCTTTCCTGTGTCCAGTGCATCATTTGGCGGTTAGCCAGCCCGAGAGTTGACAGACAGATCGCCTGAGGCAGGCGGATGACAGGCAGTTAGAGACAGACAGACGGACAGACAGCAGCTGGCTTTTGGATTGACAGGCAGGAAGCTTTCATTTCACAGCAGAAAAAAAGGCGACTTGAATGACTTGAACTGAATAATTTAGTTGACTGCAGCTGGGAGAGTCACTTGGATAATTCATGCATTGGGCACACTTTGTGAGTGTGAGTGTGTTTGCTGTGATTGCCTCTGTGTGTGCGTGAGTGATTGGGCTTTGAAAGTACAAAAAGTAGGCAAGTTTTGCATTTCTCTATGTGTGTGCACCAAGCGGTTGGTCTTTGAATGAATTACAAAGTCAGATTGTGCCCTTGTGACAAATCCCTTGTAAAGATAGTGTGTCTGCAGCTCGAGGGATAACAAGAAGTTGGCGAAGCTTCAGCATAAAATGCAGAAAGACACAGACTAACACACACACACACACACACACACACAGAGTTACACACACACACACACACACACACACACACAGAGTTACAGACAGCACAGAGTGTCTAGCTGCTGTTTGATTTCATCAGCAGACTTGATCTCAATGTCAACATGAGAGAGTGGGTGGAAAGGTAATTCAACTGAATCCTCTCTTGGATAGTGGGCTACTCTGCCGGGGGAAAAAAAAAACACCTCTGGCAGTCAACCTCTGATTTGTTGCTGATATTTCTGTGTGCAGCGTAGTTTATTCATAAAGTTAATCTTTTTTGTTTTTGCCAATTTTCATTAAAAAACACCCACATTTTTTAGAAGGTGGGGCTATTTAAATAGATTTTTAAACTTTAATTCCCAACGCATCAAAAAGTTCTATTACTGATGCAAGATGCCGCTACAGTAAATGTAAATGGTTGTGCTATAGAAAGTGAATGAAAAATAGGGATGAATATGATGATGTGCACCAGAATTCCTCTATACTTGATAATATTTGCGCTTCAAAATGTCTTTTTAAATAGATCTTTGTGATTTTTTTGGATTCACTGAACGTTAAATGAGTGTGTTCTCACGTTCTCACGTTCAGCGCCCATATGTGTTCAGCAGTCCATGAACCATTATACTTGTGTGTCCACAATTCTTGTGCTCGGGGTGAAACTCGCTGTGTCTTTAAATTGGCCTGGATTAAATATAATCCCTGCGTTCAGGGACACTGGACGAGTCCCCGAAGGCTCTCTAAAAATTCTCTCTAAACACTATTTGTAGTGGGATCCCTCTCAGTTCTGCATGGCAGGGAGTTATTTAGTTATACGTTTCCACTCCAAGTCCCAGTGAAGCTGTCTTTTTCCTCTGCGTGTGTGTGTGTCCATGTGTGAATGCATGTCTGTGTGTGCTTGCATACATCGCCGTTTGAATGGGCTACTTGTGTGAATTTGCTGCCTGTGTAAGAGTATGAGAAGACATTTCTACAGTTTGTGTGTGTGGATGGATCTGTCAGCGTTTGCGTTTCTGTTTCTATATGAACATCCATGTGTAGTGGTTGACATGTGTGTGCAGTACATGCAGATTTAAGTGTGTGGGTGTGGGTGTGTGTCAGGCTTCTGCAGTGAGTGAGTCAGCGGGACACAGCTCTGTTTTAAAGAGCTGGTTGAAGAGCTGTCAAATGACACTCACTTCTGATGGCTATTACACTCTTAAAGCAAAGTACCGTTTACTGCTAATGGACCATCAGTATCTTTTTGTAAGTAAGAAGGTTGTCCTTACTTATTCTACTTTTATATGTCAGGCTTTGCCTCAATATTGTTTCAAAACATGTACAAACTAAATTCTTAACAGTATCCAAACTCACATGATATCATACAAGTATTTCTCTATGGTATAACAGTATTTTAAACTCTGTGCTTGCTTTGCTTGAATTTAAACTTGGCCCTTTTTTTACACACCTCCATCTGTTACATGCATAATTTCTCTCTCTCTGCTTCCTTACTTTTCCTTAAAGGGATACTCTCTCAGCGATTTTAGTATTGCACTTTTATGGGACTCACAGGAAACAGATTACGAAAATAAATGGAATGGAAGAATGATGTTGAGAATGGTGTTGCAGAGATATCCTGTCTTTTAGTCCCTAGTGTGGGTCAAGCTTCAAAACCCCCAAAACTTCCCCAAATGCAACTCTATTAGTTTCCTTTATCAGATCCACCAAGCCTGGTAAATAGCCATGTCTTGCAACCTCACTCCCACAGTTTGTATCACAGGCTTTCTGTTACAAATGATTTAATCTTCAAGCCCAAACCCAGAGAACCCTGACCACATCACCAAAGGTTATTTTTTCAGACTTTAAAAACATGCCCTTTAAGTCCATCGCTATATCTGCTCCCTTATCTATTTTGATTTGATTTGGAAAATAGAAAATGTGTAAGAACTTGACATGTCTGTATATTTGACTCCTGGAGCATGACCTGGGTCAACTCTCATAGCTTTCATCATATAAACATGGTTTCAGTAATTGGCCTTTTTAGGTCTGTAGAACGTGGTAGAGATGTTATTTTACCACCTGTGCGTCTCTCAGTAGGAAAAGAATCACTACAGTAGTCCAAGGTGAATCAAAAACAGGCATGTCCTTCTATCGCTGCATGATTTATGACCCCTGAGTGTTCAGGACTGAGTGGGTGGTGTTACTGAACACGTGCCCATGGTCAGATTGCTGTAACAGTCCTTCCAGACCTTCCAAAAGTTAATGTTTTCGGTCTTTCTCTTTATGGTTGCACTTGTTTGAAAGGTTCAGTCTTCAAATGATAGTTTTTGAATACAAATTCAACTTCATATATTCTGTATGGCACAAAATATATTTATGTAAGTTTGTTTGGTGTATGAGTTTGTGCAGAAACACAACAGAGATATCTTATTCTTTATATAAGCTTTGATTTTATTTCACCTACACAGATTATTGATTGCACCTCCTCTCTCTCTGTTATTTTCCAGAAAGGTTTTGTTTGAATCGCTCTGCTTATGTCTTCGGACCTTTTCCTCACTCTGCATAACTAAACTCAAATGTTAAAATAACTCATGTGGGTGTTTTGTACCTCTTTTTCTTGCAGTGCTGGTCAGTTTCCGAGGGACTGTCCAGCATGGCCTCCCGCTGGAAATCGGAGACACGGTGCAGATCCTGGAGAAATGTGAAGGTACAGTACAGTGCACACGGTACACACTTAGTATGTATGTGTATTTTACTTAATTAATTTAATTAATAAGATGCTTTCTGTAAGAAACAAAAATAGGAAAATTAAACCCAATAGTACATGTAAGGAAAGCAATTGCTTGCGCATGAGTAGTGAAGTGAAAACATGCACTTACAAGCTTACAAATATATTAGGGAACACTTCCTCTTTTTATTAATATTAAATATAGGCCTACAGATCAAGTGAATGCATGTGAAAGCTGTTATACTCTTGGATTTGGTGTGAATAACCTTGCACCAGAAATATTTTGTCAACTAGTAGTGAAACAAAAGAGCGGAATAAGAACTAGAGGCACAATAAGTGGTAACTGTATAGCGGCAAAACGTAGAACATTTGGTCAGACATCATTTTCAGTAAGAGGCATAAAATTGTGGAACCCTTTACCATTAGAAATTAAAACATTGACAGAACTCAAGGTTTTTAATACACATTTAAAGCAATGGCTGAAACTGAAACAACTCTGTGAACACTGACTATACAAGATATAAGACAATTCATACAAACATAATGTTGCATATGCTAGCATGCATAGACATATGCATACTTTTGTGTTCTTGTATTGTTAAATGTGACTAAACTCTGTTTTATAGTGATTTTTAAATTCATTTAAGTTCATATTTTATTTCATGTATGGGATGTATTTATTGTATGTATTTTAATAGTTACACATTTTATATTAATACTTTATAATTTCTGTTTTAATTTTAAAAGCCTAACCAGGGACAGGGGTTGAAAATTAGTCATGGCTATAAACCTGTATGCATGGCATCTACTTTGTATTCTTTATAAAGCAATGTTCTATGCATTTGTCCCTGCCAAATAAACATTAAATAAAAAAATTTAATAATATCTCGAATAATTGGTAAAGGCATGCACACACTGACTGAGCTGCATGTGCACATGCACACACACTCCCATTGATCCACAGATTTCTGCAGGCAACCACAAACAGGCCCAGAAACAGACCCATTACTTGCACAGTTGATCAAATACAAAAAGTTAACCTTGGGTATATGACACTTCTCTTATATCTTTTTAAGTGATATCGTGGTGCAGTGTGCACACCAAATGAGTAGCATCATGTCTGTGATGATGAATGCCTGTGGAAATTCATGTTTGCTACTGTTTCCTGCACCACAGAACTGGCTGTATTTCCCGCCTTCCTGCCCACGCTGAGTCTGTTTTTCTCCTCTACTTGCTTTCTCTTCTATGCTTTCTCTTTTGCCGTCTGTTATGTCTCCATCTTTTGCTCTGTATTCTCTTTCCCTCTTTCTCTGTCCTTTCTTTTTTAATTTCCAGAATGATATGTAATCACCTAACCACAGCAAAGCCACATTCTCATGCACACCTGAGCACAAATAAGCAGCCATGCACAAACACATACACACCTCCCTCTTCCAGAGCTCTTGACACCCTTCTGTCTCACTTCCTGTTGGGAGACACACTCGCACCGAGAGAGTCAGCCAGTCAGCTAGTCGAGCAGTCAGTCGTGCAGCCAGCCAGTCAGAGGGTTGTGACATAGCGGTAAAAGGCCCAGAGGAAGTAGACAATAGCACAGCCAGCGGAATGCTTGGCCCAGAAGGGAGGAACAAAATCAAAATCCTGCCAGCAAGCAGAGGCTGAGAGACGGGCTGCTGACAGCAGAGGAGACAGACTAATGGGTCTGCCTCATGTTGATACTGTTGACACTTCAAAACACAGGAGCTTATCATGTGAAAGTGTCTTTGCTGACATGTGGCTCCTGTCTGTTAAGGCACTGCTTCAGTTATTGATTTGTGACTTGGCACGTCCATGGCTCTTTCTTGAACTTTTTGTTCCTGACAGCAGGTAATACATTTTCACAGTTAAGTGTGATGTAAAACAGGCGTTTCTAACCTGTTTTGTCTAATGTACCTCCACAGCCCAATCAGATGAGCTCAAGAACCCCTTCATAGATGCCACCTAATGTTTCATGTTCCAAATGTGTTAATTTCAAAGGATTTTAAAGGTGGATGTTAGTTTGTTCATTTATTTGCTCAATTGTTAACTAGGTTTTTCGCTTTCTAAATCACATGAGGGGTTCAGTTGTCACAACTGTTTCAGGTTGGTTGAGGTGTGAACTGTACAGTCAGCCTATTGTAGCAGGGAGCTTACTTGTTGACCATTTTCAAAAGATCAGCATCCTATTTTTTTCAAATTAGCTGAGCTACTTCAATCTTTACATACTCCCTGGCAAATGCACAAGTACCCCTGGTTGGGAATCACTGATTGAAAACATTGATCAGTTATCACTTCCTTACAGATGTCTTGCTGCCCTTCACTGGTATATCCTTTCGCAGAAATCTACCACAGTACTTGACCTCAGCTACTGGAAAAATGACTCATCTGGGAAGTACTTGCACGTGCTCCACAGTGCGGACCCAGACAAATGATGTAATACTATTCTGACCATACATGCCTGAAACAAATCAGGGAGAAAATACTACCTAAGTCACAGATGCTCTAGCGACCCCCAACAGTGATTATAATAATCTAATGCATTTACATTTGAGCTATTTAGCTAATGCTCTTATCTAGAGGGACTTACAATGACTGCAAAATTGGGATGAGCTTAAACCGTCAGTCTAGAAAAGAGCGTCAGCTCAAAGCTTATATAAATATATAGATATATATATATATATATATATAAGATATAAATGTATTAGATTGTTTCTATCAGTACTGGGATTTGCAAAATCATCAAGCACATTCTCAATTTGGCTTGAGCCCAGATTGAAGTGTGTACTGGCGTGCGAAGAGTGTGAATGTATGCAAGCCACAGCTTCTTCACCTTTTTTTTCTGTCTCTGCTTTTTTTGTTTCACAGTTACTATGAAATAGTCATAGTGAGGTTAACGGGGTCTTTAGTGGCTTTGTTTCTTCACACTTCTGTGCATTAGCCTGTTGTCAGTGCAAACACAGTTTGCTAAAAAACAACAACCAACAAGTTACTTTGTACCGCAATGCACTTGAGTGCTTCTATGACAAAAATCGAGTTGGCGGTGGCGAGCATTCAGTTGGCGGTGAGATACCCAGTCGGCAATCCGTTTATGTCTCAGTCCCCTTTCACATCACATGGAAGTGGAATAAAAGTAAATGTCTAGTAGGCTTGTTAGGCTTATATGTACATACAGCCGTCAGAAGGATTTGATCATTGTCATTAAAACACACACACACACACACACACACACACACACACACACACACACACACACACACACACACACACACACACACACACACACACACACACACACACACACACACCTTCTACTATTAAAAGTATAGTATCCCATATATCTCCACCTTCTCTCCTTGTGTGTCCAGCAGTCCAAGCCAGATATAATGGTGTATTATTCATAGTGATGTGTTGGAAATGAACATGGTGCTTTGTCTCTGCAGGCTGGTTCCGAGGATTCATCCTGAAGAATCCAAATATCAAGGTGAGCGTGTGGGTGTGTATGTTTTGCTCGTCTTCAGGTTGCCTATAACTCATTTGTACCCTCATTCAAATATTAAAAGTGTCCCCCAGGCTTATCGTTGTTAGCCTCAACTAGCACTTTCACCAGCTGAGATGACAACTCTCGGTGGCAAATTAACTCTTGTGTGATGATCAGCATGTTGGTAACATAAGCCACATGTGTTTAGCTGCTGTCACTGTATCCATTAAGTGTTAAAGGCCCGACACACAACACAACACAATAAAAATACAACACAAATTGTTGGACCAAAAAAATGTAAAAATTCAAGTTGATGACAGCTCTAGCTGTATCTAAAATACAACATGATTTGACACTATTAAGTCTTTGCTTATAGTTTGACACTATTAAGTCTTTGCTTATAGTTTGAAAATAAAAGCCCAAACTGACAGTAATAGATGTGGCTTTTAAAAGCTCTTGTGCAGGAGAACATGCGATAACCTAAACCAAGTTGGGAGTCAAGCGTTACTGTAGGTGTGTGTTCAGAGTCTCTGTCTGTGCGAGTGTGTTGCATTTATCCTCAGATACTTAAACATAAGTTCTGCTTTGATCTCCCCAAGTCAATAGGGAGCAACTTGCGGTTTATTAGCGTCAAACACACATACACACACGTTTCATCTTTTTTTTTGTCTCTTAAATCCCAATGCTACTCGCTTTTATCTCTGTGTCTACTACTCTCTCCCTCCGCTCTCCTTCTTTTAACCCATAAACACACTTAGCACTGTATTGACATGTGCATCATATTAGCCACATGCTGACAGAATGACTTGCTGAGCATTTTAAGGACTTCTCATTAACCTGTTTATCTTTTGCTCAAAGGGGATCTTCCCATCCAGCTACATCCACTTGAAGAATGCCCACGTTAAGAATAAAGGGTAAGTAATGCCACTTTTTTTCCCTCCCCTCCCATCCCTGTGTGTCGTGGTAGAGGTTTGAACTCTATTTGTGTATGTTTGTAGGCAATTTGAGACAGTCATCCCTGTTGAAGACTCCGTCATCACAGAGATGACATCGACGTTGCGAGACTGGGGTGCCATGTGGAAACAACTCTATGTGGTAAGTATCCACACACACACACACACACACACACACACACACACACACACACACACACACACACACACACACACACACACACACCCTTGCATTGATTTTGAATAGCACTACCGCCTAAGCGAAGCTGCCTTCTTTAGGTTTCTCACGAAGGGAATTTATTTGGCCCTGGGTAATTCATAAGCCGCAAACAGTCAAATCTTTTTCATACACATTCATTAGTTGGATTGATTGTGTTTGTGGCCTATTAAGCTATCTGGGGTGCTGATTAAATTGAGCTGATGAATACTTGCAGATCAAAGTGCATACATTTGCGGCAAAAAAGCAGCAGGACACTGGAGCTAATTTGCACAAATCCATTTAAGTCCCTCTCTCTGCTTCTCTTTGTGGGTAGCTCTGTTCCTCTCAATGACTCTCTAATGTGTATGCCGTCACTTTGTTTCCACTTATGTTTATGGGTGGCTCGAAGCAACTGTATATTTTCATCTTCTTATCTGTGTCTTTCCCTCTGTCTGTCACCCTCATTTCATGTTTCCTTCTGGCAAATTTCCCTTTCAATCACCGCTTTTGACTGACTCACTGTGCTTCTCCACTCGTTCTTTGCTTCTCCGTTCCTCCTACCGTTTCCTATTTCTGCAGAAGAATGAAGGGGATTTGTTCCACCGACTTTGGCACGTGATGAATGAAATCCTGGACCTGAGGAGGCAGGTGCTGGTGGGCCATCTCACCCATGACCGCATGAGGGACGTCAAGCAGCACATCACAGCCAGATTGGACTGGGGCAACGAGTGAGTTTATTTTTTTCCATCTCAAAGAACCACATCTATGTTGTTATGTTTGTTTTTCTATGTTTTAGGTCATAAATCATTCATCAGTTAAACTTTACTACTAGTTTTTTTTTTTCTGCCCTCTACATTCTTTCAGCCATCAGTTTCCATTCACTTTATAGTAGTGTATGAAAATGAAAATACCAGTAACTAGAGGCTTACTTGAGAGCAGCAGTCCATCACAGGGAAAGGTGTGTTTAATTGCATGGTAATACAGTTGTGAACCAGAACCATTTTAAGCCTTTCTCTTTTGGTGCATTCAATAAAAACATCTGACATCAGGGATTTGAAAGTTGGTTTCTGAACTGCAGTTTGTAATGCAAAGCACTACCATAACCATGTCAACCCTTTTTTGCATCCTTTATATAGGCTGTTTGTTTATTTATCTTCCATCCGCCTGTATCCATGGCAGGAATTTCTCAAGGAACCCAGGAACTATTTTAATAACTCAGGAAACTACCGGTGAGACTGGAGAAACCAAGGACCAAAACTTTAGTTTTAATGCCATAGTTCCTGGAACCAAAAAAGTCTCTATCTGGGATGAATAGCAGAAACTCTGAATTTTACAATAACATTGACAAAGTTGTTGTTTAATGTAGACCAGTCACGCAATGGCCGATATTTGAGCCGCTTCATAAGGTCAGTATAAGGATCTGGTGTATTGGAACAGTTGATTGCTAGTTCCTGGGGCTCCTTAGTACATGTACTACAGTATGAGGTGGCAAAAGGCTAGAGGTGTGATTTTCTAACAACTGGCTCAAAAATCTTGAGTGCCTGAGTTTCTTTGAATGCACCATCGATGACTCATTCCCAGTCCCTGCTCACATCTGCATAACCACATTATTACCCTGTATCCTCTGTCTAATAAATGAATAACATAAATAAAACTTTATATTCACTGTGAGGGATAACCTGCAGAGAGTTAAAACTCGGAAAATGAATCAGAAAACCTAGCTTAAAGTTGGGAAATGGTTATGAATCAGCCCAGTGTGGTCTAATAACAAGTTGGTTCATCGAACATTATTTAAAATTCACAAACACTTGAAGAAAAGATTAGAATGGAAAATGAATCTCACATTTCTTCACATATTTTCGGACAAATAGGAAATTGATCACAATACAGAATATCTGATTCAGTTACTTCTTTATTCTGTCTTCCAAGCTAGAGCCTTCTGCAACTCTCTAACTCGTCTTGCCTTCTTTTGCAGACTCTAGCTCTCTCTTTACTCTTTCTTCTGTCCTTGCTCCTCTGTCTTTTGTTGTTACCTACCATCCCTGCAGGCACACACTCCTCACTCAATCAAGTCTCTTTGCCCCTCATGCAGACAGCGCTCTCTCCATCCTCCCTCTCTCTTCTCTCTTTCCTCTCCATGCCATGGGGGTAAAATAAAAAAAAAATCTCCCAACTTCTGTCATTCTCTATTTATGTCTGACCTTACCCTTCACTCTCCTTCATTCCCCTGCTGTGGGCCATCCTCAAACACACACACATGCACGCACGCACGCATGCACGCACGCGCCCTTAGTGAGGAGATGGGTGGACAGTCCCGCGCTGTGGGCTGTTGTATGGTTGACCAAGCCTGTCTCTTTTATTGCTGACAAGGAGACACACTCTTTGGTCCACTGAAAAAGGCCTGCCTAGAGGAGGGTAGGAAGAAGAAAAGGAGAGAGAAAGTGAGAGGTAGAGTTATTTGTGGAAACCATGAAGTAACGTAGAGGGTTATAGGATGGAGAGAGAGTGAGATAGAGGGGAGCAGTTGGAGGAAGAAGGATAAGATGAAAAGAGATTAAGATGACAGCGGGCATAGTAGGGGCCTAAAAGGAGAGGACATTTTTGTTTCATATGTTCTTTAGAGAAGAGGACGATCTGTCAAGTTTATTTAAATGACATCTGACAGCACTGGTGTGTGTCTGTGCACTTGTGGGTCTATATGCTGTGCGGTTGTTCACTTTGTGGTTGATGCTCAATTTAGTCAACCTTATCTGTTTTGCTCGTCACAGACTAGGATATGAATGAACTATCATTGTAATATGTGTCTGATCTATATGTAATTCACTTCCTCATTGCATGTACACTGTATGAATCTTTGTGTTACAGACAACTCTGCCTGGACCTGGTCCCGAGGCGAGAGTTCAGCATGGTGGACCCTGATGAAATCAGCGTCACAGAGCTTTACAGACTGGTGAGTGGTCTTCCAATCCTCCACGCAATATTGAACTGCTTTGTTCTCAAACTTATACGTCATTAAGAGAGCAGAGTGGTGCAGTGCAGGTGATTAGAAGAACAAGTATCTGTAGATTGGACTATGCTATACGTGTGTGTGTGTGTGTGTGTGTGTGTGTGTGTGTGTGTGTGTGTGATTTGCATTTTTCACAGTGTTATTAATACACAACTAATTCAGTTTTAGTGTAAGCCACTGAGTGGGCTACTGGCATCAGGGCATGTAGAAATATGAAGTCAAAATTCTGAATCTCTCCCTCTTCCAACTGTTTCCATGCCTCTCTCTTGCTCATACTCTCCTTCCTTTTCCTGATTGTTTGCTCCGTGCTTCCCCTTCCCATTTTCTCCAAGCCCCAACCGCTGTTACCGTGGCAACCACTCCTCTGCCCTGATACAGTGCGGGGAGAATTGTATCAAACACACACACTGTGACGGCTTTCCCTTCACAGCAGTAATCGAAGCTCTTAATCCATCTGTTTCTTTTTTGTTAGTCAAAACAAAAGCAGGCATAGCAGGATGAAAGCTTAATGCACCTCTATTAAATGGCGTACAAAATGAGCAAATGACTGCAATTCCCCTATACTGAGACAAGATAAAGGGACTGGAGTTCAATGCCGCCATCCACATACAAAAACACTTGCGAACTCCAAGGGACAACACACCATCACAATGAACTCAAATTACATCAATATTTTTCAGTGAGATCTTTGTTTATGAGAACAGCTTCTTTGTTTCGGTCTTGTGCTATGCTGCTGTGGTGTAATTAAATTGAGATGGGGATTACCTTTGTGTGTGTGTGTGTGTGTGTGTGTGTGTGTGTGTGTGTGTGTGTGTTGTTACTGTGGGAAAATGTAGCCTGACTGCTACATTGTGTCATGGAATTATGTGATATTTGCCCAGTGCGAAATAAACAGGATAATGATAAGGATAAATGAAAGACATTTAGTGCATTGATATATATTTTATAAAGGACATGTCATAGACTATATATGATTAGTTTGATTCCAAAATGAAATATAGGTATGCTATTTGATAAAAAAAAAAGAATATATACATTCGTCTCATTAAGATTTTTTTTCCAAAAGACCTGTGCCAAGATTTGTGGCCATTTTAAAATTGTAGATTGATTTATTATGATAATAATATTTAAAGCTACAATAATCAATAATTATATTGACAATAGATCAAATGGTTATGTGTATTGTGAAAGGCATGACTTACAGTGACTAACCCACAGTGAATTTTTACCCATCTGTAGATCATCTGAGCGCTACTTAGCATTTTAGCATCTTTTAGCTCATTGTTTATGTTATACGGCCTGCAACTTTACTACTTTGGTTCACTGTCAACGCTCACATCAACCTTGTTTCCAGCCAAAGCTAAATGCTAATGTTGCTCTGTGTCTGCTGGATGTACTGTATAAATAGGCAATAGGTAATGTTTTCCCTCTGAATTCAGTCTACAAGATAAATGTAGTACTTCCTACCATGCTGTGTGTTTCACTACCAACAAGCTTCATAAGCCAAATGGCTAGCTTTAGGTATTTCAATTTGTTTGGTGTTAACTTTAAAAATGCTCAATTGGTCAAAGCAATGTGAAATCGATCTAAAGGGTCAGTGCTTAGAGGACATATCCTAGTGATATCATTCCTCTTTCATTGTAGGAAGTTTGTCTGAGGAGATTGGAGGCCTGATTTTGAGTCAACTTATTTGACTTGACGACCTTTGAAGCGTTTTATTTGGTAGTAGCTTTATTGTGAGAAAAGCTTCATTGAATCCCTAATTGGCTCCCCAGTCTCATGCTAAGTCGGTTTAGTTGTTAAAGCTGTCTGTAGTGCAAAGGCAAAACAGCTGCTTTTTCCCTGGAGTGTGGGTCCCGTACAGAGCGTGAGCGGAGCAGACCAGAGTTTAGATCCCAGAGCGATGTGTTCATTAACCGTAGCAGATCAGACAGCAGTGATGGATAGCTCAGGCCTGGCCCTGGACATGTGGTATTAAGTACTAAAGTACTAAAGTGATACTCGTATCTCTTGCTTCCTGCTTGTGTCACACTGGTCTCCCTCCCACAAGCGTAGGAGGCTTAAATAGTGATGTGGAAGTAAGTGATGAAAGGCAGCTCTGATGGAGGGCTGTAGAAAGACTAGAAGTCCCCCCTCTTTTTTAGAAGCATCCTGACGTCCGACAGTCCCTCCTCTGGTGCTGCTTCATGCTGTTTAGAAAAACATTACCGAGTGAACGATAATGAGACGGTTGGGAAAGCACAGACAAAGTCATGCTCTCTCTGTTCAGAGATATCTCTCTGGTCCTTGTTTACCACAGCATTGTATGTTGCCAGCAGGGCTGCCAGGCTGTCATGTCTATCCTTTGTGTCCAGTCATGCTGAAGCTGTCATATAACCACACTCTGCTCCGGTCGGGCAGCTTAAATGACACACTGAAAATAACCTCGTAATAAAATCTCACAGCATAAATTATGCCTTCCCACACCTAGTCATTCTGCGTCAAAAACCAGCAGCTCTGCCCTGTTGTGTAGAGAATAAGTGATCTGTTAAAAAGCTGTGTTCGTGCCTTGTTGTTAGATCCTTCTCCAGCGTGTTTTCTTCTGGGATCTCCGATAGTGCACAACAGTCAAGACGAAACAAAACATATTCATCATTTTGACAGATATTGCACTTGTAAAACAATTTGTGGTGTCATTTTTAAGCATGTTTAAGTCTGGTTTTTCATATGTTTATATTTAGAGTACAGCCGACTGTTTTCCAAAGCACATCATACATTTTAGATTGATTTCTTACCCTCTAGGCAGTCCCTGTTCACTCACATTTCACTATGGCATAAACATTTCAGCATTCAGAGACTTAATTCTTCTCTGAGGTAGCATTTTGTTGCCTTTAGTTTTGGTCAAAGCAATATCATCATCATATGGTAATGCACTCAGTGTTGAGACCAAACAGCATATTTGTATTTTTCATATCCTCCAAGTTTGCGTAGTACAGGTTTTACTTTATTCTTTCCAGAAATTTGGGAACATGTGATTCCAGTAATATATTTACCGGTAATAATTTCTGGAAAAAAAAGGCCAAATTGAAAGAAAGTTTGCCCATGTTTTCAATCACTGCAATTTACTATATTGAATAATCAAATTCAGAATCGGGAATATGAGCATGTCAAGTCAAAATCAATCAATCCCCAACCCCAACCAGCCTCCTTGCAGAGCCGTTTTTCTATTTTATTATCCTCTAGGACTTTCTTACCCCCTTAAGTTGTTTTTTAAGGTAATGCTAATTCCCAGTTTATGTATTTAACCCACCAAGCTCCACTAAAAGATTTAAAAATCTCTTTCCATGACTTTGCGTTTTTAAACATATGGCAGGTTATCAAGAAAAAGCATCACACCTTCACAGAAAAGCTGTTTAGGTATTTGTATGGATTAAACAAACAAGATATAACATGTGAATTAATGCTTTAGAGTTGCTGGTAGGTGGATTTTGTTTAATTGGAAAGAGCCAGGCTAGCTTTGTTGCCCTAGTCTCTATCCACGACGTTCCACTTCCGGGATTACTCCTTTGCTGACGGAAATTCCGCCGGATTTCACTCATTTAGGCCAGATATCCATTGCCGTGGGGATTCTAAACTCCGATGGATTTCTGAGGACTATGGTTAACTGGTCCTCAGATCTCTGCAGGGTAAATCCAGACAGCTAGCTAGACTATCTGTCCAATCTGAGTTTTCTGTTGCACGACTAAAACAACCTTTGAACGTACACAAGTTCCACCAAAACAAGTTCCTTCCTGAAGCTGTTTTGCAGCGGCTCCGTGTGGCACTTAGCGCCGCCCATGACGATTGTGATTGGTTTAAAGAAATGCCAATAAACCAGAGCACATTTTTCTCCCATCCCGGAATGCTGTGTGGACTAGTCAGACCCTCCTCCTCCGCAGCGCCGTGGTGGAACGTCTGGCAAAGCGAGACTACTGTCGCCCTGTTTCCAATCTTTATGCTAAGCTAAGCTTGAGAGGAGAGAGTGAAATCGATCTTCTCATGTAACTCTTGGCAAAAAAGTAAATAAGCGTATTTCTGAAATTTTTTTATCTATTCCTTTAAATACACCAACAACAGGGTTCCAACATGGTTGTTTCTGCAGAAAACAAAACCTTCACAGGATAGAAGAATCCTTTTTTTCATTTTTTATACATAGAATCTCCTCTATTAATATACTGTTGGAAGTGATTGGTAGCAATTCCTCCTTGGTGTGTTTGACTCTTGATTCTCAGCGATGCTTATCTGTGGCTGTTACTGCACTTTGCTCTTGCAGTTTCTTTATTCTTTTCCTTTTCTTCCCTACTCATCCTCGTCTTGCCCCCCCTCCTCATCTCTTTACATCCTACAGAAGTGAATGTGGAGCACGTGTCAGTGGCGGCGTGTATTTGTACGATCGTTTTTTTTTTTTTTTTGTGTTTTTTTTTTTTTTTTTGTTTTTTCCTTGTAGTTTTTTTTGTTTTTGTTTTTGATATTATAGCAGATTAAGATGAACCTCTAATAAACAGAGCTGCAATGTGCGTGTTGATGTGGATGGTATTTACTGCGTCATACGTACTGAGCTCTATTGATTTATATCGACAAGCATATGTGCTACGCTGTAAATGCCAATGATTTTGATGCGTTGTACTGATTCATGCGATGTTTTTGCTTCACTAGTTTTCTGTTTCTTAGCAAACATAAAGACATTAAACCGTTGTGTCAAGAAAATAATTAACCTACTTTAAAGATAAATGCTTGAGGTAAATAAGTAAGAGAGTAGAGAAAGTGTTTTGGTGCTTTTATATGATACATATGTTTGTGTTGCGCGAACAGGCTGTAATATATTTCTGTGAAAGCCCTTGTATTGTCAAGTATAAATACTTCTGTACAAAGTGTTTGCTTTTGAGCAGATCTGTATGTACAGTATCATGTGCTTCCTGTGTCCCATTTGTTTCTTTGGCACCAAGGTTAAAACAAGTGAAACCATCAGACAATACAGCTCAAACTCTCACATCGAAGCCCCGGTACTGCCAGTCTGCTATATTAACTCAATCTGTATCAACAAAATCTATATTTTAGCCTCAGTCTTCAAATATATATGCAAATCTGCAACAAAGCTCCTCCCAACTGTGAGGCGTCTCAGAGGGATGTTATTTATCTTTGACTCGGAAACTCAACACTAAATACAGCAGCTCTTGAATGTGATTGGCCAGTATTAAAAGAGATGTATCCACATGTTGTTTTTGCCCTGGTATTAACTGTATTTGATAAGCTTTGATCCTGCGTTTGAAGATCTTTCAGGCTTTAGAGCTTATGGATTTTAATTTTGTTTTTTTAACCTTTCCAAATCCATCTCTTCAATCCTATATCAGAACAGCATAATATTTATTGTTTAAATCAATTGTATATAGTTCATTTATTTAGCGGTTCGGTTTGGATGCAGATTAACTCCAATATATAAAAATGTCCCTGCTCAGAATACCATTAGGAAATCGATTTGTGCTGATACCGATCACCTCTCCTCTGCAGATGGAACATCGGCATCGTAAGAAGGAGACCTCTGCACCCGCAAGCACCCATCACTTGTTCGTCCACGTGAAGAGTCTAATGAGCACCAATCTGGGGGAGGAGCTAGAAGTCTTCTTCCACATTTATGATGGACGGGAGAACCGGCCTCTCAGGTAGTGATGGACAATGCATCAGCTTTGTATACTAGTAACGATAATTGCTTCATTATTATACCTAGCAGTGGTGAAATGTAATTAAGTACATTTACTCAAGTACAGTACTTAAGTACAAATTTGAGGTACTTGTACTTTACTTGTGTCTTTTCTTTTCATGCCACTTTGTACTTCTACTCCCCTACATTTCAGAGGGAAATATTGTACTTTTTACTCCACTACATTAATCTGACAGCTTTGGTTACTTTACAAATTAATATTTTTTGCACACAAAACACAGTCTATAAAATACCATGTTGTAATATAAATTAAACTACCTAACAATATACAGGCCGACATTTTGCTGCAGCTGACATGATTAGCTGATTTAACACTTAGTTGATTATCAGAACAGTTTTGATCGTTTCCAGTTTCTAAAATGAAAGAATTTTTCTGAATTGAGTACTTTTAATACTTTAAGTACATTTTCCTTATGATACTTACATACTGTTACTTAAGTAACTTTTTTTAATGCAGGACTTTTACTTGTAAGAGTATTTTTTACAGTGTCGTTTTTAGAACTTTTACTTAAGCAAAGGATCTGAATAATTCTTCCACCACTAATACCTAGGTTATATATTTTCATCACACAACTTTGATTTCTGTGGCTCTAAACTGTAAATGTTTTGACCACGCGCCAGTATTCAAAATGTTAAAATAGTTTGTATGTTTGCTCATCTGTTTTGGATGCACAGTCCATAGCAATGTAAGTGAGGTGGATTGATGATTGCAGGGCGACATTTCAAATGGCTCCCCTTCTGATGTCAGCAAGACTGCTCTAATTATATTCATTAGGATTGATTAAATGAAGCAGGTTGTTAAAGTGCACTTGGACACATACAAGTGGGCATAAAAAACTGGCCATGCTGTCCACATAAAAGAGCCTATCACCCTGGGAGTCTGCACACGTCCCTTGCATGCATGCACGCACACGCACACCAACACACACACACGCCCACATACTCCTGATGGGGCGTCGGCCAAATACAAGACTGTGTTTAAACTCCCTGGTTTCATAGTTCAAAGCCAAGAAATTCCATTTCATGTCACAAACAAGTGGATTCGTCAGGCAAGGGAAATGAGTGGGTTGAAAAATGAGCATGGCAACACTGAAACTTCTTTTGATAAGTCATGCTTGTGTTTGATACTTTCGCTCTCCGCCCCACAGGGTCACATCAGAAGAACAAGGGTGACATTGATGGGATTTGTTGTTACATTATTTAGTTTCAGCATAAAGTAGCTCCACTTTTATTTCTATTGAGTCTGGGGCTATCTCTATGATATGAATACTAGCACATACTAAAAAAGAGGTTCTATTTTTATTTATTTTTTTAAAAGCATGCAACTTTAATGGTGTGGTTTATTTGAGAGAAAGATGAGTTTCTGAACAAGTAAGAGCCGCATATGTACACACAAGCACAAACACATAATGTATCAGTGGATCAGAAGCACTTTTGTATTGGTAAGGCATATTTAAATGTTCTCTCTTTTCTCCTTTTAAGTCATACTTTCACATTCCTGTGAAGTAAAAGGTTTGACTATAATGAAGGTTGATGTTTTTGTGACTATTCACAACCTGCACTTAGTCTTGAAATAGGTAATTAGAGTCCAGTGGTGTGATATCAAGTTCCACTTAAAGCATATACTGTTGTGCGTTTTAAGTCTACTTTATTTGTTGCTAAAACATCTGCCACAAATATTGTATACTTGATATCAATATAAGATATCAAACAGCAGCTTCAGCAAGTCAGCATACAATATAAATTGTATGTGCTTTTATCCTGAATACAAATAATAATAGATAATATAATAACAAACCAATATAAAACTCTTTCTCACAGTTTATCTTGTTTCCTAAATCAGCAGATTACAATCTTTCGGTCAGGTTTGGGGGATAGAGGCAGTCGGAGGCCTTAACCATTGTGTCTTAGTGGTTCTGTCTTCGAGGAAAATCTCACAATGGCAGCTTGCCAACGTTGTCTCTCACTGTCTGGTCACACACATAAACAGAGACACACACACACTCATTTGTGCTAGATGCCTGGCATGGAGCCATTTTGACACTTCCCTCTGTGCTGGCGGTTTCTGTGTGTGTTTGTGTGTTAATGTGTCTGTGTGTATGTCTGTGTGTCAGAGACCAGATGGGGGTCCGACCCGTTGTCTCAGTACCATGCCAACACCAGCAGCCCCTTTGCACCATGGTAGCTTCTTTGTGTTCAATACAGGCTCCTTCTCTGGCCTTCCAGCAGGACACACACTGTGGCATACTGTAACATGCTCACACATGATCCTGTTGCGCTTTTTGCCATGTGAGCTTGGTGCTTTTTCAGATCAAACACACACACTTCATACTGCCTTACTCTGTTCTCTCAGTACATACTAACACTTCCCTCCTCCTAATCGTAACCTCCACTCAACTCTAACAAGGTCACCCATGGATAACTGGACATGTGTGTCTTATGTGTGTGTTTTCTGTTCATTTTGTGTGAACTGCAGAGGTCCAGTGAGTATTTTTGACAAAGGGATAGATGTAGTTGGTAGGTCTGTCCTTGTGTGCTCTCTTACTGTTCACCTCACTGTCTTGTCTTGTCATTTTCTCGTCTTTCCACGTGGCCTCTGGGGTAGAATTAGGTTTTTCTGCTAGGGGAGGGAGGCAACCGTGGCAGTTAATTTAGCTAGTATTTTACACGGCAGTCGCTCACTACCCTCCCCCCCCCCACCCCCTCGTCGGGTGAGCGCACAGCTCCTAATGCAATCATCGATATCAGGAGAGGGAATAGCGAGCGCCGTGTGGGCCCAGAGGGGAGGGAAATCGGCCATTCATGTTATGTTAATGCAAGCGGTGATAGAGGGAGATAAGGTCCCGCTTGGGGACACTAGTCCTCTTAGCTCGGGTGATCAACACGCTGCAGCTGTGAGGGAGGGAGAGTTGGTGGCAGGGGAGGGTGTGCAAGAGACTCATGCATGTGTGTCTCTGTTTTTCAGGAGTGGCTGTTAATTGGCAGTTGGGGTTTCAACAATAGAGCACTAATTAGGGTTCAGGAAAACATGCGCAAGTCTCATGTCTAATGCATAGGAATCCGTCTCCATATGGCTGGATAAATGGCGTGGAAAGTTACAGAGAGCACCTAATGAGGAACAACCGAATCTAAATCAAATTGGCTCTCAACTGGTTCATTCCAATACGGACTATGGAAGGAAAACTTTACCGAAGGAATACATGTATGAAAAATCAGAAGCATTTGTTTAATTAATTATCAGGATCCTAATTAATTCAAACATGGGTGCCCACTGCCCTACATACACAAAACACTGAATTACAGTGTAAGAATCAGCCTCTTTACATCATGGAGAAGAAATGGCAACTCTCAAGCTCTTGTAATAAGAGCTTTTAATAGCTCAGACTATTATAAAACTTCCTAATCCATTGTAGCCGTATGCAGCATGAAGTCAAGTTATATAGGATCTGTTGGGGTAAATTCGGCTCTTGTGTGACTGGGCCTACTGTAGCTTGTGACTGCTAACCGTGCCAGAGACTTGGCTCATTGTCAGGCGCTGGTGCATTACAAGGTTTTCTTTCTGCTTATCGGTGGACTGTGAAAGTCACCTAACTGGATTAGCCCTCAGCTCGCCAGCCAGGATGAGATGGGCCCAGCAGGATGCCTCTGCTGCCTCTCTTTGAGCGTGTATGCGAGATAGAGCGAGAGAGAGAGGACGGAGTACAAAGAGAATGAAAAGGCGATCTGTGTCCGTCCTTTCTGTTTTTGCCCGACATGCACTTAATTTCCCATCTGCACGAAGGCAGGGTGCGGGGCATTTGAGGCCAAAGTTGTCGAGTCAGTTCATTCTGCATTGTGAAGCTTTTGAATTTCATTTTATAAAATTCAACTGCAGAGTATATGCAGACTATCCAATGTGTGATTCAGTGTTCAGACAGAAAGTCAGACAATTTACTTTACCAATTGTCTTAGTGTAGCTGCTTACAGTTTTATTTTTAGCCGTGCTAGCATCATAGCTCTGGGGATGGCAATGTTTGTCTCTGTCGGTTGGTCGTTCCGTCACTTTGTTACTGACTGAAATATCTCAACAACTATTGGATAGTTTGCCATCAAATTTTGTACAGACTTGGGATGCACCGAATCCAGATTTTTGGGGTTCGGCCGAATACCGAATCCACTGGTAGAGATTTTGCCGAATCCTACTCGCATCCTCAGTCCATTAATGCACATTAATGTAGTAAACAAAGTCCACAGCCTCTAAAATAGTTAAATCTAACAAGTTAATGTTGAATTCACACGCTCTTTTCACATCGTAGGAAAGCACATCGCTATCGCCAGATGAGTTACAATTTTGTTTGGCAAATTTTCGCTAACCAGTGTATGATGAAAGCATGTTGGGTGGGTGAAATTAGAAAGCTAACGTTAGCTAACGAGCAGCAGCCGGCCGTTCGGTCGCTCCGCTCCCACTGTAGGGAGACTCCGAGAGAACAGCTGACAACCCGGGAGAGGCACTGTCTGGTTAACACCAGCTTTTAGCTGCGACTGTCCTTCCTTTGCCGTACCTGAAGTTGCTGCGTTTTGGCTGCTGTCTGTGGATTGCTTCATGCGCGGCTTGTATTCTTTTGTATGTTTCATGCGCAGGTGTTTGGGCAGCGGCGATGTTGTGTGTTGTTTGGGGTCCCGCCGCGGACGCGGGTAGGCATTGCGAGTTAGGCTCGGCTTGGGTGGCCTTCTTTTGGCTGGGGGTGCTGCTGGGCGGCACCTTTTCTGCTCGCGAGTTCCATTTTCACTTTCTCACAGCCTACTGCATTGAACGGTCCACCTACATTACGTCGACCAGCGTAGCACGTGCAGTGCAAGTGTAGGCTTTGGTTTGGTGGAAAAAAATTCTAAGGGTCGGCAGGTGCATCCCTAGTAGATATCATTGACATATATATAAGGTAGATATGCATGCTCCCCAGATGATACATCCTGTTGACTGTGGTGAGCCCCTGATGTTTCCTCCAGTGGCACCAGAGGGTTCACATTTGTGCACTTGAGTGAAGTTTCTCAACAACTATTGGATGGATTGTCATGAAATTTGGTAGAGACCCTTAGGATGAATTGAAATAACTTAGTTGATCCTGACTTTCCTTTTAGCGCCATCATCAGGTCCATTTTTTAATTTGTCCAATAATTTGGTTTCTGACCAAATACCTGTAAAACATTCCCATTAGCCTCAGCTGTACTTTTTGTTTAGTGCTTATTAGCTAATTTGCATGTTAGCATTGGCATTTTGGCGCTGTTAGCATGCTGACATCAGCATTTAGCCCAAAGCACCACTGTGCCTAATTACAGCCTCACAAAACCGCTAGCATGGCTGTAGGTAAGCGTTAGGGGCACCGATAAACCATTGTTGTGCCTACAGAGGGATGTAGTCAGTAGGTATGCATTCTCTTCCTGTCTGTCTGTTGTGTCTGTGCTTTATCTGTTTTTCAAGTTTCTAGCTTTAGTGAAATTTCCATAGCTGTTAGCCTGGCTGTCGACTTGTTTTCATGCACTTGCATTAGCATGGCAGTTATGCCAAATAATGTCAGACCAAACAACTGATTAGTCACTAAACTGTTCCTTACATGTACAAAGAAGTGCGACAGCAACCAAAAAAGTTACGAGTATGACTCATACAGTTGCTGTTTCTGTATATTTTATACTTTAAATTACACATGCATTAAAGGGTCTTTGACATTTACCAGCACTTACCATGTTAATTTTCTCATTTTCTCTCTGTATTCACCTTGCTAATAATGGTCTTCTTAGTCTACCCCTGTCACAACCAGAACATTTATGACAGTTATGAGACTGAGGTTGCACATTTTTTGTTGTAACCCGTCAGACAGTCCAGTATCTGGGCTAAAACTTGTCAGAGAGAATCCACGATATGCAACAACACGCTGAATATTTTAGTCAGCCGCGGAGGAGCCACGTGTGCATGTACTTGTTGTCGGATATGTTACAGACATTCTGTGTTGGGGATTTGGCTCAGTTATTCAAGCTTTGTATATATTTTTCTCTCCCTCTATCCCTCTGCCTCTGCTCCTTCTCTGCCTGTCTTTCTCCTGCCTCATATTCCTGTTCCAGACAGCTTTGGTTTGAAGCTTAACTTTGAAGTGTTTTCTCCAATGGCCCACTATCAGAGCTTAACATTTTTGACATTGTTTCTAATCCTTATTCTGTTCCTGTTAGCAGTGGATTGGATGCAGTTGTTTGTGATGACACCCAGCCATCACTCCTGACCCCATTCATCTAAATGTGTGTTCCCTTCCTCTGTCTCTCCTCTTGCACAGTGAAAGGTTTTTTGTCAAGCTGAATAAAAGCGGTTTGCCCAAGTCGCCAGAGAAGACAGAAAGACAGTGCACACTATTTGTGGTGAGTAGCGAACATGACTTTACGTTTACAAAGATTGATTGGGAGCAATTTAAAGCTATGTACAGTAAAGTCATGCTCCATTACCCTGAAAACTAAGAGTTAAGTCTGTGCTCTGGAGCTTGTTTACAGTGATCGAATCTGATGCTGAAGTATGTTTCCCTGTTTTTCAGGATTTGGGAAGCAGTGATCTACGAAAAGATGTTTATATCGTTGTGCACATCATAAGAATAGGTGGGAGTTACGATGCTGCTTCTTTATTCTACTGAGTGCTACATGTCTTTTAAATCTCTTGGGCTTGTATAGCAGAACTGTTATGACTGTGTGTGTGTGTGTATGTGTGTGTGTGTGTGTGTGTGTGTGTGTGTGTGTGTGTGTGTGTGTGTGTGTGTGCAGGGAGAATGGGAGCAGGGGAGAAGAAGAATCTGTGTAGCGTACAGTACAGGAGGCCGTTCGGCTGTGCTGTCGTCAGCATCGCTGATCTTCTCACTGCTGACTCCAAGGATGACCACCTGCTCAAGGTTTATGCGTAAGTCATTGTAAACAACCAGTATTTTAATACTAAATCCTGTCTTCCAAATGTAGAGACATGCCATACTTACAGGGCTTTCTTTATGCTAAGCTAACCTAACCTAAGCGTATTCATCAAAACGTCAAACAATTCCTTTTAAGAGTCACTGATCTCTAAAATTATGTTTTTATTCTAAACACCAACCAAATATCTTGCAAAACAGATATTTGTCTTAAAAAACCCAATGCTAGAATTCCCCTTTTTGAGAAGCTGCAAAGCAATTCAAATTAAGTCATCTTAATACCGAGCTAAATAATACAGCAGTATTAAAAGAGACGCAGAAATGCACCTTTTCCTGTTGCACTTCACAGGCCTGGTGCCTTTTTTCACCAACAGTGGGAGTGAAGTGACTTAGTAGTCTGATGCTCTGAGGGACAGAAAATGCTACCGATGACACAGTAGTTTGGCCTAAATTATAGCTGGATCAGACTGGCCAAATACACTTAGCTAAGAAGAAAAAACAACCACTTTCTCTATACCTGCAGTAACACCAGAGAGCTTGTAGTTGGATTAGCATTAAAGTTCTGAGCTGAATGTTTTCAGAATTAGGTCCAGGCAGGACGTCATCGTAAATACTGTAAGAATTTGTTTACTTGACCTGCCCTAGTTACATTTTAAAACTGACAATAAATAATAGGTCTTGTTTGGAGACACAGTCAAACCCCTTACTTTTTACTTTGTCAAGTCTGGAAAATAAACCCTGATGATGTCACTGGGGTTATCTCAGTTTGGGGCCGGAGAAGAGAAAGCCTGCATTACAAACTGGAGCCGCTTACGCTAATGAAAATATGCTTTTGTTGCATTAGGGGAAATATAGGATGCAGCATATTCAGAGCTTGATCCACAGCTTTTGGCCATTATTTTAGTAATCTGTGTATATAAGTGAAATGCAGTACTTAGTTGCTGGAATGCATCTTTAAGTAGAAAATCGTACTATAAAAAATGTCTCATCCGTCTTTCTTTTTCAGGTGTAACACAGAGAGTGAGTGGTACCAGATCCATGAAAACATCATCAAAAAGGCGAATTCTAGGTACAACCTGTCGGGCTCCAACACCGGTAAGAACCCTGTCTGTTTTATTCATTTTGTTTCCTGACATCCACTTATCTTGGTTTAAGACATTAAACAAGGGGATTTAGTAATGATCCAAGCTGGCGTGGGATTGGGTTTTAAGTGAATGTACTTTTTGTTTTGTTTCATGTTTTTATTATAAGGGAAAACCTTTCAAAGCTGTTAATTCAATAGTCTGGTGGTAATCAGGCTTATTTTATTTCACAAAACCTTCATTGTGCTGCAGTGACAAACTTAGCAGCTCAGTTGCATCATCAGTCTCTTACCGTGCAATAGTCAGCTTCCGGTCAGTCTGACTAATGTTCATGTGAGACTGAAGTTCCTCTTTAGGGAAGCGGATCAGTCTTCCCATGGCCGTGTCTGCAGGAAGCCTGCTGTTGCAAACGCATTCAGATTATTTTTTTTATTTTTTATAAATAGCTGCATTGACACCATACTGAACAACAGCGTCAGCAGTTTCCCATAGCAACAGGTTGGTGGAGAATCAGAACATTCAGTCTTCAAACCTCAAAGAAATGTCGTGTGACATATGAAGAGCTTTGTTCCTCATTGAGATTCGTACTTCATTTCAGACTCTCATGAATGCAGCTGTTAGAGGAATCATATTACTTACATTTTTGTCTACACAAAATTATAGCCCAAGATGAATTTCTGATTACGACTTCGAAAAATAATCTACAGTGACAGAAGCTCGAATGGGGTACAGGGTGTGAAGTGAGAAGACATAATTGTGTTGGCTAGCGTGCAGCTGTTTGCATCAAGGGGCAAATATACAACCAACAGTAAGCAATCAGCAAAAGTGCATCAGAAGGTTGTCTTAAGGCTGATTAACATAATGTTTTTGTGAAATGTTGCTGTAAACTTGCTGCGGGCTGCTATTTTCATGAAGACATTTTTCATTGTGTGTGTTAACAGAGTTCACTGTCTTCCAACTCCCTTATGTATTCTTCACAACACCATAACCTGCTCCATAGAAAAGGTTGATACTTATTTGAGGGAGAAGAGATTATAGAAATGTCAAAAATCTGTGAGACTGATCTACTAACTCAGTTCCTCTTTTAACCTCCCCTCAGAAGACCAATAATTATTTGAGAAGAAGTCATACAACTCCAGGGCTTGAAATTCTCATGAATAATCTTGCATGAAAGAGTGCAGTAATTAAACTGAATGACACAAAGCCATTTAACAGTCGGCTTTATCCAAGCAGCATCTTTACACTACATTGGTTCATAACAAAACTGCAGCATTCAGTTAAAGATCTATATGACGGTGCTGCTGTTGAATAAATGGAGACGTGATGGGGCCTAGCTGAGCTGATAAGTGCAACAAAAGTCCAAATTAATTCAGGATAAAACCTAAAGCAGAGGAATGACATTAAAATAGGAAAATTCCACAACCACTTACTTTACTGTTTCCTTATCTCATATTGAACTCCAACAAAATCTTAATCAAGTTCTTACACCAGCTTTATTTGCTACTTAAACTGTTGACTGGCTGTATTATCACAGCAATGCACGTGTTATCAGATTTAATGACAGATAAAGCAGACAGATAATGTGGTGCACTGTTGATGTTAAACTTCCACCTTCCACAGATGGCACTGCAGACATGGGGCATACTCAGTTAGTGTTTCCCACCTGATGGATGACATTTTCAAGCTTTAAGATAAGCATCCTTTAATCAAAAACAATTAATTGCACTGATTAGGAAAACAACATCAGTGGCAGGAGACAGCATGTTGCCCTAGTTCAGAGTAATTTCTCAAAATGCATCCAACATGTAAGTGTTTGCTTCAGGCTTTCATTTGACAGCATTATGCACACTAGCATGAACATCATAAACACATGTAAGTGAATTATTTTCAAGAGTCACTCCCGTGTTTGGCTGCTGCGTGCAGTTTATCGCAAACACTTGGATGCTAGCTTTTGAGTAGCTCTCCGCTAAAGACATTGATCCAGCTGAACAGCTGATTAGTCTCAGTGCTTTCTCTTTCAAAGTGCATTAGAGCAGAGCTGCGCTCCTTGTGTCACAATATACTGGCGTGCATAATTCAAGCAAGTTTGTTCAAAAATTACATTTCCACCACTTAACTGAATTTGACATTGATCCTAAAAAAATAGCAAAAAAATGCTTTAATCACAAAAGTGGTAATGGTTTCAATTTTTAAGATAATGAGCACTGGATGTTAAATTTCATGAATGGACTATGAGTACCATTCACCAGTCTGGACCAAATTAATTCATTATCATTTTATTAGCTTTGACAGTTTGGAATGTGATTTTAATGCCTCTTATTAACTTCTTTTATCTCTTTAATTACATGTCTCTCTCTCTCTCTCTCTCACACACACACACACACACACACACACACACACACACACACACACACACACACACACACACACACACACACACACACACACACACACACACACACACACACACACACACACACACACACACACACACACCTGCTCCTACTCTAGTTGCCCTGATGACACCACTGACACAAGTTGCAACAGCCTGATATCATGTCCACATTTATGAAGATGCATACTGTAATCAACAAAGTTTGACGTCAACCCAAAAAACTAATGAAACATCACCAGTGCAAACTCGAAGATGGCCTCTTTTTCAGTTCTTAAATCCCTCTACCTTAACCGTACTCACTCAACATTGAGAACAGCTATGCACAACATCACTTGCAGGACATTTTTACTGGGTACATCCTTATCTGAAAAGTCAATTCCTCCCAAAGGGCAATTTTTACACCGCAGAGAACCATTACAGCATAAGATAACCCTTGAGTGGCTTGTCTGGCCTCGACAATAAATTTGCAAACTTGAGGAAATATTTCATCTTTAGCAAACAGGTCAGTTTCTCCTCTCCACTTTGTCCCCTGTGAAAATGAACACCATGCATAATTTAAGGACCGCAGTTTGTTACACTTAGTGTCAGGAGGGCAATTAAAACAAGTGTGCAGTGGAGTGAGATAACGCAATGTGTATGTGTGTGTGTATATGTGTACTTGTTTATATATGTGTGCACTATGCCATCGTTGTATGAGTGTGTGTATGTGCATCCTGTGCGAAGTTGTCTCGCTTTGTGGTTCTGTATTTAAACGGACCTGGCAGTGTGCCAGAAGTCTCTTATTAGCAGCCAATTAGCAGAGGAGAGATGAATGCACTGCCACTGTCTGGGTAATAAAGAGCCAGAGAGACAGTCTATGTGGAGAGACAGTTATTTTGTTCACATGTAGCCTAATGACAATCTCATTTTTCTTTACTCGTGTGTTTCAGGGTCATGGGAACTTTTTGGGTAATCGAATACAAAAGACGAGAGAGGGAGCTGATGCGAGTAGATGGTGATTTTGTTTCCACATAGCCGAGTAATCCATTAAAGGGATTTCATAAGAATGAAGCTCTGCATGAGTCAGGTCAGGTAGATAATTCAGCTCCCACCTCCATGCGAGCGTAGGCAGTGACAGAAGAGGCTGTGACAACTCCACGGTTTTGTTTTTGAGTTTTTATTTTCATGTGTTTTTTTTGTTTTGTTTTGTTTTTAGTCTGTGAAGAGGCAGGCCGGTTGGCCTGAGGGCAGCAAAGGTTGAGGGTGTTTTTGTCAGTGTCAGCTACATCTACCAGGCAGAATAGCAATGAAGCTGGTTTCTCTAATTGTAGCCATACAGTAGCTTTTTGTGTGTGTGTGTGTGTGTGTGTGTGTGTGTGTGTGTGTGTGTGTGTGTGTGTGTGTGTGTGTGTGTGTGTGTGTGTGTGTGTGTGTGTGTGTGTGTGTGTGTGTGTGTGTGTGTGTGTGTGTGTGTGTGTGTGGCAGGCAGATTAGGCCTGTGTAGAAAAAATCTCCCCTGTACCTAATGGGAGTATCCTATCATTTCCCACCAGGTGTTATTTTTGAAGTATTTAGATCAGAGGACTGTTATGTATCTGTAGCGTCTCTGTCACCCCTCATGCTCTCTGTGTATATGTTTTTTGTCTCAGAGATGTCATCCTGGCCTCGTAGTGCGGAGCTGTGTCCTGCCCTACAAAGCCAAAACGGTGTTACTACATATTTAGTCAAAATTCATACGTGTATCTTTTTGACATTTGTTTTACATCATTAAAATGATGCCTTAGAAATGTGTATTTATGAAAAAGGATCAAAACTTTTCAGTAACTACAAAACGGAGCATAAAACCAAGCCAAGCTGCAGAAACTACACTCTGGTTTGGTAATATGTGACCTCCGCACTCTGGTAAAGCAAGAGCGTGAGGCGAGTGAAAGCTAGCTACGAGGTAGCCACAGCCATCGTTGGCTAAACCTAAAACATCAATGTACTTTTTTATGATTCCCTAGCTATTATCTGTAAATAAAAGGTATCCATTTTGATTAAATGATAGCTTGGTAGTTCAGTTTGTTATTCCACATAACTAAATGAGGCAGCAGCTAAATCAATTCAGCTAAAAGTTTTAGCATTTTGTCTATAAATTCTGCATTTTCGATTGTATTGCATTTTTTTTTATAGGAATAATGCAGGTTTTATGACAGTTATTTTTTGTGGTAAAATAATCAGGCTCAAATTTCATTCATTTCTGTCTGATACACAATTCGTAGCCTGAAAGCTTTAAACCATTTTAAACTTTTTTTTTTTCTCAACTCCACAGCCTTTTCCTGCTCTATGCCTTTTAAATACTGTCAATTTTGGCATATTACTAACAGGTTTGCAAACAGGTCATGTTGCCTTGCTGACTCTCAGTAACTGAAACCTCTAGCAGCTTATGAACCGTTTCACCACTGCCTCACAACTTTCCTGAAAACATCAACAGGAATCATAATCATCATTCTTGTCTCTTACACACTCTCTTGATGTTAGACTGTTTGTGTATCTGCCTCTCTTCGTCATGAGCACGGACAGGCACACACACACACACGGACTCTAAATACAAGTCAGTACTTTAAAGGTCCAGTGTGTAACGTGTTTAGTTGTTCATTATCAAAATCTGTGTTGCCCGTTCACAAACTTGTCCTTTTTCATGAATATTTACCTCCACCATCAATTCCAAGTATTCCTTTTGGCTGGAAATGTTACATTTGCATTCACATAAACTGGGGTAGACGCTCCATATTCAAGCGCCATCTTGAAATACATTAGCCGGTAAGGGACATACAGGACGCACTGCTCCGCCTTTCGCGTTTTCGCTGTCACATGATAAACTCACAGGTGCTGCTAATGCTGCTAATTGGTATCGTAGCTTCCCGGCCCCGGCAACTTTGAAGAAGGAAACGTGGAGGACCACATGTATTCAAAATCCAAATTTCAGGAACAGGAGTCTTCTTCTTCACCCAGAAAAAGAAAAGGGATATTGAAAAGAGCAAGAGACCGGCTTTTTGAAGCGTGAAGGCTACTGTAGCTGTAATACGTACTTGAGAGAGTTGATGTCGGTATATGCCCTCAACGCTCCTTGCTAGATGGGAGAAATTCCTACACATTGGACCTTTAATTTAGCTGCACCGACATTTGGAGTTATTGCATAAGGATAATGATTTGAGACGGAACAGTCTTCATGTAGGATTTCCTCTTAATAAAAAAGAGCAGGGGATGACTCACAGGCTGTTGCATTTTTGGTTTATGTATGTGGGGGTGTCCGCTTCCTTCCATACCCAAGCATTGCTGTTGGCAGGTATAACTGTAGTTGTCTGGTTCACAAGTCACAATGTGGCTGTAATAAAGATATGCCCTTTTGAATACTATGTTTTTCTGAGCTCACCAATACAAGTTTGTTGTGTTGGGAATAGGGTTATGATATATTTTGAGTTTTTTATGGAGTGGTTATGTTAAGGGACAAGGGAGGGAAGATGAAGGCTGTAATTTAGGAATATGATATTTCAGATTTTGAATTGTGTTATTTCTTTGTTAGGTCTGGCAGTAGCTCTCCAGCTCCTCCACGGAGACATAGAGCAGCTAAGACGAGAGTACATGGTCCTCTTCACTCGAGGTGTGTCCATCACCAGGAAACTGGGCTTCTCTGATGTCATCATGCCAGGTAAGACACCACAATCAAGCTCATTTGCTCAAGTAATACACTGCCAGGTTGATTTTCAGATATTTCCTTCCTTCAATATATTTCTTTAATAACTTTCCTAGTCTTGTGGGTTTGTGATCATCATGGATGCCATCTGTCTTTCCTACAGTATTGCTCAACATAGACAACTTCTCTTCAGGTCAGATGGTGAATTAGAATTATGTTCCTGCACATTGCTCATTTAAGTAGCCTGCATTACAGCTAGCTTTCGACTTAATTGCATTTTCTAGATGTTTTTGAATAGAAGATCAAGACCATCGTGAGTTACTGTAGCTGCATAAAATGATTAGGACCCAATGAAGCGGGAACATTAATTTCCTGGAAAACAGTTTCTTCCTTGAAACCAGAATATCTTGATTGATGATCTTATTGTGCAGCAGGAACACAACTGTCTAACCAATGCCAACCAACCAAAGTCATCACTTATTCTATCTAGCACAGGGCTAATTTGCATATGGAGTGACAAACTAATTTACACTCACATTCACAATTATGGACAATTTAGTTTCCAATTCACCTAACCTGCGAGAAAACAGGACCAACTACAGGAAAAACATGTTGGCTCCATAGAGAAAGGCCCTGTAAGGCAATATTTAAACCACTGAGCCACTGTGCTGCCCTTACCTAGTTCTTTGATATATTCCCTATTAAGTGCTCTGTTACTGCTCTTGGAGACATAAAACACAGACTTAACAGGCAGCAGGTGTGAAAACATGGTCATAAAATGGGGATTTAGACTTTGGTGTGACATCAGTCAGTTAGAGTAATAAAACATAGATTTCTATATAAAATGTCAATTCATGAAATAATATTGTAGCTGACCCCTTTTGAGGCTATAAACTTAATTTATTTTAAATGTTTGTATTGTATGTATACATTGACCTGCCTTATTACATCTACTGTACGGTAGTTGCCTTGGTAACACTTGATATACCTACCTATTGCGTGAGAGTGATATTTGAATTCCACCTGGTGCCCCCAGAAAGATTAAATATTCAGGTTGTTTGAAGTAGATAGGCATCACTTAGATAGCTTCTTCTCTAAATGACACAGACGCTTGCAGAGACCCTCAGGCTCAGCTGGATGGAGTCTCTTTGCAGTGGTAACAAATGTACAACCACTTGAATGTAAGATGATACAAGGGACTCAAAATGTGTATGTTTATATTTGCATATACTGTGAAAAAAGAAAAAAAGGGAAAGTACTGTTTGTGTTAGCTTCCTGACTCGTGTTAGCTTTCTGACTCATTCATGTCTGAGAGCTGGACATCAGGGGATGTTTTTTTTTTCCACAAAAGAGCTGTTCTTTTAAATTAGTGAGGTGTGCTGTCTGGTCATACAGATAAAGAGGAACCACAGACTATGGGTCCCCCAGCGCCTCACTAACACAGATTTATGTTCACTGTCTCTTTCTTTGTCTTTGTCTGACTCCAAACCCTTAATGCTGAGTGCTCTCACCCTTTCTGCCTGTGTAAGTCTGCCCTTGGGCTAAGGAAACTCCCTCCTTTTCTGTCTCTCTTCTCTGGATTTGTATCTCACTGCATGTTTCTCCTCATTATCTTTCTTCAGCTGCTCTAGCCCCACCCTCTCCACTTCCCTTTTTCCTATTGTACATTAAGAAACTGCCCCTGTGTGTGTCTGCCTTCCTGCACTCTGTGAGTGTTTGTGTGTAGCAAGCGTACAGTATGGGTGTATGTATAAATGCCCCACGTTGCCATGGTTACTGTTGTTAAGAGCAGAAAATCAATGTTGACCCGAGAGATAGATATGATGAGCGCACACACACACACACACACACACACACACACACACACACACACACACACACACACACGTTATATAGGGAACCTATTTTACAATGTGTCTGACTGCAGCTTGGCTGCAGAGGAAGCAGGCCTATTCTCTTTCTTACACAGAGTGCTTTGTACCATTTTGACTTCCCCTACAGAAGGAAATAAATGTGCGCCTAACCCAGGGATTGTACATTCAGCTGCAGTTATAACAACAAGATGTAAAATATTACTTCCTGGGATTGATTTCCCTAAGTGATTTACAGCTTACAGCACAAGCCTTAAGAAAAGGTTTATCGGTCAGAATTTAGTTTTTATGAATCCCAGACACTGAGTTCATTGTTTACGCACTTAAATTCATCAGGTTATAATAAAATGTATTTGCAGGAAGGGACTCTAATTTATTTGTTTTTAGGATGCATGGTTATTGATGGTTATTTTGGCTTGTTGAGGATCGAACTGGAAACCTTGTGGCGACAGGATGAACTCTGACACCTTGCTATCTCAAGCACATTTCCTACATTATGTTATCTTCTTATAGGTTTATATATAGACCAGATATGCACTACATCTGCATGTAGGAATGAAAATCGGTGTGGAAAACGGGAACTTCACCGATTTTATTTAAAAAATCTGTTTACAGATCTTGGGGAAGTACTACTGCATGTGTGAAAAAAGGTAATATGAAGGCTGATATATCTAGTTCTTCTGCATTCATTTATTTTGACAAAGTTATAGGAGTGCAATGGTTAATGGAGTACTATGGCCTCTTGTTACTATGCTGTAATCAAAGAATATGGATTTTAGCAACCCAGTCTACTTACAGCAGGTTTTAAATCTTGTATTCTCTAGTGGTGGAAGGTCATAGCTCAGGCTTTAGATTTCAGGTCAGCAGAATATATGTCATTAAATGCCACTAATCTAAATGCTGTCCACACCTGTCATGAAGCATTATTCAAAAAATTGCCGTCAAGCTGCTGAGAGATCATTATGCTTGCTCTTATGCATAATCAATGCCGTGTTGCCTCTTTTACCTTCCTGTTCCTGCAGGAGAGATGAGGAATGACCTTTACATCACACTGGAGAAAGGCGAGTTTGAGAAGGGTGGGAAAAGCGTTGCCAGGAACGTAGAGATCACTGTCTATGTGCTGGATATCGATGGACAAATCCTCAAGGTAAAAACACATTTTTTCTATATTCAGCAACTATGTCACAGTTTTTATGTCTCCGTTTTGCAATAACCACAACTGTCATTGGGAAAATATATTTTTTAACATCCAACCACTTTGTTTAAGGCTAGTAAATGCCTTATTTAAGTCCTTATTTAAGTCCTTAGTTAACTCCGTTTATTTTTTCTTAATAGCGGGTGCCTTATTTTGGATAAAAACTCTTCATTTAAATATTGCTGACCCAGATGAGAGCTAAGTGTCTCTCCAGTGTGTTGCCCATTTCTGGTGCAGCGCTGTGACAGTCTGCTTCTGTGGTTTCCTGCGCTGCCTTGGCCTTGAACAGAAAATAGACTCAAATATAACCCTGCTGCCGCTGCCACCGCATGGCATGCAACCCTCTGACACACATAAACACACACATGTTAACCATATCATTTTCACTTTATTGGCATTTGTGGTGTGTGGAGGGATTTTAATGCATTCATATCTTTTCATGTGTGACTCATTTATTCATTGTGTCCTCATCCTTGAGTCTGGCCTCTCATTTCCTCTCTTCACTTCCTGTTTTTTCTTCTCATTGTTCCCCTCCACCTCTGTCTTCATTAATTCTCTTCTTTCTCTCTTTCAGAGTCACGTGGCTGCCGGCTCTGGTGAACCAGGTGGGGATGAGTACCACTCCTTGGTGCTGTACCACAACAACAGCCCCCGCTGGGCGGAGCAGATCAAACTGCCTATCCCGGTCGACATGTTTCGCGGGTCGCACGTCCGGTTTGAGTTCCGACACTGCTCCAGTAAGTGGGAACAGGATTGTTATCTAGGAACTGTTAAGTGAACACATTTTTCCACATTTTCAGACATTAGGTGCTCAGGTGTTAATGCCTGAGGTGCTGCTTTCTTTTCAGTTTATTATCCAGGGGAGTTGGAGGTAAAGAGGCATTGTTGTGGAGGGAGAAGAGCACAATAAGCTTTCACTTTCCCACCCACTTGAATCAGCCCTCCAGCTTCAAGCCCAGAGGCTGCTGCCACCCCCAAATAGATGCTGTCCAAGTGTAAAAGTGTTCGCTTGTTAAAGCATTTTTATATATATTTTTAATAATCAGACTAGTTTGTCCAATTTCTCACCTCCTAACGAGACAAAACTTTAATTATTACCAAAATATTGCTCTCACTCTGTCTTTAGGCTGCAGGGAGAGGGCAGAGTCTCTTCTCTCATAACAAGCTGATATTATTATGCTGTTTGCAGCCAAGCTGGGAGGCTGTGTGGCTGTGTGCAGTAGATATAGTGGCCTTATTACTGCTCGCAGTGCTAGCATTGCTACCCAAGGGCTGCCCATTAACAGCCCAATTTAAGCCTGTGGTGACACCAAACTGAGGAGACTATATTACATGTACTATTAGGGCTCCCAAACTCTGTTGAAATATGATTAGTAGACACTCTCATTTTCAATTAAGACAACACATAAAGCAATTTTTTTATGAATATGCCTTTAAATTCCATCTTGCAGCAGCGATAATTGTTAATTTGTTTGTGGGAGTCCAGTATTGTTTCGAAATGGTGCTAAAGGGGACTGTAAGGACCTGTCAGCGTCATTAAAGCTTGTTTGTTGATAGGTTCTGTAATATTTCAAACAAATGAAACAATTTGCAGAAGAAGGCACACTTTATTGTTCGTAGGAGCAGCTGTTTTCTCTCTCACTAGACAGTTTAAAGATACAAAGTCTTTCCTTGTTTACTATTTAAAACCCTAAATTCCTGACAAGCCGCCAAACAATTAAATTATATATAATAGCGGTGTGTATTTGGTAGAGTGGTTTCAAGATATTTCATACATCAATCTCTTCCTGGTCTGCCAAGCTCAGCTAAGCCTGAGTCTCTCACAGTACCACTTAATCTTTCCTAATCTCCTCGCGCCCAAGGCGATGAGGGTTTATAGATTAGGGAAACCTGTCCGAAAAGAACCACACACAACAAAAAGCAAAAGTTTACAGTGTAAGAGTCGTGTAAGCAATAACCTTCCTGGTGTAAAAACGTAATCACAGCAAAGCAAGACAGAAATCCGTTTTATAAGGTTAATACAGTACAACTTGTGCTTCTCCAGGGAGAGTGAACACACACACACACACACACACACACACACACACACAATAGACGTTGCTTCAATAAATCTCTGGTGTTGCAATGAAAGGAAATAGAAAGCTTCCCAGCACTACACTTTTCACTTCCCGCTGTGCGCACATTAGCACTTTATTGCTGAAGCAGCAAATAAATCAGATTACATGTGTTCGTAATGCAAATTATGCCCAGAGCTTTCAAAAAGCTTCCTAAAAACACAGCAGCCCGCATTAATCAGGCCCTCGAAGAGTAACTAAACAGCATTTCAAATGATTGTTTTTGCTTCTTTTCTTTGTTTGTTTTTTTAAACCTGAATTGTTTGCATTCATGTTTTCTAGCTAGTGGTCTTCTTCTCTGCCTCTTGCTGATGCATTGCTGCATTTGGTGGCGCTCTTCCATTGTTGATCAGTGGAATAATGTAAAACCATCGACCGGAATGTGTATCACCTGCGTGCTTGTGTTTACATTATCAACGATGCTTTACAGCTTGGCGTTTTTAAGTAGAATCAACACACGGAAGGTTGAGCATCAGATTCACTTTTTCAATGTATTCATTTGTATTGCATAATCTGAAAAGAACCGGTTTCATAACATTAGTTTTGTTTATTTTCATGCAGCCTGTGCTTGTGTATTTTTGACTCAATGCCATGCCCATGTGTTGTTGTTTGACAGCTAAAGACAAGGGAGAGAAGAAACTGTTTGGCTACTCCTTTGTTCCTCTGATGCAGGAGGATGGCAGGACTCTGCCAGATGGCACCCATGAGCTCATTATCCATAAGGTAAAACCTTCATACCCTCACCACAAAGATTCTGACACAACAACATGGAATCGAATTGACTATGTGCTTTGCAGGATATTTGTTTTTGGCACGTGTCCAGCGCTTAGACATTGTACTGCAGAAAAAAATTAATAATTAAGTCTTATTTTGAAGCAATTTAATGTGATGATTCACTGTTTTCACTGCATTTTCTTGGTTGAAGTGTTATCATCTCAATAACAGGGGAGTGGTCTGCTCTATTGTGATTAACATGTACACAATATGATAATTCAAGCTACTTGGCCTTTATCAGTATGCCATCCTGTCCACTCTTAAGTTCTTGCATGGCACATTTGACATGGTATTTAACAGGAAAAGTGCAATTTCAAAAGAAAAGATTTCAGTGGACAGAAAGGACAGAAAGAAACAAAATCAATGGCCATTCTGGTCATTGGTAAATCACAGCTCAGACATTCTCTTAAGTGAACCCACTGACTGTTTTGCCTCACACAGGTGTCCCCAAGGTTACTTCGGATGGGATTACATGCTGTAAACTGTATGATTATGTGAATCATTTGCTCTAAATGGCAAAATGCGGTCATTCAGTTATCTCACTGTTTGGACAAACTTCTCACAATGCTCTATTACAGATCGACTGGCCCATGAGTCATTTCCACTTACATAACATTTTGAAGCTGTTGAGTTGAACGAATGAGTGATAATGTATGTGTGTTTCCATACATGTGCAAGAAACAGTTGGTACTCAACTGGATGCATGCACATTTCATTTAAAGGAAGTCTATCTCTGTGTTTAGCATGACCTTATATCCATTTTTTGAATTTTATAGACCTTAAGACGCTCACACTCATCTTTTCACACATTTTGGTTTTGAAACATCAAAAGACTAAAACAAATAAAATGGCCAGCATCCCCCAGTTAAAAGCTACTGCAAGACTGTCTTGGGTGTAATTCAGAATAATTGCAGACTACATGATTTTCCTCAGCTGCAGGCGAAGGGTGTGTGCATAAACCTCAGGCTTTGCGGAGGACAGAAAAGCATGGAGTGCATTCATACATTTTATTGGCAGTGAGGCAGAACAGTTACCAAAAGTCTGATTATTTATGTTGCTGTAAGCTGAAGTATTCTCAACAGTCTTTAAAAACAAAACCCCCTCTTTTCACGGTCTTCTTTTCCCTTTCCCGTGGCCAGATTTGATCCTACCAAACCCGCTAACCTGCCAGTTTTAGAGGACAACTCTGGTAGCCCTGTGTGTTCCCACTGTTGAGAGAGGGGGGAAAGGCCCGTTCTAATGCCAGATGGAAGTTGTTGAAAAGCTCAATGAAACTGGCATGGCCTAGTTTCTCCTCAGAACCAAAATAGACACAGAAGAATCAGTCCAAACTGTGTGGTAACTTTGGAGCTCCAACAGCCTCAGCTGTACACATTGAGGCAGCATATTAAATCCCAGAAATAACAATAGTGTTCAGTGAATGATTATATGTAATAGCTTAAATGTCTCAATCATGATTAAAATACAATGCGTGCAATCCCAGGCCTCCGATATAATATAGAAACGTAGGACTATTTTTGTACAATCATAAAAATCGCCCACAGATTATCCAGTGATTTTGAAAAATCATTAAAACAGTATCACATCCTTCCGCTCCTTTCCTGTAAATCTTCTGTGCCAGTTTACAAAATGTGTTCTTTTCTTTCTCGCGATCTCAGTGTGAGGAGAATACCAGCTTGGCAGACTGTTCGCGCTACCTGAAGCAGCCATTCTCCAAGACCAACCTCCCGTCCAACAACCAGACTCTGAAAGGCACCAAGGAGTCTTTCTGGATCACCAGCTTTCTCTGCTCCACCAAGCTCACGCAAAATGGTAAACGAGACTCGGGGATTGACTTTTTTGGCCATGTGCCTGGTGAGGTGTTTTGGCTTCTAGGCTCAAACTCTTGTCACATTTTTAAATTGGAGTTAGCTTGTGACACTAGCTGGTCCCATGCTTCTGTGCAGCTCTGTCAGTAGGGTATAGAGCTATTAATGCCAAAGATAGTGATCGTCACTTCACAAAAGGCAAACAAAATGGTAAAATGCCATATGTTTAAAAAACTAAAAGGAGTGAGTGACAACTTCTGTGCAGGTGAGAAAGTTTCTATCCAAACCATCTAAGTGTGTGAAAAAAACCCTGTGAATATGCAGTGTGGTGGGTATAGCTTCCAGTTTGCATTGCTCAGTAATGAACCTATAAATCCTTGCTTATAAAAATCTGCTTGCCCAGTGGGAATTGTAGTCTTATTTCAGCAAGACTAGCTTGTCACTGATATGTTTGCCCTTATTTATACTGTAGTGAACAATAGCCAACAATAATCATAAATTGGTGCGTTCTAAAACTCACCAGACACTGTCAATGTTGTACCAGAAAACTGGATTTTCTGACTGCAAAAAAACTGTAAGTGATAAATATTTCTTTTAAACCTCATTAATTACATGGTATAATTTATAAACAGACAGGCTACAGGCACAATTATTCTTGCAAAAGGCTGTTCATTTCCTGAATACATTTGATTTAGTATAAGTATTGCAGTCTTTGATGGCAAAATCTATTTGACAGATGGGTAAAAACAAATGCAGTCATGCACACAAACAAACACACATAGACACAGATTCACTCACAAAGTTGCAAAGAAGACACACTTCAGCTTGAAAAGAATCCTAAGAGACAGCTAAAAGACTTTCTTCTCGAGACCTATGTTTTATTCATGCGTGTGTCTGGGGACCCTGGCTCGGGAAAATTACTTTTTATCTCCTTTATCCCGCTACACTTGAAAATGTCATCATTTGTGTGCATTCTGAGGAGGTTTTTGGGCTATAATTGAAGGGTGTGGTGATGCTTTGTGATCTGAGGTGCACATTGCTCTCATAACCCTGCGTTTCTTTACAGGCAAACGCAAGATGTATCTTGATCTCCTGGTTGTCACTTCTGTTTTTCTTTATCTCCTTCATTTACTATGATAGCTCTCTATATTTCCCTCTTTTTTTGTCTTGCTTCAGGAGATATGCTGGACCTGTTGAAGTGGCGAGCCCACCCCGAACGGATCAACGACAGCCTCTCTAAGCTGAAGGAGATCGATGGCTCGGAGATTGTCAAAGTAGGTCCACAATTAGTTTCTCAGTACTGAATTGCTCCCACTCTCCTGGCATTTATAGTATTGATTGTGTTGAAGAAGTTGATGAAGTTGAGAAGATCAAAACGGAAAAGTCAAGTTTAATTTGATTCTGCAGCTCACGCATACAAACTCCCTTTTGTACAGTTTCTACAGGACACTCTGGACACTCTCTTTGGTATTCTGGATGAAAGCTCTCAGAGATATGGGCTCAAGGTGTTTGATTCACTGGTAAGTCAGTTGTAATGAATCTTTTTTAATCTTCTGTTTCCTCCTTTCTTTCATATATCAAGCACAATCTCATAGTGTTTGAGTCAAACACAGAAAACACAAACTTACTGGCGGAGAAAGATCTAGTAATGTCCACAGAGCTTGCTGAACCAATCTCACACTGGTCACGCTGCACTGCGCTGATAGAGTGAGCCCATGATCGATCTCTCTCTCTCTCTCTCTCTCTCTCTCTCTCTCTCTCTCTCTCTCTCTCTCTCTCTCTCTCTCTCTCTCTCTCTATCTGACTCTCTCTCTCTCTCTATCTGACTCTCTCTCTACATCAGTCTCACACTGACACATGGACACACTTTCTCCTCAGCGTGGCGTTATCAGTGACGAAAAGGTCCAGCGAGCTGGTGCAGTCATCAAGTTTCTGTTTTGTGGTTTCGAGATCAATCCAACAAGTCTGACATGTGGACTTATCTTCTGCTGTCGGACAAAGTCACTACATTTCTCAACAACCTGCACAAAGGGGAAACATTGTGTAATTTGTGCAGCCACTGTCAAAAGGGTTTTAGCTTGGTTGTTTTGTTACATTTTTTGACATCTATACATGTTATTATCCATTTTTATTCTCTCTTTTTTAAAATATTACATTGTTTTCCTCATATCTTATCAATTTGATACAATTCATCTCTATTTTTTATTGGACACTTTTCGGGAATGAAGTCAACTCAGTAACAATGTTGTGTTGTTGTGTATAACGTTCAAGGTCTAATATCAAGGCGAAGGTTCGTATAATGATGACAATCTGAAAAATGACCCACTATTTTTCCTTTTTATCAGCGGTCTGTAGCACTTTGCTAACAAAACAGCATCACCTCAAATGATATTTTTTTGTCAGCTTAGCTTTTATTTATTTTATTTATTTATTATACACATTACATTTAGAATATTTCCATTTGATAGTATGGTGAAAACATGCAGTCTTGAGTTTGAATATTTCACTTGTGTAGCTTCAGTGAAAAGCTGGAACAAACTGACACAGAATAAATACAATATGATAAGTGAAATGAATGAAAGCTCCTCAAGGGGGAAAAAAAATAAGAGTTTCACAAAAACTAATCTTCAGTGTTGAGGAATACATTTTCATAATGTGTCTTTTCTGTTTGTTTCCAGGTCCATATCATCAACCTCCTGCAGGACAGCAAATTCCAGCACTTCAAACCAGTTATGGACACCTACATCGAGAGCCACTTTGCCGGAGCCTTGTCCTACAGGTATATTTCAGCCTCCATTTCTTAAGATGTGGCTGCTAAGGGCTACAGCGGCACCTTGAGTGTTCAGCAATCCAGCCTCCTTGTATTGTATTCTAATGACATACTGTATCACATGGGCAGGCAGTCAGACAGGCCAACTTACGTCAGTGACTGAGAGGCAGCTCTGTGCTGTGATTTAGTCAACAGAAGTGTGAATGAAATGCATATGGTGCCCCCTGGCTGATGATAAGTGAAATTGGAAATTGTGCTCACTTTTGCTCGCTACCTCCTAATTTCTTCTCCTTCTCTGCCACACACACTCACACACGCATTCACATTCACACATGTATTCACAACCTGCTGTTCTCACCAGCTGTCTTATTCACACTCTCTATACCTGCTAAGATTTCATGCTGGCACTGTTTTTTTGTTTTTTTTTTGGTCTTTGCATGTACCCACACAGAAAGTTTACCTGTGATATTTTTTCATTCGAAGTGTCACACTTTAATAATTAACAGTTATTATACCCTTCTTAGGTCATTATTAGGGAACCAATATGTCATCCGGTCCTGATTAGAAAGGGAAAATCCTCTCATTCAGTAATCACTGTCTGCCTTCTTTGTCACCAGCTTACTGTTGCAAATATTGTTGAAATATCGCCTTGATTTGAAGAGTTTTATTCTAAACTGGTACCAACAACAAAATATTTTTTTTATTGAATTTTTCTGTCATCCTGAGATCAACTGTAACATTTGAATCAGCTGTATTTGTGAAGAGCTAGTGAATCTCTGAAATTGATTTAAACAATGTGTGATGAAGTGTTTAATTTAAAAAAAAAAAAAACCTGCATTGCCTCATCTTTATTTGCTCAATTCAGTGAGAGAAGCTCAGAAGTGTAGCTTGGGGTGAGTAATGATACTGTGTGTGTTTTCTCTAGGGACCTGATCAAAGTGCTGAAGTGGTATGTGGACCGCATTGTTGATGCAGAACATCAGGATCACATACAGCAGGTGCTCAAGGTGAGGCATTTGCTGGAGAGCACACACATGCACAGACAGGGCAAACACAGCCTGAGTGACATTTTCAAAAGACACACAATCATGCATATATATATACACACACATACACACATACACAATTACACCATCAACACAGATGCATCCAGAAATACAAGCAAACAAACTTGCACCCTCTTGCTGCCACTCCTTCTAATTTATCCCCCACCATCAGCAGCGAATACATTGCGCCACCATTCATTATTCCCCTCCACAATCCATTACGCTGCATGCAATTTTAATCAGCAGAAATGCAGTGCCTCTGGTGTTGGTAATCCACATCACATTATTTTAATGACTCACGCAGATGCGGCGTCAGAGAAGCACATTGCTGCTTCTGTACTGTGGTTTCCCATTTATCATTCACGGAATACATTCTTCACCAGAAGTAAATGTTACTCTGTCATGCAGTAAATAATAAATGAGTGATACACCGCAGATGTGTTTGCAGGGTTTCCTTGTACAGTATGAGCGATCTATAGAATGTTTTTATTATTATTTTTTTTTTAGAGCACCTCCTTTGGACAGGTTTCATTTTGTGAATCGGGTTATCTTTAGACAACTTTGTAATACTTTTCTAATAAAGAAAAAAAGCAGGTTACTTTCGAAGTACTGTGATTCACTAGATAAACTCCACAATATTTAAGTCAAATTGATCACTTTCAGGTTAATATGTGGTTTATTGTATCTATTTAATTAAAACACTGTCTATAATAGGGCTACAACTAATTATGTCTTTCATTATAAATCAATCTGACGATTATTCTTTAATTACTATTGTCTATAAAATGTAAGAACATCCTGAAAACTGCCTATATATATATATATATATATATATATATATATATTCTATTTACGGAGACATAAAACAGAGAAAAGCTGCAAATCCTTACATTTGAGAGGCTAGAGCAAATAATTATTAGGCATTTTTGCTTCATAAATGACTTTATCAAAGTTGTTGGCAAACTGTCCTGTCATTTCAACACAAGTGCACACTACTTTTGCTTAAAGATCAATGTAGAAGTGTGTGTGGAAATGCATCACGGTCAAAATTAAATGTCACATTATTCTTTAACCATTTCCATCGGAAGGGAAGTCTGACTTGCTGGGCTTTTTTTATCACCAAACTGCTGCTAAATAACGATTGTTCTTTCTATCCGCCAGGCCAGCGAGTACATCTTCAAGTACATTATCCAGTCCCGCCGGCTCTTCTCATTGGCCACAGGAGGCCAGAATGAGGAGGAGTTCCGAGTCTGCATCCACGAGCTCTTCATGTCCATCCGCTTCTTCCTCTCGCAGGAAAACAAAAGCACCAGTCCCGTCGCACAAACACAGGTGTGTGTGTGTGTGTGTGTGTGTGTGTGTGTGTGTGTGTGTGTGTGTGTGTGTGTGTGTGTGTGTGTGTGTGTGTGTGTGTGTGTGTGTGTGTGTGTGTGTGTGTGTGTGTTTTCAGAGGTCCGTGACATGCATCTACATGTCTCCAAACCTCTCATGAGTTTGAATTTGTAAATCTGTGCCTGTCTATACAGTACTTGCACCACATTCTGTTTTCTTTCTCAAAGACTCCTGTTAATGCAGTTGTGATAGGTGAGAAATTGTCTGTAATTGAATTTCACGCTGCCAGAGGGTCTGGACTCGGAATAGAAATTTTCTGTGGCGGCGTTTCCATTTCCGCTGGGAGGTCTGCACAGCAGGGCAGCCGCCGTCACTGATTTCGAACAAGCAACCAAAACAAACGAGCTAAAGACACCAAAGATAATCCTAATTATACACCAGAAACAGAAGCTTGTGTGGTTTTGTGCATATTTGTGCACACTTTCGGGGACATACCGGCATTTCTGCCTCGCCAGAACCAATTTGCTTCCATCTCTTCTTTTTCTTCTGCCTTCTCCATTTCCTTTTGTCTTTTGTTTGGCTGTTTTGTATTATCACTTGCCTCTTTTTTTCAGTTACTTCTCTTTTAGTGCATTAGAGTCATGTACTCTTTTTATCGACCAGGACGCTCTCAGCACTCAGGTCACACAAAACCTGCATATAAATGTGTGTGTGTGTGTGTGTGTGTGTGTGTGTGTGTGTGTGTGTTCATTCATTTTTTTTTTGCTTCACCCTAAACATCCAGCAAGGAAAAATAGTTCTCATCTTTTCAATTTTTTCAATTACTCCATCAGGTATTATTTTCACAGCTCATTTGAAGAATTCTAACAAGTGACTCAAGAGACTGACTGTCTTGTTTTAAACCCTCCGGTCTCTTTGTAATTATTTCACCTCACTTTGAGGCCCCAAGAATGAATATAACATTAGCTATTCCTGTTGTGCCCTCTCCATGCCGTTTGCAAAGCTCCACTTCACCCCTCCACTGACTCCTGAGCTCCACTAATCTGTATACTCAACACAACAGTAGCCGTGGGTAGTTGAAGCCCAGGCCAATGCTAATCCAAATTAATCTGTGACATGTGGGGACAAACACACACACGCAAGCACGCATGCACGCTGGCCCAACACACACATACATAAACCATGTGCATAATCTATAACCTGTAACCTGATATGTGTTGTAGTTTTCATCACAGGGAGACATCCAATGTAAAGCACTGAATATGCAGAGTGATGTTTTATCAATACTACTGTAGAGACTGTATCTTGCCTGAATATTATTTGATTTATGAAGTAATTGTCATGTTTTTCTGAACAGATGGAATTTGCCTTGATGAACAATTGCATAATTTGTAGTTCCTCTAAATGTCTGTTTCTGGACAATGACCCAGTTATTATGTTCCAAATATGACATGCACAGAGCAATTAAACAGATTACAAGAAAATAATGTAATTAGAACATATTCAATGTATTTATGGTAATTCAAAACAAAAATAGGAGTTGTGTGTATCATATTTTGGGTTACTCTTGTCTGAGTCTAGACCTCATGTTGGCAGAGAAACCCTCTGATTTATAATGTAATAGGCAGCAGTACTTTGGAACTCTTTTTTGTTTTTTTTGCTCCATCTGAACTGCTCTTTTGTCAAAATTACACAACACTCGTGACAGTGAAAAGAAGTATTGCTGAAAAATGGCTTCTATCCTCTGCCAGGCTTTCCTGGAAAAATGATGGAAAAAAGGGACACAGTGACTCACCTCTCTAGATTTTTCTAATCTTCATTTTTCAATTGTGCAGCGAGAATCTGACAGAACTTGACAGGAAGAAAGAGCATCAGACTGAGTATACAAACAAACAACATACAGCAATCCCACTGGAGTAGCCCTTAATTTGAGTCAAAATAATCCTTGAGTGCCTGCTACCAACAAAATCCAGTCTAGACCAGTGATTCATAGCACAATAGTGGCTATTTACCTTTGTTTTCCCAACAAAAGAGCACTCCGTTAACACAGTCGTATATGAATATGAAACAAGTATTGTGTTATGGTTGCCTTTTGTGCAATTAACTCTTTAACCCAAAGCCCCTGAGGGACTGAACACAATTTGATATTGCCAGTTTTTTCCATTGAGCTTCACAGAACCTCCACGTCACCATGAGAATGGAGGCCCTTATTAGATTAATATACATTATATAATGCAGATTTAGTTGGAAATGTATTGAAACTACTGAACAAACACTATATACAGTATCTCACAAAAGTGAGATACATTTTAGTAAAGATTTCATTATATCTTGTATTTTATATCTTTGGCATGGTTTTATGTCAGTTAGCCTAATAGCTGGTTTCATTTGCATTGAGAGATGATTTTATGGAGTACCCAATGCCAATCTCTAGGTATGGTGAAGGGTATGTGATGATGTGTGGCTATTTTAATTCCAAAGGCCAAGGGAACTTTATCAGGATGCATAGTATCCTGGATCCATGAAATAACTGGCCTTTAAAAATAAAAATCTGCCTGCCTCTGTGGGAATTTAAGATAGAGGTGTACTCACTTTTGTTGCCAGCAGTTTAGACATTAATGGCTGTGTTGAGTTATTTTGAAGGGACAGCACATTTACACTGTTATACAAGCTGTAGACATAATACTTTACATTGTAGCAAAGTGTAATTTCTTCAGTGTTGTCCCATTAAAAACTTTTGTGAGATACTGTATAACATGCATATTCTTATCTTGAAATTCTCTTTTAAGTATAAATTGCAATTTGAAAGCATTTGGTTGTTAAAGGGATATGCCACCGTTTGTTGAAATAGGGCTTATCACGGTCTCCCCTAGCTGTAGATAGGTGGGCCAATGCATTTTTTGTTTTAGTCCGGTGCAACACCGGCAGCGCAGCCGCTAGTTAGCATAGCGTAGTGAATGGAATCCTATGTTGCCGGTTAGCATGTTGTGAGTAAAAGTGAGCCGACAAAAAAACAACCTAATTACTTCCACTGAGACAAAAAATGCGTTGACCCACCTATCTACAGCCAGGGTAGACCGTGATAAGCCCTATTTCAACAAACGGTGGTGTATTCCTTTAACTTTTGACAAAGTGATTCCAGTCTGTGAGGTCAACGATAATGGATTCTTAGTGCCTGTTCGATTTAGCCTCCAAATGATTTGAACATTGCCCCATTCTGTCTAGGCGGTGTTCCTGCGGACGTTTCCAGCAGTTTATGGCGAGCTTTTGAAGATCTTCACCGTGCGTGAGGTGGCTGGCTTTGTCAGGGAGACGCTGGGCACCCTGCCCACCGCTGTCCACGCTGACTGCCTGGAGGCTGTCAAGCTGCAGTGCATTGCCAAGACGGTGGAAAGCCAGCTTTACATTAACCCAGGTAAAGACTTGTTTACACAAACCGATACACAGCTTGATATGCACACATAATTCAAGCTTGTAAACACACTGAAAACCCAGCACGGAAACATTTGTGATCAAATAACAGAAATACAAAAACCCTTGCATACAGATTATGAACACACAAGGAAAATAAACAGCACAGAGGGAAACAAACAGATTTGAACAACTAGATTCATCCGCAAAATGTAGACAATAATCAGTGATACTTTGCGCTGTATGTTTGTCTTGCATCATGTACAAACAGGCTATTATTCCATATTATACTGAGTGGTTGTGCACTCCCGCAGTGCAGTCATTTGAGGACACACCTTGACTAATTGTTACCCTACAGTGCACCTAACTACATGTCATTAAGTCGTTCTGAATAAAGGCTGTACACTCTAGCAAATTACTGTCATTTGTATTATTTCCTGCATGCTCCCAAAAGGCTACATGTGGCAAGAAAAACATCCCTCATGCAAATCATATTAATGTTACACAAAGACTTACATTGAGATACTTTTAATTAAAGAAACATTGTGCGCTCATAATAGCAAAACTAAAACAGCCACAGATGATTGGTGTGTTTTCCCTGTTGGTCTCTGTTGTGTTCACTATTTATTATGTCTTTGATGTGTGACAGTTGACTGTGTGTGTTTGTGTTGCAGAGTCACGGTGCATCCTGTTGCCGGTGGTGCTCCGTATCCTCCAGGCACACATGCAGGAGCAGAGAGACCTGGTCATGTGCGCCCGCATCCTCACCAGCATGCTCTCCCTCATCAAGAAGGAAGAGAATGGCACTGCGGTAAGTATTACATTGGTAATGAGTTTGCTATTATACAAGCCCCCCACATCAATTCAACTTCAGCAAATCAGCATATTGTTGCATAAAACTACTTTACAAGTTTGAAAAAGGGGCAATGTTGAGGTAATTTTTTGGAAAGATTTCCAGGGTAAAGTAGGTGGTTTGTACATTTTATTATGGATGAGGTGACTTTATACCTAGACATTATCTTGTATAATTAGAATGAATTCCCTTTGCTATTATTGTACAGTGTGACTGTAGAGGGGGAATTACTACCATAATAACTGAAAAATAACTTTAAAGGAATTAGTCTCGCAGCAATGTCCTCGCCAATGCATTGCAATAGCAGATTGCTTTGTTGTGTATATGGTCAATTAGTCTTTGTAACAAGGACATTGGCAGCCGTGCAGTTCAGTAATGAACCATCAATTTAGCAATGGCATTGTTGAAATGGCATTCACTTCGATTTATGTGTGTGTGTAGCTGCTCGGGTTGCCTGACTTGCACTGTTAGCTGCCAGAAGGGCAGCTAGTGGTAAAGGGGCCAAGTAGGACACACGCTAGCGCGCACACACACACAGACGCACGCACGCATGCACACACACACACACACACACACACACACACACACACACACACACCCTCCAGTTTATCCTCCACTCTCTTTTAGTTTCTTTTAATCTTGAGCTGTTTCCCTCTCCTTTTGTATTGCATCTTCTTTTATTCTTTTCCTTTCTCTTTTTTCTCTGTGAATTTAAAGTTTGAAAATGTTGCTCTTTGCCTTGAAAATACTTATTATGGCCCAAACCTACTGGTTCAAGACTCATTAAAACTGTGATGAAAGTTAAGATTATAGGGTAAGGAGTGAAGCCTTGGGATCTGAGGCAGAATGACGTCAGTTGTCAGTCAGAAAAACGCAAGTAGAATGCAAATTAATTAATAAAATGGAGTCATTGTTGGAATTTCACCATGACATTTTAGGTCTTGGATATGTTGATAAAGTAAAAGTAAAGTGTTCCCTTTACCTATAATTCATGTCCAAGTCTTTTGTCCTTTGTGTAGGAGCCCGTGGTCTCAGAAGAGGTGGAGCTAATTGTAGAGAGCCTGCTGGGAGTTTTACTGAGAACCATCCTGGAAATTAGCAACCGGCCCCAGCCTGCAGGACCTGCCATGAGACTACAGTTCCAGGATGTCACTGTATGTGTTTTTTACCGTGTACAGTACAGTACTGTGTGTGTGTGTGTGTTTGTGTGTGTATGCACACACAACTGTAAATTGTTTTGGGACTTAACAAAATGTGCAGGAGTAATTATAGATTTAAAATTGAGTTGCTGCTGTGGCGCTTATAATTCTGCTAACGTTATTAACATTAATGGCAATAATTAAGATTTTTTACAACAGCACGAAAGGGGAGTGGTGAAGCGGATAATAATGAGATCATTATTATCATCAATGTGTAATGATTGAGACTTAAGGAGAGGTTGTTCCTCTTGTGATAGAGCTTTTCTCCTATTCTTACTGGATGCCAATAGAGGTTAATTAATGGCATTTGATATAACAAATGCTTTATTTCCTATTTCCTGTAGCTAAAAATATAAAAGGCATTCTTTTGCAGAAGCGCCATGGTTCAGTGTTGATGTTGCCATGCCTCCTACATGACTACTTTCTATTTACATGTTTTAAACCACAGTAGCATAATTCATTTAGTAATTTAGAGCTGCCCTGAAGATAATCCTGGTTATACCACATTAAAACCTCTCTCTCTCGCTCTCTCTCTCTCTCTCTCTCTCTCGTGTTCTGTCCTGTCAGGGGGAGTTTGTGGCTTGTTTGTTGGCCCTTCTGCGACAGATGAGTGACAGACACTACCAGCAGCTGCTGCAGGCATTCAGCAGCAAAGACAACCTGAGGGTAAGACCACCATATCCATCTCTCTCTCTCTCTCTCTCTCTCTCTCTCTCTCTCTCTCTTCCCATCTGTCTGTCTGTGGCAATACTTTTCTTCCTCTTTACCACTTTAACTGAGACCATATCAGGCATATTAATAATGGGTAAAGTGTGAGAGAAGTAGCAGGTGACAAACTGAAGAAATGCAGAGAGACGGAAAACACAAAAAGGGGGAGACAGAGAAAGTGAATGGGGTCCCAGTTCATCGCAGTGAGAAATGTCAATTCGCTGAATGTCAGAAAAAGTAGAGAGGTAATGTGCTCATGTTTGCTTGAGAGCACAGTTTTCATGCTTGATTTCGAGCATTTTTATCACAAGTATCCAAAAGTAATTGTCTGGAAAAGATTGAGCAACCACTTGACTTGGAAAAAAGAATTGAGACGTGACGATAAATAAAATAGATTTAAACTGAGAGACACTGTATTTCATTGTTTTAGCAACATGAAGACAGACATACAGTGACCGCATTTGATTCCATGTTACCCACGAATCCTTAGCTTTAAGTTTCACATATACAATTATGCAGAAACAAATCTATGTTTCTCCTTAAATTTGCTTTCAGTGGATTTAAAATGTAGTAATCCATAGAAAGTCACACAATGCTATTCTTCACCTCTGCCCCTGTGATTACAAACATGTAAATTACAGATATGCAACAAAATACATGTCAGGGAGATTACAATTACCAATACGTGTCTTAAATCCTAATAAAGTAAACAAGGGAGTGATATGCACAGAGCTTGACTTTGAATGTTTCAGCACCATAGAGAGATATTCAGAGAAAGACGGTTTTGAAAAACAGCACAAGCTTGGAATTTAGGACCAAGCCTGACCCAATTGGTTCGACTTTCCAATGATAACATGTCTGCTGCATTTGTTTGTGTGTTCCAGGACTTTCTTCTTCAGATCTTCACGGTCTTCAGGATCCTAATCCGACCAGAAATGTTTCCCAAAGACTGGACCGTCATGCGGTTGGTCACCAACAAGTAAGCCCCCACAACCACCACACACACACACACACACACACACACACACACACACACATCTCTCTTCATGGACAGTGTGTTCCACCTTTCTCTTTTAAAAGGTCAACTGTTATCAGCAATCCAATGTGATGTCTCTTTATTACATGATTTCAGCAGGAAGATAGAAGTACAAAGACAAGGAGAAGAGTAAAATACTGAATTGTCGACATCCAAAGAAATATTATTGTTAAGTTATTATCTGCTGAAAATGTATGGGAATTCTGATGTAGTGCTCTCAGATCAGATGTAGTGCATCGATCTGATACATAAAGGTCAATGACATGCTTGTATCTACTACAGACTCTAACTCACAAATGTTTCTTTAAAGTCAGAAGACTGGAACTTCACAACTTCAGGTCATAGAGAGACGAGAGTGCCACGTTTCTCGTTTTTGTGTTTCCCTTGGGTTTTTATATTTGGCCCTCATCATCATGGGATGTAATTGCAAATGTGTCTTCAGTTTCACCTCTGTACTATCACTCTACAAACGGGCCATTTGAATAGTCTGTGAATAGTTCATGGTGATGCATTTACCTGCAAGCTAACACAATAACACTAACACCCCTCCTCCTCTCTTTCTCTTGTTCTTTTAGTGTCATCATCACAACTGTCCTCTACCTGTCTGACGCTCTGAGGAAAAACTTCCTCAATGACAAGTTTGACTACAAGGTAGGCGGCTCTGTCAACATCTCTGTGTGTGTGTGTGTGTGTGTGTGTGTGTGTGTGTGTGTGTGTGTGTGTGTGTGTGTGTGTGTGTGTGTGTGTGTGTGTGTGTGTGTGTGTGTGTGTGTGTGTGTGTGTGTGTGTGTGTGTGTGTGTGTGTGTGTGTGTGCGATCTGAGCAATGCTACAGTGCTACTTGATACTCAAGCTGAATATACTTGAACTTTCTTTTTTTTCATCACCCAAACAAAAGCCTTCACAGAGACACAAACATTAAACAGAGCTAACCATTAGCCAAAAGCTTGAGGCAGACAATAGAATTAGCGGGAAAATGACGGTGTTTAAAGGAGCGTTATATTTTTTTTGTGACTGAATTTAACAGCTGTTGTTGTACAGTTTGTACCACAACAAACCACTGAAAACTCAAATCCAGCTACCTGAGGCATATTATCTAGTTTTCTGCCTAAATTCCCTGAAAGGTCAAGTTGAAGGAGGATGTTTTTGCACAGCATTGACACAATGCTATTTTTTTTTGCTGTCATTTTCAGGTGTGGGACTCGTACTTCTATCTGTCTGTAATATTTATCAACCAGCCCTGTCTTCAGCTGGAGTCCTTCTCTCCCTCCAAGAGGAAGAAGATACTAGAAAAGTAAGTTCTGTTTGTTTGCAAATGCGTATGTACACACACTCGGCATTCATTGCTGCATGTGTTACAATGGCCTATAATGAGCCATGTCCTGTCCTGCTCCCATTCTCTGTCAAAACGGTTACACACACTCAAAGTATACTGTAGGCCACATACAGAATAATGACTACTTAACAGGCTGTTCTCACTGCTTCTCTCTGTATTTACCTGCAGCAGGCACATATTTCTAGCCATTATATTTTTTCATGCAGATATGGCGACATGAGGGTGATGATGGGCTGTGAGATCTTCAGCATGTGGCAGAATTTAGGTAAGACGATAAGTAATTTTAATGCACATGGTTCACGTGGACTGCTTTATTCCTAAATTTACTCCTACATCCAATGAGAGTCTTTTTTAGAAAAGACATAGTAGTAAGTAATATTTAATATTTAACTTGATCCAAGCGGTGCTGCAAATAAAGTGCTGTCAAGGCAACTGTCGGTCTTTCATTCCAGCAGTAGGTATCTTTTACATGCATATATATATAATAACACGCCTGTAATAATTCTCCATATTTATTCCTATTCTGATGCAAAAGTAGTGTTCTTGACGTCTGTGTGACGCACTAACATCAGAGAACGTAAAGACAAATGCATTCTGTATTGTTTGCCTTTTGTTGACTGATTAAACAAAACTCTCAGCCTTTTTTTCTTTGTGCCAACAACTATCTGTCACCATGGCAACCAGCTGGGTGCTCTCAACCCTTTGTTCTCTGTCTGGTATGAATCTGTGCAATTTTTTGTTTTTATATTAAGTTATAGCGTTATTATGTGTATTCAAGTGTGTTTTTGCCCAATTTGAAATACATTTTACAGTCACTTTATTTTTGTTTTATTTGATGTCAATATAATGCAAGTCATTCCACAATCATTATTACATTTGAAGTAACACAGGCGCTGTGATTATTATTAAAATACTGCATCAATTTGGTTGGAGTGCAGTGCACTTAAACCAAATTATCAGAGCAGCCTGTGGTAGTTTGCGTTCCAGAGTTGGCCAAATTGCCTCTGAAATCAACAACACGCTGTGTTCAGGGATGAAGTGAGAGCCTAACCTCGACTGTATGTTGACCTCTGTTTCGCAGGAGAACACAAGTTGAACTTCATCCCAGCGATGATTGGTCCATTCCTGGAAGTGACGTTGGTGCCTCAGCCTGATCTGAGGAATGTCATGATCCCCATCTTCCATGACATGATGGACTGGGAGCAGAGACGCAGTGGCAATTTCAAACAAGTAAACTGCTGTTAAAAATAGAACCCGGAAACTCATATTTAATTGCAAGTTTAACCCTTACACGCACAGGTCATTGGCAACTTCACTCTAGTCAGTCAAAAGTCACCAGAATTAGAATCTCACAATGTTTTTGTTATAAGCAAATATATTATGCTTTCCTCATAATTTGGCTCACAATAAATATTATTTTAACTTACATCATAAATGTATCATAATTGCAAACATTGGAATCTTTCTTTTTTAAGTTAGGGTATGCTACAGTGTAGCTAAGTTACCAAGCTACGGCCAAGCTTTTAGGTAATTTTGATTATGATAGCAGATGCTCTTTCACATAATTGTTGTTGTAAATGTCATGAAACCGCTTTAGTGAATCAACTTTTCGTAGGTAAAAACTATAGATAACACATAAATGTGTTGAATGTAAAATTGTTTTGCAGGATAAAATAATGTAGGTGAGTGGTGATGCGAATGAAAGTTCCTAACAATATCCAAAGGTCTTTTTTTCCCCCCCATCTTGCACTCTGGTGTTGGCGATACACTTTTTCATTAAGATTAAGTCATAAACCATAAAAACATGTCAGAGGCACTTGCCTTTACTTTGCCGCGTGACTGACTTTGACATGACATGACGTGAAGTGATTTGATCCCCCACACTGTTCAGTTTTAATCTCTAAAACACCCCTGCCGCTCTTCCTCTCAGTCATTGTATCAGTATCTTTTGAACCGGGAGCCCCTTTGAGATTGAAATGCTTTTTCTTTCTCACAGGTGGAGGCCAAGCTGATCGACAAGTTGGACAGCCTGATGTCTGAGGGCAAGGGAGATGAGACGTACAGGGAGCTCTTCAACAGCATGTGAGTTTGAGAAAGGAACAGCAATAGAAACAGAAAATATGGGGACGAGGGGCGCTTGGGTACATACTTACTTACATTTGTCTAATTAGGATTTTAAAGGAAAAAGGATTGAATGAGGTGGCCAGTGTGTTAATATAATGTGTCCCATGGAGCCACTCAAGAATGAGCTTAACAGTAAAGTCACAGTAAAGGCCAAAATAAAGAAGCCAGTTCAGGATACAGGGATAACACCAATTTCCACTAACAGACAAAATAGCTGTTCATTGATGACCTAAATGATGCGGCCCACAGAAGGCTTCATCAGGCAGGCTGCATCTCGCTGCTTGTTTGCCTCAGTAAAAAGGGCCGCTTTATCTGTAAGTAGATATGTCTAAATATTCCTCATTGAAAAAGAGCTTTTAAGCCTGTCAGCCAAAGTACACATATAACAGCATTAATGGGAATGCTCTTTTACATGAATAGAAAAAAAGATTGATTACAGAACATGCTTCTAATAAAGACTACATTTTTTTAAATTGAAAAGAAAAATGCAGTGGGTAGTTCTTTATTTAGATTGGGTCCATTGCTAATATAACAATGAGAGGTAAGTGATCAGTATTCACCTTCATCTTCAATCTCACCTCCTCTGTGGCCTGTCCTTGTCCACACTGTCCTTGTGTCACCAGGTTTGTGCTCCTGCATGCTTAGTGTATGTGCTCACGCAATGTGTGTGTGTGTGTGTGTGTGTGTGTGTGTGTGTGTGTCCGTGTCCCTGCTTATTTTTGTGCCTGTTCATATTTTTATGTCAACCTTCACAAAGGACTACTATATTTGGACTCAGCCCTACATTTCAACTTAGCTTCCAAAAACATTATTGCATTTAATGAAGCCATATTTTTCTGATTCACATACATACTATATGTCTCTTTTACTATCACATAGATGTGAATCAAAGTGTGATCTTGATAAGTATTTTATCAATATACATCTACTGTAATTATCCCTTTGTCTTTCATAGTCAATCATTCTGTTTCCCACCATTCTTTACATGTGAAACATTACAAAAAAAAACATTGTAATATCACTGAATATTATTAAAACTACATATCTATATTTACCATATATTGTGCAGTATAATCTGATTATGCATTATGAATCATTATTAAATATTATTAAAATGCCAGTATCTAATTCAGCCTGAATGCAGATCACAAGTTAGTTTTAATTCTTATGTTTATGATTTTAGCCTACTTTAATCTTTTCTTGCCTATTTGATTTATTGATTCTATTTAGTTTCTTAATTTATTTTCCTCCTACTAACTCCACTAACCCCTTAACTAACGTGTGTGAGTGTGTGCGGATATTAATCATATTAATATTAATTTATTCCGCCTATGCTTCCCGCCTGGAGTAGAATTCCTCTGTTTGGTCCGTACCCTAGGTAAGACGCTCTCCTCTTTGTTCTCTCTATGTCTGTGTGAGGGGGAACAGCGGGAAGGGTCAGCCAAAAGCTATTTTGGCAGTATTTTGGCTGTGATGTGTATGTCCAATTGAGATAACCAATCAATTCTAAAAATCTATTGAGGTGGCAAAACAGTATATTAGATATTGTGATTTATTTATTTATTTTAGCCACCTTGTTTATTTTATTTTGTTAACTCCCACAGGCAGGCCAACAAGCATAGGTGACACTGGTGTGACTGGGATTGATTTCATCTTTGCTTCGCCTCCTTTTCTTTTGTATTAATTTCTTCTTCTTTATTGCCTCCCATCACCTTTCCTTTCCCATTCGCTCTCTTTTATCTCTTTTGATCTCAACATCTCTCTATCTTGTCCTCCAGCCTGCTGAAGAAGATTGAGAGAGAGACCTGGAGGGAGAGTGGAATCTCTCTGATTGCTACCGTCACTCGCTTAATGGAGAGATTGCTGGACTATAGGTGAGAGTGCGCACATACATTCTCAGAAACATGCATACACGCTTTATCAATTTGAATTTGCTTTGTGAATTATTTTTTTCTTCGTCGCCACTTAAGTCATAGCTTTGCATGTCTTTATAATGTTTCTATCACAGGGACTGTATGAAGCTAGGAGAAGTGGATGGAAAAAAGATTGGATGTACTGTCAGCTTACTGGTGAGTAGCAGTTACTCCATGAGTCTGGTTGGTTGTCTAAAACTGCATAAGCTTTCACTGTTACTAGTGACTGATTTCTGACTTGTTTCTGGCTGTTACAAAATCACATCTTCAACAAAATGATTGTTTTAATGCATCTTCTTGAGAGCCAGGCTAGCTGTTTCCCTCTGCTTCCACTTTTTATGCTAATATAAGCTAACCTACTCCTACTTCATATTTAACACACAGGCAGGAGAGTGGTATTCATCTTATCTAACTCTGGGCAACAAAGAGAATACGTTATTTCTCAAAATATCAAACTATTCCTTTTAATATTTTATTTTATTTTTTTAGATTTCTTTATTTAAAAGGGACAGTGCACATTAATCAACATGAGTACAATGTCCAACATGTAAATGTGCCAGATTTAGCCATACAGGCTAATTTTCATCTGCAGTCCCTATTTGCATAAAGTTGAAGACGTTTTAATAATGGCTTAAGTCTTTTTAGTAGTTCTTACCTTTTTAAGTATTGGAGCAATCTTCATTTGTGCTATAACATAATGTATGAGCGTAGCAACCATAATACATGTTTTATCTTCTGTTAATACAAGTCCTGTAAAGTTTCCACCCTTTTGGTGGTAAAGAATTATCCAACAATCAAAATATGTGCTATGTATGCTAGTACATTTTTTCAGTTCAGGCTGTTTTCATAATTATTGTTTTTTATTGTTGTGTATTTGGTAGGATCCATTATTAGTCTCTGATTACTTAATACTTGGGTGTCTTACATTTCTTTGACTTATAGACAAAACTCTGTTCTTTCTATTGTCAGGCCCTCCTGCCTACTAGTTCTTAGTCCTTATGTAAGTGCACTCATCTGTAAGAGCACCTGGGTGTGTAGGCAGATGGATCAGAAGTCACTGCTGATCAGAAGGCTGAACTATATTAGTGTACCTCTACCATCGAACAATCATCACAACAAAATGTGTCCTCATTTGCATCTCAAACTCTCTCTCTTCCCCCCTCTCTCTTGTGATTCTTTTGTCCTCAATCATCACCGAACCACCCATTGCTCCGGTCAGAACTTCTACAAAACTGAGCTAAACAAAGAGGAGATGTACATCCGCTACATTCACAAACTGTACGACCTTCACTTGAAAGCACAAAACTACACAGGTGCGTCAAAAGGAATGACATTCAGTATTTGTGAGTGTAGGTGTTAGCATGAGTGGGAGATATGTTATTGCTGTCTTACTAGGGCTGCTCAATTATGGAGGATAAAAATATTCACGATTATTTTTGGCCAATTTTGAAACCATGATTATTAACACGATTACTCTTTGACTTTTGGAAAGATGTTGCAATTATTGAATTAAAAAAACAAACACTCAAACCCATAAACAAATCAACAGTGAAAACACTTTTTGACTTCCCCTACGAAACACAAGACAAAATAAATGTTTACTTGCAAAATATAATGTGCAAAATAGCATTGTTTTTGTGATCGTTAGGAGCCAAAATCGTGATCGCGATTACAAATTTGATTAATTGTACAGCCCTAGGTCTTACTGTATGTGGTAATATGTGTAAACCTGCTGTCCTTTCAGCTTGTTATCCTTGTATGTCCAAATGTGTTCTTCTGAACTGCTCCCATAATATGCATATAACCTCCTGACTGTTTGTCCTGTGTCTGTGTGTTTCTCAGAGGCATCATATACTCTGCTTCTGTACGATGAGTTACTGGAATGGTCAGACAGGCCGCTCAGAGAGTTCCTCAACTACCCCATGCAGAGCGAGTGGCAAAGAAAAGAGTATCTGCACCTCACAATCGTCCAGAACTTTGACAGGGGGAAGGTGAGCTTGAACGCAAACATTTCCCCCCCACATTCTACATTTGCAGTCCTTAGTTGACTGTTAGACAGAAACAAGACAATTCCTTCCTTCAGCGCTTTTGTAGCACACTGTAGAACTACTTTTTCCATGGGTATATAAAGATAATTGCACGCAGCTTTAAGACATGTTGGTATCAACAAGCTATTATCCTCCATCGCCTTTATGTAAAGAAACATCATGACAAAATGTAAAGCTACTGCTTCCTCGATTGGGTTTTGTATGGAAAAAAATCAATCATATAAGCTCTGTTTTTAGTAGGTACCAACTCAAAGAAACACTGTACCTACAAGCTGCAAAACAAGCAGGACAAGTGGCTTCTAAACATTGGATGTCAGCTTCTCATGCAAATTGTAAAATGTAACTCTCATTCATACCTGCCATTGAAAAAGCAGCACAGCCATTTCAATAGTGCTTTGTTTAGAATAAATACATACCAGCCATGTTTACATGAATTTGAACCTCATACGCTTTAACAATTCATGAAACATTAATACTCATGAATGGAAGATGAGAGAACTGGAATTCCCTGCTTGTTTAGTGGAGACATGACGTCATTCACATGAAATGAAATCCCTTCATAAGAGAGGAGAGCAGAGAAGAGCTGTAAGCTGTATGGAGCAATAGAAATATGTGTCACCTGCGGTCAGAGTCAGACATTTAATTTCTACCTGTAGTGAACTGTGACAACGGCTCGAGGCATCCACACCTCCTCGCTTTAAGCGGATGTAATTAAAGCAAGATCAGTATGGTCCCACTATATTCTACACCGTTCCTTCAAGAAATATTATGGGACATGATGACAGCAAGACAGACGGGCAAAACGTGACTTGCATTGGTGTGTTGCTTTTAGGCAGCAGCTAAGAATGAACCGTGAGATTGGTAGCTTAAATGGAGCTCTGCTGAATCGGGATGCAGCAGCATTCACAGACTAGTTCACAGACTTTGCTTTCTTTCTGTTACTCAGGAAGTAGATTTTTTTTTCTGTCTTCCTCCCCCTACTCCCCTCTTTATCCTAACTACCTTTGCCACTGTTCTGCACTCTCAGGGAAAAGTGGCATTATGGAAACCCTCCAAAATGACATGCGTACACACACACACACACACACACACACACAAAAACTTCAGTATCTCTGATGAAATAACATCGCTCTGCGGAATCATTAAAACTGCTCCCCTCGTTACTCATAGTCCAATTTCCCTTCACATTCACAAGCTATGCCATCTGCCGGTGCTGCCGCACAGGGATCAGAATGCAGCAGGAAAGGAAAGCTTTTCATTTAATTAGCAAGATGGCTGGGTGCTGCGTGTACCTGCATGAAGAGGTTAGATTTGATTTTTGATGTTGTTGACTCACCAGTGCCATCCAGTGGGGGAAATACAGCTTAACAGCACCACTGCAGAGCGAGTTTTTATCAAGCCTTCTGTTCATATTATACTAGTTAATGAGGTTCCTCGATTTTTGTTATATTTGTTTTCTTTTGAGACAGGACACAGTGAGCATGAGGATGAATAAGTGTGTGAGTTTTTATGTCTTCAGTGTTGGGAGAACGGCATCATCCTGTGCAGAGAACTGGCAGACCAATATGAGTCTTACTACGACTACAGGAACTTAAGCAAGATGAGGGTGAGTTGTCCACAATAAGCAAGCTATAGAGACACAGTCTTACCATGTGATGATGGGGTCATTAAGGAAAACTAAAAAGAAATGTAGTTGTATTCATATTTTGCACCTACTAATTAATCTGCTTTAAAATAACTTTGCTTTTGTCAACGCACCAAATCCCTTACAGGTTGCATGCTGTTAGATTATATTCAATACTGTCCTTTTATTTTCATTGCCAGATGATGGAAGCCTCTCTTTATGACAAGATCATGGACCAGCAAAGATTGGAACCTGAATTCTTCAGAGTGGGTTTCTATGGAAAGAAGTTTCCTTTCTTCTTACGGGTAAAGAAATCTCCATATTCCTTTTTTGTCTTATTCCCCTTTGTCAATAGCAAGTTCAATAGAGTCATTATTTTACCTTCTCCAAAGGAGAAATAGACCTGCAGGAAGAATGAACTTTTCTTATATAAGACTCCTCCAGTGTGAGGTGACATTCAGCAACTCTTATTCAATACCATTTAATGATGTAACAGGCCATGTCCTTGGTGGAGTTTGCAGTTGGAAGCTGCAGTTGCGATGTGCGACCACTAGATGTCAAGCTAACTCCACGCTGTCCGCTGCTCCCCACCCCCATCCCCGCCCTCTGCAGAATAAGGAGTTTGTATGCCGCGGCCATGACTACGAGAGGCTGGAGGCTTTCCAGCAGCGGATGCTCAACGAGTTCCCCCACGCCATCGCCATGCAGCACGTCAACCAGCCAGACCAGACCATATACCAGGCAGACGCACAGTGTATCCTTGCTATAGAAAGAGGCACATACAAAATGAATTCACAAGTGTGGACCGTGCTGAGCAGTGAAATGTGCGGCGCTGCATAAGAAATGACAACAGCGCAGTATAGATGCAAAGAGACTTACAGATGGCATGCTTTGTGTTTGCATCCGCGTAATTACCTGTAACGAAGCACACGCTATCATACTACATGCCTCCTTCCATCTCTCGCAATCTCTTTCTTTTCATTATCAAAGGCTCATTCACAGAAACACACACACACACACACACACACACACACACACACACACACAGAGCTCTACATATCACATGCTGCATTCAGAATCTCATACAAGAAAACACGATCAAACACACTATAATCATACAGATGTAGAGGCAGTATTTTCACTGGGGACAAACCTTACAAAAAAAATATTTTTATTTTTTTCTGGCTCTATAATTTAGATCAGAGAAGCTCTAAAATAATGAAAAAATTTAATATTACAGTCATCTGGGTCTCCATGAGTGCTTCAAGGACATTTTTACTCTGGGTTTTGTCTGTCAGACTACATACTGTCTGCCCTACCATCTGAGTTGTGACAGTTTTTTTAACATAAAGATACTACTAAGATCTACAGTTACTTTAATATTCTCCTAAAAAGATGCTGGAATCAAACAACAATCAAATAAGGTAGGGTAGGGTTATAATGACATTAATAATACAATGCTTTACTTAACCTTTCTCATTTTGTTTGTTAAACCACCATTATTATGAAAAGCACAATAATAAATTTGATAGACATGTCTTTAAATTAAGTTCAGCCAAGACTGTCACATCAACCATTTATTGCAACAGTACACATTTTAGATTGGTGTTGTGGCTCTGCTCATGTGGTGCTCTGGAACAAATCTGAGCAATTTTGACACCGACTGCCCCTGAGCTCACAAACCCCCCTGGCATCCGCAACATTATGGACACATGGACATAACATGGACACACATTATAGAAACTTACAAAATACCCAAACAGACCTCAGCACTGTTGTGTGCAGACTGAAAGTGTCAAATGTTTGTACGTGGACATACACGATTGGAGGGTGTATGAAACAATTACTTTTGTGCCTGTCAATAGTCCTGTGAGGCTCTCCCACTTTTGTTCAGTATTTGACTTCATTTTGTGCCCCCGCTTCTGAAACCAACACGTCACCGACTCACATTGAGAGCTAAAGTCTTCATTTTCATGCCGCGTGTTCAAATTGATCTGTCCAATATGGAAGCCTTTTTAATAATTCACACTAATATATGGGACAACTGTTATAGAGGGAGAGGCAGGGGAAAGCAAAGACTTTGTGGCATAGCGACACATTGACTCTAGAGAGCAGCACTAAAAGAAAGCCAGATGGAGGACAGAAAGACTTGATGAAAATGCTCTGCTTTCTTTTTGTTATGTATTTATGGGACACGTTTGCTTGTTTGAGCTTCCCCCTACTGAAAAAAAGACTGGGATCGTTTGAATGAATTATGTAATCAATAGAATCCCTCTCGGGTTGCTCGCCCACCTGTATAGCCTTGTTGCAAACACTCATGCATATAAATGAATGTACAGTAGCTGTCCTAACTGATATTTCCCTGGTCAAGTCCCTCCTGAGCTGGGTTGCTCATGATGAGGAGGATGAGCCTGAGCAGCGCAGAGAAACACTGCATCACTTCCTGCTCCTCTCTCCTCCTCCATTGCTCAAAATGACGAGTCTTGTAGTGTCTGTCATTTCTTGTTTAAGAGAACAACAAAAATGCCTTGACTTTCTTTCTTTTGCGTTTTTGTTTCTCTGTTTAGTTCTTCTGTTTCTGTGTTCTTCTTTTGTGCGCTGATTGTGTACCAGCATGACGTGTGTTGTTGCGTATGCATTCTTTTGGAGTGTGGCAGGAGTAGCAAAAGGCCCCTATTACAGTCGTGTACCCTTGGCAGGGTTTCTATCTGGATGTAAATAAAAGTGTGTGTGACTAATGAAACAAGATTGCAGGAGAGATGTACTTATCTCAAAGATACATACTTAACCACCCTGTAAACCCCTGCCTGTGTGTGTCCCTTGTCCTCTGTGTGAGCGTATCTGCAATTTCTCATGTTCTTTCAGGTCAATGAAGAATTCTTGTCAGTTTTAGTGCTTTCCCTTGTCACTCTCTTGTACTTTTCCTTAACGTCCGGTGCTTCCAGACCTGCAGATCTATGCTGTAACCCCCATCCCAGAGAGTCAAGATGTGCTGCAGAGAGACGGAGTGCCTGACAACATCAAAAGCTTCTACAAGTTCAATCACATCTGGAGGTTTAGATATGACCGGCCCTTTCACAAGGGCACCAAAGACAAGGAGAATGAGTTCAAGGTACGTGGGGGGGGGTTCACTAGAAAGAAAGATGATGATGATGAAGATAGACAGCTGCTGACACGCAAAGCACAGAAAGTAGACACACACTATATAAAAGGGAAGTGTGACACAGACATTTCTCTGCTTTTGAGTATTTTCATCTCTTCTTCCCTCAATGAATTTGTCAATTTTGTGGAGATGAGCTTTTAGATAATGAACTTAGAGCCTGTTACAGCTTGTGGAGAAGCTACTAAATGCCGTGCTCTGAAAAATCTTTTTTATATTTCAGAATTTAAAATGATACATTTAGGGTCATTAGCATTTTTTCACTACAGACCGATGTGAAACAGCTCAATTTCCTTCCTTCTCTACCTGGTTCATCGATCATAAGCCTGTGTAGGTAATGATAGTTTTTAACCTGTGCCCAGGTATTAGTTTGTGTGTAGTGCATGTTTTATTCATCGTGACTCGGGTATCACTAATTATACTTGGGTACCATTCAAAACTGTGCAATTGCAGTCTTTACAGCCTGATTCAGTTACACACATGCAAACCCACACAGCTTCATGCACTCTAAACACATACGCACACCACAAAGACCCTGATATTAGGCTCATAAATATTAACACACATATACACACACATGCTCCATGCAGTCATTTCATCTCAGTTCCATCAAAGCTATTTGGCCAAATTTAATCACAATATCACATTTCCATCAGGGCTGGATATCTCTGGCCCTCAGGTGGGAATAATATGTATGATAAACTTGTGCATGGTGACAAGAGTGTGCAGCAGCCAGGATATGGTGGGATCAATCATTATAAAGAAGAAAAGAAAGCCGTTTACAAAATTCAACCAAGAAGTTTCTATCTGCAGAAAAATATTTTCAGCTTTTCCTTTTAACTTCCTGCTCTTAAACTATAATACATATTTTTTTAAGAGTGTTCAGGTGGGTTTTTTTTGCCTTAAAAAGCAGAAAATCAATAAAGGGCAGCAGGGTTGTAGTGAGTCGGAAGACCCTTCTTCACCCTGAGGATACTGGATCGATGCTGCATGTCAGCACTCATCTGCTCTGCTAAAGTGTCCTTGCTTGGGTTCTAAACTAAGCTTAAAATAAGTTAGTATAATGCGAATTAAAGCATGCTAAACTAACGTGAACATGACAAACACGCCTGCTTAATATTGGCATGTTAGCATTGTCACTGTGAGCATGTTAGCATGCTGCTATTAGCATTTATTTGAAAGCATAGCTGTGTCAAAATATAGCCTCATAGAGACTCTTACTCTTTTGCTGAGATTAAAAGTTAAGGATAATTCTTGACCTTATAAACAGTAGATTAACAAAATAAAGCTCCAGAAAAAGCTAGTAAGTGGACCTTGAGTTTTTTTTTTTAGATAAATTGATGGATGAGTTTATCTATAAAATGTCAGTAATAGAATACACAAATTACAGTTATTGTAACTACTCTCCATTCTCCGCGTCTCAAGATGTTTTTACAACAAACGTAGTGTGAACGTTACCGTAGGTGCTTCACTTTAGTGTAAATCTATTGTGTTAATAGCCTGCAGTGAATGCTAGAGTTTCCATAGTTTGCGTGCTGTCAGAATGACCTTGTGGGATGTTGGCACATTGACAAGCAATGCTGGCTGACAGGGTAAGTGGTGGAACATGAATGATGATACGAAATGTAAGACATGACATCCGAACCACACCTTCAAATGGGTGTTTGGCAGTACGTGTGCTCTGCATGTTTTCTCCAACTTTGTATCAGTAATTAAATAGTGTGATGTCTGCTAGAAATAAAGTGCATGTGTGCATCAGGCACATCAGACATAAATAGCTATGTTTTTTTATAAATATGTTTAGCAATCAGCTAATACTCATAAGTGTGTTGTGTGTTAATGCAGAGCCTGTGGGTGGAGAGGACAACGCTGACTCTAGTCCAGAGTCTCCCAGGCATCTCCCGCTGGTTTGAAGTAGAGAAGAGAGAGGTGGTGAGTGTGACCACCTCTGATGAAATAACCATGAAGACATAACTGCAACACACAGTAATCTCACGCAAGGGACACTGTAATATACTTTTATTTTGCAGGTTGCAATTTATGTAGAGTACTGCCAGTCAATACCCAAGTATTGATCCAAGTCTTTACATTGAACAACAATAATGACCTAGGTCATGAGTTTGGGGCTTTTGGACACATTTCATTTCCTCCATTGGAAGGATTAGATGTCATGCTAAAGACTGAATTGCTTTGCACTGATTGCCAAAGTCCACTTTAAAAAAAAAAAAATAATTTGATCTTTGTATGGGGACATTTTTACTAGTACCTATTCCATGTTTTTAAGCTGTCACTATCATTGCTACACACGTAAATTCCCTTCAAAAGCTTCCTGTCTTGGGTCTTCTCATTCAGATCTCTGAGGAGTGGGCGGATTTTAAGTGCTGTTTTGTCGAGTGTATGCAAAATAACACAATGTCTCTGTTGGTCTTAGCACATATTCTTTAGCGCATAGCTGCTGAACGTGGTGTGAAGTTGGGAATTGTGAACCAAGTGTTATTTTATGATGGTTATGCAGTGCAATAGCATATACAATACAGAGCTGGCAAAAGCTCTATTAGCAAGAGGATTAAGTTTGTGTGAGACAGAGAGAAAAAGAAATGCAGGATAAAGGGTATTTATGCATCCATAAGTAACAGTGTTTACAATAATATAGTGTGCACCTTATACACTTAAAACTGCTTTAATCATTATGTTTATATCAACAACGCCTTGATTGCTACGTGTATGTGAAAGGTGTCGCAAGTAGTGATAAAACCGTAAGTAATTATTATGACCAGCTACGCATTTCCTACTAGCTCTGTCAGGCTTATCTGTTTTGGTTCAGTCTGACTGCACTCATCAGCGTAGGCAGCACTTTTTAGTGGAAAGGCTAAAAAATATATCCACTTCATGGCTAATTTAAGACAACTAGCTGGTGAACATAGTGGAGCATTTAGCAGTTAAAGAGCTGATATTTCCCTCTGGAGTTGGTGGAGACAAAACAAATTAAAATTAAGAGCGAATATTGGATTTAGATTTATCATGTGGTAGAAACACGACTCCACAGGACTGTGAATGTTGCCCCATATCTGCTGGATGTGTATATAAGCCACTGTTGGCTATCAGGTTCACCACTTAAAACTTAAAAGATGGTATGTCAGTATTGTCTTTACAGCTTGTTTTTCCACAGCCCCCCAAGTGCCCATTATTTTGTTAATATATGTTTACAAGTTTTTTTTCATAAGATATCCACCAAAACAATTTCAGTCAGATATTAAGGTAGAACTGTGTAAATGTTATTGCTTTTGCCAGAAATGTGGACAGAGTTTTAGAACGTGTAGTTTTTGAAACTTTTTTTCATGCAAATGTGGAAATTTGTTGAGCAATGTAGACATGAAGAAGTGGTCTCTTAAAACTCTTAAATTTTTCTACAACCTCCCCCTTGGCAGGTGGAGGTAAGCCCGCTGGAGAATGCAATCGAGGTGATCGAGAACAAGAACTTACAACTGCGCACATTGATCACCCAGTGTCAGAGCCGGCAGATGCAGAACATCAACCCCCTCACCATGTGCCTCAATGGGGTCATCGACGCCGCTGTCAACGGGGGGCTGGCCCGCTACCAAGAGGTATGGATGGATGGATGGATAGATAGAAGGATGGAGGAGAAGGTTGGAGGGTTTTAGAGACCGTGGCAGGAGTGAGGAGCCATGACATATGAATTGCCTAATGATGCTTGAAGGTGGGTTTTAGCGGAGAGACGTATGGACAGAGAATCGGTTTGCCGAGTGAGGAGCGAATGAACAGATGGATGGATGGATGCATGAATTGCTGGGTGAAGGTTTGAATGATATGGATGGACGGAATGGATAGATGAGTGGAGAGCAGGAAGGGGGTGGAATTGGGGAAAGAAGATGGATCGGGGGTTGCGTCAATGGATGGAAGGATGGATGTGACAGACAGGGCTCAGGTCAGAATATTGCAGATAGAGGAGTGGGAGGAAGGATATACGTAGCGAGATGGATAGCTTATAATGGCTGAATGAATGAGATGGGAGTGTTTATGCAGCTGCTTTATTGTTTACTGAAGTGGTAACACACAGACACACAGATTGGTAGAGAAAAACTTGAATGTGGTCAATCTCGCTGACAAACATTTGCATCTACTGCTTCTCCAAAAGCTCCTTGACAGTAGACAATTGAAGGATAACAGTAAAGTAGGAGATCAATTGAAGAAAAAGGCATCTAACATTTTTTACCCTCAACACACTGAGTGGACTCAGTGACTTGCTTGTGTCGCATAGCAACCACCCTTTTCCACCAGGAGACGAGTGTGGGTTTGTGTGTGTGTGTGTGTGTGTGTGTGTGTGTGTGTGTGTGTGCGTGTGTGCGTGCGTGCGTGCGTGCGTGCGTGCATGTGTTTGGGCATATACTGTATGTGTTGTGGGAGTATATTGGGTTTGTGCAGAAGAGCGTGCCTCTGTGTAGAAGTGGCCTATTAAGGTTTGTAGGATACTTGATGGAGCCACAAAGGTGAGGGTCGCTGAAGTGCTTTCCACCTTTACTGCCATTATTTTGTTAGAAAAATATGGAATTTTCAGCTTCCAATATACTTACAGAGAATTTTTTTCTCACTTTTATACACTGTAGGCATCATAATGTATATATTTCTACATATAAAATTGTATAAATGGCATTTCCCTGGGTAAAAATTGACCACCAACTTCATTCAGCTATTTCATTCACAATATAAAGTGACATATTGCAATTGTTTGGCATGAGATGGACACAGCTGGGGCTGTTTCTGCAGCAAACGCACTGCTACCGATATCAACACTCATTTTCCTTTACAGAATATCACACGCAATACTCGACTGAATGTGCTATAAATCTATTAATTTCCCCGCGTAATACCGATTGATAGCTGTGGAGGTTTGCTCGGCTACAAATGAAGGAGAAATTGTCAAATATTAATATTCAGATTTATTGCTTTAGTTTGAGTTGAAACCCTTGAGGGGGAATGCTGTCTGATTTATTCCCTCCCTCAGCGTTCCATTTCTAATTGGACTTTTCTAATGATTAACTGAGCTACTCCATGGCGAGGACTCAATCCCTGCAGCCCAACGAAAACAGTTCCATCAATCGTAGAAGATTATTGATGCTTTTCGCTGCCTTTTTCTGGTGGTCTCTCTTTTAGAATTCTTACCTTGGAATTATTGCATATGCACTTTTTAGTACATCGCTTATAAACGGTGTAATAACATTTATGCAATAAAGTATTTTTATCATTTCTTATCCATCTGTGTTGCATGGTTTAATAAGAGAGGAACGTGATATCATGTACAGTCTACACTAATATATTCTATCTTGATAAAGATTGCCATCTGAGGATGTTTGGCTGGAATAATAATATCATGCCTTGTTTTATTGAGGATTCATAGTCGAGAAGCCGTAGTTTCAAGCATTTTTTGACAGACGTGCGTGAGTTTGAAGCAGCATCTCGCTAACTCTCTAACTGTCATCTGCCTCTGTGTCTTTGGTGATATACAGCTGTGTCCTTCGGAGAGGAACCATGCTGATCTTTTTTGCGAACCATTCAGTCCCTTATTTTTATGTGCGTTTCTCTCCGTGGCAGATTTGAAAGCAGATTGTGAGCCGGGTCTTTCATTGGCTCATCGTCTTTCTTCTTTGAGCACTCTAAAGCAGATAGAACAGGATTTACCATAATCTAAATACACATCACAAGTGTTGATGGCATTGGTAACAGCAGGGAACTTAGCATTAAATATATGGATGACACACACACACACACACACACACACACACACACACACACACACACACACACACACACACACACACACACACACAAACTCAAAAACTCATTCAAAGCAGGTCAGGCCATTTCTCATCATATCTGTTGCCTTTTTGAAGGACATGTCTGAAAATATGAATAGAAAGTGCAGTCTGAAACCCATAATCAATACGTTTGATGTTTCTGAAGAAACATGATCTGTAGCAGGACACAATTACATGAATAAACATGATTTAAAAAAAGCTTTCAAAATTTGAGACCAAAATTGGCCACTAAATCACAGTAAAAAGTAATCCTTTGATTGCACCATTTGACACAGTGTTTTTCTTTTTTTCTGGTCCCTGAACTTGAAATAAATATCACAGCAGAAAGACCCAGACAGGAGCATTACACCCCATTTGAGCTGGATGTTAGTTTACTCTGTTTGGTTATTTACTCAGTTTGTTCGTGAACGTTTTTTGTAAGGATTCAACCAAAAAGTGTGGACACTGATTCACTGTGTCAGCCCAGCGGGGATTCGGGTAACACTGCTGTGCAAAAAGCCTACAGCTTCAGCTCCCGGTGTGTGCATAACAGATGTTCTGCATTTTGTCTCCACGCAGGCCTTCTTCGCGAAGGACTACATTATGAATCACCCCGAGGATGGCGAGAAGATCGGCCGACTGAGAGAACTCATGTTTGAACAGGTCTGTAATAAAAGGTGTATCCATTTCAGTGTAAGGTATGCTCATAAATGTGTTTTAAATGTGCAGGAAATATCGAAAAACATGATGATCAGGAATAGACCACCATATATGTAACAGCATGTTTCCTCTATCCTGGAAACTGAACTTGAGCGTGCCAGTTCATTCCTGACCTTGGAGACAGTGTGTGACAAAACACTCTCAACTCAAGGTCCCCTTACTTCTTCTAGAGCTTTCTCAGTCTGCAGATGAAGATTTAATGATGCTGTCGAAAGCACCAGAACAAGCGAGGAAGTGGACCCTAAGTTGCCGGATAGATGATGGATTTTTAAAGGAGCAGGCCTGTGACTGAGAGTTAAAAAAAAAAAAAAAATTATATATATATATATATATATATATATATATATATATATATATCTGCCAGTATTGATTCTTTTCACCTAAACATGTATTATAAACAAGCATTTTTGATGAGGATCCCTTAATCTGTTTTTTAAATAATTGTCACCAAGATAAATGGCATTTTTCTGGCGGAGAATTACAGAAACACACTTTTATCACACAGGTTAGGTATTTCTGTACTGCAATTTATTGGTCCAGCTTTAGTACCCCTATCAGGTGAGATTAGCCTTGTTTTGTTGATGAAACCCAAATTAACTGCATTTCATTTTGTTCACAAATTGTTCTTAATTGTTCTCTGTAGTGGGAATTGTTTCACTGAATTTGTCAACTTGCAGACTAATTTTAACCAAGCACGCCCGGAACAAATTACGATTTACACAGATGAAGTAGGAGGAATAAAAGCTCTTGTCATGTTCACATTGGTTGTTTGTAATATCCACAGGTGTTAACCAGCTTTTGTTTTGCAGGCACACATTCTGGAGTATGGCCTGGCTGTGCACGAGAAGTTTGTTCCCCAGGACATGAGACCTCTCCACAAGAAGTTAGTGGACCAGTTTCATCTGATGAAATCCAGTCTTGGCATACAGGTAGGTCAGAAGCTGACACATGGTGACACTTCAGGGATTCAAATATCAGGTTAAACAGAAGTTAAATCAGTTTATGTCGGATCAATTATGTACTAGGAAGATTGAAATATTCCCACTTAATGATTTTCCTCCATTTTTTTATTTAAGTGCATGCTGTTTGTGACAACAAAAGCCAACCGCTGTGTTTTGACTTCTGAGTGAATAACCTCAGAGAAAAAAGCCCACCCCTCATTAAACACACTTCCTTTACCTGCATTTGTGTGTATTTTATTTACATATCTTACACTGGCATGAATAAGTATTTAATCATGTGCACTGCCTCTTCTCCATTTTAAAACCCCAGGAGTTTCCTGCTTATGTGCGAGCAAGCCCAGTGCACTTCACCAACGGGAGCCCACGGACATGCAGGAACTCTGTGCCCAACATCATCAGCCCAGACGGTGGCAGAGGGGTTGCCAGGCGGAGGTGATGACCTCCTTTGTCTAATGATGTTATGTCTTTCTTTCTTTTGTCCTAGAATATAACAAAAACACCCAAAAAGCTCCTATACTTAAAGTGCTCATATTATGCTTTTTGGCTTTTTCCCTTTCCTTTTATTTTGTTATATATCTTTTTTTGTGCATGTGATCGGTTTACAAAGTGAAAAAGCCCAAAGTCCACCCCAAAGGGACTTACCATCTCCAACAGAAAACACTGTTCACCAGCAGCTCCAAACAGCTCTATTGTAGTTCAGCCTTTACTTCCGTGACGAACGTGTAACACACGTTATAATGCTCGCCTAGCTGCTAGCGTGGCACGCCCTCATACTCTGCTTCTGACTGGCTTGTAGTGCTGACCTAGGTACTGCGCAATGTGCGACTCCCAACGAAGATGGAACAGAAGTGAGATGCCTCACTCTGTAGCTAAAACAGAGAGCTCAACACACAGGGTGAAAAGAGGAGCTGCAGCAATGTGCAGTACAACAAAAATATGGTGTTTTTTGAAAATTAAACCTCTAAATACAATTATGAACCTGAAATACAATTATGAACCTGAAAATGAGCATAATATGGTCACTTTAAATTCCTCCTTCATGTCTTCTCACCTTTTTTGCTTTCTCTTGATGTGCTGCCTTTTTTGTATCCCCACCTTACCTCAAACACCATGCTCTGTGCCTTTGCTCTCTTCCTCCTTCTGTTCTTTACCGGTGTGGCTCCATCTGGGCATACAAAAGGTGTGTGCGTCTGGCTGGCACCCACAGGGATATTTCTGTGTGGCTGCTGCCGAGCCAGCAGGCAGACTGTGTGGACACACGTGTCTGTGTGTGTGTGTGTGTGTGTGTGTGTGTGTGTGTGTGTGTGTGTGTGTGTGTGTGTGTGTGTGTGTGTGTGTGTGTGTGTGTGTGTGTGTGTTTTTGATGTGTTCAGTGACCCTGCCACTCTGTCTACCTGCAACATTCTGCCTCCATAGTCTGATCCCAGGGGGCAAAGCCACACATCCAGACACACACAGACACACACACATTACCTCAGTCTCCCAGTGACATTTCACATTTTTACATACTGAGTTTTGATTTCTTTTTGTTCTCTGGTAACAAAAAAACAAGTTACATCTTTTCTTTAAAAATCATTTTTGGTGACGGCTTGCGCTTTAACCTTCCTTGAAAAACCCTGTTGTGTTTGTACTCTAGCCTTTCTTTTACACTTTTGCCTTTTGGCTGACAAGTGCTTGATGAAATGATGTGATTGCTGCATCGATTATCTTTTTATAATCTTGACATTTTCTGTCCCTGTTTGTCTTTTTCCCTGCCTGCCTGCCTGCCTGCCTTTTTTGTTTGGCTTTTCATGCTGACTTTTCGGTGAGTGAAACCTCTGAAAGCTAATGAAACAAAATGCCATAACCTATCTCCCTTTACTGAAAGCCACCATGACCCTCTCTCTCCATGTCTTACTCTCAGTCTCCCCAGCTACCCTGCGGTGAACCGCTACTCCTCGTCCTCTCTGTCGTCTCAGGCCTCCAATGAAGTCAGCAACATCACAGGGCAGTCGGAGAGTTCGGATGAAGTCTTCAACATGCAGGTAATCTCCCCCTCTCTCTCTCTCTCATAGACGCATACATGCAATCTTATGCCTTCCCACACAGCCACACAAAGGCTTTAAAGGTAAGTAGATTGAGTCCACATCCCAACATGTGCCCTCCTGCTCCCTACAGATTTCACATGCAATACTTTTTAATCCTCCTCACTCCGTTCCACTCTCATCTCTCTTCTCCTCTGACCCTTTCTCTCCAACCGTCCTCTCCGCTTGTTTAATAATTGTCGTGATTACATCAAATAAGGACAAAGTGCTTTGTGTGGTTCGTCCAAGCAGCTTCCTGGAGTTGGGCAGTAATCTAAACTGGATTTGGCCAATTCAGAAAGCTGTCGACAACTCCTGGCAAGCTGTCTGGCGCACCTGCTGGCAGGCCTGGAATAACAGGATGCAAAGAAAAACACAAGAGAAAAAAAAGGCCGTTGTCAGGGATCTGACTGAACCGATAACAATATTATTTTTGAACATCATAGCTTTTATTTTTTGGGCAAGTACAAATCACTGAACAATGATCCTACAGACTTTTCAGAACATTTCAGTCACAAAGTGCATTAAGCCTTTAACCCCCACTGTCCTGGAGACATAAGGTTTCAGTTGCAGACTCTGCAATGGATTGAACATGGATTCCTTTTAATGACTGTCTAATCTGGTTTCATCTATCGATGATAATATACATACATGTCAACCACTTTCATACAACCACCCGTAAAAGCGTAACATGTTGTTTTTTATTGTTAATTATTGAGCTACTGTATTTATTTCATATATAAAAGATAATTTTATAATGTTCTGGTTCATGTTAGTAATGTTGTTGTTGTTGTTGTTGTTGTTGTCGTTGTTGCCGTCATCCCACCTACAGCCCAGTCCGTCTACCTCAAGCCTCAGCTCCAACCATTCTGCCTCGCCCAATGTCACCAGCTCAGCCCCCTCCAGTGCCAGAGGTGAGACTGGCACTCTTACAGAAAGCACATTTTTACAATGTATGTACACTGTAGGCTTTTAGCCGATAATTCACTCCAGAGTGAGTTACACAGAGGAAGAAGACAGAGGTTCAGCTGGACACACTGAACATGGGGGCTGAACCTTTGACCATTCAGTGACACAATGTTCTCTCAAACCACTGCAGCGTCCTGTCTGGTGAGGTCAGCGAGGTTAGACGACTAGCTGGGGAACACAAACAGGAGAGGTTGATGGGGTCAAAAAAGAGAACAATGAGGAGAGAGGGTTGAATGGAAAGTTAGACTGAGACTGAAAAATAGAGGGAATACAAAATGAGCTGAGATGGAAATGAAATGTGCTGAGACGTGGAGACAAATGCTGTTGAAAGAAACATGGAGCGAGAGAGAATAAGAGATGATTACAGCTCTGTGGAGTATCCCTTTTGGACCTCAATACAATCTCCAGTCCATCACGGGCCATGCAAGCCTACTCTACAGTGTCGAATATGTAAATATCTAATGCCTTCTCTGTCTGTCCTCTTATCTCGCTGTGTTCAAATGTGCAAACGTGTTCCTGCCTGATCCACATCATAAAAAGTAAGGATATATGAAGACGTTTATGGAAGCTTATACACTCCCCTTTGGCAAGCTGCTGGCAGCGGGCGGCGCCCTTATAAAAGTGGCCTCTGTCTACCAATAAAGCCTGTAGAGAATTATTGCTTGTGTGGTCTTATCTGAATGAGAGCCAGAGATGGGTATCTCATACTCATATGATAGCCTTCCAAGTGCTATCACATTCGCTAATGGATCGAAATCTATACAGTGGCTAACAACAGATGAGGGGGAAGTGCTGTAAAAATGGTGGGAGGATGAGTATTTTGGGTGTGTGTTTTTTATGTCTCTCTCGGAGTGTGTCTAGGTTTTCCATGTGTCTCTTTCTCTTGTTAATGTGAGTGAGGTGTGTGTGTGTGTGTGTGTGTGTGTGTGTGTGTGTGTGTGTGTGTGTGTGTGTGTGTGTGTGTGTGTGTGTGTGTGTGTGTGTGGTGGGGGGGCAGCTCATTTATCATGTCGTAGAGCTAGTGAGGCTGAAAGAATGGTAGAAAGGCTTGGAGGGAGAAAGAGAGAGATTGGCCTTTCCTGATTGCCAGTATTTGTGGGTAATAGCCTAACACCTTGCTGCTATTTGGTCCCTTATGTGTTGCACATGCTCCTGCGTGTGTATGTGTGTTGCCGGCCTAACATCTCATACTGTCCATTTCAGGTTCACCACAGATGGCAGAGAAACACAAGCATTCCAGAGAAAATGCCTGCCTGTCTCCACGAGAGCGACCGGTCAGCGCCATCTTCCCCAACCCTCTGGACCCTGCACAGGTTAACACACACAAACACACACACACACACACACACACACACACACACACGCACAGCATGTGTGGGTGGCTGGTATATCAAGAAGGAATGGCACAATGTAGCCATTTATCGGCTCTGGCTATAACTTATGCAACTGTCAGCCCCTGAGGTTAAAACAAATAGATATTTACACGCAAAGAAAAAGTGGATAAAAAATAGATCCAGACAAATTAGTTTTTGGCCTTTTTGTGACCGAACAATGAGGAAATACGTCTGCTAGTACGAGGGAAGTACGTTTTAAAGAAAATGAAGACATTGTTTCTTGAGGCACTGATTATTCACTCCACTAATTCCAAGCCAGCAATTGAAGCACACAAACTAACTGTGCATCTAAACCGTTTTGTGAAATGGGATACTAGGAAAAAAAAATCTAATTTGCCTACTAAAATTAAAATGTTATCATTCCATGTGTGGTGTCATGTAGGCCTTTAGCATATAAGCACACCCAAAGAATCGCAACAGAGTTATGGTTCGGGACGAGCTATTTCAGGCACCACTTTTCTCCAGACAATGTAAGGTGACTCCCAGGTGAAGCTCTTGCACGTACCTCGGTAGAATCATCAGTACATACTGTAAGATGCACAATGGGGTCATAAAATATCTTTGATAAACAGTTGAAAATGCAACACTGTACATAAAAGCGTAAATGGTGAAGTTAACCACGACTCCCAAGGTGCATCTAGTCATCCAACCTAAAATTCTGTTATGTGCACAGTTGACAATGGACGGAAGCTTAAGATTACAGCGATGAGAAAACTGATAATACATTAAGCAACTATGTTGCTGTGTTTTGTTCCCAACTGCAACAACAGTGTTTTGAATTCACTACAGCTCTTCTTCTCCATAGCAACGGTGGCCAAGGCTCATGGGTTTTGTAGCATCTAGAGCTGTCTCTGTATCTATATTAAATAACATTTAGGATATAAGAAAAGTTTGAATGAATACAGAATGGGAAACGCACTGCTGTATACCATAAGCAGATGGATATATCCGACGTGGTTGTGCTATTTTTTTTCTTAGAAGGGTAATGGAAAAGGAACTGATTTTTTTCTCTGACTTGCAGTTCTTACAGATGGTTGCATGCTCTTCAGTCGTGTTTACTTGGCTCCACCTGTCTTCCGAATGTGTGATTTTGAAAAAAATCTATATGTTTTGACACTTTGCTCATTATAGCCATGTTTGCACGACTGTGCAGCTGCCCATAATGTGCCTGCTGAGGCAGAAATCAAGGTCACCTATGTATTATATACCATATCTTTATGGGAAGAAAATTGCCTCCTAGACGAAGGAACATGCCATGAGGTCTTTTGTAGCTGAGAACAGGAGAAGCAGTTGAGCTTTGCCTCATTTTCAGTTAAAGCCGATCCAGTACAGCAAGAACAAGACCCGACAAGAACATGGTATTGCAGTCTTCTCTAGCTGAAGGGCAGTATGTAACGCAATCACACAACAGAAAAAGGGCTTTTGTCAAGGCCTTTCATCTCTTACGGTCAGCGCTACTGGCACAGTTCACCTGTTTTGTATGTGTTGAATCAACAGATTTGTTTTAAGTCTACAGATGAATAGATGTTGGGAGGCCTCACAATTATTTCGAACCTGAGAGACGTGAAGGACCATCTATTAGCTGCTAATTTAACATTGAATATTGGATATATTGATTGACTCTCTGTAATTAGAGCAACAGGGTAAATAAATGATTTATATATTTTTGATGATGGATGTGGAGTGCTCACCCACAGGTAGACATAAAGATCACTGTGCATTCAACACTCTTTCTCTGTTCTATTCTACTGAATTTGCGAGGGGAAGATTCCGTCCAATATTCAATTATTCTTCTCTGTATTAAAGCTGGCATTTACCTATGTTCTCTCAAATACACTGGCTCACGCTGTTCATATTTGACAGTCATTTGGACTATTTCTTTTTTTGTGCAGAGAGCTCCTTGTCATCAGATAGGCGATACCACTTTACCAAGGAGTGACCCCAACCTCTCAGCACCAGACAAAGGTAAAACGCTATGTTTAGCATATTCGTTTACAGCCTTCTCTTCCATGCACTCATGACTTTCCACATTCAGAAACCCTCAAAATACACTCTCACCTTCCAGGGCATCCCTTCCAGCAGAATAATAATAAGTATAGTGTGCATGTTTTATTTTTTTTATTTAATTATTTTCAGTTCTCCTTACTGTTAGCGCAGTAATGCAGATTTGGTGCAGCAGTAACTGGCATCTTCTCTATTACTCATCGACACTTACACCATCATCTGTCCAGACATGCAGTGTGTGTGACAGTTTGACCGCGGAGTGACTGGAGGCATCTGTCTTCATACAGCTGCATCAGGGAGCTCCTCAGGACACACACGAACAAACACATTTACTCACACACACACACACACATGCTGGGCTCCATTTTTCTCCGACTTCTACTACGCCTTGGTGTGTCAGGGCCTTACACACTGTCTAGATTACAGCTTTTCATTTTACGTTATCCTAAAAGAGTTATAAAATGGCGGGTACTATTCTTGCAATGCTGATGGACGTGTGTGACATTCATATGTATGAATTCATATCTATTAGTTAAGCCCCTTGGTTGTCATTTCGCTCTGCATAGTCAAGGAGAGATGTATATTTCTCGCATTTTTCTGGAAAAAAAATATGCCAGAATTGATTGCTTTTCTGTCAAATGCACTCGTGGAATGTATTTCCATCCATCAGTGCTGCTCACGAACACTTTGTGAAATAATTAGGTAGGATTGCGGAAGAGACACCTTAAAATAAAGAGTGAAGAATGTGGATGTGATAGCTTCCTCTTGACTCACACACAAAAACACACCTTTCCATGTGATTCGAGTGTGATCTGTAAATAACACAATGAGTGATAGATGAACTGCCATATGGTGACATGACACCTTTACGCATATGACAATGACGAAAGGCGCTATAATTGACACAAAACCGGCGATTGTATAAAAGTGTTGTTTGCCACATCTTCTGCCTTGAACATTAAATGATATTATAATGAATGTAGTGTTGTTGTGCCTAGACTCTAGTTTGCAGTTAAATGCAAATGAAGCCTATTCTGTAAAAGGGTCCAGAGGCATCATACTACCACAACTTCATTAACTCTGACCTTACCAATCACCCTGACTGTGATTTCAATAGTGTCTGATTACATTTTATTTTTATAGAATAGTCTGCACTCAAAGTAGCTCCTAGACTTGAAGTGGCTACTTAAGAGATTTTAAGTTTGATTGAATGTGACCTTTAAACTTGAAGAACAGTCTGAGACTTCTACCAGATGTAGTGTCGGTTCGATGGTGCATTTGTATTGTATTGTATTACCCTGTGTTCACACCAAATGTGCAATTGTGGCATTGCACAGAACAACACAATTATTTTTCTCTTTTCTGTTCGTTGGCATGTTTATGCGACGAAAAACAGCACTCTGAGGAAATTCTTTTTGAATATTGCCAGCGAATAAAAGCTAAACAATAATGGCAATATGAACTAATTACTATTTTATACAAAGTGTCATGTCACAAGTCAGTGACCTGCATGCATCTTACATTGTATGTTCCTAATTAGTAAAAAGGTATCCTCTATGGCCCACAAATCCGGGGCTTTGCTTAGCTGCTTAACCTGGCAACATCTTGCATTTCTATGCAATCTCTCTGCCCGTAATGTAAGCTAATTTTACTGCTTCCCTAAAAAAATAAAGAAACACATTTATGGACTAAAATCATCTCCTGTCCCTCTAAGAAAAACACACAAAAGGCAGGACAAAAAGAAAGGGGGGGAAAAAAAGCAATAACAAACAGCTGTAACACATCGATGATTGAGACACGCCTCAGAATTCCAGGAAGACATAATCATTAAAAATGCATTACAAAAAATGAGACTAAATTGTCACTGAGTAATACACACTTTTGTCAGATGAATGTCCACTGAACTGTGCTCTCGTGGGCTGCAGAGTGAGCCATAGGAGCAAGCAGTGTTCATATTCCTTTCAAGTTCATTTATATTGTAACCCCAAATGCGCTGACCTCCACAATGCGCATCCAGTAGAATTCTAACAATATCAGGCGGCAGAAATTATGACTCAATAGGACAAAAAGAGTCCCTTTTGTGCATCTCTGAGCTCCCGAGTCATGTTGCTCTCAGGTCTTACTGGTCCTACTTTTGATAAAAATCTCAAGCATGGCATAAGAGCAAAAGAGGATACCAGGTTAGAAAATGAATATCACTGCTATGTAGAATAGGTTATGCTTAAAGCTCCTGAAAAGTTGGCTTCGTCAGATTCTGCTTCAAATATTGCTTGATTGTGATTGGTGCACGCAAGTACTGGACATCACCTTTTTTGAGCCCTGCCCACTTTAAAAAACAAAATTAGTATAACACAGAGAAGGGGAAACGCAGATATCCGTCATGTGAAATACCCCAAACTGTTTGGGAGAAGATAGAATGTTCATGTTGGATCTCATTGCTCATCGTAACAAGCTGAAGTTTTAGGGGCCTTTTAACATAATGCACTTGATTCTACACTCTATTTCTGGAAATGTGGGCACTGTCGCACGTTTGGTGTGTCACTGCAGTTTGTGTTTTTAATACATTACAACCAAATGATCATTCTTAATTTGTTTCCAGTTATCAGACCATCCATCTGAAATGTATTTCTCCATGTTGTCTTGTGTAATCCCATAATGTGTTAAGTGACTTGTGATGTTTCTGTGTACTGTAAGTGAGACCCACACCCAGTAGCTGGAGCCTAGACAGTGTCAAAGAGGGCGCTCCATCCTTCTCTGACTCTTTTGGCAAATTGCTATGCCCTCCTGTACCTCCTAGGCCACCGTACTCAGGTAAAGTGGCAGATTGTGGTGAATTCGCCGATGAAGAATGATACTAATTTTCCACTACAACTTTTGACACCTGGTGCTTCCTCCACCTACTATGACATTTCCCCATCTGAGGCTCTCAGCTACTGTTTTCTGGCTTACTGCTCCTAAATTCCTCCACATACATGATGGCAACTGCTGTTTATTTACTAACTGGCTTGAAATGATGATATTTGCTAGTATGAGATGTGTAATTTCAGCTGAGAACAAGTCTGAAAATCTCTGTGGACTTTCAGGGGGCCGAAGTCGATCCCAATTGAAGTTTCAATCAATTCCTGGATTCCTGTTTTATTTTACCCTTTCAGCGCCCCTGAGAAATGCTTGTCATTACATTTCAACTACAGTTTTTTCCACCATCAACTCAAACTGTATTTTAGTTGTTTACTTATTTACAGATGCAACAGACTTGACTTATTCCCCAGTGCTTTCTGATATATTGTACTGCCCAGCAGTAAAATAAGCAGATGGAGTGTTTTTCCTTCTGCCCTCATTGCATAGAGCAGTAACAGCTGTTGGATGTAGAAACAGCTTAAGGCAGCCAAAAGGACCTGCAGAACATCAGCGCGTATTTGATTCATTGATGCTTTAAGCCACTGGCTACAAACACAGCTACATGTGTGTATGTTTGCATGACTCAGGCTGTGTCAGCATGGTGAACGGAAGAAAACAGTCCTCTAATTTGAATTTGCCCTCTTCTCTTTCTCTCTCTCATCTGTTTGTCAGCAGGCTCCTCAGCTAAAAACATGAGGTCGCAGTCTCCTGTCACGTCTAGATCGCCACAAAAGGTTGGTTCTGTTTTTGTCATTCACTTCTTCTGTCCGTTTGAGTTTTGGGCTTTTTTTTTAGTTTCTCTTTCTTTCCCTGAGGCAGCCTGACCTTGCTTAGGGACATCCTTGGGGCCTTTATCCTGCACTGCTTATGTTTTACTGGCCAGCTCCAGGGTCTTTATCCTACTCTGTGTCAACCCGAGGCTGGGGAGCTTTGCACTACTGCTCACTGAAGCTGCTAACTGCTCCAGTGCTGCTGATTTTGTAGTTTTTATGACACGGCTGTCCCAAAGAGGACCCAAAACGGGACTGGCTGGAGGGCACTCATCGTATTAGCTAAATGTACACCTGGCAGGTGCTAAATGTCCACTGTATTTAATTCAAGCTCTGAGAGGATGTCACCTGGCCTGCTTGCCAGGAATATGCAAAAACCAGATGGATTTATTCCACTTTACTACATGTACTTGTCAGTACATTTAAATTTCAAAAACTAAATCATATTGGTTGTGTTTTTTCCCCTTTACTATTGATGCTACGAGACCTGAATGTGCTGTACTGAATTTTTTTTTTTTCAGCATCTCTCAACTTGCATGTGTACCTCTGCTCTCAAGTGTTTTTATGTTTATCTGTAGTTAAACTGATGCGCTTTGTCTCCGAGCTCTGATTTGTTATTAATGAGCCTCTTAGTAGTTGATACCAGTCTGCAAAAGCAGGAGAGGTCCAGTAGAGGTTAACTAAGCGCTGAGAGAGCTTTTAATGAGGGGTAAAAAGTTGTTTTGACAACTCTGGTGAACCAAAGTCTGTGTGCTGCTATCTGTTATCTTCTTTGTGGGCTTGTCACAAGCAACAGTGCTAAGCTCCCAGCCTGGTTGCGGGTGTGATGTCTTCTTACATGTGACAACTACCAAGCGGTTGTTTGTGCATGTTTGTGAGGTCTATGCCTGTGTGAGGCAGAAATAGAGAGAGAGAGAACATCTCTGGAAACCAAAGTGTGAGTGACAGCTTGGCACTCAGCATGCTCTGTCAATCAGATTTGTGTGTGCGGTTAGGTGTGTGCATGTTGGCACATTTTTATTTGTGTGTGTGTGTGTGTGTGTTCTGTGGCAATAGAAGAGGCCTGGAGCGAAGTACCAAGCTGCCCATCACAGCACAGCTAGACACGGGTCCTCTGTGGACCTCCAGGAGGCCCCATTCTCTGGCACATACGTCGAACACACACATCAGTTGGTGCAGCCAGGGGCCCATTACCAGACCACAAACCCCAGGACAGTAGTGAACCTGCAGAAAACACATGGGGCCAGTCTGACAGCGCTGCACTTACTCATCTGCAGTGGTAGAAATTATATTTAATGGAAGCCTCCCTCTGGAGAAACTGGGTCAGGAGTGTAAATGGTGTGTGAGCACTATATATTTTATTTTATAATGTCGATTTTTTTTTTACCATTACATTTGAAATTTAAACAAAAATGTGCCCTTTACATTGTCAGAGATGACATTTTAAATATTAATAAATAAATAAAACCATATCCATGCTCAAATAACCTTGCATTGCCGATTACTGTCACCTTAAATCCTGCTTCTGTATCCCTTTACCACACAATCAAAATCTACTACCTTGTGGTTGGCGTATTTTCTAGACATAGTTATGCTTGAGCTGTCTACAGCAAGGATTAACAAAGCTAAATCATCAACTATCAACCTATGGAAAAGCGCAGCAGCACAAATATCAGACCTAATGACCTCAGCGTCACAAGAACTAGAGGAGAGTGATTAGGCAAGGTGTGATTTCTGTTTGTTTGTTTGTTTGTTTGTTTGTTTGTTTTATTTTCCTCGAGACCGCAGAGGGTGGGGGGTGGGAGAGGGTTTTTGTTCTTGTTCAGTTTGTGTTTCTTTGTTCTGTATGTCTGCATATAAAAAAAAAAGAAAAAGCTACCACCTTATCATCCATCCTCCCAAAAAAAGGGGGATTCAATAGGTTTACATCCCATGTGTGCCAGTAGTTCACCTAGAGGTTAGAGGGATTATTCCAATCCAAAGCATATTTCCCCTTTCTTCCAATGTGATGGAGGTAGATACATTAAGAAGGTGATGGAGGTAGATACATTAAGAAGGCTGAATATCTTCTCTCAAATACACTCAGCACTCTATTATATACAAAGATTTTCATCATGCTCACCCCAGATGTGAAAAGGTTTGTCCAGTCGTGCATGCCAAATGGATACCTCTCTTAGTGCATGCCTGGTGTACCATGAACAATACAACCTTTACTGATCAATTGTATACTGCACTAGATCCAATCGAGTTTTAGCAGAAATAATGGCAGCATGGTGTAATTGCTTAGAAAAACATTTTTGATGAGTGATCAGATTTTTGAGGGGGAAAGTGTGGCATATTGTGTTTTTTACGTCTCGGCGCACAGGGCTGGTTGATGCAGTGTAAAAACCTGGCCCTCTCAATCTGTTCACTGAATCCTTTTTCTTTTTTTAAGTATTTATCGTTGCTGTAAGGCTGTGTCAGCACACATGTTGGAGACAGCAGAATATCAGAATGGGGGGATATAATATGGTTGGATGCTTTCCATAATTGTTTATGCACATTTTTTTATGTTTTTCAAAAACGTTAAGTTTTTGCCTCTTTCTCTCTCTTTCTTGTGAAATGCTAGGTACTTTCACTTCAAGCCACGAAAACTCCTTCAAATGAACAATCTGAGAAGGAAAAACACTCTTTAGTAGGATTTAATAATAATTAATAGTCATTATTTTCATTATTGATAAATCTACCAATATTATTTTCCTTTAATTGAATATATTCATTTGTTTCATTTAAAAAGGGCAGAGGCCAAAAAAAGTTGTGGTAGACTACTGCTCTATACAATAAAAAGCTTATTATATTTTCCACATGAAAAAATGATTGATGATGATTGTTATGATATGATTTTCTTTTCATTCTTTCTCTTCTTTTAGACTACAGTGCCACCTTTCACCCCTTCGCCCACCGAGTGCCAGTCCACCAGCCTGGTCTCCAACTCCCCCGTCCTCTCCGGCAGCTACAGCAGTGGCATCTCCTCCCTCAGTCGCTGCAGCGTGTCGGAAGCTTCCGGCACCGAGCTGCCTGCAGGTGACCACCCGTCCCACCCGCTGCCTCCTCCCACCACCTTGCCAAACTCTGTCTCTAGCAGCTCAGACGAGCCGATCCGCAGAGAGAACAAGACGCCTCCCCCCTACAGCGTGTACGAGAGGAACAACCCCCGCAGGCCTGTGCCGCTGCCCCACAGTCTCTCCATCCCCCCACAGACGGACCCCCCGGCCCTACCACCCAAGCCTCACCAGCTCCGCACAGGCAGCATGAAGCTGGACGGAACCTCCGACCCTCGAGTCCCCAGACCAAGGCCTCTGCCCAGGAAGGTGTCCCAGCTATAGGTGCTAGTTCAGGTCCAGGTCTGGAGAAGAAACACACTGGCGTATTTTGCACTTTTCTACTGGGCACTCACTTGTTTTTTTGTGATCGTCAGTTTTAGCATTCCTGACCTACACTCCATCAAAAGACACAGGCCTATAGATTAACATGCAGTCAAAAAAAAAAACTGAAGAAACTGTCAAATAATGAAAGTTTCTTTTTGTATTTACTAGAGGGCATTGCATTGACTTTGACTTGGTCATTCCGCACTTTTAGCTCTAGTATGTATAATAGGTCACCACGGTCAGTCGCAACATATGTTTACCAGAACACTCTAGAATAACACAGTTTTGATAGATGTAATAATCTCAAATATATGTATATTGGTATATATGAGAATTGTTTTTGCCTTAAGTATTGGAAACAGAGTCTTTTATCTGTCAGTCTTGCACGTTTTCTTTTTTAAACAACTCCGTACATTTGTGTACTGTATGGCTAAAAAGGTGCTAGAGGCCTCGAGTATGCATTTCAGTGAAGGGTAGTAGAAATGGGTGTGTTCCCATAGTCATATCCACACAAGCAATGGTACAAAAACGTTAAACATGCTAACAAAAATGTGTTGATGATTAAATGAAAAAAATGCTGTAATACCTGCCAGCTTTAAAGGGGTGATAGAATGATTATGTAGGGTATTTCACACTGTTCCTTAAGGTTTCCTAATAGGGTATGTAACATTGGTTGGGCTGAAAATGGCCCGGGTGCAATTCTGTGGGCCCTTATGCATCCCTGTGTTTTGGCCCTATTTGGAATGAGAGCTTTTCATCCAAATATGGTATGCTCATGAATATTTAGATGAGCTGCACGCTGATTGGTTGAGCGAACCAGATACACATACATTGGAGACGAAACAGCAGGTCTCATATTTCAGACACTGCAATGTTTCGTTACTAAATTCACTTCTGAGACTTTTTTATGCGAGAAATCAACTATATAAAGCTCAAATATGGGCCATTTTACGAAAATTAATGACTAATTGCAAATTTGGTAAGACGTGTTGGACTTCAGGAGCTCCACACAGTCTGACGAGACAGCGGCAGCCCGCTGTGCTCCATACCCAAGGTAAAGTCACCGTTTCTGGGTTACTGGACTACCGGGGCTCGGGGCTCCGTCGAGCTGGCTGGCTACATAACTATAGTATATTTATTATATAATAAATATTATATTTATTCATTTTTGAGAATTTGAGGGGTTTCGTTAGCTGCTAGTGTCCCTTCGCAGCTAGCTAGCTACACTTTCAGCATAACTATAGTATATTTACACTTTGAATTTCATCACGCCACTTATATTACAGCTACCCTAAGGTCTCACAAAGCTAACGCTTGTGTCCCATTTCAATGTAATGCATTTTTGTGCATTGGAGGGGTTTTGTTAGCTGCTAGTGTCCCTTCAATCCTATGGGTAAAGATCGCAGCTAGCTAGCTAGCTATATTACAGCTACCCTAAGGTCTTAAAAAGCTAACGCTTGTGTCCAATTGCAATTTTGTGAATTTCAGAGGTCTCGTTCCGGGAGGCTAGCTAGCTCTCATTGATAGAGCTCATCCGCCCATTTAGCAGGAAGAGGAGAGGGAGAGATGCAGGCCCTGGAGCTCCATCAGGGCCTCGTCATTTTGTAGTCCTGTAACCCAGAAACGGTGACTTTGCGTGGGTATGGAGCGCTGCAGGCTGCCGGCCGTGACAGAGATCCATCTAGCTCACAGCAGGACACGCCGGGCGGCGAGGCATCACCGGCCGCTGTCACGTTAGCCTGCTGAGCTCCTGCTGAACTCCGACACACAGTCGGACAAAATTTGCAATTAGCCATCAATTTTCGTAAAACTGCACATATTTGACCTCTACATAGTTGATTTCTCTCATAAAAAAGTCTCAGAAGTGAATTTAGTGATGAAATAGCAGACGAACAATGTATACAATTTCTGAGATCTGCACGACCTATTCAGAAGACTACCTGATCTCAGATCAGTGGTGTAGCCTATGTAAATGTTGGGGCGTGACAAAGGTAGAGACTAGAGCCAAATAAGGAGGAGCCACAGAGTTGACGTCAACTCGGTGGTTCGTTGAGATTTGCCCGTTTTCAGAGGCAGTTTCAAATTGTGAGATTTGCAGAGGAAAGAGGTGTCAATGGGATTTTGACGTTCTATGTATGTCCTATTTACCCACCAAACTGTCGTTATTCAACTATGACAAGGTAAAATCGGTTTTGCATTCTATCACCCCTTTAAAATTCTGACAGAAATTACATTTTAATGCAGTGATACATACAGTTTGGTAAAGGTATCTTGGGCACAGTAATGACAGCAATTTTGAGGTTAATTTAATTCCACGTGGTTATATGTAAATCTAGAAAAGTTTTTAGTGGGATGTTTTCTAACAACCCACTCTACTGCCGTTTTCTCTTACCAAAAATTACACCCATTAAAAATGAAATCACAAGCCTGGACCAAACACACGGGAAAACGCTGGTGCAATTGCATGTTTAGAAGCTGGACTTTGCCTTTGACCATTGCCATTTATGTGAACACACCCTATCCCTCCTGCATGATGTACATGACAACAGATTTTAAGGGGTACCGCATTGTAAATGCCAAAGGGAAAATGTACAATGTGCTGTAAAGAAACCTTTTTGAACTAGGACCTGGAATCAAGAAGCTTGGAAATGCTCAACTAAAAAGACCTTTTAAGAAAGAATTTTTAATGTGATTTTACCCAAAAATCCTAATTAAACTGTAATCTACAGATCAGATGTGACTCAAGATAAGCACAAACCAGACTTTATCATCTGTATAACGACCAGTACTGTTATTATGAACTCTATTTGACAAAGCAGTAATTGGAGTTTCACTGTCAGCAGTCACCTTAAAACACATGAGGACTGACACTCTATTGAAGAAATATTTACAAACTAATCATTGTCAAATATTTGTACAGTTGAGATGTACTTTGTGTTTAATTAAAAAAATGGACGTGAGTTGGCTGCACTATAAATAGTTGCTCAGTTCAACCACATTGCATTGCTGCAGTGAAGTAAGTGTTCTGTGGCAAGCACATTTCACATTGTTTTGTAAAAAAGAGACATAAAATATTCATCAATGTTAAATTCCGTGCACCATTTTCTTTTTGGGGAGGGTTAGCTTTAGTATTGTTTGTATTTTTCATTTTTGTATGGTTAATTTACTTTTTGATTTGTTGTGAATTTTTGAGATTAAATATTCACATTAATCAGTACTTGAGAACCTGTAAATTATATGATGAGATTAATGTAAGAATACCAAATATAAAATTTGTGTATTACAATTAATGTAAATATTGTGTTTTTAACAAAATGTAGCTATAACAATTTACAGCTTTGAATGTAATGTTGAAGCAGCAAATTATTATAAATGTTCAAACTTTTATGGTTTTGTGAGTGTAGAAAAACTAAGGTCATGCATAATGACACCTAACACATTTACAAGTTCAATAAACTGCTACCTATGTAATACAAATGGATTTATTGACAGATTTCTATGACCGTTTGGAGATTTGTGACTTAGAAGTTGTTTTCTTTTATGTGGTATTGAGGTTTCACATATGCAAAACACTCTCTCAGCGCTGAAAAGATCATAAGAGATGAGACATAATGCACCCCCAGGGATTAACTGGCTCACTTCCTACTCTGGAAGGAAGTGGAAAGTGATTTAGGGAAGGACTAACAATTGTTGGCAGGGAATCGCATGGATTGTAAATCTATCACCATTTAAAAGCACAATTAGTGAGGAAGGTTTTACATAAAATGTAGCACTGTATTCAAACTTGCTAAGGCGAATACTGTATATCTTCTTTATAGGTGGAATGGGCTATTTCTTTGGATTTCTTGTGACAAACCATAGACTGTATAAAATAGGGACAAGGCAGCTAAAAGAGACTGACCCACTGATCAGGTAAGAATAGAAGGGTAATTTGGGGCAGATGGAGCCCCACCTGCTGGCAGCAGGAAACAAGGTTAATACATGGTATTGAGTAATTAGGAATTAATATAATTCTAGATTCATTTATGACATAAAACACCCTCAGCCAATTGCTAGCTGTTATTTCTAATTATTATACAATTCAAGGGCAGTGGATAGAATAGTTTTTAAAAGGTGATTTAATGAGCTTTGCTCGAAAGGCCGCCACACGCTCTAAATGTCACGCGCCTTGAGTGTGGGAAAACAAAAGCGATGCTGGATGCCACCTGCGTGCCCGTAGCCCTGCTGCAATGTGATTGGCTATATGCCAGGTGCTGTTGTCGTCATTTGCTAGTTGTAGTATTTCTTTTGTAGCAACTGTGGTCACTCGCCGTGTACACCGTGGATTAATCTTCTACAGCTCAAAAGTGAAAGTGTGACTTTTGAAGAAAAACTTTATATTAAACACTTCGGTGCCCTCCAACCTCGGATATTGTTATAAAGCAAACCTCTGCTAAAATAATGCAGATTTAACGTGGAGTGGTTCTTCGGTTGGGGGGGGGGAGCTAACTGCTAACGTTAGCTTGTCAGAGGAGACGCGTTTTTGCTAGCTACCCTTGTGTGTTATTCGGAGGGGAGATACTCAAGAAGAATTTGACAGCGCATACAAACGGGGAATTGCGCAGTGTAACAGAGTGCAAGTGGAGGAGAACAGGTAATTGGTATCCATTCGTATTAACGTTATCACCTGGGTTAAACTGGGCGAAATGTGATAGCAACATGTGAAATTGTGTAACTAGCTAGCTAATTTTCTGGTTTTGCATTTGTCCAAATAATTAGTTTACATATTTACATGTGTAAAAACTAAAATGAATGATTACTGAATTAAATTTAGCTGCTTTGATTTTCTTGCCCACTGTCAGGAACACAGAATACAACAGCCATGTTAATGCCTTAATTGGTTACACCTGCGCTTTTCCTACTATGACGAGTCAAAATTTCTGCTGTGAGAGGCATATTATTGAATTATGTTGGTCTAATACTAAAAGTTAATGACAAATTCCCCTCCAAAAACTCACTTCATGTAGATTGCTACTCTGCCTAATAGGCGTAGGAAATAAATTCGATGAGTGAGAACGTGAGAACGCTGTAATCGGCAGCCACAGATTCCGTTCACTAAAAGTGCTGTTTTTGCCACTAACAGGCTCAGATTATTATTCTAAGTGTCTGACTACATTATGGAAAGGATCTCTAAAGAGAGAGACATGTTTGTTAAAGTTAAAGATCCTTTTTGTTTACCCAGGGCTCGGTTTACACCTATCGCCATTTCTAGCCACTGGGGGACCATAGGCAGGCTGGGAGAACGCATATTAATGTTAAAAAACCTCAAAGTGAAATTTTCATGCCATGGGACCTTGAAAATAGAGCTGGGTGATATGGAGAAAATCAGATATCACGATATTCTTGACCAAATACCTCTATCGATATTGCGGCGATATTCTAGGGTTGACAATTAGACAACACTTAGATTTTAGATAAATAATCATCAGTAATGTGGACATAATGTCTAAGTGGGGAAAAGGCAAATAATAGAACAGCTATACCAGTCTGGTAAGTTAAGAAAAGTACATAATTTTACTGCAATGCAGCCTTTAAAACCAGGAAAAGACAACACTTGTGTCATATCACGATTATTGCGATATCCAAAATCTAAGACGATATCTACTTGAAAATATTTTACCTATTCACCTGTTTGTCTCCCCTTAACGTGGGCTGCAATGGGAAATTGTGGCATCACCATTTTCAGTATTTCAGTACTTTCCACCACTTCGAGCTCTTAGGACTATTTATGTTTTAAAGGAGACTTTTATGAGTAATAAACATTTGTCAGATTTTCTGTTTCTGCAATTTGGGGGATATTCACCCCTTTTTAATGCACAAAATGCTTGTACCTATGATAAGTATAGCGCCGTGGAGACCTGGCATTGTATGGTCGACGTTGTAAAGTATCAGTGTAGAATCTCGTTCAGTTGTCGTGTCCACTCTTTGAGCTAACCGGCTAACTGCTAGCTCTCTCCACCTACACCATTCATGTTACATGTTTTGCTGCACGAAATTTTTGTAGAAACAATTGCGACCTGTTTCATGTCCCTACTTTCAAATGTTGGTCCTAAATCAGTCCCTCCAGAAAAATGCGATTATGCGATCGCATAATTCAATGCATAATCAGCCAAAGTCAGCGGGGGCCGCATTTTTTCAAATACGCTGCACTTTGGCTGCATAAATTGCCGATTTCCACGCAAAATATGCAGGGCTTGCATGATTTTCATAATCCCCGCACGAGCAGACGTTTTCCCATGTTGCCATGGGAACATTATGAAGTGATGTCATTATGCGACGTGAACATCGTCAAAAAGCAGGGTGTTGGGGGAATCACTTTTTTTCTCTTTTTCATCAAACCGCAGTTTTTGCGAGTTCCCGCAATTTTTGTAAGTTCCTGCAATTTCATCGCATAAATATCCCGCATATTCCATCGCATTTTTAAAGAAAACGTGCCGCATAATCAAGGATTTTTGCCCGCAACAATCACAAAAAACTCCACATTTTTCTGGAAGGACTGCCAAATGGTCGATTCAGATTGACACAGTTCTATTTTATGGAAAGATTTTTATGGCTCATTTGTTAATATGCTCCTCTCCATAGATTTCACATCCTTGGGCATCCACAGCCATGTGTTAAAGCCTGTAGAAATCTCCCTCTGGTACACACGTTTCAGAGGCTATAGATGAGTTACTGGTGTGTATAAGAAGACACATTTACACAAAGGAGAAAGTTCCCTGTTCCTCACAAAGCATTTAATTACCCCACCACCACCACAGTCAGCACAACAGTTGTGTGTTGATGGAACTGGGCTGCTTGACCGAGGAACCTTGAACAATTGTGTTGGTGTATAAATTGCATTTATTCTCTGGCTTATAAACATACTGTGTGTGTGCAGCGCTGTGATTGGGAGGCAAGCACATTTCACCTGTCAGCGGCCATCGCAATTGTTGGTGGTTGGCTGTAATTTGACAGCAATTATCATGTCAGAAGTGAATTCCTGGCTAATCGCATAGTCTCCCTGCAACAGAGGGAGCATACTGTAGCGACGGGAGAGTCATGCCTCCGCCATTCAGCGAGCCTGGGAGAATTGTTGTCGGTTACAAACCTCCATGGGCTTGTCAATCTCCCCACTATTGAGAGAAGAGCTGCATTCTGTTTGTAGTAGCAGCGAACAAAGCGTGTCCTGGTTAAAGGACAGGAGAGAGTTAAGCAGGCAACAATTTTCTGCTGATCCTAGACATTTTACATTTGTGGTCACAGCTTCCTTACGACAAAAGAAACCATAGCTGGAAGGCACAGAGCTGTAAAAACATGTAAATATGAACCTGCAGAGCTCCCTGTAATTGTAGAGACGTTCAGCACATGTCTAAAAGATGCAGCATTCATTATATCTAGCACAAGATATTTGCAAAACAATTTAGCCCTATTATAAAAGCACTAAACATCCTCCGTTTATTGCATTCATGGGTGATGATACATAATTATCAGGGGAAAGGCAGTGCTAGGTATTAATTTAAAGTTGCCTGGGGTGTATTTTGGAGAACACACAGCCGCAGAGAAACCCAAGGTGTTTGTCTCGCTCTGCAAATCTCTCCAGGGAGAGGAGAAGCTGGAGCAGCTCTGCAGGGAGCAAAGAACCTCCGTCTCAGAGGTACACTGAAGAGAAGTTTCAAAGAGAAACTCGCAAGAATAGATGGCGTGTGTTATCTTTCTTCTCCACTCGTATATCTGCTCTGTTGTGTTCAGCAGCTTATTGGGGGATTTTCACCCGACAGCTTCAAATACTCCAGGTCGTTTTTAATGTCACGATGAGTGAAGTTGAATTTTTCTTTACTTGTGCAGTCCTCAGAGGAGGACCATTGCCTCAGCTGAATAAGCAGTTGACTGCTAGTTTCAAATGCTTTTGAATGCTGAAGAGGAGTACAAAGTAAGTGTGTGTGTGTGTGTGTGTGTGTGTGTGTGTGTGTTCTAAAATCACTGCAGCAAGGTGTAGCGCAGGGTTCAACCTTTGTGCTAACAAAATAGAGGAAAATTACCTGACTGTTAAAAACATTTATCCTTTATCACACTTTGTGGCAAATTAAGTTTGAATGCAAAGTAAATGTTTTGAAAAAGTATGCTGGTGAATAAATAATTAAATTAGAATAGATATACCTTTTTTATAAACAGACCAAACAGAAATAGTTTGGTCGCATAGTAACAAATAACAAGAGACATAAAAGCAAATAAGTGATGCGCTTAAAAACAAGACTAATAAAGCAGGTAGGACATATGAACAGGAACTTTTTTTTAAAATTAACATTTGTAACAACAATACATATAAAACTAAACCTTAAATATGTCAAAAATACAACCTGTATCTCGAAAAAAAAAAGCATGTCCCGTGACATTTTTTCACAACAAGACCTTGATTGTGTGAAGCATTCATAACCAATCACTTAACCCAATTTTTTTTAAATACTAAAAGCTCACAGATGATGGGTCATGTCAGCATTGTATTGGAGCTGCTCGCCAATGAAAACATAAAAACCAAGCAGAAATACTTGATAAAAGGATTCTATGTAGTCAAGTGTCACCAGTAAATCAAACCTGTACTTTTAAGACTTATTGGCATCACCAGATTCTTATCTGCATTTGAACACATTGTTTTGCATTTCTGTTAATTTAAACCAAATTAATTTTAAACTGGCTCTATACTCATACATTGAAACAAAGCAAGGGCTTCCAAGCTTAAAGTTTAGAAGTAACAAAAAACTGGGATTTCTAAAAGCTAGTACTGCATCCTGTGAATACCTACAATTATAATCTAGCAGCACTGCCATCGTCTTACATTCAGGGTTAAGGCAGAGGAGAAGAATAACTGGATCAGTCTGTTAATATTATACATTGGTGGATAAAGTCTGTGTGTGTGTGTATATGTATGTGTATATATATATATATATATATATATATATATAAAAACATTGCTCAGTATGCTAAGCCAATGCCCTTTGAGACTCTTATCTAGCACTTGAACCACACTACTGCAGCTCTCTCATTATCATATGCCCCTATCCTTTCCAGTGAGTCCTCCTCCGAAGGTCAGCATACGGCTGTTTACTGAGCTTTCGTGCCCACCAAGGGTTCTCGACCCAGCTTCCACTCCAGCCCCTTTGGTTCACTAGTCTGCACAGCGGGACCAGAGGGCAGCTGCATCAAGACTTGCATCAGGCCAGCTATGCTAAAAGGTACTCTTTTGCCCTTATCTAACCTCTCGCTGTCAACCGCCCTCATTCTTCGTGGGTGTGTTATATTAAATTAAATGCTCGGCTCTCTCCATCTCTGCTCTCTTGGGTGATCGCCTTAGTTCTGCCTGGCTAGTTCTAATTTGAGGAGGCTTTTCTTGTTTCTCCTACACACATGAATAAACATAAGGTCAGGTGAGATTTTGAAGTGTTGTCCCCGTAAGAGTTTGCTGTTGAGTTAAAAACCAGCTTATGGGTTATATAAGGGCTGGATGTATGGCACAGTGAGGGCAGTAGGGAAGTAAACCTCCCTCAGTAAAAAGTAGACTAGTTTGGGCTGGAGAGTACAATTTTAATAAACTTAACGGGGAATTGCCCAGACTGGAGAATGACGTAAGTTGGACAATATTGGAGATTTAGAGATGGTTTAAAGTTGGAGCAGACCAATTGTTCTCTAGAAGGCACTGGTGTTCATGTCAATTATTTTTTATTTTTTTTATTGACGCACACTTCTACCTCATCATGAAGACAGTCAATCAATTTAATATGCAATATAAAACATAGTATTATTGATCCAGGTGGTGGACTAACATAATATATTGGTGTAATCGGTCTGTAGTTAATTAAATGGAGAGGTATGTATACAGTGGCAGATTGAACAAGTTTTGTAGTGGGCTTATCTCTGTTTGACAGCTTGTTTCTAATGTTTCCAGCAGATAATACAATTATACATAATAGAGAGTTGAGGCCTGGTTTCACCGAGATTTAAAATGCAATTTAACTATTTATTGAACTTAAAAGATTGTAGTGGTGAATTTGCATTATGTTATTGCTAGCTGAACTGGCTAATGCTAGTTCACATTTGGAACTTAAGAGAAAATGTTCCACCCTGGAGAGAAACAAACCATTGATGAGAAAACCTTTGGGGAATAACTCTATGGCAAGAAGTGAAATCCATCCGTATTTGAGCCGGAGAACAGTAAAGAGGAGCTGAGGGAGAAGAAAACTGAAAAATTTAGATGGGCAGTAGGCAGACAACAGAAAGCGCCAGCAACACAATGGAGTACAAAATTAATTTAGAAGTTGCATGAAAAGGTTTTTATTGAGTTTTTAGTAGTACAATTGACATTTTGTTGTCACATGCACAGAACAATGGCACCTCCAGCAAAGCTACGATACGCACACATATAAAACGAACAAGAATTGCACCTCTGCTATCACCCTCCAGGACAAGCCTCAGTCCTTTCCTCTGCTGGGGTTCACCACTTATTTAACGTTAAGTATCCTGTCCTGCATTTTCCCTCTGTAGAATCTCCTCTATATCTCATTTTTTAATATCTTGGTCAAATGGTCTCCAGATTTTCTAATACACCCCCGATTAGTTTTTTTTAATATAAACGTTAATCTCTCCATGGACTTGCATTGCGCCATATTTTTGATCCAGGCATCAATTGTAGGTGCCTCCATTTTCTTCCAGATGAGAGCTATAGTCCTTTTTGCCTGTAGTATTGCAAAATCAATACATTTATATTCTTGGGGTTTCAGATTTAGATTTGTTGGCTACAGGTGCAACAATATAATATTGGGGTCAAGTGGAATGTTCACAGACAAGATGAACATAGTTTTATTGATCACCTCCCTCCAGTATGTTTTTACATTTGTCACACAGCGCATAAATGTTCCTTTAGCCTCATTGCATTTAAAACAAAGGTCAGGTATATTACTGTTGTATGTATTTAATTTGACAGGAGTTGTGTATGTCTGCATCATCCAATTATATTGGAGTAGCTTTAAATTAGTGTTTGCTGTTTGTTTCTGAGATGCGTTACAGGTCTCCTTCCAATAATTTTTTTTATGAAATGTCCTCTTATGTCTGCCCTCCATGTCTCAAGTCTGGTTATTGATGTTAGCCTTTTCACCAAAATTTTACTAAGGATTTTTGTATCAGTGTTTATTTACTATAGGTCTAGGTTTTGGAAGCAGGATGATCAAGACCTCTCTCAGTGAGGTTGAGAGGTAGCCATTGTTTTAGGATTCTAGATACATCTCATGAAGCGGAGTTGAAAATGTATCTTTAAAGTAAAAATATAAGTCAATTGGGAGGCCATCTGGCCCTGCTGCTTTCCCAGCATTTCCCACCCGTCATTGTGTGTACAGTAATTTTTTTTTTCAAACCATCTGTAGATAACATTTTTTTTTTTTTTTAAATGCATCTTCTTTGCCCATAGTTATTTTTATTTTTTTATAAAGATATGCAGTATTGGGTCTATAAATACAACATCAAACATGAAAAGAGTATATGCACTGACATCAAAACTTGGCATTAGAGCTAACAGCAGCTGGAAAGGTAGCCGCAGCAGCTTGTAAGTCCCTCGAATTTATAAAGTGGTTATGACTTCTCTGCAGAGCTCAACAAAAGTGGCTAACTGGCTGCCAAAAGAACAGTAGAGACCCTTTTTTGTTTCTTTGCCTTTCTGCTAACTTTTCATTTTGCTGCTTGTTTTTGACTGCCCTTAAATTGTAAATGGTGTTTGAAAATACAGCACTCTCAGATTTTAGCGCCCAGGTATTTGAGAAGGATAATACACTGCTTGAATACGCATGGTTTGATTCCTGCAGGAGAAGGACTTACCACTTCAGCTAGATGGCACTGAATGGTTCTTTTGTTGTAGCAATGAAGCTCTGAGGGGGTTTCTCACAATGAATTTCTATTGATTTTTCTGGTCATGTCATCAAATTGTATGTGGCTTGAATTGTGACTACTGTTTTCTCATCTGCTCCCTCAGGTTCCTTTCTTCTATTAACTTTTTTCCCCATCCGATCCTATTTGGATGGGGCAAAACTTAACAAAAGACAGGGAGAATAAAAGCTGGGATGAAAACTGAAAAATAGAAGTAAACAAAATGAGCAGACCTGCCAGTTACTTGTTCAATAAAGTTCCAGGACATTTGATGAATGTTAATCCTTGACCATTTTTGGTTTTCCTTATAAACATTAGACTACAAAAAATTTAATGGTGGAGTTTTGATGTAGCCGGTTGGGAGATGCAGTTCTACCATACTGCACATTGGGTTTAAGTGTAATGAAAGGTGCATTGACATTGTAATTGTAAAGCGAGACTATTTAAATAAAACTAGGGATGCACTGAAATGAAAATTCTTGTCCGAAACCGAAAGAGGAAACCAAGACCGAAAACTGAAAGAAATTGTGCCAATTAAAAAATACAGAGATAAGATTTTTAGTCCTGGACTAGTGGAAGATCTGATAATAATCAGTGTGGAGGGGCCCAGCTTGGAGGATTTTGATGCTAGGGAGTGTGGCGAGATGGTTTAGCCAAGGCCAAAGGGGAAGAAGGCCAAATTACAGGTGTTGGCCATCTGAGGGGCATTTGACAGCAAGGGGGGACCCGCTATAAGACTTGGAGTACAGTATAATTGTGCTTCAAATAAAAAAAAAATGTACCAACTCCTTATTCTTGTTTAAAATAATTGGCATATATATGAATGTATGGAGTGTGATTAAAAAGGTGACCTTGAAATTGTGGCATTAAAGGCGATGCAAAGAAAAATTTGGGTGCACCTAAATAAAAAAAGTTAGGCGCACCAGTGCGACCAAGGCAAAAAGTTAGTCTGGAGCCCTGGTAATTGTTCATTTGTTCTATTCTTTCATTTCAGAATACAATAAGACATTGAACTGCATGACTTTCAATAAAAACCTGGAAAAATTGGTGTGTTCTAAAGGTTTTGACCAGTAGTGTACGTCGGGAGATGATATTGCGTCCCCGACTATAGATGCATTTTCATTTCCAGGTACTAGCCTACTTATTTGAGTGGTATTGTTTTTCTTCCCAGTCTATCAGTTATGTAGCCTACATAACCTTATCCTTCCGACATATTTTAGTTACTTTGTTTACTAAGTTATTTTTGTAAACAAAAAAACGGTGTGCAGCTTTATTATCTGAGCAACAACAAGTATTGGATCGGGACTCTGTATCGACACATATTCAATAATTTAAAAGATTGTATCGGGGGAGGGGGGGTCGAAAAAGCTGATCGGCACATCTCTACCCTTAATAATTCAGTGCTTCATATACAAATTATTCTATTTTAAAATCTGTTTTATGACCAGCAGGAACCTAGTGCAAATATCTGAGAACTACAATGATGTTCTTTCCTGGTTTTAGTGGTTTATCTGCGTTTTTTGCCCCCAACTGTGCCTTCCAGGCAGCGCCTCCTGGATGGCACTGTTGGGAGGCACTGGTTAGGGTTAGGTGCCTTGAAGGCAGAGGTCGCAGCGCTGCCTGGAAGGAGCAGTTGGGGGCAAAAAACGCCATTGAGTGTTTTTTGTGAGGACTAGAGGGGTTTTGAATCAGCTGCAGCTGTCTGAACAACTTTTTGAAGAGACGTACAGTAAATACACATTGCACATAGGTCATGCTGGTAATCTGTACAGTACAGTAATCTGACTTTGTAATTGTTTGATACATCTTAAAATATAGTGAACACAGTTCCTCTCTGTGAGAAATGTGTTCCTGTTACCAAATTATCTTTTTAAAGCAAATTTGAGAAAGGAGAAACTCCATGTGCCTGTATCTTGTAATTGCACAATTACAGCAAAAATGTTACATAGACAAGTTTTAGATGACTTAAGAATAGCACTGCTGGCGTATGACTCAAAATATCTTTTGGTTTTTGTGCTTCAATCTTTGTAAACTTTTTGTCACAATAAATGTATCAATAAATCTTATCACATTTCATGGAGCCTGGAAAGCGTGTTTGGTCTGTGCTACAGCAGGGATCAATGTTTCGTAGGCCAAGGACTCTTTAGTTGAAAGAGCGACTGAGTAGTGACCCCCTACTACTGTACATATATTGTATAAAATGAAGTTGCATGTTAAACTGGGCTGGATGGATGGAAATGAATGAATATTAATATGTATACATTATGTTTTAATGTGAAACGTGTGGAAGGCACCGTGAATCCTTAATCTTAACTGTATGGCTACCATAGTGGCTACGTTAGCTATAGTAAGCTTATCTTCATTTATCTTGCTATATGCTAGATTTATATTGTATTTTCAGACATTTTCATTTTTGAAAAAAGAAACGTTCAAGAAATTAACAAAATTGAGCGGCCTCCCTGCACTAACTCTGAGGACCCCGTAGGGGTCACGAACCCCGTTTTGAATATCTGTGCTACAGTATGCACCAACTGAAGAGATGCTACATAAAGTCTGTTTTTCTTTCTTTACATGTTCATACCTACTAACTCTCTATTATCATACAAAAATCCTGAATGTATATTGAAACACTGTTTTCAGAAAGGTCTAGATTGTGCACATACATTGTGTTAAACAACTTTAACAAGCGTCTGTAGGTACTGTATGCTTTGGTAAGGCCGTCCAATGCTGTAATTTGCACACCTGTGTGTGTGTGTGTGTGTGTGTGTGTGTGTGTGTGTGTGTGTGTGTGTGTGTGTGTGTGTGTGTGTGTGTGTGTGTGTGTGTGTGTGTGTGTGTGTGTGTGTGTGTGTGTGTGTGTGTGTGTGTGTGTGTGTGTGAGTGTGAGAGAGAGAGAGAGATACTGGGGCCATCTGTTAATGTGCTGCAGTCTTAAGTATGCTCTCATCACACTAAGTCAATCAGTGATGCGCCTGAGCCAAGTGTAACACACCTAGCAGGGGCTTTACCAATCAATAAACTATCCTCCCGGGGCTACTGTAGCTCTCACCAGCTCTGGCCCTCTGTCACTTGGTCTCCGCACAATGGTCGGGAATTGTGCCTTGTTTTGGTTGAGGTGCTTGTACATATTGTATCTAAATAAAGGTAAATATGTAGACCCTCAATTACGAAACGAACGTACAACTGAAAACAAGATTTAAAACCGGCGTATGCTCATTTCCATGCAAAGCTCGGTATTTATCAATATCAACGTTTGACGCCTTTTTTTTCACGTTTACAAATTGTAAAATTTTTCTTCTACACATTTTCAGCGCTTATTTGTACGTCCCATATTTTATGATATAAAACAAAAATTGAAAACTGGTCAATTTGACCCGAAGTCAACACAAGGGTTAAACTCGTGTACGCAAGTTTTTGAGTCAGTGTGGACTTGCGGTGAAGTATATAATCAGTTTAACAGGAGAAGGATAAGTCATCAGTTGATCACTTATCGGCAATTGCAGATCTGGCTCTTTTAGAAGACCTCTATACAACAGTGCACACGTACGCCCGCGGGCCACGGTGGAGCACTCCGTCGGATTGATTAAGGGCAGATGGTTCTGTCTTGCATCAGCGAGAGGAGACCCTACTATACACGCCAGAAAAAAAGTCTGCAACATTGTTTTAGCCTGTGGGGTTGTGCACAACATCGCGCAGGAAAACAAGGTGCCATAAATGTAGCAATGGAGCCAGATGACCCGATGCCCAGAGAGCAGTGTCCAGCACAGTTGCTGTCTCCTTCATATAGCCTCCAGTTAACTGGGGGCTATACGAAGGAGACAGGATATTATTCCTCGCTTTTAAAAGGTGACGTTATGTTTCGCAGTTATAAACAATAAAGGGAACATGACCATGCACATCATTTTTATTTATTCTTTAGGTTTTCGTTTCTCTTTTAAAGTGTTGTTAATGGCCACAAGTGAATGATGTATTCCTGCCATTTACCGGAGGACACGAGCGCTCTCTCACAGCTCATGGTTGCCTGGCTCCGTAAAATAAAAAAATAAGACACTGCATAAACTCCGTTACTGTGTTTATTTAAATATACAGTAGGTACACCTACATGTAGCCCTAAGACAGACAGACAGACAGACAGTATATTACTATTAGGACTATAGCATACATATGTCAAGGATGTATAAATTAACGGAACTTCAGGTGGAGGCGAATTTACTACGGCAACAGTGTTGACCGCATCAGGGCCTGTTCACATTGTACGCGGCATGCGCTGCCCTCGCCGCTAGGTTGTCCTATTCCCAAATATATTTGTTGTGCTTGCCGCCGGGTTCAGCGCAAATTTACGTCATACATGCGCCAATATTTGAATGCACGTCACGCCTGCGTCCGGTGTTTACATTAGACGAGCAGTACGCGACATTATGTAGGATACACAGTAGTGATTTGGTGGCGAAGATGTTTCTGTCTTTGAATCAAAAGAAAGCCTTGGCACTTGCACTGGTTGTGAGGAGAAGACTGAGGAAGGCACCCGCAGCAGCAGCAAGAAAGGTGTGGGTGCACGACACCCTCAGGTCCAGAGAGCAGTTGGGGGAATTCCGGCTGCAGGAGCTCCGCTTTCACTGTGACCGGTTCCAGGGGTAATTTTGGCTCAACAGGGAGCAGACACTCTGCTGACGAGAGTTGGGCCTATGATTTCGCGGATGGGTTATGAATGGGTTTTCATTTCTAAATAAATTGTTGCATGTCAACACTGTGTCATTGCATGTTTACATACATAAGTAAGATGTCTGCAGTTATTGCAGTTGGTTATAATAAAGCTAAGCTATAGCCTGAATTCATACATTCATCATCATTCATTTAAACTCTCGAAAACACTTTTTGTTTTATGCATATGTGCAATTAATTCCTCCAAAACTGGAGCTTACACACTTGGAAATGTGTGTAACGGCCATATACGTAACTACCTATATGTGAACGTCAATGAAAATGAACATGACTTGTCAATCAGTGCAAACATATTTTACTTCATATAAACATACAAATACATATATCCAACAAATACATGTATGGAGCTGTATATCAACTTAGTATTTGGTTTTCGCAGCAACAATACACTTCTTCTCAGTTGCTTTGGCACATTTCTCAGATCAGAGATGACAGTGTGTCACATAGGGAATAGTGCTCCCTTTCATGTGCATTGTTCATTACACTATACTTACAGAGTGAACTGTTAAATATGGACAACAACACAAAGCATATTGACTGTCTTGGTATAAACAATGGCGTAAGGACTTGTCGGTTTGATTGGGTCATTGGTATAAATACTTGCTTTGGACATGTAAACGAAAGATTTCAATCAAAATACACGCTTTTGCAGGTCAGTCACTATGCGGTGCAGTTTACACCAGTTGTTTTAAAAAAATTTAACATAATTATGATTGTATTTCAGTGGAGACATGTCCATGTTTTCACATAGCTAAAACAAACCTGAATGATTTAAATTAGGAGGCTACAATAAGCTACACATCTGGCATGTCTATTATGGTGGAAATATGCACCACAGCATAGTTTTGCGTCCTTGTCTCTGTACGACCTCGAACTTGTGTCGTACAGCTCTGGGAGATCGCTGACGGCCAAAATCAAACTCTCGTCCATGTTCCGTTTGTGGATCCACGTGTATTCGGTGTTTACTTTTTTCTGTTTTTTTCAGACACCTGAATGCACGTCACAGCGCACCGCGGCCGCTCTTGCGCACGCCATGGTCAAAGTTGAACCATGTTGAACTCTGACTGCGGCACGCGCAAGAGCGGCCAGCTGCAAAATGCCGCTTGCGCTGCACTTTGCTCAGTGCAGCGGCAGACCACTTCTTGCGTGCGCAAGCCATTGATGGGTTTCATAGCGCAGCGCGCGTCCAATGTGAATGGTCCTTTAGTAATCTCTTTCCATTCCAGATTCATATAACAGCCTTTAATACCAGTTTTCAGGCTTCCAAATAGTACACACGTTAATGCAAATGAACCGGATATATCAGGGTTTCGATCTCCACCTCTGAAAAGTGCTGCTTCTTAGCCGGGTTACATCTCGCCATGTCGTAAATTGTAGGGGCGAGGCCTTAAAACCGAGAATTAGGGTTGAGTACCTTTTGCATCTGAACCAATACCACTACTGGTACCTGGAATTCGGTTCCGGTACCCAACGGTACTTTTTTCGGTACTTTCCCTCTGTAATTACAAAAAAAAATTTCAGTTGCAAAAATAATTCCAAACCCATCTACTTAGAACATTATGTTATTTATTTAGAATATTTTACACTGACAGAAATTAAACAAAAACTAAAATAAAACCCCTCCCTCTCTCCTCCCAAACCCGTCCCTACAACCTATTAAATTGAATAATTATTAATTTCTTACTAACTTTTATTCTTGTATTTGTATATTATTCTATTTTAGCTGGTTTCATTTTCATCCTGACCATTTTTAATTGCTCTTTAATATTTCATGTAAAGCACTTTGAATTGCCTTGATGCTGAAAGGTGCTGTGGAAATAAAGTTGCCTTGCCTTGCAACCTCGGCCTGTCAGTCAGTCCCCAGGGCACAGAAACCACTGTTGTGCCGGCTCGTGTCAGAGGAAGTGTAATGTCAACAGCACTGCGACTGCTTTCGGCTCACCATTAATATCATCACGGTGAAAGGTGTCTGCTTCAAGTTTTGAAAAACTGTAACCACACTTGAAACCGTGACTCTGTGCATAACTGCAGAGCCGATGTAGTTTGCTCCGTCCGCACCCGCATGTGTAGCGGACCTCTGCTCTCTGTCAACATGCAGAGAGGACGGATAAGCTTGCGCTTACTCTTAGGTACCAAAATTTGGCACCGTTTGATTTTACGTGAACCAATACTCTGTAGTACCGACGTGATTCAGTCGATACCGGTAAAAGTACCGGGTTTGGTACCCAACCCTGCTGAGAATATATTGGGGCTTGATATTTAAATTACGATTTGTTTACAGCCGCTGCATGCTCATATCTGCGCTGATTTCTACGTCAGGTTGATAAATGAGGGCCACTGACTTTGTTCCTTAATGTTTTAATTTTCAGTGTCACTCAGTATAGCGGTCTCATAGTTAACTGGTCTTATGGTAGGTGATCCAGCCCTGATTGCTCCATTCTGCCATGTTGCTTTAATGCATATGGAATGGTGGGTGCATATTAGTAAAATGCTCTGTCATTCTGTTGTGTGGTCAGAAGCCTGTTTTTGTTGAGGTTTTGGAGAGCTTGGTAAAATGATGCATTACATCAGCTGCCCTTCTTTTATGATTTTGCATAGCTGTGTGTAACATTTGCAAGCAGTGGTAGCAGTGAAGCCAGTGCTAACGAACAAAAAGTGCATTTAAAGATAATGAGCTGCGTGGGTTGTCGAAGGCCAGCAATGTAAGCTACTTGTATCTTGAATCTCAATACAGATCAACATAACGGCCTACGGACAATACAAACGTTCCTATAACCTCTTACAAATAAGAAACCTCTCACCTACACTCACCTACACACTATTTTTTTTATATATAAATGCCTTAATGTAATTATTTGCATTCTTCTCTGCAAAAGAAATTATAAAAGAAATGTATTAACTATGACCCCCTCCGTGTTCGGCAGCAGATGTGTTTCATAACACAGCAGGACTGAAAAATTTCTGTAACATTTAGTAGCCTTCGTAACAAACTCTCCACAGCTATACTGCACCATGCTGGAGATTCCACATCATTGCACATCATCATCATCATCATCATTGTAAACATGCAAGTGTGTTATTATAAGTAACCTTGTCATTGAGAAGTTATTTGTTAAAGCACTAATAGTCTTTTTCTGCGGATGCTGTTCATTAACCTGTCGGTAACTTTCATGATTTTACAAAAATTTCTGCCGTTTGCAGTTCCGTTTTGCACTTTTTCACTGAACCATTGACATTCAGCCATCCTCATTCCATATCATCTACTGGTTCAAAAGTTCATTTGAAGAGGCGCTGGTGTACAAAGCATTAGTTCTCTGCCCAGTCTGCTCTCTTTCCCTCAGTGGGCTATCGGGCTCCATCGGAGGCTTGGCTCTAATCTGCCGGCTCGGGGGTGTGTTTCCTGCGTCGGGGATATGGCCCAATCCATCTGTCTTCATCAGTGAGCCGGGGCGACTGTGGGCTTGGGCCAGCAGGACCCCGCTAAGCACAAGCTGCTAGCTGCCTTTTACACTGATTCCCACCAAGTGGGACATATTTACAGTTCAGCAAGCTGCCGGGTAAGCTCTTAGCACCTGGATTTTTTCTTTTTCTCTTGAGGTTTTGTTCTGTCGGTTTACCCCCTTTGACTCTCAACACCCTCTACAGCCTGTGCTTTATGTGCCTATTTATTAGGGGTGTAACAATATACGTATTCATATTGAACTGTTCGGTACAAGGCTGTCAATTAGGTATGCATTACAAACGTTTCGATGGACTAATCCTATTTCATTTAGAAAAAAAAGAGCTTAAATTGTGTGAAATATAATGTTCTCAGTGCTGCTGCACTCAACAAGGCAACCCAAACGACGTAACGGGCATGCTCCTCCCACTCCCAAAGAAAAACACTCTACTCCAGTCAGGCATGCTACGCTGAACTAGCTTGTTGCAATATGGCTAGTAACGTCATCCCAACAATCATCACTGTTGCCATGACTTCAGTGTATGATAGAGAAGCTCATACACTTTTTTTTTTTTCCCCATCCTCTGTCTTCCTATGGTATTCTTTGCTTATTGTCCATCCAGTCATCCATCAATCTATCCGTTTTATCACGCTTTCACTATAATCATGTTAACTCACCACTTTGGTCAACTGCTTCTGCATATACCTCTCTGGCATAAAGTAGAGGTTTTGTTGACAGTTCCTCAGAATGAAAACTAAAGAGCTTCTCTTAAAAACTCGTCAGTTCAACAAACTAAAATACTACCTACTACTTCCTGTACTCAGTAACAGAGGCAGGTGACCCTGTAGAGTGGGTCACAGTGCCTGGATTGATTTGGAGGGGCTGTTACTTAGCATGGCGAGACACTAAGCTAATTACCTCGCTTATAAACACCAGCCTGGCCTTTAGCTCCTATTGAATAAGGCCATAGGCTGAACAACGAGACTGGGCTGAGGAGGCCCTGAGGCCAGGGGTCCTTCCTATGGAAATCAATGTTTGGTCTAAATGGCAATGAGATTAGTGCATTACTGATTTGATGCTTTGATTTTTCTTTTCCACCTCCCCACAAGCTCCCCCTTCTATTTCAGCTGCCATGTGAGCAAATGTAGATTAAGTAGTGTGTCTGCATCAGTTAGCATTCTGAGCATGGCATTTATCTCAAAACATGACTAGTACAGCCTCACAGAGCTAGTAGCATGGCAGGTGTTGCTAAAATTCTTTAACTATGTTTAAGGAGTAAGTTTAAATTCTGTTTTACAGAACAGGCCTGGCAAAAATGGCATACAATAGCTTCCATATGAGCAACCATGACATGTAGCACAATGAAATGGTTAAACAATAAAATTGCCTATTTAAAACAACATTCCTTTTGAAGCATTTTGTGAATGATAAAATGGCTTGTCTCGTGGATCTAGTATTTAAAATCAGTTTTGCCAAAGTAGATTCAGCGGACATGACATCAACAATATTCACCTTGTTGCTACAGTAAAATAAAATAACCTTTACTGAGACCTATTACCCATTGTGTTACAACACACGTGATTTTAAACTCTGTTCCCTTACTTGACAAATATGGAGATTGTAAGGCTTTTGTGGTTGCAACAAGAGTCATCAACTCCATACCTCTCCAAGAGCGTATATGCGGCTGATGTTACCGGAAATAATGAAACATACATGCTGGCGTTCTTTTATGTCCCTGGTATGGTCTTGATGTTTTCAACAGCAAGAGATGAGGGTAATGCACTCTAGCTAGTCACGCTACAATAAACCATGATGTGTGACAACGGTAGTGGTCCAATACTGATAGTACAATGACATCTCTTGGCAGGCCAATACAAGGAAATATCCTGCCCACCATGTCGAGCACTGCTCATCTTATAGCATTGTGATCCCATGGGCTGGGTTGACTGGGAGCCAGGCGTGTGTATGTGGTACAGTATGATGTAATTGCAGAGCATTTTCATCGTGATTTGTTTGTGTGTTTCTCTGACAAATGGAAGTGTGAGTATACATCTGTGTTCTTGTGTGTGAACTGCCAGTTTTAGCAGGCATATAGTGTGGAGGCGGTGCCACTTTACAGTGTTCATGAGGCACTTATGGTATTTCGTAGCTAACCCTCTATTTGTTTCATGCACATCAACTACAGTCTTGTAATATATGCACGGCTTAGTGAAGTGCCTATTTAACCATGATATATTCTGACTGCTGTGGACATGTTAAATAGTCCTTTTTGTATGCATGTGTCGATACAAACTTGGGTGTGAATCAAAGAGAAATCGCAGAGGGATTCGCGGCTTCTTCAACCATCTGAGAAGGTTGTGCAATATGTACAGCCAGAGAGGTGGCGTCAAGAGGGAATAGTCGGCTCTCTGCCTAGGAGAGAGACAAAAGACAGGTCCTACCTCAGGTCTCATTTTAACACATGAGATATGAGATGGCTTCTCTTCTGCCCACCTCTGTTGCTCACTGTACAACAACCCTAGAGAAACGGAGGCTAATTGTGTTGGATCTAGCCAGACAGAGAATTTGCATGGGTTTCCATTTGTCTGCCTTTTTGGCATACCTTTCATGTTTTTTTCAGTTTTTCAAGGACAATTGCATGCAATCTGAGTTGGATCAGGCACTGCCGAGACTTTTTCTTCATTATTGAACCCACTCCAAGTCATCACTTGATTGAAGTCTGCTTTTTTTGCTCCTTACCTATGTTGAAACAGCCTGAACACTGCCTTCCTGCAGCATGTTACTCAGTTTTTCATCATTTTCTCATAATCTTCCCCTTTTTTTCTCTCTCTCTCTCTCTCTGAGGGATTATCCCTGAACCTTAAACTTGTGTTCCATCCTAACTGTGTCAAAGATATGCAGTAAACAACGCTGGCATCGCAGAGTAGAATAGAGACTGCCATATGTGCAGTGCTTGGGACAACATGCATGTTTCTCTGTGGAGAGAAAACCTTTAAAATGTTAATTGTTGTGCACCTTGTTTAATCATTGGAGAGAACCTACTTCCTAAATATAGCCACACTTGCTGTCCATGCTCACTCAAATAGAACAAGGCTGATGTACCTTGCATGGGGATGACATTAAAGACCACTTCCCAGAGGTTTCTAACATCAATATTCTATTCACAATGTCAAGGCAAGCTACAAGCAGTCGTGGAAGTGTTGTGTTGTGTGGATTGTATGAGAAAGCAAACATGGAGAGAATTAAGCAAAATGCCTTTATGCTAGCATAAAGGCCTCTTGTATGCTTTTTGTCACTTTTTTTCTCTCCCTTGTTTTTCTTTTGAATGTTGTGTATTTCTACATCTCTGCTTCTTAATCTCGCTTTCATCTTGATCAAAAACTGTCAATGCCCCCGCCCCCCCCTACCCTTTTTCTCTCCATCGCTCTTCCAGCAGATGATTTATTATGACCGTTCAGTGAAGGCGTCATAGTGCTGCCGAAAGCAGCATGCAGTTTGCTGGGCACCAGCGGCGCCTTTGTCTGCGAGGCACGCTGCTACCAGCAGGCCTTTGGATGCTTGTTGCTATTTCCACTCTCAAATTTGATTGCTGCAGAGAAATGAAAGCCATATCATACCACAACCCACGTGGGGTGCAGAAATGAATATTTCCCGTATTTTATTCACTGCCTGGCTCATTTCCCTTTTTTTAAAGACTGGTGAACTCCAATCTAGAGGTAATATCGGATGTGTCTTTGTGTCGTGGTCATGCTGCGAGCAGTTGTCGTCAATGATGTTGATTTCACAGTAGGAAATAGTTATTTCTTAAAACTACAGTTACTAGTGTAGGCCATTTAAACACCACTGATGTGTGATAAATTGTAATACTTTGTTTTTTATGTTCCATTTGAACTGAATAAATGAAGAAAAAATACAAAGAAATGGTTTTATAGATCTTGATGTTCAGGCGGATTGTAGTGTGTTGCCTAGTTATCTGGGCAGAAGAGCAGACATCTTTAAAGAATGAAACTTAATCATTTAGCATGGAGTCTGCATCAAAAGGGCCTGATTGCTTTGAATGTAGTGTCCTGTAATGCTTCCCATTCATAAGCCTCTCTTTGTTGGCAAAGGGACAGAAACGATATTCTTCACAGTAAAATACAAATACATGAGTGTCTATTCAGTTCATTCACTGCACAAAATCTGTGTTATTAATTTGCTTTTGTCTATAATTGAGTCCTAAATGTCTTAACACAAACTCCCAGTGTAGAACGATTGTTTTTACTGCACAGTTTCAAATATATATTAACATGTTATCTGTATCTAGAAATGAGTGCATCTCAAAACAATGCAAAAAATAATGCAGGATGCTGCTCTAGATTAAGGAAACAACAATTATTGTCACACAGAACGCTGACATTGCATTATTCTGCAAACTCCGAATTTTGTTCTATCACCATTGTTTTTAAATAATCTGTTATTGTCAACTATGGGATGGTTCAAACTATGGGGGAAGATCATGATTACGGCAAATTAAGTATGGGTTATTTGTTAACGTTGCAAGGAAAAAAAAGTAGTAACGCACAAAGAAGCGTAGCAATGTGCCAATAAAGGCAATAAAGAAGACTGCAAACATGAATATAAACAATGCAACATATAAAGTAGGGCTGGGCGATGTAACAAAAAATGTTTTCCCATTTTGATCAATATTTATCACAATATAATTTTTTTTGCTGATACTGACAGTATATAATGGACCAACAGGTCCCGTTGCTCTGGACAGAGACCAGTGAAGGATATTAGAAGCACTTTTCCGGTGATGGCTGAGCGTTGCGCAGCCTCCAACTGAGAGAGAAAACCTAGATGTGACGTGAGCAACCTGTCTGAAAGTTGTAAGTCTTCTGGTAGCTGTGCCAAGAGAAATCTCAATCATTCCCAATCTTGCAGCGACAGAAAGCGTAGGTATATGTAAGGAGATAACATGGACACAGGCTAATTATTGCTAACTAAAATGCTAGTTAACATTAGTAATTCAACTTAAACATCTAATGTAAGCTGAAACTGCCTGTGAGCTTCTCCTGTACTTTACGATAATTCCTCTACTATGTGACAGTAAGTCGCGTGGTTATGACACAATCGTTGGCCTATTTTTATAAAAACGCCTGCTACGGAGCCATAACGTGAGATACAAGTTAATGGAGGCTTTTATACATTGTCGTGTTTCTTTAGAAATAAATAATGGACAAAAAATGTCTTTAAACGCTTCAGATGTAAAGTTATTCTCTGTCTAAAGTGACGTCAAAATGAATGGCAGTCAATGGAATGCAAAAGAAAATAAAGCCCTGTTTGCTCGTACAGTCATCTTACGATTACGTTTTCCTTTTTTTGATTTTTTTTTTTTTTTAGACAACCTGAACCTACAACTACTTAAAAGCAACATTATATGTAAACTCCTGCCAAAAAAGCATCTCAGTGTTTGCAGAGGTAGCACAAAACCAAACAAAGTAAACCTGCATGTGTAAACGAGTGTGCTTTGCTATACAACCAGAAATAGCGCTCGTTATATTTTTGCTCCTTTTTTAAAAGGTTTTTCATATGGAGCAATGGTCACATTCTTGCTTGATGTACGACTTCAGTTGCATAACAGTCCGGGGTCTCCATTGTATTTTGCGCTTCATAATGCGCCCCACATTTGCAATGGGAGACAGGTCTGGACAGCAGGCAGGCCGGTCTAATACCCACACTCTTTTACTACAAAGCCACACTGTTGTAACATGTGCAGAATGTGGCTCGGCATTGTCTTGCTGAAATAAGTAGGGACGTTCCTGAAAAAGACGCTTGAATGGCAGCATATGTTGCTCTAAAACCTGTATGTACCAATAACAGTGCGTTCACAGTTGTGCAAGTTAACCATGACATAGGCACTAACGCATCCTCATACCATCACAGATGCTGGCTTTTGAACTTTGTGCTGATAACACTCTGGATGGTCCTTTTCCTCTTTGGCCCAGAAGACATGAAGTCCATGATTTCCAAAAACTATTTGAAACGTGGACTTGTCAGACCAAAGCACACTTTTCCACTTAGTCAGTCAATCGCAGATGAGCTCCGACCCAGTGAAGCCAGCGTTTCTGGGTGTTGTTGATATACAGTATGGCTTTTGCTTTGCATGGTAGAGTTTTAACTTGCACTTGTAGATGTAGTGACGAACTGTGTTAACTGACAATGGATTTTCAAAGTGTTCCTGAGCCCACGTGGTAAAATCCTTTTACATAATGATGTTTTTTTTAATGCAGTGCCGCCTGAGGGATCGAAGGTCAAGGGCAGTCAGTGTTTGCTTTTGGCCTTTCCGCTACATGCAGAGATTTCTCCAGATTTCTCTGACTCTTTTGATGATATTGACTGTAGATGATGAAATCAAAAAAGAATCTAAATTCCTTGCTGTTATACGTTGAGAAACGTTCTTAAACTGTTGGGGCTATTTGCTCACGCAGTTGTTCAAAGTGGTGAACCTTGCACGAACGACTGAGCCTTTGGGGGATTTTCCTTTTATACCCAATCAGGCCAATTAACCTGTTTACCTGTGGAATGTACCAACCAGGGGTTTTTGAGCATTCCTCAACTTTCCCAGTATTTTGTTGCCCCTGTCTCAGCTTTTTTGGAATGTGTTGCAGGTGTTGCACAGCATACATGAGCAAGAGGGTCAAAGTTCATGGCGCAATGTTATGAAGAAGTAGTATGTCCCAATTGTTTGCACATTGCATGCAGCACTACATCCTTTGCAAAGGCAGCTGCAGCACATACAGTACTAAAAGTAAAAAGTGTTTCTTTTGGATATTCCCTTATTTTAAGAAAATAAAGCTTTAAAGCTGCATTAATCAATATTTTTAATGGCATTAACTACTTTTTCACATTCACATTGAAAACACAGCAGTGTCACAACATTCACAATTATACATCTGCAAATATAATTGGCTCCCAGAGGAGCAACACAACTAAATGGAATAGTTTTTTTTTCTTCATAATAGAGATCTGGAGATGTGTTGTTTTCTTGGCTCAGACATCAGTATAGAGGGGAGCCACAGCACACTGTCCCCATCAGAGAAACAAGTTTGTCTGTTCTAATTACAGCGCAGTGAACTGCGGAAATAAAAGTGAAAAACCTTCACCTATGTTTATCGCTATGTCTCAGTTTTGAAAATACACAAATTCATGAGGACAAACAATCCTGCCTAATGTAAGCCTGTTTTTTTGTGAAGGAGCAAATCCTCCTGGACTTCCCATTGGTTTGTGTGTGATAGGTGACCAATTAATGTAGTTTGTGGCCGTGGACAAATATGCTGTCAATGCAGCTGATTGCTGTGGAGCTTCACTGTAATTAGTATAACCTGCAAGAACCTTGACCTCTAGGAAATCAAGTCATTAACATCAACAACCGAAGTCATGCAGTAAAACACAAACTCTTGCTTGTGGCACAGATCGATGATGCATACAATAGAATCAACTTTGAAAAGTGCAAACTGCTTTACAAATGATGTGCCCCTGTCATTTATTTTGAACACAAAGAGAAGTAATTCATACAGGAAATTGGTTGAGTTATACAGCACTCGCAGAATTAATTATACTGTGTGGTACTTTGATGCATATTCATGATCAGTGAGATTTCTCCAGTTTTGTATGTGCTAGGTTGAATTCACACACCCTGTCTTCACCCCACAGGTGTTTATCTTTGGGAAGCTGGAAATGTGGCTGTTAACTCGCTGTCGATCCCACACTTGTAGCTTTCTGTCAACACTTCCTTTGCAGGAACAATCTAAATGGTCTGGGAAGTCGCAAGTTCACACTGCTGTGTGTGTGTGTGTGTGTGTTGTGTGTAAAACACAGTATAGCACTATTTGCACTGACTAATATAACCTGGGGACCTCTAGTAATTTGTAATTGCGGAGGTTGTCTGTTTTTTTTTGTTTTGTTTTTGTTTTTGGGGGCATTTTAGGCCTTTATTTATATAGGACAGCTGATGACATGAAAGGGGAGAGAGTGGGGGAATGACATGGAGCAAAGGTTTATTCCTCGGCGCAGAGGCCGCAGGTTCGACTCCACTCTGCGCCCCCTGCGTTAAGGAATAAACCTCTTTATATGGGCACCTGCTCTACCAGGTGAGCTATCCAGTTGCCCATTTTCTGTGATCTTAATCCCATGTGAATCTTCAACATCTATAATTTTTCAAGTATAAATTCCACGGCAAATTACATACCATATTCCGCCAAACAAAGAGGTTGTGTGGTATTAGTCCTGTGCAAACGGGCGTCTTAGTGATTTGGGGTCGTATTTGCTGTGTTGGCAATTAAAAATGAACGTTTTGACAGAGCCTTGACATCATATCAGGGCGGCGCCGGCACAACAGTTATCAGCATTAATCCAATGCTGATAATTGTTATCAGAATACATTACTTTTTAATTCAAAATGATCAAAAATGTAAATGCTAGTCCAGCCTTAGCAATGCAACAAGCACACAGGACGTTGAGAGTGAAAGTTACTCCAAAACAAACAACAACTTCATGTGCCTATACATCAAGACCAAGGTGTGTTTGTGTGTGTCACAATGAATTAATTAGACTTGGCTTTTTATCTAAATGAGGAACAGAAGACACTGTTTTGCCAACCAGATACAGCAAGAGTTTATTCTACCAGTTAGCTCAGTAAAGCATAGGGGGCTTTGCGAAAACCCACTGGTGGTTGTGGTCTCGCTCTGGATAAGTCACCCCGTGTATTGGTGGGATTGGTCGTAGTGTTATCCAATTGCATGCAGTGAGATTTTCAAATGCATGCTTGGTGCCGCCCCTCGATTTGGGCCATTTTAATTACTCATTGCCAGACCCTTAATCTTTCGGATTTGGGTCTGGATTTTCAAGCTAGGCACTATGCAGAATTACAGTAAATGTGCAAGATCGACTGATAATGCACGATGACCATTTTCGCAAATAAACCTTAACATATACAAAACAGTGGCAGTGGGGGCCAGAATAAAATCATTTTGCACAGCGGCCTATTATGTTTTAAATAACTTACCCTTCAAAAAAATAAACTCTTAAACGGCGTGGAATAATGGATTCACAACAGTTTCTTCCTTACCAGCGGTAACGTTATTCACTGCTTCCATGAAGAAATTATTGATAAATTTTACTGTCATTTGAAATAAGTCATTATTATTGCATTGCCAGACCTATGTCAGCTGATCTGGACAGGCATTGCCCCCTAATTTTTTTCTTTTGTGAGGGAGGTGTGTGTGCACAGTACTGTATGTTGAATGTCTATAAATAAAATATGGCTGTCTTTGCTGTCTGTACCTTTAGTGGATGTAATGCTCCAGATAACATCCAATATGACCTCTTCTAGTAAGGACACTAAGTCTGAAAGGTAGCTTGTATGAAATGGTACAAATGGGGATGAGCAATTTGTCCCGCCTTTATTGTATGAGGAAGATGATGGCAAAAGTCAGAGATTGTCTGTTAGAGATGATTAGATGCTATCTCCTGTCTACATTAGAGGAGTAACCCTTGCTTGATCTTGGAGAAACTGTCTGTTCATTCAGTGCTGGTCTGTTTCAAATAAGAGCTTCTTCAGCTGGTTGCTCTGCACACACTGATGTTTAAGTTCCACTTTTCACAGCGTGATTTGGCTCCAGTCCAAAAAGCATTATTTGGAACGATGTCTGTTTGGGTGGAGCCCTAAAGGTAGCGGCTCGGAGAGATTCACTGAAGTTCAGTCATCAGAGAACAGATGGTTGTGAGGAGACAGCTGGAGTGATGCAAGCACACACACATACTAGCACACACAAGGGTCCTCATGGATCGTATGCATTGTGCCAGGTAGGACAAAAACACAATTCACACATGCGCACTCACATACGCAGATCCACAAACCGGCCCCTAAGGCTGACATACATAGAGCCATGGCTAGTTCAGCTGGGGATGAGTGCAGACTGAGCTGAGCCAAGAAATGCAAGGACAGACAGACATGGAGGCAGAAAATGAGTCTATAGTTTGTAGGAAAACCATATGGTACTATTACATAAAACATAATATTAAATATACATATCAGCCAAGGTGTAGTTCTGTAAATTCATCTACATTTAGTAAGTTTAAGACCCACATGCATGGAGGCATTATATGATTAGATTAGAATCATACAGTTTTCACTCATCCATTAATTCAATTAATTTTTATTTCTGCTTATTGTTATTCAGGCTCACAGGGGCATTGGGTGTTAAACGTCACACAATTGTGATTCTTGCTGAAATGTATTGCCTATTTACTCATCTCACTCATTTATATATGCACGACAGCTGAAAATACCTTTCTTTACATGCCAAAACATACTTTCTCATACATGTCTTCATGTTATATTTATTATAACACAAGTACATCATCAGAATTTTAAATAGATTTAAATATTGGATCAAAGCTGTTCATATTTGGTCTGCCCAGGTATCCAATGGACCTCTGTCATTATCCAAACAAGACAGTGCTAGTGGTTTCCCTTTCTTCCTAGTTCAAATGAATGATATCCAATAGGCTTGATCTATTCCCAGGAGCATTTATCCAACAAATTATTTTCTTCTTGTTCCAAACAGAAAATATCCTGCAGTCCTTTGCTCTCAGAATTCCCATGTTTATAGATTAGGTTAACTCAGAACATGCTTGTAGGACACATCTGTTAACACCAAATACCTGTTTCTAACACACCAGCAAGCAAACAAGCAAGTTCTGAATTACCTTCAGTGCGCTCCAATCAAACTGCCCCAACCTATTTAATCTAATACATCAGCAGACAGGGCAAGAGATGTTTTGCTTGCTTAAAAAATTGGACTTTGACTGTATTTTTGCAGTATCTCACAGGCTTGCTTCGCTTCCAAGCTTTCCAAAACCAACAGCCCACAGTCGACCTGACCTGCAACATTTTTACGTTTACCCAAAGGTCTAATATGAGGCTTCAGCTGTCGGAATTCACAAAATCAAGTTTATTTGTCCTGGTAGCTCATGTGGGTTTATTATGGGTAATTATTTTGTCCAGGCAGTCTCCAACTAACAGGAGATATTCCTCCGCTACAGACTGGGAACGCTGTCCAGGGGACAAAAAGAAATAATTTCTTAATAAAAGGCTTTTACTTTGGAAGATACCCACTTAATTTGGTTAAAGCATCTTTGCATGAAAAAAGGACTGGATTTTGTCCCCCATTTCTATGTATAGGTGTAAGGTTATATTCTGAAGTGCAACACATTAAACATGAGTCTGCATGAGTCACATTGACCGCTTTGTAAGGTTGGCCTGGATTTGTTAAACGAGATTTAAGCTGTGACCAGAGTAAATTCGTATTGGTTATTAGCTTCTTTGGCTTTAAACTTCTATTTCAGATAAACAAGGATTTTTAATATTATATAATATATTTTTTGTTGGAAGTCACAGTATTAATAACCATAAAACAAAACTCCTGCCAACAATGACTAACTATAGCACACTGCCTCTGAGGGATTATAATTTCTCCACTCAAAACAAAGAAAAACATTTAGCTCAACTCATGTTTTTCTCATTCTATTGAGGACCCTTGTCTGTTTTTGCTAACTTGCAGTGTACGTGCAATGTAAAATGATATCAGAAAATTGTCTATTACTTATTTGGCTACAAAACCCACGGACACTGTTTTGAATAGCTTAATGTGTTTCATTCAAGCAGCAGTTAAAGATCCAGGCATGACTTTGACCCTGAATTCTTCTACAGTATTCATTTCCAGGGCATCTATGTAATAAGCTTCCAAGTTAAGAAGCATATTAACATTAGGTTACGCTAAGAAAATGGAGCAACACACCCACACAAGCTTTGGCCCATATCACATTTGTTTAATGCTTGTTCTTTCTTCTGTTCAGTACTTTTTCCATATTTATTCATTACCTTTGATCTTTGTGAAGCATTTAGTGAACAACTTCATGTTAAGAGCACTTGATGAATACATTTACTCAAGTTAAGCATCTTTATAACTACACTTGCCTTTCCACCTTCTGCTCTCCCTGTGTACATGCCTTGTTAGAAAGGTTGTGGCAAGGGTCCAGAAGTATTAGAGGAAGACATCACCCCAGTTACCCTCATCACTGATCCTCCTTACTGCAGCATTCCTATTCTTTTAAGTAACTATTTCATAACCTGGTCAGATTCAGCTGTAGCTGGAAGATGACTTTTCTGTTGTCCAGAATGCACACAAACATTGAGCTCTAGGTTTTTGTATGTTTCTAGAGTTAAAACCCTATAACAGGTAAATATCAGGGAAGTGATTGCTTGGTAGAGTCAAAACCTAAAAATGACATTTTGTTTGTAGTTGTTGTAAGGGAGCAAGCCATATGATGCACATCAAAACAGCCCTGCAGATTGTTTTCTATTCAGAATCCTGCACACTGGCTGTGTCCTGTCACATGTCAACTTTGTGTGTGCTACAGTTGCAGTTATGTGTGTGTTTTGCATTCAAAGGATAGAGTTTCCCTTCCTCAGCCAAGGAAGAAGAAAAAGTGGCAAAAAGGGGCCCATAGCTAAGCAGTGACTATGCACACTTAAATTGTTGGTACAGGCCACCAAAATTATGGCTCCAGCTGATGGTTATTTTTACGGAAAAAAACTATTATTTTTGGTTTAGTCTCCAAAATGTCATAAGATTTAAAAAAATGCCCTTCACAATTTACAAGTTTTTTGTTTTTCATCTCGCTTTAGTTTGCAGGCCTGAGTATTAAAATCCATGTATACAGAGTATAATTTGGTTAAAATGTAATGGTATGTGCCCTAATGTCATCGGCAGAACCCACCTCGCTATAGAGACTCATCATGCTCATCACTGCAAATCTAGATAAATCACTTTAAAAAAAAAGAAGAAAAAAAGCTGTTTAAATTATAGAAAGTATATAATCTCCATTAACAGCCCAGAGGGGGCAGTGTATCACTGTGAGGGGGGATGTTGAGCCACAGTTCAGGGGGAAACGGCATCATTTATCCCCTCTTACATCACCTCTCGTCTTGACAAAGTGCACTGAGAGCTTCAGGGGCATACTAATTCGCCGGATGTGTACTAGCTCCCTATATCTGCCATTCAACACATTGACAGTAATTTGGCAGAAAGGTGAAAACATGTCTAGACCCAATTGCAAACATCCAGTCAGCAAATAAGCTGATATTTAGCTCAATGTTTCAGTTTGTGAAGACAAAGGACAAAGCTAATACTATCTTCAGAGTTTACATACTGTATATGTAAACACATTCACAGACAGTCAAAGAATGAATGTGATTATTGCCACTTTCATGACTTGACCATCCCTCATATCTGCTGAAATTTGACTCATTTAAAAGGTCAGAAATACATGTGTTATAATGTCACATAGACTACATTTTTTTTGTATTTGCTGATGTAAATATCTAACTGCCTAAAAATAGACCTCTTACAAGGGTGCATGTCTGTTCGCAGGCTATTTAATGCAAGGTACACGATTCAATTTGCAATGAGTGTTGGCAGTCAGAGCTCCGGGGGATTGATCTATGTGTCACAAAAGCAGACGCACAATTTTTGAGACTGGAGCAACTTACTTTTTCACAGTCGAGCGTCTTATTCAGCATTTCAATTTCAAAAATGTTTTTTTTTAGTGCAGATTGTAATTCCCACACATATTCACTCTTGAAAGCAAATAGAAACATTGGGTCCACAGAGACTTACTTACTGAATACCCTTCATTTTTAAGAGGCAGCATCTGACGCCTTGTCACCGGTTGCCTCCCATATGGGGCTCAGTGCCTCCCATAGACTTTTTGTCATGCCTGCAGTAGGGGCCATTACAACCCTAATTTATTTGCCATGCTGCTGTGAGCAGACCCATCTGTGAGCTGCCTGTAAAACTGATTCATGCAAAGGATCAATTTCCATCTGATGGTTCTATTTGTCTGTGTTCCTGCTCACTAAGAATAAGTGTTGCAAGAAATGTGAAATGACTGAGATCTCATTTTCAGCGTGGATCCATCATATGCTGCATGCATTGGCTTGATATAGTATCATTATTGTACATCAGCCATCTAATTTGAGCTATGTCTCTCTCTACCCAAATACAAATTGCATCTTCTGCTTCACTGCATGGTGTCTCGCTCTCAACCACAGATATATTTTCAGGATTTCTTTTTTTCTATTTGTTTAGTGTCAATTTTTCAAATGAAATATTCATTGTGTTGTATATGCAGATATGTATGCTTGAGCAATAGAGAACAAGGAAAACAAACTTTGAAAGACCAAGTCCATGACAGGATAGTTCCTTCAAGTTCCATTTGCTGCATTCTTAGTGCATTTGCATTCTTCAACTGCAGGCTGTATCTCTCTCTGCTGTTCTCTTTTTGTCTTGCTCCCTCTCCCCTTTGCCAACTTAAAACTCCCCACATGCAATACCACTGAAAAACTAAAACCAAGATGTCTGGTTTATTTCCACTCTCAGAAACATGACATATGAAAGAGAGAGAGAACATTCTAGGCAGCGGCGACCGCTTTGGAGCCTCGGAGAGCCCACTGCAACCAATCTTGGCTTCACAGGCATGCAGTGGTGCGCTATGGGAAGTCAGGGTGGCTCGCTGTTGTTTTGGGAGGAGAGGGAGAGAATAAGAGAAAATGGCAGCAAATGAAGTTGGCGGGGTGTGGAGTATTGTTCCCTCCTGCTCCCAGTAATGAACAGACTGGGGAAATTGGTCCCTGGTGGGCCCCAAGCCTTCTCTTTCTCATCTGTCAGGTGTGTTTCCCCCCCTCCCTCCGTGACACACATACACCTGAAACACACATACCTGTGTGCACACACTAGGGCTGGGAAAAAAATCGATTTGATTTAAAAATCGAGTTGGTAGGTCAAATCGATTCATATTTTCAAAAAATCGATTTTTTAGATTTTTTTTTTTCAATCCAAATACAGTATAAATAATTTGGATGTTTAACAATCTTTTTTGCACACTGCACAGTGACTTTTCAGTTAGAGAAAGGGTTTGCCTTTGCAATTTTGTTTATGTTGATGCACTTTAATTAAATTAAATAAATATATATTTTTAAAATATATTTACAGTTCGCAGTTATTTTGTTTTAAATGGAAGGGGGGGAAAAATCGAATCGTAAATCGAGTTTTTTATAAAAAAATCGCAGATTTTTTAGGGAAAGAAATCGCCCAGCTCTAGCACACACATGCATGAAGATTGCCAGCATGCACTGTCATACACTAAAACATGCATGCTGTAAAGAAGCCTTACTCTACCACGGACTGTGATCTGCAGACGGGGTCTTCTTTCATCTCCTTGTGTCTGTGTATTGGGGAATGTGCATGTTCACATTCAATTACAATGCCCCTAGTCAGCTGCAGATGAAGATGGATGATGGTACACAAGATTGGATATTAGGGCCTATGTTCAAACCTAACCTTCCATGATATACCTGGCTCTTGCGTCATGTACCTCAAACCAAACATTTTGTACATACATACTATAGTATACTATACTACAGCTGGGATACGAAAACGATCTTGAAATGGGATCGCAATAAAATTCAGGTTGATAACAGTCTGGCTTTTCAGCTTGCTTTTTTCTTAGTGTGAGCGTCTGTCTGTTGCCATTGTTGTGTCGGTGTGTTTCCTGTCGAATAGTGTTTCCATCCTGTTAAAATGTGTAGCGTCCCCACCATAGATATGGTTAGGTATAAGGTTTCGTACAGGTTTAGGTATGGGGAAGAAGGTGAAGTTGGAAAAGGGTGAAGAAATAAGCGAAAGTGGAGCTGAAAGTGATGGTGGACATGAACGTGAACTTCCTCTCTCAAGCTGAAGATATTGTGGATTTAAAAAAAAGGGTTACACAACGTCAGTTGTGTGAAAATGGTTCGGATTTCAAAAAAAGAAACAGATTAAGCCAGTCTGAAAAATATGTTGGCGTTTGGTGTCAAGCAGGGCGGGAAATGCAACAAATCTTTTCCATCACAGGAACAGGTACCGTCAGCGACCACACGGAGTATGAAAATGTGGACTCATGTGCCAGCATGCGCCAGCATGAGTCCACACACACACACACACACACACACAGGGTGGTTCATTGGGACCATTGAACAGCCGGTGTATTGAATGTATTGGAGGTACTTTTAAGTTCACATGCTGTGCTAGATCAAAAGGTCAGTCTCTCTTTGCCAGACCATCCACACGCTGTGGAGGAGGGTCTGGCTAGTCCACATAGCATTCAGGGATGGGGGAAAACATGCTCTGGTTTATTGGCATTTCTTTAAACCAATCACAATTGTCATGGGCGACGCTAAGCTCTGCACAGAGCCGCTGCAAAATAGCCTCGGGAAGGAACTTGTTTTGCTGAAACGTGTACGTTCAAAAGTTGTTTTAGTCGTGCAACAGAAAACTCAGATTGGACAGATAGTCTAGCTAGCTGTCTGGATTTACCCTGCAGAGATCTGAGGAGCAGTTAACCATAGTCCTCAGAAATCCACCCGAGTTTAAAATTCCAACACAAAGAAAGTGGAAGGAAACTGACATCGGCGGAAAGACATGCATCCGGCGGAATTTCCTGCGGCACTGGAGCAATCCCGGAAGTGGAACGTCGGGGATATAGACTAATAAATGGTTAATGGATGTTTGATTGACTGACACAGCTAGCTAGCCTTGAATGGAACATGGATATAAAGATACAGAATAACAAATCATTATTGGGTAGTTGAGCGTTAGAGAGGCTGTCGATGTTGAATAGTTAATGTATATTTTGTGAACCATTTTCATAAAATGTTATCTAACCCAATACAAGCACAACCGTGTGTTCATCTGCTCTAATGAAAGATGCAAATAGTGTGTCCGACTGGCTACAGTAGCTATTACTACTTACTATTTACGGTTATAACCAGGCATTATTTCTAAAGGCTAGGGGCATGTGATTAGCTAACATTATTTTGTGGGGTTAAAGTTTGTTAGAAAAATACCTGAGCAGGACTGAAACATCCATTGTGTGGTGGCCAAGAGTTTAGAGTAAGTGTCTCTGTTATGCTCTTTACTTAGTTGGGAAATTTACACTCCAACAACTCTAGACAAGCTTGTGTAAGATAGTGTTAACGTTTGCCAAAATACATTGTCATCTGTTATTCCTCATGGTCAAATTCATTCTCTTGTATTTTCAAACTGTATGCTTCTTTTTTACAAGCACTAAAGCAAACAATTGAACCACTGTGTTGCCTGTGCAAGTAAGTTTTTCTATAGTAATCATCTAAACCATCCAAGGGTTATGTCAGTAGAGTAACATTCTATTGTATTTTTATTTAGGTTACAGCAGTATAATATGTCTGCCTTGTAATACACGAACAATGCTGCATGTTATCAGCTGGTGAGGATGCTAACATTTTCCCTGGGACATCTAGCTTTAACCTTAGTGTAACCGGCAGGTTAAGTTGACACTTGTCCCGCCCACACAATTGGCCAAAAAAGCGAGTGCACAAATCAGTTCCCCCAGATATAAATACCGGTAGCAAATCTTTCTCTTCCGTTCTGCAGGGTCTTCTGAGTTTGAGACCGATGTCTCCCATGCGCTGTGCTGCTCCTGCGTCACATTTAGGATTGACTCGTTATGGTCCAGTGTGACTGTCTGCTCGGGGCCGAGAGTTTACGATATCCTAGTGAGGGCTGACCGGAGCGTTGCACACAGCTGAGAGCAGTGACTGCCACTGCTGCTTCTCTTAGATTTGTGCACAAGCTGACTCAACTTTGTTTTATTGACCTTTTTTGCCTGGTTTTTATTTACGACCTTTTGATTTAATAGACCTTTTATTGTAATTTTGTTATTTTTGTGTTTTAGTTCTATCATTCTGTCTATCATTCTGTCTTGAGGAGGAGGAGCCACCGAGTTGACGTCAACTCGGTGGCTCCTCCTCATTTGGCTTTAGTCTCTATCTTTGTCACGCCCCAACATTTACATAGGCTACACCACTGATCTGAGATCAGATAGTCTTCTGAGAGCTCAAGGGCCTGCAGCTCCCCTCTTCTGATGGGATAGATGGAGCTCTATCAATGAGAGCTAGCTAGCTTGCCTCCTCCTAACAAGAACTCTAAAATTCACAAAAATGCATTAAATTTGCAGTTAGCCATCAATTTTCGTAAAACGGCCCATATTTGAGCTTTATATAGTTGATTTCTCACATTAAAAAAGTCTCTGAAGTGAATTTAATAACAAAATAGTAGACAAACGATGTATAACTTTGCAGTGTCTGAAATATGAGGCCTGCTGTCTCATCTCCAATGTGTTTCTATGTGGTTCGCTCAAACCAATCAGCGCACAGCTCCTCTAAATATTCATGAGCATACCATATTTGGAAGAAAAGCTCTTGTTACAAATAGGGCCATATTCACAGGGTAGTTAAGGGCCCATAAAATAGCATTCGGGCAATTTTCAGCCCAACCAATGTTACATACCCTATTAGGAGACCTTAAGGAACAGTGTGAAATACCTTTATATAATCATTCTTTCACCCCTTTAACTCCATATGAAATCTGAAACCCATTGTTTCAAAAAATATACCAAATATCGAGTGGTTACTAAACGGTTATCATTGTAAATTCCATATGCGCGAGAACGTAAAGCTTAATGTGGCAACAGTAACTGCGGCGTTTAGCTTATGGTGAATTGCTCACACCCCAGCCAATCACTTTGTCCCCCCTCTCCTCTCTGACCTATAATACACATTCATCCTTCAAGCTTAGGTGTTTCTACCAGTTTTCGTCTTTTTTTCCCCCAGGCTATTATAAAAGTGCTAATTCCTAAAAGAATTCATTTTAAACTTTAATTGTGGCCAGCCTTCGGAGGATGACTCTGAGTCACAGATGAATGCAAAGGCTTTATTAATACGTTGTGGGTCCTGCGTTATTATTCCTGTTCGTCTGTATGTTTAATTCATGAGTCTTACTGTACTGGTGAGTGAAAGGGGATTTCAGCCTGAGTTTGAGAGTGACCATGACGACAGGAGAGGGATAAAGCCCAGATCTCTGAGCAGTTTGTTCTCTGAGGTGCTGCCATCTCTTCACCTGTTTCCAACAACAGAAGGAGGAAAAAATCCTTTCAATGATGAGATGATGGTTGAGGATGGGGGCCCTTCATAGCTACGCAAAGCCATGTTTCTTAATATATTAAAAGTGATTATGGAACTGAAGTCGTTTTCAGTAACTTGTGATCTTCTGATTGCAGTAATTAAATTGCCCAATGGAGGAGTGAGAGCTTGGCCTTCCAGCACTATAATGTCTGCCCCCTCTTTAACATGGCAAGGGTTATGAGTCATAGGGACTCATTACAAACAAGGCTGGGCCATAATGTGTGAAATTAAAGAAGTGTTCTCACTTCAAGCATGCATTGACCTTGAAACCTCTATTATTGTAGCAACCCAATGAGCAGAATCTCGATCCGTTCTGTTGCTTTGTGTCTACTGTCTCTCTTTCTATTCCTAGACCTCTCTCCTTCCCTCTTTATCTTTCTCTCTTTTTCTCTTTTCTCCTCTTTTGCTCTTCTCTGACTGACTCGGCTTCACATCAATCACAGCAATGTTTATTGTCAATGAAATATTTAGTATGAGAGGGCCTGTGTGCACAGCTTGCAGATTTCATCTCACCCAGAAACAATACATGGTATGTGTGGGAGTGTGTGTGCTTTTACTGATTTAGATGCAGGATCTTGAAGCCAAGAATCTTGGATCGGTTTGCATACTATTTCCTCGATTGGTCTGGGATACAGCTTCACATCTCAACGTTGATCTGAGATTAGGCACGGCTGTCAACACGTAAATAACATGCCTGGAGGTGTTAGTGTGTATGTTATGGATACTGTAGAGGTAGACCTGTGCACCGTACATAAATAAAAAAACTAAAAACACATGCAACAAAACATGAAAGAACCAGTTTGCAAATCTGTCATCATGTGAAATGAGTTAATATGATGCAAATTTTCTTATTAACTTCTGCAAGCCTTGCAATGAATTGATCTTTACAATAACACTTATTTTAACCTCCCCATTTAACAGAAGAAGGAACATGAGAAGCATTTGAAAATACCAAGGGCTTAGAGCCAAAACAGATGTGGAAAGTGAAGGCAGCAGTGGTTCCAGTGGTAATTGACTCATAAAAGCGCTATATCATACTAGCTCTGTATTATGCAGGCATACAGTATAAATGTATTTAAGTTTTATAGAAAGAATTGGGCATTCATTTCAGAGTCAGCATTTGATATTTTGGGAGGAACCAAGGCCTCATATTAAAAATTGGAGTGTTTTCAAGTGGTAACGAGAACACACGGCTAGAGAGACAGTAAGCAATTTAGTAGCCAAGTTTAATTAAAGTGCTGCTGCGGATGCATTGCACTGCAGTCTGATTGGTCGGAAAGCAAAGTTAAAAAGGCTAACTAAAGCTGGTGCACGGAGAGAACTATGAGTCAGATCCAAATCAGTAATGGCGACATGTAGTGCGTTTGGGTCCATATATGTCACAGATCAAAGCTGTGGCTTGTATGTATATATTCCATGTGTGTGTTAGTAAATGAAGGTTTAAAAAATAGATGTGACAGATGAGAGAAATGCTGACTAAAATACAGATAGCAAATTGTTTATTGTACAGAATTATGGTAGATGATATAACCAGATAATTAAGAGTAGCCCAGGAAACCTATGTTATGATATAGTATAAATGTGACTCATTGGACCTTTTTAAAGGAACACGCCGACCTATTGGGACTTTAGCTTATTCACTGTATCCTTCAGAGTTAGATAAGTCCATACATACCCTTCTCATCTCTGTGTGTGTCGTATATCTGTCTGGCGCACCCACCGCTAGCCTAGCTTTGCCCAGATCCTGGAGGTAACCGGCTCCAACTAGCCTACTGCTCCCAATAAGTGACAAAATAACGCCAACATTTTCCTATTTACATGTTGTGAAAGTCCCAATAAGTCGGCATGTTCCTTTAAATGGTGTAGTAATCCTTTAACACAGCTAAAGTAGGTGCTGGTGGATAGAAGAGCTCAGAAAGATGAAAACAAAGAGGCATTTTTGCCATCATCTGCTGGCTTTTATCTTTATGAAGTGCCTTGTTAGGTTTCAAATGCCATTGATAGCCTCAGGTATCTGAAGGTATCTGAGAGTGTACAACCCTGCTTTGAACTTATGGACTGAAACCAGCCTGGTAAAGGCATTACTATTGCATTTTTGCCTATAAACTTGCAAATCTCCTGTAAACTTGGAAAACGGTTTTTCAAACAAAGCTTTGGATAACAAAGGGAATTTAATGTTTCCTCAACAGAAAAGAGGGCATTCATAGCTGGTGACAGAGGAAGTCTGTCAAAAAAAAGCCAGAAAAAATGATAATGCACAGAAAGGACGCCTACTGTGCTGAAATTGAAAATAAACTGCAGGGGACAGTGTGATACAGAGAGATGTGGAGTGGGTGGAGAAAGATCACTTGGCTATAAGCAGCTAGGCGAAATGGTGGAGGGGACAGGGTGAATAAGCCAAACCGTTTTTAAACAGGTTTGACACAAAAACCCCAGGCCATCTACTCACTGCACAGATTAGTAGGCTGCCCCAATGGCACCCCACCTACTGCCACCCACACACCCTCTAATGGCACTCGCACTGCCCACATCTCTCTCTTCCTTAGAGCCACGGTATACCTGCTGCAAAATGTAGACCTCCGACAGGCTGCATGCATAAGACACAACACATTTGCAGGAGAATTTGGAAGCACTTGCGTTTGGATGGTGTGGACAGGCTTGCATGGAAAAGTGGAACTTCTTTTCTAGTTCTTTGCCCTGCTTTCCAACTCCAGGCAAACATATCATACACAGCTAATTGTATGTTTTTAGCAAGTTTAGCTCAAAATTTCAAAATATCCCAGCACCTATAAAGCTCATTCATTAGTTTAATCCATACACAAAACAATACACTGTTAATTAGGGAGTGTTTGAGGAGTTAGTTGGCATATTTTTTAACTTTGATAGAGCCAGGCTAGCTGGTTCCCCCTGCTTCCAGTCTTTGTTAGGCTAAGCATATTTCCCTCCCGGCTAGCTTTATACTTACCGTAAATAAATTGTTTGATATTTTGGAAAATAATCTTATTTGCTTTCTTTCTGAGAGTTCGATGAGAGGATTCATACCACTCATGTGTCTTGGATAAAAATATGGCTACAGCCAGCAGCCGGTTAGTTCAGCCTAGCATAAAGACTGATAACTGGGAGAAACGGCTAACTGTGTGCCGGGCAATTACTTTATCTGGGAGCAGATGACATGAGCTGTGCTAACCAACCGTTGGCTGTAGCTTTATATTGACCACATGAACAAATAGGTGATAATAAGCAAATAAAAGCCTAGTTCCCAAAATGTCGAACTATTCATTTAAAAGCACAATGTAAGTCTGTTTGAAATATTTGTGACTCATACACTGTTTAAACAAAATGGCATCAAGTGCTCTGGGTTTGGGTCCAGGCTAGTGGCATGTACAACCATGCACATAAGGTTTTTGGGACATAATGAGCAACTCTGTCCTCTGTGGAACGCCATGGTGGGGCTTTTATACATTTAGTATAGTAGTTTAGTTGGATTTTAGTTCTGATTTCCTGTCTGCAATATGAATCGACCTTCAGGTACAATAACCTTAAGGTTGACCTTGATGTATTTCAGTGCTATACTTTTAAAACATGTTTTTATTCCCTGTTTAACCTTCTTTTAGTATAATTAAGGAGCAGTTGGAGACACAGGCACAAACACGTGCACAGCAGTGTTGGCATGATGAATTGAACTTCAACAGAATTTTGGAAGGAATATAACTAATAGGTAGTAGAAACACAACACAGACTCTTAATTTGCATATGCTGAAACAAATAGGAAGGGTGTGCAGGTGTGTTTAGGTGGCCTTTTGTGCTGCCTCTAGCTTCTACTGTTAATTCCTAAGTTAGGTTTGTCATCTGTTTCAGTGCAAATATTTGTTAAATCACTGAGTATCAAGGGTTATTTAAAAATATACCAATTTATCCTGCTTTCAAATGTACTCATCCAACCACTCAACCTGTCAACCCCACAGTATGTTGTTGCTGCCAATAATGTGGATCAGTCCATGCATGGCTGAAGCCTGTGAGCAGTTTGATGGTATGCTACGGATGCTTGAGCACCACAGTTTTGCCAGGGACCGATTTGAAAAATGTTTGAAAGCTTAGTTAAGCACTCTCTTTCTCCCTCTCCAGCACCCTCATGCTCACACACTTAAATGCTTAAGGACAACCTCCATCACACTGACATTGGCAGAGACACTGATGAGTAAACTAGGCCACAGCTTTGACACATTGAGAGCAAAAAGGGGTGAAAAAAATGCATAACTATTTCTCTTAATTTGTGCCACATCATTAGTTAAGATCAACTGGTGATTAGCACCATTAGAAAAGACTTTGACTGTTCTGACCCAAACTTACATGTTTAAAAAAAATTAAAAATAAAACAAGAACACATCACTGGATTTAAGTTTGTTCAGCTGGTGTAGAATAAGGATGGACTCGTTTGAATAGCTGCCCTACAGAGAGGAGGGGGGAAAAAACATCTGTTTTTGTAACAAGGACAGTTATGAAGATTGATCAGTCAATTTACAATGACTGAACCCTATCTCCTCTGAAAAATGGTCTCAAAGCATGTGGTCCTAAAATAAAAATTTGCCTCTGAGCAGAGTGCCTCTGTAGCTTTGTGCGCAGGTGTTTGTGGTATGTTTTACACTTCCGTGTGTTTTTTTGCATGTTTGAGCATAGGTGTGTTGTTTTTGTGTTAGGTGCACACGCGTGCTTTGTCGTACGTGGGCATTGTCTGTATCTAGGAGCTGTCCTCCCTGTCAGATCTCAGGTATTTATAAATCTCGACAGTGGAAGACTGATCACCAGGCCTCAAGCTGCCACACATCCATCCTTCCAAGGGCTTCCAAAGACAGCCTTCAACATGCATTACTCATTCTCATGCTGCTACTAACCACATTTTCAGCTGCTTTCCATTGGTTTTGCGTCAGCGGGAAGCATGCGTGTGGTGATGTCTGCAGAGTCGCACGTATCTTCAGAGCTACAACTTCGTTTTCTTTGAATTCATGCTTTCCCTCACGCCGCTTTGAATGACATAGTCCCCTGTGTACAATGCTTACATTTCCTGTGGTGCGCTGTCTGCCACCTCAGGTTGGTTTCGCCTGTGTTTGTTTGCATAATTGTGTAAGCCTCTCTGTGTGTGGTGGTTTCTGAGAGTGCTTGTGTGTTTGGGGAAGAAAGTCTTTAAGACATATGTGCCCAAACTGGATTTGCTGTGCAGTAACATAAGTGCGTATAATGTAAAAAAAATTATTCTAAGTGGGTCAGTCAGATAGTTGTACCAGATACATTCTGTATGTCTAAACAGACAAAGGAGGATATTTGCTAAGCCTGTTGCAAATTAGTGTCCAGGACACAATATTATTGCATCACTGCATTTTTTTTTTTTTTATTCAGCAGGGTATTTACTAAAACTATAGATGTAAATGAGCTAAGCCGCAGAATTTTTAAAGGGCCACTAAGTAAGACGTGATGCCAGGTGGTTTTTGTGGTGTGTTGCTTGTGGAAATTAATGAAGCACAGAATAGTGTTTTCTGCTGTTGTGCTTGGTTGGAAAAAAGACACTTTTGGGACTGCAAGTGTGCATTCATCCTGCAAGAAGAAGGCTTCCATGAGAAATGTTAAACAGCCTGATGTTGTCAGCTCAACAAAAAGAACCGTGATTAAGTGACTTTTGGTAAAAAGTCTTTCTACCTGCTGTCTCTCTCATTCTGTATGAGTCCGCAGAAACAGTGCTGCAGATTTTACACCTGCTTTTCCCAGACGTTAAATTTCAGTCGCAAATTTCTCTGCCGCAGTGGTCAGTCTGCTGTGATAAATTAGGTGCTGAGGGTATTTATAGTCATTTCCATTCCCTCCTCCCATTTTGTACCTTTTTTAAATGAGAAACGCTTTAAAATATATATTAAATATATAATATAGTAAATATTCCCCAAGAGTCTACAGCCATGCTAGAGTCCCTGGGAAGATGTCAAACACCTGATGATAAAAATTTCAATTGTACAATAAAAAGAATTGAACCTACAATGGACATCCCAGTGTGTGGCTAGAAATGTTGAGATTTCACACCAGACATGTCAGCCCCCTTGTGATTATTGAATGGCAGTAGCCTGAAAGATTTGGTAGAATGCAGGGCAGTTGCCGGTTCCAGTCCTCTAAATGAACTAAATGAGTATTGCTCTCTGAGTAATAACCATAGAAAGCATATGTTGAAGTGGCCTTAAAGTGGCTATATGTAACTTTCAGTTTGTGTTGAATCTCGCGGCCGCTTTGGACAATAGCGGTAGTGTTTTTAACATACCTGCTATCGTAAAGGTCTTTTCTTTACGGTGCTGTATTACCCACTGTATATTACAGAGTTAGAGTTACCAGGAGATCATAGTTGCGATGAATGTTTCGCTCAACCGTCATTCATTTACAAGAAGAGAAAAGGTTACAGATGCATTGTTGCATTTCAACTACGGTAACTTAGCCTACTCTGGATGTCTCGTGAGCTAAACCGGCTAACATTATTACTGTCACTGTGTTAAGAGCCAAAGCATTAAGAGTTTGTTGTAGCATTAACGTAATAATAACTTAACATTAATATGGCGCATTTCATGAAATCCAGGGACACTTTACACGGGTACAGGGGGACAAGAGAAAAGAAAATAGTAGGCCAACACAAACACAGACTAAAAGGAATAAAACGTCCACGCTAAATGGAAGGGGGACGTAATTTAATACAGCCTACTAACGTACAAACACATTGCGCATTGTAAAGTTATTTTATGAATGAAATAGACGTATAACATACCTGAGGGCCAGTTCGGGGTCTGTTCTGAATCCTTTACAATGCCCTAATTGTCTCCATCTGTTGAAAGCCCGACCGAAATTGACTTAAGTTTTCGCCCGTCGTCTGTCACTTTCCCTTTTAGCTTGTAGTTGGTCTTCATTTGATTTCCTTTTTTTTTTTTTTCTGTGATGGCCCTGTCCCAGTATCAGCCATAACTACAACAGGTAACTTCTAAAATAACATTAAAATACAATTAGGCCTAGCCTATATAAAGAAATCTCCTGCTACCTTTTACCTGACTGGATACTCACTAACACAAGAAACACACAGAAAAATCGGAACCGGGCAAGGGCTTTAATAAACAATATAAAAATAGCGTTCTTTTCACTGTTAGTCTTGTTTGCTGTTACAGGTCAATTAAGATCATTATATGAAAAATGACAGCGCTTCAGAAACATAAAAAAGTTACATATAGTCACTTTAAGCAAGGTGCTTAGGGTTAACAGCCTTTTGGTGTGTAACTGTTTAAATGGTTCCAGGAGGCTGGAGCTCAAACAAGCTTGGGTGTTCAGCAGAAATCCCTGATCAAAAATTAAAAATCAATGATGGATGACATACCGAAGATGAGTGTTGGTTGTTTTCTTCAGTAGTGATGTTTCCTTAAATAAAATATAGGTCAACGCTTGATGCTAGCTCTTAACTTGAAACATGTAGGAGTGAATAAAGAACTTTAGAGGTGCAATGAAAATGTATCCAATTATTATTTTCTTAATAAAGGGATGCGAGGAGACATTTGTAATGTAAATTATTTGATTTATTTGAATATAAAATGTACACTAGGTCTTTAAATTTTTCAGCTTCAAACTATATTTAATAGTTGTGTAACTATTCATACTTTTAACTGCTTTAAACTTTATAAAGTGTATAAACAGTATTAAGCCAAAAAGTCTGCTCAGTCTGTTTAGACCCAAAGGATCTCACTGGCCCAGCAGCTTTTGTAAGCTATTTTTTGTCGCAAGTGAAACCCACACACTGTAGAGCCCTGTAGCCAGCTTAGATAGATAGATATAGACAGACAGACACTGTATACCTTTTTTGAAGAAAACAATGTGGCTCAATAATTGCATAAGGCTGGTGTGATATTTTCCATTCTCTTAAAGACGATGTGTGGTGTTGTGAAGGGTGAGCAGATGGCGAGTAGCCTATTTTAGACTCTACATCCCATGTGTCACATACTAGAATATAGAAACCACTAAATAAAAACGGAGACGTCCTTCTTGCCATACACTTACGCAGCATAACATTTCTATACTGTGATCTATAGGTGTAGGTCTCTGCAAGGTGAGTTGGTGACCTTGACATTTTATGACTAAAAAAGCAGTATTGATGAACTCTTGCCCTAACTTGACTTAATAAAGCCATTTATATACCCCCTTTTATGAGTAGTTACTTAGTGAATATTATTATTTGAAAAAGGAAAACACATAGTGGCCCTTTTGTCAAAATATTAGGTGTTCATCTGTTCTATGCACCTCTTGACATTACCTGGCATGTATCTTAGGTTTTATTCATCAATATCTCACTTGTAATGCAAAGTATGATAAATTATTCACATCTGTTTTTTTAATGTGTACAGTATGTAAATCTGATATCAAATGGGGCATTATCCTGAGTCTTTTGAACTTTATTGCTTTGGTTTTACTGCAGGAAAATGCATTCTGTAGGACACTTTAAAGCCCAGTTCAGACCAAAGATTCACGGCGAGACGAGATGAAACTTGCAACTACTTGCAATGTGCGGTCTGCAACGTTCTACAATCTGCCACCAATGCAATGAGACTGTGTATCATCTCCATAGCAACAACTCTTTGTACTTCTGTTCTAACTTCCGACTTTCAGTTTTTTTTTTTTTGCTGTTTCGATCAGTTGGCGGATTATAACAGAAATGAAATGGATTATGGATAATTTCTATAGTTTGTAGCTGACTTCACAAGCTGACTTCGCTATTGGCTGTTGAAATGGGTTACGTCCCTTACGTTCTAAAACCAGCCACTGGCAACTTGACATGCTAAGTTGCAGGTGCCACCATCAACCAGCTTGAGTCGAGCGGAGACGGGCCTGTTCAGACCGCTGTAACCTTTTCCTGCAATGTTCTAAAACGGTTTTGTCTCCTCGCAAATCTTTGGTCTGAACTGGGTTGGATGGAGATCATAGCAATGTGTATGTTGGCATAATCCCATCAGCGTGAATCTTACGGATTCATAAGCCACAATTTCTCTCTGATTCTCAGAGGATCCAGGACTGTTATAGTAAATCTACTTGAGATACATAGGTGGTACTGCGTAAAATGCCAAGAGATGTATCTGTTGAGCCCATGGACACATGCTTGCACACACTAACACCGACACGCGGTACACATACACTAAAGATACAATATTTTAACTGACCGCAGATGGGATTTTTCAACCTGTATGATGGATTGTTTCCCTTTTCCTCTGGTGGTTTTGGACCTTTATTTTTGGGCCTACTCTACAAAAGGGAATAGCCACCAGGGACAACGCTGCCTCCTCTAATCCAGCCAGTTCTAAATCTCCAGTATGATTCCAGTCTCGAAGAACAATACACCCTTGAGCTTAGCTAGAACTGAGAGGGATATGGAGAGACGGGGGACAAGAGAAATGGGAATAGACTACTGAAGGGAGTTGAGAAAGTGAACTAAATCCTTTGTGAATACAGAATACAGTGTTGAGAGATGGCATATTAAGGTTCAGGGGATGGACTTTTTTGCCCAGAAGTAGGATTTTGCTATTTTAACGATTGTGCAAAAGTTTTTTTTTTTTCTTTTTTATTCTATTGATGTTATATTGCATCAGTCCATTTTCTACCTGCATAACTGAGGTTCATGTCAATAAGCACCATATCCCATAGCTGTTTTGGGGTTTGGAAATATTGTGCAATTCACCTGCTTAAGGTATTTTTCAAAAGGTGACTAAATGCAATGCAATTTTTGACAGATAAAAAAAAGAGGCTATAGCTGGATAAAGAAAAGATTTGAGCTTAAAGAGACAGAGCTAGAAAAAGATAAAATAGATATGTGCTTAAAGAGTGTAGAAGCTAGAAGAAAGACCTTGTGAAAGCACAGTATGCTTAAAGCTGGGGGAGGCAGTTTATTTTTGCCGTTGTTGGGTAAAAATTCCATAATCTTTCAGCATATTGAAATTCAAGAGGTCTGTGAGAAAATTAGACTTTCTGACGTCCTCCTTGGCTTTGTATTCAGGCTTCAGTAAACCTAGCTGTCACGGGAGACTTCGGCAGATCACAGGTCATTTCAGAGAGAGAGAGAGAGAGAGAAAAGACTCAGGACTGCAGCTAATTTAAGGCTAAACTATTAGATTAGAGACTTTGTTATCAATCTATATACAGTACATATAGGAACAATTGTGTAAGAAAAGTAGTACAGTTTTTTGTCCAGGGAGAGCTTGTCTGCTGGGGTTAGCCTTTAGCCCAGCACAAACAAGGCTCGTCTACCACGTTTACGTCTCCTGTCACACAGCCTCCGGCGTCTCCTTTTTTGGATGGTAGCAAAAGCAAAGGGCTTTTCAAAGAAAACGGAACGGGTCATTCTCACAGAAATGCCGCTGTATGGGCGCCCGGATAGCTCAGTTGGTAGAGCGGTTGCCCAAATATAGAGGTTTACTCCTCGACGCAGCTGGCCCGGGTTCAACTCCGACCTGCGGCCCTTTGCTGCATGTCATTCCTCCTCTATCTCCCCTTTCGTGTCTTCAGCTGTCCTCTCAAAATAAAGGCCTTAAAAGCCAAAACAATAAAAAAAATTGTCGCTGTATAATGGCATGCCATCGGGCTGAAATGAATGATTACTACTCATAAATGTTACTGTATGAAACTGCTGCATTGCTGTGCTCACCTGATGGGAGGGGCTATACTTCAAATTCTGGTATTTATCTTTAATTCTACCTCCTGCAGCTTTAAGATTCAAGTATTTAGAGAACACATGGAGCACAACAGCAACGTTGCGCTGAAGTTGGCATTAGGCCTCCTATGGAAAAGGACAGGAATCTGTTTAAACCCACCATCCCTCCTGGATCAAGGAAGAACGGCTAAATTCCCTGTGGGTTTATTGAACAAGAAGGAAAGATAAAAATAGGCTCCCTTTCTTCTGACAAAGAAAAATGTCCAGGGTTCAAATGAACCTCTACTGAAAAGTCCTCCCTTCAGGCACTTTTGCTTGACATGTGGTGGGGAAACTTTCAGGCTAAAAACCGTGTCCTTGACTCTTTGCATTTCTTCTTTCGTTTCTACAAAAAATACCCTCACTTAATAATCATTATATATTTTTTGACTTTTACTAATAACAGGCTGATTGCTCACTTTGGTCATTTGGTGTCTGTATATAACACATTACAGTCAGTATACAGTATATATGTCCTGATCATTTTTTTCCCAGAGGGAGAAAAAAGAGAAAATAGAATACTGCTTTTATTCAGAACTGCTGAACACACAAGAGAAAAGTATCACAGCTTTCCTTTCAATAGTTTTGTAATGTTTTATAACATACTATAATGTCTGTGTAGATGTGTGGATGAATTCTAGTGTGTAACTGTTGCAGGCAGTTTGGACACCGGCTGGATATCTCTGTGTATTTGACCGTGCTGATCTTGCAACACTAACATGTTATGCAATCCGAAGTGGTTCCAGTGTTTTCTGTATTCTGTTCAGATTGAGCTTTTTTTTTTTTTTTCTTTGCAACCAGAAAGCAATGAGTTAAAATGTACCAACAGATCAAATTTCAGGCTATTAAATAGTTGAGAGATTCTGGCTCTGCATGGACATCTCATACTGTATACTCTACTATTCGTATGACAGTATAGTGGCTGTATTTGGGTAAGGAGTCCCAGTAAATGCAACTAAAATGTAGCCTGCAAATCATCAGGTTATTTAGTAATGAACCCAGCGAACTGTGGCCACACTCAAAGTGCCTCATTACTCCCAGTAGATCACAACTTTATTATTGCCTATCATGTCAAAGTAAATGTATGATATATGTGGTCCCAATATAACATAGTGAACTGTAAAGTAGCATTAATTTGGTTCATTTTGCGTCAGAGATTGCAGCCAGTGAGCGGAACAGTAAATGGAGAAAGGGAGACTGTGTTGTACCGAGTTGTATACGGGTTTGTGCCGTTGTAAAGAGCTGTTGGGGCATTTGTATAAATTATTCAATCTTAATCCTCATTTTGAAATACAACAAACCTTCCATGTTGGCAATAGGTCTTGAAAGCGATGCTGCTTGAGAGCAAGAATGGGGCAGCGATGCCATTATTATATTCTCGCAGGAGCATTTTCTGAATCTGCAACAGCATTGAGTAATGAAAATGCCTTTACCCAACAGATTCATTCACTTTTTAAACAGCAGGGAAATGTGCGGAGGAAGTAGAATACCTGATGGTAATTTGAGTTTGCTGCTGAATGAAAGGTAGCTACCGGCTGTAAAACACCCGGGCGTGTATTTCAGGTCTGTTGTGTCCTGCTCAGATTGTGTTTGTCAACCTGTATATGAATGTGCATGTTTGTGCAGGCTACAATATCAATGGTCAATACACTGTTTGAATGCATGCAAGAGTGTGTGTTTGTGTGTTTTTGTGTGCATGAGACATTGTTAAAGGCTTTGCAGCGCTCCATGGCTGCATCTCTGCTGTGAAAGTGAATAGTGGGGATTCTTTACTTAAGCTTGCCCCCTTTTGGCCCCTGAAATGCACGAGCCTATTTCCGCATAATGGCTCTATCGCGTTACCAGTTCCCATGGGAGCTTCGTTGCTCGCCCCACTCTGCTTTACCAACCCCCTCTTTCACAGAAGTGTGAAGGGGGAGATGAGGAGGAAAGTGTGGTATACAGTGCTATGATGAGTGAATGCTGATGAGGGACAGTTATTATGCAGAGCTTATTATTCTCTCTCTGCACTGGGGTTTGTTTGTCAGTAGCGGCCGCAGCCATTCATTAAAGCTATGAAATATGACCCGGCCCATGCTGTGTGTATGCTTGTGTGTTTGTCTGGGGGCCAAGCCAACAGATCACTGGAGCTTTTGTAGCAACTAGAATCCTATTCACTTTTGAGACTTACCTGACACATTTACTTTGCACTGCTTGCCTTGCGCTGCCTGTTTTTTAATTTATCGTTAGACCCACATGAAAAGAAAGTTCTCAAGAAACTGTCCAGTTGTGACTTTTTAATGGTCATGATGGAATAACTGGAAACGAATAAACTACAGGCAGATATACACCTCCGGGCTGCAATTCTTCCCATGTGACAGTTGGCGGTAACTGCTTTAGCTCATCATATTTGTCCCTGTAGTGTCTCTTCTGTCATGCCTTCGTCACTGTAATACATTGTTGCATTATATACTCATTATCCTACACTGCACAATTATCAATGGTTCGATGGCACAGATATACTTTTAATAAAAGTTCAAAGTTACCAACTGTTTATTTGTAAAAGGTTACCTTTTTACACGTCCAGAAGAGACTTAGAGCATTTATTTGGAGTCATGTTTCTGGCCCCCGATGAATACAAGTCCAAAATAAGTCACTACAAGAGACCCCTTTCACATAAAAGTATTTATATGATCCATTAATTGTTACATTTGGATTATAATGGCCTTTTTGCACACAGTAATGTAATGCAAATAATAATGTGTAAATCACAGAGAAAAAGCTTAATTAAATAAAAATTTTTTTTTTCCTTTTTTTTTTTTTTTTTTTTTTTTTTTTTTTTTCTCCCTTTTTTTCACTTTTATTACAGACATTTTTTTTTTTTTTTTTTTTAAATAGGTCAAGGACCATTAAGCCCGAAGCAACATGGGCCTCAAATCTCTAAACCATCTTGGCCCAAATCCTATTACCTATCACTTTACTAGGTACTTCTATATCAAGCCCACCCCTTCCTCCTTTTCTCTTTTCCTTTTAGTGCCTTGGCCCTGTAGCCCTCACCTTCATCCCCTCCCCCCCATTCCCCAGCCTAGACCTGCGGTTGGCTATCAGAGATGATCTTTACAGTGATTAATGCAAGAGGGAGGTTGAGACCCTGCTACTGGCTCATCTCTGAGACCCATCTCAAATCTCCAGGTTGCTGGGAGCTCAGGCTGATGTGAAATGCTGCTATTTTAGTCTTTTTATTGCTGTTTTTGCATCTGTGTTGCTGTAATCTCCAGCTGAATCCATGTCGCATTTTGTGGCAGAGTTCAGCGAAATATGGGAAAACACCTTACACAGCAGCACGTCTTTGGTGTGTTTTCAGTGGTGTTAAAAGCATCATGGAATATGTGAATTAATTGCTGGGTGTAAATTGTCACAGTATTTCACGTTTAGAAAGACTGCTACTTTCAGTGCTGCATTTCCCTAATATTGCTTATAAACGACAGTTTCTTTGCTATTTGTCACTGTAATGGCTGTATATTATACATATAATGCATTTGAACATTTCCTAAAGAAATATATTTTGTGTTTTTGAAATATGTGAATGCACCTTCAATGTAGCTTTTGTCCACGGAATTCTGAAGATCTGAGCAACTGTTCGTCACCACAGTCTACCAGTCATAATACTTTTCACAGGGCTTTGTAAATGACAGGCCTTGGTGACCATTTGTCATGTGGTTGCTAGGGTAACAGGTTGAATCAAAGAGGTGTTCACAACTGTGTGTGTTGCCCAACGCTTGTCTGCATGACTGTAACTGCATGATTATTTGAGGGTTTCCCAATGGCTCAAACCCACTTGAAAGTGTATGAGCTGTATTATTTGTTTAAACCGTAAACCAATTGAATAAGAAGGTCAATGACTGAGTGTTTTTGGATTATGAGGATAATGATCATGCTGACAGATGAGGGCTTCCTTACAACAGCTACGAACAGCCTGTCTGCAGTGAGAATTGCCTCACGTTTTGCCTGCAGTAAGCCAATCATGCATGTCTTTATGCTCTGGTTCCTTAAAGCAGGCTATTCTATTTCTTGAAATAATCATGATGTTACATTCAGGAGTTCAAGACCGAAGAAAAGGGTCTCATATGCTTGACAATACCTTTTATTTTGTGCCCACACTGAGACTTGTTACCCATTTTATTGCAGTCCATGGCAACTTTCCCAAAGTGTATGGCCCACAGGCACTTTCCGAAAGGTACCAGGCTTTAATTGGTGAGCCAGTGATTTTCTGTTGTTGGACCATTGATTTTTATTTGCATAGTTATTTGTTGATGGATACAAAGCCAGTGGCAGTCTTTCAATCTATTGATCAAGCTTACAGAGGCAGCATTGAAAAGAGACGAAGCAGAGAGAAGAGTGAGGGATTAACCTTTTTAAATTAGAAACTGTATTTTTTCCTTACCATCATCTGCATCACGCCACTCCCATACGGCCATATCAGCATTCTTGAAAGTTGGCAACCAATCAAATGACGATGTTTGTCCGACAGCAAGTAAACACAGAAATTAGCCCCTTAATTAGCTATTGTTACCAACTGCATAGGGATATATGTACGTACAGGGCAACTAGCAGGCTAACCAAAGGCTTGTTGCAAACGAGAGATTTGTTTACATTGGCTCATTATTCAGTACTTTTAGTCTACATATTTGAAGCATATAAGTGTTCATTTCTGCTGTGTTTAATAACCTAAAACAAGTAGGCTCACACTTAAATCTTTCAAGAGTGCCTCTCTCTGAATCTTTCTGAAATATAATATAGAATAGCATTAAAAGACTCAATCCACTGTTCATTAGTCCAAAATTTTAAAAGTAACCAAAGACCACAAAACAGTGTTGATTCTCAACATTACAGAAACACAATAATGAAAAGAAATGCAATCAGCATCTTAAGAATGAATGTAGTATGGAGGTCCCTGCGGTTTCCCTAAAAAGCATGAAAACATGTAGGTAATATCAGGAGCATGTCCAATTGATTTTTGCATGAAATACACAAAATGTTAAGTTTTTTTATTTGACCAGCTCAACCAACATTGAACACAGGAAACTTAATTCTGCTCAGATTGCTTAAATCTAACAAAGATTGTAGGCATTGTTCGAAAACTGCCACATTAAAAATGACCTGTGATAAAGGCCTGTTGAAACGGTGCCAGAGCAGCAGGTGCGGGTCATGTTTTGTTGGATTCCATAAAAATATGTTCATATTGTAGTCGTGCCATTTTCACATAATAGTTCAGTATCTATGGTACCATGGCAGTTTGTACTTTTGTCCGAAGCCGTATGTTTTGGTATCACAGATTGCATTATTTTTTACATCTCCAAGGTCAGTCTTGACATTGTGCTGGTTCAGCAGTAGAAAGTGTTTCAGAGGGTGTTTGTGTTTACTTCTTGGTTTGTGTTGCCTTGCTTTAGATCAATCCGTAGCCAGATTAGCTTTGTTTAACAAGGTTTCTGAGGCTGACTTTGACACATCTCGCCTGCTCCGCCGAGAATTTATCACATTGAGGAGAGCCAGCGCAATCCCACTCAATCCCCCTTCCATGCTAGCACGAATGACAAAGGCTCTAAATGGATTAGTGTAGGTGATTATTGCCATTGTCACCAGTCAATAGCTTTTGTGTGTGTGTGTGTGTGTGTGTGTGTGTGTGTGTGTGTGTGTGTGTGTGTGTGTGTGTGTGTGTGTGATTGAGTGAGCAATTTAGTGTATTTAGCCATGTTAACACCTAATGAAAACAGCATCCTTGTAAGAGATTTGAAGGCGCCGTCCACACCTGGCAGAATGAGATGGTGTGAAAAATGGAGAGACTAGGAGCGAAGACAGAGGGGACGGGTCTCGGTGCAGTGTCATGGCTAAGGAGGAAGGGAGGGGGGGGAGCAAGGTGTGAGTGATTCACACTACAAACTGCATCAGCGATCCTCCCCGCAGAGAGCGACGGAAATTGCCCAGAATGAAGATGGACCGGGAGGAGGGATGAAGGGTAAGGTGGGTGATTGTGGCGTTAAGGGGGAAGGGTTGGGAGCTATACTCTGCACAATGCAGGGAATCTTGGCCACAGATCAGTCAGCCTGGAGGACGGGTGTTGGACAGGACACGAGCGGGAGCGCAGGGAGATGGGTAAAAGATGCAGGCAGGGAGAGAGACTGGGAAAAAGAGACAGATGGATGAAGGTGTGACGGAGGCAGCAGGATATCGACAGGGGAGGAATTGTGTTTCAGGAGCTTACTGCCAGAAATATGTTTCCATCATGCAGATAGGTGGAGAGAAAAAGTGAGAGCGAGAAGCAACAACATGGAGCTATGTATTGCAGGAATGGCAGAGGGTTAGGAAAGGGTTAGAGAGTGAATTATAAATAGTAAGACCCCTGAGGTGATGATTTCCAATGGGTTTTAGTGCACAGCATTTTGTGCAAAACAGAGAGGTGGTGTGTGACTTTATCTGTGTTGAGGTCAACTAAAGTGCCTCTGAACATGATGGTCAAATAAAAGAGAAACAAGCACAGCACGCTGTCTCTGGCATAGAGTGCAGTTATCCAAAGTAAATCATGTACTGTTTCCATGGAATGTGTGCTGAGATGCTGTTATGGTATTGAAAATCTCAAAGATGCAGCACACACTGGAGCCATACAGTATCTGGAAGTTTAAAAGCTATATCTCTGTCAGACACACACTTAGCAAACTCTATCTCACTTCATTTTCCGTGATTCAGAATGTTGTTTACTTAGCCGTTATTGCTTCCTTATGCAACTCTCGGAGGGAAGACTGCAGCAAGCATCACGGGGCACTACTGTGCTGAGGACTCCTTTTTTAGCATCAATTTTAAAGCCAGTGTTACCTATCTGTTTAATTAGCAAACATCATGCCAAGTTGAGAGATTTACAGAGGACTACAAGTCAAAGCCAAGTCCGTCGGGGTTACCAGGCATCACCACGGGCAAGATCAAAAACAACAAAAACGCAGCATTGGCCCGTTCCCTTTTTTCCAATGCAAAAATCTCCAGAGTGGGTAAACTGAGTACACAGGATTACAATATGTTCTTCCCACCCATTCTGATATTTAGGCAAGTAGTCATATTATGTTTCTACTGTAGAAAGCAGGACTATGACAAATAAGATTTATAAGTGTTTCCACTCATAGTTCTCGCACTACAAGGAAGATTATTCATACTTTAGTCTACCACACAACACAATGCTGTAGGTATGGGTCTTATATTGCAATTTAGTAGTATGTCATGATATACAGTTCTCTGTGTTCTGATTGAAACAGAATACGCTGCTGGGGTATTATTTTGTGAGTAATATGATCTGATTGCTGAAAAATTGTGAAACATGGAAAACCCTAACAAACTGGAGCTAGAGGACAGTTTGCCTCCACCAACACCTGCTTAACCAGTTTTATTAGATCAGGAACAGGGAAGGAGGGGGACAAAAGGAGATTAGACCTTTTATTTTTTTAACCAAATAACACCCCTGACCCATGGCAACTCTCTGCTAGCTAATATGGTCCACAAGCTAGCTAATATGATCCAACAAAGTAGCTAATATGAGCTATAAAATGGCTAATGCAACCCACAAGACAGTCAAGTGTGGATTTATATGATGGGAGGGATTAGCTAGTTGCCCAAAACACTTTGGTTTTGATAAATGAATGCATTTGATGTTGGCATATTTGGCATATATACCAATAACAGCAGAAACACACAATGAAATCAAAAAAAATTCCAAATTCTTATTCTCTTAAAATCTGCATTTATGTATTTCTTTTCTTTTTTTGCCACTTGGCAGCAGAGCAACAAGTACTAAAAACAAAATTGACGTATTCCTTCATACCATTAATATGGTGAATATGTTCGATATCAGTTGCATATGTACACATCAAAGAGACATGGAGCAACATCAGCTTTTGCTGGTCACTTGGCAAATGTAGTGTTTTGGTCTCCACTCTCAAGCAATCATAAGAGAAATCTCTGGCCCTGTAGCTGCTTAAATGCCCCACAATTTCCAAGTGTTGCATAGAGCTGAGTGAAATTACAGTGTCAGGTGATCATTCTCTGTGGGTTTATCACCACGAGCAACAAAATGTTTCTTTGGTAGCAAATTTCACATCTGGAAAAATGCTTGTTGCTTCTGGCCAACGTCATTGTTTTTTTATGAGTAAAGTTGGCTGGGGAATCTTTGTCAGCAGCCAATAACGTAACACCATTGGTGTGTAGCACTAAAATGTTATGGGTACATAAAAAAATCGGTAGCTCAGAAATGTCAGTGTCAAGGTCAGATATTCCATGTTTTGTATTTTGCTACCAGAGGTCACAGAGAATGATCCCATAAATTGGTTGAGTGCTTAGTTGGCTGCTGTAGTACATGAGCTCCTTCAAAACCATACACATTGAACTGTACAAAGTATTTGGAGCGTTTCATATTTTAATGAAGCACAAAGATGAGATGAATGTCGGTAAAAGCCATTATTTACTGTAATATTTTTTTTATCATCCAAGGGTTTAAATTGCTTCACATTCTTTGGAAATCATGCTTTGTTTTTTGTCTGTTGCTCATTTTAAAAGAGTATCATCTTTTCTAAATGTCATTATGGACCAAAACCTTTTAATATGAACTCATAACAGCTGAGAAAAGATAAAAAAAAAAAAATGCCTGGCTTATCCCGGAGAACGTCATCCTCAAAGGCAGTATGGGTTGTGAGGTTTGAGAAACCATGTGCAATTTAGCATGAGGACAATTTCATACAGTACTTCCGGCTATATTTCCCTCTGCCAGCCTGGAAAGGTTGGCTGAAAAGCTCTTGGCACATCCTGTTCTAATCTCATCTAATGTATTTACAGGCACAAATGGTTAGTGGGAAAACAATTCTGGCAAAGTTATGTCAGCCTCCTTTTTTTTCTATTTTTCAACTACATCATTGTGCATGTTTCTATGTTTCTCACTCTTACCTCTCCTTACATTTCTCAATCCTGCAGTCGCACAATTATCAGGTACACAAGCTCCTTTTAAAATGATGTGAATGCTTCGGTGGAGCCTAAACCTTCAGCAGGAGCTCCTTATTGAGGGCAGCATGCACAGATTCCCCTTTCCTTTGGCCTGTAGTTCCACTTCATGGACATCTATGCATACCTCCAAAAAATATGTCTTGAACAGTCTTCTTAAAAGGCAAAATACAGTATGAATAACCCAGTTAGTTCAAACAGCTTTTAAATTTAGCTGACATCTTTGGTAATTGCATTTCCCAGAGATCAATCAGGCAATCAAACCGCTCTGCCTATACCATACAATCTTTTTCTCAGTTTTGAAAAATATGAATTTGTGTCCGTGTATCTTTGCTTTGTTCAGTCACGGTGGTGGCAGTCATGCTTTCTGTGTTTAAATGGTTATAGTGATTCCAAAGTGTCATTTCTTGGTTGAAAGTTTCAAGTCTGTTTCACCTCTTGATGCTGGCAGTTTTTGGGGATTGTTACGTGTGTACAGCACGCTTCTCATCACACCCAACAACGGCCAGAATCGAGAGGTGAAGTATATAAATGTCACTGTAGCAAAAGGGGGAAGTTAAACTAATGGAAGTAAGCATAAACAAGATTTTCAGCTGACCTGAAGTTGCTCTTTATGGGTTTTCATTCCCTTTTTACAGCAATCGGTGTGTCATTCAGTGGTAAAATGGAGAAATGGATATTTATATTTTTAATTTTCTTTTATAAAATTATTGGGGGGGGAAAGGATATGATCTTCCAAATTTATATTAAAACCTAGAATTACAACAGCCTCTACTTTCAGGTCAGCAGTTTTCTTTTTATCATTTCCAAATAATTGTTCATGTCATTTTTTTAAATGCTGGTCTTTTTTTTGTTTGTTTTTTTGGTCACAGCAGCACAACAAAACATTATTTGAGGATCTGAAATGAAGCCTGACAACCAGTCTGAGTGTTGGGCTGTCTGGCCAGAGGGCCCCCAACACCCCGCTGAGCTCAGTGAACGGTCAATTGGACATAGTGCTCTCATGTCCTCACACATTGTACTCGCACTGAAACACAGACACAGGCAAGCACGATATAGAATGCTCACAGACCAGGCAGGGGAAAGATTGCTGTACAAAGTGTGTAGATGGAGGTAATGTTGGCAGCACAGTGTGTATACATAAAAGGTTTATTTCTAAAGTTCTCTTCATCTGTTTTTGAATAACAATTACCCACAGTGTATTCCTCAATGTTGAAAGCACATTTGCTTTTATTATATTCCTAATTTTGAATATCCCACTGGAAACCCATCGTGTACCAACAATACACACACAAACCTGGCTGGTTGCGGAAGCTTCCACTGCAGCTCCTCTCTCCTCCTACTCAAAGAGATGAGTCAACCTTTTGATTTTGGTCATTGTTCAGCAGTCTCAAAATACCTCATTGCTGATGGGATTTTATACTCAATACTAGTGTGTTTTATATATGATGTTTATGCAATCTTTTTTTTTTTTTTTTTGTCAATTCTACATAGAGTACAACCATCTTATTTGTATGAAATTTGCTTAACAAAGTCTGACTTGACTTGACTTGACAAGTGTATCCACTGCATGAAAAGTTGGGGACTGTCCTACCTTCATCCCACTGCTCCCCACCAGCAGGATTTCTGAGCTGTCAGAAGGATAACAACGTGAGGAAGGTCACGCTTTATAATGTTACCTGTCAGCCAGCCAATACAGCATCGCCCCAGAAGAAATTTAATTAGCTTGAAACCGCAGCAGGGGGAGAGGCGACATTAAAGGAATTGAACGATAACCAGCTTTTAATCCTGTCCTGGCGAGAGAATAGAAGAAAAGAGGAAAAATCGTTCTATCGAACAGTCGTGACTTTGATGGAGGTGGAATTCTTTTAAGGTGAAATGCGGCGTAATTAGTAATGCGCATGTGTTTACAAGATAAATAAACTACCGTCACTTGCTTTGATGTGTAATGGAAGCTTCCTTAGAAATCACAGGCTGGAAAAGACTGGGCTCACTGAGACAGCTATTTACACCATGTTCTATGGGAGCCCAGCTGAAAAAGCTTTTAGTGTTGTTTCCAGCATATTAGTATGCAATTCTATTCATGTTTGAATCACTTATGATTCAATCAGTGTAAAAGGAATCGTGTCAATGTACAATTTGAATAGAACTTAGTTTTTCATACTGAATAAAACCCACACTGAGATAATTTGTCTCGAAGCCTCCGAGCAAAGTTTCTCGATGTATGGCACTTTATTGCCGCATGCTGCTGTTGTAGTTAGTGATGTCACAGTGTACTGTCACAAGCTGGAGTATATAAATGTCACTGCAGCAAAAGGGAAAGTTAAACCAATGGAAGTAAGCATAAACAAGATTTTCAGCTGACCTTAAGTTGCTCTTTATGGGTTTTCATTCCCTTTTTACAGCAATCGGTGTGTCATTCATTGGTAAAGTGGAGAAATGTATATTTATATTTTTAATTTTCTTTTATAAAATGATTGGGGGGAAAAGGATATGATCTTCCAAATTATATTAAAGCCTAGGATTACATCAACCTCAGCAGTCTTCTTTTTATCGTTTCCAAATAATTGTTCAGTCATAATATTGACCTGGTATTGGTGTGGATCACGGATAGGCAACATTGATTATAGAGAGGGCCACAAAAATGTTATCAAAACAAACAAAACCTCCACATTCCTGAGTGATATACAATTATTTCAGTGCAATCACAAAACTCATTCAATAATGGTACAACTATTTTTGATCTTGTTATCAGGCACACTTAGCACGTAAGTTTGCCTTTGAATTCCGTAAAAAGTTAATCAGTTTCCCATCTTGCCTGGAAGACACGATACCTTGGTCCAGTTTTCTTTTTTGGCCACTTCTGTCTCTCTTTGCGCGGTGTCGATGAGGTTTGCCGGTCAAGACCTGACAAGGCCGCAGTTGCTTGGCAACAAACCTCTTGCCTTTCAAGGGAGCACCCTCTAATGGTGGACAGTATAATTACAGTCGGAATGTAATGGGCCGCCTGCCCCATACCTGTGAAACCAACAATTTGATATTTGGAAATTGATGCGCGGGCTGCACTGAGTGTGGATGAGGGCCGCATGCGGCCCGGGGCCCGCCAGTTGCCCATCCCTGGTCTGGATCTTCTGTCTTAAAGCTCCATAGACAGGACACTTGTGTAGCCCAGAGTAGTCTGCATTAAAAAAAAAAGTATAAAATAATTAATATTCACAAAATCATACAATTCCAGGTGTAATACTGTAAATAAACAATCTTTAAGTATCACATGTATGTGTTGAAAGAAAATGTTTTTTGTTGATAAGCTTGGCAAATAGCCAATAAATTCAAGTTTACTTTCACTGTAGCCATTAAAAATCTTTAGCCCATTTCCTGACCCATGACTGGTCACGCCAGTGAAGGTGAAAAGGCAAAGTGCCAGTCTTGGCTAAATCCTTGATGAGAGCAAAGTATTGCTATTGAAATGAGTGTGGATAAAAAAGTAAATGCCGTTCCATTCCAGTTTGTGCACTGAGGCCTGACGCCATTTTCCAAACTAATGTGCCAATTCATTGCACTGGTCAGTTTTTTGAGTTGGAGTCCTCTTAAGATGGCCCGGGACTTCAGAGGAGATGATCTTGGGGCCATCAAGGGATATTTCAGAGACAAGAGCCGAGCTATACCTTTGCTTTGCCAGAATACCTGCTGTCAAAAAGGTATATTGCAGTTCGTCCAAATGCAAATACCAATAAATCAGCCTCAGGTGTACTTTGTTTTTAGTACTAATTATCAAATGTTAGCATGTTAACACAGCAAACTAAAACAAGCTAAAAAAAGGTAAAAAAAAAACGTGAATCCACAATCGTACTGTCAGAGATAATTATTCTATCAATTAATTGAATTTGTCTCAAACGGAAACTACTAATGTCTCTATCCAGAGAAAGCTGGTCCCCCTATAGTGAGATATAATTTGCAATTATCATTGCTCATATCCCTTTTACATTTCTAGTTAACATGATATGGCAGCATGGTGGCCCGATGGTTAGCACTGTGGCCTCACAGCAAGAAGGTTCTGGGTTCTAATCCAGGTCGTTACGGGGCCTTTCTGTGTGGAGTTTGCATGTTCTCCCCATGTTTGCGTGGGTTTCCTCCGGGTGCTCCGGTTTCCCCCACCATCAAAAACATGTACTAGGTTCTCCAGTCAGTGCCCTTGAGTTGGTCCCTGGGCGCTGTGATTGGCTGCCCACTGCTCCCTTGAGGGATGGGTTAAATGCAGAGAATGAATTTCGCTACATTTATGTGACAATAAAGAACCTTTACCTCATTGGATGCAGTTTACTGACAGATCAGATTACATCATTTCTGATGTTCATATTTTCAAACCTTTCCTCTCACTGATCCCAGATTAGATTTTTAAGTAAAGCAGTTCATGGGGTGCCCCATTATCTTAACTGCTAGAGTGTGTCGCCCCTTTCTTGTTGATTTTGAGCTGTGCTGTCAAATAAAGGCAAAAAAGTATAGCAGTTCATGGGTTTATTAATTAAACTACAAGAGGAAGCAATACTGCTAATTTGAATACTACACAAACTACATCACACACCCAGCCTCTCTCTGTCTCTCCTCTTCTCTCTGCCTTTGAAATAGAACATACTTCCTTGTTTTAGCTTCTGTTATGTCTGTAGCCATTCAGGGCTCCTTTTCTATTAAAATATTCCCTCTGAAGCACTTAGCCTAATTAAAGATCATTTATTCCCAGAACTAATCAGTCCAAGTGTTTTTGTGTCTTCTAAAATAACATGAGAGAATGCTGTTGCTCTAAGTGAGGGTTCAACAGCCCACGCTGGTTACTAAATTTGACTCGCATGTTGCGTTTTGTGTGTGCGTGTTTGTGGGGTTGCTGTTATGCAAACCGTAGCATAATTTGATTAGTGGTTAGAATATTATTACTTAGCAAAAGAAGGCACATCATGGGATTCCTCTTGATCTATCATCATAAATGTTGTGTAAAAAGACATGGATTGTTTAGGTTGCATTCTGCTTTTGTCCCAATATGGAAGCAAGAAATAACTTAATGTAGTTAACTTCTGCTCATTGTTGATTAGATATATTCAGGATTTGGAGGCAAGCAAACAGATTTGAGAATTTAGGGTTTTAATCAGTGTTAACTCATCAATCAGGTCTTAATTGAGTAATTAAAAGCTGTGTAACTGTTGATGGAAATTAATATTTTTAAAAGAATGTAGTAAAGGATCCAAAAGAGTTGTTCACGACTTGATCCGCTAGTGATGGGTGAATGACACTAACCTAGTTACTGAAAAGGCAAGGGAAATTTATTTATAAAGCACAATTTCATTACCAAAGGCAACCCAGTATGCCTTACAGATTCCAGTAAACATAAATGTAAAAAAACAAACAAAACATGAGAAACAATCAAATGCACATAGAAGTAATCTGCTTTGTCTCAGGTCTAAACTCTTCTGGCAATTTGCTACCCAAACAGCACATTTCAGTAATTCAGCCTGCTAGAGATGAAAGCATTTAGAAAGTTTTGGGCTTTTCCGCCTTTAATTTTTGACAGGACAGCTAGGTGAGAAAGGGGGGAGAGAGAGAGGGGCAAGACATGCAGGAAATCATCACAGGTCAGATTCGATCCTGGACCTCTGCGTCGAGGCATAAACCTCTCAGTATATCTGCGCTTGCTCTACCCACTGAACCAACCCTAGATAATGTTTTGACAACAAGTGAATGGTCCTTATAATATTTTTTAAGTGGTAGAAGGCAAATTTGTTATTGATTTAATGACTACTGGGGTTAGAATCTAGGATGATAACAAAGATTTGTAGCTTGATTTGTGCTCTTCAAGGACAGATTATTAAAGTAAGCACAGACTTTAAGTCTTTCTTCATTGGCCCCAAAACAATGACTTCAGCATGTTAAGATTAAATAAGAATCCACCTCTGCAGAAAAAAACCACACATTGTTGAGAAATGCTCTGATATACAGCTGCTGATTTATACTAAATAGTCTCTTAAAAGTAGTAGTTGAACCAATTCAGGACTGTGTAAGAGAGACCAACCCAGATTACCTTATTTTTATTTATTTTTTAAAGTGGCTTGATTACTGCAGTTCTCAGGACTTTGGGGAAGACCGTGACAGCAGAACTGTTAAACTACCTGTGATGCATCTGTTACCAGGCAACTAAAAAGCTTCTTGTTTTATTTAACTCTGAGGGCAACGGATCAAGGCAACACGTGGAGGATTTGAGGTGTAAAACAATTTCTTCAAGAGTTGTAAGATTTATCAAAATCAGTCATCTTTACCAGATTAGTTCGAGATAGCTGATGTGTTATTTAAGTGAGGAAGCACTGATAGTTTGCCTAATCCTTTGAATTTATTCAGTGAAAAAAGGCATTGGTAAAAGATTTTCTCGTCACTAGTGATGGGAGGAAATGCATGCAACACACACAATTGTCTGGTGGGAAATAGTGTGCAAATGAAATTCACATTACTGTAGGTCGCTGAATTCATTTTTGAAATGGCAATTGGTATAATCTCTCAAGGGACTTGTTGTGAGTAGTGGGCCACGTTTACCCAGTTACCCTTTCACCCCAGTGTAGATTAAGGAATACATTTACCCACTATCAACCCATCAACTCCAGCCCATTTGTTCAACTCGGACAATATGGATTAAACTGTTTTTGTCTGCAGTTAATTTAAACTGGAATGTGGCCGGCTGTGAAAACTGCATTAGAAGACTGGCCAAAAGCTTTTCATGGAGAACACACATCCTCCCTCTAAGCTCATCCTTTAGTTTTATAAAATAGTCTCCTCTGGGCTCATTAAGAGAAAATCTGGCTTTTTCCAGCCTTATCCACTGTGATCTGAGCCAGAGAACTCAGTCATACAATTCAAAGTCGACCTTGATCTGCAGGCCTGCGCTGTACAAAACACATTTATGGAGTTTGTCTAAAGATTAAGTGTTTTGCAGTACACTGAAAGGCTTCAAATCTATTCAGTTATTTTCAAAACATTAATATTTCCAGAAAGCTAAGGTCACTACAGTGAAAAAAGTTAAGTAAAAATGTATTTATCAAGCACTTTTCACAGATAAAAAGCAGTGCTTCACAAGAACATGAAAAACGTAAAATAAAACATAATACAGTATAATTACATAATCCATAAAGTGCAGACACCTCAACCAAATGGCTGTCTTAAAAGGTAGGCTTTAGCTGATTCTCAAGTACACAGAAATGAGGCTTAAGGTTCTCTGTACAGAAAGCATTTAATGCATTTGTTACTGAAGACACAATATTGAGGCTGCTGCTCCTGCCATTATAAAAATGCAGTATTCACAGTGCAATCTTCATACTGTGAAGTATCAGCACTGCAGCACAACCCCAAACCCTGCTCTTCAGAGCTAAATTGACTCCAGCTGTCTCTCTCAGACCGACCTTGCGAAGGCGACTCTTCTCTTTAACCCAGAGCTGTGTAGCTAGCCCTGCACTGTCTCTTCCCCCACCTTGTCCCCATTGTTGCTGATCTGATCGTTCAGCCTATCAGAGGACTAATGACCCTGGCAATCGTTGCTGACCTGTCGGGGGAAGTGGAGCTGCCAAAGAGAAGGGAGAGTCCATTAAAAGATTAATGTAAGGAAGTGGACACTGTCCTCCTGGACCTGTGGAGCACTACAGCAGGAGTGGAGAATTAGATTTATTGTCGCCCTCCTCACATGCTGAATAGGCAGAGAAGGATGAGCGAGGTGAAACGGCTTGCTTTGTCAAGAACAGCTGACTGCATATGTTTGTTTTAGATTTAAATAAAAAAAGAATTATACTATGATGATACTGTATATAGCCTACTTACATTGTGATTGTCATTATAGTTTAGTGGGGTTAAAGATTTCATTGGGGTTTAAGTGAATGTTTCCATTTTGGCCTGGCATTACCCAGCAGAAACTTTACTTTGCAAAGTCAACACAGGGGTCTGACCATTTAACCCATTAACCCATGTTTTTAAGAAAACACACTGCACTATTTATCATTCAACAAGCAGCAATTATGCATTCTGTTACTTTGGCAACCGTTTTTAATATTGATTTGATCAAAGCGCAGAGTGGCATGGGCACTGCAACCTGCCTCCATTACTCATGCATATGGCATAATGTTGGCATTTGTGCAGGAAAAATAAGTTTCCTATTATATGCTTTTAGTAAAGATTTGCTGTCAAGCTTGAGGAGCCTTGTTTCCCTGGTTTCTTTAGTGAGGGCCTGAACTTTTGAAAAATGGAAGGAGATAAATTATTCTTCACTTTTGATTTTCAGGTTGGTGTCCTCTGTGTTGTTGACATCCATTCTTACGCTTGGGTTATATGAATGCAGATGGATCTGCATTTTGTTTGCTTATACTACAGGCAAAACCATGGGAAAACCTACCTGTTGTTGGAAAAAAAAAATGTATAGCCATCTGTTCATGCACACATGGGACTCACACATTTATAGACTCCAGTATTCCCTTACATGCTAAAAGCTATGTTTGGCATCCACAATTTCTCACTAAAATGGAAGGTAGGCATCCAGAATGAGGGTACTCCACTTCACATTCCACCTCCAGTTGATTATATCCAGGTTAAATGTTAATTGGACAAAATCCCAATCCCTTTTGTTTTAATGGCTGCACTTCTCATTTTCTCTCACTGCTGCAATCGTTGCACATAGTGTAGAGTGTTAGGAAAGATGGATGCGAATGATTTCGCAAACACAGCTTGGCTAACTCTGTGAAGAATCACTGTCCACATTTCTCATCGGATCATAATGGGCTTTCTTACCATTTGCAGTATTTGCACCATTAGCCAGTGATGACTTTGCATCTTACACTGACTGAGATGAACAAGGTTGTCAGATGTCAATTGACAATAACTAGCCCACTGAAGATATGTGTTAATGGCAGGACTGTTATATTACAATATCAGCAAATCTAATGAAACGCATGAACTCAGTGTTCAACACCTTGTCAGGTGGTGTCGACACATCTACTACACAACACAAGACCAGTGTGCAGCATTGCCGATTTTGTCAGCATTAAAACAATAATATGTTTTGATGCTAACTGCAGTATTAAACCTGCATTCACTGATTTTCTTTTGCCCACTTGGGAGCAGCGGAAACGAGCTGCAATAAATAAAACAATGACATATTATCACATTTTAAGTGGATATGGGGAACTTGCAAGCAAACGTTTTTTTAATTACACATCCAGCAGTTAGAAAGCAACATTTGCATTAATTTTGTGTGCCTGGCCACCTGGTGAATGAGTCTTATTTTCACTCTCCTTTTTAGCTCAGGTCTGGTCTTTATTAAGTCCTAAGAGAAATATCTGTCTCTTTAACTGCTAAATGCACCACCAGCTAGTCCCTAACTTCATGACTACGGCAGGATATGCCTACAATGACATGAAATAACAAAGACAAATTATATATCTAATTTAAAATTTTGCATTAACATTTTAATTTAGACAGTTCTCAGTATAGTAATTATCATTTACTTTACAAAACTGGAGAATCAGCATGTGGAAATTATCATTGCTACCCAAACAAAATCTGGATTAAAGTAAAACAGACTTCTCATTGTCATTTCTTGCAGTAGCTTGAGCACTTCAATTACAAAATGTGGTAGTAACCTCTCAGTAAATATAAATGTTTCATATTCGGTGAGTCAGGTGGAACGTAATTAGTCTTAACCCTTCCAGAGATCTAATTTGTATATATGTAAATTATTTATCAGTGTGATAATAACCATCGATGACACCATCACTAATTTGAGGTACTATATTACAAATTACAACTATAATTACAATACCACAACCACATGATATCTAGTTTCATATCACAGAAAGTGTGACCGGTTCAAACTGATTCAGAACAACACGTTGGTTACTTTCACTTTCTCTGGCCCTGGGGAGACAGCCTTCACGTAATATTCCAATGCAGACAGAGGGTTCATCTCATTACACAAAAATTAAAATCACCAGCACAAATGTCACTTTCTTTTGTCTTTCCTATCGGACATGCTAATAGATTGCACAGCCATTACCTTTAGGGATAAAGTCAGTGTGGAAGCCAAAATGAATTGGGTTGTGTGTGATATTTGCACACAAAATATTTATTTTTTACCGACTACTGTAGGTCAGAGTAGACTGTTGCGTAAGGCTTCAAGCTCCTTTTCTTATATTCCCCAGTGCTGTTCACAGCCACAATGGACAGCGACAGCAGGAAAGAATGTTGGACATAATGTAATTTGATCTATAAATAATCTCAATATTGTCCAACCCTTAGTATTTCGGGTCCCAGTGACCGGAAGGACCACACTAGGATTATGTACTTCCCTTTACTTTGTTGAGAATTGCTCTCTAAACCCTGTTTCTTGTAAAGTAAGTAAGTAAAGTGTATTTCTAGAACACATTTAAACACAGTTTAAGCTGACCAAAATGCTGTACAAACAAGAAAAGTTGTAATATTGTAAAATTAAGGAGCAAATTAACAAAAAAAGTATTATTTTTTAGTAGTTGTCCTTGTGAGTGCCGGGGACCCGAAGGACAACACAAGGGTTAACTCAAGATTTGGATTAACATTTGGAAGCTCTTTAGCTATTCATAACTAGGTAATACTCCACACAACATTCTGTTTCTTCAGTATCCAAGTATCAAAAACAAAAAAAACAACAGTTATGGACAAGCAGTGGTTATATTGGATTAAGTCTCTGTGGTTTTGATTATTTCTGCTGTAAGACATTGTAATAACCACATTATGTCGGCTTTTTGTGCACTTCAAAGCTAAGTTTAAAGGGTCACTCCAGTGATTTAGCATTGCACTCTCATTGAGTTGAAGGACTCACAAGATTGAAAATGAATAGTCAAAATGAAAGCAGCAGAGGCCGAGATATTAAAGGGTAATGTTTTTTTTTCAACCTGGACCTCATTTCCCCATGCATTTGTGTCTAATAGAAGGATCAAAACCTGTGACCAAAAATCTTTGAAATCTGTCCAGTATTGAGCGAGAATGCAATGACGGGCCGGCGCAAACAGAGCTGCAATCTAACTTTAATAGGGCAATTGTGCACCCTTGATTTTTGTCCACTAAAAGTGATTGTTTTTGCCACTGAAAGGCTCAGATTGTTATTAAGTGTCTGACAACAACATCGATCTCACCACAGATATCTGGCAGCAACAGGTCCCACTCCTGACAACATTCTTTGGGCATGTAGGGACACCGCACCCATGGGAGCACCACCAATATCTCGAGCCTCGCAGCCTTCCAGCAGCTGCTTCATCCTCCTCCGCCCACTGCCTCTTTCTCTCTCTCTCTCTCTTTCTCTCTCTCTTCTACCTCTCTCTCTCCTCCCTCTCAAATAAATACAGGTGGTCATCGAACTATAATGACCTCATCCACATTGTTGTAATCATTAAAATATTGAGCCACGGCACTGACAATCTTTTAGATAACAGGAGCCTATAATTTCTGTAGCCTACTTCGAAACAACAGACTCCCCGGAACTTCCCGACACGCGTTCCACTCTCCACACCGCTGTGGACCACTGAGCTCCGCGGGGCTCTGCGGGCCGCTGCCCGTCCAGTAACCCAGAAACGATGACTTTGCGCCGGCCTATAGAGCCCCGCGGGCTGCCTGCCGCGGAGCCCCACCGAGCCCTGTCGTTTTTTGACTTAAAGCATTCTTAAATGTTATGGTAACATTTGAAAATTGAATAAGAAGAAGAAATAAAAGTTGGACAGAGGGAGAAAAAGTTGGGTTCAAGGGCACAGAGAGGGAAAAAGAGTAGGTAAGAAGCAGAGGAAAAAAAGGCGAAACGTCAAGGATTCAGTGGTTCTGGAGTATAGTCAAAAACACTAAAAACTTTATGCTTTAACAGGATTGTTAGGCAAGATACCTCAAGCCTCACTGGCTCATGTTGCTTAGAGCATAATGATTGGTTGGTGGGGTATTTTTATATGCAGCATGGGTAATTAAATCGGTGGATACTGTTCCGGAATTGATATGAGCCCAGTGATACAAAGCATTACCACTAAACCACTCTTGGTACTGTATGTGTCTCCATATGAGTGTGTTGGGGACAAAGTGAGTGTCAGCGAGAGACAGGGTGAGAAAAGGGAACATGAGAGGCAGGGAGCGAGAGACATAGTGGGCAGCACAAATTGCAAGCAAAATTTGTATTATGACAGATGAGATGGGTTATTGGAATCCAGGCAAGGCTCTTGACTGTAGATGCCATTAGAGGACACGGCTGCTTTAAATCTGGGTCACCTATCGACTTAACCTCACATTGGGCATCAGCAGAGTCTCATTGCCGTGTAATTATGCCTGGAATAAATAGGGCATTTGGCTTGTGACACTGCACCACACGTCTGGTATAATGGACAATGTGGAATTCATTTGTTCTCTTCTGTTCTTTCCTAATCCCTCCTCTCAACCTCTATTAACTCTCTACATTTTTCATTTCTTCCTCTGAGCCCCCTTCTACCCTTTGGTTTTCAAGCCATCATTGTTTCTGTCTTTTTTTTTGTGTGCCCCGCTTTATCTTATTCCCTGCTGTCCTTGTGCAGAAGAAAGGGGGTTGATCATACAAGCCTCGAAAGGAATGCACCGTTAAGAAAGATTTGTTAGCAAAGCACGGTTTGGGCTGTAATGCAGGGAGAGATGAAATTAAAGACAATCCCCACTATGTGAATTCAACCACCGCAGCCCAATTATGGAGCCTAAAAATTCTCTCCACACTGAAACCCAAAGCCTCCTATCATCTAGCCTACTGTTGTCGGAAGTATTGAAGATATATTTGGGTGGCCATTTGGCTCCATAATGCCTTTTCAAACCAGATCTGAGTGCAGCACATTACCGCCTGCAGAAACAATGCTTCTGGCGCTTTGGCCACACAGCAGCTCAAAAAAGCTTCCCCTAAGCTACTAGCAGAGTGTGCCCATACTCATGTGTGTGACTATCTTCCTTTGTGTGTCTTGCTGTGAGGTGATCAGCTCAGTAATTGGTCCTAGAGGCTTTTACCTGGCGGCGTTGACTTGCCATGGCACTGACTTTTTTCTTTTTCCTTCAACTCCAAATTGCATCATTGGCAATTTAGATTTTAACAATACTCAAGAAAGGGAAAGGAAAATAAAGGGATTACATTTTTTATGTCATCAAACAGCAAACTTTTGTTAGTAGAATTATGCAAGATATTTTCATGCACATCACAAAGAGAACAGACGCTCATTCCTTTGCCTTCATTAGAATGAATTCTGTACAACTTGGCTTTTATTAAAAACAACAGGGGTTCCAGTCCCCGCTTCTGCCTTCATTGTTTTTCATCTTTATTAATTAATTTGAAGAGGGCCTGATTAAAATAATGGAATTGTCGGGGAATACATTGTCTTCAGCTTGTGTGAATTCAGTGCAGCTGTTTGAACAGTACATACATAGGATATTCAATAATTAAATACTTTTGAGTCACTCAGAGAATGTCTTGTTCCAAAGCCCATGCATGTTTTTTTTAAACATTGTTCATTAGTTGAACTTTCCGAGAATACTTATTTGCAACTATAGATGAACAAAATCACTTTTTTTTCCTGAAACTACCTCTTGTGGTCATGAGAATGATGACGGCTCTGCTTTTTTTTCCAGAAGCAAAGGCAAATATAGGGTGGGTGGTTACGTTGCAAACACTTGGCCCAGACTGCAATATCTCAAAGTATTTGTTTGGTTTGCTATTACATTTTACACAGACCTTCATGGTTCCCAGAGGATGAATCCTAGTGACTTTGGTGAGCGCCTGACTTCTTCTAGCACCACCATGAGGTTGTCATTCATGGTTTTGAGAGAAAAGTCTCAATTGCCTTTGTCATGAAATTTGGCACAGACATTGTTGCCCCCCTTAAGATGAACTGTAACATCTTAGGTATTCTCTTCTATCTATCGCCATCATCACGCCAAAATGTTGATTTGTCCAATATGTTGGTGAATGACCAAATACCTGCTGAACTAAGACATTCCCATCAGCCTCAGCAGTACTAAGTTTTAAGTGCTTATTAGCAAATACTAACATGCTAAACTAAGATGGTGAACAAGGTGAGCATTATACAAAAATACTTTTTTGAAGGAAGGATTTGTTTGTATCAGGATCATTACCATCCAGAGTTATATTCCAGCACAACCCTCTCCTGCTCAGTGTGCCCAGTTTTTTGTCAGCTCTAAACAGGGTGTTCCGGTCTGCTCTTGTCTGTCCAACAGGCAGGCAGGCAGCTAAAAGCTTATTTTGAGTACAGAGAGTCAGAACACATGGAACCTGTGGTAGAAACTCTGAGTGCTCATCGCAGGCTGACAGCAGGCAGTCCCTCAAGCATTACCTTAGTTGGCCGTGACTGATTTCTCTGAGGCAGACAGAGCCACAGGAGGCTAAATGTTCTGCTTTGGCTCGTCCGTTTTGATTTGCTCTAGATGTACGGCTGACATTTTGTCTTTTGGATGTGCTTTCTTTGAATTCCCACCGTTAGCTGCAGTTGTTTACACTCCATAATCACCACTAAAGGACAGTGGGATATAACTAGGAAATCATATTTAGATGTGTGCTTTTAGATGACCTTTCTCTTGGCTTTTCATTGTAAGTACATTGCGTGTTTTCTAGCTTGTAAGCAGGGATAATACAGCTTGACGATGCTGTAACCTGCATTTATTTAATCAAAACTTAATATAAATAAAATGCTTTTTTTTGTAAGTCCCAAGTCTCTGATGCCTTTGCACTCAAAGCACATGAAGTGTTTATCCGTGTGTACGCAGGTGTCACCTGTATAGCAGATGGTGGCTAGAGGGACAGAATGATTAATGCAGTGACCGGCTGCACAAATCAGCCTGCATGTAGGAAAAGTACTTAGAATATTTATCCAGTCAAAGCTGCAGATATTATTATTATTATTTTTTTTTTTCTATTTGCAGGTGATCTTTTATGCTGACAGTGGCATTAAGGGAATGTACGTACATGGCTCTTGTCATAGCTTTTATCCACACACCTTAAATGATTGTGAAGCATTTAATTTACTTTATTGTCAGTTTGAGCTATAGGTGGATGTTTACAGTGACAGGCTGCCAATAAAAGAATAGCCATTCATGCTCAGAGTAAGAATAGCTAGCGCTGGAGACCCTTATGGTAAATGTACACTGCAGTACAGTTGCCAAGGCGACGTTATCACCCATTATCCATCATTGGAAACAACAAATCCGGGCTCTATTTACTCTGTTTTCTCAGAAATGGAGGTGACAGAAAGTGTGATGGCGGAGAGAGTACATTATTGATCAACAAAAGACCCGACTTGTGCCCTTGTTCGTTCTCTGATGGCAATCCCACAGGCCTTCCATTGAGCCGAAGGGTGGGCTATCCTGTTAAGCGGTGGTTTATGGGACCTGTCATTGGGATGTGGAAGAGCATGTACTACAAAGAAGCCGAGCTACGAGACTCCCCAGGGAGGGAGGAGATGTGGCAGGTGGAAGTCAGAGGTTACAGGCTGTGAGTACAACAATCCAGGGCTAAGATTCCAGGGTGGACGAAAGAAAGTTGTGCTGTTTGTGGGAGGTGTAACAGTTGATAGATTTTTCCACGTACTAATGCTTTAAGCAAAGGATATAAATAAAAATGGTGTTAAAATCTCGTCTTGATCTCGTGAACCCAATCTTGTGTCTCGTCTCGTGAGCTGGGTGTCTTGTCGCACTCCTAGTGTCTGTGCCATAAGCCTTTCTTGTTGTCCAATAACACGGTGAGCCATGTTCTTATATTTCGGTGAACATGGGCAGTGTGGTTTCTTTTAAGCCAATCCTATCTGCCAAAAATACTCACCAGCACATTAAAAACTCATTAGTCCGCTGCAAATACAGTATTATCCTGTGTCTCTTTAATGTGTGCTAGACAAACTACAGTGCCCTGCTTTTTAGAATTTTTTTGTTTTTTTTAAGTTTTTAAAAGTGTTTACTTATCTTCAGTCGGAACAAATGAGCCACAGTGTCACAGGCAGGGTGGGGAAGTCGGAAGGTATTTGGAGAGGGATTGACACAATGTTGGCTTTGGTCTTTCCATGGAACCGAGAAGAAAAATATAGCATAACCTTTGCATTGTTGTTTAAAGTCGAAATTAAATCAAAATTGTAAGTCCTCCTAAATATATGTCGTAAAGGGAGAAATATCTTCAATCAGCATAAGTTTATAATCATCAAATAAATCTGCATTTGTAGCCTATACAGAGTTTTAACTTGTTCCAGTCAGGAGCACCCTACAACAGTTGATAGCACTTCTCCTAGCATCACCGGCCCTCAAATATGAGTTAAACACTGCCACGGGAAATACACATTCAAGATGCCTAAAGCTGGAATGATGTTTCCACTAATATGTCCAAAAAACATTTTATACTATTTTTATATATTTTTTTAAATAGGAAAGAGTGTGCACTATAGTGGCAGTAGAATTATAGTTTATGTTTCCTTAGTTACAGTAGCATTATAGTTTATGTTTCCTTACATAAAGAGTGAAACAAAGTAAAATTTCAGTTTCCCGCATTTAAACCCACAGACAGACCCCTCAAAATAAGAGCAGTGAGACACTCTTATTTGTGACTGTTACAAAGATGGCCTTCCTCTGTTAGAAAAGATATATGAGATGGAAGATACAAAGCCAAGGCTCTTAATAAAAATCATCCATTTTTGTCAGAGCTGGCCAGCGGAAAATTTGCAGCAGCATCAATAGACAGCATTTTCAGATTGTGTGATTAGTGTAATGTCACCTGTTTCCTGGTGGTACCAATAAAGCACGTAGTTTTATCATGGGGACGTCATATGCCATCTTATCTTGTCTCCGTTGTGTGAAAGTGGGTATTCAGCATGACTGACATGACTGGCTGCTGCAGTTTCTCTCCTGTCGCTTGGTTACCCCCCACTTGTCAGCCAGCTCCCATCATGCCACATGCATCTACAGCTGTGTAAGCTGTGGGCAACGTACACCTTGTCACCAGCAAGAGCATGATAATATGCCCATGAGTTAAAAGCGCAGGCTGTCGCGTCCTAAACAACGCACCTCTTCTCACACGTAGAAGCACAGGCACACTTTTCTTTTTCTTTACGCCTGTCAGATCACATATCTATTCAGCACCAACTACACTGTTAAAGACGGTCTCACTGTCTGACCACTCCTTGACTCTAAATGCCACATAATCCAATCACTGCACAGGTTGTGGTGTGAAATGAGAGGCAGCACACACACACTAATATGATCTTTTACAGTCTGTTGGAGGGAAGAAATACGGAGCAAGAGGATGGCTTACCTTGATAAGCAGAGGAACCTCTCTTGTTTTTACACAATTCAACTATGGATACACACTACGAAGATGTATCTTCTCCCACCAGCCACATGTTTTTCAAAGGACCCCTTTCTCCTTTCTTCTCCTCCCCACTCCATCTCCTGCTTCCTCCATCAGTGTCACCAATTGCTTTTTTCCAGCATGCTTTTAAATTAGTCTGTCTCCCCATCTTCGCCTCTCATGTTATTTTCATAGAAGGCAATCCAAAGTGGATTGCATGTTAATTCAAATATGGCATCACTGTCTCTCACAAGAGATGGTGGACAGAAAGCAATTGGAGCCAAGGAACAGGGTAGACATGTCTCGCAGACGAGCCCCAAATGTGTCTCCTGCTGGGCAGAGTGACAGAAAATGCAAATAATTTCCGAGTCTCACTTAGCCGGTGTCTAGACGCTGCACTCTTGACTTTTAAGCTACAGCAAACTTTTTTTATAACAATATATTTGTGCATAGTAGTTATTTCAAAACCCTCTCATTTTATTTATAGGTCACTAACTTCACAAAGGGTTTTGTTTATTATGCATCAGAGAAAGTTACAAAAAAAACTATGATTAAAGTTGTACTTAATTTGGAAGAAGGAATATACACACATAGTGTACACACACTAAAGGAAAAAAAAACAAATCCTGGCCCTCAACTCTTGTAGCCATGCCATGAATGCACAAGCAGCAAGGCTGTTCCTTGGTTACAGCCATGTTGATGAACATCTACATCCAATATGTTGCTCCATTGATTCTTCATTATTCCAATTCCCTTGACTATTTCAATGTGGCATGGCAGCAAGATGTACACAATTAATTTGTGCTTTCTATTAAAATCGAGTCATTAAAAGCATGCTGCACAACAATTTATAATCAAAATATCAGCACCAGCGAGAGGTGAGTCTCATTAGTATTGGTGCCATGTGCTGTTTATTTCCTTGACTAATTTAAACAGCCAGTTTTAGCTGTTGCTGTGATGAGTTATGTACTGCACATATGTGTACATACTGTACATTCATTTGTCCTAAAAGGTACGGACCTCTCCAGTCATCTCTCCGTCAGCTCTGCAAAGACTTTTTTTTTTCATTTAACAAATATTAGTTGTGCTTTATGTGGTTGAAGTTGAACGATGATGGCATGTGGCTTTTAGTTGCTTATCAGGATTTGAAAATCATCTCACCAGACTCCTGCTTAGCATGGCCGGTCAACGTTTTCATATGTGTAAACATCAGAGTAAACACCAAGGAAAAGGTGAAGATGGCTGTCAGCTACGACCTATGGCTACGATCCTAACTACGTGAGTGCCGGTGCCATTTAACCGAGTGACTCTTTTTCTGTTTGCCGATCTGGTGGCCACATTCTACTTTATGATGAATAATGCACACGTTTAGGGAGCTGATGGGATAACATTTCACTAGAATTGTACCTCGTACATTTTCATGTGACAAATAAAAATGGATTGATTTGACATTGATAATTAGCTCTGGCATGATAAAACTGTGATTATCAGTGCCATTGACAGGTGAAGTCAAATGCACAGTAATGTTCCAGCCGGCTGATGTTCCCCCTTGGCACTGAATTGCTAAAGTATCGGTCTTTTGTCGGTATCGGTGTTAAATGTACAGTGTCTCAGACATAGATCCATGCAGCGATAATGAGACACAATTGATTAGCTTTGCTTCTCAAACAAGCCCTTCACGAGGAAATTGAAATAACGTGATTAATGGTGTTTTGAGATTGGGATCTAGTGGTATTCACATAATCATCAGGGGAGCATTTGCTATTTCCATTGCTGTGTTGTCTATGTGAAGGGCAGCCCTACACTTACGTCAGCCCGTCTGTCTGATTGTGTTGCATTGTCTTAAACTCTTGATTACTTAAATGCGTTAAAATTATTGGACCGATAATGTAGAGAGTTGTAATTCTGCATCAAAGTGAAAATGTCTTGGGGAAAAACATTAAGAATAACAATAATACACAGAGGACACAGAGGGGGAGCTTTACAGTTTTACAAAACTAGCAATTACACATCTTTCTGCTAATGCCATTAGATAAACTAATCAAATTTGTCTGTAAAGTTTTTAAAAACCCTGAATACTTTGTTTCAACGTACTTCTTTATAACATTAAAAATGCATGACTAATAAGCAATATTACTAAGTATTACTAGTATAACCTAATGTCTTCGATCACATTTGATTGACCGTGGCCTGGCACCAACAGTATTACTTAATTCTGATGGGTGAGAAGACTAAAGACAAAAACACAAATAAGGAAATATAACTTAAAATAGGTTTTCATTGCTCAAAGTAAGAAACTCTCAATGAAAATAGGCTTTTAAAACCTTTCATGCTGTCTCAAGGATATCATTCTCGGAATAAGTAAAAAACATTCTCATGTTGTACTACATTTGCTAGTGAATTGCACATTAACAAAGAAAATGGCCAAAGTTGTAAAAAACTGTAATCCTCCATTTCCTAATGGACCTTAAAACTGTTCCTAATTGAATGTAGTAGATTGAAAGTGGGATTTGTAATTGTCGAGGCTGGATGAGATGAATTGACATACACATCTTGGATGGTTAGACAAAGTTAAACATTGACTGCGGCTGAATAGTGATTTCAGTATGTTGTCAATTGGTTAAGAGGTTATTGCTATACGTTAAAAATAAATTAAGACAGAATAATAAAAGAATTATGTGCAGGAAAGAGAAGAGACTGAGGGGCATATACAGTACATAGCCTTTATAATATAAATAATGTAAAACCAACAAGTCAAAACACTGTTCACAATTTTAAGAGTTGGTGTCAGTGGGGGTCCTAGGGAGGCGCCCAGGCATCCTTACCAGATGCCTGAACCACCTCAACTGGCTCCTTTCGACGCGAAGGAGCAGCGGCTCTACTCCGAGCTCCTCACCGATGACTGAGCTTCTCACCCTATCTCTAAGGGAGATGCTAGCCACCCTCCTGAGGAAACCCATTTCAGCCGCTACCAGATGGTGATGTAGGAAACTAGGATGGACTCGATGATGGCAGTGTAGAAGTGCACTATCATCGACTTTGGCAGCTTGAACTTCTTCAACTGTCACAGGAAGTACATCCTCTGCTGTGCTTTTTTGATGGTTCCACTTGAGGTCCTGGGAATGATGGAGCCCAGTAAGCGGAAGGACTCCATAGTGTTGAATGGGGAGTCACACAGGGTGATTGGGGCGGGTAGGGCAAGTGGCAATTATGGGTTAATGGTAACTATATAATAATCATAAATCATTTGTTTGCCAATATGAGCCACCATAAACTCCTGGTCATATCAGACCAAGTAAGGCTCTAGCAGCAAAACCACTGAGTGTGCTAAACTGAGCAAATGTGTGCTTTAATGCAAATTAATTCAACTGTCCATTTGTAAGAGGAAAAGTGTGCAATTTCTTATTTTAAAATGAGTCTCACTTTAAAGGCCAAATTGTAGCTATAGGTTACCATTTGTGCATTTTACTGCCAGCCACCCTGACCACCAGCGTTTCTGGATTCTTTGTCAATTAAGGCAATTTACTGAAGTTCATACGGAGATTTAAAACAAAGCTGTGTTAGTCTAAAGTAATTCCACATTTTGCACGTCACTGAATGTAAAATGTGCAGCGTCAACATAAAAAAGCACGCATTTGCATCAATGAAACTTCATATAAAAACTTTTGAAAACCCCTGTAGTCAAAACCCCAGTATGTGGTCCATTTAACACGAATGAGCCATGCATACGCACACACAGTGAGAAGTTATGCCCTGGGACAACTAAAGCTACTGCCTGTCCTCTGCTTGTTCTACCACAAAAAGGTCACTGCATGATTTATGCACCTGTTTAGTGAGTTAGATGGGAACTGTTTGTGCTTTGGGGCACCTGACCCAATCGAAACGTAAAATATGAAAATGAAATTCTGTTCATGCATGGATTTACAAGGTTGAGCAGGTATTAAGCTGCCCGACCGGGAGCAGCTGGATAAATACATGCTTTGTGTTTGTGTTCGTTTGTGTATACGTGTGTGTAATAATGTGTTCCCTCCAGTTGTGCCTGTGTGAGGTTGCAGTATCGGATCAGGTCAAAGAATAATGTGTAAGCCAACATTTGCATTAACAAAATTAAATATCAAGTCATCACATAGCATGATTTTTGCATGTGTTTGTGATCCACTAGATAACGTTATCCATAAAAGTGCATGTGTACCCATATTTGTTTGGCCGTGTACACTTTACTCCATCGTTCATCAGATGCTAGCATCTGTCTTGATGTGACGTGTATGTTGAAAACATGTATTCTTTAACAAGGCACTCACAGGGGAGCGACACAGATGGGTTTTGACTTCCTAATGCTTCTGGATGGCCATGGATGATGTTATTCTAGTTGACAAGCTGCTCCATTGCTGCTGTAATCAAATACCACCTGCATCCTCTTTTTCATAAAAATTTGAATTTTCTTGTCAATGATTAATTCAATTAATTTAGTGGTGGCCTACATTTCGAAAAGGGAGAAGTTGGCAGGATTCCCAAAAGCGGTTTTCTTGTGAAACTTACAACAGACCGTAGATGAATACATTTTGAGAACATTAATAAAACATGACAAGTGTGTACCGTATCCTCCCCTGTGATCGGTGTGGTGTTAAGACTTTTATAGTGTCTTGTTGGATACATCAAGCACACTTCAACTTATCCAGACGGATATCTACATTTATATGAATATTGGTCCTACAAAATCCCATAGCATGTTTTCTCATGCATTTATTAAGTAGCTACACTTGCAAAAATTTAATTTATGAACATATTGGAAGTTAATGATATTGAATTGAATAAAACAAATGTCTTCTGCACTCTGGAGCTTTTAATTGAGAGCACGAGGCAGTGCATTTGAGATAACGCATTCATGCCAGAGGTAAATAGATGGTACTTGTGTGCACAAGCTTGTTTAGCATGACAGCTGTGTTAGATACATTACTGCATTAAATCAAACCCAGTTACTGCCAGCTCATTGCCCCCATGCCCCGAGAGGTGTGTGATGCAAACACACAAGTACACAATCCCTCAGCATTACTGTGTCGAGGGGAGACAGCTTATAATATGCAATGTGAAAACGGAGGGGACAGATGTTTATTTCCATATGCATCTTCTGAATATTCAACATTGTTGGCATGATCCTGGAAACATGGACGTAACAACTTAACATAAATCTTCATTTAAGATATCTTTAACAGGCACAGTAACTCCTTTGTTACAGTTACGCAGTGCTTTTTGATGTTGAGTTGTGTGGTGGGCCGATGAATTGTTCCAGTTTAGCTCAGAGTGCTGATGTTGCTTTTATGCGCTGCTGCTGTGCTTTTTGTCACTTTAGAGGGTCAAGCAACACACTGATATCTGCTCCAGCACTTAGATGCACTATGTAACGCTGATGGAGGCTTTTTGGGGCCAGCACTACTGGGATTTGGTTTGAGTGGTAACCTCTGAAATGGAACGATGTACTGTATGTATGTGCGTGTAGCAGAGTATGTTTGAAAAAGAAAGTGGGGCTGCGATGAATGACAGGTGATTAGAATATTTTGAGAATGAGGGCACAAAACAAAGAGGAAATGAAAAGAGAAAAAAGTGTCGGACTTCCAACCTTCAGACAGCCAAATGACAGAGAGGAGTGCCACAAACACTTCAGCTAAGCAGAGGGCCATGCCACCAGTTCACTCCACTGAAACACACTGGAGGTGTCTGTCAGGTCAATTAGTACTACTGTGCTTACATGTTCCACCTGACTTCCTTCATTAGTGTTTTTGTCTGCAGCTTTTAGCCTCCTCAATGTGTCTGCATGTTCAGTCATACTTCGAGCCTTTCCCTCACAGCTTATGAAAGTACTGTACCTTTGCCAAGCTCCCAACCTAGAGGAGGTCACAGCTTTAATATTATGGGCTTTCAGCCATGCTAGCTGCTTATAGAGATGGCAGTGATCGGCCTGTCGGTTACAGTAGCCGGCCGGTCTACCACTTTGGGTAAGACTGAAATATCTTAATAACTATAGAATAGATTACCATACATTGTGATACAGACACTCATGTATCCTAATTGCATTCTTGATCTGCTGACTTTTCCTCTAGCAATACCAGCAGGTAAACTTCTGACTAACTTCATCGGCCTCATTTGTACTTTTTGTTTAGTGCTAATTAGCAAATGCTAGCATGTTAACACGCTAAACTACAAAGGTAAGCATTACCTGCTAAACTTCAACATGTAAGCATTGTCATTGTGAGTATATTAGCATGCTGATCTTGGCTTTTAGCTCAAAGCAGTGTGGTAGTATAGCCTCACAGAGGCACTAGCATGGCTGTAGAGTTAGTCTTATTTAATTCTTCAACAAGATGGCGGTCAAAATCAGTCTGCTGTGAGACGGTATATTGCACTGCATTTAGATTCCCCAAAGACACATTTTTGACATTATAGTTAGAGTTTAGATTAATCTAATCCAAATTAATATTAGTATCTTTCATTGTATCTGGCTATTTTTCCACTTGTTAGAGCTGTAGAGAAGATAGAGTGGAGGATGGTATGCAGTGCAAGAGATATCTTGTGCTGGGTCCAAATGAATTATACTATCATGGTCTAATGCACATGGCCTGTGTGTTAGCCCACTCATCCAAAAGGACACCTATAATTTTGCTTCCTTTTTTGTGTGTGGAGGAAATATAATTATTTAATCAATTCTCTACTTTGTTTGAGCTTTGTGTGGACCACTAAGCTAGTCAATTCCACCTCTTTGTTTCCAGCTCCTTTGGGCCACTGTGTGTATTGTTGAGGGCACTCTGAGTCTGGAAAGCACATTCACATTTATACCTTCTGGCATAACACCAACACTAGGAAAGGAAGAGCTAAGGAAAGGGACAGAACTACTGGCATCTTTATAATCCATTATAAACGGTAGCTTATGAGGTAATGAGTATATTACAGGGATACTCTGAGTAAACTTGATAGAAATAGAGTTGCTCAATGATCCTGGATGGTGGCAATTATGATCATTCCCAAAGGTCCACTTATGCGTGATTCAAATCCTAACAATGTCCACCAATGACATGACCTGTCATGTGAGATGGGAAAGAAGCCAATATGCATTAAGATATGTGCATTTGAAACACTTGCCAGTCAGAGTCAATAATGGGCCTCGGTAAAGGCAATTCCACCATGAGTAAACTGTGTCCATCACCAAACAAATTATTGGTGATTAATCTGTTAAGACATAATGATGTCTTGAAATTCAAGACTGCGAGTTCAACTCTTGTTATCCCTGACTTGCAGCATACTTGCACTATCTACTGACTCAGAAATATGTGAAAAGCACAATAGGAGCATGAAATTGTTATTCATTTGAGTTCTTTAAAGATTCCTGAAAACAACAGTGTTCAGGTCCGCCTTAAAACATGTTTTGATGTGTTGCACTTTGAGCACACACAGAGCAGCTGTTTTATGGGGTCCAGGAGATAAGACAGAGCGGTTTGGCTGTGTGATAAGTAGGTAGGGCAGCCATTTCCTTTCAGGTTTGTTTCAGGCTACCTGCTGGGTCTTCCAAACAGAGCCCCACATTGCAGATCAAAGTTACGCTATTAATGCTTTGTTTTGCTTAGGTTTCTTATAATTAGAAGTTTATTCTAGAAGTTTATTATAATGGATATGGCAGTATTTGCACCAAGCCAGTGACAGAAGTCATCTTCTGGTACAGTCTTAGTCATACATTGTACTCGCTGCTGTCCTGAAATGAAATTCTATGAAAAAGGTATTAATACAGTGAATATGGAACCAATGTAACATTTACCGCCAATGCAATGCTTTGCCAATATCTATGTTCATTTGTTTTCTGTTTCCAGTGGACTGCTTTAAGGCCTTACCAGCCTTAACTGAGCGAATAAATCGCTGTCACAGTCCTCAAATTTTTTTTTAAAAAAGGGTGTTGTTGTGTTTTTTTTCTTCTTTTTTTTTTTTTTTTTTTTTTTTTTTTTTTTTTGTTTTTTTTTTTTTTTTTTTTTTTTCTTTTTTTTTCTGTGGTGGCCAAAACAAAAAAGGGGGGAAAAATCAGTGAGGGAGAAAGGGGAGGTAGGAAAGCTAGGCAGGCGGCAAGACAAGTAATGGTGTGGAATACAGAGGAGGGATGTGTGGAGCTTTGGCTGGGGACAGCCTCTAGATCCATCTTCCCCTGCTTAAAGCCCCAGTGCCTGGGTAATGGTCGCACGGCGGGTGCTTTCAGAGGTTACGGCGCAGGAGATGAGGGATCTAGGAGTGGAGAGGCCAAACTAGGGTGATTTCCCCAGCAGAGGCCTCTTCATTTTGGGGGTAGAGGAAGTGTCTGCATTGCCACTGCTGCTATTGCCTGGAGGAAAACAAGCAAATTGCTCCCCACAGGAACAGGGCACTGGCAACAAACTGGATCCGACATGATATAGAGTGTTATCTGCTTTACTGTTTCTCTTTATCTCTGCACACATGAAACGCTGATGAGCTGTTGATCCATTTATCCATCTATCCTTTCCATACTTGTCCATCCGTACATGCATAGGTCTTTGTTGTCTGTACATACAAACATGCATTCCTGAAGCAAAAAGTAGATCTGCAGCTGCAAAAGCTCATCACACTCATTTTTATTGAGGTCACCACACTGACTGGAATGAATGCTAAATGATACAGCCCAACTAGTTTGGGGAAATATCTCTTCTGGGTTTTGCATGAAAAATCTCTGGCTCCTTTGCTTCAAATTTTGAAGGAGCAGTTTTGAGCAGGAAAGCCAACCTCTACAAAATGTTTGTGATTCACCATGACAAAGGCATTGGTCCCAAATTAAAGTCAGAGGTAGTATACTGGAAGAACACAAGGCCTTACATCAAAGCTGTCATCTTGCATTATAGTGAACAAAGAAGTCTGATTAGTGGAATAAATGCAATTCTGGCCGCGCTCTTGCTTCCCAGATAGGACGGTTGTTGCTGCAAAGCTGTTGAGGCCTCTCAAGCCTTATCCCATTCAGTGGTAAACAATATATTCAGCTTTCAACAGCAAGATATACCCCCACCCTTTTTTTTTTTTAAATACTTGAGTGAGATTCAGTCCATTTACCTGAATCAACCCTAGCCATCTTCAATTTGTTAAAGGCTCCTTGGCACCCCAGAGTACAGAGGAAGATAATTGAATTGAGCTCATTCTTCTTGCTGTTTTCTCATGTTTCCTAAAGGGACTTGGGGAGGAAAAGCATTCTCAGAAAAAGGCTATTCATAAGAGAGAGAGACTGACTGTGAAATGGCTCTATGTATTATTTTGATATTTAAGAAGTTAGTGAAGATTGCCAACAGAGTGATGAGTCTAACTGTCAAACAATCAAGCGTTAGACATTTTCTTAAGAATTTCAATGTCCTTACAGTAATCAGAAAAAAAGATGAGTATAGCTCATTTCTCCCTTTGGACAGAGCAGGGGACCCCCACTCGCCTATAGCTCACAGATAACTCAACACAGAGCGCTGAACTTTCAGCCATCTTTAATTGATGTCAATATACCAGAGGGACATTTAAGGATTAAATTAGTCCACATAAAACTAGAATTGGAATTCTAAACAGTGAAACTGTAAAAATCAGTCATGAGGCTTGGGCCTCTCTTAAATGTGTGAAATTAATATTATATAAAACCATAAAATGTCCTTATTAGAGCAATAAAAAATGTATTTACTAATAGAAACAGTAATAGATTTAAAGAGACACCATATTCAAAGAGAGATCCATGTTTTCTGACGTGTGAAATGCAGCAGAACATAGAGCAATAGTCTTTTAATAGTAAGGTGACAGCTACTTCTATCACAGAAAAATGGTAAGCTCTCCATTAGAAGCCAGCTCACTGTTAATTTTTAAACCGCCATAGCATTTTGACATGCTTCTCAAAAACTGTTGACACATTCTAAATTAAAATCATCCCTCTCTTTTCTCGTGAAGTAATTCATTAGTTAGGATTGTTCATTCATGCCATAAATACAAAGGATCATTTTCTTAGAAATAACAAAGGGCCACTTTTGCCTCAGAACCACGGAAGAAAAAAAGAGTAAAGCCTTTGATGAGTTAATGAATTAGTATTGATACAATCAACAGTGGATGTGTACTAGCACAGCTGGTAAAATTCAATTATTGAAAAAAATGACAATATGCAATCATGGGGGGGAAAACGCATAGCGTGCTCAAGATTTTTGAAAGTCAAGATTCCATCAATTTAGGTTTCGGATCAGCTTCACCATTCATTTTACAGTGCTATGAAGAGGAGAAATGAATGCACTACTTTTATGTTCATTTAAATGATAATATATTGTTGTCGTTGTTTGTGCATGTATATTTTTAGCCAATGCTAGCGGCATGGCTCTAGGGACGGTCTGTCTGTTGGCTGGTCCGCCGCTTTGGTCCAGATTAAAATATCTCAACAACTATTGGATAGATTGCCCCGCTAGCATAGCTGTAAACTCTTGTTATAAATATATGTGTATATGTGTATGTGCATATGTCTGCAGGTGTGCATGCTTAATGAGTATGTGTGTAATTTCTTGTGTCTGTCTTTGTGTGACTGTCTTTAAACATCTCTGGCTCGGCCTTCATTTCCTAGGCATAGTTTGACTGAAGGAGGGGAAGATGTTCTCTGTTGAATGGAATGTATATCTCCCAGATTGCCACATTGCCTGGCTGTCAGTCAGCTAGTGTCTTTAACTGCACAACAGCTGCATTCTGCTGCCTCCCACACACCCAATCACATTGGCTGCTACATTCCTATGAAGATAACCGAAGGCTTGATGTATGTCTTTGATAGGAAAGGCCATTGTCAGTGTGAATGGAGTTGACACCTATCTGAAAAGGGTCAGGGCAATGTTGTTGTATGTCTTCTGCCAGGAGACTTATATTGAAACCGTAAAAAGGACATATTGACTGGAACCAGTGACACTATGCACACAGGGATTGCCTATATTTCAACCGACTGAGACATTATAGTTGCTGTGCGCAGGAGGTGGTTGTGGGCAGCCTTGCTTTGACAGTCTTGAGTGACATTGGCAATGTGTGCTTACACACAGGCACAGGGCAGATGGACACAGACGGGCCGACAGAGCGACAAAGGGTTGGGGAAAGAGAGGGAGAGAAAGCAGCCAAGGCTAAATTCAGCACCATGGACAGCTACCATCAGACATCTCTTCAGGCAGCATTTGTTTGCTTTTATCTCCAGGAGATGAATTGATTATAGCTGGCAAAGCCAGTGCTGGATAAGCACACTGGTTTAAAATGTCACTATAATAGAAATGTTTTCACAAGTTCCCCCATTCCATGTTGTTTCCTTACTTTTCCTTTTTGATTATTTTTCCTCTGTTTCTTAGTTAATCAGCCTCAGTATAGTGTCGTACCCTGCAAAATGAGTGAAAAAGTAATTTAAAACACTCAATCATCTTTATATAGCCCTTCACAGCAACCAGTATGTTTTCAAAGTGTTTTACATCAAGGAACAAGAATAAAACCTAACGTACAGTAAAATCTGAACAGAATAAAACCTAACATACAGTAAAATCTGAACAGAATAAAACATAACATACAGTAAAATCAGAAAATGAAACAAAAGCAGGAGGAAGAAAGGGAAAAGTCACAGTGTTACAATGTATTAAAACTAATAATCTAAATTATAAATACATACGTTTTGAGGTTAGATTTAAAAAAAAAAGCTACATCTGTAATAGTGTGAATGTCAGGGGGTAACTTGTTCCAAAGTCTTGGGGCAGCAAGTGCAAAATCACCCCACAGTTTTTACCTTGACCTTGGGACTTCTAAAATAAGTTGCTTGGATGACCGCAATGACCTGTTGTGCTCACGAACGGGGTAAAAATCTCGGCCATTTGTATTCATTCACTTTTGACTGTACCAGAGCTGCAGTGGTATTGCTTTTATTACATACAGCTTCCCACTGTGATGTCAACTCGCCTTCGTCTGCCTACTAACAGCTTTTAAGATTAACTATTGTACACGCTGCCTCTTATTGCAATGGAAGCACTACAATTTAAATTTAGTGTTACAAACTCACACTCTACTGTGACAAAGTTTAGCTTTTAACAGCGTGGGTGGTGATACCGGTTTGCCCCTCAGAGCTTACCATGGCCTTAAAAAACACTGTTTTGAGAGGTTTCATTACTACTAGCCAATCCCTACAGTGGATTGGACTCATGTTAAGGTGTTATAATGGGACACTGCATATATCTCATAGATCTCATATTAAGTTAAATTACTTTACATTAACACAATATGAGTGTAAATTATTAGTAGGCTATGCTTTTTTACTAAGAAGCGCACAACACTTGGAGACAAGTCTTAAAAAATATAAGTGGTACGTAGCAAATGATTAAAACTTCTACTGCATTGTTAGCACTCCTCTACAGCAACACCACTGTCTATATGGTCAAACAATCTTCAAAATGTTTAACTGTTCCTAGAAATACTGGTTGGTTTTTAGGACTTTGGGCAAAATGGGTTGGTGCAACATTAGTGCTGGGATAAAGTCCAATGCCAGGCTTTGTCCCTCCCCTTCCGCTATCTCCTCTATTTATTTTGTAAGGGCACCATCGCTGCATCCGGAGCTTAGCGCTGCCCAAGACAATTGTGATTTGTTTAAAGAAATTCAAAGCCATAGCGTTTTTCCTCTATCCAAGAATGTTAAGCAGTGTAGCCAGACCATACTCCGTTTTATAGTCTTGCCAGACCTGTGGAGATAGGTCTGGCAATGCAAGACTCATGAAACGTGTGTGTGTGGTGGGGCTCAAATGGGGCCCACAGTTCATCTTTGCCCCAGGGCCCCCACGTGGGTTAATCCAGCTCTGAATAATGGTGATGTAGGCGAGGTCAGTATTAGTGAAATGCCTGCAATCTCCGTGAGTTTCCTACTTTTTACTTTCTGAATTCTGATTGGTATCACATGTGTTGCTTGGCTTGGTATTGTGTTTTTGTGGTGTGTTAATCAGCTTCAGGTGATATCTGTTCCTGTCCTCCACCCACTTGGTCCTAAACCCTGCACTTGACATTGTTCACTGCTGATCAAAAGCTATTTTACACGGCCTTAGGTTAGAGTGCTTGAAAACAGTACTATACTCTCCCCTGCTGCACTCTGTTTTGTTTTTGCTCTCCCAACATTTGATCCATTACAGCGCTCAGTTTTTAATCAGAGCTTTCAAATTTCACCTTGACTTAAATCCATCAGGTTGACATTTGTGGTGAAACAGGGCCCCGGTGGCAGCCTCAAAAATCCAATGATCAGCTCTCCAATGTGCTCACAGAGGACACCATTCTCAGTACTTGAAGCGTTATAATTACAAGCTAGTTCCATTTGCACGCTCCCAGCACCTATATAAAGAAAAAAAAATGTATGGAGCCAGTGAAAGCAAGCAAAAGGTAATTACCATGAGAGTGGGGAACAGATCTTAATGCTGAGATTATAGTCCTCTCCATCGCTCCATCTCCCCTCCATCCTCTCTCATTCTCTCTCCCCCTGTTTGTGAATCACTTTTAACCTACAATCCAAACAGCTTTGACAGGGATTATGGAGGTTTGATGAGAGAGAGAGAGGCTGGGAGGAAGTGATTTTGGGGTAATGAAGCAGCAATGTCAAGGAATGATTTATGAACGCCTCTTTCCTTCACTCTTGCCTCACCGAGATGTAGTCAGTTCAAATATAACATTCTGACCATGCATAAAGTGATCAGTGTACCATTTCGAGAGATTGGATAGCATTGTTTGTTTAATATAGTATTCGAAGCCTTCTAATGATATGTCAGCAATATTGCCACATAACAGCAGAACAATGCACGTTCAGGACAATATTTGAGGAAGATTGTAAGGCTTGGCGAAGACGCTTTTATTAGGATTCACAAGTTTTCTCTTTTTAATTTTATTCTTGTGTTGAAGCACGGGAATAGTGTTGTGTGCTGTTTATGATTTCAGACTGATGAGTCACGGCCCAGGGTCACTGCCTGAGTGAATGAGCAGTTTACAGGCAACATCATCAGCCACAGAGAAGAAGACAGCTCATTGTTTAAAACAAATCAGTGCAAAACAAAATATACTCAAAAATAACAAAACACTGCATACTAGATATTAGCTAAAATTGGATCTTATAAAACCTTCTGTTTTGGCATCAACATTAAAGGTAGAGTGTAGGTTGTTATGACAACCATTGATACTGCTTTTATTGGATTATGGTGCGGTTCTTCCTCCCACTGGATATTTACATTTTAGACAGTAAGCTGACATTCTTATCCAGTACTTATTTGAGTAAGCAGGTAGGAGTTCAATGTCTTGCTCCAGGACAAAAACAAATACACAATACATGTTTGCTTGTGGACACACAAATGTGTACCATCCCAGTTACTGGACAGACTTTTTTGGCCCCATGTGCCACGGAGCAAATCTCATAGGAATGAACGGGGGCCTGCCTCCAATGCTGTATCCAGTTCTTATTATACATCCATGGGGGATACATGCTGGAACTGTTTGTGTACAGATTAAGCTTAAGAAATACAACATGCTAATTAGTCAAGAGTTGGTAGGCATATTGTTAAACTTTGGAGAGCAAGACTACCTTTTCCCCCTCCTTCCATTCTATAGGCTAAAGCCAGTGGCCGATTAGCTTAGCCAACAGGGGGGAATGTCTATCTTGGCTTTGTCCAGCGGAGACTCCAGGAAGTCACTGCGACCAGCCAAGAAATAGTCTGGCACATAATTCTCTTTAAAACTGTAACTTGTAACTTTTCTATATGTATTTTTTTATATTTCGGTTTTCAAACTTCAAGACCCTCAAACAAATTTCAAACTGTATGTGTATCAATGTTGTGTGGATAGTTTTACCACACAGCAGCCGTAGGGAAATATCTTGAAGACTTTCCATCTCCTTTAACATTTATACTGACTTCTGCTTGTTACAGTGCTGCTCCGTGCTAACCGTAACATATTGTGGTTTTCCATTTGTCTTCATCGCCACTACCTTTCAAGGCATTCACAGTGCATCACCTCGCCCAGAACCATAAAGGATGGCTGTGACTGTTGGAGGCCTCATGTTTGTCTTGCTATATAGATGATGTGTTACATCCCTGGCAGGCATTTGATGTTCCTTATGTCTACCAATCAAAATGTATTATCTCATTTGATGGAATATTGTTATGACTAAGCAACGGAACTACTAACACATGGCTCTGCTAGTCCCTGACTGACGATGCTATTACCATCTGTCTTTGTAAAGTGACTGGCCTTATTTATAAAGGCCTTGGACGAGTGTGTATTGTGTTGTGGGAGGGACAGAGGCGGCTTTTGAATGAAGCCTTGATCATCACAAATGCACATCAACAGACATTTGTTTTGGAGGCGCTGCTTTGTATGCAGGATACAAATTCACTAGTAATCAGAAAGAACAAACTTAACCAAGCTTTTAATTGTTGTTTGTGTAACTGTCTGATCCCATTTAAATCACACTGCAGGATCTGCACAACGTAAAGGCGTATAAGTGGCATAATAAGGGATTTAACAGTATATCCTCTCAAAATGGAATTGGAGGTTTCTGTAAGAATAGAGTTAACAAAGCAATTAAGACATAATCATTATAAACTCTGTACATTTGTGGTGTTGAACCAGCAGGAAGCTTTGCAGAGCTAACCCAAGGCCCATATTTGTTCTTCCTTCTCACTACAACCACCACTGAGGGTCCCGTGTACAACTCCCATAACCTCCTCCAAGTGTCCCAGACTGTAGTGGTGCGAGTGCAGTATTTGTTCCACTTTGTTCCACTGTTCCCTACGGTGGCCGGGGAAGTGCAATGCAACATTACAAAGAATGAAACACTTTTACATTTTGGAAAACAAATTTACATTTTGGAAAACAAAATAACATTTTGGAAAACAAATTTACATTTTGGAAAACAAAATAACATTTTAGAAAACAAATTTACATTTTGGAAAACAAAATAACACTTTTATGAAAACAAATTTACATTTTAGAAAACAAATTTACATTTTGGAAAACAAATTTACATTTTGGAAAACAAAATAACATTTTAGAAAACAAATTTACATTTTGGAAAACAAAATAACATTTTAGAAAACAAATTTACATTTTGGAAAACAAAATAACATTTTCGAAAACAAATTTACATTTTAGAAAACAAATTTACATTTTGGAAAACAAAATAACATTTTAGAAAACAAATTTACATTTTCGAAAACAAATTTACATTTTAGAAAACAAATTAACAAGATGCAAAACACTTTTACCAGTCCCGAAACAAATTTACAAATGACAGATTCTTCACGGAAAGGGAATGTACCACATACCGGAAGTGATGAGGTGTTGTTGGTGAGCGCAGTCAATTTGTGTTGTTGTGAGTGAGTATATGGCGTGAATGAAGTTTATGGTGACTTTACGTGTGGTCGGTGTTTGGAGTTTTTATATGACGCGGACCTGACGGAAACACAGGGAACGTATCGACAGCCGCGGCCGGATCGAAGCTACAGCAGGGGGGCAGCTGAGTCCGTCTGCAGCTGCAGGACCTGGAGCTCACTGCCCATTCCTGGGAGCCAAAACCGACACCACGCAGCTGGAGACCCAGGCCGTATTGCTGGGCCCGCTGGAGGGAAGGGAAGCCCGGGAGAATCAGATCCAGGACTGAACGGAGCGGACTGTCACAGCCTGCTGAAGTTTAAATCACAGGTTTCCTAAAGGGAGTCTGGCGGGACTCGGACTGTGGACCTACGAAACACGACTTAAAGTCTCGTAAATAAATAAATACATGCAGAAATAAATGAATCATTAGTGGGGGAGTGAGCCTGGACATTTCAGTCTGTTTAAACTTCACTTTGAAGCAGAACCTCTTAGTTCAGAAGGGTGAAGTTTCCGTTTGTACTCATATCTGTGAACTGATTATAATAAATATTCTTTGTATTAACACATTAATTAGTCTCTTTGTCTTTTGTTTAAAAAACTAGAACATCGCATGAGATTTTGACGATTTATAGTGATTTTATTTCCGTTAGACCTTTGCCTACATTGACGCTGATGCATTAAGGACGGCCCATAGACAGTATATAAGGGCGCCCCTGCGCCCCGCCCTGTTCCGAACGGTGCTCTTTCGACGATTCGATCCATAACTGCCGTAGTCAAGGCGACATGTATACAAAACCTCATCACTTCCGGTATGTGGTACCATTCCCTTTCCGTGAAGAATCTGTCATTTGTAAATTTGTTTCGGGACTGGTAAAAGTGTTTTGCATCTTGTTAATTTGTTTTCGAAAATGTAAATTTGTTTTCGAAAATGTTATTTTGTTTTCCAAAATGTAAATTTGTTTTCAAAATGTAAATTTGTTTTCGAAAATGTTATTTTGTTTTCCAAAATGTAAATTTGTTTTCTAAAATGTTATTTTGTTTTCCAAAATGTAAATTTGTTTTCTAAAATGTTATTTTGTTTTCCAAAATGTAAATTTTTTTTGTAAATGTAAATTTTTTTTCTAAAATGTAAATTTGTTTTCTAAAATGTTATTTTGTTTTCCAAAATGTAAATTTGTTTTCCAAAATGTTATTTTGTTTTCCAAAATGTAAAAGTGTTTCATTCTTTGTAATGTTGCATTGCACTTCCGGCCACCGTAGTTCCCCATTATCAACTCGTTTAACACCAGAAAATGCACACACAGGCCTGAATGTAAATTTTAAGTATTTCCGTTAAGTATTACCACAGCCACTAGCCATTACGTCTAGCCCTTATACAAGCAACTTTTTGTCTGTCCATACAATCCTCATATTACAGAAAAGTATCATGGTCATCAGATCATGGTCTGCTGAATTTTATTGAAATCTGTCGCATAATCATGAAAGCTTTTTTTTGTTAGTTAACTGGGGCAGTGCATCAAGCTGTAAACACTGACATGATATCAACATGTTAGCATAAATTTGCTCATATACACATCCAGCAGACAGGAAGCAACATTAACGTTCATTTGAAGTCATCATCGTTTCTGGCCACCTGGTGAATGTAATAGGGATGCACCAAATACAGATTTTTGGGGTTCGGCCAAATACCGAATCCACTGGTTAAGATTCCGCCGAATTCGAAACCCGAATACCGAATCCTACTCCCATCCTCAGTCCATTAACACAGTAAACACATTAATGAAGTAAACGACGTCCACAGCCTCTAAAATAGTTAAATCTAACAACTTAATGTTGAATTCACACGCTCTTTTCACATCGTAGGAAAGCACATCGCTATCACCAGATGAGTTACAGTTTTGTTTAGCAAATTTCCGCTAACCAGTGTATGATGAAAGCATGTTGGGTGGAAATTAGAAAACGTAGCTGTGACTGTCCTTCCTTTGCTGTACCTGAAGTTGCTGCGTTTTGGCTGCTGTCTGTGCATTCCTTCATGCACAACTCTTCTTTTGTATGTTTCATGCGAAGGTGTTTTGGCAGCGGCGATGTGTGTTGTTTGGGGTCCTTGCCACCGCGGGACAGGTCGGCATTGTGGGTTGGGCGTGTGGCTCGGCGTGGGTCGCCTTCTTTTGGCTGGGGGTGCTGCCAGGCAGCGCCTTTTTCTGCTCGCGAGTTCCATTTTTACTTTCTCACAGCCTACTGCATTGAACGATCCACCTAGCGTACATAAACACGTCGACCAGCGTAGCGTGCGCAGTGCAAGTGTAGGGTTCGGTGGAAAAAAATTCTAAGGTTCAGCAGAAACCGAGCCCCGTCAAAAAGCCCCTTATTCGGCCGAATCCGAACCCAAATCCTGGCTTCAATGCATCCCTAGAATGTAATCTTCAATCTCCACTCTGCTTTTGGCTCTGTTTGGTTCTCCACCAACTCCTGAGGGAAATATCCAGTTTTGTAGCAGCTAAATACTCAACTATGTTCACCAGCTAGACGCTATTGTTACCTGTCTGCCGCTCTGTGCTCAGCAGGTAGTGGATGTGGGTTTATCAGAGCTTTCTTACTGAAAATGTTGCTATGAGAGTGGTTATAGTGAACCAAAACTGTAAAGTTTGAGCCGGACCAATTAAACTCACAGTATAGCTCTGAAGAGTCGAGGGGAGCTGCAGATTTATCTGATAATTCTCTACAGGTTCATCACTACAAGCAAACCTTTTTGTCAATTTGACACATAGCATCTTTTAAAAAACATTCATTTTAACCATATCATTTTTTTTATGTCATCCAATGTCCTATTCCATTTCAATGTACTGTACTTAACATCAAAATTCTGCTTTAGCTCTGCTCTGGCGCAGAAATGAAAAATACATTTGACCAGTTTCATTACTGAATTCTGTCTGCCGCAAAGCCAGACCTCTACTCCAACTGACCTCTACTCCCACTCGCAGCCCTGGAAGAATCTCAATGTAAGCTGTACAGTACATGAATCAGCCGAAGTTGAAACAATTATGGTCCAGAATTCCTTCTAGGCATCTGAGTGACGGATCAACGACTCTCTTTATCGCCGTTAAAGGAGCATCGCCCATTACGTGAAAAAGAGATTCTGTACTTATTCCCTCAAGTGGTGTTAAATCACTTTTTGCTGACTAAGTTGAAGTAGAAATCTAGTATAATTCAAATAAAGGGAGGCACTTGGCTCACTTGAGCAAATTTGAATTTTAACATGGTATTCTTGTCATTTCACAACTGCTTTTTTTGTTATGACTGTGCAGGTTTGTCACAATTTGACAGTAAAATATTTGGATGGAAAGGGTAAATTTAAAAACTGGGTTTGGCAGTGGGATCATGACGTACATACTTTTTGACTCTGTGGGTTAGTCTAGTATTCTACTTCATATTCATCTTTTTTGGCTTTTGTGGTTTCTTGAGATGGGATGAAAAAAAGCTATTGGGAATTAATCAATAGAGAAGTGTCATTTATTTACGAGCAGATTCCAGTTCAGGGTTTGTGGATAACTGTGTAAAAAAAAAAAAAAAGTCCTGGTCAAAATTGGACCACATGGACATACTTAGTAAACATTAGACACAAAAACAGTATGATATTACATATACATGCACAGAAACAAACCCAGACACACATTCCTAGAGACCGGATCCCACTGAGAGACCTCCTGAAGAGGTGCACCATGCTGAGCCAGAAAGCTGGCAGCCTTTTACAGAAAGACCCCCAGCACACTCCAAAACTTACTCTCCTGCTCCTGTATATGAAACATGGAACAAAGATAAATTAAACCCAACACCTGCTCATTTGACATGCCAAATATACGCGCCTTCTGCGGCGGTACAGGAGCTTCTGCGGCGGCACACCTGTTCCCCCGATGTGACAAGGCAGTGACGCCTCGTTTATGTTCCCCCACTGAATCATTCTGCCTGAATGTATTATTGATACGTTAATTCTTTCATGTCGTTCAATGTTTGACCTCACTCGCTGCAGGCTTCGCAGGCAGGGTGTATCATAGAATGTTCTCTTTGATTTGTCAGTGTTTAATTGCTTTTTACGGAGATGAATGTGTTTCAAGAGGGAAGGGTATTGATTCAAGGTTGAGCGAGCAATAATTTTGTGCTATAATTATACTCACAAGACTGTCAGTCACATGAGCTTGCAGGTGCACTCTAAGAGAGCAATGATCTAAGAGCAATGAGTGGATTCGATGTTCAAGACATAGCAGGAGAGAACGTCAGATTCAGACAGCTTACATGGAATGTGTTGAACAGCATAATGGAATTTTTTTTTTATTCCAGTTATTTTAGGGTTTGTTTAGGCTTTTATCACACATACTGCAGATGTTTGAAATAACTTTCTTTTCGATTACATCTTGTTGCCACGGATATGTAATACTTAACTGAAAGTAAACTTTTTATGACGCGCTCAGCATGTTGCTTGCTGCGTAAAATATTGGGTAAAACCTCTACTGTCACACACTGTTAACCATTGTATAAAGAGCTCTGTCTGTCAATAACTTGTAAAGCGGGTATGGAAGCCTTTAAAATACCACATGCTGACAGGTATATTTAACCAACACTCCTTCTCTGTGTACTCCATCCGCATTTGTGCTGTTAAGGCATGCTGTTCTTCTCTTCTCCTGTCCCTCCTTATTTGCATGGCACTGTAATATATGCCCACTGTCTGCCTCCGCCTCTTCACATTCATGATAACAGTCATTATCACCCTCACAAGGAGACATTACATCCCCCGAGATGGAGACTGCCAAGGCACACAATTGAAAGGTCACACAGGAGGGGAGATAGAGGCGGGTCGACAGGACGAGAAAGTGCAATATTGAATCACAGAGCTGGTGTCCAAAAGCAGACTCAGTCTTTCTAGGTCAAAAGGCATGATTGTAGTTGCAAATGAGAAAGTAGCTAGACCAGGAAATGAATCCAGAGGGATAAGGGTGGCAGTTGGTCATTAAATCAGCTGTCCTCTATATATACAGAGGGTGATTGCACACGAGGAGCAGCTGTTTAAGCAGATGAGGTGAGGCGGGAAACTCAATAGTGATGGCTGGTGGACAGGTGAGGAATGGCAGGAGAGATAAGTAAGCACTACAGTAGTGATGGAAACAAAATTTATTTTTGGATGTGAACAAAATGAACAGCATCTGAGTTTCTGCAGATTTGCAAAAAATGTAAACAAATGGGCAGTGGGCTAAAACGCAGAGGTGTAGATAGTTTTAAGTTTGATATTCGTACAAGTGCATGCTCAATAACATTTCACCGGCCCTTACCAGATTTGTTGTGCAGTGCAAGAGAAATGTTGACTGATGACATCTGATATTTGAAGTATGCCTCCTTGTGCAAAATGCTGAGCTGAAGTTAGGTACCATCTAAAAAGTGCATGCATAATAGCCAATGGAACTTTTCAGATTTGTGTTAATAACTTTGATTTTTTTTTAACATAGATCCATAGATCCCCTCATTGAATGCAGAACTTTTTTTTTATCTCACCAGTTTCTACTCCTTTTAATGTATTTTTTGTCTTGTTAATGTCTTGGACATTTTTTAAGCCAAACTGAATGTTTTTTGTCATTAGCTTTATAATTTTGTTAGCTAAACTTAAACATAAATGCACTATGCAAGGAGTATACATGGCAAACAGCTGTTGCCATGTCAGAAAGAGTGTAGTGAGGAAATACAAAGTGCATATTCAACAATAACTCTGTTACAAGGCTAAGCTAACCTGGGCTCGTAGAGGAAAGAAACACAGCTACTAAAGGCTAACATAGCTCGTAACATTAGTTATATTGTCTCCCCTCCCTGCGTGTTCCTCTTATGAAAAGGAGACTAATTCTGGCCTGGATGAGTGCATATCTTTCCTTAATCTAGAGGGGTTTGTGCTGTGTCAAACTGACTCACCCAGCCTCTGTTTCAGTTAGCCTTCTGGAGCCGGGCCTGCTAGGTTTTGGTGTCTCCCTCGTCAAGAAGGCCAGCACCCTCTGATGTGCCGCTCCAGCCTGTCTGCCGCCGGGTCTGCACCAGCCCGCTCTTCGGTGTCATTGCGTCTCTTCGATCAAACGGTCTTTCTTTCCAATAGTGTTCTCCATGTTGTAGCATGACTTTTCAGTGTCAGCCTGCAGCGTGCTGGCTTCCATCTACCTCATTCCAAAATCAATCTCAATTTCTCTCGCCTGTTGGTTAGGCTGGGTTAAATCAGCGTCACACAAACACGCCCCTCATGTGTCATGTGTCAGTACTGACCCTATTGGCGCTAACTGTCGTAACTACCTCTCAATACAGTGCTGATACATAAGCTGGGCCACTTGGGGCAACTGCCACAAGCCATACATTTGATATTGAACTATTAGAACAAAGAGCCTGTGTTTGAGAGTTTGAGTTTGAGTAGCTATAGAAATTAAATTATATGATCCTCAAATACAGTTTATGACCATCAAGCATATTGATTTCCTTTATGAAAAGCACTACACAAGACTTCCGTAGGTGGGCTTCTGCTTCACTGCATACAGTCCTACACTGCGGTTGTGAAAGTAACAACATTAGTGAGGCATAAAGATTTACCTCTTGCTGTGAAATGACTGAAGGTCCAACATTGAAATAGAAAAATGCTATTGCTAAATGCCAGGTTCGGAGAGTTTACAGCGCTCCCTAAATGACTTGTGAGGATTGTTCAAGTCTCCGTATTTGCTAGTCAATATGATACATGTTAAACTAGCTAAAGATAAGATGAAAGAAAGTGTTGAAAGCACACAAAGTGACAGAGTTTTATAAATTGACAGATGTGCATTACAGGACCAATTGAACAAAGCGAGAACAAAAACATTCAATCCATTTATGCTTGTACAGATCTGCTTCCACTTTGCTAAATGCAATTAGGCCCATCCACTCTGTCCAAGTGGCACCCCGAAGGCCTTTTAAGAAGTCAGCACAAAGCTCTCTGGGCTAAAAGACAAGAGAGGTAGGAGGGTAGGGGTTAGGTATTTACTGTACAAAGGAGGGCTCTCTTCTCCTACTGCATTTGTGTGCATGAGAGAGGAAGGCAGAATGAAAGAAGGGCTGTACACACATTCCCTCAGAGGAATCAGCATTGTTTACCCCCACAACCGGGAAGCAGGGAGAGTGGAAACCGAGCAAGAGAAGTGTTCATAAATCATACTTTACTGTTTGTTCATCCTCGCTCCATCGTCATCTCCCTCCCTCTTGTTTCTATCAGCTCTCTCTCTCTCTCTCTCTGCTGAGATGAGAGAAAGATGCATTGTGGTTGTGGAAGAGTGAGGAGCCCTACTGAGATGTGTTGTGGTGCTATGTTTTTTTTTTTTGCGTGAAGCTCCTCCTGAGATCAAAAGCAATGCCCATCCCTTGGAGTGGCAAGCAAACATTTCTTACTTTCAACCCCTCCTGTTTGTCTCCGCTTGTCTTGTATTGTTTTCTTTCTGCTACATCTTGGTTGTTGCTAAACACCCCACACCCCGCCCCCACGCCCCACCCCCCATATACTGTACTCTCACTTTGTCACAGACGCTTTCACTGCTGAGCGCCTTACTTTCGATGACCAGACTAAGACTGCATCAAACTCTGTCTTGATGTTTTTTAGAGGCATCATGGCAGTGATGTTTACTCACTCTAACACTGCCTCCAGCACTGGATAATGTACATCAAATACACTGTGTGTGTGTGTGTGTGTGTGTGTGTGTATGTGTGTGATCTCTGTGTGTGTGTGTGTGATCAGTGTGTGTGATCAGTGTGTGGCTGGAAGTCCTGTGTGAAACTATAGAGCAAGTTTTGAAAAATGTTCCTCTCACTCTTGAGTGACTACTACCTTTCATCCGTGTCAACACCACACTTTCGATTTGATTCTGTCTGTACTGCAGCTGTCTGTCATGGTAGTGAGCTCAGGACTGTGAGGCTGTAAAAAAATAAATAAATAAATGGGGCTCTAGAGAGGAAGTTATAGTTGCTGGTAGACGGTCTGCACGACACCTGTAACACTGACGCTGTGATCCAGATCATGAGGTGAACCCAGCTCCAGCTGGAGTCACGGCGACGATTTTTGGAGTTGGTTGAACAAGGAAATGAAAGTTTGAAGGTGTCTTGCTTCTATAATTGGACATATTTGGATATGTTTTGGCAGAGCACAGTCTCCACAGGAGGAAGGTCTAGCTGGAGCCTCTGTTATAAGAGCAATTATGTCATAGCTATATGCATTTCTTAATCCGATCAGAATTATAAGGTACCCTTGCAAAATATCGCTTGGGGAAAGATATCTTACTGATTTAAGTTATTTTAATGCAATAAGATCTTTTTGAAATTGAATGTGTATGGATTTCAAAACTATCTACAGAATGAATCAATCAGGCTTAATTATAACGTGAGCAAGATCATTTATGTTCAGTTCATTAGATACAGGCAGCTATGACAATGGCATTGATTATAGCCATGGCTTTAGGAATGCTAATTACCAAATATTAGCATGCCAAAAATCCAAACTCAGATGGTAAACATGGCAAACATTAAACCTTCTTAAACCAGCTTACCTTCAGCATGTTAGGATTGTCATTGTATGCCTGTTAGCATGTTGATGTTAGCAAGTACAGCCTCATACAGCCACTATGGCTGTAGACTCTTCTTTTAGTTATATTACTTTGCTAAGACTTTTAAGGGATCTTTAAACTTGAAGCTTAGAAAAACTATTGGCAGGACAGAGACGGAGCAGAAGAATGACCGCGAGGAAGAGGAGCGCTGTGTGGCTATATTGTCAGGCCGAAAATTAAAAAACGGCAAGCTGTATAATTTGTAAAAAGGCTGTAAGATACAGTGGTAACACAACACATTTATACAAGCATATGAAAATTCTGTCCTTATTAATAATCCAAATGTAAAATCACAAAAACACTAAAGATCATGAAAATTCATCCACCTTAATTATTAAAAAGTATCGGTATTGGCGATCCTGTCCCTGTATTGACTTGGTATTGGATCAATACCAAATATTACAGTATCGCACACCACTACTGATCAAGTTGCATTTCCATACGCTGCCAGAAGAAGGCCAGCCCAGCGTTCCTACCAATGGTTTTAAAGTAAGGTGAAACTCCATAAAAGGAGACTTGCTGACATGAGCTCCCAGGCGGCACTTCCTCCCAGCATCCCACTGAGGCTGGCAGACCCGAAAGCCCCAACAATGGCCATAATCCTAACCAGCACATACTCACTGTATGTGCTGCCCGAGAGGCTTAATTCCCTTTACTGAGCTAGTCCCTTAACTGGGCTTTGTCCCTGCTCAAATTTTACTGTCTGAACTCCTTGGGGTGAGTTCTGACCCATTTCTACCCCTTCTCGTGGAGACAATAAAGACAGGGACTTAAAAAAAAGAAAAGAAATGGAAGCCCAAAAAGCGACTGTGGCTTATACTTGCCATCCACATCCTGCAATTTAGACAGGAATTAATATATGGAGCTGTTAAAAAATGATAGAATTGTATGATAATGAAATGAAGTTAAGCAGTTTAATGAAGCTTTACAATTTCCAGATGCTTTAAATAATAAGTAATTTCCATCTATTGACATCTACCATTTTCTTCTTCCTCTTAGGAATATCCATGAATGCAAATATTAACCACTTTTTAAGATGGACTAATTATGAAGGCAGGTTTAACATGACAGATTAATGGTAAAAACCCAATTCCGTTTACTAATCTGATAAATCCATTTGTGTATTTATACAAGCATGTGTGCAGTTGCCTATTAGTTTTTGCAAACAAGCTTATCCATTTCTATGAGTCCAAATGTCTTTGCCCATGCTACACATGCATATTCAAATATAGCTTTGTGAATCACGTGTGTTCAGATGCAAGCAGAAGTGTCTCACATGCCGAACCTCAAGTGTTCCTGTGCTCCCTGCCAGCCTAATAAACTTAATGGACTGATGGCTAACACAGGATAAGTTCATCAGATGGCTTCATTTCACACTCATATTTATGCAAATTGAGTAAGCAGGCAAGGGCCAAGGCCATGTAGCACCAGTGAGAAAGCATCAAACAGAATGACTAGTTACTTATTTTTACTATTTTTGCTAAAATAATTATCACTTTAAAAAAAACATGTATACAATATTACTAATAATATAATAAGGTGAAATGTGGCACAGCAGCGCTCACACTATTCTAACATGTTTCAGTACATTTTTATATATTTTTTTTAATTTAAGATTTATAATGGCAGTCTATGCTTACCTTGTGGAACCAATGTTTATGGGTTCGATACCCGTCTTTGACTGCTGCTAATCATAATGCTGCTGCTTCTAATACTACTATTACTACTTCAACATTTCTGCTACTTATCACCCACCACTCTATTCACTGGTATTGTTTGAATTGTCACTGTTGCCTCTGTTCCTGATGGTTTAAATCTCTCCATCTTCAAATAACCAAACTGCGCCGTAGTTTAGTTACAGCGCATGCTAGTTGCTGGAAACAGCAGCAGTTGGAGCAGCTGCAGCCAACAGCTTCCAGCTCTCACATGCATGTTCTTCTAGGAAATGCACATTCTAGTTAATAGACTCAGTTAATAGTAGAAGTAAAATGTTGACAAGCATCTGTGACCTTGTCAAGAGCTGCATTCATAATGTGACAGCAATGTTTTATATATCAGTCTGGCAGTGCCTTATGTTATTTTCCACTCAATATCAACATTTTGCATTTAAGAACATGCCATCACAAATATATATACTCTTTCTTTGCATCTTTTTCCCAGCTTTCTCACAAAGCTTGGCTGTGGCATGAGATTCTTATACTCACTTGCATGCTTTTGCTTTGTTTATCCTCTTATCTAGTTACCTCTCTTTACCTCTTTTTTTAACTACTGTTTTTTAGCAGACTACTGATGACATATCTGCAAAAATGTAACTGAAGACTTCTACGTTCTATGCTCTGGTTTTCACTCACAAAAATGAACTTGGTTATACATACCTTCTTGATTAATTTCCTTTTTGCATCTTAATCCACCACAATTCCAACAATATATCCAAACCCTCATTCATAAATCACAAATTCTCTGAAACACTTTTAATGTCAACACTGCTGCCGCATCAGCCTGTTACAGTACACTGTACTTTAAATCACAGTGCTTGTTTTTGAATACTGCTCAGATTGGAGCTTATCAGAGGCACACTTGTGACGGAGGGTTAGAAATCGGCAGCTGACTAAAGGGCACAGAAGCAGAGACAGATGCTGCAGCTGCTGATGCTGCTGCTTCTGCTCACAGACACTACAGCTGTTTAGACTGCTCTGCCAAGATTATCATACCCCCACTACAACACGCACACACACACACGTGTCTTATAGTCTGCTATGCTGATCTCTTGTATCATCTATTGTTTTTTATCTTGTTCTGCAGTTTGTTCCACCCGCTTCATACTGTTTATGTTTAAGTGTTGAGTTCACTTCTTATATACTTTTGATTCTCCTGCTTTCCACTGCATGTCTTAAGCCATTCTCTAGGTTGTCAATTAAAGCCCCCGCTTGTGTAAAGTTAAACCAAGTAAATTAAAAGAAATCTTATCTATATCTGTCTGTCTCTGTTCCATTTCTCCCCTCGCTTTCTTCGCAGTTCCCTCTCTTATCTTGATTTTCTTCATCCAACAGCTTCATTTCTTCGCTGAATGGATCCTCTCTGCCTGCTGCCGTCTGCAAAATAATTGCTCCACAAAAGCCCAAGCAACTCATGAAAAACCCACCTCTGCCCAGCTTAATCAATAGCAAAGCCTCTAATTAAACGCTCCTTCAGTTTCATACACTCATACCTGTAATTTTCTGTACATTTTATGCGCTCTGGCTAATCTTCAGCAGGTCAAAATCAGATTACATTTTTTCCCCTTATCCACACTTGTCTACCATACCACAGGAGGTGATAATCTATAAATGTCAAGCGCCACTGTGGGTTTTGCGCTTGCACGAGCCGATCATAGATTTAGAGCTCGCAATTATGTCAAAGTGCCCGCAAAAATGTGATGGAATGCCACATCTCAAGGGACCTTAAACCCTACCTTCACCCATCATTTACATAAATTAATTTCACTCAGTATATTTTTTTATGGACAGATCCATATTGGCGCGGTCACATTTCATAGAGCTTTCACACAAGACTGAAACCCTTGTAAAAACCACCAACACTGAGCGGAGTTTATTCCCATATGTCACAGTTTTTCATGATTTTTACAGTGACATCACTACAAACCATGCAGTTTGCAGGCTACTTGCCATATCAGTCAATCACAGATTTCAGGCAAAATGGCCTTGTTGCCATAAATCTTCCACTGTATTTTTATTTTATGTCTCTGCACACCACAGTAATTGGCAGCAAACAGAGGAATTGATGGGGAAATTAATGGGATGAATATGAAAAAGGTCAAAACAGGAGGTTGGTTTGGAAACTGACAGCTTGCCCCGGTGCAGTGACAGAGGAGACACAGTTGCCACAGAGAAGAGGGAGAGTACCATGATAAATTGCGTTAGTGAATAGTTTGGCATTTCTGGCAGACATGTCCAATCAGGACGGCCCAGGGATGATGGAGGAGTAGAAGATGGCAGATGATCCGTGCGAGACAATCGCCATCAGCTGACACACCGGATATCCTTTCTTTTTGTAACAACTCATCCTCATACCTAAATGACTAAATGCTGATTTCCTATGACTCCCAAAACGAGCGTTCTATTAAACGCCGTTTTACGGCCACACAGAAAAGGATCGTAATATAACGGCGATGGCGGATTATGATCACGTCATAGTTCTATGTAAAGTAACACTAGCTTAGTTAACGTTGTGTAACGTAAGTTTAGCCAACTACAAATACTTAGTTAGGGTTAGTGAAACATGAGGCATTGGCTTAAAATAAGTCACGTAAAACTACTGAAATGGGGACGTAACGTGAAAACACGGACGTCATTGCGTCACGGACAGAAGTCTGTAAAACTCAGTTAATTTCAAAAAGTGACTTTTGGTTTTACACTGGACACAAATCCTGGTCTCCTGATTGAAAGTCCTGTGCTTGTTTGACCCATCCACCACCCCAACTTACAGCCTTACACAGAAATTGGCGCTCTTATATACTCTTTACGTCACCTCACTTCCTCGTTTGCTCTCCCGATAATTACTACAGCCACGAGAGGTTGCCACTTGACAACAAACATAAATATGTGTTGTCATTGCTTGCACAATGGAACAATTTCTGGGTGAGGACAGGTTAAGTGACATTGTGTAGGAGAAATATGATGAAATAATGAGAAAAGACTATGGACTTGATCATTTTCACCTTCAAGACCTTCAACTTGCTCCCATTGGTCCACCTTTTCTTATGCAACTGTGTTAGGGGTTCGCCATCTTTTGCCGTTGCACATCAGGCAACACCTAATGAATGTTGGAGTGACTCCTTTGACCTCAGCTGATTAATAACTGTTTAATCAGTGTTTAGTCGGTAACAGCTGTGGACATCCTGCTCTTCATTTATTTAGCACGCGCACATCGTTCACTTTCTCCATGCTCTTCCCTCTTATCTTTTGGCCCTTCTCTCTTTCACTCATGCTCTCTTTGAATCCAAGCCATCTCCTATCCCTTATTTTATACATGCTGTTTTCTAGCACCACCCTGTCTTATAATCATATACAGTATGTGCAAGGTATTGTATTAAAGAAATACCATTATTTGCTTTCCTGCCGAGAATTAGATGAGAAGATTGACATCCCTCTCGTATGGTAACACACAATCAATCTTTTCGTTTAACTCTCAGCAGAAAAGCAAATAATGGTATTTTCCGAAAATATCTTTACCTTTTGCAAAACAATTCCTAACTTACCGCATGTTCAAATTACGTTGCATTCTTAAGTCATTTCACCTGTGAAATAACATTTTATCAATGAAAGATAAGAAAAAAGGTAGGCCTACATGCTGCTTCCCTGCAATCCGTAGCCTCATGAGGGACATCTTCCTAAAATTGACTGGCAGCATTTAAAAAAAAATCTCAAACCTCAATTTTCTAAAAACCCTAAAGACCCTCTGTAACTGCCTCTGTTTTTATCTAAAGCTTCTTTGTGACTGGCAGTGAAAACAATAAGGAATAATAGCTTTTTCCTTGACTTTCCTCATCAGTAGTGTGTAAAAACAGGACTTGTCTCTAAACTTTAAAACATTCCCTTATTTACAGTCACATCTGTACTTTTACAGCCAGTGGTTTACTAATGTCCATTAAACAGCTTAGGCAGAGTTAAACAACATACTCGAGGGTACTTGCTACCGTACCTCCTGAGAAATGGGTATAGCCACTTCTACAGTTTTCACTTTGGCTACCATGATGTGCTATGAAGAGCAAGATTTTCCTTGTCATCCAACTGCCGATTACTTGCAATGCCAAAAGGCCTTTATCAAATCAAACTGCATCAAAGGGTCAAAACCACCAAAGCTCTCTTCAAGCTGCTGTTTTCCCCCTAGTCTTTCTTCTCATCCTCTGTGATAAATCACACCATCTGCATTGAAAGCACAACACCTGGATCTGAAAGCTACCTTAAAGAAGATTCCTCCAGTGTCTTTGCCCTTAGCATCTAAAATCACATGGGACCCGATGGTCATGGTTGCAGCCGTATGCAGAAAGAACAAACAAAAAAGATTAAAAAGAAAACCAAAATGATTCCAGTCATTTGAACCAGAGTCAGATTGGATGAGCTAAGTCCCTGGTTGCAGCTGTTGCTATTTGTTGTCTGTGTTTTTTTTGAATTTCTTTTCCTCTGGCAATCTGCGCTCTGCAGGGACGCAAGGAGAGCTAGCTCTGAGAGGTTTTGCCCGAAGATAAATTGGGTAACCTTCTTCTGTCATTAGTAATACCTTTTTCCACTAGTGAACAGCAAGACAGAGCAGGCAGAGGGGTGATGGAGGGAAGAGAAAGCAAGGGGGCTGTGGAGGAGGGATGAGAGCAAGGAGTCAGCGGTAATTAGCCATGAAACAAAAGCCCACACGGCTTAGTTATGGCTCGAATTTCACACCTTGAGCCATCTCTCGGTGACTCAGTGGCTCAGAGCTCGGCGATGGCGATGGCTGTGGCTGCTGCGCGGTGTCCAGCTGAAACAGAGAGCAGACCTGCATCCATCCATCACGCCGCCTCCACACTTCTGTGTCATCCTGGCCGCCTGGCAGGGAGGTGCTTTGTCTGGCTGACTGGTCATGTCTGTCTGGGGCACATGATTATGGATCCCACTAGAGTCATGGGTAGATGTAATATCACAGGTCAGACTACTTCACTAACACAACATTCTCTTTTATTTTCCTGTATTTTGCTCATTTGTTGTGTTAAACAAATAGTTCTACATTTTCCCTTTCTTGAAGATGTTATTTAAGTGCACAATGCTGATGCTGCTCAAAATTGCACCCTTTTGATCAAGCAGTGTTGAACTGCCTCTCGATGTACTGTCACAACTGGGAAGACTAATGATATTCCTTGTGTAACTTTTTGAATTTTGAGTCTGAATGTGGTTTGAAAACAATTACATACAGTCTTTACATTAGCCTGTTCAGCATGGGGAAATCAGCTTCTTTTTTTCTATATAGCTTGCTATCTCCCTAGCTACAACCATGAAAAATGGCAATAGGTCTGTTACTGCTCCCAGCAACCTCTACAGTAGCTTCCGCGTCAATTGAAAATGATGAAAGAATAGCATTTTGTGAAAGCAGTCACAAATTGTGACAAATTTGTTACAAATAATAGATATATAGATATAGATGTATAGAAAGAAAGATAGCCTCTCCCCCCTCTGTAATGACCATGAATCACGTCTTGTAGCACTGCTAGCAAGGAAGCTCTTCCCCCCCCAGTGGTTCATGTGTATCTATTAGTTTGCATTTCCAGGTGTGCACTGAGCAAGCATTATCACAATGAAGGTGCTGAAATTGCATTTGAACCGTTTTTGCTTTCCTCTTCAAGATTAGATCCAAGTTGGAGGGACTTAGCATAAGCATCCCTCCCACCTCCATGACTGCACTGTCGGGAAAGGCCTGTGTTGACAGGCCCTTCATTAGAGTCTTTGTCCTGGAAGAGCCTAGTACATAATTAATGTCTCCATGATGGATTACATGGGTGGATTGCAAACAGCGAAGAGGTCGGCAAAAAACTGGAGAATTGATGCAAGGCTATTTTCCCTATTGAACACGCCTACTGTGTGCCCCTTCTGCACTGGCACAACAATTGCTGATTAGAAAGTCACAATATTTACAACACTGGTGACTTTAGTACAGGTGCTTGTGAAAATGTACCCCTTGTGCCTATTACTTACCTATTTTCACTCTGGGCCTATGTGTGGGAATCGAAGGCGGATGTGGCCCGACAAATGATCATCCTTATTGCGATTCTCACAGGTGGGGCTTTGGGTGGATGTAAACCATTAATCAAAGCCATCGTTAATGATGCAGAAAGCGCTGAGGAAATTAAACCCCTTCTGTTTCCCTTTCCATAATGTCGAGGTGCTCTGTGTTCGAGCTGCTATGATGAAGAGTAAGATATCTTGTTGTACTGGTTCTTTCTCTTCATTTATCAGTAGAATACTGATGTCAGTTCTGTAAGTAAAAGCCAAAAGTTAGCCGCTATTATCATACTGTTGAGTTGTAATGAGCTCTTTACATGAAATTGCAGCTCCAGTTCAGTTTAATGATTTTTAACATTTGACTTCCACATAGAAGGCTAGGATGAACATTAATGTGCTGACTTTTCTCACAACCTCCAGGCTATGTTTTAATAAAACAAACTAAATCAGAACTAATTGGAACACATGGCTTTTTACATAAGAGATCAAGTGGGCTCAAGTGGAATGGCATGTTATTGAAAGAGCAGGGAATGTTTGTCTCACTGTTTTCATTTAATACCCTCCCTAGGGAAGCCAAGCACAAGTTTATCAACCATTTCCAGGGTTTTTGGAAATATAGTTTAAATCTTACATGAACTGCTTTGCAATATTCCTCAAAAACCCGGCTTTATAAAGCATTAATGCAGAGATCAGAAGAGAACGATTTAAGATTGGTGGTGGAACACCAAATAAAAACATTACTGATGAATTGAGTGACTTGTTTTCTGACCAGACGACAACCATTTGGACAGTTCAGATGAAGACCTGAGCCAAGAAAGTAAATGGGTTACTACCTTTGGTAAATATATTTTACTGTCTATATCAATCGTTATTCTTCCTTTACAGGGTGTCTGCAGAGTTTTACAAAGTGTATAAAAATGTATATTTGTCCATGGAGGTTGTATGCTAAAGTTTGCGCCAGTTTAATCAATGCATAGGTCCGTATAGTGGGATTTTTTTGTCATTGATTTATGGAATCCTGCTTGATTTGACGTCCTCTGAAAAGGACAGAAAAGCTCCTTTTGTACCCGGGTGCTACCTAGCTAATGGGGACAAATGGTTGGACGACAAGGAGTTTGAATGATGGCTCAGGCCTTCTCTGGAAATAACCGCGTGGCGTAATGTTACTGCTCTGTGTCACAAGGCAATAAGTGTAGCCTCGATGGGGATCGGCGCTGTCAGATGTCGTGGAATTGCATGCACCCCACAGGAGCTTGCACAGCTAAAGCCAAAACTGCCAGACTTAATGAGTTTTACACCCGTGTACTGTTAAAATCTGCATTGTGAGGTTCATCAATGATAAATGATCTGAACTCTATAGTTTATGAACGTTTAGAGTCATAATCTGGCAGAGTTGTTTTTTAGCTACTGAGATTTGCATCAGCGTTATTTAACCTTAACCCTTAATTTAGTCTCTAGAGACCTAGGTGTCAAATGGTTTCAACAGTACATATTTTGGGCAACTTTTTTTTGCCAGTTTGAATTTCAGCATTTGACACTCTGAACTGAGACCATAGGGCATGCATTTTTCAGCAGGTGAAAAAAAAGTACTGCATCCGCCCCATAACTTTGTCCCTGGAGATGTGGAGAAGTCAAATAGTTTTTCCAGCCCAGCACATATTTTAGGCTGTTTTGGCTCAACAGTGTGAATGTGATATACTGTATGTGCCACTCACGTGAACTGACAAAGGAGGGGATGCAATTTTTGAAGTAACGATGAGGTCTTAAAATATATGGAAGGGTCTTTAATGAAGGACTTAAATATATCAAATTTAACTGCAGGATTCCTGCATATACCCAACTTTATTCTAAGGACCATATGAGTTTATTGGTGTTTGGTGGTTTTTAACGGTATTCTTTTTCCAGAGAAAAGGAATCTGAACAGGTTGGAAGAGCCTGTGCACAGTGCGTGTGTACCCTCCTCATCTGCCATAGAATCCCTGAGAAAAAATGCTCCCATGCATGAAAAGTTATCCAGGGAAGTTCATGAGCGTAAAATTAAATATCTGAAGGAGCAACATGAAATGAGAATGAGAATCCTACAGGTGAAATTGGATATGAAGTTGGAAGAGAGCACTATGATTAAAAAAAAAAAAAGATACAGGGATAAATGCCAGCCATAGTGAACAATATATGGATATTCAAGTTTGTGAGTTTTTTAATCACCACAAACTACATTTTAAACCAGCCTTGGTTTAGTCACTCATTTAATTTTGCTGCACACTTATTTTTGTAAAGCAAAAATAAGCAATAAAGATATGTCTAGGCTCAAGCAAAGATATTCACCTCCACAGAGAATGTATATATTTGTACATACGAAAGTGGCCTATTTCATCAAAGTAATGTAATTTAAACTTGTCTGGCTGTTCTCTGTAGTGCATGTTGGTCTCTATTTAGATGTTCCAAATAGTCCATGCCCCCTCACAAACACTATCAAGCCTCTATTCCACTTTCTTGCAACCAGTTTAGTTTAATCCAGAACAGGCTAAATCTACGACTATTTTTAAGATAAGTCTGTGCAAGTCGCTTTGAGTTAAGATCGCTCAAACAGGTATTTTAATCTGGCCTAAAGACTAGCCTAGACTTGAGCCTTGTCTGTGAAAGCGGTCCCCAGTATCCTGAGCTGTCCTGATGCACGTCAGTCATCTCCCTGGCAATTTGAGATTTCATTCCAAATAAATCCACGTGTGTCTTCCAGTGTTTGCTGTACAGTCTAGTGCACCCGTGACTCACTCAATTATACATTTACTTAGACAAGTAATAAAGCGCTGCCACTCTCTGCCAAAGCTGTGGCTGATTATACCGGCTGTACAAGCTGTTTTCCCAGCCTCCTGTTCCTCCCCTCTCTCTGATCAAGACATTCATCCCAAAGAGAGGCACACTTATCGGCGCGACTGTAACTCCTAGCTCTGCCCTCATACGCGGTCAAAAGCCCCTCCTTATTGTTTTTTCCTATGAGAAAATGGGGTTCTAATCTTCAGATATGTGTAAGCTTACTTTACCAACATCCTCATATGATGACACAATGAGTTCAACCTCAAAGTGTGCCACATGTCTACAGAAGTGATAAGCTTTATCAGGACTATATGCTTTGATTTCTATGCTCGCCACTTCCAAGGTTATAAAAAAAAAAGATCTGTCCATAATTCTCTCAAAGTGTGTTTTTTTTTATTTCTTTTATTTTTCTATCATCCACATCAAAATAACTTCAAAAGAGATGATGCAATCACATTTTCCCTTTGCACATTGTTTATGGCTACCCTTTAATGAAAGCATGTTAAAGCTGACATGCAGTCGGGGTGTTTGAGGCTGTTAAAACCAGCTGTGTAGAAATAGCATGTTCTAATCTTTTTGTGAGGACTAGCCGCATAAAAGAGCATCTTTTATGAGCCCCAGTACGAGAAGGCACTCGAAAAAACACTGCATGATTCACAAGCAGCTTTTACACGAGATCTCTAAACCATCTATAACATTTTCTGATTTTAATTCATATGACATTCTTTTTTTGAAAAGGGTGTAGTCCTCTGGAGGAAAGCTGTCTTCACGTGGTTCATACTGACTGGATCTGAACTTCCAACTTATATACCTCCATTCTACATTTACTAAGCCTATTTTCTTTCCAAGCACTCTAAAACTACTAACCACCATAATGTGTACGATACCCCTAGAGGCTATTTCTCCTTCCTTACAGCGAGAGTGAGACAGACTGACAGAGATCTTCTGATTGAATTGACAGCTCATGACTAGTGCTCAGCTGCTGCATTTGGCAAACGGTGACAGGAAGAGATGCCATCCCAAAGTCAGCGCTCCACTAATTGGACATGCATGCATGAAAGAGAGAGCTTCATTTAAAACCAATTAAGAAACTTGATAGTCTTAAATTAACCTGAGCTAGATTCTATATAAGCTGTGCTTATTTTAATGCCTTGTCTGTAACCTCAATTTCTCTCACAATCACACGCTCACTTTGACACATGCTCTGCCTTGTAGCTAATAATCTAACAACCATCACATGATTGTATAAGGTTTCTAAAAGGTAGCGGTATTGACACATTTTTGTTCTTACTGCAGAGTTTTGACTGGAGGATAGCAACAGCTCTTCCAATTAACACCGCAGCGCCTCTGGCTGCAAATCACTTCACCATAATGTGTCTTTATGAAAATGAATACCTGACAACTCTGCACACGCTGCAAAAGTCATCTGTGTAGCCGTGCAGAGTGAAGATAACATCTGTGGAAGTGCTCTTATCATAGACAAAGTAATCCATAATAGAAACTACCCAAGCTGTTAGGAATGAACTCAGTATTTTAAAAGTCATACAATAGTTTTTTACTATCCTTTCAAAAATGTTTATATCTGTTTTGCGTTTTAGTTAAATGACAATGTTCAATTCCACCAACAGCAAGGAGATTCAATATGTGGTCAAATGGTCATATGCACTAAAACACTGTCGCTCAATACAAGTCCTTTCCTGGCCATTGGTTACCAGGGAAACCTCTCAGCTGCGTGTGGGTGTGTGTGTGTGAGGTATGTGTGTCTATTTGTGTTATTACACACGTGCAGCTGGCAGCATCTGTGTGAGAGGGTTTCTTTATGTAACCGTGGATATATGGCTGTATTCATACACCTGCTACCCAATTTGTTTTTAGAGAAGTGTGTGTGGCCGGCTTAGGGAAGATTGAAATGGGGGTCTTGTAGACAGAAAACGTAAAGCAGACCTGACATGACCACCATCAGAAAAAGGTACATACATATTTAGTCATATTAATAATAGGTTGATGACTAAGCAACAGGCCTTTTCATGGAAGACATTTTGACATGTCACAGTAGGAAAAGCACAACTATAAATAAAATAAATGATGGCTGAATTCCATGCAGCTGCTTTGGTTTTAGGGTCCTCCTGGTATTGTGCAGGCTTTGAATAGAACAGAACCATCATTAATGTTATTAGTAATGGCTGTGCTTTTTCTACTATGACAAGTCAAAATGTCTGCTGTGAAAAATGGGCTTTTAGGGGAAGTAGTCCTATTTTTGTTTTCATGTTAAAATGTTTAAATTGAACTTTTAAACGTTTTCGAAATGGGCATAACATAATACTTGTTTCTCTCTCAGAAATGATGACGAAATGCAGAGATGCTTCCTGTCCTTCCACTGGAACAAGGTCTAATCGTCTTTTGCAGGTAAGTGGCAACTACAGACCCTGCTATTCACATATCGTGCTTTAATTTTTACGCTTCTCTCGCTATTTAAATTAAAAATCTCTATTCAAAGAAAACCTGCTCTCTCTATGATCTTCTTGTTTGTAAACATCATTGTCATCAAGGAGCATATTCGGTGTATTCAGCTTGTTCTCCAGAATAAAAGCTTTGCTAAGAATACAGTGAATTCCTCTAATGAAAGTTTAAAAAGGGTTTAAGTGCCATGACTATATATCCTGGACTTGCACATCCTGCACTAATCCATGCGGCCTCTTTTTTTCTTTCTTAATGTTTTTGTATTTGTTTGTTTATTTCATATTAATGTTTAAATATTTTCATATAAAGGCACCAAAGCAAATTCCTAGTAAGTGCTACTTACCTGGCAATAAATCTTTTCTGATTCTGATCTGATGATAAATTGCATGAACATGTCCAATGTCCTCTTACTATGTACTGTATGTGATATGAATATTAGCACGGATCATACCCAGATCTCTAAATGAATAGAATATATTTGTATCTGGTTAAAGATATTAATGATAATCCTACTTTTTGTCAACAGGGGTCTTATTCAAATCGTTTTGGCCACCATTTTTATCGATTAGGATAACAATGTACTCACTAGTTAATTACTGAAATTTTGGAACATGGTGACATTGAGGGGGGAAAAAACAAACAGGGTAAGGAGTAAGTAATGCAAGCAATAACAGTAAAAGATATGAAGGTCCTATAAGACCCAAGTTTTAATGACCTGTGATTTTTCCATTGTGGTCTTGCAAAGTCTGTACATACCTCATAGAAAGATTTTGTGCAGACTTCCATATCTCAATGTTATCAACAGGCTATATTTTACCCTTCACGCCTTGCACAATTGCATTGGTAAGGACGAGACCAACAAAGTTGACAGCATGGAAAGATTAGGAGCTGAAACAATAAGTTGACACACAGAGAAAATGTACTTTACATTCATTTTTGTGGAAAACCTGCAGCACTTGGCCAGACTTCAGACGGTAAACCCTTTTTTCTTTATCTTGTCTGTTCACACTAGGTGATGCTGACGTGCGTGGCCAATCGGATCAAGCGGATGCACTGATTTTGACTCGAGGGAAGAGCTACAGTTACTCATGCGGATGGACTGATGCCATGCTGAGAAAGCCGACTGGTGGAGGTAGGATATAAGTCTCTCTGTCAGCGGTAGAGGAGAGGGGGAGTCGGGTGTAATGAGGAAAGACGTTTCTGATTTACCCTCTCCTCCCCCCGTCACATATCAAAGGATTGAAAGCCGTGATGAATCCACACCTTACATACTTCCAGTACGCACACTAGTGCACATGCACTTTAACTCACACGCTTATAGAAACATGCTGTCTGCTATTAGAGGGACTGACACATCTTCAGTATCCCAAAAATTCACTCAGTATGTCAATGTACTGTATGAACAGGTGACTGTTAACTGTCAATTAAATTAAAGTTGTTATGGTTAGATTTGGTGACACTTGATTTGCTGTGGTTTAAGACCACAGCAAATCAGTGGTTTCCCTAGATCAACTGTCTGGGAGGGCTGGCGAGGAAAAAAAAAAACGTTAGCTGGGAACATAGCTAGCTATTTACATAGTACAAATGTGGGACTTTCATTTTGGCAATTTTTAAACTCAAAATGCTTGATTTGTCTGTCTGTATGTAGTCAGAGATGTCCATTGAAGTTGATCGGCTCCTGTGCTTCTCGGGTGGTCCAGAGGCAGCGTCTGTATCGCCCTGGCCGCCAGGTTGATGGTGTTCGTCTCTTTCAAAGAACTTAAATACTTGACTGCAAGCTTTAAATAAAGCGAATAATGTGCGGTCTTTGAAAGATAAACAACTATGAAAACACAAACAACCTTTTAACACCACACAATTCAGAAACCCAATACTTAGATTTAGAATGAAATTATGATTAAGGGACATTATTTCAACTTGAAATGTCAAGTTCAAGATGGAGGAGGAAGAGACTGTCTATTTCCAAGAGGGTACAGTATGTGTGTGTGAGAGAGATCTGCAGCACTTTAAGGGTGGTGTTCAGTTAAATCCCCTCCCCTCTCCCTGTGTGGCATTCTGTCAGAGCCAGCCCAGTGACATTTTCAGGCAGCTGAACTCCAGGACCTTTCAGTGTCACCCTCTGTTGTCAGTTCTGACTGGTACAGCCCAGACAATGATGCACTCGCACTGTGGGGGGAAAATGATATACAGCCAACCTCTAGGTCTGCCTGTTTCAAAGTTGTTTTTCCATTGCTCCATCAAACCGGCTTCTACTGGAACAGAATACCACTCACTGCAGTGATGAAAACAACAACAAAAAAGTTTCCAGCGATGGAATATGTACTTAAGAATTGAGAAGTCAGACAAAACTTTAACGTTTGATATTTGCTATTCACTGAAGCTGATGCAAATAAGTGCAATACTCACATTCCCTACAAAACATAATTCCCAGTTGGAGCTTCTTTTCTGCTAAATCAAGAATCATCAAGCCTAAAAATATAAAAATAATCATTGGTATCTCTTCATAGTTCATCATATTACAGTTTGCAAGCCCCAACATGGACTGTTTAATTGCCCCTGACAAAATCAAATAGGCTTGGTCCCACAGGGAGTGTAAAACTGCACGCATCTTATCCATAAATCAGGTACATAGGGCCGATGCAAGGTGGCAGTGGCAGTTATATAGGAGCTTCAGCTGAATCACATGCCTGCTGCAAGGAAATGGACCTGTCGGAAGGGCTGTGACATAGTGCGGCGGCTGCGTCACTCACAGCTATGATCCTCTATTTCATTATCATACTGGAACTGTGTGTGTGTGTGTGTGTGTGTGTGTGTGTGTGTGTGTGTGTGTGTGTGTGTGTGTGTGTGTGTGTGTGTGTGATGCACTGTGCAGGCACCGGGTGTAGCTGAAACAATTTCCGATTTGTGTGTTTTTAAGATTCAAACACGTTTGTGTATGTCACAAGCACTTGGTTGCCTCTGTCCGGCTACATTACACATCTACTACCAACAGAAATCTCTGTCGCTGCTTTACCCCTCACACAATCTACATTCGCCTATCTCAGAGTTGTTGAGCTACTCTGAAAGCGTGGGGTTCTGTAGAGCTGCCTTTTAACAATGTTCTCCGTATTGATTTGAGTGTGGTTGAAACCTTGTATCAGGGCTTTGCAAAGTTCTCTGCTGCATTAAGTCCTGGTCCTAATTGAAGCCTCCCGGAGGCTAACAGGCTCCATTGCTTCGACATGTCAAAAAGCATCAGTCAGTTAAATGGGGCTGGGAGATGGAGAGTCGTTATTCTGCTACTGCTGCTGCCTGCAAACTGTGACCTTGTGGTGAGACTGCGCTTGAAATGTCTCCTCTAAACTTGCTGCTTCCCTGGAACGTCCAAGTAATATTCTTGACTAGATACTGTATCCACCAATGAGTAGGTGTGCAGGTGAGCGCATGTGTTTGTATCTACATTCAATCGAATGCCGTGTGTGAGCATGTACACATATTCCCGAGGCTGCATGGTAAAATGAATGAGTTGTTCTGAGTGGCTAGTGATCCTGCAGCAAATCCTCCCAAAAATTCATCCTGGCTTCTGGGATGTAGCTGGTTGTGCAAGGAGACTATGCAAGCGCTGCGTAGGGGAAAAAAAATTAATTTTTTTATTTAAGTCATTTTAAAGCCGTAAATGCATTTAAGAAATGTTTTTAAATTATATTTACACAATGTAATGTTTGAAATATTAAAGCTGTGAAGAAGCACCATTTGCAGAAGTTACAAGATCCACTTTCTACTACTCTAGTAAGGAAGACAAGACAATGTTGTATTTGAGTATGGGAACTAAGTCTTTTAGCTCTCACGTAGCACTCGGTGCACCTTTTCTGATGATGCCGCTGTTTGCAGCTCAGTGTCAGCAAAATGAAGGAACTAGTGGATGACTTCAGAAAGAAGTTACAGTCAAATCAGTGGTGGCCAGTGTGCTGTTCTTCGCTGTGCTGTGCAGAAGAGGCAGTACTGAGATGGAGGAGGCAAGCAGAATAAACAGACCGGTTTGAAAAAAAAAAAAAAAGACTAGCTGCTACAGCCTGAAGGCAGTAGCAGGGTGGAGGGCGCAGACTAAACTGAAATCTGTCCTACACAATACCATCCACCCTCTCTTCGGTGAGCTGTCATCGACCGAGCACCAAGAGCCTCTGGCTTTTACCCCCATGGTGCAGCATGAGGTGCTTAAGGTGCTCTGTTTTGCCAACAACCATCAGATTGTAAAATACCTGTTGTGTGAATAGCCTTACTCACTGTTTTTGTCATTGTTTTTAAGTAAACTTTTTAACATTTTAACCCATTCATCGGAATTGTTTAACTAGTTTTTTTTTTTTTTAAAGGTTTTTGGAATGTTTTGCCATTGTATCACAACTTTATTCCCCATGTAAATTCAACCCATTACAGTTTCATAGTATACAGAGTATACTCACCCGTATGAACTCTTTCTACTGCATCTTAGAAATCATCCCCACTAACATGCTCAATGAGGTATTTTCCATTTTTAATGATTCTCTGGCCTCTGGGTTTTTTTTTCCAGACAGTTTTAAGCATGCCATTGTTCATGCTGATGTCTGATTCTGTTCGGACTCACACAAATCACAGTCTTCTCCAACCATACAAATGCAGAACAAATCTCTGTAATCCAGGGAAAAAGGAAACTGGGTACAGTGTAGTTCTCCAAAAGAGTGTATATTACAAAGTGAAGTTCCCAGGCACCTACTAACAGTTATTTGCTTTATACCTATTCATATACTGGTCTATAGATCAACAAAAAGTTTGACGTCATAATAATAAACCTTCTCCTATAACTGTACAGTGATAGACAGCCATGATGACAGCCACTTATTGAAATTCTGAAGAGTCTGACAAATTTATTAGTTCAATGGAAGGATCTTTATGAAAGAGACCTAATGGACCTTTTTCACAGCAGACATTTTTGACTTGTCATAGCAGGAAAAGCACAGCTGAAATTGATAACCTTAACGATGGCTCAGTTCCATCAAGTGTCCCAGTAAGCTGTTTCAGTGAGTCAGCATGCACAATACCAGGGCCTCTCCTAAGTGGAATGCAGCCATCATTAATGGTTTTGAATACACTTGTGCTTTTCCTACTATGGCATTTCAACATGTCTGCCGTGAAAAAGATCTATTGTCAGTAGGTAGCTACAGCAGCTGCTGGTTACAATGTAAACATTTTGTCTTTATTGGTTACATTTCATCAATGAACCAATATATGAAGCAATATAACTAATTAACATTGAAAGAAACCTAACATACACTTACACTGACATAAACTGTATTACATTGTCTTCTAAACACCTACCACCTGCGTACTCCATTGGCTGTCATTAGTTTTCCAGCCTTGTAACAGCAAACATTACCATGAAGCCCCAAAACAGTGCATCATTTAGGGACAATCTGACATTGTTTTTCTTTCGTATCTTAGTCTGTGGGTGTCTAATCTAGCTTGTTTTAGTTTTTTAGCCACGTTGGGGTAAGGGTATATGGATAAGACTAGGTTTGGGATTGAAGTTTAGCAGTAGGAGCATGAGTGGCAGTATCTCACAGGTAGACTTTCTCTTTGATTGATGCTGAAAGATTATGGCGTTATAGTCTCTCCCTGTCACCCATTGTACCAGAATGGTGGATAGAGATGCCGGAGGGGCCTTTGCTTACACAGTGCTGTTTGCCTGGAACCAGATTGACATGGGCCATAAATCACTCTCTAATATTTTTATGCATCCAGTCCATCCAACTGCTGCTAATGTTTCCTCTCCCTGCTTCCTTTGTAACTCATTTGAGCTGAGCAGCGACGCATGACAATGTGTGCGTAATGGGGATTGCTAGAATCGGCTTGGCAGAGACACGGCCTCTGCCTGGATTGGCTTAAAAGTGCAACTCCCATGACCTTGCAGCAATGTGTGACATCAAGATTACGTGGAAAGGGCAATTGAAGACAAATCAAATGCAGCTTTCAATTGTAAGGGCTTGCCCCCCGATGTCATTGTAGAAGCCCTAATCCTACATAAATCCTGTGTCGGTATTTAAATGTCTTTCATAATTCTTGAAAGAAACTGTCAAGTTGCATTAAAAAACCTGTCTCTCAAATCCATGTCTACTTTCCCATCCCCTGCACATTTGTACAATTGTATGAGATGCAAGACTTCTGAGCAATTTGCTTCAGAAGCAGTATACCTCTATAAGCAGCTACATCTATTGCCACTTCATCTTTAATTATAATAATAATAATAATAATAATAATTAATAAAAATGCAAAGCAATGAAATACATGGAGAAAAGAGACAAAGTATCAGGTAGCAAAGTATGTATTACAGGGCAGTTACAAATATGAATGTAAAAACAATCAAATTAATTATAACCGACAAAGTAAACAAATCATCTAAATCAAGAATTAAAAGCAGCTTTATACAAGTGTGTTTTAAGGAGTGATTTTAAAACGGGGCACTGCGGTCTAGTTTAAGGTCAGAGTCAAATATTATACCATGATTTCTGGCTTTGAATTGGAAGCCAGTGGAGTTATCATTATGAGCCTGGGGCAAAGATGACCTCAGATTGTGTTTAATTAAGCTGAAGGAAGTTGTCAGAAATCTTACTGTCACTGGCAATTATGAAGGGTTTATAGGCTGGTTTTGTCATTAAGTTTATTCTAAGTATTGTCAGCGTAGCAGTGGAACTGAATCTTATGGTTTTGTGTGATGTTACCCATATGCATGTAAAGGGAGAAAAGAATGGGACTTAAAATTGAGCCCTGGGGGATGCCATAGTGGGTAGGAGTTGGAAATGACACAGAATCAGATACTAACAGAGAAGTGTCTACCAGTTAAACACTTAGTGAAGTGAACCACTTTAAGGGCAACCCCGGAGATGTTCACAAAGTCCTTCAGACGGTTTTAAAGGACAGTGTGATCAGTGGTGTTACCTGCATCAGCAACCAACAGGCGGTCATTGCTCACCCTCAGGAGGGCAGTTTCTGTGCTGTGAAGAGCACAGAAACCTAATCGCCATTTTTCAAAAATGTTACTACTGAGATGAGCGATCAGCTGGTGGAATACAACGTTTGCAACGACTTTGAAAAGAAATGGGAGTTGGTGGGTCTGTAGTTGTTAAGAGCTGTGGAGTCTAGGTTTGTTGAGCCCAACCCTCAACAATCTGCCTCCCCAGCACAGTGATGGGCCGTTGTTGCCCTCATTGCCATCATGTCCTGACCTTTGCTGCCTTAGCTTGTCACACTCTTATCAAATGCTATCTGATGGCACCGCAGTGCCCGAAGCAAGCAAGCAAACACTCTGATACGATCTGTCTGGCTGGTTAAAGGAGATGCCACTCTCCCACTGCGATTGTTCATCATCGCTTAGCAACTATATGGCAGGTCTTTCAAGCAGTATTTCTCCACATATTGAAGCGGTGTGCATATGGCTGTAGTAAGAACGACGCTTGGCATTTAAAGATTTCGGAGTTTTGCATTTCCAAAAAAGACAAAAAGAATTGTATGGAATGGTTTAAATGGTGTGTTTATCTGCTCTACTCTGTTGGCCTGCCCAGCTATATCTACAGTAGTGACCTAGTCTATATCCATGACGTTCCACTTCCGGGATGCGCTGGTGCTGCCGGAAATTCCGCCGGATGACTCTCTTATCGGCCGGATATCCAGTTACCTTCCCCTTTCTTTGTGTTGTAATTTTTAAACTGCGGTGGATTTATAAGGACTATGGTTAATTGCCATATTTCAATTCCCCCAGATGTTTGCAGGGAAAAATAAATCAGAGGGAGGATGCTGCTAATGCATCATCCCACACACATCATTCATTCTTCTCTTTCGTACGCAAAAACAGATACTTATTATAAAACACACATATAGACATAGCAAATGACTCCCTTGCCCCAGGTGCGCTATAATGAGCCTGCATTATTTTTGCTCCTTTGCGTTGAACCTGACAACATTCAAAAAGCATTCAACAGTCAATGTTTTCTCCGGTAAATGCCTCTGAATAGACTGCTCACTTTCCATGCTGATATTAGGCGACAATAAGCGAAATGAGGAGTCGCGCAGTAATTTGATTTTATAATTCATTCTGGTTTAAAAACTGTACAAATTTAGCCTATATGAGAAAATGTCTTCATGCGCTTGAACAAAAAAACTCAGCATCACTAAGGTAATTTAGGGATTAACAATGCTCTTATGGGTAACTGATTGCATAATCAAAAACCAAATCCCTTTTCAAAGCCCCTGGGATGAAAATATGGCACAAAAACAGAGCTGCTAGTGAAAATATTTTGTCAACTGATGAATAAATTATGTATTTAAAATGTAAGACAGATGATCACAATAATGAGGTTAAATCAGTAGCTAAGTTAAAATAAATAAATAAATAAAATAACATGTTCCTCTATTTACCCTACTTCAGTGAAGTGGCAATCCAGTTTGCAGTGGTCATCAGGATGTGAGTCACTTTAGAAAGGTTTTGGCTCTTGAAGCTCTCATTATAACAGCCGACCATGAGAGCTGGATGGAGTGGCAAACTAAAATATTTGTTTTGTAGGCTTGTGAAATTCTGCATTACGGACATTGGGCCTCTCAGCTCTAGAACACATTAATCTGCACATCTCTCTCCATTTGTATTTCCTTTCCTTTTTTCTGCAAAAATCATCTTTTCTTTTCTTTATTGGCCAAAGAGAGGCCCCCGTTTGGCTTGGCAAACCAGCAAACCGACCCAAAAGCACTTAATTGATTGGCCCATTTGGCCTCGATTCAGCCACACATGTCACTTTTTAAAACACTGGGCCGGGGCGACATGACACGACAAGACAATTCAATAACACTGGTTTGTGTTTTGATTTGCCAAACGGCCTCCGATGCCCTGGCCTGCTGATTGCTCCTTTTTGAGAGCTCATTTGACAGCAGCGCACAAATAACAGGCTGTGAAAGTCCACAACATTCACACACACACACACACACACACACACACACACACACACACACACACACACACACACACACACACATATATAGTCTTTTGGTTTCCAACAAGCCCCAACTCATGTGCGTGCGTAGTGCGTGTAAGGCGTGCGAAGGCGGGCACGTAGGACGCGGCGTCGCGACAAGACACACACACACACACACACAGAGTCTGTATTTATTTTGCTCTTTTCTCTCTACCGCTACAATTTGGCAGGTGGCACAGTGCCGGGTTCCATTAGAGGGGGAAAAAAAAAAAGAAAAGGAGAGGGAGAGAGAAAAAAAAAATCTATAAAGGCAAATAAACAAGAGTGGGAGCTGCTGCCAGCTTGCTTGCATTCTCCACTGGATAATAGAAATGGAAGTACGATAAGGTTCTTGTATAACCTCCCACGTAGAGGTGTAGCTGAGTTCACTTTCCTGCATTTAGATTCTGGCTTTGGCACCAGTTAATGCTATATGACTTGGTGTAAACAAATCATACACATCTATACACAAAGCACACATAGACACGCACCTACTGTACAGGCAAATGGATGCAGTACGTTGAAAAAGTTACTTTGTGGCACAGGTACCCAAAGTAAGTCTCAAATGTCCTTGTCTTTTTATTTGGGCAGTTTTTAATTTATGTATTTATTTCAATAGTATACCTACGGCTGCAGTAAGTGGTTCACATCATTTGGAAAAGCAACAGTTGCAGTCATGCAGGTGTATCAGCCTGATTTGATCACTGAGGAGGTACTTGTTTTTATGAGTTAATTACACATGCCAAATATTGGACTTTGTTATGCATGCATTAGGCTAAGACAGACTCATTATCAATTAAACATCTGTAACATGCAGAGACAGGTGCTTCTAAGTGCGGAGCAACAATGAATTATGCCAAAGCTCTTTATTCTTAGTGAAGAATCATCATCTATATACAGTACAGGCCAAAAGTTTGGACACACCTTCTCATTCAATGTGTTTCCTTTTTATTTTCATGACTATTAACATTGTAGATTCTCACTGAAGGCATCAAAACTATGAATGAACACATATGGAATTATGTACTTAACAAAAAAGTGTGAAATAACTGAAAACATGTCTTATATTTTAGATTCTTCAAAGTAGCCACCCTTTGCTTTTTTATTAATAAGGGAAATAATTCCACTAATTAACCCTGACAAAGCACACCTGTGAAGTGAAAACCATTTCAGGTGACTACCTCATGAAGCTCATTAGCTATGTTTCCATCGACCCGTTTTTATCCGAATTAAGTGATATCGAATGAAAAATGCCTTATGGAAACAGTAAAATCCGACTGAATTTCATGAATATCGACTCAAATGAAATACGTTCGGTCTCATCGGAATCGAAATTTTCTCTTGATCGATATACGGCTTATGCGATAAACGCTGATGGAAACGTTATTTGCCGAATAAATAATGAATTGCGATTAAGTTTTAGGTCATTTTATGGTTCAACCCGCAATAAAACGAAGAAGAAGAAGTTTCAGTTCATTTCCGCCCAGTATTTCCGCTCTGTTTGCAAAACAAAAACAGATGTAAGTGGACAAACGAGGAGACAAGATACTTTTTTAATTTAATTTACCAGAAAAATATAACAGCTATTTTAGATAGCAAAAATCTAAGAAACGCCATCATTTATCAGGAGCTCGCGAAGGAAATGACCAACAGTTACGACAGGGACATTAAACGCTAAACTTGAAAAAGCTTAACGTGGTTTAATGTATCTAAACAACGATGATCATCACCAGATTTATCATGGTTATATCTTGTCATGAACACTTAAGCCTGTCAAAAAAACTAAATCGAAATCCAACGATTATAGAAGTTATCTCACGTTAATATTTTCTTCATCAGTAGAGAACACCAAGGGTTTGCAGAGTTATCAAAAAAAGCAAAGGGTGGCTACTTTGAGGAATCAGTTATTTCACACTTTTTTGTTAAGTACATAATTCCATATGTGTTCATTCATAGTTTTGATGCCTTCAGTGAGAATCTACAATGTAAATAGTCATGAAAATAAAGAAACGCATTGAATGAGAAGGTGTGTCCAAACTTTTGGCCTGTACTGTACCTCTGACCATGGAATATCCATCCAAGTAGGGAGGAAAAGAAAATTCCAGAAACACATCTACAAAAGGCCGACTAAGTCTAGTCATTTATGTACCTTTTTGTACCCCATCAAGCACTACACATGGCTGAAGGCCTCAGGTTTTATGCACATTGCAGGGACACGTTGACTTTTATGTTCTGTGGAACGGGATGTAACGGTGCTGTGCCGAGGTTGGTTCATTGGGCCGTTTCACTTCCTCACATTAAATATCCTTATCCTTGAGACAGCTATTGGGGAGAGAGAAGGAGCCTCTTCAAAGCTTGTCTTGCCATCTGAAGGAATACACAAGGCACTCTCTTCCCCCGCTGAGAGCGAGGGACGGATAATAGAATCAGTGGAAAATACAACATGAACAGTAAGGAAATATTCAGAAGAGAGTTTCAGAGCAAGATTACCTTTCTTCATGTCTGTGAAAAGATGTAGGTGCTATTGCTGAAGTGATGGCCACTGTAAAAGAGTTCTTGAAATGGCAGCGTTTCGAGAAATATTCTTTCTTTCTTCGTCCAATTGTCTTTCTTTTAATGACGAACACGCAAGCACTCATTGTTCGGACAAGGTGTATTAAAAACAAAATTGCTGATAAATATGAATATTTTTTGACATTTTAGGCCTTTATTTCCAACAGGACAGCTTAGACTTCAAAGGGGAGAGAGAGGGGGAATGACATGCAGCAAAGGGTTGCAGGTCAGAGTTGAACAATGTGTTGTGCAACAAGCCAGTGCAGTCCGTACAGTTGATCTCCACGTCTCAACAGTTTTTGAATCTGGAAAAAGTATCCACAAGTTCACAGGTGAAAAGCACAGCACTGATGTTTGGCTGCTCTTATTAGCGAACGTGTTCAGCATCGCAAGAGCTCTGCCTTTCAAGGTCTGAATATGAAACACTGACTTCAATATTACAAACTCAAATGACTTGATATGATAGACAACATGAGCCTCATGGCATCTTAAGCTCTCTGTAGTCCTCTGCGGCGTGGGATGATGCATGGTCCACTCTGAGCGCTGAAGACCTGCTCTGCTTAACAGGGCTTTTTGGGGAAAGGTCCAGCCCTTGGGTAAATTGCATGTGAAGTTCCAAATGCTCATAAAGCATCCTTATGGACAGTAGGCACAAAAGCATCCCCTTTGGGTTGTCTCAATATTCTATTTAGCCTAATTAGGCCAACTCGGCTCTGTAAATGTTTTTTTCATTGTGAGATCATGGAGGGCCGCAGGTGTAGACACAGATGAAAGGTTCCAGACAAAGAAAGAAAGCAGCTCTAGTGGTACATGCATTGTACAACAGAGAAACAAAGGAGAAAGAGGAGACGTGGATTGGAAAAGGCAGTGTAGGAAAGATGGACAGAGACTAAGCTTTTAAGGCTCTGAGAAAGCAAAGATGAAGCCAAAAAGATGAACGGTGATGGAAAGAGACTTTCTTTCACCCTTAGCTCATTTGTCCTGTGGCCGCAGAACCTTAGGATAGAGATGCTCTAATGAGCAAGAAGAACACTTTCTTATTATCGTGTGTGTGTGTGTGTGTGTGTGTGTGTGTGTGTCATACTGCAAGCAGTATGGTTTTAAGCTCTTTCATTAATCTCAAAGGATGTCATATGGGCCACATGCATGTACTGTGCCGTTTTGCTTCAGTGAGAAGAACATGCTTTTATTGTGTGGCAGTTATGTTCTTCACCATTTACACTGATCTCCTATCATTATAGCCTGCTTTGCCCAGAAGAATAGTCATTTTAAATTCGACCATTGTGATGTAAAACCAAAAATTGCCAGATTTACCAATGCTATAAAAAGAAATGTGAGTAAAAACAATGAAAAATGAAATTCTTAGCAGCTGAAATTGCGCAGGGGTCCGTTTCAGAGAGCAGGTTTAGTGAAAACTGAGTTTGTTAACCCTGAGATGAGGGGAACCTCTGAGTTTTCTGTTTCAGAAAGGGAGGTTAATCAAACCTGAGAGAGAGAGAGGGGTAACTCCAGCCCGTTTTAGAAAGATCGGTAACTTAACCTCAGTCAGTTACTATGGTAACTGAGCCTGTGAACCTAACCTGGTCGGGAGCAGGTTTTCTTCAATAAACCTCGAGTTTCTCCCAGTCTCCTCCCTCTGACACAGCGCTCTTTCATTTCCTCATTCATTCATTCAGTCTGTATCAGGCGCATTTTAGCGCAGTTTATCTGCACGAATAAAAAAACAGGGTTGCTTTATTAACCATGTTAGGCAGACTATAAAACGTTTTTGTTCCTAGCTGATTCCTGATTAAGAAGCTGTATTACTTTGCAGGGAGTTAAACATACATCGGGAGATGATATTGCGGCCCCGACTATAGATGCATTTTCATTTCCAGGTACTAGCCTACTTATTTGAGCGGTATCGTTTTTCTTCCCAGTCTATCAGTTATGAAGCCTACATAACCTTATCCGTCCTCATATCACTAACGTCACCCATCGTGGACATGCTCTACATCCCAGCACATTATTTGTGTCCCATTACGTTTCTTTGCAAACGGCAATTTTCTTTACAACATTGGTGATGCGGCGCATATTTAGCAAAGCCACTGTATAGCAAAGCGCCGTCAGAAGAATGTGACTCACTCTGGAACGTGTTTTAAATGTTTTTGTAGTGTTCCCTGTACACAAACCAGTAAGAGACATTAAAAAGGAGTTCCACAGGATTGCAGGTGAATGATGTAAACCCTTTGAAATAAAAGATTATGAATTATAATTCTGTTAATGATTGTGCTGCAGCCTCAGAATGGGATTAGTAGGCCTAGGACTTTTTCGCCCACAGGATTACACCTAAATGAAATAGATTATAGGTTCAATACCATTTCACCAGTAATATTATACTTATGATTAAAAATGATATTAATACACTATATTGGAACTTACGCATTTACTCTTGCAGCAATTTTCTCCCACGCAAATTCTCTCTCTTTTGCAGCAGCCACTGTGTTGCTTTTTTAACGAAATATATGTTCAAACTGGCTGTATGTGCGCATGAGTATTTCCGCCGACCAGTTTGTTTGTGCTTGTTACCATGGTGAGTCGTAGTATCATGGCTCCATTCATGCTGCCTTTTTATAGTGGTGGTGCACGCGCTTAACTCTGAGTGAACCTACTCTGAGTTGATTGAACCAACTCGAATCAGCTGTTCTGGAACCCAAAACTCAGTTTCCCATCTCAGGGTAAATCACCTCAAGAGTTCAGGGTTAGACTCAGAGTTTGTTAAACCTCCTTCCTGAAATGGGCCCCTGGAAATGGGGCAAAAGGAGGCTTATAGCCGAGATCCCAGAGTGTCCTTGTGTTTTTGTTTTTCTCTGTTTTACTCGGAGCAAAATTCTGCATAGAAAGGAAGTTGAATATAAATCCCTCATTATTCCTGTTCTTTGTGTGTGTGTGTGTGTGTGTACACGTCCGTCCATCCGTCCATGGGGTGAAACTGAACAATGCAACTGGTGAATGCTTGAGAGTTTTTGTGAGAGAGCGAGAGAGAGAGTGCGTGTGCTGTCAGGAGCACATGTTCTCAAAGAACCCCCCCAGCCTGTGGGCTGATGAGCATTGATTGGCTGAATGAAATTATCAGATTCTGCTGAAGGCCACCCAGTACGTTGTGTTTGCGTGTGCACAAGGAGACAGGTGTTTGTTTATTTTTCTTATGTTAAATTTACTTTTTTTTGTCTTTTTTTTTTTTTTTTTTTCTTCTACACAAAATTCTTGAATGGGTTTGTGTTAATGCTCATAGAGTATATGTATTGTTGCCAGATGTAGCTCAAAGCCACCCAACATCTGTGTGTGTTTGCATATGTGCATGCACGTACTGTATGTTGGCGATGATGCCTTTGTAGATTACACGGGGAGTGCAATCCGTGTTTAGCACACTCGCCCTTAGAGGGCGGATTATGGGATAAACAGAGTGGCGGGCTCCTGTCACCATACACACACACATTAATTCTCACACACACACAAACACACACACACACACTAACTCACACATGCACGTACACACACACACACATTGTAGGTCTTCCTGCCTTGTCCTATAGGACAGATGCAAGGTGGTGATCGGCTGAGAGTCAGCAGTGGAAGTTGCGCACATATGCTGGTGCTCATTTATCTGAATTTGCACATGTGCTGACTGCCTGATTAGTTTGTTGCTTACAGTATTCACACCCTGCAGGCTTGTTGTTATAGAGTGTGTGTGTGTGTGTGTGTGTGTGTGTGTGTGTGTGTGTGTGTGTGTGTGTGTGTGTGTGTGTGAGCAAGCACAAGGAAGCATTTTATTATTCGCCGTTTTATTCACAGTTAAACATTATTGTTTTCTATACAAACAGTAATTATTTACTTCAACTGCACTGCCTAAATTTAAGTACAGTGACTGAGTGAGTGTTTTCATTGCCAGGGTTAATTAAATGTGCAATGTTGAGCTGAAAGAAAATTAACATTTAATACTCTTTAATTATTTTATTTTTCATAGACTATTTTTAGCCTACAACTTAAACGTACAATATATAACTTTCTGCCACTAGGGGTCTCTTAACCAAAACAATGGATTGTAAACACGACTTTTGATGACGTTGGGAAGTTGCGTGGTGTTATGGGAGTTGTAGTTTTTATTGTTAAACACATCGCTGGTTAGAATGCATCTGTTCACGGACAAGTGTACCCATTCAAGTTTGTTCATGTTACGTTTTGTAACGTTTATTCATGTCATTCTAATAAAATAGCTGCATTTGCCCCAACATAAATAAGTTTTTCTTGATTCGATCTGTATTGGTAACTGACCAGTTAGCTAGTGAGCCAGAAAGCTAACATTAGCTTTTCTGTAATCTTGAATATTCGTTTTGGTGCTTAACCCACCTTTTGTCAGGTTAATTTAGCTAACTGTAAAGACAGTTATACGCAAAGGGGGTAAAAATTCGGCAGGGAGGAGATTTTTGGCACAAGTACCGGAAGCGCTAACGGACACGTAGCTAGCATTGTGGATGGCTGCTGTTGTGACTCGGATGCCTGCCTCTGATATGGCCTGTTTCCCAACACTTCATTAAACTGCTGTTAGCGTCGTTAGTACCTGGCACTGAAGTTAAGTGCTGGCCAGATACGGACTGCTGTAATGATAGTGTGTGGCTGTTGGCTGGCTAGGGGCTAACGGTAACTAGCTAGCTATATGTCCCGGGGTTGTTGTCAGCTCTCATCCCGAATGAAGTGTCTTTGCGCCGGGGGAGTGAGGCAGACAGATCGGGGTGTGCTAGTCGTCTATCTATACAGCTAACGTTAACGTAACTGGTGAACTTATTCGTGGGTTAGCCCAGTGCTGCTTTTATCTGTGGTCAAAACAATCATACTACTAGTAACTTTATGAGCGTGTTGAACGTTTTATAATGTTACCCACCAAGCATTAGCATTTACGTTAGCTAGGCTACTTGTCAGCCAGCACATTGTAGTAACGTTAAGCTGGATCGATATTAATATGTATCAATAAATCATATAAAGATCTGTGCTGTATTACTGTGTTGCAAAGTGGCATGTAATTAATCACAAAATTATGCCTTGTGGCAGAAAAAGCACTATTATGGGTACAAGTGTTTTTTACTGTGACATTGTATGATTTACAATTACTCCTGAACATATCATCTGGGTGCCGGTGTTTTGACTGAAGTTACGAGTAACTAGACAGTGAAAGGTTATATGCCACTGACGGGCAACTAAAGGAAACGTCCCGTGTCTCAAAATAAAATAACAGATTTCTCTGGGTTTGACATTTGGTGGAAATATTTGGGATAGTGTAACTACACAACTAAAAAATATATATAACATTGGTATGGTCGTTTTTAGACATTTTAATGCAGAAATGTTACACATTGTACCTTTAATTAATAAAATTGCTGAGAGATTTAAAGACGAGATGCAAGAAAGGACTCTTGTTGATCACTGGCTCACTCATACAGACATGATCCTTTTTTTTAATGATGACAGTATCATGCATTTGTAGAAGCCAATAGTGTGTCATCTGTAAAGCCTTATTATGCGGATCACACTTATGTTCTTCTGTCTTTAGCCTCTTATCCCTCTTCAGCCTGCCATTTTCACACTAGGATTCATATGCACGCTCACCAGCATATGCACACACCCCTCCACATAATGATCCTCACATGCACTCAAATGCACATCGGCACATGTTGACTTATGTGTGCACACATGAGATCACACAAAGTCTGTTATAACCACACACACAAGAGGCCCACTCCTCTCCCTTCTACCGTGATCTCAAGGACACTTCAGTCAACATTTACTGGAGCTTTGATGGCTTTACGGCCTGCAATATTACTGCCTCCCTTCCTCCTCCTCCTCCTCCTGTTCATCCTCTTCCTTCTCTTCCTCGTGTCATCAGCAGGTCTTAGTCTTTGTGTCATGGTGTAATTAACCACGCAACAGGGAGTAGCTCAGCATCCAACTCTCAGCTCTGATTTGAAAGAGCGCATCTCAAGCTTCAAGCCAGAACCATCTGCTCCTTTTTTTTCTTCTTTTTTTTTAATTTAGGACAAACAACAAGTCATTTGAAGCATAATGATAACTCATTAACTCATTGTGTTGTAACAGCTCCAGATGCTCTCTCTAGATTGTACGGACACTTTGTAACTGAGGTAAACTTCTGCTTGTTTTGTGTAATTTATTTGATCATGGAAAAAAACTAAACTTAAAGGAGGCAAAATACATTAGTGAATGTAACTCCAGTAGAAGTGGTAGTATTGCTGTGAAATCTGCTTTTTAGCCATGCAGCTGACATGGTTATATGGATGGCAATGTCGGTCGGTTGGTTGGTCCACCACTTTGGTCCGGACTTATATATCTTAACAACTATAAATGGATTGTCATTAAATTTTGTTCAGAGATTCATGATTACCAGAGGTTGAATCCAAATGGCTTTTGTGATCCTTAGACTTTTCCTTTAGCGCCACCATGACGTTGAAATTAGTGATTTTTTTCTTAAAGCAACCCTATGTAACTTTTAGCTGCAGCTGTAGTTCCAATGAGACAACCTGTAGGGGGACCAAACCGGGAGAAGTTACATGTGTTGCTTTAAATGTCTTGACAGCTACTGCGTGGGTCGCCTTTAAATTTGATAAATACATTCATGTTCCCTTTGGGATGAATTGTGATAATGTTGGAAATTCCTTAAAGCTTTAGTGCATAACTTTTTGATATTAATGAACGTCCGTTACATTCAAGCCATTGCCAAAGGAGTTGCTACAAAGCTAATTAAGACTATCAGCGCCACACAACTCTCTCCGTATTTCTCAGTATGGCTATGTTCAGAAGATTGGGTCGTCCGGTGACTTTCCGGTGACGTGCCGATGGTTTTGTTGTCATTACTTAGAATTCCTCATGGGGGCGACAGAAACTACGCACTATAGCTTTAACTTTTCCACCATAATCAGGTCAACATTTTAAGTTGTCCAATTCTTAGGTTTGTGACAGGGATGCACCGATATTAAACATTTTGGCCAATACCGATTACCCATATTAACATTGCTGATATGTCTGATAACAGATATTTAACGATGTCAATATTATCTGTATAAAAAGTTTCTATGATAATCATATTTTGTACATACCGTACTGAAAAACACGTGTAACACTATGAATTTCAAAATGTGTTTCCTCTCAATAAATGACAGGTCCACCATGTCCACCAAGTAACTAAACAGTGTTAGGTTACGTACTTTCATAACTTGTAGAAAGTGTATAGATTTATGAAAGTCCATTTATTACGTCAATAACTAAAACAATAACTAAGGAACATAACAAAAATATCCTGTTTAGGTTTTATGACTAATCAGGGTTTTCCCTGGGTTGGTGATAGAGAAATCAGGAAAGCAAAACCTGGAGGAGCAGCTTGTCACTAAAATAAGAATAAATGGTCCACCTTAAAGCCAGCCCACCTTAAGTTAGTGAGCTTGTGCTAAAGTTGTTGCTTATTCTTCACTTCAGCATGTAAATCCTGTGTTGCGTCACTGTGTCACAAACTCTAAATGGCCACACAAAAAACACACACACACCCACACCAGCGCTGCCTTGACACGGCAGCTAGATGGGCCAGTTTAGGTTTTAGTTTTGTTTAGTTCTAATTAGCAAATGTTAGAATGCTAACACCCTAAGCTAAGATGGTGAACATGGTTAACATTATACTTGCTAAACATCAGCAAAATGTCATGCACACTAGGTTGAACCAGCCAGGCAAGGTGCAGCACCTTTTCTGCACATCTTGTTTTCTTCGTGTTGATTTTATGGTATTTTAGCACAGAAAAAGTTAAAAGATCAGGAGGCCAAAAAACGTACACATGGCCTTAGTCAATATTGCATTTCTTTGAGTTTTGACATTCTTGTATCTTACCTTTGATCTTTCTAATGCACACAGCTGAGACATCATTCGATGTAATGAAGTGAAGAAAAATCCTTTTAAGCACACATTATAAAATGTTTTTCTGTCTTTATTGCTGAGCGTCCTCTAATAAAGCAGTTTAAACTCGGCAAATGCTGGCAGCTTGAAGATATTTCTGCCAGAGGTAAAGGGTTAGCGTAAAATCATGGCTATGGAGTGCCAAACTGAGACGTGTGATCAAAGCAGTGTACTGTAGTGTGTTTGGAGAAATCTTGCCCCAACCAGGTTTTTCTAATAACACACATGCAATCGGGCACCCCAGCCTCTACACCGTATTGCACCCAGAGAGAACCCCTGTGAGCCCCTCGTTATTCGTGGCAAAGACAGAGAGGAAGAAGGTTGACAATTCATTTAATCCCTCCATGGATGCTCCTCTTCTCTCTTGGGGTGATTTTGAAAAGATGCTCAAGGCTTTCCCCCAGTGAAGCGCCAAGCAGAGAGGCCCCTGGGAAATATTTTATTCAGGCAGTGCCAAATTATGTACTCCACTCAAACACCGACACGCACATACAAACTGCAGTTTTTATGAAAGAGGCATCTTTGTCCTATATTTCACTCTTGTAGCTGCTGAATTTTGAAATTCAGTAGGATGATATTATTCTAAAAGACTGCAACTTTGAAAATGAAAGCTGAAGGTTAGATTAACCACGTGGGCCCTAATGCTCCAATTGTTCTCCTTAAATTTCCCCTTAAGTAGCTTTGAAGATAGATAAAAGACTTGACAAAATCACACTTACATTCCCTATCTTCCCGTAACAGCAATTCACTGAAGCTATGCCACACTTATGTTAAGAGAAATATCATTGAGGACATGTGTAGTACTTTAAACACACATGTACAGTAAATACAACCCTCACACACACACATGGCTGCTTTCTTGCAATCAGTCGCTCTCTCTCCCTCTCGTGTTTTTTGTCATTACCCGGGGACTGGTGATTAGGTTGCAAACAAACACACACACTCTTCACACTTTCTCTATCCTGCCGTATTGCCTCATTAGATGCGTCCATGTGTTGGAACACTTCGTCCTCTTACAACCCACCAAAACAGAGGCCCTTACTAAAGTTAATGAAGTGGAAGTCCCCTGGTAATGTGTGGCCCTTGAACATGTTTTTACATATTGTATGTACGTTGAGTTCTGGGAGTGTGTGGGTGTTCCAGTGTTTTGTATTGTTTGCTGTGCTCCTAGTAATTACAAGAGGTGTGAATGTGATAGTTCACATCATAATGCTCTTATTTAGCCAGAGCTACTTGCACAATATTCATCTTACTTAATGGCAATGCAATTTAAAGACAACACTTCTTTATGTATAAAAAGGGAAAAGTGACAACAACAGCTAATTTATAGGTAATTAGTGAAGGAATTTTTCTTCTAAATGACTTGAGATACTGCCTGTCAGCATTACAGCAACAGTCCCTGTGTACTGCTTTCATCAGCTGTTTTCTTTATTTCCTTCCTTTCTGCATGTGTAACTTAGCTTATTGGCAATGATTTTGCAGGACAATTGAGCCTGAGAACTCCAGAGTGTGTGTGTGTGTGTGTGTGTGTGTGTGTGTGTGTGAGAACTTATTTTGACACAAAACACGACCTTTCCATAAACCTAACCAAGTCGCTCATTTGCCTTGATCTAACCATACAAGTAATTTATGCTAACATTGATTTGTAACAGTTTTGGAGGCTACAATAACATTTTTATGATCCTGTTGATCGGAAAACGCTATTATGTATCTTTATGTTGGAGCTTTTAGTTTTAGTAAGCATTTAATTTTTTTTTTCTTCAAAGGTTGTAATTGTTTTTAAGGGGCTGCTGTAACATCATGGTAGCTCTGGCTGAACCGAGCTGGAGCTGCAGGTCCAGTGTAAAGTAAAGGCCGGATGAGTGTGAAAATAAAGCCTATCTTTATACAACTACATGAGTGACAAGTATAAAATAGAGAAGGGATTCCCAAATACCATAGTACTCTTTTAAGTGCTTTTGTTTGAGGTGACATGGAGCAATCTACCCTGTTGATTGGCGAGAAAGCTGAGAGAAACTTTTTTTTTTTTTTTTAAAGGGTGAACTGTCCTATCTACTAATAATTGTAAAATCAGAGCAATCAGCAGTGAAGGGTGGCCAGCACTCTAGAAACTCATCTCTCCTGGTGCGAGCGATGAGAGACAGAATAGGAGGACAGGAGGGGGAAGAAAAAAAAGAGGAAAAGAAGGACTGGTTGGGTTAGAACGCTGTTTTTCTTTCTGTCCAGACATTTTTACTTAAAAACCTCCCTCAGGTGCAGTACTTATTATGGAGCACAAAATTGCCTAATGTGCTTATTTCTACTGCTAATGCAGCAGGCAAGCAGGAAGACAGGGTATTGCTCTCCAAGGGAAAGTGTACAGTACAATAAGACCTGTAAGCACAATTTAAGTAATTAGATGGTGAGGCTGGAATTAAGGCCCCACATGTGCACACAAAAGTACACTCACACACACTAACACCCACACGTGGCGTGCAAATACACACTGCAACTGGACAGACAAAGTAAATCGGCACACACACAATTTGTGGTAATGTCTCCTAAATAATTCCAGTATCTCTGACTATGATAAAACAAAACTGCAGTAAAAAGCGCATTGTAGTTTTTCGTCCTTTCCCCCCACTCGTCTCTTTTCTTCTGTCTTGACTTTTGACCTCTTTGCCTCAAAATCTTATTAACAGTAAATTATAATTTGAGTGCAATTTCAAAACCCATGCTGTACTTGGCAGGTGGCTCCTCATCCTCTCGCAGTTTGAGACAAAGGATGGTGTGATTTAAATTTGGAGAAGGAGGCGGGAGACCGAGAGAGAGAGAGAGACAAAGGGAGAAGGAGGAGAGGCTACAGTGGAAACAGAGAAAAATGGAGAAATGTTAAGTAGGACAAAAAGGCAGAATGAGCAATCGCGAGAAGTTGTGGCAACATGATGAAAACTGGTAAAGAGGAGCAAAGCCAGAAGAGCAAAGAAAAAGGGGGGAGGGGTTGACAGTGAGAGGAAGTGGAGAGGGGAATGGGGAAAAATGATAAAGAAGGGGGAGTTTGGATGGAAAATAGTGTGGGTGTGTGATTTATGCCTGGGGAGCTCTGTGTTTCCCGGTGAGGCTTCCTACTGATTCTCTAACCTGAGAGACATATATTTATTTATAACCCTGACAGCAGTGCTGCTTTATCCATAGCATATCCACACATAATGTTGGTGTTAAACCTCCTGCTGTGTTTCTGTGAAGTAAACTTTTATAATTAAGGGATGTACAACAGGGATACAACATGATCTCTTCCTGATTTCCTTTTATTTAACCCTGTAAAGTTAGCTTGATTGACCCATCTTTACCTCCGAGTGGTTTTCATTTTGTTGCGCAACACAACTAATATTAGATTTTCTTAAATAATTGAATAGACATTTTTGGAAATGTGCCCTTTTGCTTTCTTTTCAAAGGTTTAATGAGGAGATTGATACTACTCTCATATCAGTAGGCCCTACTCTAAATATGAAGCTATAGCCTGCAGCTGGTTAGCTTAGATTAGCTTAAATAAGGAACACAGGGTATAGCTAGCCTGACTCTTGTAAAAGTTAAACAACATGCCTACCAACACCACTAAAGCTTACTAATGAACACAGTTTATCTCATTTGTTTATCAGGAATATAATGACTGATTTGTTACGTGCTTATGGTGACCAGACGTCCCGGGTTGACCGGGACATTCCCAATTCTGAGTTGCGTGTCCCGAGTCCTGACTGTCGGGGCGCTAAAATGGCCCAGTTTACACCAACCACTGTGAAATTGTCCCGGTTGTCAGCGATTACATGGTTACGTGGTCTTATTATAGCCCGATCATTAACTAAACCCATGTAGAAAGACTAATAAAGCGTCCAGCGTATGATTTTAACAATGTGTGTGTGTCGGTCAATCGTAGCACTGTGCAGCCAGCGTTACAATGTATATTTGTAAACATTGTTGCAATGCCTCTTCTTACGTCTCGTTTTAACCAGTCCCTCCAGGTCTGCTGGAAAGTCAGCGGACGAGCGCTGGGTGGAAATGTTCGGGCATTTCAAAAGCAGGGAGATTCCGTTCAGAAACGTAGGTCTCCTTGGTCAGTTCGCCATGTGTCTACCGGGCACAAATGCTCCCATGGGTGGATCTTTTCGCTCATGAACAACACATGGACTGACGAGAGGAACCGCATGACCATTCCAACCTTAAAGGCGCTACTCGTCACACGGGCCAATTTTGCTGACACCTGTGCGCAATTTCACAGTAGGCTTTCAGCTAATAAATTGATTCTTGAGCAAATTCACTCTAACAAATGTATGGAATTAATGTTTCCAATAGGGAAGCTATCTGCTCTATCAAATGAGATTACACTTGTGTGTGTGTGTGTGTGTGTGTGTGTGTGTGTGTGTGTGTGTGTGTGTGTGTGTGTGTTGTTGGTTAGAATAACACTGGTAACACTTTACGGTAAGGGTACATGAATTATCATGAATTCATGCATGAATTAATTGATGTAGGCTATGTATTATTATGCATTATGTAATTAATGATTTATGTGTTACTGCATTCCTTAATATCCCATGAATCATCAGGAATTGACGTGTTCACAGTCTGTCATTTGTGACCTCATACATGAACAACATAACTTAAGCATTAGGTATGTGGGCACATCATTAGGTATTATGATTTATTAAGCATGATCATGATTATTTATTTTTCTGCAAAAAAAATGTGGTCATCACTGCGCAAATTCTGATTTGAACACAACTTGTGCATAATGCTTTAGTTGATGTGTTGTACATGCATGAGGTCATGAATGAGGCTATGAACTAATGTCAATTCCTGATGACTCATAAGATATAAAGGAATGAAGTAGTGCACAAATCATGAATTAATTAATGCATGAATTCATAATTCATGTACCCTTACCATAGTGTTACCATAACTTTAGTTCAAGCCTGTGGCAGCAGTTCCAAATAATTAGTTTAGTGCCATGGAATGAAAAATACCTTTTTGCAGTTTTTCACAAGTTCACTGGGTGCATTTTCCAAAAGAATGCTTTAATTCTGAAAAATAAAGTTGGTCCCACCAAGGTTATTATAGTTTTGCATTTTTCATTAGTTTTTATTTTTATTTCGTTTTGACTTTTTGTTTTCAAATTCAGTTCAGTTTTAATTAGTTTTTAAAGTGGATTTGCTAGTTTTTGAAAGTGCTTAGTTTTAGTTTAGTTTTTATTAGTTTTAGTCTTTTTTAGTAAGGGACTGTTCGTTATTTATTTATGGGGCCACCAGAGCAGTTTTGGAACCTTTAGTAAAACATTTTGGATGACCCTCCCCTCAACAAAGAATAAAAAGACATGACCCTCCCCTATTTTCCTCCGGTGGTTCATTCCATAAATACCGAACGGTTCCTAATATGGGTTATTTGTCGGGGGCAAGATTAAAAAAGGTCAGAAAAAGTATTGTGTAATAATAACATCCTACCATTTTAGAAATATGTATTAACAATGTATTCACCAATAACATTGGTACATTAAATGTAGCAGTCTACCCAAGACGCCACAGTAAGTGCAAAATGTGTTAGTAACGTGTGCCAGGAAAAAAACCTAAATAGCCAATGGACTTAAGAAGACAATACATGAACAGGTGTTTTGAACTTTGGTTCAAGTAAAGTTGTGAACTTTTTGAAGTCAAATGACTCGCACTGTTGTGTAGACATCCTGGTATCAACACACATATTAACCCACGCTTCCTCATTCTTTTAGTGTTCATGCGTATTTACTAACCAGCAGCTATCGGGTCGCCGGTGAAAGCCCTCCTGTAGTGTTCTCTGTCCTGCGGTTGTCTCCGTCCTGCTGCCTGGCCCTGTACCCATACATCCAGGCCTGTAACGTTACCGGGGTTAGCTTCTGTTTCGGGGAAAGGGGGCTTTGCGTTCTCCTTGCCCTGTCACTGCTTGTTACGGTAAGCTAGGTTAGCCTCCTTGTGTGCGCTTCTCAAATGTACTTTCAAATTCGTGGGATTTTTACCTTTTAATAAATTGTCCACTTATTTTACCACCTTCCACTGTGAGGCACTTGCTTTTATCTGACACAGTCATAATGAAATAGGACTCTGCCGCTTTCTTCCGACGTTCGGTACCGCCATGATGCCAGGCGAGGGCATACATGGGCGAGAGGCCCGGGCACGGACATGTTGTGTTCAATTTGACGTGGAATGTCGGAATTTCTGGGTTCCTAGTTGGAAACTCTGTGTCTACGGCATAGACTGAATAAAACCGGTCTATGGTCGGAAATGTCAACTCTGAAAGATATAACGTTATTTGCTCTGTGAAAGACATTGACAAAGATGAAAACTAAGGACATTTAGTTGATTATTTTATTTTAGTTAGTTTTGCAAACAGACATTACAGTTTAGTTATCGTTTTTTTGTAATGCCTTGTTTTTATTGTTATTTCAGTTAACAATGTTTTTTCCCACCTAGTTTTCGTTATTTTGTTCGTTTGGGTCTCACACGAAACTCACTCAATGTCTTTTAATATTATTTCGTAGATATGTAGGCTACATACCAAGGAAATTCATGAATATTAACTGAGATATCCCATTATGTTGTGAGCAGTAGGCCTATGTGTGCTGTTGGGAAAATTGTGTCTAATCTGTCTGACCTGGGCTGGCACATGTTCATGTTAAAAAGCGTGTTTGTGTACAAGCAAAGTGTCCCGGTTTTAGTTCCGGGAAATCTGATCACATTATATGTGCTGTAATACATTTTACACATTATACATTTTGTATCCATTTCCCCCTGCTCCAGTCTTTATGCTAAATGTCTAAAGTAAAAGAAACCTGCCCACTATAAGCCTCAGTAATTGTATCTCATTTGTTTAATCCATTAAAAAACCTACAGGTACCTCTGCACAGAGCCAGGCTAGCTGCTAAGCTAACCAGCTTCTTGCTGATGCTTCACATATTGGGCAGATTTAGTCTAAACCAAGAAAGATACAGTTGAATGGTATGTTGCACCACAGCACATATACATTTATAACTTTATATAAGGGTGAATACATATTGTTGTTGTTGTAATATCTCCTGTCATGGATGGATAGAGGTTTGTTTAGCTTGTTAGAATGAGAAATAGCCCTGGTGATCCATTATCAGCAAAGTAAAAAAGACACCCGCCGGTGTTCCATAGTTGTTTTCTCATGTATATACTATTACATAATTGCTATGCGTCCAGCAGGCTAAATTGCCTCGCTTAGCTGGATAGAAATACAAACACATGGTCACACTGAGATGGCACTGGTACTGCATGCAGAGAGGCAACACACACATACATGCAAATGTACATACACTATGTACACACAGACATTCAGGCGTAATTATACATGCTGTGTAGTATCTGATTTCACTTGCCTTCTGACTAACACAATCTAATGGTCTCACAGTGATCACAGCTGATGAGATGCTACAGTATAGAACATGCTTGACTAGCAGAATGTGTGTTTACAGAGGGGCCACAACAAGCTGCTCTAATACACACTTTTGAGGTGTGTGTGTGTGTGTGTGTGTGTGTGTGTGTGTGTGTGTGTGTGTGTGTGTGTGTGTGTGTGTGTGTGTGTGTGTGCGCGTGCCTTTTGTGGGATTATGTGCCTACATTTAGACAATATCTGCATCTGTATTTATCAATGTGCTGTAAGTCAGTGTAGTAGTCCTTTGCTGTTTATGTGACTGTGCTCTTTTGTCATCCTACATTACTCATAATTACCCACAAGAAAGAGACAGCACATATCCCTTGGGACAAATGTGCTCACACATACATCACACAGACAAAATAACAAAGAGAAGATTCTGTGAACATGCAGGCAGTCTATCCACTTAATTACCTCTACTTCAGCTGCATTGCATATACTCTAGGAAAACACAAATTGATATAGCTGGCAGCCATCCCACTGCAGGCATTACCACTTGGTTTACTGGTCGGTATGCTAATCTCAAATCCGTTGTCAAAGATGTGATATATTATATGTGCCATGCTGGCGTTTAAGTATGCTAGCATGCTCAGCAGACACTGCGTGGGGCGAAATTTTTGATCGCAATGTGCATTAATTTGATCTCAAACCTTTCAAGGCTGTCTTCACAGTAAAGCATTAGATGTAGTTCACAGACAGGAAGGCAAAAAGAAATGCAAGTGGTTTGTTAAAGTGATGGCTTGTTGGCTTTACCACATACAATAAGTCTCTGTTAAGAACAGGCTCCATGCTGTCTTTGTGTGTGGCACACAAGAATATAGGCAATGTAGAATGTTACATATACCATACTTTGACACCCCCACCCCATTTCTCTAATTTCAGCCATTTTTTAAAAGTAGTGTAGCTTCTGTAGCTTGCAAAGCTCATTCACTAGAGCCAAAATATGCCTCTTCAAATTGATTTTCATGATCAAACTGCAGCATTTTGCTGCACCTTCCACTCTCTCATAGTTTTTTATCATTAACACAAAAAGGTCATATGTCAGAACGTTGTATTTCTTAGTAGTACAGTAATATTTTTTATAGAAATATGACTGCCAGCATGAGTGCTCTAGAAAAACTAAATTGAACGATTATTTTTCTATTGATTCATCTGCGATATTATTCTTTTTTGACTTTTTTTGTCATCAATTTATTTAAAATTATCTATAAAATGTCAAAAATAGTGAAAAACTATAGAAAGAAGCCCAAGGGGTAAATCCAAATTGCTCTCTCCAAGCAAAAGCCCCCAAACCCACAGATGTTAATTTTACAATGATAAAAACAGAGAAAAAAAAGCTAATTCTCAAATTCGAGAAGCTGGAAGCAGAGAATGTTTGTAATTTTTGCTTATTAAATGACAAAATCCGATTAATCGATTATCAAAACTGTTGGCAGTTAATATTCTGTTTGACTAATGGATTAATTGACTAATTATTTCAGCACTGCTATCCTGTAAATTGCATTTACCGATTACAGCTCATGCCCAAAATGAGCTATACTGTCTTGATTTGTTGCAGAGCAACCACATGCTACACGATACAGTATTTTTCAATCATGATTTCATCTTAATTCTTTTCCTTCTGAGTATGTTGAAGCAAATGATTGCTTACACTCAGCTTGAGATCACCTCTGCTGTGCTCTGTAAATGTTTGAAATAGATTGCTGTGCAACTGAGAAATGCCAAAAAGACATATCTCTGGCACCTGCATTTATGTACCCTGCAGTATTAAGGCACACAATGTCATATTGGGATCTAAAAGGATTTTATTGTGCTTGTGGTAGGCTTAAAACCATTAAAGTTAAGATCCAGCAGTTTGTGCAGCAGCTGATAAGTGGGACAGCTTAGCATCATGCAAATGTGCTGTGGAGTTTGTGCCAGTTGGGAAAACTTCTACTTTAAATCAGGACAGGTCACTCACTGTCCATAGGATGGAAATATTCCTTTTTTGAGTTCTGAGTCACAAAATAGTTTTTTGAAATATATGTTCAGTGGCAATGGGTTAACAGGCTTTCCACAAACTTTTTTTTAATTTCAGTAATAGTCCATCTGATGGCGGCAGCTCATTTCAACTGATCATATTGCCACACAGTACCCACCATTTTGTCATCCTTTGATGTAGGGTTCAAAGGGCTGCAGAGCTGTCAGCGGTTGTCTTCAGATACATCAACCGCAATAAACTGTGAGCTGAAAGCAAGGCAGACCTCTTGATGTTGTTGCCCGCTCTGTTTCTTTATTACACAAGACCAAACAGACATTTTTCGAGCATAAAATCTCGCTGACAGCGAACAGGAGAGAATACAGGGCCTGTTGGAGGGAAAACATGGATGGTTTCTGGCTGGAAAATACAGCGCAGCCTGACAGCTCAAGGTCCAACACACACACACACACACACACACACACACACACACTCATGTGATGGAGGCACACTTACGTGATGGAGGGAGATGGCGGAAGATGGATTGTCAGGTCAGGGTGATATGACTGCACAGTGGTTAAGGAAGATAAGCGAAAGACAGATGAGCTTCCCTCTACCAGTCAACTGATGAGCGGGGGTCTCAGGGTGGGGAGAGGGTAGAAGGGGAGAAGCCAGAGAAAAAGGAAGCAGTAGTAAAATATCATTCACTCCTGGCTGCATAGCAAGCCAGGAAAGATAGGAGAGCTGGGAGTCTTGAAAAGAAATCCACAAATAATTAAAAGAAAACTCTTTTCATTAGTTTCAAAGCTAATTTGTTTGTTAGCCTGTGTAGCTTTCCCCAATGCAACAAATTAGAACTTGAGAAAATATTTGCCGTCGTTCATTGTCCAACCGATGCTGTCACCTGTTGATCTGTTTAACCGTCTGCCACATATTTCATTACACCACTTTTGTGTGATGCGCGACAAGTAATACAAAAACAAGTAGCACCACAATAAAATCCCATGATTCGTCATTAATAGTCTTCTCATCACCAATACATTTTTTTTCATCAAGTATGATTCTGGGTCTTTCCCTACACTACTGGTGAAGGAAGAAAAAGCACCAATCTTTAATTTAAGGTTTTGCGTATAATCAATGCATACAAGCTGTTCTGATGTGACTGTACCAAACTATATGAATTATTCTGCTTTTTTCCTGCAGACTCTTGGAGTTCACTGTTCGGTGAAATGATGCACACAGGACACACACACACAAACACACACACACACGCACACACACACACACACGTGTTCTCTCCCTCACAACTTTGACTGACTGCAACTTCCTATTCACAGGCAGGTGGCACATCTGTTTTTAACCTAACTCCATTCCTGCAGAATACTGAAAACATATGCAGAGGCAGCAGCTATTTCCTGAGTGTGTTTTCTTAATGCACCACAGAAGTCAATACGTTACCTGCAAGGCTCTGCACAGCACTTATTTTGCAGGCACTCATCATTGCCGGAGACGTGCGCCGCATTTTCTTTATCTGATTGTCAAATCATCAGAATTCCAATTATATATTTTCTTGTGGGAAAAAATGGGCTCTGGGGCTAACACGGGCGCTGACATCAGTAAGTTGTTGTCATTGTGCTGGGAAGTTAACCAAGCATTTTTTTTCTCTGCACGTAAGTTGCTAATGGAAGTTAAATTCCAAAGTCAGCAGAAAAGTAAAAAAATTTTTAGTACATGGTTTGTTGACTGTACTGCTTGAACAGCCAACGCACTTCAAAATGCAGGTTTGACATATTTATAGTATCAGTTCTATTAGAAGACAGGCTTAGCATCAGTGTTGGGGTAATTACTAAAAAGAAAAGTATAGATTACACATTACTGTGCCTTACTTTACTACATTACTCACTGCTGAAACTAGTTACACTAGTAGTTACATTACTTTTACCTGAAATGCACCATAACTTACTTGCCAAATAAAAATATAAAGTTAAACCTCATGTATGCCTAGATCAACACAAACTCTTATTATAATGAGGACATACACAAGATCTTTCTTTTACGCTCTTTAATACCACAAAGTTGTGAACATCAGCACAAAAGTTGTCAAGAAGTACTGGCGGTCGTCCGCTCTTCAATATCTGTATTTTGCCCAGTATGTTTTGGAAAGACTGCAATTCCACTGTCGAAACAGGCAACATTTCCTCCACTATGTATGCTGCCACAAGCTTATTATATTTGTCTCTGCTTTGTTTACCTGCTGTTGAAAATCAAGTCTTGGCTGGTGTCGGCAAAATGCTATTTTCATCCGCGTCTCAGGGTCCGGGGGACTTTAGCAACTACCTTGGACTGGATGTTGTGTTCATGCCGGTGGAGAGGTGTTTGTGGCTTGGGCACAGTTTATACTTTACAATGAAATTTTTGTCCTTTCGCGCAACTAATTTAAAGTAATGGGCATACCTTCACCCCTCAAAAGACGTCTTAAGCGGTGGCTCCGACATTTTAGTTTGGTCTACTCTGACGAGTTTTATGGTGTTACACAAGCACGCACGAAAATAGATTGATTTGTTATTCTCTCCTCACGTTATGCAGAAAGTTGAAGAACCTGTAACGCAAGTAACGCGATAATTATTTGATAAGTAACTGTAATGTGATTACTGAGTTATCAATGCGTTACATTACTGTGTTACAGCCAAATATAATCTGATTACAGTAACGCTACATACATTTAATTACATTTTTACATCTACTGTAACTCACTTCTCCTTGGCATCAGCTCTACCAACATCAACCGACTCCAACTGGTCCAAAACGCAGCCGCCCGCCTCATCACCCGCTCCAAATCCTGGCACCACATCACTCCAGTCCTAAAACAACTCCACTGGCTTCCTATCTCCCACCGGATCACCTACAAAATCCTGGTCCTCACCTACAAAGCCCTCCACCATCTGTCCCCTCATACCTCACTGACCTCCTCTCCCCCTACCAACCTTCACAGTCCCTCAGATCCACCTCAGCCGGTCTCCTCTCCATCCAAAAGTCCAAACTCCGCAGTTTTGGGGACAGAGCATTTTCCAGAGCAGCTCCCAGGCTCTGGAACTCCCTCCCCAAAGAGATCCGCACCTCTGAGTCCCTCACCATCTTCCAGTCCCGCCTCAAAACCCATCTCTTCACCTCTGCCTATCCCTAGCCCCACGCCCGCTCTCCAAACTGTGCCTCAATCTTGTTTTGTTTGTTTTGTTTTGTTCGTTTGGTTTTGTTCTGTTTTTATAATCTACCCTGCCCTGTAAAGCGACTTTGAGTCTATGAAAAGCGCTATATAAATTAAATGTATTATTATTATTATTACTTAAAATCCAGCTTTTATGTCACAGTAATTCTGGGAAATGTGTAGCGACACCATAATTAGAAAATATTGTCATCTTCGTGCATGTATAACGCTTTAGTACACTACTGTCATATGTAAAGAAATAATAGTAAGTAAATTATTGTACTGTGTATACCATCCAAAAGCCACAATGTTTCATACCAAACAAATGTAAAGGCAGGACTTCAGGATTAGAATTCATTGTGGTTACATACCCCTGCGAATGTTATTACATTATTGATTAGTATTTAACCACTACCATTCTCCTGGAGCCCAAACTCCATTGATTTTCCAGGCTGCTTTTAAAGAAAAGGTGATGAATTCTATTGAACTCGTTCACATGGCGGAACTTCAGTTTCCAGCTTTTAAGGTAAATGATAGTTTTAATCTTCTGCTTCTGTATCTATTCCCCTCCTCATAACCCTCCTCCCCCCACCTTTTCTCTTGTCGAAAATGTTTGTCGCCGTTTGAGCGCTGCCATCACACCGAGCCTTGGGGACAATGTGTCTGCTTCGAAAGTTTCCTTTATGAGGAGATTATACTGCAACATCCTGCTCCTCTGAAAGTATCTGGTGGCAATTCCTGTACTGCGTTTACTCCCTTTATCTCAGTTAACTTTTTCTTCTATCTTACAATAAAGTTAATTTCAAGCTACTCTGGTTTCTGAAATCTTTTAACACCATGGAGAAAAGAAAACAACATTGTTTTCTTGTGACTTCAGGGTGGGCCCCACTCTGATTATTTCTTTCCATGGGGCCTCAGATGGAACACTAAGCGGAGCCTCAAAGAGTGGACGCCAACACAAGATAGGAAATAATAGCAAAACAACAAACCACAATGCTTTAAGCATGCCTGGTGAATCAAACTAATTAGCAGCGGAGTGCCTGGGACCTTTAGTTAGTCATCTGAGAAGCCCTTTAAAGCCTGCACCTCCTTTCCCAGTATTCTGATGCTTTCTTGCTCCCACAGTAAATTTATTTCAGAAGACGCCACAGCCTAATCACAGAACAGTGAAGTAGCAATGTAATGGGCTTTATTGACTCTTAATTTGCACTGAAATGTTTCTTGGTTGTCTCATGGGGCTCTTTTCATTTTCCTTCAATTCTCATTATGGCATGTGTATCTCGTTGCATTGAGTTCTCTTTGGTGTGTAAGATGGATAGATGGTAAGATCTATAGATAGGTAGAACTTATAGATAGGTGGATAGATATACTGTATATGATTTAATATTGGATGGATGAATGATGTTGGATGGATAAATAGATTGATACTCGGAGGGTTGCTAGATGGATGGATGGATATTTGAATGAAGAGCTGAATACATACTGTGATGGACGGATGGATCGATGGATTCTCAGTACAAGTGGCCAATAAAGGCTCTGCTGTAATGTATTGCACAGCATATACTGTATATATAGGTGCAGTGTGTGTGTCTCTCTCTCCCACTGCTTACAGTTGGTAGGAACAGAAAGAAAGCTCTCTCCTGAGCAGCTCTCAGACTTGTCTGTCAGATCTTTATTCACACCCTAATTGGGGCATTATGGCTATTTCTGTTGAAGGAATGTTTGTATTTCAAGAAAAGGCCAAGCCACACATTTCAGTGCCACTTGAAGACACACACAAGCCTATGCCTGAGCCCGTCCTAGAGCAAACCCAGCTAAAATCAATACGACAAAGGTCATTGCTATTCCAATCATAGCCAGGCGTAGTCTCTGTGTTTACTGTATGCGCTGTCTCAAGAAAATGCAGGCACTCTTAACACTCTCTGTGGCATTATATCAATGATCATATCATGAACGTATTTATTTATCTTATTTTGATGCATTAAATGATAGTTTGAGTGTGCAATATAATGGTTTGGTGTTTATTGGGTGGGTGTCTGCTAGTGTGAAAGATCCCCACCCAAGAGTAACTGCTGCTAAATTGAGACCTGGAATTAAAAGGAACTCTATCAAGATAAAGGCTACTTCTGATTTACGCAATCACAGACTAGCTTTAGTCATTGTACAGCTGCCAGGCAAGTCCAAACTTGAATCAACTTTTCTCTGCAGTCAGTTTTGGTCATCATGTGTTTGGCTGTCAGTGATGGAGGAGGTGAGAACATCTGTTCTGTTAATCAACTTGCCATTCCTAAGGAAGCAGCAGGAATGTCAGGCATCAGCTCCAAATCTAACACGCCACAGCGAGCCAGTGAAATCGCTAGGTGTCCACCATCTGTGTGCATGACCTGCCAAATGCCATGTCATCATCATCACCATCAGTCATGGCCGCATCAGTCTCTGTGTGAATCTGTGTGTGCGCCAAGCAATTGTGCATAGCTTCCTGTGCGTTGTTTATGTGCATGATTGCACTTCAGATCTTATGTGTGTCAAGTTATTCTGTATTAATCCCCATGACAAAATTTGTCCTCTGCTTTTCGTCCCATCCTAACTGTTTAGGAGCAATGGCAGTGCCTGGGGACCAGCTGTTTTTCTGAGGCCAACCCTTTGGTCAAGGGCAATGGCAGGAGTATTACTTTATATCTAACATGCTGGGGACTAATGTTTGTGTCCTGTGTCCCATGTGTGGTTATTGTTTGGCAACTTAAACACTTGGTTAAAGGCAGAATGAGTAGGATTTGTCGGTTGCGGTTTGTAAACACAACATTCAAAGTTCCCGGCTCAACGAGGGTGGCGGTGCTCGCCAGCAGGTGAAAGCCAACCCCAGATGTTTTAGAACAAGCTTTGTCCACTTATTGTTTCACCTCACTATTTTTGCGTTTTTTTTGTCCGCCATTTTCATAGCTTTTCTGGAAATACTGGACACTTGGTTCTTCTCCACTCCCACTTTGTGAATGCACAACTGCAAATGAAAGAAATCAAATTGTACATGATGCATGAAGGGCATTTGCTATATGGAGACTTCTGTTTGAAATAAAATGAACTTTATTACTTTATATTTTTTAATTCATCTTCGAGGCCAGAGGCACAGACAACCTGACTCTGAATGTTTAAGACAGCAAATGTCAAAGCTTTAATGAACTGTGTGTAGGTTTAATCAATATTGTGTTACATCAATGGGCAATTAGTGCTAAAAACGTATTTATATGAAAATGTCACTGATGTGAAAGTTATGAAGTTGCAAACTATCTATTTGAAATAGTTTGTGTTGAAAAAAGACAGCATTCTTTTTTTTTTTAGCAAATGGCCAAAACTTATTGTTTACATTTAAGTGACAAAGCCCGCTGATGGCCTTAAGAAGTTTGACTATGGTAGAAAAGAAGGACGTAGCATGACATTATAGAGCTACAAAGTGGCTGGATTGGTAAACATACTGTCCAACTATGACATGGCATTTTTTCCTACTGACAGTCAATCATGGATGTTGGTTTCTTTTAACCGTCACCATGCACAATTGTTCCCGACATTTTTTCTTTTAGGATTGTTATTAGTGCTTTCTATTTTAACCATTACGACAATCTAACTTTAGAGAAGTAGTATTTTGAACCTAAACCTTGATGTTTCCCCACTCTTGACCAAGTTGGTTTTTGTGCTTAAACCTAACCAAAACTTAACCGTACAGTTGTCAGATAAAAAATATCCGTGCAAAGATGGTAACGGTCTGATAAATTATGTGGTCCTGCTTATTGAGGCGTTGGATAAGAAGACGCTTACAGTATACAGTATGTTAGCCTGACATCGCCAGACCAAATCACAAATGCAAATTAGTCTGCAACCTTTCAGTTAATTTACTTGTGCAGAGAGACCAGTGACCTAGTCCGTCCGGAGTAGATGGCCTATCACATTACAGTAGTACAAGTCAATCACAGTACATTAGGGCTGGACTTGGCGCAAAGCGTGTGGAAGGGAAAAAAAATGCATATGGCAAACACATCCGAGTGTATACCATCCAGTTTGTTAAATACTGACGGATAGTGATCGGCTGTAGACATCTTGGTTGTTTTTGTAAGTGCCTTAACGGCGCTCCTCTTTTTGACTTTGTCTCAAACACGCACCACATTAGATAAACAGTTGTAAAAAGGCCCCAGCACATCTCAGGCCGCTGGTAATCTGTCCAAAGCAGAGGGTGACCAAATGCATCTGCCAGAGCAAATAAAACATGAGCTTGCATATTTGTCTGGTGCCCAGGTGAAGTACAGTATATGTTGCTCTGGATAGCAATTACAAACAACTGTTACTGCTATGCATTTGAACTGGACCTTGTCATTACTCCTTTGTTGTGATAGTTGTCTTAGTCTGTTAGTGCTGTTTATATTTTTATGTTTTCCACTTGACCTCTTGTCATTTAATTTGGTGCTCTTGTTGGTTCTAGCTATGCTAGAATTTGAAAGACATCTTGCTTTAGAATGTAATAAAAATGGCAAGATAGCTGTAGGAAACAGTATTTTACTTTTACAGTTTACTGTTACTCACTAAAAAAGACAAGACCTTAAATATCCCTAAACATGTTTTATGCAAATCAGGTCGGCTTCAAAGCAATATTAGCATTTTTTTCGCGCTCATTTACATTTCTAATTGACATTTTTATATATAATTTCAAAATTTCAAGTGAGTTGGAGTTGAGCACAGCCTGCCAGCCAGCGTAGGCAGTATTCAAAATTCATCTTCCAGCAACTCAATCACCTCAATCTATGGAGTCCCCGGTGACGAGGGGCCTGGCCTTCTGGCTGTATTATTGTATTATAGAGCAGCTCATGAAAAAAACAACTTCCTCTATGCTCATCCCCAAAATAAAATTTCAATTGATTAAATGCCACTGTTGGAGGGGAGCATCATCAGATTTGACCAAAGTCTCTCAGCGTGTTGCCACTACTCTAAATGGGTGGAGTAGAGAGGGAGAGAGGCAAGGAGAGAGGGAGGGAGGGAGAGAGAGAGAGAGAGAGAGAGAGAGAGAGGAGAATGGATGGGAGAGAGAGAGGAGAATGGATGGGAGAGAGAGAGGAGAATGGATGGGAGAGAGAGAAGCAGCAGGGTGATGGATGTTTGGGAGGATGTGGTGGCAATGGAGGGGTGTAGAAAGAAAAAGCAAGACCGAGAGATTTCTGCCTGATCTGCAGCATAATCATCCAATGTGTCTCCATCCGGCTTGGCAAAGACATCATTAAGAAAACCTGAGGTCGTCTGGGTTCAGGCCTCACTCCCTTCCCTCCTGCCACTCAATTTGTATAATTTACCTCCACTCTTTTGAAAAGAGCCTGTTTGACCCCTAATGTGGAGGAGTCAAAAAGTTGTGTCTAAATGAAATGGATGGCTGAGAGACTCCCTGCAAGTGTGGTCAGTCAATAGTCTGGCAGGGAGATGCTGATGATGATTCTAGGAGATGGCTGCACTTCGGAGGACTTGTTTAGGTATGCAGAATGGGCAAGAGAGGCCGACGGAGAGGGAAAAAGAGACGAGAGGTGTGGTGATGGGAGGAAAATGAAAAGTTGAAGTGTGCCCTTCCCTGAGGTGATTTGGACAAGTGACCCCATTGAAGGGATGCTCAGTGGCATGCGTACTCCTCAGCAAAAATAGGCATACGTTCTGTTTATGTTTCATACTCCGTCATGATGAGGCTGCACTCTGAGGGATGGAGGAATACAGGGGGAGAGAGTGTATGGTGCAGTGGAGGAGTGATTACCCGGCAGGGAGCTGAGGGATGAGAGCCGAACGGGTATTTTATTTTGTCAATTGGAGTGTGCAAATGGAAATGTCAGAGTGGCCGGAAAACTAATGAATCTGATAGGAGAGACGCCACCTCTCTCGCCGAATGCTTGATCAATTGCCATTGTCTTCTCCGGGCGCTGATGTTTTTCGTTGTTATGTTTTTATGGTTTTCTCCGCCTGGCCTGGCTGTTTGCAGTTAAGAGTTTGATGTTGAACTTTGAGTCAAGGAAATAAAGGAATCGATCTAAGACGGGAATCAATGCTTTCATCTGTTACTTACAAGTCTGGGCCTGTGAAAAGGGATTTTGGATTAGAGTTCTCTAACTCAGTTAGCCAAGTAAACAGAAACAAAAGAGGGCGTGCCAGCCCCAGAACAATTTGCCTCTGCGTGGATCACAATTAAAAACGTCAATTTAGTCTTGTTTATTTTCGACATTTCTATTCAGTGACAGATACACGCTGATACTGAAATTCCCTAATGGCAGTAACAGAAAACAAGTTGTCTCACTTCAATTAAGCAAGTAACTTCCATAACCTTGAAGCATTTTTGTGCATTAGTGACACAAAATGACAGATGTGTTGAGTTTAAATTTAGACTGACAATGATGCAGTGTTTCGGGGCTTTGTGCTTGTTCACAATTTCTGGTTACTTGATGAGTTTTGCAAAGACTGCAAACGCCGCGCGGGATGAAAAGAAAAGAAAAAACCTGCATTTGCACTATTCTATTTTGACAAGCAGGCTAATTTCTGCCCAGGGTCATCAATATTTCTGACACTTCAGTGGTGGCATAAATATAGAATGAATGTCCCTTTGTTGTGCTTGGGGAGCTACATGCCTCCAAGCATCAACAAAAATCACTTGGATCTGTTTGTTAGCTTGTTCAGTCAGTCGACAAGACTGCTGCCGGTCCCTCAGGTCTGCTTTCAATATCATGCACCATAAACAATATCCAATTTGGACTATTGAACTATGAAAATAGACTGCACGATCATGAGGAGGGAGATGACTAAAAATCAACCAGCTGTATGAGTGATGAGTAAAAACATTGGTTAAGGGGTAAACATTAAAAAAGCAACATGATGGTTTAATCTAAAGAAAAATACAAAAAAATAGGTGAATCAGTGCATCGCTGAATCTTACACTTATAATAAAGGTATCCATTTACTTGGCTGGCCCCCTGAATCACTTAATGTGGCTTTGGTTGAGTTATATCCAGTGTTGTAATGTGACGGAGTACAAATACTTCGTTACTGTACTTAAGTAGAAATTTCACGTATCTGTACTTTACTTCGCTATTTAAATTTATGTCAACTTTCACTTTTACTCCACTACATTTCCTAGATAAAATGTATACTTTTACTCCGTTATATTTCCACTAAGCATCTTCGTTACTCGTTACTAAAGAATAAAATTAGAAGAAATGTGTGCGACAGCAATAAGGGAGGTTTGGCGAATCACTGCTCCTAGATTGCATTACGCCACGCTCCCGCGCGCTTCTATTTCAGCTTTGTTTGTTGCTAAAGGAGGAGGAGGACGCCCAACTGAAACCGCCATGGAAGCACGAGCACCTACTGGAGGACCTCCCGTTATTGTAGACGACCACCCAGGGCTCGACATAAGCAATGGCCCCGATGGCCCGGGCCAGTAAAAACGCCGAGGTGTGCGCGATTTCACGTGCGCACATGTAGCCTACTGACTGAAAAACGTTACGGAGGATTTATTTACCGGCCGATGGCGCAGATGAACTAACGCTACACTCGTTACTGTAAGTAGGTAGCCTACAATAAAACCTCCATGATTAAAGAGTCAATACTTATCAATAACCCCGCGCACCTGTTCTACAGGCAGAAACATGTAGAAACAGATATTTCAGTCTGCGCTGTCCACTCGCCACCGCGCTGTGAAAACCCAGCTCTACTCTGCAAATTGACACTTTACAAACGAGCTAAAATGAAAGATGTCAGTTTGTAGTCTAACTGTTTATCTTAATTTGCAACCAATCTTGAACTTCGGACAAACTCTTGTAAACGTAGCTGCTGTCTAAACGAGCCATCCTCTCTGCTGGAGCGGTAAACCTATGGATGTATTTTAAGACCAAAACAAATACATGTGGCTACTTAATATGCACGTGAATGACGCGTTCGTCAATCTTGATGATGTGGTATTATTTAGCAACAGAATTGTCTTATTTCAAATTAGGCATACAGGACTAATCTGAGATCATTTTCTAGTTAAGTAGCCTATCTAGTAATCATTATGGATTTTCCATGTTTTTAGGGGTTTGCTTACACTAATACATGTAAAAAAATATAGCATTAATTTAGTAAGAAAGTGAAAATATCAAACAAGAAGATGCTATTAGGTATACTTTTATTTTCTTTATTTGAAAGTCCGGCCCCTGGAGTGTCTGCTTAAAAAAATTCTGGCCCTTGGAAAAATGTAGTTGATGACCCCTGGTCTAGCTTTACTGCTAATGGCACAACATCCAGTGGCAGTGGCTAGCTGGGTTAGAACCATTTTCTAAAGCTTCATAGTAGGTGCGGCATATATTTTCCTGCTATTTTGTCCTTTTCCAATCACATCTATGATATTTCTTTCAGGGCCAGTAAAAATGTAGAAGGGGCCAGCAAAACTCTGATCTACTGGCCCCGGGGGCCAGTGGGAATTTTTTTTTATGTTGAGCCCTGCGACCACCCCGACGATAGTGGTGAACTCTGTGAACAGGGTAGTGGTGAAGATAACATCATACACCCGTGGCCGTATTTGCAAGAAATGTTTCTGTACATTGATGTCAGCTCTAAAAATATGCTGTTTGTTCTTTGAACTTAAGATAATTGTGCCTGAAAAGTCCTAGAAAATAATGCAATTTTGATTTGATGAGTGAGATTAAGAAGATATGGGAACCCTAAATATGCTTTATGCTTTACTATAAGAAAGCCACAATAAAGTTCACAATAAAAGTTCTAACCGCTTGCTTTTAAAAAAAAAAAATTTTACTTTTACATCACATAAATAAGTAACATATACATCAGAAAATTACTTTTGATACTTAAGTACAGTATATATCAGATACTTTAAGACTTTTACTTAAGTAATATTCTAAAAGGTAACTTTCACTTCTACCAGAGTCTTTTTCTAGTACGATACTTGTACTTTTACTCAAGTATTGTTTTCTAGTACTTTATACAACAGTGGTTATATCAGAGTATCTCTGTCTGTCTCCTGACTGCTGTGGGCTTAAGACCTCTTTGTTCTAAGAGCAGTCCCATTCCTTTGATTGAATCCCCCCTCATTACCTTAGTTCCCCTCTGATTTAGATCAGGCTCGACAAACCCCGCTCCAATTTTTCACCTTGCTTATCCTCCGCCAGAGTTACAAACTGCGACCGGCATTTGCTCAACCTTTACACCCTTTGTCAGAAGCCCATAGGGGAAGGCGTGGGCAACAAGTGTCTCCCGGCTCCAAAGCAAAAGCCCATCAAGACCAAAATAGTCATTTCATAGAATCAAGATGCAGCGAAGAGCGTTCCCCACTAATGGCCTTCAGGACTAAGAGAGGAGCCAGGCCCTCGTTACCACCCGTGTTCTTTTGGACGCACTTCAGAGGACTGAGGAAAGCTTTTTCTTCTGACAGAAGAGAAAGGGCTTACAAATGGCTCAAATCTCTACAGCTATTCACCCAGAAAGTACATAAATAGGGCTTTTAGTCATATATTGATATATTTTTTTGCCTTTTTTTGACACATTTTTCTTTACTGATCTCAACAACCCCCACAAAACTGCACGGTTGGTTTTCATTCCCGAGTGAAAATGTTTTAACATGGCCTCAAGAGAGAATAATTTTTTATTGGGACAATAATGAATGTGATGGTTTTCCACAGTCTGCTGCTAATTCCACCATTAACATAATACAATTGAATAGGTCACTCAGTTTCTTTTATTTCATAGATGAACAGCTTTCAGTCAGTAGAAACATCATTCTGGATGCGTACATTATGGAGAAGAGCAGATTGCCAGACTGTTAACTGCCCCGCTCCCTTCATTTCAATTGCAAATAATCTGGATAGATAATTTATGTAAAACACGATTATCATCAATATGAAACGGTCATTCATTTTTGCCGTGATCTAATCTAAACTGGTGGATTTGTCTTATCTGGAGATGAGAGGAAACGGGAGACAGGAGCACAAATATCAACAGAGAGAAAGGGCCGAAAGAGAAAAGGGATCTATCAAAAAGATAATGAAGATCAAACACTCGGGTTTGGTTATTGTTATTCCAGTTTCCAGGGAAGCGTGTAATGAACTGAAGCAATATGGTTGTTTTGTGTAACCTTAACTGCGAGCCACATGCTGCTCCACAGTGAATGGAATCACACAGAGCCACCATCCACACATACCGGGGGGTTGGGAGGATGATTGATGGTACACTACAGCCATTTGTGTGTTCATTTTGAGAGCAAGTTTAAAATATCGGTTTAAACAGCTCCGACAGACTGCAGTGAGATGCGTACAAAGACATATTTTCCTTCCTTCAGCTTGATTAGCATTAACGCCTGAGCAAGGGACAAAACTGATGAGTATCGTGTGCATAAATATGATTGCCGTGTGCTCAGGTGTGAACAGTAATTTGAGACATACAAGGGAGAGAGGTGGGGCACTTTATCTGCACTAATGTGTTCCTCCGCTAAATGGCCCTCATGAGCCTCGACCCCCCATCTCATAAAATCCATCCTTCCCTCCACCCAACGCTGCCATCATTACATCAAAGAATAAGGCCACCCATTATGATGAAAGAGACCCACACACACACTTTATTTAGGCCATAGGCCCCTGTTGCTGCCACATTCCTATAGTACACAAATTACCTGAATTTTTTTAGGAGTTCATAAGTATGCTCCTATTTTGGCTGTTCAAGTTGATTTGGGTGGGATTCCGGATTCCCGAGTCAGATAACAGGACTAATAAAAAGGTGTTTCTCTGGGCTAAAGCACACAACTCTCTGTGGACTACTGAGATGCTGTTTTCTGAAGAAATAAAATTACAATATACAGTATATATATCGTAATAACTTAACTGCAGCATGAACACAACCAGAAGTAAGTTACTTGTAAAATTTTAAAGAAAAATGGTCAAAAGACATTTTGTCCAAACCAAAATTACGAACTTATATTCAAATCAAACATTATTATGGTCCTGAACTTTGTTAAAGATTTGTGTTTTATTATGTTATAGGAGTCCGAGGTCGTTAGTGGCCCTAACCGGAATCCTTCCTCTTGCCCTTGAAGTTGGTAGATTTAAAAACATCAAAGATGATAAAAGGTTGTGTGAACTATGTGAATTAGGAGAGGTTGAGAATGAATCCCATTTCCTTTTGTATTGTCCTTATGATGAATACCCATCTTAAATGAAATGTCTGTTCAAAATCCTGAAATGTTTGGGTGAACTGATGGAGTGGTTGTTTAAATTCAATGTGTATAAGTTGGCGATAAGTTTGTCTCTAAAGCATGGGAAAGACAAGAAGAAGGTTCATTTGTTTAAAATATGTAATTTATGTTGCTATTCTGGTATCTGGTCCCTTGATGTAAATAATGGTGTCCTGTAAGCCTGTTTGGGCTGGGCATATTTTCTTTATGCATGACACAATAATAAAATTATTCATTCATTCATAGAATAAGGAAAGAGGTCAATTCAACTAAATATTTCTGACATTTAATTAAATCACATTATAATGGGGATTTATTATTTAAACACTCAAATGTATTACACATACTTACATTATAAGTATAAACTGTAGACAGTAAGAATGAAGCAATCCGTTTTAGTTATTCAGGTCAGTTTTCAAAAGAGAGACAAATTATTGAAATCACTACTTTGCTGGGCACTGGTCATACAATTTAATCTCTCAATTTAATTTTAGAGAGCCTTAAATCTGCTTTCATGAGGGGTTTTGTCAGGTTTCATTATGTAACAATATGTTTAAGGTGGTTCTCAAGTTTAAATTAACTACTGTACAGCAGCCATGAAAACCCGCTGTTTGTACCCATAGTGCACACGCCAGCCAATGATATGAGTGTTGATCATGGTTTTTACTCTCATTTTACTCATGTTGCCTTCATTTGAAAATAAGAGGACACTATTTTTCTAGATCATTTCAACCAGGATTAACCCTTGTGTTGTCTTCCCGTCAACCATGAACTTGTTGTCCTTCCAGGTCAAAATTGAAAATGAACTTTGTTTTGCGCTTTTCCGATGTATTTGTCACTTTTTTTCCATGCTTTTGATGCTTTTTTGGATGCTTTTGGCACTTTCTTTAAAAATTGAGCTGGTTTAATAATAGGTTTTACACTTATTCTTGGAATTCATGGTCAATAAACCTCAAGATTTTAGTTAGAAAAGCAGAAATTATGAATTATTTTGACTAATAGTTATGATCAGAGGATGTTGAGTGGATCTATTACTTTTAATATTACCAATAACATTACTTTTATGTTTTGTGCTGCGTTTGAGCATCATGTTGTGCCATCCCTGTTGTATTTCAATGTTGCCACCTATTATTATTGTGACCAATTTGCTTAATTTTGTTTTCTGCTCTCTGAAAAGCTGCAAGTTGTGGCATTGTAATTGCTGCAAAGAGTAAAATTCGGAAAACTAAGTCAAAATAATGGTAAATGGTACTGAAGTCTAATGAGACACCAAAACATAGATTTTTATGTATGAAATATTTCTTCCTGCATGTTTCTGTATTCTGTACTGAACACTTGCACTTCCACATAAAAACATTGACTCATTGAGGTTAAAGTTTTATAATTTCCCATCATTTTGCATGTCCTCCTCTCCAACTGTCCCCTGATTATATGAAACATTGTGACAGTAGGCACAGATGCTCTATTAATTTGGCCAGTTCTTAATTACCAATGAGTAAATTAGCATGTATGCAAGGTTTTTGCAAATATGAGTGGTATAGGCATTCATTATTTCAATAAAAAAAAACCTGGAAACTGACCTCAAAGTTGTAACCAGTATGAACTATTACCCAACTCTTCTTCAAACCTTCCATCTGCCTGCAGCAGGTCTTTTTGAAGCATTAGCCTGCAGTAAGAAAGAAAGGTGGTACTTACACAGGGACTATAACTGTAGGTGGCTCTTCCACCATTTTACAACAAGACATTGTTTGGTGATGATTTATGCGGGCTGCCATGAATATCGATGTCCTCTGTAGCGCTAATGATTCTGATGGGAGCGATGGTGTATCTGTGTCATCAGGTTGACGATGCTTTATAAAACCTTGCTTGTTAGGCAGGTGCTCTCCCCCCTTTTTCTCCCCCAATCTCAATCCATCATTAATGTGACCACATGCATGTGAAGAACTCAGAAGTTCTTGCATTGATCAGCTGCATGCCCACTTCATAGAGGAAACGGACAAAGGGAGGCAGAAATCAATCAGTAGCCCAGGAAACCAATCATCTTTTTGAGAATGTGTCTTCCAATTAACGGAAAAGCCCTCTGTGGTGTAATATTTCCACATTCAATCCAGGTTGATTTCTTACTGTGGTCTATAAGACTTATGGATCCGTATTTATTAGTATGCTGGTTTCCTTGGGATGGATCAATTAATCAACTTCCTCCTCTAAATGTGGAATTTCAGTAATGTCATGCAAGTTGTGAATCAGAGAGAATATGTAAATGTGAAAGCAGCAATTGCTGGTGTGCACCCTATTGGGTGCACACCAGGTTATTTCAAAATGGAAGAGACTAATAGCAGCTGTGTTTTGGTGAGACACTTTCGCTTTATTTTAATGGATTTCATGAATGTGGATGTGTATGCATGCTCATGTGGTTTATTATTGTGGCTATGCACTGCAGAGACTTGGGGGATGTCGCCATTTTTAACTGCATGTTGGAGACGCCTTGGGATTGATGGCTATGGAAATGGAGACAGTAGAGGCCAGGCAGAGCAGAAATGCACATATACAAATGGCTTTTGACTGGTTGCTCTTTGACAAGCCGTACCAAATCTGCTGTGACATTCTGTCTGTACTTTTCAGGAAATACACAGCAATGCATGTTCAGAATGGTGATGCGCTGGGCAAATTCTGGCTCACTGATGAAATGTGGTGTGTATGAAAAATTCACTTGTCATCAGGAGTTACACCAAAGGTGATATGACAGGAAACAACCTACACCGCTGCAGCAAAATTGTTTAATTGATAAAGGCATATCCATTCTGTCATGAGAGCAATCCCTGCTTTGTTATTGCAATTTATAGGTCATCAGTTTGTTCCTCCAATAGCTGGCTATAAAGGCCTCCTAAAGCAAGCAATGGCATTAAACTTAGTGCTAGCAGCAAGATTGTAAATGCATGTTGACATTTCACTTTTCATTTGAATGTAGCTGCCTGTAGCTACACTGGCTGACCTAAGTTGAATTTTGTAACTTTAATAAGCTGATAATTCAAACATATAAAAGTGCCTGTAGCAGCTTGAACATTGTTTGCTTTCTGCAGCTCTTGCAGTGCTATATTATAGGATCGTATCTTAGATAGAAAATTTAATATTTAATTACAGCTTTAAAAGACTGAGAAAAAAAGCAGGCTGTTGTCTGAATATGACTATTATAATTATGAGCTATTTGGAGAACGGTCAAATACAAAGTGTGAAAATACCTTCCCACGTTCTCCAGAAAAGGTAGAAGACTAAATCAGCTGAGTTATACTATAAAATGTAAGCAGGCTTACAAATTTACATTTCCTATAATTCTTTTCATCTAAAAAAGGAAAATGACCTGCCAGCCACTGACTTAATGATTACTTTTTGTCCAAATGAAATAAATAAATGCACTATTGAACTTGCACCTCCCACTGGTGGATTGCACCTGCAAATCTCAGGCCCCCTGACAATGATCCTCGCAAAATTAAAATGAATATGTAACCAGTAGGAACACCCATCTATAAGCCTTCACTGAGTATGCTTTAATATCTGCCTCGGAGCAGATGGCTTTTTTTGAATAGAACAAGGTGGTTTTAATATTTGAAATATTTGAAGATTCAGCGAGAAACATAATTCTTTCTTCCTCACTGCGGATTAAATGGTGACAGCTCACTGGTTCTTTTCATGTTGGATTTAAGTTAAATCCAGAGGGGTTTTCTCTAATATAGGTTGCTTTGAATGTACAAATAAAAAAATAAAAAAAAACTATCACCCAAAATCAAAATGTGTGCCAGTGGAGGGAGGGTGTCAACGGCGAGAGGACAGAGAGCGAGAGAAAATAACAAGATCGAGGAAATGCTTGATATTGGGACAGACAGCAGGAGAGATGAGTTTCTGGATAATATTCAGCTTACTCACTCAAGTATGAAATGAAATGAGTTGTAAAAAAAAATTTCCATGAGCTGCTTTAATCTCAAACAACATGTTTGGTCTGTGAACTCATTTAGTGGCTTTTTTGGCTGTCATGTTGGGTTTCTCCGTGCACGCAGTCTGATGGAGACCGAAGCTGCTACACCTCAGAGTATAGAAGGTTGGCTGATTGTGTGTGTGTGTGTGTGTGTGTGTGTGTGTGTGTGTGTGTGTGTGTGTGTGTGTGTGTGTGTGTGTGTGTGGTGAGTGGTGAGTGAGTGATGTTATTTTTTCTGTATGTGGGTACAGGTGAATTCTCAGCCAGGCTTGTTTGCGCATCCGTTTTTTGAGGCTGTATTTGCAAAGAGACAGACTCAGTCTGACCTGAGCATTACCTGAGGAGCACAGAGCGTCATATTTTAACTCCCTTTGTCTTTGACAGATGGCTCAGCTCTAAAAGCCTCTGTCCATGGTGCTGAAGGCTGGCCTGATGTATGAGCGTTAGGCCCTGTTTGATAAATCCACCATGCCACTCTGCCTCTGACAGCCATTCATCATGCTTGGCTTTTTCATGTGAATGTTCTTTGTGCTGGATAATGCAGTCAAACAAATAAAATGGGAGTGTAAAGCTTAGACTCGGCTCTGTCCCACCCTGCTTTGACTTTTCAGTACTGTACTTTATCTCTCTGTCATAGGGACGCTGTGTCCCTGTCTAAGCACAGGTAGCTGTAGCTGTAACACAGTGACTATATTCAGAACAGCTGAAGGACGAACATGTTCTTAATGAGGCGGCTAATGAGTTCTGTTCTTTTGTTGCTGTTTTTTTTTTTTTTTTTCGTCTTCCCGTGGTTAGGACGACCATTCAACCATTCAGCTGAAGTATCCTGACTTTTTCCCCATCCCATGGTCTGGCTCAAAAGACCTTTGTACTTCTTGGTCATTATCGATATTTAGTTTTTACATGCTTTCAGTTGAAAGGTTACATGTAAAAGTCATTACACAGTTGATATTACCCCATGGTTGGATGACGGCGAAAATAATAGCTGTATAAAACCATGCATATTGGTTTGAAATAAACTAGATGCATTATGTCAAATATGAGAAGAAAGCAAATGAGAAAAAGTAGGCAATTGTTTGTAAAAGGAACAATGACATTTATTTTTTTCTTAGCACTTTTCTTAATAAGTCTGTTGTGCCCATTGATCACATATAGTACAGTTAATATAAAAATGGCTTTTTAACTTTACACCCAAAGCAACAACGAAATGTTTTTTTTAAAATATGTATGCTAAAAATACTGAGAAAGTATTTTCACTAAAAGTACCAGAGAATAGCTTGTGATTCTGCAATGATGACATGGCCATGTTTTGCTGTTTCTTCAGTTTCTTCTCTGTTTACCTCATGTAGTTCTGGTTGTAGGCACTTACCAGGGCATGACAGACCGCTTCATGAGGAGACAACACATCAATCACCTCAGTTTTAATCAACCTGTTATATTTTAGTCCAACGCAATTTTTTCCTAGTCACCGTTGCAATGAGAACTACACAGCATAAACAGCCATTTGGCAAATGTCCTCTCAACATACTCATTTTGTAGCTGAATTTCATTAAGCTTAATGTGACGTTGTAATCAAAAGTAGTCTGCTCCTTGCCTTAATTTAAAACCTATTCAAACTGTTCAGATACAGAGGATTTGTCATTACATCAACATAATAGAATATATAACAATATTTCCATGAAAAATCAAGAATCCATTTTAAATAGAAAAGGGGGTCTATATTTCATCAAAAGGCTTACACCATAGTCACTGTAATTTGTCTACTCTACTAAATCTCCCTTCCCATAATAGACAGGTGTTATTACTGTTTCTCTAACTCGTCTATGGATGTTTGACAAAGCACAGACGGTATTGCTTGGGACCACACGAACAGTTCCACAACTCAGAACACATTTAACAGTCAATTACAAGATAGTTGACCATCATCATCTTTACTTTCTTTACTCTGCCTGCATCTCTTTATGAATAGTACTGAAATATATTGTTTTGCAGTAAATGCCCCTTTCTGATGATGTTAGCTTGGTTTGATGGAACGATTACCAAAGCCACCATTTCAGCTGGGGTTGACACTGGGAGAGCATGTAGTCTATTTTAAACTGTTCCATCCCAGTCCGATAATAGTTTTGCCAGTGTATCTGAGCCAGGGACCAGCAATGGGTATGCCTTTCAAACAGTATTATAGATTTGTCCACCCCTGCCCATGGCCTTGTCCATTCAGTAGTTGGTGTGTGGTGCTCTACAAAGCTGCGCTTCTTAAAAGACATTGTCAGATACATTTATGACTGTGGCTTTCACTTTGACTCCACTTGGCAGTCCCTTACCCGAAACCCACAGCTTTGTAAAGAAAGGAGAGTGCGTACCGGTAGCTTCCACTTGTGTCAGCGAAGCTTTGGAGTCGCATTTCCTTATATCCCCATAAAGGTGGTGGTTCCTCAGAGACACATAAATAAGCAGACATGCCACTGAAATCGCAGCCAAGAGCACACCGAAGACGGTGATTAGTGCTGCGTCCCATTTTTCTATGTCCTTGGCTGCCAGCTCTAATCCCTTAGTGGTGACATTGACACATTTGGTGTCATGGTTGTAGTGGATGCTGCCGACATCCACACAGACTTTGTACAGAGTGGCGGGGCTGAGATGCGTGAGGTTGTAGACCTGGACGTCAGAGGGAACCCTGGTGGTAAACGCCGTGGTGGGATGGTTAGCATCTGACCCTGTGTACCATTTAATGTTGGGAGCCAGGGTGCCACGGCTGGCCTTCCATGAAACCAGGATGGAGTTTGTCTTCACTGATTTGATCATGACATTCAGAGACCCATTTTCAGGTTGGGGAAAATATCCATTCACCTCTACTGAAACAGATTTAAGATCAGCTCCAACCAGATTATGGGCAACACAAGTGTAAACACCAGCTTCGTTTTCTGTTATATCATAGATGTCAAAGGTTCCCTCTGGGTGCATGTAGAACTTGTCAGACACGGTGTTAGGCAGGACCCTGGTACCAGACGGGGTGATCCAGTAGATGTCTGGCTCTGGTTCAGCGAAGGCCCGACAATGGAGTGACACTGAGCTCCCATTCTGTGCTTTAATATGCCCAGGCATGCTTTCGGGAGAGATGAGTGGCAGACAAATCTCCATCATCTCCCTGAAGTGCACCTGTCGGACATGCTGGCCTTCGTACTCCGGGGGCTCCACACAGTACAGTGAATCAGGCTCCATGAAGCGAAGGTTGGTCTTGTTCATGTTCATCCAGCGGACTACGCAGTCACAGCGGATGGGGTTGCTGTGCATGCTAACCTCTCTGAGATTTGGGAGGGACTCGACAGTAATCCTGTGGAGGGCACTGAGAGCATTGCCATTTAGCATTAGGGTTTCCAGCCGTGGTAGTTTGTAGAAAGCATTAGGATGGATATAGGAGAGTTTAGGATTGTTGGTGGCTTCTATTTTGGTCAGCTCAGGAAGGTTATTGAGGGCAAAGCTGTCGATGGAAACTAGCTCTGGCATGCTATTAATCCCCAGTTCTTTCAGATGGAACATATCCACAAAGTCCCCTCTCTGTATCCTCGCAATTGGGTTTTTATTTAGGTCCAAGAACTTAAGATTTTTTGCATTTTTCAGGGCAGAATGAGGCACCTCAGGAAAAATATTATCATAGAACGAGATGCTCTCCAAGTTATCAAGACCAGCCAATGCATCGTCAGGAAGCTGAGACAGGTTCATTCTAGTGAGAACAAGACTGCGGAGATTACTGAGAGGTTTGAAGTTCATATCATCAATAGAAAGAATAGGATTCTCGCCTATCATCAGGATCTCCAGATTTGGCATGGGGTCGAACCACTCTCTTATAATGGCCTTCAGCCTGTTAGAATTGAGGTGGAGCCGCGCAAGATTGCTGAGACCCTGGAAAGCCATCGGGGAAATGGATGAGATGAGGTTGTGATTCATGTAGAGCTCCTGAAGGTTAGCCACCTCAGCAAGACTTCGCTCAGGCAACTCTCGTATCCAATTTTCCTCCATATGAAGGGATAGCAGCTGAGGAAGATTCCCCAGGTGGACGTCACTGATAGAGGATAAGTTGTTTTGCGATAAATCAATCTCTGTGATGTTGGCCAGGTAATCCAAGGGTCTGTCAATCTTGGCAACATTGTTTGTTTGCAGTAATAGTACTTGTGTGCCCACCGGTAATTGTTCCGGTAGGCTAAAGAGTCCCACATCATTACAGTCAACTGTCTGTGCCTCCATGTACACTGAACTCGGAGAAAACCAGGGTCTAATCTCACATACACAGAGCTTTGGGCAATCGGGCCTCTCCTCTGTGGCCACAACAAAAGAGGCCATGGCCAAGCCGACAAAGAGACGATCCACAAATGACACGTCCTTCATATTGGACCGATTCCCTCCAGTAAGAAATTGGTCCTTGTAGATTAAGTGGTCTGAGCTGTTAACTTCACAAATAATGAATCATTTGCTGCAGCTGCTGAGGCGATTGACTCACTGCCCCTGCCACCGCCACCACCAACTGCAGCAGGGCTCCCTGTTTTTTTTGTCTTGCTGTGTAGACGCCCTTGGATGTAATGAGCAATCACTCTGTGTTGCCCGCGGGTGTCAGGGTCTGGGGCCAAGGCTGCAGTTCAGGCAGACCCGAGAATGTGGGAGTGGGAAAAAAGAATGGACTGATATTATACCTCAAAGGACTTGGGTTAAGAACATTCATAGGTATCCATGAAAATTCTGCTCTTTCTTCAAAGATGGGTGTCCTCATTGATTGTCGTCACTAGCTTCCTGAGTCCACAGCCCAGTCCATTCCTACCTGTGTAAGACAAATAAGACAGAGAGGAGCAGTGTGAGTATTACATGATACTGGACATGGTCAGGGATTTTCATAAGAGAAGGATTTGGGCATATTGACATTTGTTATAGGCACACTGATGCATGTTGACATTTGTACATCTCAATTCAAGATATAGAACCGTGGATTTATATCTGCTTGACCTTCTAGACTTCATTCTGGGGACGTACCGATGTGCCCCCACAATATGGCATTCAATACTGATGTCAGCAGTGCGAGTCTATTATTGGTTAAAGAGAAGGCTTTATTAAAATTCTTAAATGGCAGACATCCTAGGGCTTAAGCATTAGCCTTAGGGGCCAGCTGCTTAAAGACACTGGAATATGTCAGTCACTATGGCAACAAGTAAACGGGCAGCCATCAACACACACCACAGGGATCCAGTTAGGCTGTACATGCAGACGAAGCATTTGACACAGATGCAGTTTGCAGCTGTTTGTTAGAAGATGCATCAACCGACTGAAATGAAATGAAAATGCATTAATGTGTTGACATAATTAATCGGTGCTATCAACAAATCTGCACGCTAATAGGATGGAAAATACAGCTCATGCAGTAAATCAGTGGTCATATATTGCAAACAGCTATGTTAAGGTGTATACTGTACACACAAGGATGCCTAACGGCAAAAAAATAATGACTTAATTATGGTCTTTGACACACGTTTACAAATAACAATAATCTAAGATCAGAAAGAGATTATCACAAGGAATGTGTGGCTTTGTTAAATAACATTTAAAGACTTATTCAAAATGACACAATTTAAAAAAATGGACACCTTACTGTGTCTAAAATGTCTCACTCATTCACTACTCTCAACACGTATGAATCTTTATCATTTAGCATCATCACTTTTAGTGTGCAACAATAATTATCTTATTTATCATAGCAAAAAAAATAATAGGATACTCTGCAGAAAGTAGTTTACATGGCATTGACTATTTCATTCTATTGGGGGAAATTGAGGGCACTATATTAGTGTATACATTTTCTACTCAGAATTTTGACACTCAAATAAAATAGTGGCAGATTAAGAGTGAAAGCTGAAAACTATATATATTTTACACATTTGGTGTGGCAGAGGTGATGCAGTTATTCCAGTAACAAAAATAATTGAATTGTCCATGAATAGCTTCATTCAATTATGAAATAATTTGAGAAAATAATCACATGCTATGTATTAGAAACAGAACTATGCTGCATCCTCTTGCATGCGAGTCAGCTATCTCTTTTTTTATGTAGTGTCTCTTTTACCATCACATTATTTTATGTTCCATCCTCTCTTGCTATGGCAGAAACTGTACCATGTAATTTGTCGTTTGTAACTGTCTCTTACTGAACAGTTTGATGGTGCTTGTAATATTTTCGGGCCCATAAGAGCATGCGGCACATCATGGGAAAACGTTGAGAGAGACGGGATGAAATGGAAAGAATCAAGAGAAGAAGTGTGACAGCTGCTGGAAAGTGAGAACAAGAAAGGAGAGAAATGGTTTCATTTCATCACCCTTGTCGTCTCCACCTCAGTGGCCACAAGGGAGATGTGGGGGGGGGGGAATATTTTTAAAAATGTAAATAAAGAAATCTAAAGGAAGCAGAAACGCTGCGGTTTGCATCGTTGGCGAAGCCAAGAGAAGGGGTCATTCCTCAACCTCTGTTGAACTGAGGAATGAACCAGATTCCAGCCAATGCTGGAATCTGGTATTGGAGGGGGTGGGTAAGGAGAGAAGGCAAACATGGAGCTAGTGGAAGGAGAGTGAGAGAGAAAGAGAGAGGGGGCAGCATTATTTTTCAAAAGCACCTGGCACTTTAATAAGCTGCAACACCCAGAGCATTCTGATAAACAGGGTTTAGCTTCTCTCCCTCAGCACTGGCTCTTCATTGTAGGCTATGCAGTTGATCCGTGCCCTGGAAACACAGGCCAGAATCTGTAATTTAGCCGACAGTGTTTGGGTCTTACCTCTGCTCGCTCTTCCTTCTCTCTTTAGTAATCACAATTACCAGCAGTGTAATGTGGTCAGGTTAACTATTATTGCAAGGCTTTATTGTGCAAGCACTGCAGGTGGCTCTAAAGGGAGGTGTGTTATTTGTTTTACCGATGATGTTAATTGTGTGGACGTTTTTAGGCTATGGCTTCTGTTTTATGATCAGTATTTTCCGATAAAGGCTTTCCAGCATTCAAAAATGAACTCTATGAATGTGAAGTGTTTGTGTGGTTTAAGAAATAGCGCTGCCCTATTTTCACAACACATTAAATCAGGTTTTACTTCATTAGATTTTGGTATGGCTTGATGATGGATGTGAGGAGGAAATCAGTGATTGTAAGGAGAGGTAGAAGGAGACAGATTGAGAAAGAGAATAATTGTTGTCTTTATTTTAATGTTAATGTCTGTTGTCCCACATTGGTGAAAATCTAGGATGGGATTAGTAAGGATTTACAGGACCATTTGCAAGCTGGTGTGGCCAGCGAATGTAACCTATTTCCCTGCTAACTAATGAGGATAAAATTCTCATAATCCCACACTTGGTTCATGAAAATATAGATTTTAGGCCTGTGTGTACTGTTTTCCAAATGCTTTTCACTTCACTGTGACAGCAGAATTACAGTTACCGTCAAAGTTTGTAATGTTAGTATTGGGGCAGATTATTCTTTATTATTAATTGATTGTTTGGTCTATAAAATGTTAAAACACAGTTTTGTCTGGCCAACAGTCCTAGACCCAAACATAATCTGTTTAATGTTATGGAAGACTAAGAAAAGAAATTCATGTGAGTTTTTACTTAAACGATTAAGCGATTACCAAAATTTTGGCAGATCAATTTTCTAATGATCGACTAATCAGTTAACCAACAAATCGTTTTAGGTCTAGTTAGTATCTAACTATTATTCTAACGATTCATTCTGAGGTAAAATGGCCATCTCAAGCGTCACTTTAAGCGGAGAATGAAGCAGGAAGTCAGGACGTCTCCTCATTTCCTCCAGCTCCCTCTGATGGCAACCAACTGAGCATCAATATATGGAGAAGTCATGTCATTTTTTTTTTTTTTTATGCTTTCTAATTTATCTAATTTATATATAATATAAATATTGCATGTCTTTCACTGCCCCAGAAATAAAGTTTTAAATATTACAAATCAACGTAAATCGGGTTTAATTAACAGTCTCCTGGATGTCCGCTGAGGTCCCAGTGAAGGGCTGCTGAAGGGAAACATTGGGAGTCATTTTTAAGAAGAAGCTGACTGAATCTGAGGTGACATCTTGGTGGCAATGTGTCTGATGTGGCAAATGTACTGAGTCTTCAGGCATGCTTGCTGTCTGAGCGAAATAGTGTTGAGTCAATGACTTAGTTATGTAATAAAACAGTTTGGAATAACGACAATCGAGGCAAGACGGCTATGTAACACAACTAAGAAAATGTTTATACAATACATGCTTTCAGATTAGTTTAATGTTAATGACAAGCGTAACATCCTCAGAGCTCGGTGTAGTTAACCAAGATGTGTTAACACCTCGGCAAATCTGAAAAGCTTTCAACAACAGAGCCTCAATTAAGAATGCTTGTTTGGCTGGAGAAATTGGGCTTGTTTAGGGTACAGAAACTCCATTTCTTAACACTTATGAAGTTGAAATATTGTAGCAGACTGCATCATCTTAAAGCTACATTGTGTAAGAATGAGCGGTGAAATTGTATATGACAACCAACTGAATATTAATTTCTAGCCCCTCCCATTCCGAGCGCGTTGTAACTCCTACGGTAGCCGCATTATTCCAAGAAGTACAACTTTGTCCGTGAGTGTTCCTTCCAGTGTAATAATAGTTTTACGTGTTCGTTATTTTGGTACCATTTCATTGCTAACATCATCTATCAGGTATCAGCGTGATCCTCAATCTTCAACAGGCTGCCAGCAGATCGCGTAATCTCCCCCTGGCGTTCGTCAGGGTGCCACTGAGTGTGAAATCGCGAAAGGTGGAGGTATGTCCCTCTTTGGCTAATGTATTTTAAAGATGGAGGCACAACATGGCAAAATACATACGAGCAACTCGCTCATATGTATTCTGAACAGCAGATTCTACGCGTAGGATAATAATTTGATTAGTTGGTGGAAGTAATTAAACATGAATGAGCACATATTTGTGAAAGAACAAAGGGGTTTTTGCTAAGAATCAACTCAAAACATTACACAATGGAGCTTTAAGTGAACTGATCCTAATCATGCACAGGCAGTTGAACAGGTAAATTGGTATCGCACGTCTGCATTATGTGAAGGCCAGTGAAGAGGCAGTCTATATTCTTGGGGCCGTTCACCGTGACTGCTGTAAATCCACACACTTGTACTAACCTATTAGTAAGAGGTCCAGTCAAGCTACCCAGCCACAGCCGACACACACACACACACACACACACACACACACACACACACACACACACACAGCTGCGATGTAGAGCTAATTTTCCACAATCCTCTGCTCAGTTGCCGGTAATTGAAGTGGAGATGGAAGGGAGAAGGGAGAGAACAGATTGGAGGACAAAATGACTTGCTCGACAAGGAACTTGTCATGGTATTATTAGTGGTCTGTTAAGCTCTGGTCACCCTGAGAATGCTGTCATTGCAGGAAATCAAAATTAACTTTAGCAAGACCTTAAAGCAAAATAATTAGCCAGTCAAAGATTGGGTAGAAAACAAGTGAAAATGTTGTGGTGTATTGGGAATGAAGTGGCATTTGGCTACGCAAAGATTGATGAGGCTAACATGGCTGTGGCCAATAGAATTAAAAGATGGATGCTTGTAATCTGTGCCTGGAAAAAGCCTTTGGAAATTGTGTGTTGCGAGATACATAATCAACAGCTGGTAATATAACCTAGAGGGCTTGGAATGGGATCTCCTGTAACTTAATGTCTAACTGCACTTACACATTAATTCTGAGCTTTGACCTTTGTCTGGGCAGCCAATGGAAGCCTTTTATAGGTCAGGCTAAGGTGTTCACTCGTGGAGCTAACACAAGTTCCCAGGTGTCAGAGGAAGGGGTGGGGGTGGGGGGCAGCAATCATTCAAGCCATGGTCTCTAAAGCACCTCCATTACAGTAGCAGGCTGAAAGTCTGGCCCATTGGCTTTTCATATTCACCAGTGTTAATCCTGACTGTGAACATTAAAGCAAACAAGCTTCTTGTATCTGGCCTGTTCAGGACTGCCTTAACAGTGATGAATACAGCTGTTACACCAAAAATCAAAAAGGTTAAACCTGCAATAACTGATGTTCTGGTCACCATCTGTAAACACAACATTGACAAATCACCTTTTTCAGTTAGTTAACTTGTAAGCGTACTGTTGCATATTTACACATTCAGGAGATAAGGAGAAACATTAGCATTTATTTAAGTCTGTGTCTGTGTGTTCACCAGCTAGTTGCTAACTTTGCCTGTCTGCTGTTTGGTGCTGGGCAGGTGGGGTACAGTGTTTTTTTTGAGCTTTTTCATTGAAAACAGCTGCCTGCTATGGCTACAAAAGACATTATAAGCTGAAATACACTTCATAGATAGGCCGACTTATACTAGAGTTTTTAGGACAATCCTGATATCAATATTTGGGAGTTTTAAAACATCTGATTGGCTTGTCCCTACAAGAATCCCTTTTCAAGTTAAACAAAGTAATTTGTATTTACATTGCTGATTATAGCCACTTCAAAAAATATCTGTACCCTGGGCCAATATTGTCCAGATTTTCATGATGGTATTCAATCTGTCAATGAAGAAGAAAAAAAAAGTGTTTTGCATCACTATAAAGAGTTGGGAGCTACTATATCTGTATATTTTTTTGACATATTCCAACTAAGTAGCTGTTCAGAAATGACTGTCATTGCATCAACATTATAAACAGCTATGTCTTTAGTCCTCGTTATTCACAGAATTCACTCTTAATTAGCATGACATTTGGCATTACTGAAAAACCTGGAATCTCTCCTCATTAAAATGCTGCACATTTAGTTTGGCTTTTTGTTGTAAGGTTAAACCTCTTTTTTTGGTTTGGTAATGTTAAATTGACACACACGCACATACTTTTTATTGAGTGGATTTTATGACACATGTGCCCAAAATGTACTTTTTGGAAACCATTTACTCTCATCTGGAAATGGCACCAGACTAATCATGATATACCCAAATTGGGACGAGGCTACATTTAAGAGGTTCAGCCGCTGTCAAGGTGAAAAGCTTTTCCATTCAGATCTTGGCAACACCTCACACTTACTTTCCCACCGGGCCACCTCCATTAAACTAACACTGTGGCTCTTCCGGACAGTAATGGCACAAATACAGTTTGATTAGAGACCAGTGAGATATTACCAATTTAAATTAATGAGTGTGCACAGTAGGGGCAGAAAGCATTGGTCCTGGTGGCTCTGCGGTGCTAATTCAGACAAGCCTGTCTCAGGTTGGCCGGGCCGCCAAACAGCCGGGCAGAACTGTTTGGTTTATGCTGTTCATTGAAATGAGTTATAAATCCTCCCCCGTCGCTTCACAGGGTTTGGATGAGGTTTAGCGGAGCAGGGAAGTAAAGATGATTGCTTTGTTGCAGGTTGGGTGCTCATGAATGACCTGTGTGGCGACAGGTTGACCTACAGTTTGTGTAAAAATGAAATCATTTGTTGTACAAAACACAAGTTCTGTGAGGGTTATGGCAGGCATGAAAAAGAGCATTTGTGAGATCTGAGCTGTGGAACAAGTCTAGATGTAGGTGGGGAGCATATTGGCCCTCGGGGAGATGATTATGGGGCCTGCACTGTTTAAGTTGTAACAAGGCAGTATTGCATCTGATGAGAGGTGTTCATTACACTCACTGTGGTAAAACTGGTAGGAAGACATAAAGGTCAGACTTAAGTGGAAAGTAGGGCACAGCCGAATTGCCTCCTCTTTCAGGAGAATAGCCTGTGCATTGTAGAAATAGTTCACTGGGAATTTTGATCCACTGGTAATAAGCCTCGCAAGGCTTTCTTCTTTAAGTCACCCCCCCCCCCCTCTCAGGCTCCTCTTTCTTCTTCCTCCCTTTTTCTCATGATATTGCAACCCTCACATCCCCTTTCATAAACCTTGTCCTTTTCATCCTGCACTCTCCCATTTGTCTTCGCTCTTCAAACCCTCATAGTGAACATTTCTCCTTATGTTCCTGCACTTGCATCACGATCCACACAAGCCATGGACTATTTAGAAAGTAGGCATTTAATGTCGTCTCCCTGCATGTCTCGGCACCCCCTCTTGCTTCCTGGGCATCCTACTGTCTCGTTCCATTGCTACCGGCCTAATTGCCTTCTCAAAACTCATCACCCCTGCTGTGCCATATCTAGTCTATCTGCAATACCGTCTGACTGTTTGTCTCAGTAGCTGCTATTATTTTGGTAATCCCTAAAGTCCACCGGATGTGGTTTGGTCCAGAGCCAATTGCATTCCACCCAGTGCGTCATTGTCCACAAGACACGAGCGGTGATCCTGGTCTATTTCTTGCCAGAACAGTTTGCATTGTCACTTGAATGTAAATACTATAAAATTCCATTTTCATTTACAACTGAAGTGAAAATATTATCCAAACATATCATGTGATAGGTAGTATGTCATTTATCACTGCACATACTGTAACATACTTTTTTTTTATTCACAGGCATTGACTGCATAAATAATAAACTGAAAGGTTTAGTATCCTCTTATGATTTTGTAATATGAATAGAACCATTTAAAACCCACTGGATCATCGAAAATCTTTTTTTATTACAAGGCTAAAAAAAAACAGGGCAGTTTTTCTTTTTGGAGATTTTCTTTTGGACATACATGGTTTTCATAGACCAGTAAGTATTTTTATTTCTGCTAATATCCTTCTCGCTATAAATACAAACCAGTTTTGTTGTTGCTAAGCTTTTTATAGAGCTTGTATTTCTCTTTCCGTGGTTAATAGTTTCTTATAATTTGAAAGCAAATGAACAAAAGTGAGAGAAGATAGTGGACACTTGACCCACAGTGGACATGTAGCACAGCCATGACACAACCAAGCCTCTTCCGATAGACATTCTGGGTAAGTCCCTTAGTGGGTGGGTGCCTCTGAAAGGCTCTACTGTCCCTCCCTCTGTCCTTCCCCTCATTGATTTACTATTATACTTTCTCTAAGGTAAGGGAGAGTCCATTAAAGGGAACCTTCTACGCAGTGTGTATGCATAATGAAGCTTAATGTATGTTATCTGTGTGCGTGTGCGTGTGGGAGCGGATGGAAACCTTTCCCCTTACATCTGCACTTGTATGGCCATGAATCAGTGGCAAGTCAACTGTTAATCTAAAATCAATGTTCCAAATTAACCACAGGAACATAGACTCTGGTTTTTCAGCCCTTTTCTGGACAAGACATGCCCTTGGGCTGAGTGAGGGAGAACACAAATGCTGCACTATCCAACGCTACAGCACACCCACCTGCTCTCATGCACACAGGAGCACGCACAAATACATAGAAAGATATATGCATTTGCAGACACAAGCACACGTAACTTTGTCGACAGTGTACTCGCAGAGAAAATAAAAAAGCACACATTCCCAAGCTCATTCGCATAATGCATGCATAACGCACCACAAAGAATAAAGAGCATAGCGTAAGGTCCCCTTCTTTAATGCGATTGTAAGTCAAAGCCGTTTGTTCGTATCCACCTAGTTAAAGGTAATGAATATCCAACTTTAATTTCTCCCCATTATTCAACGACAACATCTCCAACACCCAAAACTGCATAATGTTCCATGTATTGCTGCTAGCCAGAATGAAAGAGAGAGGTGTGAGGAGGGGGCAGCCAGGGACTGGCAGGGGGAATGGAGCCAGCGGCATATCCCTCAAAGTCAGAGCCAAATTGAATCTGCAGGTGCAAATGTGGCATGTGTGCTGCCTCTAAGATGCGCAGCTATCTATATTTATATGAATAATATATGGCTGGTCAAGGGGCCACAAGCCTGCAGGGAATAAGTTTCTACGGCAGACAGAATCAATCATTATATGCCACTGAAATGCATTTATCGCTGGCTTGGACCTCTTTATTATGATTTCATGGGGTTTGATATGGGCTTTCTCTTTCTGTTTTCATTCTCTGCTACTCTTCCTCAGCTAAAATAGATGAAATATATGGCACCATGGCTTTGTGTCTATTCAAAGGCTTGGCAGCACAATGACTGGCTGATTTGGAGACAGTAATCACTTTTTATATATGTATGTATGTGTGTGTGTGTGCGTGTGTGTGTGGGTGTGTGTGTGTGTGTGTGTGTGTGTGTGTGTGTGTGTGTGTGTGTGTGTGTGCATTTATGTGCATATTTCTGCACATGTATGTACATACATGCAATGCGTGTTTGTACATGCTCACATATCTCTATGGATAAAATACTGCAGCTTCATCAATACATGAACACTTGATTTGGTCTCATGATACAGCATCCTCCAAGCTTTTCATTAGTGCACTGAGGGCCTATATGTATCAATCCAAATGCAGAACAGATGGACGGCACAGCAGTAGCCCTTAGATGTCTTTCTCTGCTCATGTTTGAAACCGCAATACGGGCATGTGTCCCTATCATGTCCAACTCTAATTTGAATCTGCAGACTAGCAGACTAATTAGAGAGTAATAGCTTTGATTGTTTTGTTTTTTTGTGATCACGAGTCTTAGATCTTGTTTTCCAAATATCTGACATTTATCTATTATACGTGATCGTTTTTTAGAACACCTTTTAGTTAAAGCGGCGTGGGTCCAGCGCAACATTGTACCCACGTACTCTGGAAACGCGTGCTGGCTAAATACTTAAAATGCTAATGTGAAAGCAAATGTCATTGGATACAAAGAAGGTGTCACATCCCATTCTGACCTTTTGATATGGACTGAACAGCAAAATGTCATGGATGCTGCTAGCAAACCATGTTTTCATCCTCAGTTGTTTTTTTTTCAGTTTGGTTTCTCTTTCTCCTTTGAATTAATTTGGGTCTGCTACAGTCCCCCCTGTTCCTTTTGCCCTCTGTCTGTGCTTATTCCATTTTAATGGGTGCCTGTGTTTGTTTGGGAACAGGATGCTATCAGAGAGCCTATGCTTGGTTGCACAGGCTGATCCCCTGCAGCAGTCTTGTGAATATGTTTACATGCATTTCACTCAGAAGCCTCGATAGATCCTAAAACATCTTGTTACCACCGTATGGGAAAAGATTTTGAGATTAATTTGAATTTGATGGCGCAATAGTATAGTCTTCTTAACCTCCACATTCACGGACTGTGAACCGGTAGCAGCGTTTGGCACCCACACATCCTCTCACCTCACAGGAACCTGCTGCCCTCTGCCTATAGAGAAATGAATATGGAACACCCACACTGTGCTGTTTATCATGCTCTCCAAGCCTACACAAGGCCCCCCCTGCCCAACACACACACACACACACACACACACACACACACACACACACACACACACACTGTTTCTGACTGTTTCACGTGTAGATCAATAGGCAATTCGCAAAGCCACTCACTTTAAGTGTATGACTTAGTGTGGACATGTAATATTGATTTGTTTTGAACAAATGTGCCTACATTAATAAAGCAACCCATTAATGTTTTGCTTCACTGTTTTTATTACCTTTGGGGAAGAACTGCAACATGGCTACAATGTTACGATACAAGCGTATACTTCCACCTCAAATACTGTTTTGGACTATATTTTGCATAACATGAAGTCACAACTGGCAGTGTTCAATGTCAGCAGGAAAACCCTTTTAAACAAAATTGCGCTCAAGGATCACTTGTGAAAAGATGACGGCTGGATATTACAATGGCCTTGGCTCAATCAGGTACTCGCATAATTTAAAGTGGGAACAATACTGTGGGTTTGTCAGCGTGGCATGGTGTCTGATGTGACGGCATGATGGCTCTCGTGTGGCATTTGACTGTGTTTCATATTGAACAGCTGCTTTGGGTGAGTCATTCCCACTGTGGAGGCCAAAATCTATTGTAATCATCACCGGAAACAAGCACACGGATGGACACACACACACACACACACACACACACACACACACACATGCATGAATACACAGAATGCATCTGCTCAGAAGATTACAGCCCCCATTGGTGAAACTCAAATTTGTCATTATCGGCCATTATCTGTTTATCTGCCTTTGAAATATTAATGAGTAGTTACATCTACAGGATGACATACATTTTGGACAGAGGGGAGGGTGTGCATGAGAGATAAAATGGGAGGTTGTGAGAGAGGGGGAGAGGGTAGAGAGACGCCCCAATGCAGTTAAGGGATTAGTGAATACCTTCCATCTCTGTCTCTCTAAAGCCGGATCTCCGAGTGTGTGGGTGTACAGGCACAAGCAAGGTGAAGTGATGATGGTGAATGCGCTCGAAGATGCCTCTCAGTGGTTGTGTTTAATTACATAAAAAGACTTGGATGCAACGTGCCGAGATGGCGGTGAAAGCAAAGGATCCTTTCAGTCCACAGTTGGAGTGTGTGTGTGTGTGTGTGTGTGTGTGTGTGTGTGTGTGTGTGTGTGTGTGTGTGTGTGTGTGTGTGTGTGTGTGTGATTGTGTTATGTGTTAAAAGAAACCTGGGTACACGTACTGTAATGTACTTTCGCGGCATGTGTCGGTAAGCTAACGACTTTTCTGTTTGCAACAGAAAGATTTAATGGAGAAAGGAGAGAGTGAGGACCCGAGGACGTTAAACTGCCAGTCCATCACAAACACACACACACACACACACACGGCGCGCCTGGAATTTTCCTTTTTGTAGCCTAAGCGTTGCATCCTACATAGTTGCACAAAAGCGCGTCTCCACGTCAAGTGTGGGTTCGAGGCCAGTCATCAGCATAATTATCCTGCAATGTTCCCCCTTATTTCTGCAATCTCGCACGAGTGACTGTGTTTGAGAAGCTAGATGATACGTTATTATATTATACACAAGACTTTATATCCGGTTAAACATCCCCGAATCACTGAATTCAGGCGTTTTTATTAACTTGTAAAATGCGTTGCGCAGACGCACCCGTTCAGATGCACCCGTTCTCAAATGACAGAAATACATTTAAGGAGTAAACGGAATAAACTTACCCGATTTAACCATGATAGCCCTCGAAGCAGTAGGTTATGTGTTGTCTATATTTCCATCAAGTGCGCCGCTCCAACGACGAGCGAGCCCCAGCGCGCAACATAAAGCCAGTCAACAATGTGTGGTCTTCTTATTTTTTACGCAGTTGATGAGAAATCAGTTCTAGGCTTCTTCCACGGCAAAACGCGCGGCTTCTGCATGAGGGGGGGAAACAAAAACGGCGAAGTCCAAAAGCAGGTTGGCGAGAGTGTAGAGAGAGATTCACGTGTTCCCTGTGCCCTTCCCTTCCCGTCTTCACCGCGGCTGTTAAGGGCGCATTTCTCCCCTCGATCAAGTGTCAGGCGGACCACATAGATGCGCTGCCGTCTCCCCAGCAGTCATTAATATCAGCACAAACCCCGACTCTCCAGAGAACAGCCAATAGCGTCAGAGAAGCGGGCGAGATGCTCGCAGCATCCCTGCTCTGGTTGGCTGAGAAGAGCCGTCAGTCATATCCCAGAAGCCTGTTCTCATCTATGTCTTCTTCTGTTGGAGGTGAAGCACGCTGCAAAAAATATCCACATTAACAAGTCACTCATTCTAGTTATGAGTGTTGAAATATAAATATATATGTATATATATATAGTTTTTTTTTTTTTTAAGTGAGTGAGGATAGGTGCTATTTGATTGTCTGCTGGAAATTAGTAGGACACATTTTATCCGTAAAGACCTGTGGTTAAGTGTCCAATGGACAGTATCTGGCATTATTTCTGTCCTTTTCTGTACTTTCCTTGTTGGACTGCTCACACCATCACAACCATGTTTGATAAGGATCAGTGTGCCCTTAGGTCAAGGACTAGTGGTGTAAAAAGTATTTAGATTCTTTAGCATTGTTGCATTTTACTGTTGTAGTTGGTCAAGGTGGAGTTAATTTGAACTATTTGTTAATTATAACTCATATGATAATACTGCCTACCAGATATTATTGGTTCTTCTATGTGTTCGTAGTATAAAAAAAGTAGCAAACAGCAGTGCACACTGCTTTGTGTATCGCCAACACATCTTCTCATAATAAAAGAAAATTGTTGAATAAGAGCCAGACATTTTTTAGAAATAAAAATGATTTGCGTCAAATAATTTTTCTTATGTTTTTTTGACAAAAAGTTAAATTACATCATACAAAAATCTCAAAAAGACATCTACTCCTTCTCTCTCATTGAAAACCCCAGAATCTATGAATATACAGATTTTTTTTGTTTCAAAGTTTAACTACTGGGCACATAACGTCTCCTAAATCCATTCTTGGTGTATGTGCGCTTGAGGTGTAGTTTCCATATCACACTTGTTGAAGTTACATACTGGTCCGTGATTGGCTTCAAAACTAGTTGTGATGTCACAAAATCCTACTTCTACGAACACATGTTAAACTCAGATTTAATGTGAGCACAGCGAAGCTCTCCTTCTTCAGCAGATGAATGTGAAAATGGCTTTCTGGTGTCAAATTGCACAAACAACATTGTGCACAGTGAAGATCAAACATCTAAATAAAGTAACGATAACCTACACTTTTTGAACTGAGGGGGACTTTAATACACGCTTGTAAACACCATAGCTGTGCAAGCCGTTTCTGAAGTAAAGTAAAGGTATTAATACTATTAGACTAATGTAATACTATATTGTGCAGTCTGACCCAGCAGCTGCCACTTTCCGTGTGCAAGTACATTTGAGATGGACATCTTTTGCAGTGCAGGGGCAATGAGAAAGAAGGCGCAGGCAGGGAAGAAAATGGATATCTGTACCTATTAGCTCCACAGCTCCCGACTCAGATCCCAGGAGGATTTCTAACACAATGTTCTACAAACTGATGTTCCTGGAGGTTGGGCAGGGTTATCCGCATCCTCGGAGAAAGAGACGTACCTCATCCGACAGCCCAAAGGGTTCTGATCCAAAGACCTGAGGCTGTTAGGCTGAGTCGAAGTCTTAATATACAACCTTACAGTAGATGATGGTGTTCTTTTATCTATTTGATGTCATTCATATTTCTGTAAAGCCTCAGGGACTTTCGGAGGTTTTGCTGGGTCAATATCCCCATAAATTCCCCTTTGAATCTCCAGTAGAAATTATTCAAATTTCATGTAAACTGCACAAAATAATTTATTTTGAAAGTACTTATAAATGGATGACCTTTATGAATAAATATAATACCACAAAACTATTTAGACAGTTTTCTTTAATTAGATGTGGAGGATTTTGCCATGCCCCAGGTGCTGCTCACTCAAACTTGCGTAATTATGCAATTTTTCTAATAATTTCCATATTTTCCCCTTCCTTTACTTATTCTGCATTTTTCATTATGCCAATTAAGATTTGTGTTGTCTGAATTTGCAAACTGCCATCTGTCTGTCATAATGGGACAACAGTGGGGAGCTAGAGAGGAGAAGCTGTAGTTTCTATGTTCTCATTTTCATCATACTGTTATGTCATCACACGTTCGTATGTTCACTGATGTGGGCAAGTTTAAAGGGATAGTTCGGAAGCAGGCAGGAGTACCGACATGGAAGCTAAGCAATGTAAAAAAACTCATTATCGGTTTAAGTGTAGAGTATATTAAGAAAATGTTGACCGCTTTACCTTGCCCATTCCATTGGGGAACTGAAGCTGCTATATCCAGACTCCTTTGACAAAAAAAAAATATTTACGTCGCAGAACACAGGAGTTGCTGGGTTATGGCTGCCTCAATCGGTTAGTTTGTTTCTCTTTTTGTGTGACTTTGGAGTCTGGCTTTAAAAGGAAGCATAAATGGATTAGTGATTTAGATATTTTTAGGTGGGCCTTTTTCATGATTAAACTTATTTTATTGCCATTTCAACATTACTAATTTGCAAACAATATACACATTAAAACAAGGAGAAGAATAAAAAGACTTGCAGTATCTAATACTGTCTTACTACAATATTACACCTCAGATTTCATCCACTGAGCATGAACAATTATATAATGCACAGAAAACAAGGATGGGACACACCTATGTATAAAGTGTCATGGTGATCATCTCTACCTGTTATGTCCAGGTAGGATACCCCAGATCTTTCTGAAAACATTTACTATTATTAACTCTGTGAATAGGATGCTCAAAAGAAGCTATACCACCTCGTCTCTCTATTCTTTGAAACTAATATTCTCTTTTATCTTCCAATACCTCAGCACTATCCTGCTTCCCATCACGAGGGCTAGTTTCACACAAAAACACACTTGTGAGACAGGGGTTCTATAAGATAAATCCCCTCCTGTTTGTCTGTTTGACTTGTTTTGTAACTTTGCGAAACTAAAGATTGTCCAACATTTAACGCCATTGTCCCCATATTTAAAAAAACATCGCATCTTACCCTTCTCTATAATGTGTGGACGTTCAGAACAACTATGGACATATCTGCCTTCCGAAGTGGTCATATATTTGCCATGGTAACGGAACATTTCAGTAGGCACAATATAACGATACCAGCCAAGGTACACCTGACAAGGTAATGATGCTCCACAGTCATTTTCAAACCATAGTGGGGTAGGTAAGCTTTCACCAAGTGTCACACTACTGAGTACACAGACTAAAGCACCTCATATTTGTTAATTACATCTTTAAAAAAAACACTGTTGGATGAGAAGCCTATGAACAGAGAATCCATTAACAGCAGTTCTGTCCCGTAAAGTTGCAGTAAACAACCTTCTGTCTCGTTTTGTATTCCTATTACTGTAAGCTTGTGGTGAATGAGGAGAATGGGTCAAATAACTTGACCCATTACCAAACAGGAAATTCTGTAGTTGTTTGAGTATCCAGTTGGATCATTAATTTTAGGTGTCAACATTCTTGTTTCTTTTCTTCTGTCAAATAAGGTTAATATGCACATCTGGAACATTAGTACAAGTTATATCCCACCTAGGCATTGCTTCATTGTATTGAAGTATGGAATACAGTTGCTGACAGAGACATGGAAAAACACTTTAGAAAGTGGACAGTGTGTGTGTTTAACCTTCTGCACAGTGAATCCTGTCTTACACAAGATTCTGCAATGCTTGAAAAATAGGCTCTGAATATTTAAAGTATCTAAGTCGTGCTTATTGTTCCTGAAAACCAGAGTTTAGCCATTATGTGTACTGTATATTACAAAAATCAAAGAGCAAAACCTTTTCTGGATGTTCAGGATGACTTGGGCTGGGATGGCACTATACCCAGAGCTGATTCTGCATTTTTGCCTTGAACTTTTACTGTATAAGTTGACCGTGGTGACTTAACACCTCATGAAGCCAGTCAAGGGTGCACTCAGCGCCTCATAAAACCCCTCCAACACAGCTTGGCAGTGTCAAGGAGGAGTTAGGCTCTTCCATAGACAAAAAACAGGATATAATCCCGCTGTGACAAATCTGCATCACTTTTGATGCAATCAAACATTACTTTTGAGGGAGCTACCTGTGAAAAGGCCTGAGGTGTTTACAGTGTAAGTTATGCTCCCGCTCATCCTTGTTTATTGTGGAGTTTGGGGGGGGGATATTCTGAAGGCATTTCATAGTTACATTTTGTGATGTGTTCCGCAGGGAGAGAAAAGGCCGCAGAGGGCAGTAGAATTTATTGACTGAATTTCACAGTTATAAATGGGTCTTTTACAAGTGACATAAAGAAAATGATCTGTTCTCAGCAGAGGTGGAGATCTGTAAACCTGTTCTGTGTACTGCTAGCAGTCATGTCACTTGTATTCATTCAATAGACTATAACTTTGCTTTTGATAAATATAGTGCATAGACTCGAAGATGAAGACAAAGTATTTAAAGAGCCAGAATAGTTTCTTGCAGAGAAACCCTTAGACGCTGCATATATTGTCTCCAAGCAATATGTTCATTCTCCTTAGGCACTGTATGAACAGCCTGTATTTGCATTTTCGTATGTGGTTCGAGCTATGTTCACTATCATTGTCTTATACGTTTTGTAAAAAATTTGAGACTTCCATTCTTCACTCAGGACAGTCTATTGGGAGATCTCCAGAAGAATAATCATCTCTAGAGAAAAGCTGTAGCTATACAAAGAGACACTGTCTGTGCCGCACAGTATTACTCAAACAATACATATCCCTCACAAAACCACCCCGAGGCTTCAATGTCTTTCTTCCGACTGCTGTGGTCTGAAAATACAGCTGTATCGCACGCTGCAAATTCAGCACTGTTTTAGAAATCAAGCAATTTCGTCTTACGTGTTTTGTTTTCCACAGAATTGGAAATTTTTTTCAGCAAATAAACCCCCTGTTGGTACAGAGGGGAGACAGTCTAAAGTGACAGTATATTTGAATGAGACAGATCACTATTTTTTTCTTCAAAGTAAAGTACAATTGTTGAAGAGAATTCAAGGAAGGAGGTTGCTTATCACAGGAAGCATGAGATTTTGTGTCACCTGAATGGCATATTTTGTTTTACCAGAAAAAGAAAAGTGGTGGAAGTTACATGTAAACATTACAAGTAATAATCCTGCATTCAAATTAATTTTAAGTAAAAGTACAGGCGTGTTATCAGCAAAACATACCTAAAGATATAATATGTAATATGACTGCATTAAAATGTTTTACATATATTTTTAGTTGTTTACTCACATTGTCCCAAATGTTTCCAACAATGAGCCAGAGAAATCTGCTCCAAAGGGCATGCTGGTCTTACAGGGAGGTGTATTCAGGTGCATTCTTGGTGTATTGCTATTGCTATGGCGATCGCGCCATTGACCAACAAAATCCAGGTCTAAAGTCAACTGCTCCTCAGATCTCTGCAGGGTAAATCGAGACCGCTAGCTAGACTATCTGTCCAATCTGAGTTTTCTGTTGCACGACTAAAACAACCTTTGAACGTACACATGTTCCACCAAAACAAGTTCCTTCCCGAGGTTATTTTGCAGAGGCTCCGTGCGGAGCTTAGCGCCGCCCATGATGACTGGGATTAGTTTAAAGAAATGCCAAAAAAACACAGCCCGTTTTTCTCCCATCCCATAATGCTGTGTGGACGCTCCTCCGCAGCGGTGAAAGCAAGACTAATTTAAAGCAAACCATTTCCTGTGCACCAAAAACCTGCTGGACGATGGTTGTTTAGAAGACCAAATGTAACCGCTTCGTTTACATTGAGTCCCTTTTATCTACTGAGTTATCAGTAGCAGAAATACAAATATTTCACCACTAAGTTGTCATTTATCAATATTCTCCAGTGCTGGAAGCCTTTCAGGTTCACACCAATCACATTCCCTTGAAGATGCCATACTTAGCTCTGATTCCAAATCTATTTCTAGCTAATCACACCCACTACAATAGCAGTGACCTCAAACATTAGCCCTCATAGATGATTCTTTAAATAATAGTTAAGACTCAGTGCAGGTTTGGGCTCATCTGTCCAAGACAGAACAGGCAGCATGTGCTTTGGTTAAAGCCCCGAAGAAATGACAAACCTGGTTGTAGCCAGACTCCAAAACTCAGGTCTCAAAATTCCAATTATGCTCTTTATTCCCTTGATATTTGCCTTGCGTGTGCCAAGAATAAAATAAGACCGAATACAATAAATACAGATATATCTTAGATATATCTGGAAGTAAACGTGCTGCCCTTTATAAACAACTGAGGGAAATAGTATTTTCTTCCTGATAATCATACTTCTGTGATGGATGATAAAAGAATATCCACACAAGTAATAACCCTGAATGGGTTAAAAAAAACACCATGCTGTCTTTGATGTTACGCAGCATGCTATCTGGGATGTAAAATATCTTCTCATACAGTATGTCAATAAATACATTAATGAGATATATAAGATAGAAAATAGGCCTATTTGCTTTACCTCCCGTAGTGATGAAAACTGAAAACATCACATATACTTTATCAATTTGCATAACGTTCACAATACATGCAAGTAGACATCTGTAATGATAAAATGGAAAAAGACTTAGAGTCCGCATGCTGGATCCTGAGTGAGTCATAATGCCACAGTATGTGATGACCTACTTCACATTAAAAGACTATCTGGCTGTTGTGCAGCAGGCCAATTTACTTCATAGTGATGACAGAGAAAGAAAGAGTGAAAGAGAGCAAAAGAATGAGGGTGAGAGTGCAAGACTTGTCATGCTAGCTCTACTGCTATTGTTCTTCTAAAGCATTCATAATGCTTCAGTTGCGCCCACACACCTCTCTGAACCTCCCACACACATATGCACACATACAGATGCACACACACTTCATAGCCTTAGGCACAATCTCCAAGTGTGGTCAGACAAAAAGGTTGCTAAGTGCTAATTAATATGCAGGATATTTTAAAATTGAAATAATAAAGCAGCTTCTTCAAACACTCACATACTGTATGTGGCAATTTCTTAGTTAATTGACCATTTGCTAAACCACGCCCTCCTCTTAGTTACAGTTGCTATGCCTGTCTTGTGTTCTGGCACGACACATATGAAGTTAACAGTGATAACAGTTGAGAATTACCACTCAAAATTCTTTGTAGTTTGGGGGGTGACCTCTAGCTCCCCTGGTAGAACATGCTTTCTGGCAGCGGCCCAGGTTTGAATCCGACCTGGGGTCCTTTGCTGTGTGTCGTCCTCTCTCTTCTCTCTCTCCCCCTTTCCTGTCTGTCTACTATCACTATCTAATAAAATAAAATGCCCCAAAAAAGTCTTAAAAAATATATATTTATAATTTGTAACAATAGGTCCTTGATTTTCCCTCAGAGGTACACAAAAGCAGTGTCCGACTGACTTTTTAACATTTCCAGTTTACTCATTCTAAAACGAGAATCTTAGTGGGTCTTAAATATATGGCTTCATACGTGACATCATGCTAAAAGACCAAAGCTGCATGTCCCAGGCAAAAAGTCAGCAGCTTATAGACGGTATAGAAGATGAGAGAAACAGCATTATTGTTATATTGAATTGTTGAGCTAGTCCCTAAGTATGATGCGAAAAAATATAAGATCACTATACTATTATTTCCTTCTAATGTAACCCTGTTTGGCTGCTTAGCATACGTGAACGGGGACGTAAGTGTTATTAGTGATATGCTAGCTCCTGGCCTTGGAAATAATGTGCAGTTATTTAAAAAAATAAATAAAAAACTGTTAAGAACTCCAAATCTTGACAGACCTGCTGTGCCTAGTTACAGCTGCCAAGCTACGAATGGAAAATTGCTGTTCAGGGAAGGTTTAGCAAACGGTCAATTCATCGCGCCTGCTAAAGAAATAGCTATCCTCTGTGTGTGTGTGTGTGTGTGTGTGTGTGTGTGTGTGTGTGTGTGTGTGTGTGTGTGTGTGTGTAAGTATGTATGTATGTATGTATGTATGTAAGCAAAAAAAATTTATTACTAAGTGTGGCTGCACTGTAATAAGTCTGGGTCAGCTCGGCCACAAGTTCATTTTCCTCAACCTCTCTGGCAGCCTGGTGGTTGCTCCGATCCCCTTGTCAAAAAGACAACAGTAACAACTTAATGCTTTACCGTAGTCCCTATATTATGCAGTCAGGAGAGTTAACATTTGTATTCCTCATCATACTCGCTACGCTGCACTTACTCCTAAGCCCTGTCTACAACGCGGCAAAGTTTACGGCATAAAAGATGAGTTTTTTCTTTTCACCATGAGAGAGCGGAGACTAAGGAATATTGCCTGAGGATGTTTCATATCCCCATAGCCCTGACTGCATACTCTCTGCTCCCTTCTTTATCTCTTTTTTCTTAATCACTCATCTTTTCGCTCTATATCTCTCCCTTTTTTCTCCTGCTTTGTCTCTCTGAGATCAACCTGCCTCTTTTCTCCCTCCTAATTCTTTTTAACTTCCCTTCCTTCTTTCTCTATGCATGCCTTTCCTTCTCCTTCACTATCTCTCTTTCTGTTTCTTTTTTCCTCCTTCCTTGCCTATCTTGGCGAGAGTGCAAGCAGGTCTCTCTGTTCTTTCTGGGCCTCCCCTCTCCCTGTCAACCCAGCAGCATCCAGAGGAAGAAGCAGCACTGTCACTATGGACTGGCTCAGAGGAAGACAAGGCAGAGCAAGTGAAAGTTACAGAGAGGAGGGAGTTGGGGGGGGGGTGGAAGGAAAAACATGACAAGGAGGAGGTGTACAGATGACAAGTCCCTTCATGGGGGAGTTTTGTGAGGTGAGGGAGCTGGAGAAAGAGAGATGGGAAGGAAGGGAGGGGGACACAGACAGGCATGCAGGATGTTTTTTTGAGGAGAAACAGCTCAAGGATGGCACTTCTCCCCACAGGTTGGCTGTTCTGCCCGCGCTCCTCGAATAAGCTAGCCGACTGCACAGTACAGTGGGCAGATGTTGCTCACATCCGGCTCAATGGCTAAATGCATAATTCGCTTGTTGTTTACATAAACCATATCTTACCCGTCAGTGACTGCTTTATGCACACATTTATGAGGTGTGTGTGTGCCTCAGCCTCAGCGGGCCAATGGAAGGTGTGTGTGTGTGTGTGTGTGTGTGTGTGTGTGTGTGTGTGTGTGTGTGTGTTGGGAGATATAAGGATTTTGAGTGCATAGCTTTGTTGGTGTGGGGGGGGTGGTTTTAGGAAGGGGGAACAATTGAGCACATGATAGTTTTTAATTGTGTGACTGTGGTTGTAAAATTGTATATTTTGTTATTATGTTTTGTATTTCACTTGCATGACATTTTTATTGTGTTATGACCTGTTAAGGGACTACGGGCGGAAAATAGCACTTGTGCTACAACCTGGCACAGTGCATCTCTCCTTGTTCTTATACAAGGTTAATGTTAACTTGTGCATTGTCCCTGTTTTAAATAAAATGAATCTGAATCTGAATTTATTGAGTCAGTGAGACAATGGCAGCGCCGTGTGCATTTACTTCACATGTCGTGGTTTAACCTAATGTGTGGTATAGCCATGTAAGGCTAATGTTTTGATACCTTAAACTCAGCAAGCATTATGATCATCTTACCCTGAATCATTGATTCACAGTGCTCTGTTATTAGTTTAACATTAATGTTTAAGCCAGCACGGTATGGAGCCTTCATAAGTCATTCCCTGGATTGGGTGATAGAACATGTGCCCCCTTGATATGCCTTACCCATATAGTTTTCAGTTCCCTGTCCCGACATCTAATAAATAAAGCTCTTTGACTTCAAAGTGCAGATGCATTCTCTTTGATGTGCACACATCCGTTTTCTAGTTAAGTAATCCCTAACTGTGGACTGTGGTGGAAAAAAGCTCTATAGACGATTTGTGTTTGTCCCTAGGACACTGCGCAAAAAGATCAAGTTCCAACACTAGTACTTCTCTGAGTGATGCTACTAGGACCCACTGGGCAAAAAAAACAGGTCAGTGGAAAAGGGGCTACACAGTATCAGCCCGATAAGGGCTTGACGTGACAGACATGAGGTGAGGAACAAAAATGTGTGTTTTCTGCAACAATTGCCTGGTTTATCCCATGCAGTGGAGGGAAACCATATACAGTATGGGACCCCCTCCCGAGAACTGCTATGACGTGTTTTTGACGCTCTTCCACATTCTTCCAAATACAGAAAAAAGAGAGAAATTATGTTTGTGCTGGCAGGGGACCAGAGACATCGGTTACGTTTGTACCTCACCCAGGCCTTGAAACACAGCAAACTGTCATTGATATGTACGTGTAATCCGCCAAGTCGCAGCAAGAATTTCCAACTTAATGATTGCCTTATCGAACACAGCGACCCTCCGAAAAGACAAAGAATATTGTTTATCCTGATCCCAGCATTGAAATGGTTAATGCAGGATGATGCACTTTAATGGGACGTGGTTGACCTTCTACAACCACACGTCCCTTCAAGGTCACTCGGGTCCGCTGACCTCTTGTTACTGGTTGTCCCAAGATCAATTTTGAAGCACAGGGGCCCCCTTTGCAGTTGTAGCCCCCAAACTCTGGAACGAGTTGCCTCTGCATGTCAGGCTGACCCCTACACTGCCGGTTTTGAAATCCTGTGTTAAAACACATCATAAACTTGAGGTTTGTGTGTGTATTTGTGTTGTTTAAGGGGTTTTGTGGGTTATTTTTGTACAGCACTTTGGTCAACTGTTTTTAAATGTGCTTAATAAATTAATTTGGATTGGATAAAAGCTTCCACAGGCAATCAAAAAAGCCTGACCTGAAAATCATGTTCTTAACAGAAACAGAATTTTTAATAATGTAAATGTCCTTGTACATGTTACTTTCCAGCTTCCTTATCATTAAATTGACAGGACTACACAGCTGAAGTGATGAACCTTTCATAAAAAGGCTGTATAAGATCCAGTAGCCTCCAGAGATATGGAAACACACCTGAGCCCCTGCACGCAGCTGTTGAAGGTGGAAACAAATCATCTGTTTTTAAAACATGCTCACATCTCTCACAACCTAGAATTGGCTCATTTGCGTTATTTGTTGTTGAAGTGGTTTATTCCTTTTAATTTAATTTCCTGTGCATAAGAAAGGCTCCTTCATTAAATACTTTTATTTTTGTCATCTTTCAAATGCCGCAAAAGAATTGGACCAGGCATTTCAGTGTATAAAATCAAAGTATGTCTGTGGTAAGATATGTGAGTGAACAGCATCTTATGCAGAGTTTACACTAAACTACATTTTGCGGTAAAAAAAAAAAAGGTTTACCTGATATCTACTGCTTTGCACAACAACTCATGCTTTAGCAAGTTAGAACAAAGTTTGGAGAAATAACTGTGGATTTAAAGGTAGGTGTATCTGAGCGCTCCTGCTGCGACAGCCACCTTCTGTGATTGTTGAAACAGCAAGTTTGTTCAGGATAAGAGGCTTTTTTTCACTCCCCGTTCTCTGGCTCACCTCTCCACCAACTCCACAAATACAGCATCTCCGTAACCTAAGAAGACTACTGCGAGTTATGCAACATGAACACTTGGGGACACATTGGCCAAAGCATATTTGTGATTGATTTTCCCCTAAACCGATGATCGTAACATCTCTCGTCCTGTTTGGTGGCGTTTTCTGCACAATATTGATTGACAATGACTGCCCTCTTAGTGCGACTCTTCAATGGCTCCCTGAAATGCTTCTTGTTTCTCTGTTGCCTCATTATAATCCTTTGTGTGTCCTCTGTGAATGGCTGATGATGATTATGCAAATGTTCCATCAGAGAGCAGCATGGGTAATTATCACAGCAGAGAATGGGGCTTTTTGAAATTCTCTGACTGCTGAAGAGAAAACCATGGGTTTTCAGTATGTGTGAGGTTGCGTATTTATAAGTTTGGGCTGGCTGGGGGCTTTGAGATTGTGGCCATGGTGATGCTTACCAAACCTGTTGAGGGTTTTGTGAGGTTCACACATTGTGAGTTAGAATGACTCCATCTGCACAGGAAGTTGTGTAGGGAATTTGGTGAATTTAAAGTAGTTTATTTTATCCCACAAAACCCATTTTTATCCAGCTGTTTCATCTCTCGTTAGCTCTACGTTAGAGCTTGTTGCAGGGCCTGCCCATCTTCAGGTTGAGTTTCTAAATGCCCTGGTATACCGTAATACCTTGAGACCGCCCAAGCCTACATGCATGCATCCATAATTGACACCTGATATACTCTGGCTGTGATCAACATGGAGACAGACACATGCAGAGCATCAGTATTCACCCAGGCACTAATGAGGGCAGCTAGGAGGTGCAGGGGCCTGTGGTGAACAGGTGGGGTCCTGGCAGCAGACCTCAGCACGTCTCTGAGGAGTGAAGTGTCTCATTATGTGTGGAAAGATATACACAGATAAAGTGAAAGAAACATAGAGATAGACTGAGACAGACGAATAGAGTGAGAGGGGAAAGAGGGACAACACCGTTAAAAGCCTGTGGTTCAGAAGGAAATGGGAAAGGAGCAGACTTCCACATGAGAGGCCAGCTTTGAGAGCTTCAGTACTCAAGATGAGTGGCCCCCTGACTGGGGTGAAGGGAGGTCGGCTGCCTGGGGTCAATTAACCTCTAGTGCAGCCTGAGCTGGGCTCTAGGGAACACTGTTTTTTATAGATACTGACGAGGCACAATTTCTCTCCTAGAACTGCGAGGGTGGTTGCATAAAGCAGGTCATGAGGCAATGAGGCGTAGAAGGCACACCAATTAAAAAATGATCCTTACTTTGGTCGGCCATGTCACTTCCTCTCACGAACACTTCCTCTAGCGGGGTCAGGTGTTGGGAGAACTTTTGAAGGAATTTTGCTCACAGCAAAAAAGTTAGGTTACCACAGAAATTGTATTTTCAATTGATCTATTTTCATTGTTTTAGAGAACAAAGGCATGTCATCTCCAAGCGATCAGAACAATAGGTCCAATCTAAAATCTGACGGACTCTGTAAGGGTAGATCGCAGCAGTCATTGAGGACAGAAACACAACATAAATCATCACCCCGAAAAAGTTACCTTCCCCTTTCGAGACATAAAAGTCCATTTGTCAGTGAAGTCAGCAAACTTCCCACAGTTCTTGTAGCTGCCTGGCATGCTGCCAAATACACCAACCGAGCAGAAAGGCCCAGGCTATGATGTGTGTATGTGCAAGGGTATGACATACTCCATTCTCTTCTCTCGCATCCCTAATATGATTAAGTCAGGCCAGTTAATGCAATAATCTTGCAACAATGCACAGTATAATGCTCCAATCAATGCCAATAAAACTGTACTCCTTCCTCCTATTGGCCATGCCAAAAACACACAAGTCATCAAGTCTGTGTTTGCTCCTCATCACCTCCCTTCGTTTTATCGTCGAGCATTCCCCCGCAACAAATAAACAACAAAGACACGAGAAGGAAGAAAGAAAGTGGCACTGTGATTCACGTTGAAAACAAGCATTTCTCCTTTGTCTTTGCTTTCATAGTCGTACCTCCTCTGTTTGCCTTTCTTTCCATGTATGTCTCTTCTTCCCCTCCTCCCATCGCTCTGTGGGAGGCTGTCAGAGGGGCAGCGAGCATGCATCAGAGGAAAATGGCAGCAATGCATGTAGAATCCTGTGTGGATCGCAGCAGGTCTAAGGGCCGTTAAAAATCATCATTATAGGACTGTCTCAGCTGCAGTTCCAACGGGAGGGGGAGGAAGAGTTGATTGGATGGAGGTGAAGAGTCAGGCAATTGGTGCTCATCTGCCTTGACTTGCTTCACACTGCAGGGAACACATTGACAAGGAAATAAGAAGTTGTTACTGCTATGTTTTGGTCAGTCTTCCACATATTGTTTATCTTTGCATCAGTTTCCTTCTCTCTCTGCATCGTATTCACAGACATTTTACAGCAAAATTAATTAATCAGCGCTATACCAATAACCTTCTTTGGGCACATTTTGTTTCCTGGTGATTCTTTCTTAGTTCGAGGTGGAAATTAGGATCACTTCTCAGTTTTCTATATCTTTTGTTATCAGCTCACATGTCAGTACCTTACTCCAAACTTGTTTAACCTAAATGCAACCTACTTGAAATTCTATTTATTAGATTGTAAACTAGATATATAATATTTTGATCTACAGCTCTATTCTATAAAGTATACCTTTCAAACACGGAAAAAGAAAAAGGGAGTTATTTCAAATGCCCCTGGTTCTGGAAGTAAAAGTCCCATTCATTTTTCCTAAAGACAATATTACATGACATTAAATTCTCCTGGTTGAATCGTCAGTCCAAAAGATTTAACAACTGCACTACAAAATATCTGCTTCTTTTCGTAACAAAATCAAGGATACAAGCTTGTGTACATATAAATTCTGCAGGAGATTTTAATGACAACCCCCAAGGTGCATTTTGGCTAGAAACATCAAGGGCCCTATCTTGCACCCGGCGCAGCACAAAGCCCGACGCAAGTGTCTTTTTCTAGTTTACGACCAGCGCAGTTGTCAATTTTCTGTCCAGCGCCCGCATCGTTTAAATAGCAAATACACTGCGCCCATCTTTGACCCATGGGCGTGCTGGTCTTACAGGGAGGTGTGTTGAGGTGAATTCTTGGCGTATTGCTATCTTGAGGCAACGGGAAGTGATCGTGCCATTGACCAACAAAAACCTGGTCTAAAGTCAATAGCGCAGCATTTCACTGTTATTTTAGCAGCGAATTAGTAAAACGCGCCTAGGCTCGTGCACAGTGCGTGCACACTATGCTTGTTAAACACAAACAGGGAAGCGCAGCAGCACATAAACGTGCAACGGATTACAAATAAAAATATTACGGTGCAAATCCGCCATCATAATAGCAATGCGCCAAGGTACAAATGCACCTGGCTTTTAAAGAGAATGGGAGATGACACTCTAATTGGTTTATTGCATGTTACGCCCAAAACACACCTATGAATTAATGAAGACACTAAGTACAACCCTTTTGAACCATGCACCCGGCGTGGATTTGGAGACACCCTAAACGCACCTCTTTTATTGCTGAGATGACTGTGGTTTTACAATCTGCAGCTTAAATCAATTTATTCTTTTAATTTCTGAGTTAATTTTTGATGAATTCAGCTACTATGGGGCTGCGTTTTGTTAATCTGTTAACACTCCATAGCAACAACAGCTACATTAAGACTCATGGGTAGTATATGGAGTCGTCTACTATGCCAAAATGACAAAACATCATTTCTCAGAAACAAAGTAAAGATAATGGTGATTTTTTTTTTTAATACAGAATTGGGAAAAAGAACCAGCAGATCCTCCCACGTCGCAACTCCGTATCTTTCAACCACAAAAGATTGTCAAATTGACCTTTTAAGTCGACCAAAATGACGACCATGCCATTCTAATTGTACACAAAGACCTATGTAGCTCCAGAAGGTAAAGCTTGTGTAAAAACAGAACTGTGTTATTTGTGGATGATGTCACTTCCTAATCAAAAAGATTGTTTGCCGGCAGATCATTGACTGAGGTCTGTTCCATTTACCGCACCATTGGAGGAATCAATGGAACATATAGTTAATGAGGAATAACTGGAACTAATGGTTGTCTGCTTCAGTGAACACTCATGGGCCGGACTGTAACATCCCATTTACCCTTATTATCTTGCATTAAGCTGCTCATGTTGTCAATTAGCAACTTTGTCTTTTATTGTATTAACAGTACATTTTGTAGAATTTGATTATGTTGCTTTTTAGAAATGGCACAACTGTAATACATTTTGCAATGTTGTATATAATATTTTCTCACACTGAAAGCTGATAGTTTAAAATGAAACAAATTCAATTTAACTAATTGTGTGATTGATACCAAAAACCTTTTACGTGCGTGATACAGTAATCCACTCTATGATAATTAGTTTTTTGTTATTTTCTGTCAATGGGTTAAAAGCGGTGAAAGTATCTGTCAATCATCCATAGAATAAAATGCATAGATATGTTAAAATAGGAAGAGAAAGCATGTAGAATGAAACACCAGCAGTCCAGCTGGCTTCTCGGCTAATTATTAGAGCCAAAACACAACTTTGCTTTCTCTTAAATAAGCTTTTATTTTTCTCTGGCCAACAATGGGAAACAGGGAGATGGTTGCTGAAACAGTGGCTGGCTAAATATGGGCCTTTCATCCGGCTTAACTCTACAAATGGACCTCATTGTCTTGAGGAATTCGATTTTCTGCCATTCTGAGTGCACGCTGTGTCCCTCTCTGAGGCCCGACTGCAGCAAGCGGGACCCTTATCAACAGCACTCAGGGTGTGGAATTGAGGAATTGAGTTCTGCCTCAAATCAAACCATGAGAAAGAATGAACAGGAGTGAGAAGAAGAAGAAGTAAAAGAGAGACGCGCAGAAGGTGGGGGGGGGGGGATACAAATCTCCAGATGCTTCCACTCTCCCACTTAGATAAAAGGCACACACACTTGCACATCACGTGTGCACTTGTTAAGCACACACAAGTGCATGCTGCATGCACAGCACATGCATACAGTACATTATAATCACACATGAACACACTGAGTATGAACACACACTGTAAAATTTGCCAGTAAACCCATTGATGGCACTCCCAATAGGGAAGCTTTTATACGCTCTAATTTCCAGTGTTATCTTCTAGTGCTCGGAGCCAATGCCCAAATGGAGCTGTTTTTATCTACGAGATAAAGGCTGTGTTTTTGTGTGTGCACTTAAGAGTATGTGCATTTGGATGTGTATGATGGTCTGTACGGCATGCCCACATTTACAGTAACTCTATTTGCAACGTCCACAGTTTTTTGTTTATTACTAATTGCTGTCCTAGCAAAAGAAAAATGTATTAAAATGTTAAAAATTTGAGTTGATGTTGAAATCAGGGCTTCAGGTAATAACGCATATACTGATTTGACAGACACAAACAGAATCCATGCAATAATGATTATAATTATGAATATTAGGACACCCATTAGTCTTAGTAACAAAAAAGATGTCTGAAAATGTGATTTGTTAAATCAAATTATCTAAAGTATTTCCATACTGCAACACAAATTAAAGACCTTCTCTCGGTTATTTCAATTAAGTTTTCCTACACAAAGAAGAGGACGGCCAGACTGTTTCACTGTGTTTTGGGGAGTTTGAGAAGAGAGCCTTCGATTTTAGCAGTGCCTATTATGGCAAGTAGTAGTAACTTGTGCCTGTGGACAGGAGAGAGACTAGCCCAGACTCACTGTCAAAAGACTCTGAAATCATGAAATCCACAGTGACTAAGGATGTTGCAAACCAACAGCTGCTTGAGTCTTTAATCATGTAAATTATGGCGTGCATCTATTTATAAGAACAAGTGTTCCCATTTGACTGCTAAGTGGGTCCAAAGTGCCAATATCTGTGTACATTTGTCTAAGAACATTGACTGCTGCGAGACATATTGTTACTTGTTACTAATACATTGCTATGTTTTTGGCATGTTAAAGGTCCCATGGCATGAACATTTTATTAATTTTTTTTAACATTAATATGCGTTCCCCCAGCCTGCCTATGGTCCCCCAGTTGTTTGAAATGGCGATAGGTGTAAACCGAGCCCTGGGTATCCTGCTCTGCCTTTGAGAAAATGAAAGCTCAGATGGGCCGATCTGGAATCTTGCTCCTTATGAGGTCATAAGGAGCTAATTTACGTAGAATATATACAGAGTTGATGTTTGGCATCAAGGTTTTGACTTCACCTCTGCCCGTACAGTTAAACCCAGTTGACTGTTTTAGCAATTCGTACAAACAAAAAAATTAACATACTATATCGCTTTATACTAACAGGAAGTGATATGGTACGTTGTGATCAAACGTCCATGAAAATGCAGCTTTGAAATGTCACTGCCAGTTAAACTTCACAAACAGAAAGCACAATGTCTTTCTTTGAATGTTTTCCAAGATCCTCAGGAACTGTGCATTGCATTGTGGGAGAATATTTGACTGAATTTAGTATGCATTCTTTCTGGTTTTAGTATACATACTTTGCCAGTGTAAACACACTATTTAACAAAAACTGCTAAGAATAAGTATGTGGTTTGGTTTTGGACATGCCGATGGATTCAGAGCCTATAGGTGGACCCTAGAGTGAAGGTGGGGCTTTTTAAATGCTACAGCACTGGCAGCTGGATCAGAAAGCAACAGCATGCAGTAGTGTTCAGCTGACCAGTACTGCAGCAGACATGAAAGGATTACTGTATGCCATGTGAGTGTAGCGGCAGAATCAAGGCAAGATTGCAGACTTCACCCCATAAAAGCTGCATTTCAGCCCAGTAAATTTTCGCCTGTATTTGTATTGTTACATCCAGTGGTTTGTTTTTAAATTACATGCAAATTTAACATGACATGCTAAATCAATTAACTGCTGATCCTGTTTTATGCATCACACAGGTAAAGATGGCCTCTTTGTACAATTGAGATAGCAATGTTTAGTTTCATTATCTCATGCCATCGACTTCACCGAAGCTCTCGTTGTTGTGACAAGCCATGAATACAGTGCTGCCGTCTTATTTCTGCCGCTGCTCTCTTCCTCAGGCTGATGTCATGCATCCCATTAACCAATTAACCAGAGAGAGAGAGAGAGAGAGCGAGAGGGACCATTGCAGGTAAGGACACACACACTCTTGTACAGAAAACCACACGCACCACTACTATCAATCTGATGTGAAGTAGTGCCATTTACAGCAGGGCAAGCACCGAGTCACCTTGCTAGTGAGTGTCATTCGCCAGGACACGGTAACTGGGCCCAGTGGTGTTCTAAAACCACCGCAGGGCATCAAGCCAGTGTGTAAGGTGTCAAGGCTAAGTTGCACATTGAGGTGTGACATTACCGCCGGTTGTTGGGACAATAAACCAGGGTTGCCGGGTGCTCTACGGGAGCTTTCACCCACTGAGCTCAACTTATCTGGAATGTCTTTTCTGGGCTGCAGCTGTTAAGTGGTGCTTGGTGCGGCCAAGCTTCGCATCTCGCATAGCAGCGGCTAAGAGGCAGTGCCATCGTTTAAAAAGGTAATAAAAATAGGTAGTTCAAGGAAGTAAAAAAAAGCAGTATTATGTAGCAGTAGTTCATATGAAGAAAGAAATCAAGACTGACATACAAAAATTATGTGAAAAAGTGATTTTGCGGAGGTTTTAACATATATTATTATACAACGTATTTCCCTGTGTGATTTCTGGTCTAAGTGACATTTAAATCTAACCCTTTTGCAACCCAGATTTGTTGCTTTGCATACAGTACCATGCAGCAACACATGTGGTTTCCCTATTTGATGTGTGTAAGGAACATAACAGCCACTTGTCTTATAAGTACTTGGGGCAAACACGCATCCTCGTCCCTCCCACTGGGCACTAACACACACACAAATAGATTTTTAGCTATGGGGAGCCACATTTCACATGCACCACCAGCAGTTGTACCAGAACAAATGATGTTGCTCATTTAGTAAGCACGAGAAGCATCAGAATGACACAGCATGTGCAACACAGAGCTAGAGTTATTGCAGCAAAGTGTGTGTCAGTGCTTTAAGGCTGTTTGTACAGGTGCTTGTGAACGAATATGTAAGCATATGATGTGCTCTTGCTGATATTGACTATTAAACAGAACAGCACGGACCCTCCATTTATGTGTGTGATGGAGAGAAGTTGCCCAGATGACCTTGACCATGTTTTCACCTCCATTATTGCTTCTGCCTTTTTATATATGTGAGCATGAATGAGTACAGTATGTGGTATGTGTTGGTACTTGTGTGACCCCGAGTGAATGCAATGCATGTAAGATGGAATAGCTTCCTGCGTAGTTTAAAAATGTCCTCCCTCTGGTTCCTACAACACACACCAACACCTTTACAGCTATGTTTGTACCCTTTTTATTTAAAATATTTATATTAAGTTTGTTAAATGAGTAATCAAGTTAGTTAATATTGCTTTTTGATAAAGTTGGACAACTTGTGAGAGACAGATTAGAAGAAGAATGGTCAAAATTGAAGCTGCATAGGCCAGGGGTCTCATTTATAAAACTGTGCGTAGGATCCTTACTAAAAGTGTACGTACGCCCAAAGGCCCAAAATGACGTACGGCAAAAAAAAGTCAGATTTATAAAACCGTGTGTACGCACACCTGAAAGCAATGTTCCCTTTATAAATCAGAGTTTACCTACAAGCGTGCGTACGTGGATCAGTCTCTTATCCCGCCCTGTACATGCCCATTTTTAACCATAAATAGTCAATACAAAGCACCTCGTGAATGCTAATCAGTGTATGAATGACACTGGCAGTTGTTATACCGAATCATGATGACTGGCCGAGAAAAAGCAAAAAACTTCTCAGACGTTCAGGAATTGCTGCAAATTGAATTATAATTTCAGCCTGTTCTTGCACAGTGTATGGAACCCTGATGTATAGACTATATATATTAATAATACGTCCAAAACAGCAGGCATTACGGCACTCGGGGACAGCTTCGATATACGAGAAGTATAAGATTTAACATAACTATATATTATATATATATAACAAGCCTTAGTGATAAAGTTGAAGATTAAATATAATATTAATTTTTTTTAAAACACTTAGCTGTCTGACATTTCCCACTGGAAACAGCCGGTATCCCCCAGAGTGGCGAGGACCTGTATTTGGACCGGGATGGCATGGTTCCGGCGCATTTCCCTTTCTACTGGACCCAGTTCAGTACATAGATCCAAGAGCTCAGCTTTAGAAAATCTAGATCGGCATATAAACCAGTCATCGTCATGGTCACTGACGTCTCTTTTTCTCCTGATTCTTCCATTAGCGTAGTCCTCCTGCAGGGCCAGCAGTGCCATCATGCAGCATTACGCACAGGTTCACCGCAGTATTTATATGTTTACAACAATTTGTGATTGTTAACATCTTGCCAACACAGCATCAACTAGTGTTATCCCCCACTCTGAGATACAATTTGAAGGCGAAAGAAAGTCTAATAGGCAAACACACTTTTCTTCATGCAGGTTTTGTCACAAACAGTATTAAAGTTCGGGCTGATAACGAGGAAATTAAGGGTAACGATTGCGCGAGAGCTTAACGGCTGCATTTTCAGACTTTGACCTTTGATGATATATGCACAGTTTTAAAGACAGATATTTAGGAATTTACACTGTGCTCTGCCGTTATCTAATGCTAGGGTATTTGATATTCCATGCAGTCGGCCATCTCCTCCTCCTGCGCTCCGTAGCGGACAATGTGACGGCGAGACAGCGCCGATTAAATATTAAGAACAAATTTCTATTTAAGATTTGAGTTGAAGGTGTTTATGGAACAGTTATCACTCAGTACAAGCGTAAATAACACTGCTGGATTTCATCTTCATGGTAACGTGGATGATATGGAGTGAAAAAATTTGCGTGACGCATCAATACTAGAAAATATTACGAGTAATCTTATTCCCATTTACTTTCTGCAGTCTGACTTCAGTTCACCACCTCACCATCTGTGTCGCCAATTCCTATTTTGTCTCCAAAATGTGCGTACGCATGGTTCAGAGTTTGCGAGGAGGACCGCACATTGTCCCGTCAAGTTTGTTCTTTATAAATCACAACCTTTGCGTGGGAAGTGGCATACGCACGTTTTCAGCCCCATTTTGTGCGTACGCCACGTTTATAAATGAGACCCCAAGATATCCTGACTTTTTCCTTAATATGGGCCAAGCACTAAAAATGGCTTGATCCTAATCTTCCCATTATGCATCCTAATTTTTTGCTCCACCCTCCCTGCCTGATTTCAGATGTTTCAAACTGCAAGCTTTGTAACACAAGCTTTCTGTTGAAAAAAACAACTTTAGTCTTTAAACCCAAATCAAGATAATCCTAATGACATCATCAGGAATTATTTTCCAAGCTCCTCTAGACCCAAATAAGACATTATACAACTCTTTTCACTGGCTAAGCAGTTAGTAAGTTGGATAACTTAGGTATTGTGTTATGCACATACAAGTGCACAGCCTATGGACTTATAAATACTGTTGCAGTTGAGAACATGACTTCTAACACATAACATTACATTACAAACAAATACTTGGTCTCCTCTCTCAAACTCTCAGAATTGTCTAAGGGACCGTTCGGTATTTATGGAATGGACCACCGGAGGAAAATAGGGGAGGGTCATGTCTTTTTATTTTTTGCTGGACGGAGGGTCGCCCAACATTTTTTACTCTTGTATTCATGAAAAGAGCAACATTTCAAAGTGGCTTGTTTGGTGCATATTTTTCCATGTAGCTCTCAGTCTCGGCCCCCCCATCAGCACCCTAGCAGATGGGTCTGACCGCATACGTGGAGTTTGCTGGGGGCAAGAGGAGCACTGCCCCTCTGGTGGCTGAAATGGGTAATTACATTGTTTAAAAAATGATTATGTTTGGCATGACCAGCTATTTTATAAATATTTTAAATAACACAAAACAACTAAATGGTGGTAGGTAATACATCTGATTTCATATACTGCTTTAGTAAAAAAATATTACCTGGTTGACGATGGGAGCAGCAGGATGTAAAAAAAACTAAAATTACTGTTGCACTAGTCTGGACATCTTGCCATGCCAACATTGCCATAAAGGTTTCCTAAATGCCATGTATATAGTTTGGAGATGATTTATAAGGAAGGAAATGCACTCAACACGTTTGTTAGACCACAGTAAAAAGCGCATTTTAGTGAGTGATGCAATTAAGGTAAATGTATTCAAGAAAATGCATTTTTAAATCATCATGAAAGAACATCGTCCTTTGCATGTCTTTTCAAGTCTTATTCTCCTGGCAAACCATCAAACCTGCATTTTTCTATCACTAATGCTCATCGTTTTGTTTGTGACATTTCGCTTTACATAAGGCTCTACATTGTTTGTCATAGGACAATATGTTATAATCCAACATAAACATCAACAAACCATAAGATTTTTTTTTTTTTTTTACTGAACTCAATGATTACACTTACATAAAGTGTAATCATAAGAGTAGTAAACTGTTGTTGATGTGTAAAGTCAGTTGTGTCTCCCTTTAGGAAACAAATATATTTTAGATAAAAAAACTTAATTAAGAAATAAAATGGCTAACTTTAACAAGGTCTTCTGATATTCCTCAATGTGATATTTATTTTGCAAGTGTGTGAATGTACATAAGCATGTAGCACAGAGTGAGGACCTACTGCATGCAGAAGCATATGTGCAGGTACAGTACAAACTTGAGCAAAGTTGCTGCTCAAGGGGCGCACATGTAATTGGGGTCAGGCCACTTGCTTCTCAGCCATTTTTCTCCAGTCAAGTCTCACCACTTTTTCTCTGGTCATTTCTCCAGCAAAATGTCTGTCATTAAAACCTCCCGACGACGACAGCGGTAATCCAGCCCCATTAAGATTTTGATTCCCCTTGTCCTCTGAGGACAAGATGTAATAACTCAAAAGCATCTATTTAGGCAGATGGGAGAGGATTTATTAAAGAGGCGTATTTCATGAATATAACCCCATCTTATCATCAGCCAAAGTACTTTTGATCACAGGCCGTAATAAGTGAGTGTCTTTCAAAGGGGTGAGTGCCCTGCAGCTGACCTGGACCTATTGATAAACTAGAAGAGTTGGCCAATGAAATGTGTTAATTTCATCTGCCGTTAGCAAACCTTGATTAAAAAAAAGTGGTAGGTAAAAGGGCACACATGCATGCATGCTCAAGGAAGTGAAGGGGACTTCGGAGGATATGAGAGGTAATGAAAGCACAAATCTCTGCAAAGATCAATGCAGCTTTGTGTTAGCTGCTTCTTAAACTTCCCTGGGGGTTATGAATAAGTGCAGACTTGTCCTAAAATGCATTTTGATTTATTTGTGTAGGCGCACAATATTTTTCCTCTACATTAAATGCTGGCTTGGAGGCTAACCTTTACTTCTGAGTGGAATCTTGGTTTTGTGGAAGGGGGAATTATTTCAGGGTCAGACGCTGTGCACATAAAAGCTCTGGTAATGTCCAGAGTTGTTGTTAACTGCATTGGGATAAAGCAGTTGAGTTTTCTTGGGGGTTTGAAGCTTCAGCGGTCTTAGGCGCATCTGCACGCAACATGAGGATATAGGAGACATGCACCGATTTCATGATCACGTTTCTAACAAAATCATTGTCTTCTTTGTAACTAGAAAAACTAAAAAAAGGTACATTGCAACTTACTGCGATAACAAAGTCTCCCACAAAATCTGCGGTTCACCCCTGTCATTCGGTCACACAAGGTTCATTTCTTGATGGCAGAGCTTTAATTCATTTGTCTTGTACAGGGCAAATCCTTGACCTTGTGGATGGAGATTAATGAAGAGCTTTAGTGGTGATGAAGGCTATCAGGCACCATGCTCCCCTCGTCTAATAGAGCAAGAGTTTTACATAGCCAATTATGTCGTTTGCATTCCGCTTGTAAGCACCGTTCTGTCAGGGGGGATCAGTCGGCCGACCAGGCTGTGGTATATTTTTGGTAGTAAAATATCGGGGTCATTCAAAGAGCGCGGGCCAGAATGAATAATTATTTCCTCTTGTTTAACTTTTATTATCTAATTTTTGTGATGAGGAAAATAAAAGAGAATTAAGAAAAGGAGTGGAAAAGCCACTGGAACAGCTTATAAAAAATAAAAAAAGACATTGACATGCAACCTAAAAGCTACAAAAGACCTGCGTGTGTGCCATTCTGCTGTTAAACGGTACTGTAAAAACGTCCACAGTCTTCACAGCCTTTTTGATCACAGAGTACAAAGCGTACAAGTGCAATCGTGAGCCATTACCACTCTTTGCTGCACTTATTGTCAGCCAGGCTCTTTGGGTATTACACTCTGCTCTGCGGTGAAATTTCTCTTCTTTTTTTACGCTCCAAAAACAGGACTTGAAGTTTTGATCTGTGGGGCAGTTCAGCCTCACTATCTTGTCATCTGAAGAAGAGCAAAGAAAGATACAGATGATAGGTATAGCAGAGGTGAGAGGGTGATCAAGAAATCTACTGTAATCAATAGGTGTGTAATTGGAAGCTGTCAGTTAAATGTTTTAGTATCCCCTTTGGTAATAGCTGCTTTATCGTTTTCTACACAGGATGAGGCAATTTGGTCCAGGCTGCAAGGTGTGCTCAGCAGAGCCTTGTGTGATGTGAGGGAGCTGTTCTCTCTTTATTCAGAGCGGATGCATCTTTGATGATGTTCAAATGACAAGCGCATTGTTCGCTCGTCACAAACTGTCACGCTCACTTTAATTGATGGGAGATCTTCTTTCTTTTTGCGTTTTTTTTTTATTATTATTTTTTTTTTCCTAAGGTGATGAGTACATATTTGGCATCATTGTCCTTGGCTACATCTTTGGGGTTATGTGCTTTACAAGCTTAATGGATCCTAACAGGTTTTTTGTTGCACACATGAGCGTCAAGAAAGGACAATACTTTTCAGATGGCGGGAACTTAGTGGCAAAAACACATAACTATTAACTATTCCGTGGCATTTTAAAATTGGCCTAATGGAAAATGTCCTCGGATTAGAAAGCAGGAAAAAACATGCTCCATTAAGCTCTCCATAATGTATTAATGTCAGTTGATTGTGGCATGCAGGGTCTCTCACATGTTTAAATCTGTCCATGTTAATGGAGATGCTACTGAAACAGCTCAAATGGATGGGCACAATTGAAGATTGTGGCTAATACTGATATATTTAATTCTGATTAATGAAAGACTACTAGAGGCATTAGTGCCTTAATGTGCCCTATTCTCGAGATACAGGAAACATGGTAAGTTATATCATACAAAGAATTACCTTAAAGGAAAAATGTTATTTGGCGAGAGATAAGATAAGGATTAGATAAGAGGATTGATACCACTCTTGTTTCTGCGTGTTAAGTATTGAGCCTGAGCCAGGAGACAATTAGCGTAGCTTAGCATAAAGACTGGAAACAGGAGGAAACAGCTGGCATGGCTCTGTTTCAAGTTTGAAAAGTGAAAATGACAAGTTGTGGTTTTACAGGGAGTTACGTGCTGTAGATATTTCTTGACATACAGTGTCCGGGGGTAGTCACCTCCTGGAGTCTATGCTATTTGCAACCTCACAGAATCAGTTAGAAAATGACCACATAACTCCTTGTAAAACCAGAAAGTAAACACACTTTAGAGGTCTTAGTGGACACTTTTGATATCCAAAAAGAGAGCCAGGCTAGCTGTTTCCCGCTGTTTTCAGTCTTTATGCTAAGCTAAACTAATCACCTCCTGGCTCTGGCTTCATATTTAATGGATAGACATGAGAGTGGTATCAATCATCTCAGTTAACTCTCAGCAAGAAAGTGATTAAGCGTAATGTCAAACTATTCCTTGAAGAGTTTCCAGAAGAACCATTTCAGTAATGTAGGACCTTGTGAATGCTGTAGGATAGTCATTCTTTTTAGAAGCTAGTGTAGACTGAGTGGTATGGCCTAGACCAGTGGTTCTCAAACCTATTTTTAATAATGTACCCCATTTAAAATATTTTTTTCTGCCAAGCCCCCTGCAGTACTCCAAAGTAACCCTAGGGGTACTAGTACCCCCCCCTTTTTGAGAAGCACTGGCCTAGAGAGTTCAGGGGGTGTCAGATGTCAGTGAGGTCATTGAAAACCTGGTCATTTCCTACCAGTGCCAGCGACACGGCAATGCCGGCTGCGTGACTCGCTCCTCGTGGGTCACCCGACGCTCCCGAGCTGGCTCATAAGTGGAATCCGTGATGTTGCCATCAACCTCTCTGCGCTGACAACACACTCTGTGGTTGTGACGGCTATGAGCCTAGGCCCGTCCCCGAGCATCTGTTCTGTCCTCTCACTTGCTGGCTGGTATTCTGCCTGTCACACCAGAACTATCCACATGCGTTTGTGTTTCTGTCTTTGTACCTGTCTACATATGTAACGGCTTCTGTCGTTTAGGCTCTCCGGAGGATTCTTGTTATGTTATGTTACTTTCCTTGTCTGAAGTGGTCACTTGAAGGTTATTTGTTTCAACACTTTGTCATACTTTGTTTGGGGTAGTGCTGCTCTTTGCCATCAGCTGTACTGCCAATACTTAGAACAACAAGTTTGACCGTTTTCAACCTATCCTGTACTGTCACAGCCATAAATGCCTACTGTATATTCAGCTTTCAGTTTGTCAAAACTACAATATGTGAATGCTGTAAAAGGCTTATGCCCAAATCCTTCACCTTACGATGCAAGCACGGGATGAGTAGTAGCACGAACGACTCAATTTCATCCCAAAGATCCCTGATTATCCTTTTCATCAGATACAACAGAGAGACCACAAAAAAAACCAGAGAACTGCAGTTTTTCTTGCGCAGCCTGTGACTGTGCCAAGTTGAGGTGTGGTGAACAGAGCCTGCCTATGCTGTACAAAGATTATTGATAGGGGTAATGGTGTATATAAACAAGAACATTAAGATAAGATTGAAATTCAGTAAAGTCGTTTGAGAAAACGTCGAAATCTCCCTAATTGGGGGGGTTTGCAGGGGATAATAAATCACTGGTTTTGTAAAGAGCTGTCAATATTTCCAAACAAGCCCAGTCAGACCCTGTTGTGAAGTGGAGTCTCTTGATCACATAAAAAAGACCTAATTTGAAGTAATTACTGGCTTCTTGTTAATTTTTTTGCTCATCATGGCTACTCACCAATATAATAATTATTTGAAAAAAAAAAGTTGATTAAAATTGGTTAATTACAATGTCAAGCACCTTACAAATTCTGCTGGAGCCAAAGCACATAAGCATCTCTGGGCCACGTTTGTGTAGTAAAATAAAATTTCATATCTGTCACAAAATGTTGTGTTTTCATATAGCAAGATATTTAATGCACTACATAAATAAAAATCATTGACATCAGCATTACCTAATCATCCCTGATCATCTTATCATGTGTAATTGCCTTACCCACTGCACCCTCACAGGAGCACATGTGAAACCAATCCATCCTCTTTGACTCAGTTAGCAGAGGCAGACCCATAGTTGGGTCGAATCTGAAAATCAAGATGGGCGACTGTGACAGGGCCGAGGTTCACCTTGGTCTTCATACACCGCTTGCACAGAAAATGCACAGAAATAGTTAGCCCCGACCACTTAGCATCCAACAAGAACGGAGGCAGGGTGGTGAGGGGCAGGGGGCTGAGCTATGCATCCTTCAAATAATGTGGAAGGAATGAATTCAGTTGGGATTTCTAATTCTGCCAGACTGTGATTAATCCCATCAGTAAACAAAGCAGAGGTCATCGTGTTTTGGAGAACTCCAATTAGAGAGTAATCAGGGCTAATCAGACAAGCTGCTCACCGGCATCTTGGTGATTTCGGCAGTAAAGGGCTCTCTAGTGAATAGTCTGCCCTCCACACTGAGAACGACCGACCCACACTCTGTGATCCTGTGTTAAGGGAGTGGGAGGCAGAAGAAAGGAAGGAGGCTAATTATCGGTGCCATTCATTAGCGACTGCTTATGATGTGTGCTTGGGTGGGCTGGCGAAATGTGAGTGTTGCTCTGATGTGGCGAGTGTGCTGTAAGCCAGTGTGAGTACATGTACTGTAGGTCTTGGTCCAGTAAAAAAAAAACAAAAAAAAAACTGTAAGAGTCAAGAATTAGGTACAGTCATTTGCTTAGATATCACCAGAGGGCATGCTACTACAGATGTAAATGAACAGTGACTCACTGTTTTCTTCCAGTGTGTCCAGCCTTGAATCATAAAACTTGCCTTTGCATCTGATGCCAGCTTTCAAGGTTAAAGGCCTGGCTAGATGAGATTGTTTGCCAGTTGATGGGACACTTTGCATTTGCAGCTACTTTTTATCCCCTTCAGCATAATAACTACATCAAAAAATGGGTTTTGTCGTCACTGTCGGATGCATGGCTACATTTGATATGAATGTCTGGAACAAACTGTCACTTACTGTCATAAATTAGAGTAATAGTTTGTCATTTTACCAACACAAAAATCCCCCTTGCATTTTGACCGCGGCGCTGTGAGATGACGTAGTATTTAGAGCGACAACAGTAGCGAGCAGTATGAAAGACTGAAAATCTGCGAATGGAGGTTGGTTTGGGGTGATGGCTGGGCCAAACAACACAGGACTTTCACCCAAGAGACCAGGGTTTGACCAGGGTTTGTGTCCCGTTCTTGTCCAGCGTGTCACTGAAACGTACGTTTTGTAACGCCACTTTACAAAATGTATCTGTATCTTAACTGTCCCTTTCTTGTGCTACATGTCAGTTAAACGTACGTCCTGACCCAGAGCGTCAAAAAGTGACGCCAATAGTCCCGACCCACAGCGTCTAAATATGACGTTAAGGGATACTTTTTGCATCAATAACAAACGCCAAAGGCAACTGACCAAGCGCCGCTTTTTGACGCAGTGGGAGTGAGAATGTGTTAGTTGGACTATTTCTTGGCTGAGCAACCTTATGGTGCCAAGGCAGTCGCTGCTCCAGGGCAAGAAATCATCCAGCACACAACACCCTGTTAAACCACAAATTGTTTTGTTTTTCACTTTGGCCATGAGATATGATGTGTTAATAAGGTTTGGGGGTGGTTGTAGGTGGATTTTGTTACCCTTGGATGGAGCCAGGCTAGCAGTTTCCCCTTGCTTTTAGTCTTTATGCTATGCTATGCTAAGCTAAGTTAATTGCCCCCTGTCTCCAGCTTCATATTAAATGCACAGAAATGAGCATCAACCTGCTAATGAAGTTTACAGCAAGATGGGTATGTGTGTTTCCCAAAAGGTTGAACTATTCCTTTAACAAATATGATTATTTATTTTTTTATTGGTGGTTCATGTACACCAACAGCACATTCCTCCTCTCTCCTCTCTTTGTCTACTAGCATGATTGGTCTGCAGGGAGCCCTAATCAAATAACTCGCAGGCCATTGCAGCTGCCATTTCAGCCATTTCGGTGGAACACACACAGATGCCGGGTGGGCTCCCTTCTGGCCTATCAGTCCAAACAGTGATGTAAGGCTTTACTCATCACTATTACTTTCCTCAGCTTTGGAGACATTTATAGGCCAAGGAATGCTCTGCGATAATGAGTTTGTGTTTATTGCTAACGTGTTGCCAGAAGAAATGGCAGATCATAAGTGATTTGCAAGTTTAATTCCTCCACCTGGCCCTCTGATGGCCTATTGTCCCCCCCACGCCCCAATATACATAAATGACATGTTGATGAGTCGTACGCTGATAATGGCTTCTGTGGGCGATGATTTGTTGGCTCCGTTCATACCTCAAGGTTATCTGTGAATTATGCTTCTGTATGCGAACTGTGATTGCTCAACAAAAATACATAACTACTTTTCAGTTGTTTTAAGCTCTCCCCCTGTCAGACATAACAGGATTTTGCATTGTCTTGAGACTTTGGGAAGATTCCTGATCAATGTTCATTATGTTACTGAGTTTGCTTTTAAGGAGCTCTCTGTCTTTATCCTGATAAAAGTGTAGTTGGGTGACCCAACATGCTGCAATGTTAACTGCTTTAATTGTCAGGAATTTTCATGTCTTCCTTTTCATTTAAATAATTTACATTTCATTCACATTGCACAGCAAATTGAATTCATTTTCATAGTTGTTATTCAAATGAAAGTTCTGAGGGAAGAATCAAAGGGCACAGCCACGAACAGTTTGCTGACACAGTACACTCTATACCTTTCTTGTTCTGTCATGTTTGCAAAATCCCTCGCCTAAAAAGAAGTGCTGTTTTAGGGACAGTCGACTAGGCTCCTTTAAAAGAAAAAGCACCACTGTAGCCCCTTTGCCTAAAAGATTGATTAAAGAAAGAATGTAGCCTCGTCTTGGCTAGCACAGCCTCCAATTAGCATCTAGTTAAGCTATTTGGAGTAACGTTACTGTGGAATTTGAAGGCAGTCCGTTGGGAAAGACTTTCTCGCTGAGGCAAGAAAGGAATCCTTATATCCTCCTTAATTAAAACATGATTTACGCTTAGTCCCAGCTATGAAGTTGCCTTTGATGGTTCTTTTGTCAATTAAAAGTAAGTCCTACGGAAGATTACACAGCGTTCATTACAAGCAGGTTATTCTCAAGGACATGCAAGTTCTGTCTTTTAAGTAAGGAGCTGCTGGGTGGGTTAGTGCAAGGACACAAAAGGGGAACTCAAAAAATTAGTACATGTACTCATTTTTCCCCTTTTCTTATGTGTTATATAGCTCTTCTATCGAGGACTAGTCCCTCAAGAGTATCTCCCACCTCCTCATTTTCCCTCCTCATATCCCGCTTCGCCTCCCTCTCTCTGTCTCCTCCACACAAACAAAATTAGACATCTCATTTCTGTCGTCAGATGCACGCCTCTGTGTTCTCCCTTCATGTAACGGACACGGCTGTTATCAGCTGAATCCTGGGCTGCACATCTGCCAAAGTCCTCACGCTCCATTTATGCCCCGCCATCGAAACACAGATACAGCACTTATGCGCTTCAAAAAAATCTTAGCCTGCCTGAAAGAGAAGTGCAGCATGAATATTTAACAAGGAAACTGCTTTTAGATAATCGCAGGCAACAACAAAAAAAGGGCACGGCTGGTCTAAATGTCCTTAACTGATGAGACTATGACAAAGAACAAGCATCCAGCTGCCCTCCGGTCACCTCGAAGTTGTCTTCTGGATATTCATGGACCCTGACGGAATAAATAGCATGTCAGGGCATTAAATGTAGTGCTGGAGGTATATTCTTCCCTTTGAAATTCAGAAGCCCACAGAAAAGTGTTATGTCACCATGATTTATCTATTGTTTGAGAACATCATACACTTTACTGCTATAAATCTTCCATACACTCCGAATACTCCTAATGGAGAAGCTGAATCCTCTGTTTTTCCCTTTTCCATACTTTTTTGTGCTGGCTTTCAATGCCATTCCAAAGTTGCCAAACTATGTGGGCTGTTCAATATTCGACAACGGATTCAATTTTGCTAATTCCCCTTCTGGCCCAGAGAAACCAGTGCGCCATGATTTAGGCTGACAGCCCAACAACCGAGTGTATATTTGAATGAGACAGTAAGATATAAGACCCCCTTCTCCTGACATCAGTCACCTTGCACCCTAGCAATCTGTGGTAATACAGCATCATTGCTTCCTGTGATTTCCCGGCCACAACTACTGCCCCTCCCTGCTTCCATCGCGGGCTGTAGGTGTAGATTGAAATGGAAATCGACAGGATCAAATGGGATCAATTATTAAATCCGCTGTTTGACAGAGGGTGGAGTAGAGGTGGGTGGGCAGAGGAGGAGAGGAAAAGCAACGAAAGCTTTACCATCGTCGAGTAATATCTTTCATCGCTTGGTAAAAAATTGAAGATTTGTGCACTGAGGTGGGTAAAAAAAAAAACAAGCCAAGCAGTGGCACGATTGACAGTTTATTTAAGAGGCCATTAACTTTACATACGTTGCTTTGAAATGACAGACGCTTGCATTGCAGTTTAAGGCCCGAGGCTCTGAGTTTCCCAGCAGCCACGATGCCAAAAACATACCAGATTAACACTTCTCTAATGAACACATTTCAAGAATGGGAGCTTGGTGTTGCTATTTCCGTAAATCTCATGTTGTTCTGCTAATAGAACCAGGAGAAATACGGAGAGCATGACAGCTTGACCTTTTGAATTTTATGTTGGTCTTATGGAGGCACTTCTAACGGTAAATCACTAAGAAATGCACATAAATGCTGGAACAAATGAGAAAGATGGCCATAGAGGGACAAAGCCAACAATAAAGTTGTAATAATTGCTCTTTGTTTTCTTACATTAAATAAATTAATTTAAGAGAAGAGAAAAAATTACCCTGTAAAAAAAATACATGAGAGATGGTTGCACTTTGAATTTTTCTTTCTTGCAACCTTTAAAAGATTCTCCACTTCTTTGTATTCATTTCCATTACAGCTTAACTATTATTATCTTTTATTCATTTTTACTCTTGTCAATGATTTTAATAGCTTACATATTTCCGATGTGTATGTATGTTTCAGAGTCATAAAGAATAGCAATAAGGTTTATAGGAAGTTGGGGCCTTTAAGGATAATGCAGACACCATATTTCACCTGGCACATCAGGTACATTTCGGGTGGCAGAGAGGCTGTCCATCAACTAGAAGGTCTAAGTTGAACCATCCATGACAGAAAGCCTCTGCCCTGCTGAAGACCCCTTCATTTCCACCAGCTCCACTCCTGCTGTCCTGTAACTGATCCTGACCTCTGACCTCCTGTCTGAGTACAGAACTCCAAGACCTGATTAATATCACAAACTACACAATCCATTTTCTGTTGGTGTTTGAAACAGTTTCGGATAATGTTGAGGGTTTCCCGCTCTTTTGTTCTTTGGCATCCAGTTGCGTTTGGATAGAGGACAGGGCACTGAGTCAGCACAACGAGGCGGCCGCAGCAAGGAGCTGATTTAAACCACCACCGAACCAGGGCTCAACTTTCATTAGCCGTTGTCATTATTCCCCAGCCGCTGTCTGACAGATGGCATTGTGGGATATCGGATTTTATGGCAGGTCATCTTTCATATCCAATTTCTTTTCCCATTTGATGAGAAGTTCTCGCTCCAGTCAAATTCATTTTGCAGTTTGAATATTGATCGGACTCTGCACTCTCTCTCTCTCTCTCTCTCTCTCTCTCTCTCTCTCTCTCTCTCTCTCTCTCTCTCTTTTTCTTTACCGACATCTACTGCAAGTCTCTTAAGACTTAATGGTCTCTTGCTCTTGGCGGTCGGTCTGGAACACTGGTGCTTGTCTCTCTGATGTACAGCAAACCACCTTGGAAAAAAAAACATGAATAAATATGAGGTGAATTTGGAAGTCAGTTAATAAGCCTGCATTTGTCAATTCTCAATTTTCAAGTTTGCATTAATACAACCATTCCCTATAATTACTGTAGGGCCTAATTACCAGAGTACATTTAAATGAGATTGAATCAGTAATGTAGTACAAACAAGTCTAATGGCATTCAGGAGCACGGTGGAGTTATAATGCTGCTCTGCGTAATCTATTATATCAGCAAATCCTATGGGGGCTGTTGAAATTAGCTTTAGCCTCAACCGATGGCTTTTGAAAGGTACCGTCGCTCTCGCAGACACTCCACAACGACATTAGGGGTGACGATCTGGCTCTGATATGGCCGCAGCGAGCTTTTATCCCCTGCCGTTCTTTTCATTTGGCAGACAGGATATAGATGGGGATCAGTGGAGATATTTTGCCTGTGCAGACGGTGACCTGACAGAACCCTATTCCACCTGTTTGCACTGACAGGACTGCTGCGGAAAATGGCCGACTGTAATGACCCATTAAAAATTCAGTGTTTGGCGTAATGAGATGATCGTGCCCTGCCAGTAGTGTCTTGGATCTGAGGAACATTGCATAGAGGAGGGGGAACAGCACCACAATATTACATTCCAACTGATAAAAGGCTTGAAGGGGACTGTACATATAAGTAGATCTGCTAGATGAAGAAGTCTTTATCATGTAAATATGACTTGCTTCAGTGACGCTGGGAAATATGGGGCCTTTGGTCAGAATGAGCTTTATGTCATATTAGCGTAAGTAATGGCTCATTTCTGAATAACACAATTTGCTAAAACAAACCATAAAATGACTTTTTCGGTTAGACACAGAATGAAACAATCAACCCTAAAACTCACAAAGCATAAAGGAACAGATTTGTCTTGGCAAAAATATTGCAATTTGAGAGGTGATCAGGCATGAGATAATAGAAAACTCAATCTGGACCTGTTCATTTCCAAAACCCTTTCTGCTCTCTGGGGCTACAAGCCAAGCTGTGGTGACACACAGAATGCAAAGAACTTCACAGCTTGTTTGTTTTTCTGCTCCATCAACTCAGTTCCCACAGAGGTATGTCAAATAGTGCTGCAAAGAATTAACATGACTAACAGACTCCTTTCGCAGACCTCGCTTATATGCAATCACATTAAGTCGGCATTGAGACAGTGATAATGCATCAGTAAGCATCATTTTCCGTCACGTTCCCATGGGAAGTAATGGGATCTCCATGGACAGTGGGATTATCTACTCATGGACTCTGGGCCACACAGGAGTCAGCTATAAAGAGCCCCTAGCCAACCTAACAGTGCATGAAACACTGAAGCCTCCTTGGTCCGTTGGTCCTCCCCAGGGCTAAAGTGAATGGTGAACATCCTAAATCGTAGGATGTACAGTATGTGTGTGTGTGTGTGTGTGTGTGTGTGTGTGTGTGTGTGTGTGTGTGTGTGTGTGTGTGTGTGTGTGTGTGTGTGTGTGTGTGTGTGTGTGCTGTGGTTGGGTCAGAGGATCAGAACCGTAATGTCTCCTGCACAGCATCTGTCCAGTTGCCAGGGAGACCTTCATCCTCACTCTGAGCTGTGAAGCAAGACTTCACAAAGTATGGAACAATGTGGAACCGAGCTACGACTGGCTAGCAAACGACCCCCAGCATTGTATCACAGGTGTGACACTGGTGCTGGCTGCCAAATCCTGTCGTCACAGGAACAAGGCCTCAGAGGTTCTCAGGAGACTCTTGGTGTAGTAGGATAGATTTCTGTGTTCCTGTCTGCATGCAACTTTGGGGGCTTACCATCGGATTTGTGTTGTTTTTAAGTCCTTGCCAGTGTCATTGTTCCCATCAGCATTTAGAGGGTTTGTGTGTGCATGTGTGGGAAGGGGGTGTACCTTACTTTTGTTCTTTCCAAACCACTTAGATTTAGTGCCTTTAATAGTGCAACAAACATAAAATCAAAGACTACAACCATGCTAAAGGCTCGGTGAGGCTGTACATAGGCAGAGTGGTTTATTTTAGCTACAGGCTAACATGCTCACAATGGCAACAACTTGCTGACATTTAGCAGGTATACTGTTTTCTATGTTCACCAACTTGGTTTAGTGTCTTAGCATGCTAACATTTGCAGATTATCACTAAAGTACAGCTAAGGGCTAATGAGAATGTGATTAGTTTTATCATCAGTATGAGTATTACCGTGCATTCATGGATATCAGAAAAAAGTTTTTCCGAGTGAAAACGTCACCATTCACGTAACTTCCTGTGGGAATCAGAGGTGGGAAACTCGGGCTCGATTTTGCTAACAGAGTTTCCCAGTTGGTGACGCGTTGTTGACAACTGACGTTTGATGTAGGCGACTTTGGTTCACTGAACATATTTCAATGACAATAAACGGTTTATTGTGGACAAATGCCTCTGCCAAGAAACGTGCACAGACATAACATGTTTAAAATTATTCATAAATAGGCCCATGTATAAAAAAACAACACATTATCCGTGTCTTTTCCCGTTCGTTGTCCTGCAGATAACACAAACAAACACCTGGCACTGTGCTGTTTGGATGCTCTCAAAAGAAAACAGCAGCAAATCTTTTGTTATTGTGGCCTCCATGTTTTCACACACCTGATGCTCTAGGCTACGGCCAGCCGTTGGTGGCAGTCATGCAAAAAGTTGTTATGCCAAACGCCAATATAACAGAAGAAGAAGAACACGCATTCCGACCATGTGAACGCTGCCAGTCAGAAAAACAACGTAACCACGGGGGCGGTCCCTGTTATTCCGAGGTGGCATGAACGCGCCATTAGACCAATTAAAAGTTTGACCTAATGATGGTTCCCCTCTGAAAAGTGGGGTCACCGAAGTTATTACAATTTATCCTGAGGGGCGACATGTATGTCTGTACCAAATTCCATGACAGTCCATCCAAAGGTTGTGGAGACATTTCACTCAAAACCAAAAATAATGTTGGAGCTATAGAGGTGAGGAAATTTTGACCTGCTGGTCTTGCTACAAAATAAGTCAGGGTATCATAAAGTATTCAAGAATCATCCTGTAGGCACCATGGATATCTGTACCAAATGTTGTGGCTACCATCCAATGGTTGTTGAGATAGTTCAGTCTGGACCCAATGACCGAGCAGAAGGCCGCTATTGCCGCTAGTATGGCTGAAAAATTCTAAATTAGCAATACATGGTCACAGTTAAGATATTTGTTTGTGTATTTTTGTGGCCTGGTTGTAGCATTTCTATAATCAAGACCATAAAATATCCTCACAAGCACAGAAAGCTGCAAGAAATCCTCCAAAGTGAGGGTTAACGGTTAAAGCGCCCATATTATGCTCATTTTTAGGTTCATAATTGTATTTTGAGGTTGTACCAGAATAGGTTTACATGGTTTAATTTTCAAAAAACACCATATTTTTGTTGTACTGCACATTGCTGCAGCTCCTCTTTTCACCCTATGTGTTCAGGTCTCGGTTTTAGCTACAGAGTGAGACATCTCACTTCTGTACCATCTTTGTTGGGAGTCGCACATGCGCAGTAGCTAGGTAAGGTTCAGTCAGTACAAGGCAGGATTAGCCGGGAGACGCACTTCCAACTTTGCGTGGAATACCTGCAGAACAGGGACATGTAAGTAGTTCTTTTGTAGATTATGGTGAACTCGTGTGTTTTGCCATTTCGGCTAGTAACGTAGAAAGCCCTGCAGATTTTGAACAGCTCACCCAGAGACTGAAGACAAGTTACATTCAGAAACCCGTATCTCACTCTAAACAGCATGGATGTTTGTTTTTTTCACGTTTGTATGCGTGTGGAAGCACCAGAGACACAAAATAACACCCCAAATCCCAGAAAAAGTGATTCTTTTCATAATATGGGCACTTTAAGAATTGAGTTCAGGTGTAAGATTTAGATTGGGTGTGAGTTTAAATAAGGACTTTGTTGCTTGCCTAGTGTGTGTGTTATAAAAACTCTTGTGGCGCTACTTAAGAAAGATCATAGTGTGTCAACTACTGCAACTACTGCTATGTAGTTTGCGAGTCCTACAACTAGAAGGTCATGAGTTTAATCACTGCAACCCCTGTCCTTTCAAACATATCCTTGTAATAAACCTTTTCTTTTAGCTTACCCTTATTTTTCTGAGTCACTTGAGTGCAAGTGCAGTTGAGCAGATAAGATGGTGCATATTCTATGACTTATGAAATTGTAACGTGTAGGGTTTTGGCATTGGAAATAGGCACAGCAACAGGAATGACATGGCCATTTCCAATAAGTAATAAATGAGCAGTCAAACTCACTGACAAGAAAAGCTAAAAAATATGAGAGAGCATCAGTACTGCTTTTTTATGGCAGATTGCCTGTGCTTGCCATCTGCTTCTTTGAAGCCTGTAGTAGCCTTGTGAAAGCCCGTTTATTCTGCCTCAGGCTAAATGTTGTCTCAAGGTAGAGAGCTCATTGGCTTGAACCTACCCCTCTGGTGAGGACGAGGGCAGGACTTTTGTGCTGTGCTTCTTGCATCAAAATAAATATGAAAGACTGTAACTTTGAGGCATTACACTTTTTTGGTTTAATTCCTGTGAACACATGTTCAAGATAAGAATATCTCAATTCGAGGTCCACATGATCATTTATAGCCCCCTTAAAAGTCCAGTGTGTAACGTGTTTAGTTGTTCTTTATCAAAATCTGTGTTGCCTTTTCACAAACTTGTCCTTTTTCATGAATATTTACCTCCTCCATCAATATTATATTTACCTCCTCCATCAATTCCAAGTATTCCTTTTTAAGCTCCATATTCATGCGCCATCTTGAAATACGTTAGCTGGTAAGGGACATATTGCTCCGAAGAAGAAACGTGGAGGACCACATGTATTCAAAATCCATATTTCAGGAATAGGAGTCTTCTTCTTCACCCAGAAAAAAGAAAAAGGATATTGAAAAGAGCAAGAGACCGGCTTTTTGAAACGTGAAGGCTGCCGTAGCTGTAATATGTACTTTGAACTGCAAATTCCTACACATTGGACTTTTAAATTCCTTTCATGAACATTAAATCTACTAAAAAAATGTAGCACATAATGAGGTTGGCCTGGTGGAGGAGCTGCGGCACAAAATGGCGATAGCATTAGCTCCTCACCAGTGTAATAGTGAGACGTGTCAGGTTATAATGGCCGTGCTGTACACCTCTATGAATATGATTGTAGCCACACAGCTGTGAATGAGCCAGTGATTGTGAAGCATGAATAAAACCGCTGATGCGAGCTTCAGTACGCTGCCTGCACTAACGCTATGCTCAATTCTTCATCAGCAGATGTAGTTTGCTCAGTTGTTATGGAACTTTAGATGCTTTAATCTTTTTTACTTGTTCATATTTTTTCTAAAAGGCCCTCTGGGTAAGATCAGCTGGTTGATTCTCAAATCAAATGTTAAAAGTTTGGAGCTGTGTCCATAGAAGGAAGCTGGAATTAAAGATAACATTTGATGGGTGCTAATATTTTGATCTCAAGTGCTCTTTGGTTTTTGACATCAATGTTAATTCAAAACTATACATTTATAGATTGACCCAGGCTAAACAAATACATCTAAGTGCTTACATTGGCTCTGAAAAGTGTTTAATATTTCACTTGACAACCAAACATTGGAGTCAAACCCAACAATTGCCAACTACCAGCAGTATTTCTACTTTTTGGTCATTGGATTTATTTTTGACATCTTAAAGCACCAACTGTACTATCTGCATGTCACTCACGTCGGAAACAACAAAAGCAGAAAGGAACATTAGGAGTGGAGTGGTGGCACTTTTCTCTCTGCAGTCAATGTAATGCACTCTATCAAAGAAACATGTCACTTCAAAAGATCCATTTTAAGCTGAGATTGAACTTTGAAATCATTCTTTATTGTTCAGTTATTGTTCATGTTTTTCTACTGCATCCTCAGCTCCCGTCTATACTGTATTAAAAATAAAGACATTTCCTTTTGGGCTGTGAGTCAGCCAGTGAATTGCAGAAAGGCCCAACTGTTAAACGTGTGGGAAGATCATCTGGCATTTACATAGAGGAATATTAATAGGGGCCATGGCTAACCTCACAGGATTCTTTTACATTTGGAAATTGGCTCGTCCACTGAGGTGCTTTTTAAAATGGCTGCCAAGCCTCAAATAATTAGGCGGTGGTAAATATTTCATGATGGAGAGATTTTAACGGTCCCTAAAATCTTTGTCAGGTTCACAACTAATGCCAAAATAATGAAGCGACTGCTTTGTGGGCAATAACCATTATATTTGACACTGAAAAAGCAGCACGAGAAGTGTCATTGTCATAAGTGTTTCAACATTAAACATACTTAACATTAATTAAGTATTTTGGTATCAATATAGCATGGGCATGCCAATTGACTTTTGACTCCAGCACTCTTATATGAATCATAAACAACAAGTGTGTGGAACATATGATCCATTGAGTATAAGTGTGGGCATAAAACTTTTCATGTTGCTGCATTTGACGCAGCCACATGTCAGATGGAAGTTCTTTTGGACCTGAGCATTCCCGGACAGCTTGAGAGGAGGCTCTGGGCCAGTAACCAAAGTTGATTTAAAGCATGATTCACTTTCTGTGCATTTTTTTTCTAATTTAATGTATGCTGCTGAATTGAGTTCTCCCCCCTATTCCTACTTCCGATTATGGTCAGCCTAGCTGACGACCAGAGAAAGTGGGGTGTTCACTTTTTCCTTCTCTTCCCTTCCCATGACTCCCATTTCCACCTATAGCAGTCGATGTAGACACAGAACCATATCCACACAACTTCCCCTTATCATCTGCTTAGATATTCACAGCATAATGTAAATGAAGAAGACTGCCTGTGTGCAGCACACATCCAATTACTGTCTGAGATGCTAAAGGCTGCCACATGATGGACTGCTGAGCAGTCTGGCAGCAGAGGATGTGAGGCTTGCAGTGGGATCTACAGTGGGGAGTGAGGGAAAAATGGATTCTGATGCTGAGGCAGAGTCAGGTGTAGTGGAAGCATGTTGAATTATCTTCAAACGGGAATAGTCACTGGTGATGAACAAATCAGTGACATACACACACACCTCTGGGTGCACTCACCGTGTGTAGTGTGAGTCGCAGATATATCCCAGGCTGTGAAATTAGACGCTACTAAGGGCCTTCTTTTCCAGGACATTTTCAAAGAGGAGACAGTTGGTGGTTGCTGGCACCGCCATGCAGTGATGCCCCTTCCAAAATATGGCGGAAATATTCATTCAGAGCCTGTTGCAGAAATTTCCAACAAAATCCTGCTCTCAACATCAAATCATTTTCTTGGAAAAGGATTACAGAAATTCAAGCAATCTCAGTGGATCATTTTAGATTCTAAAAATACAAATTAGGTGGAGGGCGGCCAATAGAATGTTCTGCATGATCACAAAATAACAAAGACATAAATGTCATTGATCCAAAGTTTTCAAAACCAGGCAATCCAACATGTGCTACCTACTGGCAGGAGAAGTAACATCAGCTTCAATTTAGAGCTGCAGAGGTAGACATGCTGATGTGCACCATCTACAGTCAAGCAAAGGTGGTTCAAGTGTTAAAAAACTATAAAACCTCAAAGACATGTACAAGGAAAACAGTCGCTGTATAAAATTTAAAAAAAAAAGGAAGACATGTTACAGATGTAACACTCATAAAGTTTGTGCGGCGCTTAGCCCATAGTCTTACTTTGCCAGACCGTCCACATGCTGCGGAGCGTAGGAGTGTCTGGCTAGTCCACATAGCATTTCGGGATGGGAGAAAAATATGCTCTGGTTTATTGGCATTTCTTTAAAACAGTCACAATCGTCATGGGCGGCGCTAAGCTCCACACAGCCGCTGTAAAATAGTTGCGAGAGAAAGCTCAGATTGGACAGATAGTCTAGCTAGCTGTCTCAATTCACCCTGCAGAGATCTGAGGAGCAGTTAACCATAGTCCTCATTATTCCACCGGAGTTTAAAATTCCAACACAAAGAAAGCGGAAGGAAACTGACTTCGGCAAAAATACACGCATCCAGGCGGAATTTCCTGCGGCACCGGAGCAATCCCGGAAGTGGAACATCGTGGATATAGACTACTTAGCCCAGGATGCCACGTTGATGCCCTTGCAAGATAGATAGCAAAAGGCAAGGGACCTCACATGCTGGATGCCAGCACTGTACTGTACATCTGTTGAGCCAGACTAGTATAAATAGAACTGATAATTACCAAACAGCTCACCCTTTGTCAAGAATCTGCAGTCTGCTAAACATGAATATGTGAGTTTGTGCAGTACATTCTGTTCTGAAAAATGTTTGTTCTTAGCTTGAAGTGTTTTTAAATTGTGAACTCTTTTTTTTTTACTTTGCTGTTTTTATATAACAGAATTACATTTAAAAAATGTAATTCTATTTGAAGAATTTCTTAGAGACAACAGAACATTTATTTTCTGTCATTATTACAACTCTTGAACATTTTTATATTTCAAAGCATCTTAAGCATAAAAAACATATTTTTCTCACCCACCAGTTGTGATATCTAGCCATGCAGATAGACTTGGTTTTATCTGCTCGGCTTTTGAGATATCCACCTCTGCTGCCAGCACGATACAATAATGGTGAATCTAATGTTGTTCGTGGAGATTAAAGCATTAAAAAATGTCATTTGAAAACACTCAGCAGTGTGTCATTTTAGGAAAATGGTCCCTGTTAATCCACAGACCTCCAGTTTTCACTAGGGCTTCTTCTTAACTGAAGAAATAGCCCCTATAAGAAAAATATTAATGCTGAGGTCTGTGGATTATCCTGAGTAACCGGGACATTGTTTCTGGTAATTGCTGTTTTTCCCCCTTTTTTCAATTACTTTGAGAGACTGCACATTGTGAAGCTCATTTGCATTTTCTCTTCTTTTTTTTTTCTCTACGCTGTGCTTTTTGCAAAAGGACATAATTTGCTGTAAAATGCAGTGAACAGTGACTTCTAATAGCAGATAGTCTCAATGGAAATAATAAATGAAGTTTAAAATCCACCCTTTTACAAAAAAGTGACAATTAGGGTTAGATTAATCATGAGACCTAATTTATTGTATTTCAAATACAATAAATAAACAATATTATTATTAACAATAAATAAATCAAATATGTAATCTCCTAATCAAAAGATGAGACATTTTATCATATAAGGATAGTGTGTTTTTGTGGAAGTAACTTAATATCGTAATATGCCTGTCTATGCTTTTATTTTGGTGGACGTTTGTGTGTGTCTGTGCATGTATTTATTTTCACAAAAGAAAGAGAGTGAACACATTAAGATGCAGGAGATGTTGCCCCTTCTGGGATAAACTTCTTATTAATCTTGCACTTTCACTTGTGCATCATTTACCCTTGCAATTCTGCCACATGCAGCCACAACTGCCGTTGTTAATACATAAACCGTTCACAAAAATATTATTTCTTTGTCCTGTTGTGTCCAAGTAATCACATATTTCCTCCTGTTACTGTTCACAATAATTGAAGCTGGTTATATCACTCTTAGAATGTAAAATATGTATGTGGAAAGTTTGCTATAAATGCATTACATATTTAAATTTGTCTTAGACAAATGTACCCCTTTTTTCCAGTTAGTTAGTTAGTTAGTTATTGAAAATCTGTCAGTATGTGTGTATTTTAAAATCTAATTAAAGCAGCAGTGGCTGCCAATCGCAGTGCTCGCTGCTGCTGTGTGTGATATGAATATGAAATGACAACTGAAGTACATGCTCTGCAGACCTGGGAAGCATCCAATACTGTGTGTCCGTCTTACCCTGTTACTTACCCTTCCCCAGGAGACATGTTTATCATGGTAATCTCTCCGTGAGCAGACTGCCAAAGTGTCGATGTGCGGGCATTGGGTATTCCCCTGCCAGGATACCCAGGGCTGACATGCGCACAGATTCCTACAAACTGCATGGCTGCACCTTGTTCCATGCCTTGTTTATTTCACTACAGTGAATAATGGTTTTATTTTAAACAGTAGCCCACCTTTTCTAAACATGTATAATTCAGGCTAACCAGAAAATGCTGTGTTTCATTTCCCCATTCCACCTTTGAACAAGCATTTAGGATTATTCAGTGCTCACTCAGATTTATTCAGCCCAGGTAAATTATAAATTAACCTTTTCAAAGCTGTAATTAAAAAAAATCTTAAAAGTTTTTTTTAATAGACGAACCACTAAAGTTTAAAGCAGATGGCCCATTTGCAAACCCCCTTAGCATATCCATTTATGCAGGTCTTGTACAAAGCAGTCCGTGGGGTTAAGATATTTTTTACCCGTACTTTTATGTATCATAACAAAAAAAGTAAGGTAGAACAAGATAGTTCATAAGTTCAACTTTATGTTAAATTGCTATATGTAGGGGTGGCCTCTAGCTCACCCAGTAAGTGAATTCACCCCATGTAGGCGGAGTCCTGGTTCGAATCCGACCTGCTGCGTGTCATCCCCCATCTCTCTCCCCCTTTCACGTCTGTCCACTGTCGCTACTTAATAAAGGGAAAAGCCCCAAAAAATAATCTTTAAAAATAAATGAATTGCTATATGTATTGGATGCAAAAACTCTCCCTGAGGAATTAAAAGTCATGGGTGAGCGTCTAATGCTGTATCTCGACGCAAGTTTGAAGTGTTACGCAACGGAGTCATTCATTTGGAATGCCAGACCCATTATATGCATGAATCATCATCCTCGTGCATTTCCATCACATTCGCTTCTCAGGCTGAAATATGCAATGTGTTTTCCTTTTCCTTTTTTTTTCTGCTCTCGCTCATGTGATAATGCTGGAAGTGAGCAAACAGTAAATACACAATGAAGTGAGGATACAAGGGTGTAATATAGATATTTATCTGTGTAGGAGTCATTTCCAAAAAGAGATCCTATACTGGAAATCGTGAGACAGTCACAATTTGGAGATATAAATAAAAGCAATGATAATATTGCTTAAGCTTTGTTTACACCATAACACATTTTTTGCTGTAATAGTAATCTTTTTCAATCTTGTAGTTTATCCATTGTACCATATTCTAGAATGGTGTATTATCTTGAACAATGTGGAGCTCCACAGAAAATATGAGGCAATTTATCCAGAGTTCAATGGTGCTGCTATGCCACTTAAACATTTTATTGTGCATTACTTGAAAGGTCGGGGTCATTGAGTGGACGTTTGCTGTGCACTGGGCAGAAATGTGCAAGAGCCTTCTACAGCAGCGCGGGATGAAAAAAAACATTGAGATATACCACCACATTTTATTCTCTCCCTGCACACACAGCTCTCTCGCACACACACTCTTGAGATCCGTCCCTGTGGGTGGACAGAACCACTTCCTTATCCACGCTACCTTGCATAATGCCTCTCTGCACTGCGTAGGGTACAGGCGGTGCACCAGCAGTCACAAACGCAGCAACAACAGGGCTTCTTCAGAGCAAACTCACAGCCCACCACACTCTGAGTGTGTGTTGACTTGGCCCTCAGACCTAAGAGCTAGCACCAGCAGGCGAGGAACCCTGCAGCTACCACAATAGACGTGCATGGAGGTCTGAAAAAGTTTCCAGTCAGATGAGCAGGCCAGAGTGAGCGATAGATTTCTCTCGAGGTCGGAGCTAAAGATGTTTGGCACAAGCTGTCTTGCCGTTTCCGACAGGGAGTTGACCTACAAGGCTTGAGACTGTTTGAGCTCTTTTGGCCTCTGGCATGTGTGCAAATTTCCAAGGAATGTAACATCCACAACACTTATAAATAAGAAAAGAAATAGATATTCACAAAAGTTAAACTTTTTGAAATACAGTACATTGGCACACATTTTTTTTTGTTTTTACCATAATTTATACTGTTGATTTAAACTACATTTCTAAAATAAAGGGTTGGAAATGTATTATAGATAGCCTTACCCCCAATTTCCACCAGCTGCTGAACGGCGGCGGAGTCATTAAGTTTCCATTAAAGTCAGTGTGTGTATTTCCACTGACTGCAGAACGGCTGCGTTCCAACTGCATCCCAGCTCCGGCGATCCGCAACCCTCCGGAGCAGATACGCAGAGCTTCTATTTTTGCCGGACGCCGGAGAGCTCCGCAGCAATTCAGCACACGGCAGATAGTGCGGGACAGGAAGTCGAGCACAGAAACAAAATAAATATCCGGTTATTTTTCAAAATAAAATACACCGTGCTCACGGCAGATCATATGTCCCTGCACTACACCTTGAAAACACAGCACAGAGTTGTTTCCCCTCTACTCCTCCGGATGGAAACAAACTGTTGTTGGTTTTGTGGTTCTATTCTACCTGAACTTGTGGGTCCTCGTGACTACAGCTGTCAGTCATGGCCGCAGCCATGCCGCAACAAATCCGGACCTAGTGGGTTTTGGCGGACGGCGGAGCACGCAGCAGACACGCAGCGGAGCCAGTCCACAGCCGTTCTAGATCCAGTGGAAATCCGGAGTTAGAATTTGCAGTTCTGAATAAGTTGGATAGCTGCAGAGGTCTGTTAGGCATGAGACATAAATTGTGACTGGGCTTCAAGCAGGAAAATATATTTGTGTATTTATGTATTCAGTGTTTCCTTTAGGATTTTTATTTTTTTAGCAGGTGGGGCTGGTCTATCTGCACAGCACCTGTCATTAGTCAGGCCTAATACCATATCATTGTGCAAATGTACTTAATTCATACCTAGTCCTAGGTCAGGAGTCATTAATTACATTTTGCCAGGGCCAGAATACAACCAGCATCATCTTCAAGAATGAAGAACATAAAGATGGCGTCATTCACTTGCATAATAAGTAGCCACGTTGGTTTGTTTTGGTCTTATAATACATCCATAAATGCTCCAGCAGAGAGGATGGTTAGTTTAGCCGGCAGTTAAGTTTACAAGAATTTGTCAAAATTTCAAGATTTGTGGCAAACTAACATAAACAGTTAGACTACAAACCGACAGCTTTTGTTTTAGCTTGTTTGTCAAAATTCGCTATTTAGAGTAGAGCTGTGTTTGTATAAACGGCGCGGCGGACGCATCAGATTGAAATATCGCTTCCTACATGTGTATGCCTGTAGACAGGTGAGTGGGTATTGATACGTATTTACTTTCAGGTTTTATTGTAGCCTACTTACAGTAACGAGCGTAGCGGTATATTTCCCAGTCAGGTGCACGTGCTGCATGTTGTAACACACCTCTGGTGTGTGTGTGTGTGTGTGTGTGTGTGTGTGTGTGTGTGTGTGTGTGTGTGTGTGTGTGTGTGTGTAGCGCGGGCATCGCTGTTCAGAATCCCGTCTATCTTCCAAAATGTAATGCTTGTATCCAAATGAATTGTGCTTGAAGCTGCAGGCTATCCAGTTATAACGACCTCATCCACATTGTCGAAATCATTACAAAGACATTACATTGAAAATCTTTTAGATAAAAGGAGCCTATATCATTTACTGTAGCCATCCTAACAACACCCTACCTGAACGCCTTTTTCTAGTCTCCCGTTTCACTCTCCACAACGCTGTCTTTGGGCAAAAAGTCACGTCGTGAGATCGATAACAGTTAGTTAGTTAGCTAGCTAGCCTGTCTTTTGTTTCTTGTATGTTAGCCTTAGTTATTTATTTCTTACTTGATTTTGGTGTCTGTGTTTCAAAGCAATCTCCCGCGGTGACGTTTTTGGTGGAGCTGTTCGTTTAATAGTCTACTCGAAAGAAAGCAAATGTTTTGACGATAAACTACATCAACACAACGGTATGTGGAGTTAAACTGGGACGGCCCAATAACCTCTGAATAGTTCTACATGTTGTTAAATTGCAATGTGAGCGGTAGCCAACGGGGGGGGGGGGGGTGCATTATGTCGAAATTTTGCCATGGCGGGCCGCCACAATAAAATCACCATAGAGGAAACACTGAGTATTCTCATCCTCTCTTTGCTGCACAAACTTGTCATAAATTGCTAGTTTCAATCTGATGAATGTCATATAACTTGTCATAGCAAGAAAATCACACATTTGCACACATTTTGTAAATGATGGCTCAGTTCCATCAGGTATCCTAGTAAGCCATGCAAGTGAGCCAGCATACACAATACCAGGACCCTGGGACCAGCTCACCTAAGTGGAGTGCCATCATTTTCAATGTTATCAATTACGCTTGTGCTTTTCCTGCTATGACATGCCAAAGTGTCTGCTTGAAAAAGGTCTATAGAATATTATACAATAGGGCCTGGGTAGCTCACCTGGTGTAGCAGGCGCCCATATAGAGAGGTTTACTCCTCAACGCAGCAGCCGCGGGTTTGACTCCGTCCCCCCTCGCTCCCCTTTCATGTCTTCAGCTGTCCTGTACAAATAAAGGCCTAAAATGCCCAAAAAATAATCTTAAAATATATATATATTCCAATAGGTGATGTTACACTGTGGGGCGCAGCAGAGGATGACCCTGCAAACCGACCCTGAGGCAGCTGACAGAGTGAAAGAATTTTCCTATAACTATTAAACCGTAGAAGTTCAGTAGTTCTCTCAGTAAAATGGCAAACCATAATGACACGTTTAACACCACATCAATTTAGCATATTAATGCTCAAGATATGATGTTAATCTTTTTTTATTTGAGTTGATATCTGTAATGTTTAACTCCAAATTAGTTTATATTAAGGCTGGGGTGTGTTTGCTTATATTTGTTTACATTTTAGCAAATTGGCACCATCTTTTGTATGCTGAATATCAGTTTCTGTATCACTTGATTACTTTGATACTTAAGAAAATTAAAAATGTGATGATTCTCTGGTAAGTATTTTTTTTTTATAATTTCTGATCAGATTTATGGTTATAATTTGATGTGGAAAAGTTTAGTGTAAGTGTAAATTACCCTGTATCTAAAAAAAAAAAGTGTATCATCTGTGTGTTGAGATTTGCATGGGCAGAAGTTGTCCGAATTGCAACAATCAGTGGCTAAGGGTTTTAAAGTGTCTTTATTACCTCCATGAGCTGTGTCTCCACTTTTTCAACAGTTTTACATACAGTAAAATAAATTGACTTATATATTCAGTAGAATAATAAACGTTTTGCAAAAGAGAAAGCAAAATATTTCTTGCAAAAGAAGTTTAAACACCAAGGTCAGTGTTCAGCGGAGTCACTTGGCCATCTGCGAAAGAATGTGAGGGAGCACAAGAGAACCTATTTGAAACTAGAAGGGCACTTGGAGAGCGCAGAACTCGGCCAAGGCCATGCTCTCTCTCACAACGTTGATGAAAGTAAAATAAATAATTTGTGTATCTGCCCTGTGTTTTAGATCCACTCCAAAATGTGATGAGCCACCTTTGCACCAAGTTTAATAAAATCGGGGCAGTATTTTTTCCTTAGTCCTGCAGACAAACAAACAAACAATCCAACAAACTGAAAGACATAACTTCCTTAGTGGAGGTAAAAAGGCAATTAGACAAAAATCCACAGTAAAGAACTAATGTGAAGTGATGACAACTGACTCCTTCCGTTTTGAAATTGAGGTATAGACAAAAAGGATGCACAACCTTGACAGTGAGCCTGAGGTATGGATTATACAGCTCAGTATTATGAAGTTGGTCCTAATATTTGATATATTTGATGTACTATATAGCTTGAAAAGCAAAGACTCTCTATCTACGAAAGGACTCTTTTAGCCGACAGCCATCGTAAAAAAGATTCACAATAATGGCCTTGCATCAAGATAGCAGTGAATTCTTGTTGTCGTATCCCAAACTATCCATTAAACACCTGCTCATAATAGCATTCTTAACCCCTGCATGCTTATACAGGCGAGAATGCCCTCCTGTAAACATTTAGAACAACAATTCTGCTCTGTCACCAGTGATAGATGCACCGGTAAAAACTGCAATATTGGCATCCAAACAATGGGCAAGGCACTATAGTTAAGCATTCCTCCAGAGAAATCTAAAATTATGTTCTCTCAAGGACATTGCCGATCGAGCATAAAAAAAGAAGGGGGGGAAAAAACGGAAAAGGGAGGAGGAAATTGCAGAGCACCCTGTTTTGCTCCCCAGCTGTTTACACAGTGCTGCAGAAGCTGTAAATTCTAAAGAGCAAAGCATATTGGGCATCATCTCCGGCACCCATCATTCCAGAAATTGCCTCTCTTTACCCCTCTCTCTGAAGAAGTACACAGTTCATTGCCATACCCGCAGTTACCTTTGCAGTGTCACTTTGGTGGTGAGACTCGGGGGCCCCATAAACAACCAGACTCTACGATATCTCAAGGGTAGGAGCCTGGATTGGACGCCTGCCTCCTCACAGATATAAAGGGTAATAATATTTTCCTTACACAGACCTTTTTCCACCCCTCATGGCTGGGGATGTTTGGCATCCAATACAACATGAAAGCTGGGTGCTACTCAAACTCCCATTTTTAAAAACATTGAATCTATCTGTGAGAGACCATTTCGCTCTCTGCAAACATACCTGCAGTCAGGCAATAACTTTGACTTATTTTTGTGTTGCATGCAGTATGTTGGTATGCAAAAGTACAACAATTTCATCCAAAGCTATCTAGCTTATCATAAGGAGAGTGCAACTGTACTTTAGGGCTTCACATATTATCACCATTAGCACTGCACTGTTGAACAATTATTATCATTAATATAGAAATTGAAAAGCAACAGCAGAACAACTAAAAGCCACATTCAACAGCTGTGTAATACCTACCTTTTTAACTGCAAAATTAGATCTTAGATTTAGGAGTCAATGAAACATATTTAGAAAGGAGGTGTGAAAAGTAGTTCCTCTGACACCTCTTAAAACAAAGCAATGTCCACATTGTAACCAGTTGTTTGCTGGTTGTGACCAGTTCAACTAAAGAGTGATTTCTCTTTTCTTGTTTAATTCCAAAAACAACAGATCTGATCTGACCTATCTGATATTGGCTATCTAAAGATACTGATATTTACTGACATGACATTACTGAGTCAGTTGAGTCAGTTTACTATGTCTATGAGTCCTCTTTACTTGTGGTACTGTAACACTGTGTTTTAGCATGTCACAGATAAACAGTTCAACCCTTTTATCACAAAAGAATAAAAGAAGTACAAGGCATAAATGTCTTGCCTCACCATGAGACAAATTTGTAGTTTTCTGCTTGTGGTCCCAATCCCACCTAAGGCTCTGACACACCAACCCAATGGCTGACAGTCGGCAGAAAAGAGAAGGCAGTCGGACTGACTGCCTCCCCAAGTTGGTCAAAATTGAAATTCCAAAATGGAAATTAATCGAAAATCAATGTGCCAAACTGATTTTCTAAATAAATGTTCCTCCAAACCTCCTCATAAATTAGAACCCATAGCGGTGGCAGGAAATACAACCCACAGGAGCTTTTTCCATCTTCATACCTAAACCTAACTGTTGTGGTTTTAAACACATCATTAACTTTGTGAAAAAAGGTTGTAATTGCTGATTGTACAAACGACCTATGGGGTCATTGGAACCATTTTAACTAGAACCCGTTGTCTTACTCAGAATGACTGCAAATCTGTCAATTCCTTTCACTGTGATAGTGTATCTTTCGGATATAAATTCTTCACGTAAAATCACGTCACGTAGGAGATCTGTGGCTTCTTCACACTAGCTAATTATCCCAGTGCCATCTTTTATTGAATCTGACACTTTGAAGGAATTTTTTTCTGGCCCATCCTTCATTTTTAATAGTATTGATTTTTCACCGATCATTTCAGGCCTTGCATTTTCGAAAAGTTGCTGCCAGATTTTCATTCTCTCCCCCTCCCATCCACCTCGCAGTCTTTCGCTTTTATTCCTGTCCAAAGTGTTTCAGAGCTGGCAGAATTGTAACTGCGAAACACACATCTTCTGCTCAGCAATTATCAAAGAGGGCAGAGTGGGAGAGAAATTGATCTGCCGGCTCGCGGTACAGTAAACAAAGCCTCTCAGTCCCATGTGTGCTGAGCAATTATGAAGTGCAAGAAGTAGCAGGTTTTGCATGAGCTATAAAAAGACTAAAAACAGTTGGAGCCAAAAAGTTGCAGGCAAACACTTTCGATTAGTTTTAATTATGCATTGCAGATACATCTAATAAGTACTTTCCACTTTTTTTTTAAATCTTTTTTTAATACATATTTACATAATATTGCACAGGTAGATCAGCCATGTCTTGCGTCAGGGGTAACTTCCTCTCTAGGCGCAGCGCAAATAGCTTTCTAGAGAAACAGAAACATTTTCCCCATTTCCCACGTCACTTTACATTCAATTCAATCTATTCCATTGTTTTGTCACCTCTCTCTCTCTCTGTCTCTCTCTCTCTCTCTCTCTCTCTCTCTCTCTCTCGCTCTCATGTCCGCCGTCTGTCACTGTATTGTCTTTTGTCCCTCCGTAGAATCCATTCATGCAACATTAGATTTAAACTGTGATATGCAATGTCCCTGGGCGCTCGGCAGAAATGGATATATGAATAGCATTTAGGAAAATAAATTGATCTTTGATGCTTGTCCTTCAGGGTGAGATTATGTGACATTGGTTACTGTCAACACTCTGTTCTATTTCTATTTTAGCTGAGCACCATGGGTGAAAATACACTCATGAGGTCCATTGGAATCAAAACGAAATGGGCTATTACCCTTCAATGTGATATTTCGGAGGCTATGGAAATGAAAAGATGTCTCTCATTTGTGCTGCAGTGATCTGGTTATGGGTCTGATGCACATAGTCAGGGGGAACCTGTAAAGTCCACATTAATCAATTGTTAAGTATGTTTGGAATACTAAGTGCTTTACCGAATGGGAAATAGGAAAAACAAGGATAAAACATATGTACAGTATTCATAAAGATAATGTGCTGTCAAATTTGCTGATGCAATCAGGTGTTGATGTATTCTGTATGTCTTGTGGAATCTCGACACATGGCGGTATAATAAATTCAGAGTTTAACATAGGCCCTATCTGATTTTCCCCCTGCCCCACATCTCCTCTCTGTTATTCAATTGCACATGAGTAATAGAGACCATCTGCCTAAAAGATCACAGTCAGCAGAAAGGCATCGCGAGGGCCGCAAACATTTCAATTATCAATATACCATTTAATACATCGCCGTCAGGCCAAACAGCCTGGCATCTCGACACGGCGAGATGGAGAATGTTACTTTTTAAACACATCAGCAGATAGCTGCAATTTGGCATTTGTGGTGCAGCGGGGTTCAAACCAGCCTTCATCCATCAAACTGTACTTGGAACATAGAGAAGCAGGAAACTCTTAACTTACGCATGTTACAGCAAACACAGAGTGATTACAAAAGCACAGTACCCCTCTGAGAGCTGTCTTTGATTCTTATGACCAAGAGATAGAAAACACATATGTCTACAGTATGTGTCAGCCGCAGCATGAAGGCCTTTGATTCCTATAAGGGGATATGGCCATCAGTGTACTGATATGATTCTGGTTGCGTTACAATTTGGCTTTACAAATAACCTTTATCCAATCTTGGATGCATATTAGCATCACTGTGGTGAAGACCAATAACTTGAGGTTGGTTTCTCAAAGAATCTGAGTATATAATGTAAATGTACAAGTGTGTCTTGGTTGAAATGGTGCATAGATAAAAAAGGATAATTCACATTGAATGCATATAGGTTTTCATTTAGTAGTAATTGTGGAGATATAAGAACACATGATGAAACCTACTGTATAGTCGTCAATCGAAAACAAATTCAGGTTGACATTTTTATTATTTTGTGAAATTTCCTAACAACTATTGGATAAATTGCCATGAAATTTGGTACAGACATTCATGTTTCCCACATGATGAATTGTAATAATGTTGGTGATTCCCCTCCACTTACTTTTCATCTAGTGCCAACATCCGGTCCAAAACATGCTTCTGACCGAATACCTGCAAAACTAAAGCCTTCCCATCAGCCTCAGTTTACTTTGTTTTAGTTTTTTGCTACAGTAATTACTAAATGTTTACGTCCTAAACTAAGATGGCGACCATGGTAAATACTAATTAACATCAGCATGTTTAAATTATCATTAAGCATATTAGCATGCAGCCATAAGAATTTTGCTAGCATGCTAGCATGCTGCAGACTCTACTCTCGTCGTAGACACTACATTTCATGATACAGTCTGATTACTTTTGCAACCAAGACTGTTGGACCATCTCGTACAGTGTGACATCCAATTAACTTAGATTGTTTTTAACATACACTCTATTGGCGCCAGTTTGGTAAAATAACAGATTCATCTTTTTCTTTCCCAAATAAATGTGGCTGACCTGGGGGTTTGATTGAAACATGTATGGCTGTCTGACTTCTTGAACTCCACACTCACAGCATCATACACACATATCACTGACACTGAATTGTTCAGATGAAACATAAACACAACATTCAGCTAGCATGTTGTAGAGTCTGGTTGCAGCTGTAGAGCAGGAATGGTGACAAGTGATGCATAAAGTAGTTCAACTTAATAATGTATAAGTCCTGAGGCTGAAACGTGTCATACTGTGAAAGATTTGTGCATAGAAATGGTGGCTCAGTGTGGAACTGCTGCATCAGGAGAACTCTGAAAGCTCTGCTCTCATAACATCTCCATTATCTGAAGGTGTACTACAGTGATATGTTAAAGTGCTATCTGAGCCCCTGTGGAAAGTGTGTACCAAATGAGAGGTTCGTCATATCACATCATATCTTGAGTCTTAAGCTTTCATTCTGTACTGCACAGCGGTGATTTGAGCTAAATGCTATGTTAGCAGGTATAACAATTACCAAGTTCACCTTAGTTTAGCGCGTTGGCATGCTAGCATTTTTGCTCTAAAGTTGCTCTAAAAACATAGTACAGTTTTGCAGGTATTTGGTCATGAACAAATGACATGTTTGACCTGCGGATGGTGCTAGAGGAAGAGTTAAGGGATTACCAAAATTATTACAATTAATCCTGAAGGGGATAGGAATCTTTGTACCTAATTTCATGGCAATCCATCTGATAATTGCTAAGACATTTCATTAAGACTAAAAATGTCAATGTGCTGGTGGCGCTAGGGAAAAAGAGACATCACAGACATTACAGTTAGACATTACAGTTAGACATTACAGACATTAGTTAGACATTACAGACATTGCAGTTAGACATTGCAGTTAGACATTACAGACATTACAGTTAGACATTACAGTTAGATATTACGGACATTACAGTTAGACATTACAGTTAGACATTACAGACATTACAGTTAGACATTACAGACATTGCAGTTAGACATTACAGGCATTACAGTTAGACATTACAGTTAGACATTACGGACATTACAGTTAGACATTACAGTTAGACATTACAGACATTACAGTTAGACATTACAGACATTGCAGTTAGACATTGCAGTTAGACATTACAGACATTACAGTTAGACATTACAGGCATTACAGTTAGACATTACAGTTAGACATTACAGACATTACAGTTAGACATTACAGTTAGACATTACGGACATTACAGTTAGACATTACAGTTAGACATTACAGACATTACAGTTAGACATTACAGACATTGCAGTTAGACATTACAGTTAGACATTACAGACATTACAGTTAGACATTACAGGCATTACAGTTAGACATTACAGTTAGACATTACAGACATTACAATTAGGCATTACAGTTAGACATTACAGACATTACAGTTAGACATTACAGACATTACAGTTAGACATTACAGGCATTACAGTTAGACATTACAGTTAGACATTACAGACATTACAATTAGGCATTACAGTTAGACATTACAGACATTACAGTTAGACATTACAGACATTACAGTTAGACATTACAGACATGACAGACATTGCAGGCATTACAGTTAGACATTACAGTTAGACATTACAGACATTACAGTTAGACATTACAGTTAGGCATTACAGTTAGACATTACACTTAAACATTACAGACATTACAGTTAGACATTACAGACATTACAGACATTACAATTAGGCATTACAGTTAGACATTACAGACATTACAGTTAGACATTACAGACATTACAGTTAGACATTACAGGCATTACAGTTAGACATTACAGGCATTACAGTTAGACATTACAGTTAGACATTAGAGACATTACAGTTAGACATTAGAGACATTACAGTTAGACATACAGACATTACAGTTAGACATACAGATTACAGAGTTAGACATTACAGACATCATACAGACATTACAGTTAGACATTACATGCACTACAGTTAGACATTCCAGTTAGACATTACAGACATTACAGTTAGACATTACAGACATTACAGTTAGACATTACAGACATTACAGTTAGACATTACAGTTAGACATTACAGTTAGACATTACAGACATTACAGTTAGATATTACAGTTAGACATTACAGACATTACAGTTAGACATTACAGTTAGACATTACAGACATTACAGTTAGACATTACAGTTAGGCATTACAGACATTACAGTTAGACATTACAGGCATTACAGTTAGACATTTCAGTTAGACATTACAGACATTACAGTTAGACATTACAGACATTACAGTTAGACATTACAGACATTGCAGTTAATACAGTTAGACATTACAGTTAGACATTACACACACCATTAGATTAGATATTACAGTTAGACATCATTACAGACATTACAGTTAGACATTACAGACATTACAGTTAGACATTACAGACACAGACATTACCATTAGGCATTACAGTTAGACATTACAGACATTACAGTTAGACATTACATAGGGCATCACAGTTAGACATTACAGACAACAGTTAGACATTACAGACATTACAGTTAGACATTACAGTTAGATTACAGTTAGACAGACACAGACATTACAGACATTACAATTAGGCATTACAGTTAGACATTACAGACATTACAGTTAGACATTACAATTAGGCATCACAGTTAGACATTACAGACATTACAGTTAGACATTACAGACACGACAGTTAGACATATAAGCATTATTAGACATACAGTTAGACATTCACAGTTAGACATTACAGACATTAAGTAGACATCATACAATCATAGCCAGACATTAGCAGACACAGACATTACAGTTAGATACATTACAGACCATTACATTATAGACATTACAGACATCACAGTTAGATTACATACATTACAGTTAGACATCATCAGACAGACATTACAGTTAGACACGAGACACATTACAGACATTACAGTTAGACATTACAGACATTGTTAGTACAGCGACACAGACATTACAGTTAGACATTACAGACATTTACACATTCAGACATTACAGTTAGACATTACAGACATTACAGTTAGACATACAGACAATTACAGCTAGACATACAATACAGACATTACATTAGACATTACACAGTTCACAGGACATCATTACAGACATCACATTGACAGTTAGACATCATAAGACATCACATCACATCACAGACATTACAGTTAGACATCTAATCAATTTAGACATCTTAATACAGCAGACATTACAGTTAGATTATCACAAGACATCATTATTAGACATTACAGATTACAGATCATTACAGACATTACAGACATTACAGTTAGACATTACAGACATTGCAGTTAGACATTACAGTTAGACATTACAGACATTATAGTTAGACATTATACATCACACAGACATCACATCTATTCAGACAATTACAGACATTACAGTCAGACATTACAGACATTACAGTTAGACATACAGACATTACGTAAGACATTACAAGACAGACATTACAGTTAGACATTACAAGACATTACATTGTTACACATCATAGCAGACATTACACACATTACAGTTAGACATCATTACATTACAGTAGACATTACAAGACATTACAAGACATTACAGACATTACAAGACATCAATAGACGTTAGACATTACAGGCATTACAAGTAGACATTACAGAAAGACATTACAGACATTACAGTTAGACATTACAGGCATTACAGTTAGACATTACAGGCATTACAGTTAGACATTACAGTTAGACATTACAGACATTACAGTTAGACATTACAGTTAGACATTAGAGACATTACAGGTAGACATTACAGACAGACATTACAGTTAGACATTACATACATTACAGTTAGACATTACAGTTAGACATTACAGACATTACAGTTAGACATTACAGGCATTACAGTTAGACATTACAGACATTACAGTTAGACATTACATACATTACAGTTAGACATTACAGACATTACAGTTAGACATTAGAGACATTACAAGTAGACATTACAGACAGACATTACAGACATTACAGTTAGACATAACAGTTCGACATTACATACATTACAGTTAGACATTATAGTTAGACATTACAGACATTACAGTTAGACATTACAGGCATTACAGTTAGACATTACAGTTAGACATTACAGACATTACAGTTAGACATTACAGACATTACAGTTAGACATTAGAGACATTACAGGTAGACATTACAGACAGACATTACAGTTAGACATTACATACATTACAGTTAGACATTACAGTTAGACATTACAGACATTACAGTTAGACATTACAGGCATTACAGTTAGACATTACAGTTAGACATTACAGACATTACAGTTAGACATTACAGACATTACAGTTAGACATTACAGGCATTACAGTTAGACATTACAGTTAGACATTACAGTTGGGCATTACAGTTAGACATTACAGACATTACAGTTAGACATTACAGACTTTGCAGTTACACATTATAGACATTACAGTTAGACATTACAGGCATTACAGTTAGACATTTCAGTTAGACATTACTGACATTACAGTCAGACATTACAGGCATTACAGTTAGACATTACAGACATTACAGTTAGACATTACAGACATGACAGTTAGACATTACAGGCATTACAGTTAGACATTTCAGTTAGACATTACAGACATTACAGTTAGACATTACAGACATTACAGTTAGACATTACAGACATTGCAGTTAGACATTACAGTTAGACATTACAGACATTACAGTTAGACATTACAGGCATTACAGTTAGATATTACAGTTAGACATTACAGACATTACAGTTAGACATTACAGTTAGACATTACAGACATTACAGTTAGACATTACAGACATTACAGACATTACAGTTAGACATTACCGACATTACAGTTAGACATTAGAGACATTACAGGTAGACATTACTTACTCATGAAAAAATAATGACATATGATTACCATTTTATAACCTCTTTTGGCATTGATCTTACACTGAAAAGAACAATGAAAGCTCACATGCATTTATAATGTAGTGTTCTGCTGTGACTGCTGGAACAATGAGGGATTGTGCTCATTTTTAGATGAAAATTGGCAGACAGATATTTTGCTCAAGGTTATCTCTACAGAGCTAATGTGTGGTGAGTGTCTGGCGTCGTAAGGCTGCCTTGCATCACACAGGTGGGTTCTACACATTGGCAGTGGTATAGTTATAGGTAGTTTAGTCATTCTTATATTTTGGGTTTCTACTAGAACATGTTTACATACGTTAATGTTGAAAAAACACATTATTTTTCTCATACGGTCTGTCTGAATATACCTGTAGTCACCCTCTGTCTGAAACGCTCCATTTTAACGGCTGTCTCTTTAAGCCCCTCTCCCAAAAAAAAAACAGTCTGCTCTGATTGGTCACCGTTTCTGGGTCTGCACTGTCATTTCAGCCAGGGAAGGACTGTAGCGGCACTGTAGCAGCACTTTCTACCTATATATAGTATAGTAATGACATCACAACAATACGGAAGCCTGAACGGCTTGTTTAAAGGCACAGCAAGAGTTTTGATATGTTCACAGTATTTATATAGCACTGCGACCTGCTTTATAATAAAAAAAGACACTTTTTACAATATGGGTACTTCAATAAGCATTGTCAAACAAAGAATGCATTTTGTAAAGCAGAATTATTCCCATCAGCCTCAGCTGTACTTTGTTTAGTGTAATTAATGGAATGCTAAAATATTAAACTAAGATGGTAAACAGTATACCTGCTAAATCAGCTTGTTAGCATGATAATTGATAGCATGTTAGCATGCTAACATCAGCATTTAGCTCAATGCACAGCCTCACAGAGCTGCTAGCATGGCTGCAGTCTTGTTGGAAGGTATAGAGTGATGGCAGGTTGTGGTTCAATAAAAACAAAATATGCTTTTTGTGACAGTTGGCATAGCCACAGTGTTTCATCACAACAGTAGACCTGAGGTCACAAAGAGGTAGGAATTTGTTGGGATGTCTAATCTCAACTGCATGGAGGGATGGAATTGCCAAGGCATGGACATGTTGGTAACACACAACCATTTCATTGGTAAAGCCCTCCCAGAATTCCATGGGTTTATAACCTAATTAAGCCCCTGACAAAGACGGAAACCCCAGGACCCCAGACCATTGCAAACCAAGTGTGAAATGGTCTTTCATATAGTGCAGATTTTTAGAAGTTGCACAGCAGCAGACAATATATATATTGGTATATTGGTGACCAATATAAGAGCTCATCAATGCCAATGAATCATGCATCTGAAGCTGTCTTATTTCTGCCTACATCTGCTGTGAAGACTCAAGGTTAAATTTGCCTCCAGGGTAACCATAATTGTTATGAGCATATGTTGTTTAAGAGCTGTGCTGGAGCTTTTAAAAGAAGACATGGATATAAAGATACATGATATATATTTTCCAATTTTAAAGACAAACAGACATTCAAATGAATATTAAATTGTGAAAACCATAAAAGCAGCACTACCGCGGCTGTCTGCGCAGTCTCACCTGGAAAGCTACTCCCTAAACTGTCAGCTCCCTATTACAAAGTATATGTAATGTTCAATTGAGCCCACTGGGTAGTCCAGAGAATTCACAGCGAGCAAGTGATGACGTTTCTGTCTTGTGGCTATCATGAAACCGGAAGAAAACAAACATCCAAGGGGGAAGAAGAAGGGTGATTTATAATATAGAATAATATTATACCTATATATAAGTAGTTATGTCACCCATGTGGCCATACTGCTCAAAAATAGATATTCTAATATATCTGAACCTGTGTTTTATTTAAAGGAATATTTTAACATAATTTTTCTAAATAATCTATAATATTTCAATATATTGTATTTCAAGTGGTCTGAAAGAATACTAGACTTCTGCACCTCCTCTTGGCTCTGTTTTTATAGATAATCTAGCCCACGATGGGAGACTTAGGTCAATCACAGGTCATTTCAGAGAGACAGAGCATTATTTTAGGCTTTTCTGCTCATGCATTGCCTGGGCGACAAAGATAGGAGATGGAGAGCTGCAGGAAGATGTCTCACCCTACTTCAAATCCTGGGGTTGTTTTTAAGAAATGGTTAATCAGTAAGATTAATTGCCTATTTGTATGCATGATGCACTTTGCTCTTTAACAAACTATAGTAAATAAAGAACAAAATTTAATTGCACACTTTGGACAAAATTATGATTTCAGTTGTCTTACCTGTAGCTTGCATTTCCTGTTCCTGAATGAGTGGCATGGGATTCATTGGCTCTGCATTGGGAGGTGGGCAGCAGCTGTTTTGAGTGCTACGATTACATTTTGTCTCCTCTGAGGCAGAAATCACATCCTATCAGACGGCTCTTAGGCAGGGTCTGACTTACGACTAGTGACAGATAGCTAAAAACAGTCTGTCCTCGGGGACAGCAGCCATCATTCTAATGTATACCAATTTGACTTTTCATTCCTCTGCCAAGGACAGAATACCACCTGCTGAGGGATCTGATTTTATGTGCATGTTTATGGACATCTCAGCTCTAGAGACCCTGTTTGAGGGATAGCTCACCGCTCCACAAGGAGAAACCTGCCCTACCCACTGCCACACCTCTCTGGTCATTCATCATAATGACACAGGGAGGGGAGAATATCTCCATATCATCACATCCTCTGTGCTTACATGGAGGGGGACATCATGTCTGCAGATCACTGACAAGTGGGAAGAATTAAAGACAGCATAGCTTAGTTGATCGCTGGAGAAAGGCTGACGTTTGAAAAGTACTGAAGTACTGAAGGTAAAAGCAAAATACCCAACAAGCCCTTGAAATTAAACTTCAAAACACACTTGTACAGTACCTGCCCATCACAACGACACATAGAGCAGATTTCGGATCTAACTTCCTCATTGGCAGGACGACATCATTTGTCTGTGCCTTTCGAAACCATGTAGCCAAACGGTGAGGAATTTTAAGCCGAGAAAGGGTGGCTGTAAGTTGGGTAGAGAGGAGCGCGAGGTTGCAGTGTTTTTAGCAGTTGTTGCCATAATTTTAAGCCGAGAAAGGGTGGCTGTCAGTCGGTTACAGAGCTCCGTGAGGGCACAGGCTTTTATGCCAGCATCTAACGTTAGCTACTCCGCTGCGCTGTGGAGTAATGTCGGGCTATATCTAGCTAACATTGACATTGTGGGACGCTGAGTTCCAACCTTGCAACCTCTGTGAACTTCAAGTCTGGGGAGGAGGGAGGAGGGGCTAATACCTCATATGAACTTGAAGAGTTGCAGTGGCGGTAACAAAATCGTAAGATTACAAGCTGATTTATACAGAATACCTACATGACTTTTTGACCCTCTCTCATGTCTTCACTTAGTGTACTTTATTCAGCCTGACACATCAACCCTCCAGTCAACCACATCCCCACTCTCTTTGATGATATAACGGAGGTGTGCAGACTGTGGACCATTTACACACTTTCAATGGCTTCCCTTTTCCTCAATACTCCCCTGATTGTTTGAAATTCAATTATGCTAATCATAGCTAAGGTTGGGGACATACAGGCACTTTGCTTCTCTTTTTTGCTCTGCTTCATCAGCCTTTGAGGATAATTATTCTTAAAAGCATATCATTTAGACGCTTTTAGGAGGAGGGAGTAATTTGTGCATTTTGGAGTGCGGTGAGGATACTGATGCACTTAAAAATGTTGACTGGTCAGGGGTTGTGGATGCTGAATAGGCAGTGCTTCTGAGGTATTCCAGACCTCCACAGGCTATATTTCATCATTTTATGAATACTCTGGCCATATAGTCAACGTGAGTGTATACAAAACACTTCACAAGCACAAATGGAGTACAGTGTCAAGTGAGGATATTTACGGTGGCTTATGCAAAACAACAAACTATCACATGGTACCAAAAGTAAACATCAAAATGACATGTGCATCAAATGACTAACTACTACTGTATGTCAATGTGACACAACTATCCATATTCAGGCTTACTTGACCGTTCACTGATGAATATCAAGCTGTTGTCGCAAGCTCTGTGAGTTAGTTTGAAACACCTCTCACCTCTGATGTCACAAACAAACGTGGAGGTGGCTGTGTCGAAAGGCAACAGGCACTCGCACGAATGGTGCTAACAGCACTTACAGTGCTGTAATAGCAACTGTGCTGACAGAGCTAACAGTGTTAATGGGAGTTAAATCAAACTCACCGAAGCGACCTGGGGGGGAGTTGGAGGGTGTGCATTACACTACGGGAAGGGCCACTACTTTCAAAGGGACTCACATGCACTAACTTTCAAGCGCGGCCGGCCTGGATACCAAAACAAAGAAGGGAGAAGCTCGGATTACAACACATACAAGAGTGCGACTTCGTTCTCTGCTCAGGATGCCTCCAATATATCTTTGCATAGCGAATAGTTGTTTGCTGCTTTATATATCAAACCTTTAATGTTTCCAGCTGAATTTCTTTCCTTCTCTCTGTAAAAGAGGTCTTGAAATTGTCCTTGATGGCTACATACATGCTATCATGCCAAAGGACTGAGGCAAAAGCTATGCTCCAGGGAAAATAGTAGCATTTTCACTAGTTGATAATTTGTGTAAAAGACATGAAAATAAAGTGGCAGTATTGATCTTGTATTACAGTGTAGAGCTAGTTAGTCCTAGTATTATTAGTATGATATGGATAAATGTAAGATCAGAATCTAATATTCTCACATAACCCTGTTTGCTGCTTAGCTTACTTGACTTAGGTCTTATCAGTTGTGTAGTCACTAATGACCTCCTGCTTGTTGCCAACAATGGCCTCATCACCATCCTCATCCTCCTTGACCTTTCTGCAGCTTTTGATACAGTTTCCCATACCATCCTTCTCCACCGCCTCTCTGAGCTCATCCGCCTCAGTGGCACCGCACTGTCCTGGTTCCAGTCCTACCTCACAGACCGGAAACAGTTCATCACCCTAAATGGCTCCAACTCTGATCCAGTGCATGCCCCAGGGCTCTGTGCTTGGTCCTCTGCTGTTCACATCTACTTGCTACCCTTAGGTCATATTATCCGTAAACATGGACTCAACTTCCACTGCTACGCCGATGACACTCAACTTTATATCAGCACAAACCCCACCTCCCAGCTCCCACCCACATAACTTGTCAACTGCCTGCAGGAACTCAAATCATGGATGACCACCAACGTACTCAAACTCAACAGTAATAAGACAGAACTCATGGTGGTGGCCCCTGCACCACTGCTCAGGAAAATTGGAGACCTGGCCCTGGTTGTGGATGGCTGCTCCATTTACCCATCTCCTGAGGTGTGCAACCTGGGCGTCATCCTGGACTCCACTCTCTCCTTATAGTCCCACATCAAAAACATTCACTCACACATTCAGTAACTGAAACGCTCATCGATGCCTTCATCTCCTCCCGTCTGGACTACTGCAATGGTGTCCTGTCTGGACTGCCCACCAAGACCCTTAGCAGACTCCACTATGTCCAGAACTCTGCTGCCAGGGTTCTAACCCACACAAAGCCCTGGCAGCATATCACTCCCAACAGCTCCACTAGTTGCCAGTCAAGTCACACATCACCTACAAGATCCTCCCGCTCACCTTCAAATCTCTCCATGGACTCTCACCACAATAACAAACAGATTTCCTCCACCCCTACACTCAGTCACGTTCCCTGCGGTCCTCTTACAAGGACCTGCTGGACACCCCCCGCACCAGGTTGAGGAGTTTTGGGGACAGGGCTTTCTCTGCCAATGCTGCCACACTCTGGAACCGTCTACCAATCCACGTCCGCTCTGCCCCATCCCTGACCATGTTCAAAAAGCACCTCAAAACATTTATTTTCACTAAGCCCTTTGACCCCTAATGATGAGGCTGATGCTATATGCGGTAACGTTACAAAAAAAATGTATGGGGTTGTCGCTCTGGGACAGGAGAGTATGAAGCTGAGAGGAAAAAATTACAGTATACTCACTACAAAATACTGGACAATACCACTGGGTCTTATTGTTGTGTCGGTATTATTGTATGAGAGGTAGTAGATACTACCTGTGTAATCTAAAAATGTGCCATACAGTATTCTCTGTCATTACACAAGCGGTTCTGACTTTCACACCAACAGAACAAACACTGGCAAACTGTAGTTACACTGCTAATAACTTCTCGTCTATAAGTGACTGTATAAATATTGCTTCTTGTTTTTGTGATAATTTGTCCTTAAGTGGTCTGCCAGTCTGGAACACGGCTGGTTGACTTGAGTGACCATGATTACTATATATTCTATTATGTTCTGTGATATCATTACGTATTGGACGCCACAAAATCTCAATATCTATAATCCTGTGCCCCCACTGCTGTCCCTAGCAAGTGTAGTGAGCTGCAGGAAATTGGCACTTCTTTTTCTTATTTCCTAGTAATACATAAGATGTATTCATTTTGATTTTTGAATTATATTCAGATCGTATGACAGTTAAATATGCCACTTTCAAATTTCATTTTCATTTTCACTTTCATTTTCATTTTCAAATTTTTTCTTTGAATAGATTGTAAAAACATTAAAGAATGAATAAGCCATTGCACCACAAAACTCCCATCTCAACATTATCCCTGATCTGTATAATTTTTAGTACACTGCAGCAAAATTCACCAAGCTTCCTACAATGCAAGAGTTGTTTCAGTTATCCTCTGATCTGGCCATGTCAACACAAGTGTAGTTGAATTACTCAAAAACCAGACACAAACCGTGAACTGAATATGTTGTTTCAAGAGGTCAACCTCATTCTGAGCTCCAGCACCACTCACCTTTTTCTTTTTTGGGAAAGGAGCCAAATCTGGCTTTCACATTCAAATTATCTTGTGTGTAAAACAAGTCAAGAGAGGGTTGCAGCAAACATCTGTTACTGGAAATGTAGCCGACTTTTGGCCCATTTTTTTATGCATCCAGTGTGTTATTTTAACATGAAATGTAACATGGATTGCAAGAGAGTCAAAGTGTCTTATTCAAAGAAAAAATGTACAGGTCACTCACATTTTTGCATTAACACACATTAAAGCTTTGAAAAGGACAAATCAAACATGAGTTATGCCCAGCACCAGCATGAATCAGTTGGATGGCACATAACCCCTCATTTTATATCTTAGACTTTAAGCTCACAGCATGGTGAAAGCATTTGCACAACCATGCGGAAAAGAACTTTTTTTCCTAAGGGAAATAGGAATTTGACTCTGACAAAATATCAGATACAGCCCACTGTTATGGCCCAGTATCTTTTCCAAACACAGTGGTCACTTAACCTGATTTGCATAATGTGCATGCTTTTGCTTTTGCTCCACTTGGTCGCTGTGACTGTTATTGTTTTGGGATTTTCACAAAACGGGTAGGAAAACTGAATTGCCTAATGTACTGTAAAGAACAAAATATTTCGTAAATACATTATTTGGCTTGACGAGACAGCCTCAGGCGGTTGTGTGCCTCCACTGTTTGGCCGAGCTATCTTTCAGCACACTAACTCTATTATCACTGCAGCAATCTTCAGCAAATAATAAGTGGTTATTTTACAGAGACAAAGGATCTGCAGTAATATTGCCTATTTGTTACCATTACATTTCTTTAAGTGAGTCCACTTGTTAAAGCACATACATTTCACTGAGGTTACAGGGTAAATTGGACATGTTTGGTGTGGAAAGAAATCTGTAAATTAATATAGCTTCGGTTTAATAACCCCAATTACACAGTAACTTGAGGCAGAGAGAGTGAAAAAGAGAGAGGGAGAGAAAGTAAGGCACAATTGGAGAGCATGAACAGTGGGGCTGAGATATGATAGCCATTACAGAGATGGCAGCTCTAGCCAGGTCGAGGACATGGAGGTCATTCACTGTGGGACTTGGCCACACATACAATCTCACCTGCCAAGCAGCAAAGGCAACTTCAATAGCTGGGCAACACATGGCTACAAAAGGCAGGAGGAGGGCTGTCCTTGGCTGCAATGCATTCAACAATGTCATCTTCACAACAGACAGATACATATAACTCTGACTACGTTGTGAAATGCTATTCACATTGGCAAACCTTACAAAAAACAATTTGCCCTCTCCAAAACAAACTGACAATGTAAGATCAGGCAGATGATGAGTTTCCCAAAGTCACACTATACTATGGCAGCTGACCACCAATCTGATGTATTTCACTATAGCTCTCTCCTTGATGGTGTACCAATTGGTATCCAGTGTCCAGGCAAGTTACTCCAAATGTATACTTAAAATCAATGACTAGAAAAAGAAGTACTTAGTTACATCACTTGTTACATTACTTACTAATTAATAAGCACACTGTCAAAGGTGTGTTTAAACAACTCCAAACCCCATGTCACATATCCTTAATTTAACACATGTAGAAATAGAACACGTAACATATATTGTGTCTCAACAAGCAGCCAGTCTATGGTACAGAAATATTTAGTGACCATCAACACCAAGCTTCATGTTACCCCAGTGACTATTAGCACTCGAAAATTCTATCTGACTCTGAATGAAACCATGATTCCTAAATGTGGCCTTACCAGTGGCTAACATTAGCAAGCTAGCTAAGAAGACAAAACCTATACATAAGACAAATTTGGAGTTACCGGGTGCGCGTTTCTCCCAGGGTTGCCAACTTAGTGACTTTCTCCCTTAACCTGGTGACTTTTAAGTCCCCCTTAGTGACGTTCAGTTGACCAATACCCTGCCAGGTAGAAACATGAATGAGCTGTGAATGTGTGCCGCTAACAACCAATGACTGGTCCCCATTGTGTGTCCAAGGAACTTAGAAAATGATTCAACTTGACTATTTAAGTTGTAGTTTTTTCTCAAAGTACATATGTAAATAGTGTAAACGGATATGCAAATTTATTTTTTTATTTTTTACAATAAAAGTAGTTAACACTGATTTATTCTCTTCTGGTAGAGGCTAACCACCTCCCTACACGTCCAGCCTCAGGGAGACCAACCTGATATCAACGCTCTATCAAACTTCCACTAACACAGCGAACAAGTAACAAGTAGTAGTAAAAATTACTGAATTGTAATCCCTTACACTATTTATTATGGAAAAAGCTATCCCATTATTGTATCACATTAATGCGTTACTGCCAACCACTGTTGGTATCAGATCAACTGTAAATACATTCATGCATGTTAATTATCTATGACACTAAGGGAGATGCAGTGATATTCAGGAAGAAAGTCTTTGCTAATGATATCCTCCCTTCACACTCTCTTGGCATTTTGAATTTTGACAATGCTTTAGAAGAGAATTGGCTTCCCTTATTGACTGGCACTGCAGTCATTTTAAATGAAGCAATTCTGAATCATCCATGGCCCAGTGGAGTGTTAAACATGTAGTCTGCAATTAAGTGATGATAACAAATGCGGCATTAAAACTCTGGGGCATATTCTGTCAGTCCCTGATAAATAAAATGTTGAGATTGACTGTGGGGGATGCTTAGTAACTGTGCTTTCAATGAAAGCATAAGCAGGCATGCTGCTGCCTGGGAGTGACAGAGCCATGTGCTAATATGATTCTAATGCACAGCAGAGGCATGGGGGGGGAAAAAGAACTAGATGGAAAAAAAATAATTTCAGGAAATGCTAAAAGAAATAAATCTACATCCTAAATGTCAAACAAGATATAGAAAGAAGATGGAGTGTCAAAGGCAGCTTGACTTTTTCGACTACATCAAGGCACCTTGAGTGCGCTGACCGTTAATGTATTCCAAACACCAAGACAGTTTCTTAGAGCCCAGCTGTCCCTGGCTGCAGCCCAACCGCCAATCATTTTGCAGAGACAGACTCATTCCAAAGTTGAGCCTTTAGGCAGAGTTGAAGCAAAGTACAAACATAAAGAAGAACCCATATGGGAAAGGAACGAGGTGAAGGAAAAATATGAAATAAAATGTGGAGTTGGGGAAGTGAAACATAGCCCCCCGGTGGAGTTAAAGCTGTGTGTAAAATACCTCTGGTTTTCAGACATGTCTTTGATTTGATTTATTTGATGACCTAAAAAACACAGCAGGAACAAATGACAACATGAAGGATGCCTCAAGAATGAAGAGACCTACTTATCAATGGTGAATCAATTCATCACTTTTGTCGAAAAGCTGCAACATAAGAAAAAAATTCATGAATACAGATTGGCTGCAAGCACTAGAATTCTGTCACACAGTATTTACAGTGTGTCTATAATACTAAAGCAAGGCTCTGACCTTCAATCCTAATAAATGTCAGTGTCTATTTTTTATGTGACTTTTGCTTTTCATTCTAGCACGCCACATACACAGTTTACAATGAGAACGGTGGCAGATTTGCCACTCAAACTTTAATTAATTTCAGAAGTAGACAAAAGCAGCCCGACCAATCACCAATTTTTCCAGCTAAAATGACAACTATTCCTGACAGATTCCTGTAGCTAGTTAACTACTTAACCTTATGCAAGCTCCATTAGTTGTTTGAAAACTTTGTCTCCATTTGACTGTTTCCAGCTGACTCATTTTAAAACAAGAATCTTGTAAAATGTGTTTTGAATATGCACTTGATGGCTATATGGAATATGCAATTGATCATGCTAAAAGACCGAAGCTAAAGCTACTTAGCCAAGTAGAAAATACTTGATAAGACAATTTGTATGCTTCCACGCCGGCGACAGCCGTAACCGGAGGCATTACAGTATGTTTTTGGATTGTCCGTCCGTCCATCTGTCCGTCCTATACTCGTGAACTCGATATCTCATAAACGTCTTGTGGAAATTTAAACGTCCACTTGGACTTAAGGATGAACTGATAAGATTTTGATGGTCAAAGTCACTGTGACCGCACAAATCCATTTTTGGCTATAACTCAGGAACAGAAGGGGAGATATTTGCTCAGTTACTGAATTGGTGACACTAATAGGTGCCCACCTTGAAACTGTGGAGATTTTATAGATCTTCTGTGCCGGGTTGAAGATTTGTGTGAAACATCCACATTTCGCCAAAAAATACACTTAATACCTTTTTATTAAATAAAATATTAAAGTCTTCACTACATATTTTAGATTAGTATAAACAGACATGGATCAAAATCTGCAACTTGTCTGGTTGGTGGAGGCATACAGTACAATTGCAAGGTGGTAATCTAACATTATCCTGTTTTAATGCTTATCTTACGTACCTGCTCATGTGGTTTGGGTTTTAGAAAGGCAAAAAAAAGACGGCACCCTAACTCTATAGATACTGAATCTCTGCTTTACTACAGCCCCATGCATGCCTTTCTTCCGTGTGGAGAAATCCAAAGCTTGACAGGCCTGCCGACCCTAGTTACGGTTGCTAAGCTATGTTTGGGGGATGGGTTTAGTGTGTGATTAATTCATTAAAGGTGCACTATGAGTTCCTGCATGGTTTCAGCGCTATTTCATTTTTGTCTCAAATCGTAGGCATCGCTCCTTGATCCGCTAGCTGCCTGCCCCCTGAATACACTGTGAAACAGCCCGGTCTCGGGAGACAACACAGGGGTCGTAAATGTCAAACAAACACTAGAGGCACAGGCTGTGCACCAAAATACAACAAACCACTCCAGACAATCACCAACAAGATGGGAGGGGATGGGGGTTAGTGACAGTTAGTCAGTTAGTCATGACAGTTACAGAAACACGGGGGGAGGGGCGAGCTTGCTCTGTTTTGTTTGGAATTTACTTGGAACGTCAACAGAAGTGACTGTGCAGGAACTCATAGTGCACCTTTAACAGTAATACACAGCATATTATAGAGGGTAGTTAGCAGAACAGCTGGTGAGGGTTCTTCCTGCATTTCATACCACTGATTTTTTTCTTCTTCTTCTTGTAGAAGCAGTATTCACAGAAAAGAGACGTGTCAGTACGTTTTGTACAAAGTGCTCCTTCTCCCATGGGTGCCACGCCTGCATTGGTATTATAAGACTTTGGTTTCAATGCTACTGGCTCTCACAGTCCCTTTCTCAGTGCAGTAACTGTGGAATAGAGAAGAAGTCGAGCTGGGAAAATTGTCCTTGAAACAAGTAACAATGGCTTCAAGTGGAATGTGACACATGTCTCCAGGGTCTGACAATATTAATCTATCTGCCAATCACCACAGGCACCGAGTCCACTCCAGCACCCCCAGAGTGTGTATTAATTAAGATGCTGTCACACTAAACGAAGAAGTACTTGGTGCATAACAAGACAGTATCTCTAAAGTCATTATCCTGGACACTATGTGAGTAGCACAATGCTTTTATGTTATTACTCAAGTGACATTTTTTACAACATTTCTTTAGTGACATTTTCATGCAAAGTATTATACTGTGAATGTACCTGTCAACACTAGTCTTTGTACTGCTGTATATCTAATGGGCTGAGTTTTTTAATACTTAATTCATCACGTTAACATCTTTGTCTACAGTGTTAAAAACTAGTTGTGCTTTTTCAAAGAGAGCATGTAGGAAATCCAACATTTCTGCTAAATCAAGCCTCGCATCTAAAGCGGGATGGAAGTGAAGGACAGTGTGTGCGCACCAGCTGACCGTGTTTCCACAGCTCAGCTATATAAAGAACGTGGTAATGTGACTCAATGACAGGGACTTGGCAAAAATTAGGCTACCTTCCTCAAGGGTCCCTGTCCGTTTCAGACGATAATTGAAAATAATGTAAAAATAGTCGTGTTCTGAGGACATGGGTTAACTCTCTGAGGACAAGGTCAAACCCTCTCCTGTTACTTTAATTTCCACATGATTAATTACACACCCAAGTTGGTTGGGAAGGATGTTTTACAAGTTCTGTAGGATGTTCTACACTGATTTCTTAAGCTAATTTGATTCAACTTTGCCGGAAGACTGGTTCTAAGGGTGGAGGAAATGAGATGTACATATGTAATACAAGACAAATGCAAACACAGATCTGCTTCATTCACATATTGCAGTTTCTTTTCTCTGCTTCCCACCTCCCTCTCATCAAATTGACATAATAGCTTAAAATCTGATCATCTCAAAGCAGATTGTTCTCCAGAGACGGATAATAGACAGACAGACTGAATCCAAATGTTAACACCAATCAACTGTCAAGTACATTACATGCAGGGCTTTGTTGCCATGGACACTGCTGGTGTGAAGTATGAAATAATGTCATCTTTATCAACAATCAATCAGGAAATAAACGATATTCTTAGATTATAATGAGTGTTTTCAGCTCTTAATCTTCTTAGAAATCCATGATACGGCCGGAGTAATCCCACTTTGATTCTCCGACTGATCAGAGGAACATGATTCTAATCTAGACGTCCAATAGGATTACCTAAATAATGAGCGTGATTACACAACAACACAAGGCTGAACTCGTACTGTTAATTCAATCACTTCATGTAAAAATCTGACACATTTACCCCCAGTAATGTTTTTAAATCAAGTATAAATTATCATACCACTGAAATGTATCAATAATGCTAAATTAGTAGCTTCACCCGAGATCTGTAATGCATTTTTGTTGTTTCTAAACTACTTAAGACCAGAGCTACATAACAACACTCACGTATCATCAATGTACAATATAAGCAAGATAACAGTACAAATGGATCCTCTTATTTAAAATTAACTCATTTCCATTTATGAATGGAAAAAAGGACTGATCACCAATGTTTCCAATTTAATAAAGTTAATATTGAATAATATGTATAGGGATTGAGTCTGTGATTGACATGAGGTGTTATTCATCTCCTCTCCAGGTCTCCTGAGCATTAACTCAGCAACACTTCAAAAGGTTCCACAACACACTGAGTGGGTGCACGATTAATGTCATTTACCGCTAACCACCCTTACTTACTAATGTGCGCACTGTAATGCATTCTAACTCTCCACTCTCTTGAGCTTTAAAAGGCTTTCAAGTTGTTGTGTTTGATTTCAGCAGGATTTTTAATGTGTCTGCTTTGCAGTGGCAACTCAAATGCCTTAGCACTCGCTGCTTCGCATTACGATTGCTTTAAAGCTGTAGTGCGCCTCATGAGCAGTCCGTCTTACCACAATTTCTTCAATGTCTTCCAGGCTTTGTTCATGCTCGCAAGGGAAAATTAGTGAGTGTAGTTTATGGTATGCCATCATATGAATTCCAGTGTTATTGTGGCAATTGTAGTAATATGTAAATTGTGTGTGTGTGTGTGTGTGTGTGTGTGTTTGGTGGTGGTGGTGGTGGTGTTGGGGGGCGGAGAGAGAGAGAGAGAAAAGAGTCAGGGGGAAGGAAGAAAAGTAATAATGAAAGTTTTAATCTGCAAGCGAGATCAGTCCAACTTTGAAGTTAGAAACAGAAACATTCCAAAATCAACAGCCCCTGTAATCTACAAACACAACAGAGACAGACACTTGCTAGCGGGAGCACACAAACACACTGCTACTCTCCCAGCTCTCCTAAGAAACACACCAACAGTCATAGACGCGCACACATACCCCCAAAGACACATTCACTTTCAGGCACAAACATGTGCCTTCACATTCATACGACAGAGGACAGGCATGTGGGGTTTGTTGTCAAGATATCATAAAGACAAAGAGGCAGCCTCCTCTCGGGATGACTGAATTTGATCAAAGCAAAGCTTTGTCCCAAGTCAGGATCACTTTTCAACTTCTTAAGCTAATGAACAGCTTATACTGGCTAATGAAGTAGGCAGCAGATAATGATGTTGACAGTGTTTTTGTGTCGTTCACAGCACATTCTAAGAACAACATTGTTACAGTATTACCGTACAAAGCCGAACAGCGGCGGGAAGTGAAAAAGAGGGAAATGATTTTACAGTCTCCCTCCACGAGAACAAGCATGTCAAGGATAATCAATGTTCCCATATTTTTGGATCATTTGATTCCTCTGCATCTCTTTCAGTTATAAGAAATGCCACATGTAGAAGTGTACAGAAAATCCCTCTCCTACATGCTCTGTACTCTAATGCCTCGATGCTGCCAACCTGCCACCCCCAGCAGTCCACTTGGCCATATTGTTAATGTGCAATAAAATACAACTGTAATTGTCCATTAATCTAAGGTTGATCAGCATTCATTACGGCACATGCAGGGAGGCCATTGAAACACTTCATGCATTGTATTGCATAATTTTACACAGTGGCTTGATGGCTTAGTTTACAAGACTGCTAAAATTATAATGTTGGTATAATTCTTGTTCAGAGAGAGTGAATTATCTTTCAGCCTGTACAGAAAAGTTATTTCAAATGTTGAAAAATATGCTATGTGTGTATACTTTATTACATATTGCAGTAATTAGATGAAATCCAATTTAAATGTTACATTTTGTTGTTTTGACTACATGTTACAGTTACATGTGCTGTAAATGTAGCCCCTGAAAATGAGCAACCTTTAAAGCCTGTGCACAATATAATGCACGTCGGGGCTACCGGCGGGACGCCCGGGTGATTTACTTCAAATGTTGCGCACGGCCTCAGCAGAGCACGGGGAACAGCTGTGCCGAGTTTCCTCTGATTCAGAATAACTGTTGCCAAGATACACAACTCTTCCTGTTTTGACTGCCACCTTCACGAAGTTGGTCCTTTATAACTTGTAAATTTTTTTAACTATCAAAATAATTTTGATAACTTTTTGTCACGAGGGTCGACCGAGTCTACATGCAATGTTTCGTGCAGATTGGATTAGAAAAAGTAGGTTTCGCATGCATCGCAATTTGGCTAATTAATTAAAAGAAATTAAAACTGCGCCATCTAATGGCCGATTGACTCCAAAATTGGCACATATACTCAATGGTCCATGAGGAACAAATCTGTCAAGTTTCTCTGCAAATGGATTAAATGTTGCCAAGATACCCAACTTCCTGTTTGGACAGCCCCCTTCAGGAAGTTGGTCCTCTATAACTTGCGCATTTTTTTGCACTATCAAAATTATTTTCATAACTGTTTTTCATGAGCATCCACAGATATTACGTGCAAAGTTTCGTGAAGATCGGAATCACGGCCTAGGAGGATTTCAACAGAATGTAAACACATGGAAAATGCATAAAATTCTAAATAGCCGACTTCCGGTTGGGCGGAGCTAATAAAAGTATATAGGAAATATGTCCTATATGATGAGAGCAATGTGTGTACTAAATCTGGTGAAGATCAGAGAGCAACTATGTCCAAATTAAAGCCTTCTACGCATTAGGGGGCACTGGAGCCCGCTTACAGATATGGTCCAAATCGCTGTACAGTCTCACAAAGCTCCCAGGTTTTGATGTGGGAGCCAATTTTTGTGAGTTTTCGTATATATTGAGGCTGTCAAAAATGTGCTCAAGGGCAAAAACCAATTAAGGGGTACTATAGAGCCACCATACCACTCCCAAGCCTAAAGGTTAATTCAGATTGAAGAAATTCCTATTCTGCAAATGGCTGCACAATTTCGAGCGTTTCCGTGCATCCTAAAGTCCTCAAACACCTAAATGAAAATTTTCCCATGAAAACCAAGATGGCCGACTTCCTGTAAGGTGGAATATTTTCAAAAACATGCTACATGTTCCCTCAAAATCACTACAGAACTTTGTAGTTTTCGTCAGGTCTGACGTGTGCTATTTTTTGTGAGTTTTCCAGCATGCTAAGCCCCTCAAAAATGCGAGTGATACGTCAGAATACCGCTCGGGCCCTAATAATAATAATTCCTTCAGTTTCAATAGGGCCTTCACCGCTGTCGGCGATCGGGCCCTAATAATAATAATTCTTTCAGTTTCAATAGTCCCTTGCACTCGGGCCCTAATAATCTGTACAAAAACAATAGGTTCTTCGCACTTCGAGCACTTTCGTGCTCGGGTGATAATTAAGTTAATTAATTGATACATTGCTACTATACTAATTAGCACTAAACAGGAAGTACAGCTAATAGGCTGATTCCAGTTTTACAGGTATTTGGTCATAAACTAAAGTCTTGGACAAAATAAATTTATGATCTGACAATGGCGCTCGATGAAAAGTTAGAGGATAACCCAAATGATTGTAATTCATCCTGAGGGGGGACATGAATGCTTGCATCATTGCTATCTATCCAATAATATAAAAAGACATTTCACTCAAAACCTCATGGTGGCGCTAGAGGGAAAAGTCAGGGGGTCATCAAAGTCATTAGGGTTCATACTCTGGCAAACATGAATGTCAAAATTTTAATAGCAATACTTTCTAAAGGTGGAGATATTTACGTCTAGACCAAAGTGTAACTCATGCTGTTCAGGTGGATCCTAGATTATTCCACTTCAGATTTCAGCTTGCCACAGCTGAGCTAAAAGGTTATTCATGAAAACCAATAACACCATGATTTGGATCTCAGATAAGAGGATAATGGTATCTGAATATGCGCATCTGTTATTTTGTTTGCCACTTCGACATTTTGTTTACCAGCATTCTAATCTTACATATTGCACCCCTGTAATGTGTTAACCACATACATTCATTTGCCAAAGACAATAAAAACGTAGTGGGTAGGCCCACTTGAAATGCATCAAACTTCTTTATTTTATAGTGAGAAGGAGCTGCACTGTCCTTTGGATGAAGCATGTCTATACTGTAAGTAGGATCCTGCACCACCTGCCAATCTCATCCTTGTAATAAAAGTGTGCTTGCTCAAACAAAAGATGGTACGTGCCTTCCACTACATTGGCATAGCAAAGAGAGGAAAGTCACAAATCACTTATGGGCTGAGAGACAGTTTTACTGCGGCAGTAACTCTCCCTCTTCACAGAAACGCACGCCAACACTGTGGGTTGTCCACGGCGGCATGGTTGCTAGGAAACACCTTGGGGCCAGCTCCCTCAGTATATGACCTGATTAGTTAATTGCAAAAAATGAGCAAGTCGCAAAATTGCTCTGTCAACGACTCACTCAGGTTGCAACTCTAAAGTATTTAGCAGGTGGTGGCTGTTTAAAACCACCTCCTTAGTTAGCATGTTTTAATACATTAAGACACATAATTAGAAAGTATGTGCTGTACTACTTTGTCTGTCTGTTTAATAGGAATCACCAGTTTGTTAGCTTTCAGTAGCTTAGCACACAGACTAGAAGACACCAATTTTATTGAGGTACAAACTCGCATTACATACATTTTTTTAATCACTGTCTCCTTAAAGGGCCTCTTGTCTGCCTTGACAGTTGACAATCATACCAAAAACATGCAATGTACCTTTTACCTAAAATTTATTTCACTTACCTTTATTAACTAAGTCAAGTGAAAGTCATGTAGGAACCTTGAATTGTAGATACTGTTTACATGAATCCTGAATGTTTCCCTTTAGAAAGCATGACTGTTTTTGAAGAATTATGCTTCTTCTTTTTTTTGTATGTTTTTCTGATTAACAATTATCCATTTGTTTTCCTTAAGTTAGTATATAAGTATACAAATGGCCGTATATATTTTTTCCATTTTCAGCAGCAAAGATGACATTTGATAGTACATCTAACAGCAATACATTTGAGTTTAAGTTTGCTGCTAACCTAGCAAACATTGCTCAGCATAAAAGAGGCTATAAAATAACGGTTACAGTTTACTTGAAGTTATCTACATAAGAGTGACATGACACTGTCACGAACGTGTCATAAACATTATAAACAAGTCATAAACGTTTATGACATAACGCTTCTGTCATTAAGTGTCATTCGGTTTTTGTCATGACAGGTTAGGTTTAGAGTTCATGTGTCATGACAGTGTCATGTCACTCCTATGTAGATACCTTCAAGTAAAGTATTACCAAATAAACATTACGTTACTTGGTTGTAATTTAAGCAGAAGCCTAGTATTTACAAAACATGACCCAAATACAATGTTGATTTCAACATTTAATCTGTAACTGCTGTAGAAATGTTGATTTAAAGTAGATTTTTAACAACAGCCATATACTGTACTAACCTTTCTTAACATGACTGAATTTTGAATTAACAATTTTTGCTATCTTGGTATAGAGCTGACACAGCACATTCACTCCCAGCAGATGTTAAAGTAAAGTTTTGGTAAGGTCGAAAGGCAGTTATACTGCAGTCATTTGTTTTAATGTATGTTCACTCCTACCCAGTTGTAAAGCACATGTTCATAGGATGGATGTTAAAGTCTGACATTCAGTTTGTTAGATACAAAATCGGTTTACCATAACACATGCACATAACAGTAAGTTGTCTCCATAGAGATTGATATGTGATATACCACATGGCCTTTGTAATTCCACTCACCAAAGAGCTTGTAAATTATATGTAAATATCACTTTCAGCAGCAGTGTGAATTTGCCGTTCACTAGACCTATACTTCAGTCAGTCCGTTGAAATATAGGCGAGAGAAGACTTTGACATGTGCCAGAAAATGACCTTTGCCTCAGAAAGGAGTCATTGGTAACCCAATTAAAAGGAAATGTCACGCTGGTAATTGCGTCTCACAATGTGAATCATCTGCGCGGGGTGGCTCGCTCTGAACCCAGGGACGGGGTGATATGTGGCATTGAAGTCTCACTGCCTCCCTGTCGTTCCCTGTCCTTCTCGTGCACTCTCTGCAGATACCCAATTCAGTTTTTTGTCTGTCCTCTTTGAAGTTATTAGCTGTTCATATGGGTTTATTGATGTGTACTGTATGTCCGAACATCCCTTGATGTAAATATTGAGGTAAGTTTAGCTACTTAGCTATTTAAAGAAATATTTTTAAGCTAGCTATCTATCTATCTATCACTAGCTAACTAGCTACAGTATTGATGTAGCTATCTATTTAGCTATCTGTTTTTAATTATAATCTAAGATTTGTGAATGTTCTTGTTTTTTGTGCTTTAAAACATTTGAATATTTGACTTATTTAAGATGTACATAGTAGGCCTATAATGGATCAAAGGCATACAAAAACATCTCAAAGATAATTTGAAGCAGCAAAATTCTAAGTTGTTCAAAGTTCTGTTTATCTATCTTAACTAATCTATCTAACTATCTGCCTCAATTCCTCTTTTGTCCTTGTAATTTGTGAAACCCAAGACAGAATCAGAGTGAGAGTGTGTGGCAGGTGTTCAAATAGGAGACATTAGTCCTAGACCCAAGGTCCAGTGGAGGAGGCAGGAAAGATGTGATTTGATTTTGAAAGTAGAGATGTTTATGTCAAACTGAAAGAGCATTGGTTCTTGCAATTGAACGGATTTGCTAATAATGCTAATATTTGAAATAAATGGGCTGGGATCATGGTCATGACCGAGATCATGAAATGCCCTGCACTACATTTATTGTGAAATAATTGATAACAAGTTAAGCATTGAAAATGAAAAATGAAATTACCTCTTCCCACTGGCAGAAATTCTCTCACACAGATATGGTGGAGTGTACGGTTTCTTGTATATTAAGATATAGTATGCCTCAGATAGCAGTTTGTATAATCTTGAGCCTGTTATCTAGATTGCCTATTTTTCACTGCTAAATGTAAATGTTAAAACAGATTCAGGCACAGATGGCTGCTGTGCCTCTGTCCTACAGCACAGCAGATGGGAGGCCTCAGCATCACAGCCTCACATTCATTTTGCTCTCCATTCCAGTTGTAAATCAAAGTTAGGGGATTTTTTTTTTCTGTCTTCCCATCTTCTTCACTCCCTCTCGTTTGTTAAACCTTGCTTCTCTTATCGTAAGCTGGGGCAGCACATCCTGCAGCCTCATAAATTATGTGAAAAACACACAGCGCTCACGTATTGCATGCTTAGTTGATATTTTATTGTTTCAGAATCACAGTGTTGTTGCAATACCGAAAATGGATTGTGAGTTTAAAGGTTTGGGCTGAGCATTGTTGTGTCACCTGTTGTGTTTGGTTGGTCCAAAAGAATGAACCTGAAGTGTTTAGTAAATGGACAGCTGGTACTGGTCTCGACATGTCCGCTGTCTCTTGTTAATGCAGCAGAGAAAATGCCTTTCGCTTGTTGCCAGTCTGAGGGCTTGACCTCAGGAATGTTAGTTCATTTCACTTTTGATAGGATTATCTGCTCCATTATTGAGAAAGAAGGGAGTCTTGCAATGTGGTGATGGCTCTCTTTCATGTATTGTTCCAATCTATAATTGCTTTTCATGAATTATGTGGGGAAAGGTTAGGCTGGTAAATCTTACACTTGCTTGGCTCTAAACTAAAACCAAAAAGCAACAAAACACTGGATTTACTGTAGGATTGTGGACATTTTAACTAATTTGTATTGATGGGGATTGTAAGAGGATTCTGTGCTCATTTGTTGTCATTCTGCTTTCATTCAGAAATTGTGATAGCACTTTAAAAACAACATGCCGTACCATGATTTGTTTTATAGAAGACACTTGGCAATAAGAAACACATTGGTTAGTTGATTACCAGTGTTGGTCCAGTTACTTGGAAATAGTAATTAGTTACTGATTACTTCTCCAAGAAAGTAATCCAGTTACTTTACTGATTACTTATTTTCAAAAGTAATTAGTTACTTTACTAAGTTACTTTTCAAAAACATGATGCACGACCTGAATATGCTATAAAGCAATACACCTTTCAGCCTAATTCTATTCTTTCTGCATATTCCATCATCTAAAATTGAACCTGCTCTAATTACATCATAGGTGTGCCTGCCTCTAATTCTCATGCTAGGGCGGCCTTGTTGCACTGTAAAGTGGAATTAATCCAGTGAACTGTTACACCCATAAAGCTTTTGTTATTCACCGTCCAGATGTCAGCAGTGGTGGAAACAAAGTCTACATCTCTGAGTGCAGCCTTCAAATTAGCGTCCATTATGTCGTATTCTCTCACAAGGAATCCTGCAAATGACTTTCTCTGCGGCAGCTTGACACCGTGTTTGGTCTGTATTTTTTCTACCATGCGTCGGAACAATTCAGAGTCAACAGTGGAAATTGGCAGCATGTCCTCGACAACATAGCCAGCGACGAGCTTCTTCAGTTCAGCAGCACCAAGTCCTGTCGCTTTTAAATCTATTTTCACCTGCTCAGCAGGAGAGGGCCCCTCGGAGTTTCGCCCGGTTGAATTGGATTTAGCCGCAGCGGTCGTGTCATTTGGGGGTTCAGTTTTTTTTTTTCAGTGAGTTTCACATTCCTGTGCTGACTTGCTAGGTGTTTGCTCAGATTTGAGGTGGAATTTTTCGCTGTAGATAAAAGTTTTCTTCCCACACAGAGTGTACAGCTGACGCTGATGTTTTTGTCACCTTTAACCGAGTCAAACTCAAAGTAATGTCGGTACTTCCAAGCATTAAACGCTGCATGGTCCTGCTCTCTCCCGCGCTCCATCTTGTCTCTTGTTCAACACTACACATGTCGGTGTTTACCACTGACGTCGCGGCGCTCATATGTCAGTGTCACTCACGAAACAAAGGCTGTGTCTCAAACCGCACACTTCTGTCAGTATACTGCTAATGTGCACTGACCACTTACTGCCGTAATGCCCACTTTGGATGGTTAGTGTTGTCCCAAACGGAACACTTATGTTAAAACACTTACCGGAAATCAGCTCGCCCCGCTGCCTCTGAAAATCTGACGAAAAACTGATTAAAAAACTGAACAGATTCAGCAACTGCATGGCCTATTTCTCGCTTAAAATGTTTTCAGAAACACGTTTCGGTTAACTATTTTTGTAAAATTCTAGATCGTATTTTGAACGAGCCGCCATTATGCTCTGTTGTGAAATCCGGGAGAAGCCAGACCCATGTGACGCATTTGTCCAATCAGCTGCTGGTCGACGTCCCTGGTCCCTCCCCTTTCCGCTGCGTAGTCAAGATGGCGCCCATTTAGTGCGCGTAGTGTCCATCGTTCCACACTGAACTTTTTGACCGTTTTTAGGGGGTCATCCGGGTACTTTCAGTGCACTGACTTTTTGCGTTATCTACACTATATACTTAAAACTAAGTGCTTGAAGTGTGCAAGTAGGCGGTTTGAGACACAGCCAAAATCACAGTTAAGTAACGCAGTAATGCAGCCTGCTTACGGGGAAGTAACAGTAATCTAATTACTGTTTTTGCAATTGTAATCCCTTACTTTACTCGTTACTTGAAAAAAGTAATCGGATTACAGTAACACGTTACTGCTACATCTTCTACTACATCAGTGTTGGTTACTACAAAATGGTTAGACGCCCTGGGCAAAGATTATTCAGTAGATTTTCTTTATAGCACGTTTATCATAATGAATTCAATAATTCAGAGGACTTCCCTGTTTTGGTTGGGAGGAGATTATAAAGCCCCGTACTTTTGCAGCTAAATTTAATGACATGTTCTCATATGCATTGCTGGCAGATGTTCGTTAAAATGGATTAGAGTGCAGGATATCTGCAGCCCCTCTCTGTTTTAATTAACCGATAGCTCTGATAAATATTTAAAACCTTGGCAATGACATTGCCACTGAAGGAGGCACCCAAGGGTAGATTAAGCTAAGTTTTCAGGGCGGGCGGGGTGTTATACTTCTAAACTACCAAACTCTTCAGTAAAATATTTGAGGATACTTAAAGAGTCTGAGGCTTTTGGTTAAAAGTTGCTTTAATGTTTTCATGTTACAGAGCTTGGAATGGTGAGTCATTTGTAGTATCAGATGTGAGGTTAAAACACACATCATCACATACAGTACAACAACATCGTGGCCATATTAAATAATGGCTGGATGTGCAGATGCTGTAGCCAGTATCGGGGGGGAAAAGGCATTTTCTCAAAGGTGCTTATTATCAATCTGCATCAGAGCGCGATCACAGAGGGACTCCAGTACCATTCATGCACGTCTAAGCCACAAAGCAGCTCTTTCTGGAGAGATCTGTCGTAAATGCATATATGCATATATAAATGCGTATACCGTCGAAGTGCTAACATCTACTGTATATTGAAACCTAGTTTGAAGTGAGAAATGAGTCTGGTCGCGTCACGCTCCACTGGCTGGCAACTGTCGTCTCTTCACTGTGGAAGCAATGGAGGGAAACAGGGAGCATACATTTAATTTAGATACTGATCTAACCACTTCTGTCCCTGCAGGTGTTCGACAACAACCAACTGACCAATTACCAAAATCCTATCCATTAATTCTTTTTCTCAACAAGCCAGATGGAAAGGTGAAACATTTTTGCAAGTCTTCCAAACTAAAAAAAATTATAATAATAAAATAGACTAGTTGTCCTTGCCTTCCAAAACCACCTTTTATGAGCATTTTCACAGGGTGGAACATCTGGGTGAATGTCTAAGTTTATCAGTAAACCAATACAGAATGACCGATTTCTGATCTTTCACCTTTATGAATAATATTTAGCTACATTTCAGCAACTGAATTCATTCATGTGGAGTTCTGGCTACCTGCTGACTGCAAGTTGAATATTCACTCTCCTTTAAGCTCTGTTTTTTTGTCTCCACCAACTCGTGAGGAAAATATCTGGCTCTTTAGCTGCCAGATGCTCCACAATGTTCTCCAGCTAGCTTCTGACTGTGTCTGATGGTCATTTGGTGCTGAGCAGGTGGGTTTTTAGAGCTTTTTTGCTGAAAACAGGCGCAGACGACAAAAACACAACGGTGAGAGTGAACAGTAAAGTTGCGTGCTGTACAGCTAAACAATGAGCTAAAACTTGTTATAAAGCTCCCACAAGAGATGAAGCAGCAGACGCATACTTTTAATTTATCTGAGAAATTAAACACTATTTATATTGGCTTGGACTCTAACTGAATAGTTCTCCTCTGTCGCTCATTAGCATTGGCAGTTTCCTCCGTACAGATTAGAAGAGAAAGCTGATTGAAATTCAGATTAAAAATTAAAGACCATAAGTACTAAGCAAATAAACAGTCCACTTTACTTCCATTCGTACGGTGTGAAGATGTGAGCAACCAGAAGCATTTTTGAATATAAAAAACCAAACATCATCTCTCTACACTGTACACTGTGAAACATCACCATCAGCAGCAGAGGAAGGGCAGAATCTGAAGTTTTATTTGCCCGCCACTGTTATCAAGATTTAGTGTTGGTTCAACTACTTACATTAAAGGCAATGATAATCTTTCTAACAACGCCTTCATTAGTTAGAGCTTCTGGCACAGGAACACTCTGGAAAATGTAGTGTTAGCGGTAAGAGAGAAGCTATCTTCAGAATGGTTATGAACAGTGTAAATCCATCAACCAGACTCATGCCATTCCCACATCTAATCCCTTATCATGCTGATGAATGAGAGGACTGCGAATCAGTTTTGGGACACGTGAGACATTTATCAGTTTAAGTGTGGACTATTCTGATTAGTTCCTTTTGAAAGAAGCAGAATTCGACATTATCAGAGATGGCCCTTTTTTACCATTTAGTGATCTGTATGTAGTCATTCATGCTTTAAGCTATTCTACTGCATTTTGTCTTACGCTGTAGCTGTGATCTCAAGTAGTACAGACAGAAAAAATCCCTATAACTATAAGTCTTCACTTGGGTTTGGCTCAAAGCTGTATTGCAAACTTTTTAACCTCGTATGAGCCGGTGCCAGCCTCAGATCCGCAGCCAGAACTCTTCTGGATTTTCCAGAATCTGGGTTTAGGACTTTTGCCATCAGGGACCCAAAGCTTTGAAATGACCTGCATTATTGGTGCTCAGGCCAGCAGGCTCATCATTATTTTAGCACTTTTTTTTTTACAAACAATTATGGACATGCTTTTATGTTTAGTTTACGATTACATTACTTTCATTACTTATTTTTATATTTGCTTTTATGTGATTGGTAAAGCTGCATAATAGAAGGTTTTATGTATAAATACACCATTTCTTTTTAAGTTTAATATCAATACCGTGTGCAGCATTGCAGAGTTTCTTCACTGAGATCAAATAATTCTCACTGAATCCTGTTATGAAAGAAAATCTTTGTTTTTTCTGTTATAACTGGAAGGCAAACATTGTCACAGAAGAATATTTGCTCATTTTGACAACAACAAAAATACGTTTTATGTTACTTAAAACTTGGTTATGGTTAGACTAAAAATTGATGGCTGAATGTTTCATAGAAGAACAATAGCCATGTTTGCATCCACACATCTTTATGCAAATGAAGTAATATCGAGTGAAAAATCCCTCATGGAAACAGTCAAATTCGATTGAATTTCATGAATATCGATGAATATACAGTATATATCGTACGTTTGATCTCATTGGATTTTCTCTTAATCCGTTAACGGCTTATGCAACAAAGGCTGATGGAAACGTCATTCGCCGAATAAATAATAAATTGTGATTGCGTTTTAGGTCATTTTATGATTGCAACCCGCCATAAATCGAAGAAGACAAAGTTTTAGGTCATTTCCGCTACGTATTTCCGTTTTTTTGCAGACATGGTGGGTTTCAACAAAGACAGATATAAGTGGACGAACGAGGAGGCGAGACAATTATTAATTTTATTTACGAGCAAAATATAACGGCAATTTCAGATAGTTGTCGTCTGGCATTTACGTGCATCTGCATCTGTTGTCTTTTTATAGCTTGATATGTCGCTATCAGCTGGCACATTTATTTGGGGTGGCAGTAGCTCAGTCTGTAGGGAGTTGGGTTGGGAACCAGAGGTTTCAAGTCCCCATACGGACCACAGTATGGTGGTGGACTGGTAGAGGTGCCAGTTCACCTCCTTGGCACTGCCAATGTGCTCATGAGCAAAGCACCAAACCCCCAACTGCTTGGGGCGCCTATCCATCAACAGCTGCAGCCCCCTCACTCTGACATCTCTCCATTAGTGCACGTATTGTATAGGTACTGAGCATAAAGTGTGTATATTTCAGGCCTGCGTGTAATGTGTATTCTAACAACAGAGTGAAAAACATTGTACAGTCATTTCCCTTGCAGGATTAATAAATTATAAATTATTATTATTATTACAACTTGTTCAATATTAAGATGGGGCGATCCATTTTGGCTAGTTAACTTTGTTCGCAAATGTTAGCTTGAATTTTATGCAATTCAGTGCGAAAATGAATGGAAACACCTTAAAATGTCTTGAATCTATTTGATATACCAATTTGACCGCAAAACGCATGTGATGTCATTATGCACAGGTTTTTATTCGCTTAAAAGCCATTGGATGGAAACACACTTCCACCAGCTTTATTCGCATGAACGTTTTTAGCGAACTTCAGGTAAGTCGATTGACAAGTGGATGGAAACATAGCTACTGATTGACAGAGCAAGATGTCCTGTAAGAAATTATACCAAATGCTAAAAGGTCTCTGTAGTAAATCAGATGCAAAATTGGGGAGACAAGTACAGCATCCATTGTGAGCTTTTAAAAATATTAAAATGTAGAACTAGTTTGTTCAAATCTTCCTGCTTCTCCATCTTGGCAGTTCCAGTGGTGGCAGCACTGCTTTAACAGTTTTTTTGTTAGAACGAGAAAATGTTCTGTGTACCTTATTACACAAATAATGAGACAAAACAAGAATGTTGTCTTGTTACAGGGTATGTGTATCTCGTTATAATAATAGGGATACCTTGTTATGTGTGTATGTTAAGTTGATGGTGAACTTGTTGGCTGCTAATTGCCTTTGTCTTTTTGCTATTTGGTGCTGGGCAGGTAGAGTGAAGTGGGCTTTAAGAGCTTTTTCGTAGAAAACGGTTACCGGCTGTGGTCAAAAAACAACGCTGATGAGAGCCATGAGAGTTAAGCAAAACCGTTAAGTTGCAGGTCGTGCAACTCAGAACTAAGTCATAATTCTGAATGGATTTGTAGCTGTCCCTGTAGCTGCTGCTCAGAAAAGGGAACATAGGAACATAGTCCCGGCTGCATCCTGCTGCGTCCTGCCGCGTCCGCCGCATCCGACATGACATGAACTTCCACGATGACCTTCGAAGTCACTGTTCCATTATCTTTAATGTGACTATTATTTGCCACTGTTCATCACACCCCCAACCGACCCGTCAGACACCGCCTACCAAGAGTCTGGGTTTGCCGAGGTTTCTTCCTAAAAGGGAGTTTTTCCTCGCCACTGTCGCAACAGCTACTGCTAATGCTTGCTCTTGAGGAAATTACTGTAATTGTTGGGGTTTTGGAATTTATAGAGTGTGGTCTAGACCTACTCTATCTGTAAAGTGTCTCGAGATAACTCTGTTATGATTTGATACTATAAATAAAATTGAATTGAATTGAATAGTGACGCTTTAATGTAATCTTTTTTTAACAAACAAACAAGTACATCAGACGCTGCGTTTAATTTAGTCTCTGAGGCAATAATTTGAAATAAAGTAGACCCCATTTCAATGTTTTAATTGTTAAAAAGAAAGTTGCCAGGTGAAATTTAATTGACCCTAATTTCAACCCTAATGCCAGTTTTACAAAATCAGCTCATTAGCATGACTCGATAATGAAATCCCTTCCCAGCTCTCCAGGTGTGTACCAGCAATTGGTTCCGTCTCCTGTCTCCTGTCTCCTGTCACAGATTCACTGAGAGGGTCAGTCTAGTTAAGTATCTGAGAGCAGCAGATTCATTATCATTCAGGTAAATTCACATTGAAAGAGAGAAAAAGGAAATAAACTCTGTACAGTGAGACCCTGTCACACGCATGACACTACTGTAGACTCTGAATTGATAATTACAATTTTGGAAGGAGATACAGTATGTGTGAGGATGTGAGCAAAAAGTGTGTAGGTGGGTGTTTTTGTGGTGGTGGTAGAGGTGGGGGGTATGGCGGTACAAATGATTAATGTGAGTCATGTCTGTCCACACTGTATGAGTTATGTGTTTGCACAATTCTAATTGCATCGAGTACATAAAAAGGTCAAACGTGTTCAAAGGAGAAAGGGAACCGCATGTTGAACACTAGCTTTCACTTTGTCTCTGCTGCACAGCTTGATGAAGAGATATTGAAGGTGTAGCTAATATGTTTCAGCATAGCCAGCATTCCTGTGAATTCAATCAGAATACATCCTAAAGATAACATAAAAACCCAGGCAGATTTAGAGGATCAGGTACAGGAGAGGAGGAATTCAGATGGGGACGTTTTATTTCTAAATTCAAAGTGGCAGCACCCCGCACTCCACTGCCGAGCACACCTATCATAGGAAATTGTATAATAGATATCCATTTGTCAAATTAGATCAGAGGCTGATATTGAGGCAAGACTGTTCATATCTCCTATGGGATTCCATCAGGCGGCGAGGATATTTTCAATAGGCATTAATGCATTTTGCAGTCTCATACTGCTCAAATTGGATAGCAGGCTGGAGCATCCGCTCTGCTAGAACTACCAGAATGTCTCTTCCTCTATCTTTCTCTTTCTTTCGTCTTCTTGTGCCATGTATCATTTGCTCTTCCCTTTTTTTGAAGCGGCCCTTTTTCACAAAGTCCCCATGCTAATTCCTGCCCATAGTATGTCACAGCCACATACAGTATAATCTATACAAAGTATCACAACATTCTGAATGCAAATATGACACAAAGCAGCCTTTGTGTGCCCTATACTTCATATTCTTTCTATAGCGCGATGCTGCACTTAGAAGGCTAACTACATAACAGACATAATTGCAGTCATTTAGCAAATACATGTCATCTAAAGCAACATACAGGAACATAAGTGCATGTATTTTTAGCATGCACTGACACAGCTGAGATGCATTATTGAATCTGAAACCGTGTAGTGTTAGGAGTCTGCCTGTTGACTTCTATAAGGAATCAAATTGCTACTGGTGTGTGCTATATTATCATAATCTACTTTATGTCATCAAACCTCTTACTAACAATTTAGGATGCTTGAACGAATGAATGATACTTTTCAGATTTCCTTTCTTAGGGCATGTTTGGAGTAGTTTATTCCAACACTTATGCATTTAACTCCTTTGGCTCGATTTGTTTCATTAGTAATGCCATTTGAACTTGGGTGGCACCAAATTACCGGAGTAAAACGCCTAAAGGTGTCCTTGATCCAAGTCAACAGGTCCATCATAGTTAACTGAACTTACCGGGTCTAGAATCAAGTATACTTCACCAACAACAACAAAGCCACAAAAATCTTTAAACTTGCAGCAAGGCAGGTAACTAAAATGTACCTAATAAATATTTCTACATGCAACTACAAGTGACCTTTATTTGCAGGCCCTGGTTCACTTTTAATTAGGCTGTTTAAGCCTCACAAAGCAAATTACAACAAAGTCAACCTGTTGACAAAGATGCACACACACACACACACACACATAAAAATGTGTAAATGTGTAAATGTGTGACTGTACTTTTAATATGAACTTCAAGACATTTTGTTTGCCTTAGTGGCAAAATGTCAAGGTCACATCAAGGATTTGGTGTTTGGTGGAAACAAAGGAAACCTAGGCACTGTCCCTTGAATCCGTACACGAAACCTGTGTTGTCTTGTTTTATTTTGCTTATGTGGCCTTAATTAGTTTTCATTTAATTGGTAGAGGGAGCCGACACCCAGGGCGAGGCTCTCGCATCCCAGAGTTGAGCAAGTTTTCATCATTTAACAAATTAGACTGAGGCAGAGCTCTGACTAAGGCCATTTTACATGTGTAAAAGGCAATTTGAGTCCATCAGTGCGAGAATGGCGGACTCCACCACTGACAATGAAAACGACTACATAAGGAGGTACTTACTTCAAATTGCTATTGCAGAAAAACATGAATAGAATTCAAAAAACGTTAACGCTAGAATGCAGCACATAGCTGTTTATATTTAACTCACTGATGTTAAATTAAAAATGTATTATAAGTGTGATGTTTTATTTATTTATAGCTATTACCACATAGATGTCATATAGCACCCTCTCTACTGGATAAGCATACCACTGACTTCCATAGCTTGTGGCAAGCAACCTGTATTGAATTGTTTCATTTAGCTTAAATGGCTTTAATTAGCTTTATTAGAGTAAATGCCCAGGGCAAGGCTCTTGCAACCTTAGAGTTGAGGAACTTTCTATCAGTTATCAAATTAGTCTGAGGCAGGAATCTGACAATGGCCTTTTTACAGTCTGCACATCAGGAGCTGAGTGAAACAGGAAAAAAAGACTAGTGCACGTGCTGTTACAAAACATAGGAGAAATGTTAATGTGCCCGGCACATGTCCAACACTGGAGAGAAACCGGAGGGAGTAGAAGGAAGATTTTTTTTATTCATTCTTTTTACTCTTGCTAGTTTTATGAGGACAATTCATTTATGCATGCAGTCACATATTACAAAGAGAGTGTGACAGGAGGGGTGCCCTCAAAAGGCAAATGCAGGACCTCCAGTACATGTCTAAGAGGAGCACAGAGGAACATAACCATACATCTAAAACAATAAAGGGTGCACACATAAGCTTTCATGTGTGCATACACACACACACACACACACACACACACCCCAGTCCTGTTTAATATGAACCCTCATCCTTGCCAACACTATGTAAGATGAAATAAAATTGATCCTATTTGATGGATCTTTATGAACTACTCTATGATTGATATTTCACTCAGTCCCAGCATTTGGTTTGTTGCAGCCAGTAGATTGATCACCAACTGGCTGATGACTCTCCGTTAGACTTGCTGCTTGACATTTCTTATGTATTTTACTATTATGCATATACAAAAAAATACCAGCAATGTTATGCTATGACATCTGCAAAAGACATCATACTGAAAGCATCCAAACCATGTATAGTTGGTGTTTTTTGTTTATTGATAACTACCCTAGGTAGAGTAAGGACAGGTTGGACTATACAGATGACACCATACTGGTACTGTGGCCTCCATTCTAAAGAACAGATTGTCTAGAAGAATTAGCCATAAGTTTGCCAGCAACATATATAACACAAAACGAAAAAGACAAAACAAAATCAAAATAATAAGCAAAATGTGTAAACCAAGAATGCTGCAGATAAAGGGCAGCCACCGTGAATGTTTACCCACACATGTCATTCAAGTGACAAGAGGGGTTAAATTCCACTCAGTCTGACCTATCCCTAGTGCCACTGGTCCTCTGTGCACCCATTACCGCGCAGACTTAGTAAATTGAACTAATCATCTTTGATTAAGTACAGACTCCAGGCTTGTGATATAGCAAAGACAAAGGTCATTCTTCATAATGAGATATGACATCGCAGCTTGAATTGTCGAGGCAGTGTGCCGTGGCAGCACTTCTGCATGCACATAGCACAGGGTTAGGAGGGGAGCAGTGACAGTAATTGCACATCATTCATTTAGATGGATCTGAATACGGCCTGACTGTATAATGTAAATGCTTACTGGAAAGTTAGCACCATATTATTAGAGTAAATGTGCTCAGAATTTCTAAAGGCCAAAACACAACAGCCATGTCGTTTGGGCTTGAGTAAGCCATCATCTGGCTGAATGGATTTAAGAATATATGAATAATTCAATTTGTCAGGATGTAACATGTGATAAGGAGTCAAGGATGCAAAGAGAGTTCTCTGAAACAGAGTGGGTTACTTAGAAAAGTAGCATATGTGGACATTCTTACCTTGGAAGTAATAGTTCATGCATAAAACTTCTTCTTCAGTTTGACAATAAAACCAATAGAAATATTTCAAAGATTGTTGTGCTTTCTCCGCAGTATTTTGTGCATTTGATTTTAAGACAAAGAGAGGATAACTCCAGCTCATTAAAACAATTTCTATCTCTTAAGTGTGCTGAGTTGATGTGCTGTTTCATTTTCGTCACCAGCCATTGTTGAAGCCCGACAAAGCCTAGACTCTCCCGTCCCCTAAATGCTTATGACTCAAGGAAACGCTGCAGTGAGACGCAGACACCTGGCTGACAGGAAATATATCTGCACCCCTGTACTGAGGGCCATCGTCTTACTACTATCAACTGTGTTTGCAACAAGGTGTCAAGGCTTTGCAGTTTCCTCGTCAGGCATAGTTTCACATGAATATGCAAAGCGTTGGGTCTGCCAAGCTGCCAAAAGCTGGAGTAGAGCAGAACTGGTACAGCACAGCCCATCGCTATTGTGGAGATCTAAGCTTCTTCTACTGAAGGTACACGTGATTTATTTTTTATACCAAGGCGAGTGCTTACAAATAGAGCGATCAAAGGAATTCTCCTATTTACTGCACTGCATTCTTGTTGTGATTTTGCTCTGCCAATTGATTTCTTTTTAACCATGTTTTAACCAAGGAAAGGTTGTTTACTAAATTAATTTTATGTTGCAGTACAGATGCACCAGGAGTTTTTTTTTTCCTTTCTCTAACAATGATGAAACAATTTACTTAAGTCAATATCAGATTACAAAAACAATTACCACATTTGTTTTCCACAATACTGTTAAATGACTTATAATCCATTTACGTCTTTGGGCATTCATTTCACAAACAAGGAGTAGCTCATTCAAGCTTCAATTTGTGCGCTTCTGGACCCAAATGTTTGCAAAGCTACTTACCAGCACTTCTCTGCAGGGAATGCAAAGCTTTCTTTGTTTATAGGAGAAGGAGAAATATAATTTGATTAAGCTTTTAATCTGTGGAGAGATGATCCAAAGGACTAGGCTGCCGCTGCTTCCTATTTCAGGACACAATCTCCTTACTATGATGGAACTCTATTATCATTCTATGGCACATACACCAGTGAGCAAGAGGGAGATCATCTAACAAGGAGAATGAAAACAGTAGGAGAGATGGTGAACCTACAGTACTGCTTACTTTTTGAACTGCTTCAAGGAGACATGAAGTTACTTCATATACTATTGTCCATTAAGTGGCATTACGTTTACTAGAGAAAAGATTTTCTAGTACTCTTTCCATCCCTGGATATACCATAGATAGCACAGAGCAGTGTTTCCCAACCAGGGGTATTTGTTCCCCAGAGGGTACTCCTGTAGTGGCCATGGGTAGGATTGTGGAGTACTGTTGCTTAACTAATTTGACAGAAGAAAAATTATGCTTTAATTCTGTTTTAATCACATATTGAGTCAGTTAAAAACTATGTGTGTTGACTGTGAAAAGCAGCCAGCAAACAAGCAGATAATTCTTAACAGTTAGCTTAAAGTAATGAAACAGTTGAAATAGATTGCTAAAAGTAATGCATAAACATTTAATATAGTGAGCTAAAAGTAATGCATAAACATTTAATATAGTGAGGTAAAAGTAATGGATAAACAGTTCAAATATATTGTTAAAAGTAATGCATAAACATTTATTATAGTGAGCTAAAAGTAATGGATAAACAGTTCAAATAGATTGTTAAAAGTAATGCATAAACGTTTAATATAGTGAGCTAAAAGTAATGGATAAACAGTTGAAATAGTGAGCTAAAAGTAATCTGACAGGGCTGTGGGACACATGAGACAAAAAAGGTTGCTGTGCTAGAGGACTTCATATTTCAAATAATACATTAAACATAAACAAGTGGAGTTATAGTGAAGTTGAAGAAAGCTGTCGTAAAGAACGGTTTGTACTGATGTTACAAAAGGTGCATCATTGTGAGTTAGCTTCCATTGTTGTGACAGTCTGGAGATAAATTGGCTGAAATAGCTGAGTCATGTAGATATGACGTTTGAGGACAGACTGCACTTGGCTAATAACCACTCTAACAGACTACAAAACAACTCTTAGCGCTTGACAAATTTAGACAATAGACCATTAAGTGCACTTGAAATCACTGAGTTATCATCAAGGCTTTTTATCTGGCTGTAATCATTTTTTATTGCAAATGTTTGTGAGGATAGAAAGCACTATTCATAAGCAGCCAGTGTGCAGCTGAGATTTCAGAGGGCACAATTAAACTTGCAAATTTCTATCATCTGTGATTAATGCCAATACATATTCACCACCAAAAACAAAATGAATGTTGAACCCACTCATGGAGAAAAAATGGAAATCAAGAAAGTTCTACAGATACTGATTGCAGAGTGGGGAAGTTGAAACTGAAGCTTTTAAAACACCCGTCGACTGGTGTGATTTTTTTTCAGTTGTGTTACGAGTTGAATGCTAACAATTACATGGCTAAAGAAACGCAAGGAGTTTAAGGAGTTCGAGATACCACGTTATTGGTATTCCTGATCAGCGGCGTCATGCTTCAATGTAACTTTCACATTAAGTTCTAATTGATATGATAAGCAATGCAGAAAATGAGAATGTGTCCTAAATGTATCTCTCCTTGGAGATTAGAAAGTCGTTTCTGCTACAATCTGGAGGTAAAAAAAGGTTCCTGGTGGAGGCAAAAACTGCTACAGAGAAAAATCATTTTCTAAAAACTTGATATTCACCCAGAAGAAACCTTATTTTTTAAACCGCATAGGATATAATACTGAATCCGGAGGAGCCGGAATCAGAGGAAAATCAGTGGGTGTGAGCAGGTATGTCGGTGGGGTTTAGTCACTGCATTAGATCAGGATTATTGACCATGGTGATTTTCTTCAACCCGTTTAGTTTCTGGCAACGCTGAAATCCTCCTCATTTACAAAATTTCACATAGAGACAGTTAATGCTGAGAGGCATCCGGCCTCCTTCACTCTGCTGCTGCTTCACAGCGGACGTCCAGCTAAGCAGCTGAGTGGAAATGTAATTATTTTTTCAGGCGATGTTCTCGATCTCAGTAAATTAACAAAACAGATAAAGCTGGCCATGTAAAACTGTCAGTTCTTTACAGTAGATGCACAGTGTAAATAGCAGACCGTATCAAGACACTCAGGGCCCTATTTTAACGATCTGAAACGCAAGTATGAAACGCCAAACGCAAGTAGCTTTGTGGGCGGATCTCGGGCGCTGTTGCTATTATACCGGCGGGATAAATGAGTCTTGCGCCCGACGCAAATCTTAAATGGGTTGGTCTGAAGTAGCTAGGTGTGGTTTGGGCGTAACATGAAAATAACCAATCAGAGCGTCATCTCACATTCCCTTTAAGAGCAGGCGCGCTTGTTCCGTGGCGGATTGCTATTATGACGGCGGATTTGCCTGCCGCACGCCAGCGGGAGCTGTCCGGGATGCGGCAAAGTAATAAATGCCCGTCTTAGCCGGGTGGCGATGTTGCTGCGGCCTCTCGGGCGCATCTCCTCAAGTCTGGAGAGGATTGCTGCAGCCATGGAGCATGGGCCTCCAAACGCACCACCTGCTCCTGTTGTGCCCCTTCCTCCTCCCCCCACTCCATCTCCGTCCACCCGCTCCACCAGGAGCGCATCGCGCATTACTCCCGGACCAGATTCCGCCGGAGTGTCCAATCCCACCGTCTCCTTAAGTCCTCTAATATTTCCTCATTTATGTCATCAACACATCCATGATTCATGGAAATGTTGTGTAAAACACAACAAGCCACAAAGAATGCTGCGACTTTTTGAGGACTGTACTGTAAAGTGCCTCCTGATCTATCCAAACACATGAAGCGCATTTTCAGTAATATTTTTCTTTGTAATTATGTATGGTTTTCAAAAATGTGAACTGCTGTAGATGAGAGAAGTGTATGCGCGTTGTGCACACGCTACATTATGGCCAAGCATTCGTCCCTAAAATAGCATCTGAATAACGCGCTACTGACTTTAGACTAGCGCCACTGACTTTAGACCAGGTTTTTCCTGGTCAGTGGCGGAATTGTTTTCTGAAACTGCAAAATAGGACCACATAACGTTTGCGCCGGAACACGCTTTCTCTTTTCGCTGAACCGGCCCCTGGATCGCAAAAACATTCCCTAATTTACCGACGTGCGTCTGTGGAGGGAAATGTCCGCTGTGCGTCGGGTGCAAAATAGGAATGATACATGCGTCGGTGTACAAAGGCAATTGCGCTGAGTGCAAGATCTTGCACTCAGACCTAGGGCCCTCAAACTGTAATATGTTAGCAGAATATGTGATATTCTGATATTTTTACCCTAGCAACATAGTAATAAATGCAACTACTTGTAGCGAGACAGCTTTTTGTTGAGCTCCCTCAACAAAAGACCTTTTTTTTTTTTCTCCATTACTAGCCAATTTCCTGTATATGAGCAGGCCTATTTGGGCTGTCGCTTCAGGTGCAATGACTAATGCTACTAAACTCCCCTCTGCAAAGTGCACCTCAGCTAGTGTTTCAGCATTGTCTGTTTTGTATGCTGATAATTACCTTTACAGTAAGTCTCCACGATGAATCATCGCTTTCACCGGCATGTCTCGAATTCATGTTTACCTCAGAGATTACATCAACACATAGGAGCCCCTCCTCAAAGTTATAACGCTGCTCCTCTCTGTGAAGAGGCTTGGGGGTATCAGATAGTGAGCCATAACCAATCACATTTCATTTTGTGCCTTCCTCATCCTCATCCATCCAAACATGGCACCTCTCATTCAGGGAGGTTTCATATATCCAAATTTGACTTCTAAACTCAGAAGATGAAGCGCTGAGAAAATGATGTTGTAAAGGTGGATGTCATATTGTTTGTGCATTTGCATGTATTTGCACTTGTGTTTGCAGATGTGTGATGTAAGAATGGTAACAGTTCATAAGATGCAGCTCTCGAGATGTCGCACAGTGCGGGCTGCACATAAGAAAGGTGGAAATAAGACCAACAGCATCTTTGATAGTCTTCCCAGACTTTATTTTAGGGTGTATTGGGACTCTGTATAATAAAGACAAGTTTAACCGGCTGCTCTGTCAGAGCGGAGCTGAGGAATTAAAAGGGTCCCCAACACCAGCTAAGCCCCAGAGAACTCCCGGCAGCAAAGGATTGTGGGCCAGGGAGCCTGTGCATAGTCCCGATGATTATCATGTTGCCGGCAAGCTCCATGGAATGAGGAGCATTGAGTTGCTACCTCTCAATTAACGTCATCACAACCACACATAAGGGTGTTTACAAATGCACAGCTTTTGTGTGTGTGTGTGTGTGTGTGTGTGTGTGTGTGTTGTGTGTGTGTGTGTGTGTGTGTGAGGGGATAACAATAGCCAAGGGTTGTCAAACTGATTTGTCTTTTCCCCACATGAAGCCATCATGCTGGGCCTGTGGCCACAATGTCACTTCAACCAATTAAATATCAATTAATCAGCTCTAAGTCTTTGCGCCTGCTAATGCTTGGATTGATAAGGCTCATCGTTGATGTTGATGCACTTACACCTCCATCACCACTGATTCAACAAAAGCTGTATTTTTTATCTGGCAGCTCTGGAGTCGGCAGACAGCATTTGTTCAGGGTCATAAGTTAATTATCTTGCACCTCATTTTGTGAACATTTCAAATATGTATTTTGCTTTAGTTTTGCGGATTATGAGGCATTTACCCTACTTACAAAAACTGTAGAAGCAACCATTTGCAGTTTTACTATTTCTTTTATTTCTTATTTCTTGACCTGGACCAGTAACTTCCTACTGTCTCCGCTGGTTGGTGCCTTCAAACAAAAACCAGTCTTTATGCTAAGCTAAGCTAACCAGCTGCAGGCTGTAACTTCATTTTTAGCATACAGACATTAGAGTGGTATCAATCTTCACCACCGTTTCCGCTGTGGCCAAAAAGAATCAGTTATTGTAGGTTTAAGTGTTATTCTTTTGTTTACCGTATCATTTCCACAATTACTGTTTGTTTGCTAGTGTGTTTTATTTTCTATACATATATATCCATACAGCATCTTTTTCTACATTACTGCTTCATCCTTATACATGCGTCCTCTTGCCTCCAGTAAAGTCCATCGTCCTCTGTCCGTGATAGCTATCTCCTTCTTATCGTGTCATATAGAATTATCTTCCTTGATCCAATACATCCTTCTCTCCGGCTGCCTATTTTTGCTCCATCACTATCCATCAGCTTCGTCCTGCAGCTCTGTGTTCGGTTCCCTAGCCTCGGGTCCAAGCCTCCCTCCCTGAGGTCAGACCTGTGATAGACATGCTGGCCGATACTGAGAGTGACCGGCAGTGTTTCAAGGCAGCCAGCGTCAATTCCCTTGACAGTACACAAGATCGTATCAGGGTGGAAGAGAAGAGTCTCTTCTCTTTCCCTCCACAGATGATGCAGACTTTGTGGGTGACAATGCTGTGTCACCTGTAGAAAGGCAAATCAGCCTCTTTCACCACCCCCTTGTCACCTCCAAGACACTGTCGGCTCCACACACAAGTTGATCAAATGTGTCACTGCCACTCAGTCACACGCATATACAGAGGATATACAGAGGCAAGAAAACATACACACGTCATCCCAAACGAACACCTGGCAGATCTGAGTGACAGCAGCATACACCGAGCGAACACAGCCAGACACAATTGAGTGACAGGGATGTCGCTTTCCACAACAACGCAATTAAAAGCTACGACAATTGCCAAAAGAAGTGAGTGAGGCTATTATGCTGTCAGGGGGCAGAAGGATTTAAGACGGCATTGTAAAGGCTCCTACTTGACGATGTCAAATCAAAACATTTCCACCTCTACAGTAGTTACAAGAACCCCCTTTCCACTCCTCTTTATGCATATTGGAAAATGGATTAATTGTGCTGTGCACTCTGACAGCCCTCGTTTTTATTTTCATCTTTAACACCTGTCTGTGGCATGTTTACAAGGCCGCTCATTTGAAATCATGGCATCAGTTTACCTCTTCCTGCAATGCCTGTGGAGCTACTCACAGCAGAGGACCTCTACCCCCTAGTGGTCAGGATGAGTAATGTATCTAAGCTGTCTGCAACATTGTGCCTCAATGACAGGAAAAAGCTTGGTTGCGCACCACTGAGCACTTTGACTCATTGTCATATGAATGATGGGTTAAACGCATGCTGAGTAATGGTAATCCGAAATAGCAAAACATCCCAAAAAAAGGCACCTTAATTGCAAAGTATGTGAAATAGGGTTTGAGGGCTTAAGTCATTGGTGTGTAGTGAATCCCTGCATGTGTTGGCAAGATTACTTATTGTGCAGCCTGATCATACATATGCAAATGCTCTCTCATGATCCCAGAGCATTGAAAGAATTACAGCTAGCATCAGTCACACTGAAAGACTCTACACTGGCCCATATAATCACTCATTTGAATTGAGGGCAAGTGGGAAAGAAAGGAAGTGTTTTTCTTTCTCTCCGCATCACCATTCAAAGACCAGAGAGGGATGAACTGCTGCTCACAGATGGTTTCAAATCATTTTCAAAGACCTTTTCTTACCCCCCACACACACACACACACACACACACACACACACACACACACAGTGATCGGGTACAGCTTTTTGGTAAATATTTGATAGTTTGGCATTGCGTCTTTGAGACATGGAGAACGTCCGCGAGGAGTTGTTTTTAGGTCAGCTCCAAGACCGCTCTTCTTCTTCTTCTTCTTCTTCTCATTCTCCCTCCTCCTCGCTCGCTCCCGGTGTAAACTGCAAAGGACAGGATGTGATAGGCAAAGGAGATTTGTTTGAAATTTGCCCCAGTTCAGAGAAAAAGGCATCAAGCATGTGTGTGTAAGTGTGTCAGGAGATAACAGAGGAGGCCCCCTGCCTCTTTCTTTCCTCCCGCAGTGTACACACAACCCATTTAGGGCTTTCATCCATGTTAAACAATACGCCACCTTCAGTGAGAGTGCAGGGAAGTGGAGATAACCCTGACACAGCTCGAGAAATGGTGTTTGTTAATTCGGATTTTAGAGTAAACCTATATGAAAAGGCTTGCCAGAGTTGGAGTATGGCACCCAGTATTGAACCACTGTTATGTCTCGTCAGGTAGTTTGTATCCTATATGAATAAATGAGCTGTACGCCTATATTTACCTGCATTTCTTTAGGATAATTTACATGAGTATTACTTGCAAATACCATCATGAGGTTTTATCCTTGATCAAATATCAAAACCTAATTTTAAGGTGTGCATTGGGACAAATGCATCCACATTAAATCAAATAAATTGATAATGCCCCTTTTAATCAAGGTATTTTACTGGAAGGAACAGCCACACTTTATTCAAATTCTTTTAACCTGACCATTTAAATTGATACATGCAGCGTGTTCTTGAAATGCCACTTAACAAGTCGTCTCAACTTGATGACTTAACACTTGTTGACAAGATTTTCATACAGCGTTGTCAGACTTGTTCTTTGGTTAATGGTACACTCCTGGCGTCGCTCAGTAGTCACACCGCCCACAAACTTCAAAGTAATGGTGAGCGCACGGGGTGGGGGGACAGTTGGTGCCATCAGTGAGGGGTCACCGAGGAGTCAGTTAATGGGAAATCTTTATGTAAATCTAATCAAATTAAAATTAGAACCGCACTCGTCAAGTCTAAGGTATGGATGGGGAGAAGGGATGTTAAATCATATTATTACTGTGCCTCATTTGCATAACCTAATTCACCGTCATGCAGCATTTCTCTTCACACTCAAATCTGGTTGCATCTCTGAATAAATCCAAACAAATAACCAAGCTGTGTTATTGGGTTCGGATACAACGGGGAGTTATTACATGGAGCCCCGTCTCACCTCGGAGTTTAGAGTTTGCAAGTAAAGTTTTTATCTCTTCGAAGCTTCATCCATGATGCAGAGTTTACCCTAATAATGTGTGGCATTGTCTCCAATTGACTGAAAACCAGGGGGAGATTATCAAATCTGCATCACATTGACTAAAAATCATTGCTGGCAGAAGCAGAGATGTGAACGAGGCCTTAAGTCGCTGCCGTTGCACCTGATGACACGTCAAATCTCCCCTCAAATTTTCCTCGTAGTCAGGATTAGCCTAATTATTAGCTCGTATTCATGAGATCCGAGATGCGGAACTTCAGTTTTAACGCCGGGATTGTTGTGCCTCTGTCATCTGATTAGGAGGCTTAACTCCTTCGCTCTGATACATGTAAAAGCTGAGCCTGTGTGGGTGTAATAATGTACAGTATGTGTGTGTATGTATGTATGTAGATGAGAAAGAGTAATGTAATCTATTTTAAATGTCATGCATTCATTTCCTGCAAACAGGGAATTACCATAATGTATACATTTATTTCTAACTATAATAATGTCTCATTTCTAATTAAACATTTATTTAGCATTTTCACCCGTATTGGACAGAGAGACAGACAGGGTCTCCAAGGTTTTTTTCATATTAAGCATTTCCAGAGTGTCATAAAATATAAGCATAACGTATATATATGTCTAAATAAACTCAGCAGGGTTGAAATGTACTCTTGTTTTTAAGCTATACCAAACCTTAAAAACACATTGTAAACACAGGAATACAAACAAAGGAATTATATTGACATGACCATTGATGATTTATTCTGAAAACAAAATAACAAGTGAAACACGACATGGTCGGATATTTTAAAAGGAAAGTAAAGAAAAACCGATGACACTCATCGAGCAAACGTCACTCAAAAATAAAATACAAAGAAGCCTTTCTAGCATATCTGCATTTTTAATTTGCACAACAGAAATTAATTAGAAACTAATTCAAATGACTATTGTGGTAGTAATATTATTAACAGTTGATAAAAATTAAATCAATTTACGTGTTGGGGACAGAGTTTTACCTTCCAAACTGGGACATGACAGATGATGAAATAGTTTATCAGAAATAGTGGCAGTATTCTTCTCAGGTTTTTCATGTGTTGTGTATGCCGCACCCTATTCTATTTTGGAAACAATAAGGAAAAAGAACCAGATCTTATAGCCACATATCAGAGGTGTCCCAAAAGAATATTCTGATAGTGACTCTTTGATTTCTCTTTTTTTATTTTTTTATTTCTTGAAGCGAAGAAAGTCACATTTGTATCTGATTGCTCTCACAGATTTTATGTTATTTTATGTAAGTAGAGCCAAATCCATAAAGTGGCTTAACAGCCCTTTGAAGAGTGTGGCCATTTCAGTTTGCTTTGATCTCCCAAACACCAGTGATCTGAAGTGATGGTTACAAGCTATTTGTACACCTATGTAGAGTGTATGTGTGGTTTCATATCATCATCCGGATGAGTGAGCACACAAACTGTACCATTAAACTCTTGTCTAAGAGTTAAACGCACATGCGTGCGCATGCGTGCATGTTGGTGAGGAAATATACTACTACTGTGGATACATGGCTTCATGAGTTTGTGTCTGTGTGTATGTCTGTGCACGCTCATGTATTCTTTCATTTCATTTTTGTGACTGCATTGGTGTGCATGAGACTTGGCAAGTGTTTGGGGACTGTCTACAGGGGCATGTTCAGCTCATGCAGAACAGCACTATGGGACAGTATCGGGTTACCTTGCATCACTGCGCACAGATAGTTGCAGAACAGTTATTTTTGATCATAGAACAAAGCATTGTGTAAATTCCTACCTCAGCAAATCCTTTGTGTGCACACACACACAATATGTATGTGAATGTGTGAGGCGTGGGCGTCTTCTAAAGCTCATCTCCAATTGTGTGTTGTATTTGCAGGGGAACAGCATGTCCCCATCCCCTCTCTGATGTCTGTTTGTGCTCAGACAGCAAGGTCAGCCTGACTCAGGCAAGACGGGCAGAAACCTCTGGATGCACCTTTTCCTCCACCCAAGGCTGCACACACTTCAGCAGCTGTCCATAGCCCACAGTGAACCAATATCCACCTGTGATTGACCTCACATTACCGAACCCAACGTGTTATCGTCTGGAATTCAGAGCCTTTAGGCTACACTGACTCACAGTTTAGCCTCATAAAACGCACCATTAAACAATTATGAGGCTTTACGACCGCACCACCTGACCATAAGCACATCCAGAGCCAGTGTTGTCTTTGGAGGTGGGCAAAAGGGGGGGGTAGGTTTCGCTGGGGATGTGGCACGGCCTGATTACCTCGCCAAATGTATTGACCCATGATCTCCCTGGTTCCCAGACCTGTTTTATGTGGTAACAGTGACTCTGAAAGAGCTGGATAGTGTCCAAAAAAGAACAGCTTGCGTAGTTAGTAGTACATGTCATAATGAGTCGTACACAAAGAAACTTCTAACCTACATTGAAGCCTCACAGGTGGAAAATATGAGTGGTGCCACAGTTTACATTATTGTGGAAAATCATCTTTTACACTTTCTTTTGTTGATTTGTGTTTGGCTTTTTTTACGCTCGGGCAATGATCCCACGCTGATGTAGACAGTAGTAGTTAAGTGTTTCTCTTTAAAACTGTTGTTTTTGGAAGTTCTATTAAAGCCGATTTAGACTTGAAGTATTTACTAAGACGTTCTTTTAGATTTAAGCTAGTTTGAAACTAGTTGTTGCTAAGAACTTTACACGTGAACTTAGTAGTTTTGCAGTTTTTGCAGTCCAATCCAGATGATGACATAGAACTTGCAAATACCTTACTTAGTTACCAGCTATTTCTAGTTTGCTATTTCCCAAGTACAGGTCAGCATCTGCCCGTAAATCAAACACCCAAACATTTAACCTTTCTGTAGTTGACGGTTCACAGTTTAACACTTCCTCTCAAACAGAACTGTCTCTGTGTTCTTAAACTAGATACAATTGTTCTTTGGGAGTTTTGTTTTCATGTTTCAAGTGATTTTATAATAATCAAGCTGAATCAGAGTTAATTGTCTTGTGGGTATGCAACGAGACGTATGAGTGATGATGAATACAAATAGGTCAAGTCTTCTCCGTGCTTTGCTGATTGTTTTGTGTGTGTGTGTGTGTGTGTGTGTGTGTGTGTGTGTGTGTGTGTGTGTGTGTCTCAGTCTTCCTGGAGGTCACAGCTCATATTTTAAGCGAGAAATTCTCCCAATAAAGCTGCATTTTATTGGAGTCAGATCGTTTGCCTGTAAAATGGTGCATTGACTTCATTCCCCTCCTGTCCTTCTAATTCTTATTCATTTGCAACCTGAGATACGTGTGTGTGTGTGTGTGTTTGTGTGTGCGCGTGCGCGCGCGCATTTGTGCGTGCGTATTTGTGAGTGCGTGTGTGAAAAAGAGAAAAATGAGCTCCTGTCAAGAGGCTCTGTGTAATGTATTGTAACCTTCTAACAAGATGGCCACATCCTGGTCCGTGACATACAGTACACAGCTCGTGTGTGTGTGTGTGGTTGTGAATAGGTGTTTGAGCTCATGGGAGCTAATAAGGCCAATAGAACCGGCAGAACGATCTGTCACAATGAAGGTCACAAGTTCAATCCCTGCGTGTAATGTCACACTGGTGACATTAGGGCGACGGCCTCTTTACTCAGCTGCTTCATGCCGTTCTTTGGTACAGCAGACACCGTAGCTGAAAGACTATTATGTTCCCTAAGCCTCAATTACAGCATGAAATCTTATCTCCTACAAGTTAATGTTCTTCTTCCAAACATCTGAAGGGCAATCGGCCACACAAGTAGGGTAGATGGTGAGGAAATCAAAGAGCTGGAAAATCTAAAAATCTTTTTTAAAACTTCTTCACCTTTTACTTTTTTTTTGTGTCATACACATGATTTCATCCAAGGACCCTATTAACCCGCAGGATGAACTTTAGTCCCCCTCTGGTGTACCCTCATCTCTGCGTGTGATGAGGAGACGGGGTCACCTGTTTTTATCCCGAGCCGAGACCGCAAAGACCTTGTCTATCTGGTCCCCGGAGAGGTGGCTGTAATAGCATTTTCTGTAGAAATCGCAGGGACAAGATACAGCCGGGCTGAGGTCAGCGTGTAGGAGAGGAGACTTGTATGGCCATGGGACTCAAACACAATTACATCCTGATAATCAGTGCTGTCTCAGCCAACGGCTTCTCAATCAGTGTGGGTCGAATTTCTAATAAAATCGGCTGCTTTCTCTGAGCATGTGTGAAGAAGATCAATGCTATGTTAAAGCAACACTAGAGAACTTTTCCCGCTTCGGTCCCGCTACAGGTTGGAAGCAGAATTGTCCCATTATGTCTCATTCGAACTACAGATCCGCTACCCGATCTAATGTAATGGACAATTTCGCTTCCAACCTGTAGGGGGACCGTAGCAGGAAAAGTTCTCTAGTGTTGCTTTAAATATAATAAATATAAAGAAAGAAAAAGATCAATGCATTGCATAGTAACATTATGTTAACATAGTGGGCATAATTTTACATTATGATGCGTAACACTAATATGTAGCCTTTGTGTTCTCACAATTTTTTATTATTAATCAAAATGCAAATATCTTCCAACACACAATCTAATAACACATAATCAAATGTCATGATCTTATAACACCTGCCACATGGTGCCCGGTATGACATGCCACAGCTGTGAATGTAGGCCAGCCAATTGCTTATTGCACTGTGTTGGTTCTCTCCATCAGGAAATCTAAACAAGGGCAACCTGTCTGAGGGGTGATTGTCTGCCTGTCACACTGCCGTGCATCTCAATCAGTCATCTCCTTAATAATGTCCTTGTTATTGATCACAGTTGGGAAATGATACGCTTGCTCCCGATGTGTTTTGTTGTCGATCTCCGCCTTGACACAGGGCATGTAAGAACAATTATTGGTCTTGATTTGTTATTTTTTCTCCCGGCGATGCTTCTTTTGTCAACCTGGGTTGTCCAGGCCATTAAATCCCCAAGCACCTTGAATTAAAAGAGTTGTTTTTAATGATTTTGTGTGTCTATCTGTGGGTTTTTTTCTTCATTTTTTTATTGGTATTCTTACAGCCCATTGTTAATAATAACCTGAAGTTGTTTCTTAGTAAAAAAAATAAGAGTTACCTGTCTGTTCCTGTCAATTACCCACCACACAAAAGTTTGACATCACATAACACGCATAACGGCAGTGTTCTTACGTTTTTAATGATCAAATGTTGTTTTTAAGACTATTTCATTTTCAATCTTAAATTAAGCATAAAAGTTCATTCTTGATCGTGCGTGCGTGCGTGCGCATTCCCCCGCCAGCAGGTCTGGTGATAGGCTCTTTATACAGTCTGTGGCTCTGACTCACTGCCTAATGTTTAGAGGTTTGGGGGGGGGGAGGGAGATTGTCCTAACAGCAAGATAAGTCCAGGGGAATTCTTGCTTGCAATTATCCGCAATGTTGTGACAGTTCATGCTGTGTCACATGCTGTGAGAAAAATAAAAAATATATTATTGCTCCAATTCAGATGCCTGTTTTGAGTACATTATCTCTTCATATCCAAATATGTTCTGGGTTACATCCCTTCAGGCTATCATGGAAGGGTAATCCACTCTGCAGCCTGTGGTATTATGAGCCTAATGGAGGCTTGTGCATTGGAATCAAAGTGCCAAAGACTGTGCTGACTGAGTGAGCTGTCTCCACTATGCACTATAAACTTAATACATGGCTAATCGACATGGCAAGCTGCTAAAAAGGGCAGAGGCATTACTGGTTGTGGAGCAGGAAGTGAAGATTGCAGAGGCGGTGATAAAAGAGAGAGTAAGTGTTCTCAACCTTCCTGCTCGTGGACTGCAGGTACAGAAAAGCTGCACCATAAGTGCAGGGAAAAGATAAAGACTTGTGAAAATTAGATATCCTGCATTTAATAAAAGTGTCTTCCTTTACAAATAACTTTTTTTTTTTACAAAGTTTTTAAAGGCACTCTTTATTAGCCAGGCCCTTTAAAGGCTCTTTATTATCCAGTAAATGTGTTTGGCAAAAATTCCTAACACAAGGTCCACTTACTTAGTCTTTTAGTTTGCTCAGTTGTCATGGGAATGGTTACCAGCTCCATATAAGTTCTGCTGAGAACACCATGATGGGATATGGTTAAAGCTTCAGAAATGGCAAGTAATTAAACCTTGTGTAGAGAATGATTTTATTGCCAAATTGGTATTTCCCAGGTTGGGAATGAACCATCAACAGACTCCAGTATACTAAATATTGCTCGTCTCATTTCTTTGCTCAAGCATGCAATGCCATTTGATACTTCCTGTCTTTTTTTTCCAGTTCTGATTATCTAAAACTATTGTGGTCTGGTCTTAGCGAAGTTACTCTGCACATATTGTAGGTATGAGTGTCTATCATGGATCTCTGCTGATTGGTTGAAAGTTCAGTTTTAACAAACCAGTCTTTTAAAGCTGCTACATTCAATATCTTTATATTAACAAGGGATCAAATTACTACTTTTATGTGAAAGGTGTCACTACCCCTAGCCCACAGAGAATTACCACCGGCTCTGCAGTCCCTTTCAGGCAGGGTGCGAACTACGGGGAGCTAGGGGGAGCCCGGCTCCCCTTAATAAGACATGGGCTCCCCTGAAAACATGATTTGTGAAATTTTGGGGGGTCTCTAAAAATATTGACAATGTGTCATTTTGACGTGCAATTTCAGTTTTGTGTAATGTGATCATCGTGGATTATTATGTGTAAAACTGCAAAAATATCATTCATCCATGTCGGCGATTTGAACCTAATTCACTTCAATAAAGATAACTATACTATAGTATACATACTATATACTATACATGCTATATACTATACTATACATGCTATTCTTGTTATGAGCATCAAGGCGTGGTGGCGCGGCGGTGCAAATTCAACTCATGTTTAGTACATGTTAACTCAAAGATTCGCAGAAAAAATATAAACGTTGGAGGCCATTAATCGGCGCGCAAAGTCCTTGAAATCCATTCTGCAGTTAGCATCATATAGCCATGGCAAAAAGAAAACAAGGCAGTTTAATTCATTTTGGTTTTACTAATAAATTGTGTAGCGATGACGTTAATAGCACGACTAATTCACCTGTTGCAAGCCCTGTTAGTTAGCACACCTCCCCCCGGGGTGACAATGCAAGGAGAAGCTGAAGAAATAATGTCCTCTCTGGCTGAAGATGATCCTAACCCTTCTTGCTCCTCTCTCCCGTTAAATTGGAACAGCCAGCAGTGGAGAGACTTGAAGAGCCCATATACACGGCTCTTTGTTAAGGATGGAAGCCGGGGTGTGTCGCTAAGGCCTAATTGAACGGAGGAATTCTGGTATTCTTCGGTAGCCTGATTAACTTTAACCATTGTTCATGTGAAATCTCAAAGACAGCCTGATGCTTTTTTTTTAGACTATTTGTGGGTGGCTGTTTGCAGTTTGACCTATCAATTCCTGTCGATAAAGTATAATAAGGTAAATCCTGTAGTGCATACACTTATGTATCTTTGTAAGTCGCAAGCGCACGACCCCCTTTTGGTGGTCTTTCACCACTCTTATCAGCTGTTTTGTGTAAAAACAGCTTTGATAAACCCGTTATACATTACATGCTCAGCACAAAACGACACACAAACAAAGTTAGCAATGAGCTGTTGAGCATAGTGGAGCATTTAGTAACTAAAGAAACACATATTTCGATCAGAATGTGGTAGAGACCAAAAATAGAGCTAATAGGAGAGAGATGGGGCTTATATTTGCCAGATGGCTAGAAACGTGACTCCAAATGGATTAAATTGTTACTCCATATTTGCTGGATGTATAAATTAACAACTGGCTATGTTGCCATGTTCGCCATATCAACTTAGTAGGTGATAATGTCAGTGTTAGCTTGTGTAAAGCGTGTTTCCACTAGCTCTAAAATGGCAAAAAACAGTTAGCAGGTTTCACAAATAAAAGATATCACTACACCCTTTTTTCATTGTTTTGGTGTTTTTGTTTGTTTTGAACATGATAAAACTCATTCAAATAAGCATTATTTGAGCAGCATGCTGGGTAAAGGTACCAAAGGTACATACAATATATGTCTGTGTCCTGCTCATACTGTAGACTTAGAATTGGCAATTGGATTCTCGTGGCAATCTAGTATGTGTCATTGTTGGCCTGTTGTGGTGTTGTGATTCGTGTTTTTGTGATTTGTCATCGCTGTCACTCAACTGTCAAATATTATTTCGCATTACAAAGCCTTTGACATGTTGAAATAGCCAGACCAGTTAACTCATTGCAGGTCTCTGGATGTATTGCATGCCTCAATTTCAATGACGTCCTTATATCCAGAATGATTTAGAATAGGCTTATATGTGGATACATTTTGTCTATTATATCAAACAGACATTTTTTTGCCGCAACTATTCCCATGTTTTTCTCAGATAAACATCTCTCACTCTGCCTTGTACTTTTCTTTCTAAAAATCCACTTTAAAAACATCCTGCCACCTGTCTAGTCTGATGGCTGAGTGAAATTTAAAAGCTGTGGCTTTTACATGCCGTTTGATGATGAATCATTCCTTTTTTCTTTACATTTTTTTCCACCCTTTTTCCATCTGCAGTCCGTCGTGGTTTAAAGAAGTCTGCTCTCTTCACAGGGCCTCTGTACGGATTTGCAATGACAGATTGACACAGAGGATGATGAGCACTACGATATTGAGGTGGAGGTGGCCAAGAATGAGAAAGAGGTACTTGTCTTTGTAATGGAAATGAACAGAAGTCTAACTCTGTGTCAGATTTTTTATGGAAGGTAGCCGCACTTGTTCTTTGCCTGAGATAACCTCCAGTCCTTTGAAGATCAAATGCGACACTCTCGTCTTAATCCGCCTCCCAAGATTATATCTATTTACGTCTTAAACCACACCAAAGTGAAATTATGATCTTGTATGAAAAGCCATGCGTCATGTCAGATTGTATTCTGCAGGCTTCGTGATCTGCTCTAATCCACAAAGGATACCGAATAGAAGACATTCTGTAGTCACGCTGTATTTGCCTGCAACATATCCACACCAGACTTTTTTGAAGATTGCAGAGAAAAATAGCAGAAATTGAAAAATAAACCTTTTTTGTTTGTTTGTGTGAAGCAATCTGGAGATCAAATCCAATACGGCATGAAGACAGACAGAGAAAGTAAGGCCGTGACTTATATTTCTATATATTTGTTTCCTTATTGAAGCATATTTTTTGTATTGGAGGTGAAGGTTTATTGCTTGACATTTTAAAGATGCAGATAAGTACATTATCTAAGTGTCCTAAGTGTCCCCCTAGAAACAAAACAAAAATCGAAATGGCTGTCACATCTTACATCACATTCAGCAGCGCGTTTTGTTTTCATGCCAGGTCACTGGACGATATGAAGGGTTGGATGATGTGCAGAATAGATGTCCTGGTGAATGCCTACTGCTTCACTCACTGTCTGTCATTTTAAATAGGAATGACACCTAAGATGGAAATGATAGTGACATTTTTCACTCTCATACTGGTATCCCGTCCCTGTATACATGTAAAGCCTGTGAATGAATGCAAAACAGTATGTTCTTAAAATCAAGTCTTCTGCAAACAAACGGGAACTTAGTGAAACAACTGCCATGTCATTTAAAAGCAGGGAGCAAGTATCATCTTATAAAAAAGCTCAACCTAAATTGTTAGCAGAGGTCTAAAACTCCTGCAATACTTGCAGTCAAAAGAACAATTTAATTGTTAAATGTACACTAAGTAGTTAGTCAGTGTAACTAAAAACACCCAGCAAATCAGTGTTCGCTGGGGATTAATGATCCCTGACCTGGGAAATTACATTTCAGAATTTGTGCATTAGAGGAACCTTGCTTGAAATCCCAAGAGCAAGTAAATGAGTTATATTGCATGTGGATCAAGGTTGGCACAAGTTTTTACAATCAGTACTTCTTCTCTTTCCTCAATAACACAATAGCTTCCCTACAATACTGAATTTGAATATTTTACAATTATTAACAGATCATATTGAACTCCATCATGAGATAGCCTAGAGATAGGCTGGCCTTTTTTTTTTTTTTAGATGCAAACAATGAAAGGGTTAGGGTTTTTCTAAATGAGAAAACTACATCCAGAGGCTCTGAATAAGAAGTTGTCTTTATCTTTATTTTTTTCTAATGGCTATGTATGTATTTATCTGATAAGCCAACCCATCCTACTGTGGCTTTCATTTTTATGTTGTTAATATACATGAGTGCAAATAGAGTTGAATACATGGGGACCTATGTGTGTATAATGTATATTCATTCTGCCATCCTTGTAGTGTAGGTCCTGTGACTACACACAGATTACTTGGTCCCCCACCAACACCTCAAGTCACATCTAAGTCTTGTTACTGTAATGTTTTAGGGGGGGGTGTAAACAGGAAGTATAATGTTGCAGTGGAGACAGTTATTTAACTGTCGGCTACAACTTGAGACCTGTTTTTTAGCCTATATTTGTCCACAGCTTGGCAAATCAGCACCACTAAAGGTATACCAATTAACGGTTAGCAGTGTAGTCCTGTTTGTAGTGAACCCATGGATGTTCAGACAAGGAGCATATTTTTCACTGATTTTAAAGCAGATTTATCTGGACCTCTATTCACGACAGAGATAGGAGATATGATATCCTCGGGAAGTGCAGTCAGATTGAGTCTAAAAATATGTGTATCATGTAAACAACTTTACCTTGCTGTGCTATGCAGTGGAAAAACACTTGCACTGTGCCAGCGTGACTTGACTGCTCGCGGCCATTCATGGCGTAGCTCGGCATGACTCCTGTCTGACTATCTGAGTAGCTTTTCCTACTTTTTATGACATTTTTTCCTATTAGATGTTTTTTTTTTTTTCTTCAGATAGTCATTTGATCAAAGCATTCACCTTTATTGACTTTCACATTTGGCTGTAAAAGAGATAGAAAGAAAGAATTAGAACATTCAATTTGTGCCATATTTTTAGTGATCCTTCACCTAAAATGTATTTATAAAGCGCTTTTCACCAATAAAATCATAAAGTGCTTTACAAGGTCATAAAAAAAATACAAGAGAACATAATACATATTGAATAAAAAAGACACACAATGAGACTTACATAATAATGCATAAAGTGCTGACAGGTCAACCAAACGGCTGTCTAAAAAGGTAGGTCTTTATGTTCTTTATTTCAAAAGAGAAGAGTCCACAGAAACAGCGGACTGTAAGTGAGGCAGAGCATTCCAAAGCTTAGTTGCTACAGACTCAAAAGATCGATCACTACGGGTCCTAAGCCGGGTGCGTGGAACAGAGAGCAAATTAAACATATTAATCCTAAGAGAGCAAGCTGGCGATTATGAGTGAAGTATTTCAGCCACATATGCAGGTGCCTGACTTTGCTCTACATGTAAGAGTGAGAATTTTAAACCCAATCCTACAGTATATGCGACAGGGAGCCAGTGAAGAGACTTAAGACCAGGAGTAATGTGAGATTGTATATTTGACCTAGTGAGTAGCCTTGCGACAGCATTCTGGATTGATCGAAGACTAGAGCAGACATACTAAGTGAAGAGAAAGGTCTGTAACAGTAGTGAATGTCAGATGAGATGAATGCATGTATAAGCATCTCAAATTCAGCAGTGGAAACTAAAGATCTCAGTTGACTAATATTTCTTAAGTGGGAAAAGAAAACTAGATCTGGTCAGTAAGTGACATCCCCATGCTCTTAGTAGACTCACACAATCATCATACTGAGAGGAAATCTTACAGTTAGAGTAGTATGTATATGGTTCTTGACATACAGTCCTCTCTAGATAGCAGCTCACACTCACAGTGCAGTGTAACTACAGTTAATATGATACACATGAGAGGTCTGGGACTTTTTGCTGCTGCTGCTTTAGCACATTATACTATATATATATATATATATATCTCAAAACCTAGAGAAAAATATCTTTAGAAATCTTCAGTGTGACACACTGGCATATGATTCTGCAGATTATTATCACACAGAGCTGTCTTTTAAATAGGATTATATCTACTTTACATTCTGAACTGTTGGTGGCAGTATAGGTCAGACTGCTGACACTATAACAAATAAGGGATTTGACTCATACCTACAATGTTCACTTTATCATAATCTCCACCAGGGGCTGTCCAAGCATCACCCCTCCATTCATCCATTCATTCTTCACTGATGTATGAAAAAGGATTGAAAGAATGACTGTACTTTGGCAAGAAGCTTACGTCAGCCCACTGGGTTATTAAGGTGAACTGGCCCACAGACACAATACAGTGTATGTTTGTGTAATAATTAAGCTAGTATTGGAGGGATCAGTGCTCAGTTTGTATTCTTATTTAGAGAAACTTACACTGAGTGAGCAGGTAGAGTTTCAGTGGATTGTTGAAAAATACATGTGATTGCAGGTGGCAGAACTACATATCCACATGTGCAGTATACTGTATATAAAATATACATTTGATAAAAAAAATACAGTTTCCTGATCTCCCATACTTTTCCTCATGTCATTTCTCCATTTTTATATGCTAAACAGATGGCCTTGTTTTGATTGGGCACAGATGGGGTTTCCGTGGCAATATCAAACATCCCACACAATGTTAAATTTGCCCCAGCTTTGACTCCCGAGCAGAAATTATTTCAAAGCTTTATTGTCTGCTGCTGTCTTATGTGTGTCAGTGCAGCTCAGACTGAAACAAGCAGGAAATAAGCCACAAGAACCCTCATATTGCCATAAATTGCTAATATTACTGTACAGTCAAATGGCACAACATGAAATGTCTTTGATTGGCTTTGAATTACCTATCATGTATCAGCCAAAATCTTGGCAGTGAGATCCACCATGATATCCAGATATTTATCTTTTTATGTTTGTTGATGTGGCGGTGCTGGGATTCCGAGGAGCCTCACGGAGGTGTCATGGGAGAGATTCAGTTAAACATCTGTGATGGGAGGTGCCCACTTAATAACCTCAGTGACATCCTCTCTCTCTCTCACTCAGCCCTCTTTCTTTACTGTGTATCAAAGCCAGGTTTGTACATAGCACTTTTGATTCTTCACATGGTTTGCTTATATTACAGCCTGTTTTTAGTACTAAGAAAACTCAGATGTTTTTCAGCCGTTGCAATAACTATTTTTATAAAACGTAAATACATTCAGAATATTCCTCATACAATTATATAAACGGCACTGTAATGGCACTTTCTGCCTATATATAGTAAAGTTGTGACATCACCATGGAAGTCCTGATGGCTTTCTGAATATGGGCTTTGTGCATTGTTCTCTGTGAATTGAGCGATTTGATACTTTCACAGTATTTATACAGCACCTTGACCTGCTTCATAATCAAAAAGACACACACAATATGGGACCTTTAAAATGATATGGTAGGAAAATAGCCACTGACATGGCTGAGGTCCCACTTATGGAAATAAGGTGGATGCCAGCGGTGGATTTTTGGTCATGAGAGCACTAGGTAACTGTTAGGGCCTGGTGAGAGAAGTTAACAGAGAGACTGAAAGAGACAACTCAGCTCTGTTAGCTAATCGGTGAGCAAATGTTGTTTTTGTGTGTTTTCTTTGTACACTTGGTGTGTTTGAAAAGCTCTCACAGTGGGTTTAGGTTGCAGATGCTTAAGAATACAGAAAGTCAGAAGCCAGAAATCTCTTTTCCATTGATGTATCTTTCAAAAAGAGGTGAATTTTAGCTTCTCTAGAGTAATGACTTAAAAACATAAATTTATCTTCATAAAGTTTGATGTGTGCAGCTTTATGATTTGGGAATTCAGTTCAGAGCTACTTTGATGTCATGAAAGGCAACATGAAAGAGTTTTTACCTTTAAACCACATTCTTGATGTAAATGTATCAAGACACTTTTTTTTGGACAAACACATCTTCCTGACTAGATTCAACATTTTGTAAAAGTCAACAAACAAGGGATTCTGTGTTTGCTTTGGTTAGACTTATAGCTGGTGTAGCGGAGTTCCCCAGGGACCCGTCCCGGGGCCCCTGAACATGTGAAACAGTTAGAACTTGAGCCAGGTGTGTCACAGCAAGGCTTTTAATTCCTGCCTGAGCCCTCCTGCATGCTGCGTGTAATTGGTCATTATAAATCATTTTATAAAATGAAAGTTAGCCGTGGAATGGGGTCAGAGGGGTTAGGGCAGGGAAAGGATTCAAAGCTGTGTTCATCATGCACATTAAGAGGCTCGAATTTCATATGTAACAGTTACTCTTTCAGTGATCCAGATATGTAATCCACCTTGCTCTAATGTTGTCATATATTGAAATGATGTACATAACATGCATTATTGTCATTGTATCCTTTTCACAGATGTGGCACTGATGTCATCTTAATGGCACACAATCTCTGTGCATCTTAACGGCCTAATCCACACTTTACTATGACCGGCATGTCATATCTTTAGTTTAGTAGAAAGGTGGTGCAATGGATGGACACATCAATTTGATATTCTCATGATAGTTTTATTGTTTGTCCATGGAATGTGTCAGACCAGTAGTCGATAAAGTCAAACATGAACCATGCACCAGGGAAATAATCCAGATGTTTACAACTGCAGGGTTCTATGCTTTGTTGGCATTTCTCTCTTTGACAGTACACAGTAGAGATATACAGGAAGGAACAGGAGACAAATGAGAATGATAAAAGTCCTGGGCTTTACCCAGGATGCTGCAGGAATTTGGTATGCACATCTACTATCATCTGTCATACATACACAGTGAGAGAAAGGCGGCAGTACCTTGTAATCCGTTTTAATGTCTGATAGTAATGACATTATTTAATTCTTAGACACTGATTATATTTAAAGCTGCAGCACCCCTCAATGCTCCGGTTTTTCATTGTTATTAAGGAAACTTTTGTTTCACTAAGCAATGCTGTTGCAGAATAACATTTGGGACTTTCATCATTGAGTTGAACACTTTTCTACAACTGAATACAACTTTGAAGGCAAACCCAACCTCACCTCTAACGTCAGTTTTGCACAAGATGGCAACACAGACTTTCATCTGATTTAAAACAATATGATGAAATGGGAAAATGTCAAAGGTTTTGTTAAAACCTTTATAATTGGTTCTGAGGTGTTTCATCTGATGTAACATTGTGAAGGTATATATGTATGTCAGGAAGATTTGGCAGTAGGGATCTTTCTGACCTGGGGCTCCAGAGATCTGTGCATCCTTGACAGCAGCTGCACACCGCTCGCAGAAAGCAATAGAGCCAAAAGCTTTAATGGTTTCTCTTTAGTCTGTGGGCAGATAAACATGCACAAGTATCCATATATTCAGTGCTACCTCTAGTGACACTAATATGTAGCGTTGTGCCCATTATGTTGTAGTAAGGCTCTTTTTTTCCAATCAAAAAAACTCATGCAATGCCACAGACCAGAGGAGTGTAAACTAATGTATGTGACTAAGTTAAACACCTGAACTAATGATGTACATATAGCAAGTGAGCATCGGCCTTGAATATAAGGCCATCACACTAACTGTAAACATGCCCCAGCCAATGCATCGTTTTTGGCAATCAAATGATGCCATGAAATGATTTGCTGCAGGTTTTGGGGCCAAGATGTTGGTGTGCAAACTGGAAAAGCAAGTCTGAAAGAAACCTGCAAGATGAAGGTTGACAGGTTTATCTTAAAATACATCATTTTTCAAAGGAATGAAGATAAGGATGGCCCTCTAACCCCCCCCCCCCTCTCCTCTCGCATTGTCTCGTATTCTGACACACACACACACACACACACACACACACACACACACACACACACACACACACACACACACACACACACAATTGCATTAGCACACAATCAACAGAATGCATTTATTTCACTTTATCTTAAAGAAACACATGTGAAAGAGCAGTAGCACATATGGTGCTCATTTCTGCACCAGTGGCCTAATGCTCTTAAGTCCATTCTTTGTTGTGAGCATCATTGTTTTAAAGGGGAAGACAAAGCGGGCAGAGTCCCCGTGCTGCTGTTTTATAGTAGAAAGTAGAACACTGAGGCTATTGTGTATGTCACCTCCTAACTCCCTGCATGCTTACTAAAATTGCTGAAAGACAAAAGGTCACAAATTGCAGGGCTGCATTTGGTAAAAAGAACCAAACCCGATACCACACTTTTATCAATATCCTTGGTGCTTGATGCATCATACATCACTGAGGTCATGTCCTTTGTATTTTCTTTCAATTTGGGGGTTTCAGCAACCATTGTATAATTAATAATCTGCAATGGTGAGTAGTTTGATGATCCCACGTATTTAATTTTAATTTGACTATAGGCTAAATATTACCATTAGTATCACCATTATGTTTGAGTCACAGAGGTATAGCATCCGATAATCCGCTACATCAGCTTGTCTAACAACATTTGCTGCTGTTCTGAAGGTGTTTCCAGAACCCTTTAAAATAATCTTCTAACCATGTAGATGGGAAAATTATATTCTGTCTGTTCCACAATAAAAAATAATTTTGATATATTCTCATGTTGCAGCTGTATTTCAAATCCAGATAGCTGAAAATGAAAACTTCTTTTTAACCATGTCTCGAACATTATTGGATGGTTTAAAATGGTGTACACACATGATGTCCCATTCAGGGTGAATTGTAATGTGAATGACTTTTGTGATCCCCTGACGTTTCATCTAGCGTCAGCATTTAAAACTTGTCCTGTTTATGATCAAATTACTGCACAGCTGGCATTCCCATCAGTCTCTTCTTTGTGTTTTGTGCTACTCAGCAAATGTTAGCATGCTAACACGCTAACTAAGATGGTAAATATGGTGAACATTACCTGGTCAACATCAGAGCATGTTAGCATCGTCATTGTGAGCATGCTTAAGTCAGCCTTTAGCTAAGTACAGCCTCACAGAGCAACTAGCATTACATCAAACTTGTTACAGACTTGTTTTTTTTTCCAACAATATGTTTAATTGTCTTTTTTAGAATTTGAAGTGACATACAGCAGAACTCCCTCTCAGACACAAAATACAATGTTACCATATATAAAATGATATATCCATAATGCTCTTTGACACAAAGTAACAGAGACCAACCATCTCCCAACGAGCAGATCACTGATTGTAAAATTATTCATGAACGTCGTCCTCCTCTTGATCTTCTGTTAAGTCTATGCTTTCTGCGAAAAGCATGAAAGGTCTCCAAATACTTTCAAACAAGTCTTTTTTTCCTTTTAGCAAGTACGTTATGTGTTCCAATGGAAGAGTAGTCAACATCTGCTTAACCCACTATCCAATATTTGGTCTTCTTGTGCTTTTCCAGTGCAGTGCAATCAACATTTTAGCTTGTAGTAAACATATATCGATGAACAGCTTCTCGCTTTTTGTATATCCTGTGTGCTTGGGATATAAGCCTAAAATGATAAAAGAAGGTTCCAGAGGAAGATCTTTAGATATAATATCCATCACAGTTTGCTTTATTGCACCCCAAAATGTCCTAATTTCTCCGCATTCCCAAAAACAATGGAACAATGTTCCCTTTCCTTCTCCACACTTTGTGCATATGTCTGGGATATTTGGATTATATTGGTTTAATTTAGCGGGAGTGACATAAACACGCATAAGCCACTTGTATTGTAATAATCTCAACCTAGAATTTACAGTTTGCTTATGTGCTTTACTACAAGCCAATTCCCACTCATCTAGTGATACATTTATTTGCAGATCTTTTTTCCAGGCTTCTAATTTTAAGATTGAATTATCTGGGGAGTGTGATAACAGTAGTTTATAAAGATGAGAAACTGCTCCCTTTTTAAAGCTATTTTCACTTCTCATTTCTTCTAACTTAGATTTGGGTGGTTTCCATAAATTGCTTTGTTTTGTTCCTATATAACTTCTAAGTTGTAGATACTTGAAAAAATATTTCCTTTGAATGTTGAATTTGTGACTAAGCATGTCTGTTACAGACTTGTTAAAAAAAAAACAGGATTACCAACTCTCACGCTCTGTCTCTGGCATTTTTCAGTTTATAGTGAGAAGAAGTCTGAGCCGTTAACTCTGTAAAGTAAAAAGAAATCATGTAAAATGTATTATTACAGGGATTTTTAAGTTTTGCGGCCCAAATTCTCCCTCATGAGACTTTTCATAGAGCATGTGAAGACAATACTCTTCACTAATCAACTAAGTAAATAAGAAAATAAGGTAAGCGGTATAACAATGAAAAAGAATTTTACTGAACCATAAATTACTGTAGTTAGATAAACCATTATTACAAAGGACTTTCAGCGTTTAGAAAATAATAAGCTCTCTCCTCTATTTAAAGGGCCAGTTCACCCAAATTACTTCTAAAATTACTATTTTCATAATAACATCTAGTGGTATTTTAACATCCAGATAGTTCGTTTTTTTAGGTTTGTAAATGAATGGAATTGCATTTGTATTACAATTTGCGTAATGAGATTCAAGGCAAAAACTGGTAATATGGTCATCACCACCACATTAACGTTACTGTTAACATGGAGGCTTTGAGGCCTTCCTGTGAGCACATACCCTCCTTTTTGTCCCAACATTAACATCGGATATGATCGCCCTTGACAGATGATTTTCTTTCAGAGGCCCACCGAAGGATAAGCAAAAAGGCACTTTTCTGCCTCAAGTCACTTTCGCTATAGGAGTTTTGCACAAGTTCTTCGCAGAGTTGACACTTTTGGACTCAGGCAGGCTTTCTGAATGCTTTGTGAGAGTGGTAGTTTAACCTTTTAAGAGCAGATTGGAGCGGACAGCATCAGCCAAGAGTAGATGTGCGGTTATGTCTTAAAAGGGAGGGGCTTGAACGGGTATTCAGTTTGTTTTTTATCATTGAGTGTAGTGGAGGACCGACTGCAGACTGGCTCCCTCTCCTCTCCTCACACTCGACTAAAGAGCTCTACTTTGTCCCGTTAAGATCCACAGGTAAGCGCAATCACTTTAAACTGCCTGCAAACTTTTCACAGACGTGAGTAGGAAGAAAGTTCACGACGCCCCGGATGCTTTAGCTAATGAAATAGCATTTTTGACGACAGGAGATTATCACATTATGGATCTCCACTCACTGTGCGCGTGGGCTGCTGCTGATACTTTTCAGGGTATCTTGGCTGTAAGCCGCTTCCTCTTTGTGCTCCAACAGTTTGCCAAAGGCAAAGTAAACTCATGATTGTGAGCTATAATAAACTTTTCTATGGGCCGAGTAGTGACGCTGTCATGTAAATGTTTTGTTAACCGCGGGACAACACAAAGAAAAGCATATGTCCACTCCTGCAATGCGCGCTCAGTCCTTCGGGGCGGGGGGTGTCTCCAACCCCCGGCCAGCCAAGTTTCATCGCCTCAGCAGCCGACGCGACGCTTACCGTAACATGTTGCACGTTGACATCACACATTTTTGGTTGTTAATATCATTCGAAGCATCCTCGAAAATCCTAATGGAAAGCTCATAACCCATAACTGCAAAATGTGTTAAAATGCTACCATTACAATGTGGAAGGTACAGGCAAGTAAGGGTCCCTTATGGCTACCAGCACACCCATAGATTGTTCTATATCTATGAGCACACCACATGCCCCTCAAAGATGAAATTGGACCATAAGGTGAATGTTGAGATGCAGAAGCTAATTGCCCTTTGGTTTATAACCTTTAAACACATCTAGCATCTCCTGCAGACAAAGCCATAGGGCAGTCTTGCAAAAGGTAGGGCCTGCTCACTCTGCAGATAAATCCACTTCTCATCATTTCGAAATATCACATTCTTTGCAATCCCACCACCCCTGAGGCAAAAGGCTCTTTTCAACTCTCATTGTACTTGTGTTGGGCCAGCAAGTCTTTTGATCTTGGCTTTATTACATAGTAGTATCTGTTAAATGGAAGCAAGTCAAATTGGAGAGGGGGGAGCTGCAGAGGGTAGATCTGTAGGTCTTTTTCTTTTTTTTGAATGCTTTCAGGGCAGAGACAGCATAGTAATTGTCCATGAAACTGTATCTGATAAGTTGTGCAGTGTTTGGAAAACACGTGGAGAGTGCCCTCCGCTCCTTATAAGGTGCAGGCCCAACCTGGTGACAGGTGATTGGAATAGCCTCTGGAATGCAATACATAACAGTCTTCTAGCACAGTGGTTCCCAACACTTTTTGTCTGATGTACCCCCACAGCCCTGTCAGATGAACTAAAGTAGGCCTATACTTTCTTGGACACCACCCTGTTACGTTCAAAATGTGTTCATTTGGATTTATTTCAAACTGGATGTTAACACTACTGTGTTATATAAAAGTGGAGAACAACTTGAACTTCAATTTGAGCTGAAGGTTATTAGGTTGGTTTGTCACATTTACATTCGTACTACAAAGTAGCTGGATATTTCAGCCATGTATCCATTACTTTTAGTTAATTATTTCAGATGTTCATTACTTTCAGCAAATTATTTCAACTGTTTATTCATTACTTTTAGCTAATTATTTCAGCCATGTATCTATTACTTTAGGCTTACAGTTTAAACTTTCCACTTTTCAATTCTCCATTACTTTAAGCTAATTATTTCAGCTGTTTATCCAGGACATACTTCAACTATTTTCCACTACTTTTAGCTTTTTAACGTTTCACAACTTTCAGCTACCCATTTCAACCATTTAACTACTATTTTAAACTAATTATTTCAGCTGTTTATCCATTATTTTAAGCTAACTATTTCAACAGTATATCCAGGAAATGTAGGTACTTCAACTATTTTCCACGACTTTTAGCTTTTTCACCATTTCACTAATACTTTGAGCTAACTATTTCAAGCACACTATTCCAACTGTTTACCCTTTACTTTAAGCTCAGTATTTCAACCGTTTATCCATTTCTTTGAGCTAACTATTTCAACCTTTATCTAACACTTTAAGTTAACTTTTTGACTTAACTGCTCGCATGCTAACTACTTTTCACGTACTCTCAATCACAACATGTAGTGTTCAGGTGTTACAGCTGACTCAATGCAGATTTTTTAAAATCAAATCCTGATTTCTTTTCAATTTAGTTGAACCTGCCTATCTTTTCAAATACTCCATAGCAACTACATAAGTATTTCCTGAGAAACAAGCACCCCTAACGGCAATCACTACACTAGAAGTTTTTTTTTAGTTTTTGCATGTATGTTCACACACATACATACTCTCACTCAGCTATTTTTGGGCTGAAACACACAGCAAACTGCAGGCTTTACACTAAAATGCGTGTAGTGCTTTGTAGTATACAAAGAAGGGGATTTTATAATTGGCACGGTATGATATGGGTGCAGAAGAATCTGGAGGTAATTGCACAGAGTGATAACAGGGGTTTGGCAGTGTGGGGCGAGGGCCAGGGTTAGGGCTGGGCGGGCAGGATGTAGGGAACACTGCCATGCATTTCCGGAGTCTGGCTCTGGACTGCACAGTGCGGTAAAGGCTTCCAGTTACTGTATGCTGGCTCCCTCTCCTTCTCCCTCCCTTCTCTCATACACTAGATTAAAGTTAAATGTTGGATCAGGTAATTATTGTTCCTCATTCTCAACATAATCAACATGTGCTAAAGCATGGGGCATTCATGAATCTATCCCTGTGCAGTTATGTGTTAACATGCATGCAGTATACTGTATGTGTGTGCATTGTTATAGTTTGATCCTAGATACTCATAATCCACCACAGTATCAAGTTCCAAAGCAAGAATCCAGAGTTTCCTTGCAAGGCAATAGTTTCTTACCACCACTGAGCTAAAGCAGCCAAGCAAGTGGCAAACTGAATTTGAATAGAATGGAAAACTGGCAGAGGCGATTTTCTAACACAAATGATCAGACCGTACTGCTCTTTTTTTAAATAGATGTTTACCTATACTGTGTTCAGTTTGTAGGTTTTCCAAATGTGGTTTGGTTTCCAGTGATGGCATGCTGACATGTCAGTCCAAACATACATTGTTTTTGCACAGCAGGTGCCAGAGCTATTTTCTGGTTTCTTCTCATGACAGACCAGTGGAACTATATGAAGCATGTTTCCTGTGTTCCGGTCTTTGGCTTACTTTTATGCAGATTTGTTTGTTCTAAGAATATGGTTTTAGACAGAGATGCTTCCCCACCATGCCTGCTGAACCACAAGCAAAATGAGTGCTTTCTGTTTATCAGCGATGGCCCTGTCATCAGTGTTGCCTCGCATAAAGTTAGTTGAGGTTTGTGTCTTCTGGACAACAGCAGGAGTAGGACATGGTTCAGCTCATTTGAAGTGATTGTGATGGTCGTGCAGCTAGCGCTGCTACTCTGGCCCTGGACCGGAGCCCCACGGCGTACTCGTTCTGTTCCCCCTCGCTTTTGAATTCGATAGCATGTAATTTGAATGCGCTGCATCCAGAACCACACACTAAGTTGTATAATATGGTGAGCTTGGACGGACAGGCAGATCTCGAGTTGGAAAATAATTCTTAACTCTTTCACCGGGTAGCGAGGGTCAACAAGTAAAAAAAACTGGTAGCCCTTCTTAATTGCTTGTGAAGTCACACAAAGGCATGAAACCTTAGAGGATATATATTTAGGTCCTGTATATTATGCTGTTAGAGTTTTGCAGATGTTTGTCGTATAAATCTAAAATTCCTGTTATTTGCCTTTTTAAAAAGAAAATCTCTGTCCTTGTTATGCAGCCACTTTGACATAGAACATACTATAGGGGAATATCCATGGTGCTCTTGGATGTTCTGGCGTTCACTGCACAATCTCTTGGGTGATCTAAGATGCCCCCACCTCCAGTTGACCCAACACCCCGGCCTTATATAAGATTCACCATGAAATTAAGTCTTATTAAACCATATTTACAAAGCTATTTTAAAGCCACGGATTCAATGCATACACATGCGTGAGGTATTTCATAATGATCCTTCGTCTCAGAATCTGTATCTTTCCAAACTATTTCCCAAACTTTGATTCTCCTGTCTGAAGTCATGTGGGCATGAAAGACCTGCGTTTGAATTCCTCTGGGCTTTAGTCACACTCTAATGAAGAGGGTTTGTTAGATCAGCCTCTCACTCGTGTCGTTTTCTGACTTTAAGTGCTATCACTCAATGCCAGATTGCCTAATAGGCAGCATGGCATGTCGGTGTTGGTAATTGGCACATTGGCCCACCATCTGCTTGTTGCCAGATGCCAAGCTTTGCCAGAAGTTTCATAGCTCTGAAAAAAAAAAAAAAAAGACTATTGAATTTTTTTCCCTTCAACTAAATCTTTAGTTTTTTTACTGGGTGATGATTTAATTCATGAGGCAGCCTTGCTTCATATCTTAAAAGGTAAAGCCTCCTCTTTTAATCACGTGGTTTACATTTCATATGGTTTTTGTGGATGATTGATTGTGCTAGAGTGAGGTCACTGCTCCGAAGCAGCGCTTCTGATGTCATCCTACAAAGATGCATGTTCTCCCCTACGTTCCCCAAAGCGGGTTGTTCGGAAAAGTGTACAACGTTGTTAAGAGGGCCATTTAGCCTTTGGGCTTCTTCTCATCTGATAAAACAAGCACAGGAAATGTCTCTGTTGGCTGATTGGTCTTGTGTTTTCCTTCAGCGTCCTCCCATTGGGACCTCAGACATGCACAGTGTGTCCCTGTGGCAGAGAAACCACCTTACTTGTCTCTCTCCTAACAGCTACATGAACTTTCCCTTAGCCCCTCTCCTCTCCTTTACCACCAATCTATTCTACCTCAGCCCTTTTCTCCAAAAAAGAAATGATTACTATAACGTTCATTCTCACTTCACCCTACTTGTTATCTACGCCAGCTTTCCATTATTTCCTCCTTGTCCTCTCTTCACCTCCCCTCCCCTTCTCCTCCCCCTCCTACCTTCTCCTTTCAGCCTCTCGTCTTCCTCCCATAGCGTCCCAAAACTAAACAAACATAGCTAATCAAGAGCCTGTCAAATCACCTTCTTCAAGTCCCATATTTAGGGTAATGGGGAATTAAGGGAACGTGGAGGTAATAAGGTGATGTAAATCCCAACGGTGTGTGAAAAATACCATTGAGTGTAAACACATGACCGGTGAGGTCATGTGTTTACACGGTTAGCGAGGTTAACCACTATGAATCGCACAGGGGAAAACAGACAGGCTAGTGTGCAGGTCAGTTATAGGCCTGCTGGATTTCTGCTTGTGGCTACAGAGGCGCTGCGTGTGCTGAAGTGTGTATGGCGAATGTGAAGAACAGCTTGGAGAGTCCACTTTGGACATCTGCCATCATGGGAGTGAGAACTGGCGAGATTGGGCTCGTATGTGGTGATGATGGAAGTGAGGACTTGCCTCATACACATAAAACAATCACTGTGTCCTTACATGGGTATTAACATTAGTCAGACTTCTATTGTAATTCTGTTTCATTCTTTGGAAGAGCTTCAAAGTTGAGAGTAGGTTTTATTCCAACCAAGTCTCGAGTATTTGAACATTTATTTTTAAGTTTTGTGGTCAAAACTGAGAATACAACATTAGTTGGTTAGTTTTGTCCATTCCAAAACCCAAAGAAATTGAATTTAACAGTAAAAAATTTGAGAAGGTGGAACCAGTAAATGTTTTCTATTTCCACTTTTTTTGCTTTGTAGGGGACTTAAACCTATAGTAACTGTTTTTTGCAAACACATTCGTGACATATTATCGCCAATTGAGTTGATATAACAAATGTGTTAGCAAAAACAGCAACATTATCATTCATTTGGAATTGTAGTTCTGGTCACCTGACAACTGTAAGTCTAACATTCTCTCTCTTTGTAGCTTTGCTTTTGGTCTCCACCAACTTCTGAGGTAAATATCAGGCTCTTTAGCAGCTAAATACTCAACTATGTATTAGCTACCGTAGTCCCTAGCTAATACAGTAGTTGGCCTGGTAGTGTACAGTTTAATTTCTTCATTGGTAAAAAGCTACCTGATGTATCTGAAAATGACAACGATGAGAGCGGTGAGAGTAGGGCTGAACGATTAATTGCATTTCCGATAATATCGCGATATGTTAAAACGCAATTTCCTAATCGCAAAGGCTGTGATTTGGTCACGTGACTCACAAGAGCAAATCAGTCCGCACTCCGCAGAGAAAGCATCAACTTAGCACGCTAACGGTACGCCGTACCTTGAGCAGATTTCTGTCATTCAAACAACTCTGAGTTGTAGTTTAAAATTGTAAGGGTTTTATTCAGGCTCCAGTCCATACATGCAGTTAATGAATACAGGCACACAGAACTGAAGGCTCGGTTAGCAACGATTAGCTCTGATTAGCGGTTAGCTCCAGTTAGCGGTTAGCTCCGGTTAGTGGTTAGCTCTGGTTAGCTCCGTTATAAAGATATGGAGTGGAGGAGACTGCCGCGGAGAGGGGTAACAACCAGACTCTGATAAATGACGTTCGGGGAGCTTTCACAGCAGGGTGTTTCAACGGTTTTATTAGTACAGTTAGCTAATCCCACGGCAACACCTGCATGCTACTACTAACGTAACATAGCCGCTCTGAGCAAGTGCAGCGTCGTTGACGCAACTTCATGAGGGGAGGGAGGGGCTGGAGGCAGCTCCTCTCTGTGCGCTGTTAAAGAAAATACACCGATGTATGTATTTTTACTTATTTAACTGTCTAGTAAAGTTCAAAGACAGTGTTTAAAAAGTGCAATCCACATGTTTACATATGCCTATGTAAATAATTAAATAATCTAAATACTACTAAGTGTGGTAAAGCCACATTTGTTTTTATATTTCTGCAATCTGCACTTTAGTGTGATTTGTTTCTGACTTTCATATGAATGTTTACACCAGGCTTGGTCAGTGCTCAATATACTACTGTGATTGAAGTAGTTAAATAAATTGATGATGTAATTCATATAAATTCATGCATCACCTAATTTCATCATCACATACAGACCTGGCCTCCAGGAAAGAACAGTTTGTTTAATCTATCTAATCTTGTGTTGTTCATACTATACAATGATTTATTGCTAGTTTTTGTTGAATAATACAGAAGACAAAGAGCTTAAAAAAATAATCGCATATCGAATTGCAATCGCAATATTTTTAGAAAAAAATCGCAATTAGATTATTTTTAAAAAAAAATTGCAATTAGATTATTTTTAAAAATCGTTCAGCCCTAGGTGAGAGTGAACTTAAACATTAAAGTTGCGGCTCGGATTACCAGATGCTAAAATGCTCTGCTGCAGAGTTACAGTGATCTGTGGGCTCGTCGCTAAGAGCAACACCTTTCCCAAAACACATCATAGATTATAGCAACTTTAAGCCAATTATCGACAATCAAAAGTGTGGGTACTCATTTAATCAACTTGTTTCAACACTAAAATAAAATGTCATTGAATCATGAAGTTTCCTAAACCGTTCTTGATCTGATATTTAAAGTCAGACTCTGCACATGGGTGTTATAGCTAGGCACATTGTTTGAAATGGTCCGCATCCATCTTTCCCATCTGAATAAGCCAGTCAGGCAGCAGCACAGTCTGAGGTCTGTGTCGGGGCTGCAGTCGGGAGCAGCGGTAATTGTTTAAGAGTGCATTTATAGAGTGTACTCTTTGTGCCTCTTAATCAGAAGCATACTCAGGCATTTACATATGAGCCTCCGAGGATTGCTCAGGAACAGGAGAGTAAGAAAGCCGGCTCTAGTGGGCCACTCCGCTGTTGCCATTTCTTTCCACTTCACATGTCGCTGCCCTGTTGGGGTTGGGGGGGGGGGGGGTGAAAATGATTAAGGCGGAAGATCAAAAGCACAGAACGGCTAATGCAAAGCCTTTCCTCCCAGTAACAAATGTAGGTGTATGTGTCTATATTTGTGTCTTTGAGACAACGATACCAACTATTTTTCAAAAAAGTAGAAATCTAATGCTCTCATCTGACTCCCAATCGGAGACCTTTATAGATTAGATCTGTTCTTGTGGATTCATTTCAGTATGCATTATGTAATTTGTCAATTTTTCTCTCTGTACTCTAACTCGAGTCTGGCAAGAGGACAAGAAGAACAAAAATATGGCCTCAGAAAACCATTTTAATCAGACAGTCCTCCGCAGGGACAGAGGCTGGCAAAGAAGAGATCTTTACCTCATCAGAGCTCTGCCAGTGGTGATTGGGTGAAACACTCAGTCAGGTTTTTATTGAAAAACCCCAGCTCTGTACTGGAGGGCCTTTACTGTAATAGAGCAGCTCTGTGGCTGCCGAGGTGACAGCCAAATGGTACTTATTAAACTAAGGGCTGATTCATACTAAAATATATGCCCTACTGCAGTTTAACCTTGTTGGAGGCTTACGGTTCGGCTTTAATGCCGAAGTCCAGTCACATTTTTTGTGACTGAGATACATATGCATCCTGCGATTATCCTCTGATCAGACAGCAGAGTTCACTAATTTCCTACGTTAAAAAGACACATGAATACAATTATTTGATATAGACGAAATTCATCTTTCAATTTGAGCTTTCAATATCCACTTGAACTGTGTGTGTGTGTGTATGTTTAGATGAAAGCTTTCTTAGAACAGCACCTCGGCGAGGATAATAGCTGTGGGTCCCATCGTCTCTGCTTATTTACCCAGTACACAGCTCTCTGCACAAATTGAGCATGACGTCTAATGAAGTGTGAGCGTGGATTAATTATCCTCGTATTCAGACTAATGGCTCCTTCTCTTCTGATTAATGACACGTCCTACAAAGGAGGGCACAGCTAAAACATATAAACAATTTTATGTTAAAATTAGATATCTGTTTCGATATCTGTAACTACTTAAATATAATGGTGTTTATATGAAAACAGTCTTTAAAGGTGCCATGGCATGAAAATTTCACTTTATGAGGTTTTTTAACATTAATATGCATTCCCCCAGCCTGCCTATGGTTCCCCAGTTGCTAGAAATGGCGATAAGTGTAAACCGAGCCCTGGGTATCCTGCTCTGCCTTTGAGAAAATGAAAGCTCAGATGGGCCGATCTGGAATCTTGCTCCTTATGAGGTCATAAGGAGCAAGGTTACCTCCTCTTTCTCTGCTTTGCCTGCCTAGAGAATTTGGCCCACTCATGAGAGAGAGACATAATGGCTTTCAAACAAGAAAAGTGGCAGTTGGTAAACGCCAAACCCCCACCCTCCATCTTGCCCTCTCTCCTCCTCAATAGAATTTAAAGCTACAGACACAGAAATGGCACATTCTAAGGAAAGCTCATTGTGGGACTGGCTCTAGTGGCTGGAATTCTGCACCAAGGCTGAATTTCAGGAAAGAGACTTCAGATACAGTATTAGGGGACCACTAAGGCCTATATAAAAGCATCCAAAGAGCACCATGTCATGGGACCTTTAAGTCATTCAGTGCCCTGACATAGGGAGAATGTAGCTGTAACCATCCTTCTATTATCAGATAAAAAGCAATGAACATCGCTTGTAGGAATCATTTGGTGGTGTGTGATGATTTGTAAGTATGAGTATGTGGATGTGCCACAAGTAATTTAGTTTATTTTATTGTTATGATATTTAGGAACAAGTGAAACTGGCTACAATAGCCTGACTGATACTGGATTTTTGAGGCCAGTAACAATGTAAGAATCGAGAGTTTAAATAAACCTGATGTATTCCAAATAGTCATATTTTTCATTAATGCATAACAAATAAATATTTCTTAAATTAGTTTTTTATAGTATTAGTGCCCAAGATATGTACTGACCTGAGCATTTTGGTGGTACTGTATAAAACTTGTCAGTGCTCTCTGGTGGACAAACTATGTAATGGCAACACTGTGTCTAAATGACCTAAAAAACGTGGCATTCATTTACGGCAATTTTTACAATGCCAATATAGTCACTGTTACCAGTATATCTGCGTTAAGATAATATCGGTCAAGCTCTACTTATAGTTTGGTTGCTTAAATATATTGGTGTATTAGCATGTTTTTTGGCTTTATTTATAAGGGTTATACATAATCTAAAGCAGAAACCATAATTACGTGTTTGGGATGAATTTGGAAGAAATTGGTTTGAGCAAATGTTTTTAGGTGGATGGTTCACTGGATAAGATGTTGAAGAAGGCAGAAATAGTGCATTAGAGGGATGGGGTGCCCCTTTTGGCTGGCCTCATTAAACCTGCCTTAATGAGAAAGAAAACACCCAGACGCCCCCCTAGAACAATGGGTTCTTGTTATCAAAGAGTCTGTGTCCCGTGTATGATGGAGTCTGGCTTGCGTCCCGGCAGATTTTTCACGAGACTCAGAGTCGAGCCCTGAGTCCCGTCGTGCCACTCACTTCTGTGACAGCCACCTGGGAGACCACCTTGGAAAATGGGCCCCTATTAGTTCAGGTTAGACTTAATGACCAGTAATGGTACACCGGCCAAGCCAAACTGTGCAAAAGGGCTCCGGGCAGGCCGAAATGAAATACCAGTCACTCAAGCTCTGAACATAAACACAAGGTGGGTGGTGGGTGGGGTGAATAGGTATGTCTGTAGGTGTGTGTATGAGGGCGTTCAGACATGCATCTATGTGTTTGAGAGAAGAAGTAACCCAGATGGAGGAGACAATTTTCAAGCACGAGGAGATGGATGAACCCCCCATGGACAGATTATTGCCGAGGGGGACGGCTGTGGTTTTGGATTTATTCCCATTTAGCTCTGCTTTGTGAACCAAATCTCATTTCCAGTTTTGCCATCAGCTAAAAAAAGCTTGCAGCAACTTTGACGGAGCAACCAGAGAAGCCTCCTAAGAGCACCGCTCAATTATTTACAATTTCATGGCTGTCTGAGATATGTGTTATTCTAATAAATTTAGGAATTAGGAGGCTTAAGTACCACACATATATTAACCTCTAAAGCCTCAATTTAGTGGTAAATGCCACATCATGCTAATAGCATTCAATGATCGCATCTTCCATGGTCTAAATAGTCCGTGGTCTAGAATTAGCACAGGCATTTAAAGTAAGAAATTTCACCATTTAAAATGGTATGATATGAGTTAATCAGCCATTGAATAAATTTACTTTCAACTCCCAGGGAGAATGAGCTGCAGAGCTCCCAGGCCGGCAAAAGGCAGACGGAGAAACATGTAAAGAAGTGTAATCTTCAATGAAAGAGACGAAGACAGAGGAAGAGAGAGAGCTTTGTTATGTCTCATGAAGCTCTAGGGTTTCCTGGAATTTCTGGCAATGCTTTCCTAAGTCACATAACCACAGAAAGAGAAGAAATAGAGACAGACGGGGGGTAACTCTCCTAAAGGACACAGTTCAAGACGCTCTACTGACAATCGCTGCTCTGCCACTGTATACTGCAGATATGAAGATCTCTGGTGTTTGCACTGGCAGTCACTTTTGCCTTTACTAGACTGACAGAAACAATGAAAACAGTACAAACACACCTGCAGAGAGTGTAGAGTATAAGGTGTCATACATTACCTACTGTATACCTACAGATTAAAGACCCCAGCTCGGGTCTTTCACCTCGAGGGGGAACAGTAGACGTGTACCCGTCCAAGCTGGCTGGCTGCCACACTAATAATAACAGCCAGCACAGCCATGCACGAAAATGAGATCTGGTAAAGCTAGTGAACTTTAGCCCTGTAGAGCCCTGAAAGGATTTGAGGTATGAGGAGAGTGGAATGTATTTTTTGGAAGGAGGGGTGAGCTCTCTGTCACTTAGAGAATGTGCATCCGCTGATTCAAAAGCAATGCTAACGCTTTAATACCGTAAAATTTGATCCAACAGACCACTGAAAGATTGGAAAAAATGCCATATTTATGATATCTGTTGGGATTTCATCTTCGTCTCACTGAAAGAGCTTCACATTTCTAGTTCCTGGCATCATATCTGTCAACCCTTGTAGGTGGACTGGGATTAGGACTGGTTTACTTCACGGAATTTTGTGCTGACTTCTGCAGTCCTTTGTCAAGAGCTATGCTCTGCCTTTTTCTATTACAGTCCTCCTTCTTATAACTACAGTATTTTCTTCCCTGTGCTGGCTGCTCAATATGTACCAGCTTACACTTGGAGAAAAGTATTACAGTAAAATTCATGAAGTATTGAATTTAATCTCTTAGATGGGCCTAAACTTTTTGTTATCAATGCAATGCAAAATGTATTCCTGCTGACTGTAGAGGGTGGTGCAAATGTGTAGTGCATGGAAGACATAAAACACAAAGAAGAAGACAAACAAGATGCATAGGTTTCACGCCGTTAAACAGTTAGTGATGGTAACACGGCAAAAAAAGGAACATTGCGCAAAAGGCAGGAAATCAGATGATTGTTTGCCGAAAAAAATTCGCTTTCAAAATATTTTATCAGAAAGGAAACGCTTTCAAGCGTTAAAGCTGCACTAGGGATCAAACGATTGTGTGTAATGTAAAAGGTGTTGCTCAGAGTGACAAATCCACGGAAAATTAGGTCGAGAAAGTCGTGCTGATGCGCTTAGTGGTATAGACGCGGTATAGGCATTTGTTGTTAACTAAGAAGGTAAAACCTTTTCTTTATGCTGCATTTGGCTGAACTTTCAATTCCATTTGTATCGCACACTAAGCGTTCAGCACGTCTTTCTAGGTCTTACACAGCCTAATTAAGAAGTAAAAGTTTAACTTGTACGTACGAGATAGTTTCTCCTACATAGGAGATACCATTCGTGGCCAAAACCTAGGTTTGTCGTACGTAGGACTTAAACTTAGGTTTTGGCTGATGATGCCCAAAAAACTTTGTCTTTCACAGGGCTTCCATAGTTCCCCTCATCTCTACAGACCTTTTTAGCATTTTTCAGCTCATTGGTTTGGTTTTTGCAGCCCGCAGGTGTACTGTTTTGATTCAATCTAATTAGCTTTGTTTTTTGTCGGAGCAGGCTGCTGTATTCGTTGCCTGCCCAACACCAAACGCCAAAGAGACAGTTAGCATTTAGCTAAAAGAAAAGTGAATAATGGGGTTACATTTGTCACGTGGCCAGACACATGATCTGCTGAATGAGTAAATAGCTTGCTGTTTCCCAACTCTTTGCCTTCAAGTGGCCGCAAAAAATCAATTAAAGCTGCAGTGGGTAGAGAGCAAAAAAATTGCAGGATTTGAAGTAGAATGAAATCTCTTCCTGCAGCTCTCCCCTCTCTGTTGCACGGGCAATGCATGTGCAGAACAGCCAAACGGAACGCTTTCTACTTGTGATTGGCCAAAGTCTCCCGTCACAGGCTAGACTTTCTAAAGTCAGAAAACAGAGCCAAGAGGAGATATAGAAGTCTAGTTATCTCTTAGACCACTTGAATAACACTATGCTAAAGGTTATTATGGAATCTTTGCCCAATGATGTCAAAAAAGAAATTGTCTACCACAGCTTAAATGCTTATAAAGGTTTAAGGATACTCATAACACATTATGGACACTGAATACAAACATAACTGTATTAGCAGTTATATAACAGTGATAGACGTAAGTGTGCAATGTAACTTGATCCTGTTGAATGCCTCTCAACATAATTAAACATTCTAAGTAAGTGTCCACTAAAGCCCATTTATCAACTGTCTGCTGAGTATACTGATCAGAGATATCTCGCAGTTTCCACACCTGGCTATGAGTCCCAGCACATCCACCATTAACTGGTTTGGTCCCGCATCAACTCTCTGAGAGCATGTCATGAATACGCAGAGAGAGAGAGAGAGAGAGAAAGAGAGACAGAGTCATAAGATTAAAACAAAACACCCCTTGCTGAAAATCTCTCTATTACCATTCCTTTTTCTGTTTCCTTTTTCTGCCTGTGCTTTTGCTAAAGGAACCCTTGATTTATCCCAGTATGAACTGAAAGCACTGTCAGGGGATCACTCCACCTCTTCCCATCCGTTCTCGGTCAGGTCATCTTGCCCGCCCGCCCGCCACCCCACCCACAACCCTACCCACTCCTTAATCTCCTCCTATCTATCTCCAGGAATGCAGCCCCTTATTTTGAAAAAATATCTTGTCATGTAATACCCTTGAAAAGCCTCGCAGCACGCTTCAAAAAATTGGCATTCCGCTGCTGTGATTTACTGACTTGTGTGTTAAAACAAGGCAAGACAGATAAAGATTTATGACATTTGGAGAGATTTAAATAAATATGTGCACTGCAAAAGTGATTTTCTTTGTGTCTTCTTGTGATGCATGCACAAAAAAGGCAAACTTGTGTTAGGGTTTGCCCTCAGCTGTCATGTTTTCAACAGGCTCTCAGTATGTGGGGGCATTGCATCATGCGTTTAAGCCTCACTCTAACCCCATGTATGTTTCCATGTAAGGTATGATGGGAAGACGTTCTCTCTTAGTGTGGTTTGAGCCAGCCACATTAATCACTCTGCCTTTTATATTCCCCCTTTTTTATTTTTTTTTATCCCTACGTTTTTTTCTCCTTCTTTCACCAAAGTGTAATTTCTCTCCGGCCACAGAGAGCCACACGTCCACCACGACAGGAACGTGGCTTTTATAGGAAGCATGTCACAAATGTTCAGCAGATCCATTTGCTTTCCATTTTTTTGCCATAGAGAAACACATCAGGAACCTCTCAAGCTTTATGAGAAATACATTTTTTTATGTTCCACTTAATGTTTCCAGCATGTCATGTTATTGCCCGTATACCAGAGGCTGTGGGCTGCTGTGAATCATGCTAATCACGTATACTTTTACATTTTAGTCATTGAGCTTTGGTGCATATCCCGAGTGACTTTCACTTATTAAAAAAGTACAAGTTCAGGATCTTGCCTGGGGCCTTATTGCCAGGCGCACTGGCTTTTTGCAGTGATTGAAACTGTGAACTTTCAGTTTCTGGTTATAAGAGCTGAACTTTAGCTCACATATCTGAAAGAAAGCAAGGATTTTAAGAGTAGTAGAGGTCATTTCTGCTCTGTTCCGTCCTGTTTTATCCTTTTCCGTTCAACTCTGCTTTATTGCCATCAGCTGGATAAACTGTTCTGTCGCTGCAGTGTCGGCAGTAGCAGTGCTTGGACTAAAACCCACCATATATCAGCACTCGGGTTCCACTAGTCTCTCTGGTCAGCTTACTAGTAGCAGATTAATGTCCTGTTGAGGAGACAGACTCCTGCCCAGGCCTCATTTACTCTGACAAAAGGCAGGTGTCAAGACGGGATGTCCTAAAGGAACAAGAGGAGGCTGCTTTTCCTTCGGAAATGGAGCTGAGAGAAGGATGAGGAATGGGTTCACGACACGTCACATGTTCGAGTGTGCATTGCCTAAAATGAGAAAACTCTGCCAATGATGCAAGAGGTTTCCAAGACCATTAAATGACCTGTTCATTGAGATTACTATCACCTCCTTTGTCATTAGCTTCATACAGCATCTGTCTGTCATTATTTATTTACAATCCTATTTAATAGACTTAAAAGTCACATTGTGCCCTAAGGTACTGAGAGACTCAGTGATGTTGTCCTTGTGTATTCATCATAACTTTGGTTTGTTATGACAGGAAAATGATGTGGAAAAATTACATGTATTTATTCATTAGTCCTGGTTTGTTTTATACTATTATGTGGTTTTCATACAGTCTTGGCCCTTGATAGCATGCATGTTCTGACATCACATTTGGTCCTGAGTGACAAAAAGATGAATGGTTTGACTATAAATGTTCTTGTGGACTTACACAACAGACTGTTAACATTGCATGTCAAGTGCAGGGGTGCATATTTATTCTGATTATTTGACATTCAGGATACTTGCACCAGAATACCTGTTGCATTTTGCAAGGAGGTGCTTACATAAGAGGGCTGCAGTGCTGAAAACTAAAACAGCCTGGATCCTGAGGTAACAGGATAGGAAAGAGCCGGAATATATATATAACAAAAAAGTAATGTCTAAAAGGAGATATTTCAGTAGTTCATTAAATTCAACTCAATCAAAATTATCATGATGCTAGTGGAACTCTTGTACCATCAATCATCAGATTATTTCACTTCAGGGAGATGCAGCTACAGATAATTAGCTTGGTTTAACATAAAGACTGGTAGCAGCAATAAACAGTAACGCTAACCTGTCTAAAACCATAGGGTTTGTACAAATTAAGCAAACAAATTAAGCTAGGTGATTTCTTTTACTTTCTGACCCTTTTTTCGCCCTGCTTCCAGTCTTTAAGCTAACCTGCTTTAGCTTCATACAGTAGCATACATATATGAGAGTGGTATCAATGTTGTCATCTAACTCACTGCTAGAAGGGTATTTCTAAATATGGCTAACTTTTCCTTTGATTGTAAAAAGATATATATATTTTTTTTCGTTCTCAGTCACCAAGCATAGCTTAAACTGTTACAGGAAATATACGTTTATACATTCAAGTTTTTGTACTGATTAAGCAATCACACAGAGCCAGGCTAGCTGTTTTCAATTTTTGTGCTATCTAAGCTAAGTGCCTGCTAGCTGGAGCTTCATATTCTGTGTACAAGAATGAGACCAGTATCAATCTTGTCATCTAACATTCATCAAGAAAGTAGATAAACATATTTCCCAAATTGTCGAACTATTCCTTTAAGATTGAATACAAAAGTTTAGTGACTTGTTAAGTTGGTTATGTAAAAAAGCTAAAATCAAGTAGGCCTACAAGTCCCTTTATTTATTGTTTTCTGCTGAGTGTAGGCTTCCCCCCCCCCATCTCCCAGCAGTTTTCCTCCATTGCTGGCGGTTCACACACGCTCCAAAAATGTCCCTGATAATTTGATAAATTTCTTGCAAAATGACATATCCACATATTTTTTGCAGCGCGGCAGTGGCAGGAGAATGTCAGAGCCGCTTCATATAGCGAGGGTTGGGGGGGGAGATAAACAAACCGTTTCTAACTTAGGCAGAGGACTGTGGCGTTTGAGACGGCTGCTTTTTCACCAAGAGGAATGTTCCCTTCCAGGGGGCTCTGATTCAAAGTGCACTGCTGAGACTCCGGTATAGAGCTCATATGTGAAAGTGAAGAAAGCTTTTGTGTGTGTTTAAAAATGAAATGTCAGCGTAGTGAAAGGATCGGTGTGCCTCTCTTTCATGATTCTTGAGTCGTGCAGGTGTGTGTGTTTGTGTGTGTGTGTCTGCCCAACAGTGTTCGCTGAGATGTCACGACAGGTCCAACATCACCATCAGTCATGCTGTTTTGAGAGGGAGCCAACTCTGCGGCCACTGTGTAGTGAGTGTGAGAGCTCTATCTTGCTGTGCACACAGCATGCAAAGGAACCTCCCCCCCCCTTTTTTTTTCCTTCTTTTTCCCAGTTTGGTTACGGGAAAAGGCAGCATTTTTTCTTTCCATATTTGGTCATGTGGAGCACAGCCAGGGAGCAGTAGCCTTTTGATGCCGTACAAACATCCCTATTTTGTGTGGGATTTGTACTTTTTGGAATGCTTTTTCTCCCTATTCTGTCTGATTGTGGGTGTAGCATCTAAAAGTGCACTTTAAAAGGGGCACAAGCCTTTTAAAAGTCAAAGACTGGAGAGGAATTGTACTGGCTCTTGCTGCTGTTTCACAAATAAGTTGCCTTTTTACAGTATTATTTATGATTTGGGCAGCAAGAATCCAACTTCTAATACAAATGTCCCTCTTAAAACCAACATTTAAAAGTCGGAACAATGTTTTATAACCATTCTTTTTCAGCCAACTGCTACATGAACTCCTCTTGGGCAGTTATTTAATTTGGTAAATTGGATCAGCAGCTGACAAATAGGAATTTATCATCTCATTTCAGTGGTTAACTTTAAAGGGCTTCAAGTTAACTTTTAGCTGAAGCTGGATTTAGTTAGATTTCCTCAAAATGAGAATACAGATGGTGTGTTTTAAGTTTAAATAGACTAGCTGTGTGCTAAAACCTGCTCTTCAAAAGCTGTGACATTCAGATGATGGATATGGCATGTTGGGGAAATGTTTTTATTGCAATTTAAGTGTGACTTAGTTCAGGCGTGAGGTTTAAAGACATAAACACACACACTCAACCTGAAGGGGAACTGTGGCTGGTGAAGTGCAGGCGTTTTCTGCTGTCTATCCACAGAAGTGAAAGGTATACCTTGAGATCTCATGCGGCCTAAAGTGTGATGAGCGGAACAAAACTCCCATCCCTGTGTGGGACCGTGAGAGGAGAAAATATTAAAAGAACAGTGAGTCATAGTCTAAATATATTCGATGGATGCTCAAAGTTTAGTGAGGTTATCTGGCTGACAGTGGAAAATAAAACACACGATTGAAGAATGCTACATAGAGAGTAATTTGTTTTAATCAGGGCAACTTGAGTTTAGAAAGTATCCAACTACGGCTTCCTTTCCAAAAGAGATTTGGCAGTTTGAAAGATAATTGAAACAAATGCTATTTATCGTCATGAGGCTATCACAACATGCTGTTTGAGAAAATAAGCCGATGATGATGGTTAGAGCTGAGTCGGACAGTACTTTAAAAAATAATTACAGTTTTTAGTGTCTTACGTTTTGTAGTTTTGGTCATCTTTTTTATTGGCTGTGATAAGTAATTACTAAGATCTGGAAACATGGAGTCATCACTACAAAACCGGCTAATAAACACAAGCGATCTGACGATCAGACTAGTTGTAAACATACCAAGAGTCAAGCCAGATTATCTAAACCATTTAATATTGGATTCAAAACTGAAAGCTTGGTCAATATGTTGCTAAGAAACTCTCATTGCACAGGAAAACTGTATGTGCACAATTATGGTAAGTACAATGGGTCAAAGTTCAACCAGGAAGTTGGTCTTTAAATGTACCTTTTGAAAGAAGAAACACTTTCCCAGAACTCTGCATTTAACTGTGCAATCTTATTCCAATAACTGATTGTCAAAAAAATAAAATAAAAGTCCAAGTTATCCTAATTTATTTTCTCATGTTCAGCCTTGGGTCCTACATGAGCACAACATTTTTTTGCTAACTAACTTTTTGAACTGTTTCGGTTATTTCATGATATAGTTGTGTTTTTGTCTTGGCTTTTCACACTGCTTTGTAGAGGGCGGGACTCGGCTAGATACAGGTGATGTCACGTATTGTGCACCTATCAGATTTTGCAACATTTTAATCAACATCTGTTGACAGCTGTGGGGCTGATCTGAAGCAGATTCGCTTAATTTTTTTAAGTGTTTGACTAAAATATGAACTGAGTAAGTGAGAATTTTTTTTTCTCTACTTTCATTGTTGCTTTTTTAGTCATGAATTAATAAACTCAGTGGTTGATTCATTCCAGCAGTGCTTAGTGTAATCTGCTACCACCCTGTAAACAATAATGCATCCAAGGTATTCCATTGAGATGTGTGTGTGCGTGCGTGCGTGCGCATGCGTGTGTGTGCGTGCGCGCCTTAGTCAGTCTGTCTCAGTGTGTATGATTCACAGGGCACAGAGAGGTGTTATGGAATGTGAACCATTGTCTGGGAATGCAGGAGTCTCCTTTTTCTTCACCAAATGGAAACTTAACATCTTTAACCTTCAGGTCTTTTCCCCACACTGATGTGAAATGTCCCCTTGCTGGTTCGTCTTCTATCAGAAAGCTAAAGTCAGCCCAAAGGAGATTGCAGGGTGATTTGAGGGAGGATTGTGTCTGATCGCCACATCTAAAGTCACTAATGACATTGCATCTGTGGCATTCAGGGACTGTAGCCCATTTCTTGCCCCAACCCCCAAAACCGTCAGCACGTTATTCCACCACATTTCACTTGCCACAGTGGCATTATCTTCTTAGGTTTGCCTATGAAAACCGTCTGCTCATGCTCAGTGACTTTTTTCCTCATTTGAGCCGAAGCCACACTTTTCAAAAATTTGTTTTGGAGGACATAGAGTGTGAGTGGAAAGCAGATGGTATTGAGATTAAGCATGGGTCTGATGCAGTTGGCCACCTCATTATGTTGCCTAGAATATATAGTCGCAGCTGAAGACCTCAGCTTTGACAACAGAAGCTGTTGTGGTTGATATTCACACTGTGGCATGAAATGCAGACACAGAAAAATACATAAAGAAGCTTTGGCTGCTTGGACATGAGTAAATCCTATGAAATTAAACCAATTACTAAACTGAATTCATAGCCAACCAACCCTGAATCTCCTCATATTGTAGCTGAACAGCTGTTGGCTAAGCTGCTGAATTGTGGTCCAAGAGGAGATAGAAACAGTGAGAAAAGGGTGAGAGTAAAAGAAAAGAAAACTGCATGAGCAAACACAGTACAGGTAATCAATAATGGATTTTGGATGGATTTTTAAGATTATCTTTTGGGCATTTTCAGGTCTTTACTTGACAGGGCAGCTGAAGACACAAAAGGGGAGAGAGAGGGGGAATGACATGCAGCAAAGGGCCGCAGATCAGAATCAAACCTGGGCCCACTGCATCGAGGAGTAAACCTCTATATATGGGCACCCGCTCTACCAACAGAGCTATCCGGGCGCCCATTGTTAAGAACTATTGAAATTTGGCTATAGACATACAGTATGTGCAGAGTGGGACATTTTAAAGTAACAACACTTTTAACACTAACAGCTAATATAACAGTACATTTGAAACTGTAAACTGGAAATTAAATTAGTATCAAATAGTATCAGCAACTACAAACAACATATACTGAATAAGTGAAAAATAGAAACAGTCTATAAAACCTGATAATATATTAAACTTTAAAAAAGAAATGCTGCCTTTAATTCACTGCACACAAATCTTTGGCATTTCTGTACTGCAGTTTTTGTTACCTACATACTAGCGGTGTTAACTTTTTTACATCACAAATCAGAACTAACACAATCTGCAATCTGAACACATTTGTTCAAATCAATTTAAATATGACCCAATGTAGCCTAAATCTAAACTATGTTGCTTCCGTTCATTCACAGGGCCTTGGCTGCCTCACTTGAGTGACAAGCAAATTTAACACGCTAACATGATAAGCTAATGTTACCGCAAGGCCTTTTACAAAGTCAGAAAACAGCTTTATGTTTATCCACGATTTTTCCATCTGTGGTGTAAAATCTAAAATGCATCCTCATGTTACTTTGATTGTTTGGTGTCATTATTATTCGCTCAGTCTTGCGCTAGCAAAAAGAACAACAATAGTCTGGTTTACTGCAGTGGTTCAAATGGACATCCTGCTGGATTACAGCCTCTTGTGCTTATGCAAACAAAAGGTCATTACAGAAACAATATTTAATAATTTCCCAAGTTCAAACAGCAATTTAAATTTCAGATGTGAAGTGACAGTCCTATTATCTAACAATACACAGTAGCAGTTAATATTATCGCCGCACCAATGTATCATTCAGGCTCTAAAAGGCAGGCAGAGAAAGATGAAGCTGAGGGAGGAACGAGCGGAGATGGAAATAAAGAGAAATTCTTGGCCTCGGTGCGCCAAAAACCTCCAGTGAATTTATGAATGCTCATCCACAGCTGCTCTGCATCCTGGATCTGTAAACGTGTTAATGCTGCCGAGGCCTGGGCGTGTGAGAGGAGACACATAGTGCAGAGAACCACAACCACAAGGCCAGCTTTCCATACACAGCACTGGAGGTGGTGATGGATATCACACATGTACATACGTTTACTGTACCATAAACGCACACATACTGCACTTGCAGTGTCCATACGTATTTTCTGTATCACACTTGTAAAAAACATACATTCTCACACTCATCTAAAGTGGAAACAAAATAAAAAGCATGCGTTTATTCATATGCACCGCCTCTGCACGCATTTACATAAATACACACAAAACACATTTATAAATGTAAATCCTGTTTGTTAAATACTGTTTATAGTGATGCACACACAGGCTGAACATATTTTAACAGACTAATCTCAGGAGACTCCTTACCCCGGCAGAAAACATTAGCTTTACCCAACTCAAACTGTCCCCAGAGCCTCAGCCAAAACAGCTGTTTGTGTGCAATACCTACAGGCATGCAGTATCTCTCTCACTGTATTTCTCTCTCCCTCCCTGTTTTACTGCAGAAGCGTTATCTGTGTGATAAAACGATCATAAAATGATCATTCTTACTTTGCCCAAAATACTTGGATACCAAATACTAGAGACCAATATATCTTAGCTTTTGACTAAACCAATATACTTCAGTTTCTCTCTTTAAGTAGAAGTGTGTTCATATCCTGTCAAGTTAGCATCCAGTACCCCCATAAACAGAAAATTCACAGTAGGTTGTCCTATAGCTAACAGTACATGCAAATGGGGGCATGCTTGCTGCCATAGTGCTCTTGAGCAAGGCACCACTAGTGGTGCTATGGAGCAAAATTGAGCAATACAGCAGCAAAAGCCAGGGCTGAATACTACTAGCTAGCCAATGTAAATGCAAAACAATCAGCTTTGTTTTAAATGTTTTATGAGGCAGGAAATTCGTGAAACACTGAGTGTAAACATAACTTATTTTGTTTCCAAGAAAACTCCACAAAGCAGCTTTAAGCTAGTTGACTATTAGCAGAGACAGAGAAAGAGGGTGTGTGGCAGTAATTTCTGTTGCGAAAGAGAGGTGAATCATATGTCAAGCAAGTCTGGCAGACCCATGACAGTATTTGAAGAGAGGCTGTCACAATAAAAGGCTCAAATTTGTCAGAATGTGGAGACAATTGTATTTTTGTCTTCTTCAACTTTTGACTGAAGCCCTACATTTTTAGTCTGGCTGACTAAATATTGATAGGTGAAGACTGCTGATGTCAAAATACTGAAATCCTGCTGCTCTCTTTTCACAGTTAAGGGGCCGTATCATCCACAATATCCCATGATATGTAGCCTATTCGTTATCTAAACAATATTTGACATTATTTTTTATATAATCGGTTATCATTTTACAATAGTCCGAGCATATTTCACTGTAGCATTTGGATCTCGTGTGTCATGTAGTCTCCAAGGTAGTTCATATTACTTCTGAAAAACCAAATGGCATGCGACTGGTGAAAGAGTGAAAGTGGTTGATGAGTTCTTCAACATACCAACAACTGTCGCAGGTGGACAAAATATTTCCTTCCATTGATGCAGTGACTAGAAAGGCCAGGCTTTGTGCCTGTGTTGCCTTCACATTCCAGATTACTGGAATACCTCTCTTCACCTGGACACCTGCACAGCTGTGACTCCATATCTGCTAGACATATAAATCCTCCTCTCCTCTCCTCTCCTCTCCTCTCCTCTCCTCTCCTCTCCTCTCCTCTCCTCTCCCCTGGTTGACATTAAACCTTCCATATATTAGCATGTTAGCATTGTTATGTTAGCTTTATGACATTAGCATTTAGCTTACAGGCAAAGCCTACAGAGCTGCTAGCATAGATGTGTAGACTCTTAGACTTGTTCTGTTAACAATCATCAACAACTAGCTTACTTGTGGGATCATGTTGCTCGTCAATAGAGGATCCATGTAAAATTGTTTTTATTATTTAGGTGTCATGTTCCAACATGTGTGAGTCTAGCATGTATATAAAAAAATTACTGTCATAAAGACCTAAAACTGTATGTGATTTGCAGAGGTGTGGACTCGAGTCACATGACTTGGACTCGAGTCACAAAGTTGATGACTTTAGACTACTCGAGAATTTCAGGAAAGACTTGCAACTCGACTTGGACTTCAACACAAATGACTTGTGACTTCACTTGGACTTGAGCCTTTTGACTTGAAAATACTTGATACCTTTCCCCAAAAATTTGGAAAGGCCTTCATTTGTGTAAATTTAATTTATTATTACTCTGTTGTTTAGATTTGGTGAATATTGCATTATGACTTGTTTAGGACTAAAAACACAAAGTTTAGGACTTTGGACTTGACTCGGGACTTGGCTTGGGACTGGCTTGTCTTGACTTGGGACTTTGGTGCAAAGACTTGAGACTTGCAAAACAGTGACTTGGTTTTGACTAAGCCGTGTAATCACCAGCTGCAACGAGTCATCATTCCTTTATTTGCCAACCTCACAGCTGGCAAGCACATAACGAGCGCTGAGCTAGTTTTGACTTGTTTATCTTCAGATTGATTCCCTTTATTCAAAAACCAAAACAGTCACTGCACACAAAAAAGTTCCGAAGGAGGAGTTGTCTGTAACTGGCATGTGAATGAGTAATTTGGAGGCTCTTTCAAGTCCCCCTCTGCTAAAATCAGAGGTTAAATAGGAGCATTCCTTACATAGCTCCATAGCCATAATGTGGAGATTAATGTGTTTGTCCAAAGGCTGTGAGGGGATAGTTGCTCTGAGTATCACAGTAAGAAATCTGACCAAAAGGCTGCAGTCTTCTCTTCTCACAGAATGCTTAACCAGCATTAGGAACATTTCACCAAAGCCAAAAATAGATGTGCTGCTGGCCCATACTTATTCTTCAGCTACTTTCAGACTGTTGCTTGATCTACTTTGTGCCTCATTTGGCCAATAGGGGCCCATTGTTTTGGTGCTTTTAACTCAAGACTTCTTGAGAAGATAGAGGCATTATAAGGTGCTGTAATCCTGTAGTGGCTGTCAGCATAATACCAACTTGGCTTTTAAGACTTTTTAAGAGACTGGCACTTACACACTGGGTTCTGTGCCAGGGTCTGGCAGTCTCGACAGGTAGTAATTTGACTGGTAAATGTGTCATTATAGCCATTGTAGAAGGTTGGTGCAGACAGGGAAAAAGAAAGACAGAATAAGAAGGGAGGATGTGATGGATGGATGGATGATGCAGGTTTTAGTGATAAATGGTTGAAAAAAAAGTACAGATGCAGCGACAGGAAGGAACAAGAGGTTTTACAGCGGACAGGCTACGATAGGCTGTTATAAAAAGTCTGAAAATGTCACAAACTTGTTACTGTAGGTTGCTCAACTTGGAATGCTGTCTTTTTCTCGTTCTGCCTCTGTTAGCTTTTGCAAAGTGTGGGTGGTCCCTCCAGTGATATACACAACAGTTACATTTCTATGTCTTACTGAGGGCCTTGTCTGCAAGCCACAGGCTTCCTCTTCTGTTCTGCGCCTTGTGCTCTCCCATGTGGAGATGAGACAATGTGACTGTGCTGCATTCAGTCAGCAGCCCTATTCTTACATCATATATCAGCTTGAAAAAAATATAATTATCTCAGGTTTATTATTCATGTAAAATCTTGCATGGTCCACTTTGTAATCATTTTGTTGACAAACCTACTTTTATTCTAATTTACATTGTAAATGTCATGCTTTTAAATGGTCTCTAACTCATTTATGTACAAAACTGAACACCGAATGAAAAACGCGGTCTTCTCAGCTGCATAAATCACGCATTATTTGCAACAATAACTTCAAGTTTATATGCTGTCGTGCTTGTGTTACTAATACAATCTCCCTTGGCGTCGCTGGTTCTAGGAAGTATGTGATTAGACTGGTGATGTTTGGAGGCCTTGTCGGTTTTAGTTATTGCTCTCATTTCGTCTTAATTACGGTTGTATGAATAACCCCACATCCAAGTGCCAATTGCCCCCCTCCTCCTCGTTTCACAAATGACACTAAGAGTGAATCTAAACATAGAGAGTGAATTTTTGCGGTATTTAAAATATCTCTTCCGAGTCACAGAAGCATTTAATAGCGGGGAGTCAAGGCTGTGTTTACTGTACAGGCTCACATGGGGGGAGGAGACTGGGGGAGAAGATGGAGTGGGGAGGGTGAGGGTTAGAAGGGTCCCTTAGAGTCATGGTTTCTTTTAGCACTTCTCGCCTGTCTGTGTGTTTCCTGTACATCTGTGCATGCTCATTAGTACGCTTAGTGTGAATGCATGCACCCAAACACTGTAATGTTGCACCTACGTACATGCTTGTGTGCATGCACTCTCGTATACAGATGTCAATGTGTAAAGAGGCTCTCTTTGACCCCTCCTGTATGCAACTGCAGATAAAAGAAACAAACATGCTTATAACACACAGGAAGCTGGGCTCAAGAGCTAAATCACGTCCTAGAGCAGAGTTTAGCCAAGCTCCGACATGTAGGTAAACAACACAGGAAAAGTTAACAGTAGAGATAGAGAGGGAGGGAGGGAGGGAGGGAGTGAGGGGGTAAGGCTGAGGGAAAGAAGGAAGGAGGTCACTAAGGGATGGAGGGAGGGACAACTAGCAGAAAGGGGAAGGGAACAGGCATTTGCCTTTTTTGTCAGCTGAGCCCAGGCTGTTGCAGATTATTACTTGTTGTTGCATTGTATCTCTGTTTGGAGAGAGCATTGTGAAAAGCTGGTATGGTGTGAAGAAAAACACATTGTTTGAAGGCTAATTCAAGGTATGACAGTCAAAATTCTTTTTTTGTTTCTCCAAATTGTCCTACTGCACTTTAAAGCATCTTATTTTCTGCCACAGTCACTTTCCTACTCATTTTGTTTCACCACGAAGGATAAAGTGTTTTCAGTGTGACTATATTCAGTGCTGCCTTTTTATCCCGCGAACTGCCATGCACCTTTATCATTCTTGTGCTCAGCTAGGGTCTGTTTACTTTGCTCCAGTGTATTGAAGATGTTGCTGGGGGATTAGCTGGGATCGTAGATGTATGATGGAGGCTCAGCAGCTCCTGGGTGGTCTCGGTCCTCACTGCACATCCAGTCACGTACCCTAGCGGCATATTTTTAGTGAGAGTTGCTCTTAACTGACTGAGTTAACATCCTGTGTTGGCTTCTCCCTCCTCTGTCTTTGTATCTCTGCTCTTCTTTGTCTGCCTCACCTCTCGGTGAAGTTTTGGGGCATAGGTTTCAGCCAGGCAGTTGTCACCTAAGGCTGAGGCTTTTAAACACAAAGATGTGGCTACACACTTTTGACATGTGGTGTCAAGAGGGATTGTACTTCAAGTTGATTGATTTGGCGTCAGCTGTGATTATAATAAGTGTAATAGCGGTTAAATACCATAGCAAACACTTAGCTACTCGTCTATTCTTGTTCCTTGCAAAAATTAAAATATGCTGATGAAAACATCCTCAAAATGACCGTTTTGATGAGCGATTGCTGTTAGCGCGAACTCTGGAGAGAAATGCATTGTGCTTCCTGTGGCTGCTTCACAATAAAAGCCACCCCCTGTTTCACATCTTAAATGCTTTTAATCTAAAGCAGCTGCAGTAGCATGTTCCGTTTGCATTACCAATAACATATACAGCTGTGACACGGCTGTAACAGTAACTCTGGATTACAATGCTGCCTCGTTTCTTGTGAATCCCCTGTGCGTGTAAAGGCAATTTGAATCAAATAAAAAAATAGGGTTGAATTTAATGAAAATCTTAAGGATTCTGACTACTTTAAACAAAGTACTTTGATAACCAGAAAACTAAGGCTTTGTTTGACTGGTTTTATTTGATTTTATTAGGATCCCCATTAGCTGATGCAGAACATCAGCTCCTCTTCCTGGGGTCAACACAAAACATAAAACATTACAACAGATAAGACGTTTTCAGACAAAAACAGCCACATGATATAAAAATAAGAACAGTATAACTAGCATTATTCTTTCTTTCAAACATAACTATACATATTTCTCTTCATATACTCTTGAACGTGAACATGAATGTCTGCCCTCTCAGGATATCTAAATGAATGCGTTTTTGTCTTTCTTTCCTCTCTTCCTTCCTGAAATTAAGTAAAAGAACATGTCTGTGTTTGGCGATGTCATCCCTCAGGGCACAATCATGGAGGAAATGGACTTTGAGCGGCGCCGGGAGCTGAGGAGGCAGAAGCGGGAGGAGATGCGCCTGGAGGCTGAACGGTAAGACCCATTTGATTCTCTGTCATTCACGTCTGCAGATTAATACTCCAGGATTTTCCTACTAATTCTCTTGCTAATCAGAAAGTGTTTAAAAAGTCCTCAACAATGGATTTATTTGAAGTTGCAGCCAGCCACAGAACTTGTCGTCACTGAAGATCTTACTACTTTGGTTGTGTGAAGCTGAGGGAGCAGCCTGGGTTGTGTAATGAGGCTCTGGTTGTCAATGCACAGTGCGCCTCCTCTGATGTTCTTGCCAAGTTGGAGCAGGAGGGAGCCAGCTTTAATGGCTTAGACCCTCCTCTTGGTCTTTTAAAACATCGCTCAGCAAATATTGGCTTCCCCCAACCCAGGCTAGAAAGAAAAAAAAGGTTGATAAGAAATCTGATAAGCAATGAGATGACCTTTAAGTGGGGATGTTCAATCCCGCCCTCCCTCCCTCTTTCCAATTTTCTCTCCCAGATACCGCAGCCTTGTGAACTCCCTTTGATTCAATGGAAGAAATTGATTAAGCTAAAGTTCATTTCAACAAATTGATTGAGTGTTAACATGCCAAGTGTAGTAATCAAAACTAGTAAAAAGGGACTTTTTTGTGAGAGCTTGATACAGTGTGCCAAGGAAGCATTTGATATAGCCTTTTCACAAATGTCTCTTCATCTGTGCTACAGCCCTTCCAATTAAGGATGAGGTTGATGTGGATGCAGATACTGGCCAAGGTCACTAGCCTGTTTGATGGATCTGTGGGAAGAGTTTTGTTCGAGCCTGTTACTCCATCACTGATGAAAAACAAGCTGACATAGGTCTGACCACTGCTGAATGCATAGATGTTTCTGACTGATAATTTTTCTATGACACAAAGAATATGTGAGCAGCGTTTACCTTAGTAATGAAGAAGGTCTTTTGCTCAAGGTAAATACCATTTCTTGTATAAAGGAAATTCTGCAAAACCGTGCACACCATCCACAATAGTGAAGGAGATATACTAGGTAATAAAATTCAGGGTTAAGTCATTCATTGAAAATAAAGTGTCTGCCAGCTTGTGTGTGCTGTATGGATGGTGCCAAGTTTATTTCCACAGGGGTATGCCATGGAGGCCAACAAGGGTCTTTTTACTCTTCTACTTATTTATTCTGGGTAGTGAATAAAGGCGACCGATAAATCTACGTGACCAATATTATCGCTCAAGTAGCTTATCAGAGATATATGCTATCAGCATAAATATCAGCCGATAAGTAACAAAAAATTGCAGTACAGAAATGCCAGATATACTCAACTGTGCTTGTGGTAGTAAACAGTGTTGCCAGTGCATAGTAGTACGTATCTTGGTCACAATTCTTTAAAGTTGCATTAATTGATTGTTTTGGCCACTTGGGGGCCATGGAACAAGCTAAAAAACAAGGACATACAATATTATCACCTTATAAAGTCACCTTGTCATTCATTTGGAGTCATGTTTCTGGCGACCTGGCAAATGTAAGCAGGGCTCAATGCTAACTTTTTAAAGTGGTTGCCGGCTTGGCAACCAGGCATCAGCTTTTGGTTGCCGAAATTGATAATACGGTTGCCATGTTTTAAACTGCCTATATTTGGAGCAATTCATTTCTTATGTAACTATACCACATATTTTAATAATGAAACAAGGAGATAATGGCTTGCAATATAATTTGCCATCCCTTTTGGGTTTAGGTCTTTTAGCTCATAGCTTTAGCAGCAGGCAGTTGTATGTCCCGCTGTTAGAATCCTCTGCAGTTAAATACAGTCAAACATTTACACCGTTTAGCTGTCAGCATTTTAACCATGTTGAATCCAGTTACTACTGTTGCTAACGGTAAGCTATAAGTTATCTGCTGACAAGTGTAATGTATTATTAGTGTTAACTAGCGTGACATGCAGCGATGTTTCTGTTGCCTGTAACGTCTGTTTCAGAGCATCAGAGAGCAGCGCAGACATTTAAGTGGCACCGTAATGAGGCACCAAAATCCGCGTTGCTATTCTGTCCGGTAGATACCGTGCCATATTAGCACCGGATTTTAACATGCGCCTTAACGTGAACAGAAAATTGCATTGCCTGTATGTTTTCACGGCAAACGCGCATATGTGGAAAGCGGTTGCACAACAGCTGAAATGTTGTGTTGCGCACAAACGTAGTGTTTAAACTTTACTTTATATTTTTGGAGACATCCAAAAATATTGACTTCTTTTGAAATAAGATTTTTATATAAAAAAAAAAACAAGGGCAACCAGGCAACCGTTACTGTCAAGCCCTGGTAAGGCCAACAGCCCCTCTCCTTTTAGCTCCGTTTTGGTCTCCACCAACTCCTGATTGAAATATCTGTCTCCTTAGCAGCTAAATGCAATTTTATGTTCACCAGCTAGTTGCTAACTTTGCCTGTCAGTCATTCAGAGCTGGGTAGATAGTGTAGAGTGGGTTTATCAGAGCTTTTTTGTTGAAAACAGATGCTTGCTCTAGCCAGAAACAAGGTTGATGAGAGCTTGGGGGCCCGCGAACCTAAACAATGAACTTAAAGATGCTATAATGCTTTGTTTAGTTGAGGGGAACTGCAGAGTCAGGTGATAAGTCTGAGTTTGTCACTACTTGGGACGCCTGTCATGTTACCCATTGTCATTTGATCTATTGTTACTTAAACATATTGCCTAGTGCAGCTTTAATAACCACATTTAAGGGACCCTTTAAAAAAAATATGCCAAACTTACTCATACACACATACTACTTCCATAGCGACTTTATCAAAAGCTTTTGTAACCTCGCAATAACCTCCGAATAATTTCTGTTATTTTAGGGTAAAGATCCTGTACATTTTGATTTTGTGTAACAGTTACGCAGTGTTCTCCCTCTTGGCATCTTTTTGTTTTAACTTCTTTCAGACTTTTATGCCTCATTTCCCCAGATGCACTCTAAATAGCTGATTGAAAGGAAGGTTAATGCCGTTGTTATATTTTCATTGCTTAAAACCCCCATAAACCCCCTGCTGTTAGAATTATTTATGCAGTTTTGCCGTGTTTATGTTACACAGAGAAGATGAAATTTGGCAGAAAATGTAGAGTCTAAGACAGGGGCCACCAACATGGTGCCCGCGGGCAGGTTAGCCCCCAAGGACCACATGTGTAGCCCTCAGGCCTGTTCTAAAAATGAAAATTGAATATTGATATTATCCGTTTCCCACCTTGTTAAGTCATTGTTGATAATTATTGTGAGAAATCATTAACATGATCAGTGTCTTCATATAGATGAGTATCATTAATCATTAATAATCATATATAACTAAAGGCAAACTGAGCACATTTGTTATTTCAGAAGAGTATATCAAACTGGTAGCCCTTTGTATGACTCAATACCCATGAAGTAGCTCTCAGTTTCAAAAAGGTTGGTGACCCCTGGTCTAAGACTAAGAAGAGCCTGCAGAGGGAAGAGATGAGGACTGACTGACTGAAAGAGAAATGGACCAAGAGTGAAAAAGAGTGAGTTGTAAGCGCCTTGGACATTTACATTTTCAGCTTGGCGGGAGTTTGTTCATGACTGTTTATTTGGTCCGAGCAGCAATAATTTCATCTGGCAGGCAACACGCCGCTCCTGTTTTTGATAAAAGATTACATCTCTACATTGTTTCCATTTCTGCCAATATATTGAAACAATCAATATTTACATGCCCCTCTCGGTTGGACTAGTCAAAACCACATGTTGTCTCATTGGCCTCCTTCCATTCAACCATCACTGAGCACACTGTGAGACGGCGGAGAGACGCAGAGAGAGTGTGGGGCCATATAATAACGGCTGTAGGAATGCCAAATTCCTGGCTATTATAAGTGTTTACTGGCCAGGTCTCCATGAGCGGTTTCCTACATACTGGGACAGTGAGATTGTCTGTGTGTGTGAGACAGTGTGTGTATGTGTCCCATAGTCTAGGTAAGCTGTGTACATGTGCATAGGGTGCGCGCGTGCATTCAGTTATCCATGCAGGCGTTCGCTGTAGCGTGCATGTATGTTTGGATCAGCATCAGGTGATGAAGGTTTGACAAGCTCCATTCACTTTCCTGAAGTAAGTATGTGTGTGTGTGTGTGTGTGTGTGTGTGTGTGTGTGTGTGTGAGACAGCCAAGCTTCCCTGTCTTACATCAGTCTCAGTTATAGTAAGAAAATGATTGTTGACATAGAGGTGCACAATGGGCTTCAATTCACGTCTAGTTCTATTCAGTAAAGCCACACACACACATGGTTTTCTACTCTGCCGAGGTTTCTCACACTCTCTTATCCTCTTTAGTTGACCCGCTCACCAGTGCTATAGTACATTTATGTTCAATGAAACACACAGGAATGTCTCGACTGCATCTTTTTTTTTTTTTTTTTTGTCTTTTCCCATAGAGAGCACATGGATGTGGAATTTCCCCAGTTAATCAGTGACCAAAGGGTGTCTGCTTCAGCTAGAAATAGTCTTCTTTTGTAACAGTGATAGTACCCATAGTTTACCAAAAAAAGCTGTTGTTACTCACTGCTAAAATGCAGCTGGAGCAGTTCATTGTCCTCAACAGAATATTTACACATATTGCACGGCCGCTATGGTGATTCATCACTGTTGTATGTTGGACAGTTAAAGGAATAGGTAAAGGAAGAACTTGTGAAATGCTCTAATTCGGCTGTCTTGCTGAGAGTTAGATAAGAAGATGAATGGTCTTAACCCTCAGTAAAACCCCAACTTGCACATAGTCGTTTTTACACTTTTGGTGTGGTTTAAGTCCTCCTCCATCACCTAGTCTTTCTGCTAAGCTAAGCTAACCGTCTCTTGACTGTGGCTTCATATTTATTGCACAGACAGAGTGGTATCAATCTTCTCATTCTCAGCTCTCTGCAAGTTTCCTTAAATGACCAAATATTCCTTTTAATGTAATTTATGTAGAACTTTGCTAAATATACAATGTTGATGATTTCTTCTTTGATGTCCTTTTTCAAAAGGTCAGTCTATTTCTCTCTAGTTGCCATTTCTCCCTTTTTCTCGCCATACTCCATCTCCTCCTCTCCTTCCTTATGCATTTGCTCTATCCTCTTCTTCATCAGCTTCCTCACTCTCATCTTCTCCCTGCTTCATCTCCTCTCACCTCATCTACTTCCACTTTCATTTTCAACCCATCGTCCTCCTTATTCTTATTCTCCTCTTTCTTCTCACTCTCTCCATTCCCCTTCACTCCCAAACCACCTCCACTTTCTCTTCTTACTTTCACATCTTCCATCTTCTCATCTTCCCCTTGCTTTTTCTCTTTTCATCTTGGTCTTCCTCTTACATTTTAAAATGCATTACTTTCTCCTCTTCCCCACTCACTCAATCTCTTATTCTCCACCTTCTTCTCAGTCTCCTCTTCCTTCTCTAGCTCTAACCCCTCTTTCTCTCTCTCCACCATCCTCTTCTTCCTCCTCTTGGTTCCTTACATCTGTGCCGTGCCCTTCCCCTGAGAGACCAGGAAGGGCCGAGGAAATAACACCCATCCTCCGTGAATGAGCCATGCCAAACAATCCTCGCCCAGGGTGAATGGAGCGTTCCAAACATGACCCGGGTCCTGCGTCGTAAACCTGTTGGTTCTGTCAGGAAGAGAGAGGGAGATTCGCATAACGCAATAGAGATAGGGAGGGAAAGGTGGAGCCATGTATGTCAACTTCTAACTCACCACATCAACTTCGACAGGAGTTAAGCTATTGCTGCTGTTTTTTTTTAAGCCTAATCATACCATTTTACTCCCAAAGAGAAGTTATATTTATGTTTTATATGCATGCTATACTGCCTCGTTCATCTTTGAGTAAGAATAAATGCAGTCGAGGGGAATTCTAACATTGTGTATACTTGGAGCCAGCCCAGCAAAGCGCAGGGTGGGGAAGGGAGTCATACGGGGTACGTTGTGGTTCTTTGGGCCGGCGGTAGGAAGGGAAATAGTCCAGAGAGGCCAGCGTGGGAATGGGTCAGCATTTCTACAGCACCCACCCTCTTTCCCTCTCCCTCTCCATCCCTTCCTTTTCTCCCCTCCCCTCTGTTCACAGCAGCTTTTCTTTTCGATCTTCCTCTCTACATTTCTCCCTCCCTTTCCCTCTGTCCCTCTCCTCTTGAGGAGGGGTGAAGAAGTCTTTTCTCATGGGCTTTTACCAAATTGTTTTCACTGACATTTCTGAGATATTTCGCTGTAAAGAAAATATTTGGACATATTTCTCCCTAATAGGCCCGCGGATGGCGATGTTTTGTGTGCCGGTGCTGTCCACGCAGACAGTTACTCTGTGAACACAGAATCCTGCTTAAATCAGCATTGCTGTACTGTACCGTGCAGCAAAAAAAACAAGAAAATTAGGACTTTATGCACATGTGTAACAAGACTTTTAATTTCCGTTTCAGCTGTAACACAGCTGCCACATGGAAACCTAAGTGCATATTAGCTGTCAGTTAATAGTGTGCAGTTTGCTTTCCTTACATACTGTACTTGGCCACCCAAGAAAAGGCCATCTGTTGCATACTTTATTCTGACAGACACGCATACCTGAAGTTTATAACTGTGGCTGCACATCATTCTGTACAGGAAAAGATGTCGTCTATGATAAAATCTGCAGATTACTCCTTTTTCCATTATCGTGCACGCCCTTTCCTTTCCCGTTTTTCATTTCCCACTTCTCGTCTTTATCCTCACTCTCTATTTCATGTGCTCTTTCTTTTTCTCTCCTTTTTTTCCCCCCTTCCTTATCCCCTTTTTCACCTTTCCCCATATTTCTGTGTCAGTATGCTGATAGAGTTTGGGGCCTAGGTAAGGAAAGGGATATCAAATCGGGGATTTGGTTGTGTACGCGTCTCTAGCCAAGGCTGTGATTGACAGGAATGCTAATTCAGCTTTTAGGAGTTTGTTCCTCTCTCTTACTGAGGAATCTTTTACCCTGAGATTGTTGTCGTCACCAAGGACTCTTTTGTTCCATTTTTAGCTGTTGTCTTTTTCTCTTTCTCATGACATTTCAATGCTGTTTCTCGGATGGCGCAGTCCACAGGGAGTTAAGGCAGTTGTTTCACCATTTTTTTTCCACAGAAACAACATATCACTCTGGCATTTAAAAAAAAGAGTTAATGTACTTTCTACTGCAGGGGAACTCAATGTAAATTGACGGAAGATGAATGCAATTGAAAAAGAAAACTAAGATTTTTGGGGGAAAGAAATTATTCATAGTGACACTATGTAACTTTTGAAAAAATAAATGACACATTCTTCCTCTTAAAAAAAACTAAATAAAACCCCTCTCCCTTCATGCTACAGCTTTACTTGATCTTGTATGACCAGTAGCTCATTGTGGCTAATGTTAGCAAACGTTGGCAAACTTAAAATAGATATATCAGTCAGTTTTTACTATGCTCTTGTGCTTTATTATACTACATTTTAGCATTTGCCATTATACTGTATATTTTCATTGTAACTTATGGCCACAGTGGTTGGTGTTATATAAGAAAGCTTTAAGGTTGAAAAACTAATCTGGGTTTGACCAGTTTTCTACCCTTAAATATGCTGAATTATCAGATTTAAGCACACACACATGCACATGTGTAAATCATTGCCTGACGTCACAGATGTCACCGTCCCGTAGGTCCAGCTTGGGCGTTAACAGATTCATCTGTTCTGTTACGACAACATTCCTCATCTGAGAGAAATAAATGGGAGGCGGAAAGAACAGCAAAGGGGAAGGAAAGGAAGAAGGAAACAGTTGTTCACAAGCTGTAAAACCTCACATAAACCCAAGCAGCTTTAGCTCAGCTCACCACACATGTTGCAATTAACATGCAATAGCATGCTTCGCTGGCTGACCTCAAAGGCGGCGCAGTGATGTCAGGTAGCTAGGCATGTGGTTAGCAGTGGGAGTGTAAAGGTCAGTCGGGGCAACACAGATCAAGCATGGAGCGTAGTTCATAGATGTCAGGTGGCCAGAAACACAGCCGTTTGGGAACTAATTTGATACTAAAAAATAGACAGTAAAATTCTGTCTCTGGTTGTATATAACTGTTGTAAGATATCCTCAGTTTATGATGCTTTGATTTATATACATTAAATATACTATACTTTTTAAGTTTCTTTCCCTAAACCGGTCTACTTTACAACCTGTCTAAGTTAGATATTCTGAATTTCCCAGAGTGACTTTGGACCGGCTCCAGAGAGAGGCCTCAACTTGTTGCTTTTAATCAAATTTAAGCACATAAATATACAGTAGCTCACAAGCCAACTAGATTTTGAACAATGGAGTTGTGTTGATGATTGTATGCAGCCGCACCCTTTGCTTAAACCACTGCATTTAATAAAGAAATCCATAATCCACTGCATGTCTGCTTTGGATTTTACTATATTAAGGATATGGGCGGTTGGTTTTTAAAATGGATTTATCCCTGCTAATGGCAGGGCAAGATGGGGCGACTAGAAATACTTCAAGCAGTTCTCGAATTTTTGTCTAAAGCAAAAAAAAAAAAAAGGGAAACTGTGTTTCACACTGGTAAGATATCCCAGGGTTCATTTTTCTTCTAATTATATACTTGCACGCATTTTTAGGTTGTGAAAGAAATAAACTGGGAAAGTGATATTTGTCATGGGTATATCGGCAAAACAAAAAGCTTGTGTCATGAATTGTATTAAACCAAGAAGCAATATCTTAAAGCTCCCTCCACCTATTTTTAGCATTGAGATATTTTAAGGAAAAAGTCAACATCATAGAAAATCCACTTTTTCGCTTCCTTGCTGAGAATTAGATGAGAAGATTGGTACCACTCTCACACCTGTCTGTTAAGTACACTGCAACAGCCAGCAGCCGGTTAACTTAGCTTAGCATAAAGACTGGTAACAGGGGGAAACAGCTATACTAAAAAAGAAATTTGGATCAAAGGTCCAAAGGTATGAATTAAACAAACAAGATATATAACATGTTAATTCATGAGCTTTCAGATTTTATTTTACCTTTTTGGATAGCTTTTTTCCCCCTGATTCCAATCCTAGTGCTACGCTGAGCTAAACTTCAGTAGTTTCATATTTAGCGTACATATACGAGTGGTATCGATCTTCTAACTCTCTGCAAGAAAGCGAACAAGTGTATTTCCAAAAATGACAAACTATTCCTTTTAACTGGGAAGGTGCTGACATGGGTGTCTCAGCTAAACTGAGATTGTTTCTAGAATGTATTTAACAAGAGGCAGTATCTTTAAAACAAAGCTCACTCCACCCATGTCTAAGTTGTTATGACACAAGATTTTATTAACCCAAGAAAAATGGGATTTCTCAGTTTAATTCTGGACAATAATTTGTATCACCTGATTTGTATAACTCATGTATTCTATTTTTATTTTTTATTTTAAAGATAAGTGTTAAATATTTGTAGATTGTTGCTTTGTATAGAGATGGCTTTCTGATAGGCATTGTGGTTGTTTGTCTTGTGTTTGAGTATGCACAAAACTTAATAAATATATTCTGGCTTCAATTCAAGTGATTTCTAGATTTAATATGGTATTAAATTCCTTGTAGAAATATAAACTTTTAAGGCTAGTGGTTGTTTTGCAGTACATACAGTAAGCTCTGTTCCAACACTGACCAGACCAGAACTGTGGGCCCAGAACTGTTTCTCTGGCGCTCTCTTATCCTCAGCCAAGCCATGTCTCCAGGCTGAGGTTTTATCAGCTCGTGAAAACTGCTTCCATGATAAGAAGTATTGGTTGTTGCACAGCTGAAAGGTCAGCCTGATAGGAGAGAAGAAGAAAAAAAGCTTTGGATAAATCCACCAGGTTTGGTCATTGTGATGATTACAGTCCAATTTAAAGAATCGGTCACTTTGAAGTTTCTAACCGTAAAGCTAAATTGAGGAAGCGCAGAAGGGGGTGAAGGGTTTAAGGTTGAATCTGAAAAAAGCTCTCTGTTTGTGTCTTCACCCATTCTATCTCTCTTATTTTGTCTCCCTCAGGTTGGCGAAGAATGATGATGATGAGGAGGAGGCGGCCCGCGAGAGAAGGCGCAGGGCACGCCAGGAGAGAATGAAGGGCAGGGAGGGTGAGGAGCCAAGTGGACAGCCAGACGGTCTGGTCATGACCAACAGCCACAGGTGACACTGTCTGCGACAAATATAAAGTCTGCAGCCGACTGTTTTGCTCCCAATTTTTGGTCTAGCTTAAGGGGCAGAAGAGCAGCAGGGAAAGAAGGAGAGAACAAAATGTCACTGTTATCTCATCACGCCCTGTTAAATTTTTTTATTATGTGTGAAAAACAATTCAGGACAACTAGGAAGATGTCACCAAAATGTATTTCACAACCTCTCCTGTAAAAACGAAACAGTATGTTGTAGGGTTGGAGATTATTTGAAGACTTCTGGAAAGTGGGAACGGTCAATTGTTTTATTCTTTCACAAAACAACTGACCGTTCGCTATGCTCTCAGCTCCTGTTGCTATGCATGTCAAGCTTTTTGTTTTTGCTTTTACAGTAATAGTTAATACAACAATGATAATGGTGGTCGTTTACAGCTCAAAATGAATGGTAAAAGTGGCTTTGATTCCAGACAGAAGTAAACAAAACCAGTCTTATCATTTCTAGCTGGCAATTGTAGAGTTTGCTAGCTGTAATAACAACAGTTTCTGGCTAATTTATTAGTTGTAGCTAGCTAGCTAACGTTAGCTCCACAAGTTTGTTTAAAACTCGGTTTCCAGGTGACTTTTTAATCTTTTTAAAATGAGAAAGTTTTTAAATATGCACGTTATGGCTACACATGATATTGTGCTAAAAGACTAAGGCCCTGTCCACACAAACACATGTATTTTCAAAACTGCTGCTTTTTCTATACGGTTAGGCTGTTCGTCCACACGTAAATGCAGTACCAGGTCACTGAAACCAAACCTTTTTGAAAGCTCCTGCCAGGGTGAAGATTTTTAGAAACTCCGGTTGCATTGGTGTCGTGTAGCCGGTGAAAATGGTGACTTTGGCTTGTGACGTCGGAGTGAGCGCGGTTGTCTCCTTTGTTTGACATCAGATTATGCGCCGCTATCACCTTTTGTTTAGCTACATTACACGAATCTCTGCAATAGCGGATGTAGCTAAGATATTGCTGCTAATAACTGCTAACAGGGCTTGTTACATACATACAGATACATGCACATAGTTCTCCCATTATATTGCGGAACAGAGGTGTCCGAATGCAATACTCCACAACTCACTGCTTATGACTACACTCCCACGACACAGAACCATGCACAGAACTCGCCGCCATCGTCGCCGATTTTGGACGAGACGGACCTCTACGGGAACTTCAGCCTTCTGATTGGCCAACATGGCTTAACGGTTAGGGTTATATCGCCACCTGTTGGTTTGGCATGCTCTTGACAGCACTTGTTTGGGTGTTTTTACGTTTTCATGTGGACTGAGGTTTTTTTTAAACCTTGCTTGTGTGGAAAGATTTTTTTTTTTTAAATACCTGTGTACATGTGGACTAGGCATAAGTCAGTCTGTTATGTTGTTCTAACTTAACCCTATTTGGCTGCTTAGCTTGCGTGCTTGTTTGTATTTTCAGTGTGTTTCCATTGATAATATTACAATAGAAATGGCTTTTAGTGTAAAGACTAACCAATGTGTTTGGAAAATACTATGTCAGGTATCTCCAAATTACATAAGCTGTGCTTTGCTGGAGTTTCAAATTTCCCCATGTCCAATAAATCCCAGACCAGATTCTAACGTTATAGGTCAAATCTGATAGCATCCAGGAACAGCTGCACAGTGGATGCACTAGTGAACAGGGCTTTTTGTTTAACCCCAGAAGCATTGGAACACTTAGTTATTACTGTAGTAAGCTAGTTAGCTAGACATGCTATATTAGCTTACGTTAGAGCATAAAAACACTGTAACATTACATACACTTGTAACATTGTCAGGTGTTGTATGATGGAATTCTGTGAAGTTGCTTTTTCAAACCATTTAATTATTTTGTTATATATTAAAGTCAACTTATGCAAGAATTGAACTCCACTCTGTACCCAGTCCCAGCTGTCAACATGACAACCAACTCATGATCTCATACCTATCCATCAGAAGGACTGCCATAGGAACAAAGGGGCTAACTATCCATTTCTATGCCGTTTTTGAGGCTATGCGATCAATCGTCTTGGCTTCAGTGGAAGTGGTGGGCTGCTCTGACATTGAGCAACACAGTCACCGCTTTGTGGACATGAATGTTTCCTCTCTATGAGCTCAGAGATACATCCTGGGCCAGTAAAACAACAAGGGGATTGTGCAGGGGGATGCAGAGACAGGACCTAGTGTTGACAAGCCATTGTCGATTGTGTAGATGCAAGGATAATGTTTGCCAGACTTTTAGGTCAGAATATTTTGAATCATGCTATTTGGAGTGAGGTGGATTACAAATACTGTTGGTATTTGGTGGGTTGAAAGAGATATATAATAAACACATAGGTTTTTAGCCTTGATAAAAGTGGTCAACCACTTTGGCCCAGACTTACGTATACACTAACAACAACTATTTGATGGATTGCCCTGAAATCTTGTACAGACTTTCATGTTCCCCAGAGGATGAATTATACTGGCTTTGGTAATTTCTTGACTTTTTCGCTCTTCTATACAAAAGAACTATTGAATCAAGGTTAAAAAATGTTTAACTCCAGACATGAAATCCAAGAGATATTCACTAGTTTTCTGTTTATTTTAAGGCCTGACCAATAGTTTATTTTTTAGAATATCTGTGGTGGAGACATGTCAATACAGCCAGTTGTCAGCATTCTCCACATACTGGCTAAAGGGGCTGACTGATGTGGCAGCAACTCTCTGTAAATTTAGGATTTCATTTTTTTTTTGTATCAGTGGCCAGTGTAAGTCACAGTTATGCTGTTGACCATGTCCCAAACATTTCGAGAAACTGTACTTGGCTTAGGCTTTTGTTAAGTTTTGGAAATGTATGCCTTTTCTGTAGTTTCCATTGTGTGTCATGTTAGAGATCTAGCCCCAAGTAAGTCAATTTAGCACTGTTCTTTTGCTGTTTTGTCCTTGTCAAGGCGCCAAGCTTATGCTCATTCAGTATCACCTGTACTTTAGTTACTCACATCCAAACCTGACAACTTCTTAAAATGAAAAACACAAGTATTTTGCCACTTAACAGCTATGAAACTGTTAGAGGTTATAGGCCTTGCTCAAGAGTATCTCAATGCTAACAGGGGATGATAATATGCATGCAGTTTAACAGCTTCAGCTTCAGGCTTCTTCCTCTTTAACAAAAGACCACACAGTGAAATGTTTGTCTCCTCTCACTCCTCCTAGTGTGACAGAGACAGTGTCTGTGAGCAGCTCTTATGGAGGAGGAGGCGGCGGAGACGACGAGGACCAGGCCCTGCTGGATCGCATGGCCAAACGCGAGGAGAGACGGCTGAGACGCATGCAGGAGGCGCTGGAAAGACAAAAGGAGCTGGACACCACCGCGACAGAGGGCGACGACAACGTCGCCATGGAGAAAAACACCGCAGAAGAGGAGAGGCCATCCTCCTGGCGTAGGGGTCGTTACCGTGACAATGAGGATGAAGAGGAGAATACAGAGATGTACAGCTCAAGGAGAGAGGAGAAGGAGCAAGAGGAAGAAGAGGCTGCTCCTGAGGGTGAAGAGGAAGCAGATGAGGGTGTAGATGAAGAGGAGGAGCTGAAAGTGGAGGTGATGGAGGACAAACCGAGAAGGTCTTACTTGAGGGAACAGGTGAGTCACCTGTGGTCATTCTTGTTTGTTTATTTCAGCTGTTTATTGTCTTTTTTGTAGTTGACAGTCCCTGCAAATGTAATGCTTGTTTCTGTAGGAATCAACCGAAGAACCTAAAATTCAAAACAAGGTATGGTCCTTAATTTATTGACTTCTGAATGCACATCCTTGAGTCAGTCACTGCTCTTTCCTTCAAAGAACTGCTATAAACCTTTTTCATAGGAACCCGCTGAAGAAGAAACACATTCAGTAGTCAGTGAGATTTCAAACCAGGCCAAGTCAACAAATTCAAAGGCTGAGGAAGATGCAGTAGCATCAGAGGAGGTACCTGAGGATGATTATGTAGATTATTCATCAGAGAATAAGTCTATGACTCTCAGAAATGACACTGAAGAGGACAATGAGGTATCTGAGATACTGCACTCAGAGGATAATAAGGTATCATTCATGTGGTAAGCTTTTTAGTAGAGGTGTGGTGCACAGCACAGAAAATCTCTCTGGGTAACTTCAGTGTCTTGATGTATCTTTAAGGCGATATGTAAACAAGAATATTTCCATATTAAACCATCAAACATTATTTTAATGAGGCTATCTTGTTGACTTTGTGATTTATGTCGGAGCCAGACGCTGAAATTACCCAGACACCCCGTGTCGTCACAGTGTGGGTTGCACCATTTGCAAACTGGCGGTAACTGAGCCTGTGTTTTAGTGGTCACAGTGCTTTTCTGCATGTCTTCCACCTCAACTATGAGAGCAGCAACACTTACTACACTGACTCCACTCCAAAGACTCACTGCAGAAGGGGGAACATAATGTAATTTAAAATAATCAGTGGGTTTACTGTAAGAGGATATCACTGAGGCATCTTGTCATTTGTATACTTCCAGTCAAATGTTCTAGACCAGGCTACGATTGTTTTCATTTCAGAACCCCTAAAATTAGAAATGTGAAATGGGAATTGAACTACTAAATGAAAATCCCACCCAACTTGTCCACAATATATTTTTCACTTGCAGCAGTTCAATATGTTTTTAAACTCCAAGCTTTTGACGAGAGCTCCTCTCAGTTTCAAGAGGCCTTTGATGGTGTAAACAACGGAGCTCAAAGACGCATCATGTTTCTTGACACTTTCCCTGTTAAGATACACTTCATGTGACATTTCTTTTTCCCATCGAGTAATTTTTTTTCACATTTTTTGAGCTGACATGTGCCCGCTAAAGCTCAGATTATTGCAAAGACCTAATTACAGTAAGTACATATTAATGGGCAGGCTGGCATGTCGTAAAGAGAGTCTTAACGAGTGCTTTATTAAAGACAGGTGTGCTGAAAAGGCCCACCGGCTCAGCCTTTATTATGGTAAAAATGCATAGACTGTGCTAGACAGCATCAACAGTAAGACAGATGTACCCTCTGTGCTACAAGTTAATCATATATGGTGCTTTAAAAGCTTGACTGGCGGTGTACATATTGGGCTTGGACACATAATGATTATAATTGAAAACATTTTTTGATGATGGTCAGAGATAGAAAATATACAGCTGGAGACACTCCCACGCTGATCACATGTTTGATAATCCTGTCTCAGTAGTAATTCTGGAGTGGACGCTGTGTTATGTGATGTTCTGTGTTATTTTGTTTGGGGCGTGCTCTCGTTCTTTCTCATTTGACATCCCGTGATGTCACAAGGCAGACTCCGCCCATTCAGCCTACCCACCAATCACATCTTTGTTCACTGTCCCCCCTGGTTGTTTCTTTGCAGGAAAATGAGAGAGGCAGGGCCAGGGTGGAGAGGGAGGAGCAGAGGAAGCTGAACGGAGGGCTGCACGAGGAGGAGGCGGCTCTCAAACAGCACAGGAAACCTGAGAGGACCCTCAGGTACACACACACAACACACACACACACACACACACACACACATCAAGTGACCTCCTGGTTTCCACTGAGGCCAGATTGGGGATAGCCAGGTGTGATGAATTATTCAAGAAACCCCATTTTCAGCAAAGGTCATGCCAGTTAAGAACATGTGGCTGAAAAATCTAAAATAATTACCTGAATGTAACTAGTCTGTGCTTTATTGCTGAAATATTAAGAGTCAAAATAGTTTATTTTATCTAATTCCACATATGTTCTCCCATTTACAGGGGATGCACCAATATGGATCTTTTTACCCAATAAACAACATTTTCCTACATAAATGTAGATGAAAAATAACTTGCATTATTCAGTCATGATTCAAATAATAGTTTTTTTCTGTGTTTGTTTTTAAAGGCATGTAGCTTTTATTTTTAACCTATTACATACATAAATTCCCCTCCCCTAATTGTCCCAATATTGGCAGTAAAACATAATGAAGAAATAGCATTACTGCTCTATGAAGCTGATATTGGGTAATTACGACATTATGGTGATATATCAGTGCCTATCTACACTTGGCCAGTTGTGGAAAGTTACTGCAGTAACTTAATATTCTTGACACAAAGGTCAGTTGAGCAGATCAAGCTACACAACAACCAAAGCTCACTGTTTCTTTCCAAAACAAGAAATCCAGAAGTGTGAGGAAAACATATTTGATTGAGAAATGATTGATAGCATTCAGTTTAAACAAAGTATAGTCCTGCATTTACTGAATTATACTATACTTACTCTGAAAATGATGGAAGAAGAAATCTTTATATTTGTTATAACACTTCACAGTGTTTGCATATGCTGAACAGAGGCAGTTTAATCAGACAGCAACTTACTGATGTCGCAGTCTGACATTTAGCGTTTGTCACTCAGGCTGGTATAAAAGCATGGAAGTATTGCATTCATTTTTTCATTTCTATTATTATACAGAACAATATTATAAGTAACATTAAATGTGTTACATTTAAACTGGCCTGAGAAGGTTCCTGTTCTGCGACACATAAAATACAGAATCCCATTACCATTGAAACATTACAAAATGAAAGAAAACTGAAACAGGACAAACAACAAATATTGCCTAAGGCATCTGCACAATAATTGAAAAGCATGTCTGAATCAGATTTTCAAGCAAAAAGCTGTTTGTGTTCAGCAGTCAGGCGTAGCAGAGCGGTAGTGTGTGTGTGTGTGTGTGTGTTAATCCCCAGCGTGAAACACTGGCTGAAACTTGAGATGTGCTGGAACATTATCTCAGCGAAGGTGATTGTTGGTATTTGTATGTGTGCACATTTGTTTTTGTCTATATGTGTTTGCTTGTCAGGAAAGAGAAACATTCTTCGAGTGTATGTTTAAATATTCAGTTTGTATCATATGTCAAGTGTTAACCTGAATGTCAACCAGCTTTGCGTCCTACCTCCTCAGTTTTGGATTCAGTTGTGACCTGCATGTGTGCTCTGACCCGTGTTTGTGTGTATGTGTGTCCCAGTCGCGGCAGTGTGCGGTCCCCCGAGGTGTCCGCAGGTGACGACCAGGACGACGCTGCCCGCCTGGAGGCAGAGCGCAAGCTGGAGGAGCTGAAGCGTCGCCGTGATGATGCTGAGAGCGAGGAGTTCGAGAGGATGAGGCAGAAGCAGCAGGAGGCCGAAGCCGAACTGGAGGAGCTGAAGAGGAAGAGGGAGGAGAGGAGGAAGGTGCTGGAAGAGGAGGAGAGGCAGAAGAAGCAGGAGGAGGCGGAGAGAAAAGCCAGAGAGGAGGTAAGGGGATGCTGTGTGATTTTTGTGTATAAACTACATCGATACTGCGGCTATTGTATCACAGTATCACATGCATTAAAAAAGGATAAAAATCAGTCACAATGCAGTCTGCATGGATTGCTGCTCAGGTGTGGAGAGAGTTTTTTTATACTTGCCCTGATAAAGGCCTAAATGGCTGAAACGCGTTGTCACGTTTTAATGATTTAGCCAACAATATATTAAAGGCTTTTTAAACTTTACCCTCTTGAGTGCCTCAGTTTCCTTCTTTTTTTTTTTTTTCTTTCTTTAGTTTGTTTATTGTTTTTCCAAGTACAAATACAAGTGAGTTTAATATGTGGTGCCTGCCAAGGGCACAACAAGAGAACATAATTCAAGAGATTGAATTAAGAAATTATGCCACACATGTTATTTGAGAACAGCAACACACAGAACCCACTACCCACCCACCCATACATTTAGTGTGCATACCTAAAAATGTTTTTTGACGTATTTGGGGAAGCAACATGAAGCTTCAGGCGTTTAAGTGGGCATTTCCTATAGCAGTTGTTGACTGACATCTGAGAGCTGGCGTTGCTAGGAACCGTGCTGTCAATTCACATGATGCTAACTGGTGCACTTAACGCTTTATAGCCTACTAATGGTAACACACAACTGTTTCAGTAAGCACACATAGTGCTGGTTAAGACATCTGTCCCTTTACAACAATTTAACACTTCATTGTGTTGTTAAGTGTCTATTTCATTTGGACAGCAGAAGCTAGGAAGCTAAGCTTACTAGCTTCCACTTCGTAGTGAAAGCGAGTTAGCTTAGCTTGCTAATTAGGACTGATTCCCAGCTGCAGGGTACTATGGAAAAAAATTAATTAAACTTTGAGTTATATTTGTTTTTTGCTCAAAATTACATTTGATTTTAATTTGTCTCATGTATTCCTTTTATTTCTTGTAGTTCCTTGTTTTCCACACCACCACTTCCATGTTGATTTAGTCTTTACACCTGTGTGAGCTGAAACCCATGCATCACACTCACACTAGCGCCGCGCTGACGTTATCTCGCCATACTTCACTGTTATCATGACTCAAGCTATTTGGGTCCCCGACTCGTAACTCATGCATGTCATTCCTTCTTCCTCCTAAAACGACCTCATACTTATGTATCTCAAATGTGATAACCTCCTCCTTCCTATGTGTTCACATCTGTATTCAACCACGCAATGTCGTCCATTTTCCCGTTCATGCGCTCGCTCTGAGGCCCTTGTATTCTCACTCTTACCCTGACTGGTCTTCTTTGTTGATCTTGGCTCTGAACGTGGCGGGTCGTCTCCCGCTATCTGCCCCCGTTCTTCTCCTCTTGTGTGATGTTAATGAGGCCTTTTGGTTTGTAATTAAAAGATGTCCCAGAGATACAGAGAGACTAATTAACCAAGACAAGGCTGCTGGAGAGGGCTGATATACTGCCAAGCACCAGCCCTCTTCTGAATACACTACAAATGAGTCATACATTAATTGTTGAACAAAACTGTTGATAGTCTGCATGTCTCAAGCTTTCCAAAACTGAGGCAGGCGATCACTGTAAATAAGAATTTGCTCTGAGTAATTGAATTTGTTCCTGACCAGCTTCATTAGATAAAGTAAGCAAATCAATTAAAAAGTGGCACATATCTTTTGTCTGGGTTGGCTGTATCTCTGATTGTTGGTTGTCTATCATGTTGGTGGCATATGCTATTCAATATAATTACCAATAAATCATGTCAAAGTCATTCAACTTATACCCATTAACCTACAAATGAATGATGAAATGAACAGAAAGTTCCCTGTCAACTCCAATTGCAAAAGAAAAAAATGAAGGATATCAAGGATTGCTACTTCATTTCTTTCTAGTATTGTGCTCAAATGTGCCTCTTGCTGAACTGCCCCAACTCTAAACACATCTCTTTCCTCAGGAGGAGAAGAGGAAGATGAAGGAGGAGATTGAAAGGAGGAGAGCAGAGGCAGCTGAGAAGAGACAGAAGGTGGAAGACACTATGGACGGGGAAGGCAGACCCTTCAAGTGTGTCAGCCCTCGAGGCTCCTCTCTGAAGGTTGGTCCGCCATTTTTAACCTCGCAACTCTGCCTCCGATTCCAAAAGGAGAATGTCAGTGCATTTTATTTGCCGATTGACCGTTCACTAACCCCTGTGCCTCATAGTTATTGTTTATATATATATATCTATATATCGAGATATAGATATATATATATATATAGATATATATATATATATAGAGAGAGAGAGATATAGATATGTATGTGTGTGTATATGTAGTCCTTGCATAGCACTTATGCAGTCAAAATTCTAAGTAATTCTTCAATGGGTCCTTGATTTTAGACAATTCAGACGGCAACATACAGTACATGATATTGTGCTAAGAGAGATGAGACATGTTCCTGGCAAAAAGTTAACTTAGAAGACATAAAAATAAAGATCCAGCATTGTTCTTTTGTTGCATTTTAGAGCTAGTTAGTCTTAGTATTATAAGTTTGATAAGGAAAAATATCTGTTATTTTGTTTTAGTGTAACCCTGCTTGGCTGCTAAACGTCCCCAAATTAAATACAGAGCTGCTAACATTACCCTATGCTCTGATTATAGTAGAATAACAGTTATGTGCGTAAACTATCCTATCTTAGGCTTTTTTAACATAACCTGTGGCCACCTCAAGCTAATTAAATGCTTCTTGGCTTTGGAAGTAGCCAGTTTGTTACTGCTGTAGGCTGTAAGCTAGTTAGCCAGAAATGCTGATGATTGCGGTTCATGTTAAAGCAGACAAACACAGTGTTCAATAAAAAAAAAAAAAAGACATGACACACATAACTATTTAGATCCTGAATATTGTAGCACATACAATTTGCCTGTGTTGTATTTGTAGGTCTGTATTTGTATCCCATCCAGTACAGTTGTCAGCATAATGGACTCAATATAATGGTTCTCCAAAACCTGCGAATCCCACTCATCCGGCAGTGCTGCAAAGCTCAAGCTAAACATTCAAAAATGTTGGCAAGATTAAGTGCCAGATGACCCGCATCTGCCCTTCTCACCTCTTTCAGCTCTCTGCATGAAGTGTTATCTGACTGAGATGAAGGTGTTCAGAAATAGGAAGAGCAATACAAAGAGAAATGTGAAAAGAGTCAGCTGCTGGCAAGTTTTTTTTTATTTTACTTTAAAATTCTGCTGACATGTTAACCTGTTTGTCACAAAAACACCTCCCTAGGAAAAGCAGCCTGAATAAACCCTGTGCGTGCCCCTCCCCAACTCCTTTAAAGATAAATGTTTGTCACGGCGAAGGAACGTTTAATCAACTCAAATGTGAATACATTTTTCCAGTGTTGCCAAAAGCCAACTCCCACACACTGAAAATCAAGGGGGATTTTCAACCAGTGGAGAAAATCAAATTAGTGACAGTTAGCAGTAATATCCATCTGGCCCGTCCCGGTGAGAGTCGAAGCTCAGCTTTAATGGTTTGTAAGCTCTGATTGTATTGGAATCCAGTGCTTTGTTTGTTTGTGGTCAGTCTTGTAAATAATGTTCTGATTGAAACTGATTAAAATGAACTGTAATTCTCCACCCTACTGCACTGGCCTCACAGACACAGCTTTACTTTGTGGTGATGTTCACTGTAGGTGCAGCATGCGTGTGTGTGTGTGTGGTGTGTAGGCATCTGGCTTTTTTACTTTTTCATTTCATACACTACACACTGTGTTGTGTATGAATGTTGCTTTGCAGTGTAATACTTTTTGTTTTGTCTATATGAAACTGTATTACCATGTCATAATACAGTTGCAGTGTATGTTTTGTCTATCAACTTTGGATTAGATTTTTTCCCATCGTACTCATCTACATCAAACAGGGAAATCTTTTTCACATCTGAGATAATTGCTTTAAGGTAATTTTCATGTATATGACAACCATAAAATAAGGAAAAGTCCGTTTTAATTAAATATCTGCTGGCTCTTTAGCTTCTATATGCTCCACGGTGTTCACCAGCTAGCTCCTCGCTAATTTCTGCCATTTGGTGCTGGGCAGCCAGTTTACAGTCGGTTTATCTGAGCTTTTTCATTGCAAATAGCTGCCTGCTGCAGTTGGAAACAGGAGTTAATAAAAATTGAGAATTTACTAAAACGATAAAGTTGTGGTTTAGTAAAACAAAAACGGTGAGTAAAGAGATGCTTTCAAAAAAAAAGCTGAAGGGAACTGCAGAGTTGGGTGATAATTCACGGTGGGTTTATTGCTGCGAGCAATACCTGTCACATTGCACATAGTCATTTGACTCATTGTTGATAAAAAATGTTTTTTTTACCACAGCACACAATATGGAGTGTTGTAATAGTCACATGTGTCACACAAGTGGAAAGAACACATGAAAATGGACTCATCTGTCTTATGTTGCTAGTGCCAAATATAAACTGCTGCTAGATCAGTTTTTTCTATTTTTCACCTAAATGTATTTGTATTCCCAGATCCTGCAGTTCTTTGAAACCTAGAGAAACGAGAAATATGCCACACTATCACTTCCCAGTGGAACACAGTCCTATGAGCTTGCCTACACTTACCAGCAGTAAACCAGCATAACTGGCTCCGCACTACAGTATAGATAAAGTACAGTGTTCTCTGCGAGAGAAGGACAGAGCGACAGGCTGCTGGGATGCAGGAAAGCAGTTAGGGTTAACAGGATTACTGTAACTGCATTCGAATGGCTACGGCTCTTCAAAACGCATCTGAGAATGGGGTATTTCCTGTCGGGGAGTATTTTGGGAACTCCCACATTCGGTAGCACAAGGTCCTTTTTCACAGGGGGAGGGGGAGGGAGCTTTTTCTGCAGTTTTTTCTTTTGTCTGCTTAACGATTTTTTTGTGAGCTTCTAAGAAACACATGCGTTGTACCATAAACAATCCTCTGAGATTCCCACAGTCCAACAGCAGATAGGAAAAGAAACTTGCTGTGTGTGTGTGTGTGTGTGTGTGTGTGTGTGTGTGTGTGTGTGTGTGTGTGTGTGTGTGTGTGTGTGTGTGTGTGTGTGTGTGTGTGTGTGTGTGTGTGTGCGCGTCTTTCAGAGTATTTTGCACACAGAGGGAACAATCCGTTACATTGTGTGTTGCTTGTCAGGAGAAAAGAGACAGGATGAGATATCCACCGTTAAAAAAAAAACAGTCTGTTGTAGTCCAATTATGGGAAATTATTTAAGTTATGAACCATCTAAGGACCAGTTAGCACGTGGGTGTCTACTGTACATATTGACTTCTAAACTCAAGTCAGAAATGGGGTTTACACTGAAACTACTCATACAAACAATAAAGACACAATAGAAGCATGGAAATCAAAAGGTTAGGTTTAACATCTGTTCTAAGGCTACTGAAGAGTGAAGGAAACTGTGTTGCAGTGATGTATGCATGTACGGTACATCACTGCTATAATTATTAACCTAGAGCTCTAATAACTAAATTTATAAATTTCTCATCAGATTGGAGAGAGAGCAGAGTTCCTGAACAAGTCGGCACAGAAGAGGTAAAAACATACTTTTAGTGGAGCATGTAAGCAACTAAAGACGGTTGACCACACTGTGTATAATATCCAAAGTGGTCCCATGCTGTGCTAACTATTATTTGCTCTGCTCACAGCACTATGAAGGCATCTCATTCTCCTGTGGTGTCCAAGATAGACAACAGGCTGGAGCAGTACACCTCCGCTGCTCAGGTAAGCATTTATTCAACTGTATAATCACAAATAGGCAGCAGTATGTCATCATAATGGGTGACACATGACACTGTAGTTGCTAAATTTTAATTTCCGTGTCATGCACAATGGTTGTCCTAACCCATTTGGGATTATAAAACACAGCTGCTGTCAAAAATATAACAAGACTTCTAGCAGGAACACATATACAAAACCAAATGAAAAAACATCAGTTATAATAAAATACAGTATGTATTTATATATACTTTAAATGACTTACATTTATCTATACATTTCAAATATATTTTATACAAAGTAGCAGAAGACTTTAAAAAAAAAGCCTACGGGCCTAGTTTAACCTCATAAAAGGCTTTTTTCATCATACTTTATGTATGTAAGTGGCTAACTTGAATATTTCATATGTGAATAGCCAACTCAGTCTTGTATTATCTTACTAAAAGTATTTAGTGTTTCCCAGTTAAAAAGACAATAGAAAACTAAATAAAACTCTGCTGTCACAGCCAGATAATGGAGCAAAGGTCATCCTGGATGTGGCGTCAACATCATGGGTCACGTTGCAAATAATGTAAAGTAGAATTTGAAATCAGATTTGAGCAACAGGACTGAGAAAAAATATATAGAATCCTGAATTCAGTTAGTTCAGAGTTCACATATATTGCCAAAAGTCAATTTCCTGATCTGATTCAAGTCTTAGTAAGCTACAAATCCGATTTTGGTTGCTACTTTGGGCCTAAAAGTTGCCCAAAAGTTCCCATCCGTTACTCTGTAAGAATTTGTCACCGTTGTTATACCTTATTAGCCAGCTCATGTGGGTTTTAACCTTTTTTTTTAAGAGTTTTTTTTTTATTTTTATCTGAGCTTTTCAGAACAGCAATCCCTGCTATTCACCAATTTAAACCCACCTCTGTGTCTCAGCAGAGAGAGAACAAGGAGTCTCGATCCCCCCGCTCTGGAGCTGTGGATCTACCAATGGTTACCGACAGCATTCGAAACATCAAGAGCATGTGGGAGAAAGGCAACGTGTTCGGCTCACCTGGAAGTGGCGGGAGCCCGTTCAAGGTAAAAGACGAGGTGTTGGAGGATGTGAGACAGTTAATCAAACTTTGTGTGTGACTGGAGCAGAGAGAGAGAGATGGAGGGAGAGGAAAGAGCCCAATTCACTAGCACTTCCTGCTCGGCCTCGTTGCCGATGACGACCAGGCTTAGCTGACCTTTGACCCTATCCAAACAGGAAGCAGCTGTGATGAAGACAGGCGTGGCGGGTCGCATTAACGACTGGCTGAATAAAACCCCGGAGAGCGGCAAAATGCCAGGAGGAAGGCCAACGGTAGGTCGTTGTCGTAGCAACCCTTGTCCCTGCTGCTAGGAAGTACAGTACGTGTACTGTACAGCTCAGGGTCCTATAGAGCAATAACAGAATGTGTGACTATTTTGGTCATGGGTTCCATACACTTTTTGTAATAAAACATTTAAAAGCAAAAATCCTATCAGATGCAGGACCGTGGGCCAAAATCTTATCAAATAGGGGTCCGTGGTCTAGTTTGTGTCAGTTTTAGGGGTTCTTGATGTGAAAAAGTTTGGGAACTACTGCTATAGTGCACTCTGCCAGGGGGTCTGTGAAACGTTTTCAGATTCATTCATTTAAATTATAATGTAAAAAGGTATTATTTAAAAAAAAAAAAAAAAAGCTTCATAGTTCAACAAATATTTTCATTTTTAAATCTGTAATAGTTCATAGATTACTTTCTAATCTAACAAATCTACAACTCCTATAATCTACAAATATGATTAATACATGTCTAATATATTTCTTATACATTCCTCTTGTGTTGTTCTTTCACATAACTAAGACTATAGAAATGTAAAAAATAGGCTACATCATATTGTTCCAAGGGACATACATGAGGGGGTCTCTGGTATATTCTCTATCTTGTAAGGGCTCCTTGGCTGAGAAACGATTGAGAAGCTCTGCTATAGAGAAGCTGTGTTGATTAACCTGCATTATCGTTCTTTATATATGTGTAGATTTTTATCAACATGTATTACCTATCAAAGATGTTTTTCTTTAAATCTCAGGATCTACTTTAAAGGCGGCAAAATAAATCTTAATTCATCTTCTTGCTATGAGCAAGGAGGTCCTACATCAACACACAATGTTTTTTTTTCTTGTGCTCTCCTCACCGGTTTGAAGGGGGTGGGACTCAGTTGGAACAATGTGATGTCACATACTTCCATGTGCCAATCAGGATTTAGCAAAATTTGAATCTGAATCTGATGACAGTTGGTGGGTTATTTGGTCACTGCCAATTAAATCCAGTCCAACCACATAAATACAGTTGTTAATAATAATAAGCAGATTAGCGGAGTTTTGAGTGTTAAGCTCTTCATAAATAATACCTGAAGATGTTTTTTCATTATTTATTATTAGCTTATTAAGTCATGAATATTACATTTACAGAGAATTATTTATGGGGGATGTTAAGTGAAGTTGGGGACAGAACTTGACACATTAATGCAACATTTACTTTGTTCAAAAACATGTAAACCTCTCACTCATATATTGGCCCTGCAGTATTATTATTATTATTATTATTATTATTATTATTATTATGTCACAATTACTGCTGGTACATGTTCTATACAGTACAGATGTTTTATAATCATAGACAAAAGTCGGGTTGAGATATTATAGACTGTAAACAGTCTATGGATATTATCTGTCTGGCTCCACCTGGTGGCCACAAAGAAAAATAACTAAGTGTCCAAACTTGCCTCAGTCCACTTTTTTTTCTGATCAACTTTTTCTTTTTTCTTTTTTTATATGCGGACATACAGAACAGAGAAACACAAACTGAACAAGAACGAAAACTCTCAGCCACCCCCCACCCTCTGCAGTCTCGAGGAAAATAAAACAAATAAACAAACAGAAATCACACCTTGCCTAATCACTCTCCTCTAGTCTCAAACCACTTTTACATCTGTCATATGATACATATACAGTACATGTGGATATTGTAGACTTGGCATCAGTTTGGTATACACCGTCACTTATGCATTTTATCTTTCAGCTTATCATAAGCTTTGCTAGCAGAGTGTTTTTTCAGTCCTGGCTCCATGCCAGTGAATTGTGCCTCTCTTCACTCTTACCAATTTCATCCAAATTATTTATGTTAGAGCTTTCCAATGTCACAGATTATAGCTGGCGCTCAAATAGGTAACACACCGCAGGACAGACTGAGGATATGAACGAGACCTTTGACAAAGCTTTCCGAAATATTCCCGTCCCCAAATTTGACTTTGCATTGTGATGGAGTGTCCTCTAGACAAGCACCTCTCTGCTTGCCAGTGTCTGTCAACCTTTGCTCTCGTTCCTCAAGCTCTCCGTCCTCATCTGTCATTTCTTCTCCTCTCCATCTCAGATACTCTGCCCGCAAAATGACAACTATTTTCAAATTGACCTACAAATGCTGGGCACTCTGAGCACCACTGATAGGATGCTTTGTCTTTGCCTCTTGTTTTTCTGTCTCTCTCGGACAGGACCTGAAGCCTGTTGATGTCACCAACAAGAGGAGTCTATGGGAAAACAAAGGCGCTTCTCCAACCAAGGTAGCCATTATTTATTTCAACCTATGCACTAGTGTCATGATGAGGAATTTGCACGGTGATCAGAGTACCAGTCTCAACCATCGGGGGAAATCCAAGTGAGCCTCCAGATGAAGTTTTAACTATGCCAAATTGGTTTGTGGTCTTGAAAGGATTTCCTGTGGCTTTCCATAGTTTTCCAGATGTCAATCAAGAGAATGTTTTGTTAAAGAGATGGTGTAGGAATATTAGAATAATCTCACGATTTTGACCCTGATCGCAGCAATGGGAGTAACAGTCACTTCTGTTTGTTTTTGTTTTAAAGAACTCTCATAGCTAGTTGACCTCAACGTTAAATCTGGAATAAGCCTGGAGAGGTAAAGGAGTAATTGTTCCACGTTTCTTCAAAGCGCTTATCACAGAATGACCTCACACTCGGCCGTCACACTGTCAACGTTTTTTGCTCTGTGTTGTTGGCGAAGCTGCTCTCTGTTCTGCTGTGGTTGGACACTACTGCTTATTTTGATCATAGTGGTTTCTGTCCACAGTTAGATATTTATCATTTTGACATATGTGTCATACGTTCTGGCATACTCTCTTTCTAAATATTATTCAAGTCCCTTTACTCAACGGATGATGGGATAAAGCCTGACGCGTTTCTCACGCCCCGGATGTCCCACCCCTTCGCTATCTCCGCTATGCGGACTAACTGCCGCCCAGGACGGTTGTGATTTGGTTTAAAGAAATACAAACAAGCCAGAGTGTTTTCCCCCCTGTCCCAGAATAGACCGTGTAGCCAGACCATTCTCCATCACTGACACAGCACTGTAGAGATGGGTCTGGCAATGCGAGACTACTTTACACACAAACTCGCAACATTTTGAAGGATGTAATTATCTGCATTTTGTAAATATTGAGCAATAAACATCAATTGCTTTCCAAATTGCACATGCAACTTGGAATGAAGGAATTCAACTTGTAAAGCATGTGTGCCAAATGTTCCAAGTGCTGTAAAATAAAAAGGAGCAAAGAACATATCAACGAAGCCATAGGAAAGCCAATTTTAAAGCATTTCGTCGTTAACACCCATAACTTGTTAAAGCCGACTCAACAAAACCCAGCAGATTACAGTTCAGTGTACTTTCTGTGTTGTAAAACAACCTTTTACAGTGCGCCTGTTGTCCAACCCTGGGCTGAATGCTTTTCACAAATGGCTGTACACATCACCGCTCCTTCTCTTCTGACGACCACAAATCACTACTCTCAGTCCAGCTTCACTTGAATTTATATTGCCCTAATGGAGAAACTGTTTACAGTATTCTTTATAAGCATGGTGCCTTGCTGAGTTGCACAATGGCCGTTTGACATTATTGAATCACTGTTATATCACCTCACATTTTTAAACAAGTCTGACTTAACCTGACATGAATAAGTTGTCTTATCTTTATTTCTATACATAAAACTGTGTTTTTAGAGCTGCTTAGTAGAAGTGAAACCCCACATTTAAAAAGACCAAGAAGTACTATCTTCCCCATTTACTTTATTATAAACCTTCCTTGCTTGGTAGTAGTGCCAACAGCTGCAGTGCAGACCGGAGGCTGTGGTCCGCCACAGTCAGTAGTTGGGTTGGAGGGCACCAGGCGGTGGTCTGCACTGACGTAAAAAGGGCCCTATTCAGGAAAGGTAGCAGTTAGCAACCTTGTCATTATCGAATCATGCTAGTATGCTGTGATGTCAGGGAAGGCAAGATGATCAGGATAACGATCGGTGAGGAAGATCTGGATACAGTAGGTTCAAGAGTCCGTATAGGTGGAAGTGTACGATCAAAAGTGGACTGGAGGCTTTGCAGGTATGGTTTGCTAATTATCTGCATCTGTCTTTACCTTCCTGTCTTCATGTTTTGCAGGTGGCAGGCAGAGGGGAGACCAAATCAGTCGCCAACGGTGAGTTTTTACAAGGCGCCAAAAGTGTCAGCTTGTATCTGCAGAGCTAGTGAATACGTGCATGCATGCAGCAGTTGCCGGGTGAACTTGCAACTCCAAAATGTCAACTTTTCAGAACCTCTGAAATACTGCATTGTTCTTAGCTTGGCCACAGTGCATTTTTCGAATTGTTTTTTTTAGAAACCAACATACAGGGGATTTTCTTAGTGCTTAATCCTTTAGTTGAAATAAAAAAATGGAAATGAGTTGCAAGGTTTTAAAAGTGGCAATATGCTTTTATAAGCATGTAGGCAGCGAACTTGCTGACAGTCTGAAAAAAAGGACATGGACAGACATTTGTCTCCTTTTGAAACTTTTACTGTCCTCAGCCAATTCTTTCTTGAGCCAGTGAGGAGCTACACACTGTGCATAGAGGTTCAAGATATTCATTCCCACAAGATCCCACCAATATCCATTCAATAACCCACCAGTAGAAGTAGCTAGTGTAACAAAAAGCACATGATCCCTCGCTGGCGTACCATCAGCAAGCCGTTGCAATTGTATTTGTTGGGACAAATGTTCCAGCACTTTTGCAAGATGGTCATTTTTTTCAGAGATTGAAGGTGTGGCCTTCTCGTTAAGTGTGTCATCTTGCCCCTGTCTCTTTGATTTATGCGACACCATGTGTCCCAAAACCAATAACTGACCCTACTGTATCATAGCCTCCCCTGCAGTCTTTTATAATTTGCTGTTTGGCCTTTTGCACCACAGCATTTTAATGCCACTTTAACATTGCTTGCTATTTTAAAATCAGATGTCAGGGCAGCCTCCTCCTCCTTTTGTTCTCCCAGTGGGCAGAAGGGGCTTTTGGCCTTGAGGGATTCTGTACATGTCTGTGTAATGTGTTAGTTGTTCAACACACAGCATCACGCACACATAAATTTCACCTCTGCAAACCCACTCAACAGCCATCTTGACGCCACTCAAACCTTTCAGCTTTTCCAATTATGTGCACGTCCACTTGCGCCGCACAGAGGCAGTGTTCCAGCCAGGCCGGTTTGTCACATTAATAGCTGGTATGTTGGAGATTAGCACACCATCGCAGTCTGACTCAGATGATGACAGAGGCTTTGTATAGATTTTGTATTTCTTGCTGGCTGCAGCACCTTAGAGGCATTTGACACCACACTGGACCACGTACGAGTTAGCAGCCTCACACTCTCCACATGCTTGGCTCTAATAGAGATCTTCCAAAATAATGTTCACCATTTTGGAAGTTTAAATCTCTGGCTGTACTGAATTTAGAACGATAACTTTCAAGTTTGAATTTTTTTTTTGGCCTCTTGATTCAAAATTAATTATAGCAGTTTGGAAAATGACCAACATACAACATCGTCATACTACTAGCATGGATAAGAAGCCTATCTCGATATGAAGACCCATAGTTTTTAGAATGGATATTTGCAAGTCTGATTTTGGGTTTATGTTTACTGCCATTTTGTCAGTCTCTTGGAGCCAGCAAATCTAAATTTGAGCAAGTTGTGAGGGGAGTCTGGGTGGAGCTAAAGTAAGCAAGTAGCAACAAGTACCGTCTAGTAGATCTGTCAATCAAGCAAACACCCCCAAAAATGTCCCTCTCAAAGAATTTTGACATAGAAACAAAAGCAGTAAAATTATTTTGATTCCTTGTTAAAAAGTAAAATAATGAAGAGCGGAGGATCTTGTTACAGTCAACGTTTTATGGAAGCAAGCATCAAGTGGCCTTCAAACTGCACGTTGACTGCATTTAACAGCATGTGGTGTTTGTTGCATTGTCTGACCCTCGGTGTCACAGGGTTAAAGTTATTAACCCACACCTGTCTGCAGACTCATAGTAATACCGCTGATGGACTCGTCTTCTGTCTTTCACCAGGTATGGGGCACTAATGTCTTGAAGGAGCCACTGCAGCTGGGGACCACGACAATCCAAGACTCTTCCTTTGACTTTGTCTTAAGAACCAAATAATGATCACATTCCCAAGAGGGACCCCAAGAAAACGGAGGGACAGGAGAGATGCTGTCCAAGCACTGTACCGAAACAGCATCATATTTTTGTACGGTTGCCACGTATATAGTGCCTTTGCACAATGATTTTTGCTTTCTAAAAGAAACAAAATGCTGTGAAATTTGGACAATTGTAATTACTATTACTAATTACTTTATACAATCCTGCCAGGAAGAAAAAAAAAATTATTAAATTTTGATTTTGTTCTACTCCATGCCGACAGATTTGATAGAGACGGAGTAGATGAGTTAAAAGTTTCCACATTCCAGAGAGATGGTTGAATCAGTTCTCTCCCTCATACAGTACATTTTCCATCTCTTTTTTTATTTATATTTAAAGCAAAAGCTTCACACATTGCTATTTTATTCAACGTTCACCAGTTTCAGGATAGAAATATAAGCACTTAGAATTTAGCTGATTTCACTTTTATTATGTCTTACCAATAGTGCAGCAATGGTCTGAGTAATATATGTTAGCACATGTGATGTTTTGAATATGACCTATCATACTGTATCTTATATAACATCTTTATACTCGTAACAAAAGGTATTTTTTTTTTTTTTTTATCCAGAAACTATTCACCAACAGGCAGTTAATTTCGGTGGTGAGGAGTGTTGAATATTCAGAAGTCCATTATGACTTTTATAATCCTTAATGTCATTTTTATTTATGTTTTAATGTGTTTTGTCCTTTTCTATTTCTAGCTGTTTTGTAGCTTTTGTACCTGTTTGATCACTTTAAAATCTTCAGACATTCCTCTTAAAAAGCAGGTGCACAAGGTGCCTTCGTTGTAGGTTTGACAATGTAGGAAATCAGCAAACCAACCCTCTTAAATCTACCTTAACTTCTACTAATTACTAACTTCTTTATTGTCTCTATGCACACTCTTATGCTCAGCGATCATTTTCTAATTGAGGGCATACAAAGTAAAATCAGGGTGCCTAAGCTTAACAATAACAATAATAGTACAATACAAGGATATTTACCACTATGTAAGTCTTTTCGCCTTATGATTGCAATAAAAAAAAAAGTTTGACAGCTGAGGTACAGTACATGATAGCCTCAAAGCAACTCAATCTGATATTAGGACTTATGACGTCTTGAGTAGCACATTCCCTTTCATAGTTTTTGCGCGGCACAAGCTTTGATAATAACGGTTTGACGGGGCATTAAATTGATCGATGTTACTGCTCAAAAGTCTGACAATCACATTCCATGGCTCCTAAAAAAGAGCAGGGGAGCTTGACCAAAATATTTTTAAGCGTGATTTAATGTGACATTGTTTTGTTTTAATACAGTGGTTTTATAATGCCGTTTTTTTTTTTTTTTTTTACAACCTTGTGTCCATGTTATGTTTTTTAAAAGTTCTTCTATGTTTAACCAGACACTTGTTTGTGTAGCGCGAAGCCTATGCAAAACTATCTGTATTCTCTCTAAACGCTCCCAATGTCATACAAGTGGGCAGTTACCAACTGGATGAATGTTTTAAACATTGTACGCTTCACTCAACAGCAATAAAGACATTGAGGTATTCCACATTGTTAAGTTTCCTTCCATAACTCCACCATTCTACTATGGACTACATTGTATACTGTATGTGCCCATTGCAGCACAGCAGGTTGAAAAAATTGTCTTATTATGGAGCCATGATACTGACAAAACAGTTAGCACCAATCATTTGATGGAATAAATTAAAACAATTTATTTTTCTCTTCTATTTGTCTTTCACTAGGCCATTTTAGTTTTATTTTTACTATTCCTATGTTTTCCCCATGCCACATTTGCAATTTACTCATGCTACCTTAACTGAAAACCCCAGTGGTGGAAGTATTCAGATCCTTCAGAAGAAGTACTAATGTAACAAAAATGTGGGTGGTCAAAGGTGCACATGCTGTACATAAAACATTCATAACAACACATACTAATATAAATATTGATATCCCTGAGAATGTGAACAGAATTTTGACACACTCACTCTCTCACTCACTCACTCTCACACACACACACACCATCAGATCCTATGTTTTTGTATTGTCCGTCTCATTCATCAGTCTAATTGCTGAAGGAACCAAAGACTTGCTAAACCTGGCTGTTCTTATTTTATTTTGCAGAATCCTACCATTGCCCCGATAGCTCCTTAGTTGGAACCTATTGTGCAGAGGGTGAGCAGGGTCACGTAGAATCTGCTCCGCCTTACTCACAATAAGGTCCATACACAGCTGAGCAGCTGACATCTGGTCACACCACTCCCAATGACCCATCTCGCCATACTGACCATGCCTATTCTGGTCTAGGCTGCACATGTTTCCAAACTCGCAAATCAGACCAAAGGACAGGATACTCTGAAGGACAGCCTTGTAAAACAGTTGCAACATATATTGATCCACATTAAAAATGAACAGTTTACGTAAAAAGAACATTCGTTGTTGCAGTTTTTTTTTTACCTTTTCAGTGGCACATATCAAACTTAAGCTGGTCATCAATCTCTATCCCTTAGTATGTATGTGTTAACTCGTTTGATGGGTTCATTATTAACTTGGATGAGTGGGATTTCTTATTTACTACGTCTAAAATCTATGACCATTCCTTTGTTTTAGTCACATATATTTACTGCAATAAATCCAAAAATGACCTCAATGCGTTATCAGATATTAAGGAAGCATGCTTGAAATACTATCTTTTCTGACAACAACGCTAATGCCAGTATTCTCCTTTCCGTTCCGTGACGGAATTTCTGTTTGTGTTTTGGCCTGTGTGTTGTTATCATAGATATAAAACAATGGTTGTTATCAACTGCCCAGTTTTACAGTCAGGCCGGGTTGCCAGATATACCTGTAAAAACGTAAACCCAGCGCGCTACAGCTGTAACGGTAGTACAGCCATGAAAGAAGCAAACAAAGAGGATCAACATAGATAGATTCTACCCGACCTAAAAAAAAACGTTACAAACCCCGGGTAAATATTGGAGATGTATTTGAAAGATGGAGACAGCTGAGTTGGCTAATTTCCTCCTGAACAGGTAAGCATTAGCTAGCTAGCTTCAGGCTAATTTATCACGGCTACAAGGGACGGGCATTTTCTGTGATTTGAACATTTGTGTACTGACATTGAATTATATAGCTAGAGTACGCGAGTTGGTTACTCGCAAAAACAATCGAGACACAGCCAGTAAAGTGATTCCGACTGGTCCTGGCAAACGCCGCCATGCTAACCCTGCTAGCTAGTTACCGGTGGACCAGGCAAGCGGTCACGGCTGTTACAACGTATAGCCGAAAACGGTGGGTTATTTTAAGCCTAGAGAGGGGGGGCTGTAAATCGGGAAGAGAGGATCGTGAGTTTGCAGTGTGTTTAGTGATTTTGGCCGTAATTCTAAGTCAATAAAGTGTGTTCAGTCGGGTAATTCTAAACCGAGGAAGTGTGTCTGTATGTCGGGTGGAGAGGACAGCAGAGGTTGTTGTCTTTTTAGCGGTTCCTACCGTACTTCTAAGCCAAAAAAGTGTGCGTGTTAGTTGGGTACAGAGCACGGGCTTTTACGATTAACCTGCTGGATTCGCTTCAGAAGAAAATCATTAATCCACAAAATAAACCTTGGCTTAACCCCAAGATCCATCAGCTTGCCCACCAGCAGATGAGGCTGAATAGTGTTAAAAGCACTGCTAAAATTAACAAACAATCTTCACCAAGCTGTTGGCTTGCCTTATACTGTACTATATTCGGATCTCAGCACAAAGCAGCTACATGCTGTGTCAGTTCTCCAAAGTAACAACAATGAAAAGATGTTTTATCTCCAGCCAAATAACACTTTGAGGTGGAACCATTAATATAATAAATCCATTGGTGGAACTAATTGTATTTTCAATTTCTGTCCTTGAATGTAACGGATTACGAGGAGTACTTGAAGGCAGCATTCCTCTCCAGGTGTAACTCATTTTCTGCCTCCAACAATAGAACTGACAGTCATAGACAAGACATGTGGGCACATGATGGGCAGGGCCGAATCAAGTGTGCTTTTTGGTTGGGGTAGGATGATTGAACTTGTCTCTGTCTGGATGTGAAAGGATCATACCTGAATTTGTTGCTAATCCCATCTCTTCCTCAGGATTATACAGGAGGTAAGATCAGAGCATGACCTCTGGGTGCATGGCAGCAAACAGGTCAGTTATATGTTGCATTGTATTTGGCATTCAAGTACAGTTCATATTTTAGAGTTTTTAATTAAACTTAAAAGTTGATCAATTTACAGTGAATTCTGGTGACTGAAATAAATAAACCACCTCAGCATGATCTATCAGCTAGCTGTTACTCATACAAAGTCATGAATGCTGAAATAAATATGCTCAGATGTTGCCCAAGTAGACTCTTAAAGCTTTTATGATGGCTTTTCTTTGATGTGTTCTGATCTGAGCAGTGCACATGCTGGTGAAGAAGGTGCTAAGCTCGCCCCTGAGACTGCTGTGTTGGTACAGCAGCATGCTGTGGGCTTTGACTTAATGCTGCCTAATGCCGAAACCAGCACCCTCAACATTCCTGCCGCTGTCAGACTGTGTGTTATTTCACAGTTCCAGCCAGACGGGGACTGACCGCATGCATTTAAGCAAATACACATTTAATACCCCAGCCATTGCAACCCTCATACACTGTGAATTCTTTCTGGGTTTCCAGTTGGTGCTTTTTTTTTCAACCAGATGGTCTTCTTCCATTTCTCAGTTTTTTTGTCTTTCCCTGTACTTTCTCCTCTTCACATTTCTCTTTCCTCATCCTTTTGACGTCAGCTGCTCAATCTAATGACAAAAGTAAAAACCACACAGGGACTCCAGGCACCGCAATGTTTGAATTTGAGTATGCATGTAACAGAATTTAAACAGAAGCATGACTTTGGACAGTAACCACATACAGTGAAAGTGTAAATATATATCGTGCAGAGATTGAATGTGCAGCTGGCCCTTTGAAATGACTGGGGGACAGGACCGTAGCCAGGCAGGAGGGAAGGTGGAACTGGGATGTTTTCTTCGTCCCAACATCACCCATTCAACATGTATATTCTATCAAAATATTATAAAAAAATCTGGAATAAACTTGTTTTAATGAGTAGGACTGTTTAAAAAGCAAGAAGACAGACTCCTGAGACCTATTCATTGTTATAAAAATGTTCCCTGACCAGCAGCTGACGACAAAAATAGCCCATCTGAATATGGGTCCCAGCTCATTGATTTACTGTGAGTACGGTGAGGTGAGCCAAACCCATTGTCTGGAGGATAAGCTCCACACCTGTTCAAAAGCACACTTTATTATTCTTAAAAATAGACACTCGCTCTCCCCCAGTGTTCAGCTGAGTGACACCGATTTTTATGATCTTGTGATTTATAAGCTCATGGAAAAAATCGGGGTCCAAGTGTTGTTCTAACATGTAATTGATACAATGTATTTATTTATAGGGGATACCAAAGCCTTATTAAATCCATTTCTGTAACTTTAACCTTGATCCCAAACACCCTAATGTTGTTGCTTTTTAAAGTTAAGGAGGCTACTTAAAAAAAAAAAAAAATTAAGATCAGGAGTTATAATGGGAAAGATTCTGTATGAAATGCATATGAACCTACTTGTGAGAAGCAGATTAAAGGAATAGTTTGACACTTTGGGAAATTTGCTTATTCGCTTTCTTGCGCAGAGTTTGATGAGAAGATGAATGCCACTCTTGTGTCTGTCTGTCCGAATATAAAAGTATAATCAGGAATACGTGGTTAGCTTAGCAAAAAGACTCCCAACAGGCAGAAACCGCTAGCAAGGCTCTGTCCAAAGGTAGAAAAAATCTGCCTACCAGCAACTCTAAAGCTCACTAAATAACATGTTATATATTGTTTGTTCGATCTGAACAAATTAAAATTTTAAAATGACAAGGGATGGTTTTACAGGGTTTATGTGCTGGACTTTTTCTTAGGTAGGAACAGGGACTTCCTGCCAATTTCCCACAATATTGAGACTGGTCCAAAACAGAGCAGATATCCTGACTTTTAGTCTAGAGTATGGATCAAGCTCCAAAAACGATGGTTCCTGCATTTCCCATAATGCAAGTCACTAGGTCATCAGGGTTCTTTTTTCCCGAATTTAGAAAGCTCCTCCAGAGCCATTTTACAATTGTTTTCAAAGGTTGAGTAAGACTCCTCATGACAAGTAAACTGATCTTCATGTGTAAAATTGATGGCATGGCCTTTTAGAGAGATAAGGGTTTGAAACTGCAATCAGATCAAATTGTTTCGCTTCTGAAAGTATAAGCATTGACAACATGAATATCATATAAAATCACACTTGTTTTGATGGACATTTCTCGCAGCGTACCATTTCAAAGCCTTCTAAGCACCAGGAAAATTGTTTGAGTGTACATATCTGAGCCAATATGATATGCGTAGCTTCAGATGTCCCTGAAGGACTCGTGCTGGTAGTTTCAGTGCTGTTCAGACTCCAGTCGGCTGCCTGCAGCCTTGATCATTGCCAAGAGGAAATGGCTGAGGATTTAGGCCTGGAGCTGTTTAAAGCCCTGCGCCTCTGCTTTCAGTGCCCATGGTGGAATCATTTCAAATTCTACAATTGCTCCAATCTCTCAGCGTGTAGCCAAGGTTTCTTTTCTACTTTTTTTGTAGTAGGTTTTGGTTTAGTTGTTTGTACATATGACAAAAGCATTGAAAGGAGTAGAAAAGAAGAGAGATACAAACCATCTGTTGGAAATAAATCGCAAGGGCTTGTAAAAACATTAGAGTCGATAAGACAAAATATCAAGAAGACAACACAAATCAGAGCAAGAAAAACATATATAACCAGCCCTTATTATATTGAGCCCAAGAGAATTAAGCCTGGCGTGTCTGTGTGTGTGTGTGTGTCAGTTCGACGGCTGCATTAAAACTCCTTTTATTATCTCAAAACAAGGAAATCCATTTAAAACGCATGTTATCGTCTGTGCGGTGAACCAAGATGGTGATTCATGATGTGTTGATACATTGTCTGCTTTCCTCTTTGAGGCAGGTAATTGGAATCCGAGATGTCTCAAGAAGAAGAAGTTGTCGAGGAGATGTTGTGAGTACCTTTATTGCATTTTAGTAGCGTCTTTTAAGTTAAATCAACAGACAGATCTGAGGTGATTTCGACCGATGGATCCAAAAGTTCACATCTTCACTTCTTCTCTTTTTCAGTGAGGAAGGCAAGTAAGGGTTTGAGAGCTTTCACTGTGTTTTTGAAAGCAAAATTGTCACTTTCAAGCTTCTGTTGCTAGACGTAGCTGACCTTATTATGTCTGCACAGAGGAAGAAACCCAGCAAGAGGAAGGTAAAGGCTCCTGCATGGCTTCATGTGTGTATCGTCATGCGTGTGTTTCTGGTGTGTCTGCCTGCTCCTGTCAGTGATAGTCTGTTTTCTTTTTCTTATTGGTATAATATAACAAGAGTAAAACAATCAGAATGTACAGACATTAAGACAGGACAGTGAAGGTGTGGGAGGCTAATTTATTTTATCGAGTTAACTGTAAGATACGTTGTGGTGGTGTACATGAAGTGAGGTTTGGTTGGGTAAGTGTGTACCCAGGGTCAGGACTACAAGGAGTTAATAAGTGGTGACCAAACAAAGTTGGTTTCTGTGGTTAGATTTTTGATGGAGGCAGACATGTTTTCCATAGAAATGTAGTGAATTAACAGTTATTTTTTGTGTGTGTGTGTGTTTGTGTGTCTCTGTGTGTGTTTTTCTCTGTTTGAACGTTAACACTTTATTTGCCAACACAGTTCTGTCTAATTATCTGAATTATCTCCATTCCATTTTTTTTTTTGTCATTAAAGTATTTATTTTTCAGCAAATAATACAACCAACTTACAAATGAAAGCAAAACAAAACACAAAAAGGCAGTTGAAACTAAACTTAAAAGGACAACACCCCTCTGTACCACTATGTTGCTTGTAATCATACCACCTGTGATGTGTTACAACACATGCTTAATGTATCAGACCCTTAATATATGAAAAGAAATAGTCCCACACTAAATGGAACTTCCCTTTAACATTGTTCTTCCTGGCAATCAAATATTCCTATGATGCAGTCTCTGTTATAAGTTGAGTCCAATCTGTGAGCCTCGGCGTGCACGTGCTTTTCCAGTTCCTCAGTATTATCCTTGCTGCAGAGATGAGGCCTGCGGTTATTAGCGCATGCTGCCCTTTGTTGATTCCTCGTGGCAAAAGTGTGCCATCTCCCAGGAGACAGAACAGTGGAGATTCCGGTAACCTTTGACCCAACCAATCTCCCGGTTTCCTTAATACTTCTTTCCAGAAAGGTAATACCACAGGACATTCCCAAAAGGAATGTAGAAATGTACCATTTCCACCCTTACATTTCCAACACCTTTTATCTTCTACTAAGCCCATTCTGAAAAGTTTCATAGGAGTATAGTAGTATCTATGTATGATTTTTGTAATGAGTAAATTTGCTTCTAATATCCCTAGTGGCCCACCCAACCTTGGAAACTATATCATGCCATTTCTCCTTACCTATTTCACACTCTAAATCTCTTTGCCAATTATCTCCATTCCATTTTTAGCACTGCAATGTTTGATTCATATAATTCTGTACTGACAAATATTGCATGAAAGGTTTTCTAAAGTGGCTGCCAAGTCATCATTCTGATCGAATTGTATATATGATTAAAATACATATATTGCGTTTCATTTTTTTTTCTTCTTATTATAATGCATATCCATAAAAATAATAATAATATAATATAATCCATAAAAACCTATATTGAGCATCAGTGGTGAAAAGTGACTATTAACTTAAATTAGATGGTTTGAGTATTTCCATTTTAATGTTTATACTCTTACTTCACTACATTTGAGAGGGAAATATATCTACAGTATATTTGACAGCTTTAGTTTCTAACAATACAGTGTTAAAGGAAGATGAGAAGACATGAAAATGGTATCCATCTTCTCATCTAACTCTTGACAAGAGAATAAGTGAATTTCCCAAAATGCCAAACTATTCCTTTTTAAAGATGACAGGGTTACATTGGTTTTGTCTAGGAGTTGCTAGCAGCTCCACAAGAGATTTTCTGCACTAAACCATACAGCCATACAACCTTCTTTTATTATTGTTAAAAAGTTATACCGTACATATTGTTTATTTATGATATTGTTTCTTTTACATTTATTCTTTATTTCCTTTTTATTATGCACTATCCACCAAGGCAAATTCCTTTTCAATTGTTACTTTGCAGTTAATCCTTTTCTGATACTGGTTTACCTATAAACTTCTCAGATAGTTTGACTAAATAACTGTTAAAGATTTAGCAAGGTACAATTCTCCATAATATTGCACAAAAAGCAAAGATTACAGTCCAAAAAAATCAATACAAATTTCAATATGTGTAGCAGACCTTTAGTTTTGTTTTCCATTAATCATCTCCCAACCCCTCAGATTTATCGTGGGACATTTAGCTGATAATACTTCTGGACTTTAATTAAGTAGGATTTTGAATTTTACTACTGCTGTATTTGTACTTTTACTTAAGTAAAGGATCAGAGTACTACTTACACCCCTGATTAGCAGTGGTGATACAAAATAATTTATATGACAAAGGAAACCGAAAGTATGTTTGTTCCTGTTATGTGTTTTAGATTTTTGCTTTGATTTCTGACACGTTACAAACGGTTCACAGGCTCTGGCTGTGAACCAAGATCACTTTAGCTTTGGTCAGAATGTCAGCGATCAGCATTGGTTTCAGTTCATCCCAAGAGATAATATCACAGTGCTCAGAGTTTGAACCAAATCCCAGCCTCAAGCTGTTTACCTCCGTCTCATTGATCCAATAATCTTGTTCACTCAGTCATGGAGATGCTGAAAGAAGGTTTGTATGACTTATTTTTGTCCGTAAATACTTTTTCTTTACTTTCACTTTTTTGGAACATCATTGTAGTGTACTGTGTGTGTATGGTACCATGTCTTCTTTAGTCATGTCATGCCCAACAATAACAAAATCTGCCTTCAATAATTCTTGTTATATAGATATGGATGTCAAAGTTGAGGTTGAAGTGGAAAAACCTGCACCTCAAGTAGAAGGTAATTCTCCTTTAAATATTATGCGCCATTATAATTCCATCCCTGTTTTTACAGAGCATAATGTATTTACATAGGAAAAAAAAGCTAAGATTGAATGTTTCACTTGATATTATACTAGTTGTTTGCGTAGTAATCAGTACTGCTCATTGCATGGCTTGTGCCATCATAAATATTACATATATACATATTTTATATCAATAACACACCGACTCGGTATAAACTCCTTTGCTTTCCACCTGCACACTGCAGTAGAATTTCTTTTCACCTCATTTACTTCTGCACTATTAATTTACCTATATCAATATTAGCTTGTTTTTGTTCACTAATATGTTCAGCAGCCAAGGAGCCGCTTGCTGAGTTAGTATTTGATGAATTCATTCCAAAATGAATTTGTAAAAATTGTGAAATCTACTCAGACAAAATAATTGTTTGCATGCAAGTAAAACTGAGCACTGATTATTGTTGAGATCGTAGCTGTTTTCATGCATTTACTGACAGAATATTGACATTTTAGAGTTTTAACATGACTGAAACATTTCAGTTAATGATGTGCAAATTAAGACATCTCACTTTTTTTTTATATCAAATCATATGTACTGTGCATGTCTTGCTTATTTTATGAGTGCAAAGAAAGGTTATCATGTAATAGTTTCAGCATTTCCCCGGACAATTGTAAACATTGTTTGACAATGTGACACATCTAATTATATTTTCATTATTTTACTCCACCTTAGAACCTCCTACGGCAGAAGGTAAATACCTTTTTTCTACTTTTATGTTCTATTCTAATATAATATATACAATATGTATTTTTCAATGGCTTAAGTGTTCTGTTCGATGGTCCAGCGCCAACAAATATATTGTATACAACGATGAGTCAAGCCAATTTTGTTTTAAACTAAGCCATCTCTTATCTTCTTCAGTGTATTTTGATGAATCATTAGGTGACTCATTGTGTCTAAGCCACGTCATGAACATTTACTGATTAACTATTCTCCATTTCTTGCATTGATTACGATCACTGCCACTAATCAACTGCCTGTTCACCTTACTTTCACAAAGAGCCTGCAGAAGAAGGTGAAGCAAAGTCTCTCTGTTTAAACTTGCATGCATGGTGTGACTAAATAACAAAATATTGTTCTGATTTGTGCATCCCAGCATGTTTGACAGTCATTTAGCTGGGGCAAGAAGACCTTAGTTCTGAGATATATGTGGGAAATAGTAATAGTAACTTTCAATCTTTTCAATTCCCTGTAACGGATGAATTCAAATGTGGTGTAATATTTTCCCTTACGCCTCAATATTTATTCTGATAACACACTTTTGCAAAATATATGCCTCCATTGTCTGAAAGTAAAGCTAAGCTTTCATGGCTTGAGCCCCTCGAGTACTTGCAACAACCCAATATGACAAGGCATACAGAAACTGTTTTGACTTTCTATTTCTCCTTCAGACAGGCAAAAAAGTTTTTCATGTCAAAACATATGAAGTACATATCTTACCTGAGTGATAGAGTATTTCCAAATAATAAATTAAACATATCTCTGCCAGCTGATGCACTAACATGTCCCTATGTCCGGATGTCTGGAAAACAGCACTGTACAACACAGGATTCAGACAGTTCATACGTTTTTTTTATAACAAAAGGGATTATTGACTTAGTAGTATGAACAGAATTTAGCAAGATTTCTTGTTCTAGTACTTTTGTTTGTTGAGTGTGTGTGTTGAGTGCGTGAACACTGTCATTTTAATCTACTGAAGATCAAACTGTTTGACATATCAGTAGTGAATTTTAAACTGGAAAAACTAAACATATAAAACAAATATAACTTATTATTATAACTTAAAAATATAAACGAGTTTGATTGTAACGGATTATCCTTTCTTTATTATAATAGATGACTCCAAACCCAAACCAAAGTAAGTATTTTGTCAAGTAATTTTTAATCTGTATACATCAACCAACTAGTGGTTAACTTGTCATTTGAAGTTCTTATTCTAAACCATATATGTTATTTTAGGGCATTTGTTCCGGTTATAGCTGTGCCGAAGATACCCGATGGGGACAAAGTCGACTTTGATGTAAGTGATTAATTCGAAATATAAGCACAATTACTTGTAATAATTTGTCTGTGGAGGTGTTTGCGTTTTGTCATTGTATTGTGCTGACTGAAAATGCAGCCACTGAAGGTCCTCATAAGTATGTTAATACAAACTATGTGTCTTTAACTGCAGGACATCCACAGGAAGCGTCAGGAGAAGGATCTGACCGAGCTGACGTCTCTGATCGAGGCCCACTTCATTCAGAGGAAGAAGGACGAGGAGGAGCTCATTGCTCTCGTTAACAGGATCGTAAGTTTTTCAGGAAAGCGTGCCAGATCAGGAGTGTTGCACTACCCAGCAAACACTGTGTGTGTGTGTGTGTGTGTGTGTGTGTGTGTGTGTGCGCGTGTGCGTGTGCGTGTGCGCAGGAGAAGCGTCGCACTGAGAGGGCTGAACAGCAGAGGATCCGTTCTGAGCAGGAGAAGGAGAGGCAGGCTCGTGTTGTTGTGAGTCAGTCTGCTCATCACATCTGTTTCAGGACATGACCCCACATATAATAATTAAAGAATTTCCTGTAACAAATAACTGACTGACTCTCTAGTTTCACCTTGCTTCCTTAATACAATTAAGATGTCAGGCCTGCTGTGGAATCTTCCCTGATGAATATACATTCTTAAACAACAGAGAGCCAATACTCTTTCCTTGTTCTTTTCTCTAGCTTTGCCATTTCTGCTTTGACATACAGTACTGTGCAAAAGTCTTAGGCAGGTGTGTAAAAAATGCTGTAAACTAAGAATGCTTTCAAAAATTTAAATAATGATTGATTATTTTTATCAATGTACAAAATTCAAAGTGAGCGACCAAAAAAACATCTAATCACATCAATATTTGGTGTTACTAACCTTTGCCTTCAATACAGCATCAATTCTTATAGGTACACTTGCAAAAAGTCAGGGAACATTGAGGGTCGTAGACGCAGTGGTCGGCCAAGGAAACTTAGTGCAGCAGATGAAAAACCCCATCAGGCTTATTTCCCTTCGAAATCAGAAGATGTCCAGCAGTGCTATCAGCTCAGAACTGGCAGAAACCAGTGGGACCCAGGTACAGCCATCTATTGTCCGGAGAAGTCTGGCCAGAAGTGGTCTTCATGGAAGAGTTGCAGCCAAAAAGCCATACCTCCGACATTGAAACAAGTGTCTGGGATAGCGTGAAGAGACAGAAGGATTTGAGGAAGCCTACGTCCACAGACGATCTGTGGTTAGTTCTCCAAGATGTTTGGAACAACCTACCTGCTGAGTTCCTTCAAAAACTGTGTGCAAGTGTACCTAGAAGAATTGATGCTGTCTTGAAGGTAAAGAGTGGTCACACCAAATATTGATTTGATTTAGATTTCTCTTCTGTTCATTCTCTGCATTTTGTTAATTGTTGAAAATAAACTATTAACACTTCCATTTTTGAAAGCATTCTTAGTTTACAGCATTTTTTCATACCTGCCTAAAACTTTTGCACAGTACTGTATATAAATACTGGCCCCTGGTGCTTTACAGTATGAGTGTACTTGGTGCAGTTTACTGATGTCATATTACACAATTGCCAGCTCAGATGACATAGATTTTGATCAGCTTGAAGTCTTAGCCTTTGGGGGACTAATTTCTTCATGTCGTCTGTGGCAAATAATTCAGCATACTTTTCATTAAAGCTGCTATAATCAACATTTTTATAATAACAATGGGTCAAATGATGTAATTTGAGTGGAGTCGCTCATAGTTATGTACCTACAGGGAATTAAAAACCAACTCTGCATCTCCCATCAGCTCTACTGATCTTAATAGCACATTTTAGCTCATTGTTTTGTTTACCTTCAACTTTAGCGTCACCATTTTGTTTCATCGTCACGCGTGTCTGTGTTTCTTTCTCCTGTAACCATCATGTGCAATCGGTACAGGAAGAAAAGGAGAGGAAGGAGCTGGAGGAGGCACGTAAGAAGCAGGATGATGATGCCAAGAAGAAGAAGGCTCTGACAAACATCACTCAGCAGTATGGTGGTGTCCAACAGAGGGTCAGTCATCACACATTGATACACAGGAAAACTGTTTCTCAGAGTCAATGACATGCAAACAACCCTCGCTGAGATAAATGACCGAAGACAAAGACTGTTATAATAGGACAAACTTTGTGGCCTCTTTGATATTTTCATTCTTGTATTCATTCAACACTTCCACTTGGATTATCCAGCAAGAAGGAAAGAAGGGAGCCAAGAAGCAGACGGAGAGAGAGAAGAAAAAGAAGATCCTGGCTGACAGAAGGAAGCCTCTCAACATCGACCATCTCACTGAGGACAAAGTGAAGTAAGGATACTATGTTTTTACTAGCAGTCACTGTTCACTGTAGACAGGCTAATATCCACATCTACGGCCTGATGCAGGAGATTTGTTTGTTGATAAACTGCCATCTTAACCATTCTCTATATAATTTTTATAGTTTTACAGTTTTTTATGGCCTTTTTAGTTTTCTGTTTCTGAAATACTCTGGTTTTTGCTCTAAAGGGAGAAGTCCAATGAGTTGTGGCAGTGGCTGATGACGCTGGAGGCTGAGAAGTTTGACCTCACCGAGAAACTGAAGAGACAGAAATATGAGGTAAGTACTTTGCCTCAATGTACTTACATTATTACCTCAATGAAATCAATCTGGTTAAAAAAAAGAAAACAGTAACAACATTTATAAAGGATTACTTTGACATTCTGCAAACTAAGCTTATTTGCTTTTTTGAGTTGGGTGCAAAGCAGTAAAAACTGGAAACAGGGAAACGGCTAGCTTGGCTCTGTCCAACAAAATATAACATGTTAACTACTAGGGAGCTTTTAAAGGTGCTGGTTGGTAGATTTTGTTACTTTTGTTTATAGCTAGTAGAGATGTTTATAGCTAGTAGAGATGTTCGGAACCGATACTGGTAACTTGGCCGATACGCAAGTTCAGGTATTTGAATCGGTATCGGGATGCAAAAAATGGTATCGGACCATCTCTAATAGCTAGGCTAGCTGTCTCCCCTTTCCTGTAAGCTAAACTAATGGGCTGCTGGCACCAGCTACATATTTAACACGCTGACATGAGAGGGGTATAACTCTTCTTTTCAAATTCTAGGCTGTAATGTGTTTTATTCAAAGAAAATCCTATGATGTGGCTCTAAAGCCACAGACTACCTACAATATATTTACTACTTAACCTGATTTTATATACTATGTTAATTTAGCACATGGGATAAAATGATAATGACAAACACTGCAAATTGATGGTACATAGCCTAGAGCCCTGAAAAAGGCACAGAATATGAAAGCTGAACAGGTATGTATTATGCAAGGCTGTCCTGAGGGCGCCTGTCTAAAATGAATGTGGCTTGACTTCCAGATCAATGTACTCCAGTCCCGAATCAATGAGCAGCAAAAGTTGTGAGTAACTGTTAATGAGGAGTGTGAACCTCTTGCTTGTTGTGTATTTTTGCTGTCAGTGTGTTGAAGGGCCTAAAACCGATCCTCGGACATTGCAGCAGGAACAAAGCTGGGCGACTACAACGCAGAAGGTGAAACTAGTAGTGTGTGTTGATGGTGTAGCCTGCAAGAAACTGCCATGTGGTTGTTTAATCTAGCAAGAGAAGTCCCAAAAGTCAAGAATTCTATTACTACAGCTAGTCAGTTTTACTTAAATGATGGGAAGAGTAGAGGCGAGTCTCCATCTGCAGAAGATATTCTTTCCCTGCTGAGCTCTTCTTTAGGGCAACATGGTCCACTATTTGGCTCAGCTGGTGACCGCCTCTCTCTGCTTGTTGCTCCTGTGCTTAGCAAGTCCTCCATGTTTGTCCCCCCACAGACCAATCAGCTCCTGGCTTGCATTCAGAACCAGGAAAGGTCAGTAGTAGCCACTTTAAAGCATACTCTCACGTTATATCGGCACTGAGAGTATATTTTAGTTTTCCTAAAAGCTACTGGTGTGGTATTGGGGTGGCTTTTTTCAACATACTATACTATGGCTTATTATGACTTTTTTCAACATACTATACTATGGCTTATTATGACTTTTTTCAACATACTATACTATGACTTATTACTTTTTTCAACATACTATGGCTTTTTTCGACCTACACTATGGCTTTTTTATCACTTTTTTCGACATACTATACTATGGCTTTTTTCGACATACTATTTCTTTTATCACTTTATTCGACATACGATACTATGGCTTTTTTATCACTTCATTCGACATACTATACTATGGCTTTTTTGACATACTATACTATGGCTTTATTACCACTATATTTGACATACTATACTATGGCTTTTTGATCACTTTATTCAACATACTATACTATGGCTTTTTTGTCACTTTTTTGACATACTATACTATGGCTTTTTTCGACATACTATACTATGGCTTTTTTTAATCACTTTTTAGACATACGATACTATGGCTTTTTTCGACATACTATACTATGGCTTTTTTATCACTTTATTCGACATACTATACTATGGCTTTTTTATCACTTTATTCGACATACTATACTATGGCTTTTTTATCACTTTTTGACCTACTATACTATGGCTTTTTTTATCACTTTTTGACACACTATACTATGGCTTTTTTCGACATACTATACTATGGCTTTTTTGTCATTTTATTCAACATACTATACTATGGCTTTTTTTATCACTTTTTTGACATACTATACTATGGCTTTTTCATCACTTTTCGACATACTATACTATGGCTTTTTTATCACTTTATTCGACATACTATACTATGGCTTTTTTTATCACTTTTTTGACATACTATACTATGGCTTTTTTCGACATACTATACTATGGCTTTTTTGACATACTATACTATGGCTCTTTGATCACTTTATTCGACATACTATACTATGGCTTTTTGACATACTATACTATGGCTTTTTTATCATTTTATTCGACATACTAATACTATGGCTTTTTTGTCACTTTTTTGACATACTATACTATGGCTTTTTTCGACATACTATACTATGGCTTTTTTATCACTTTTTTCGACATACTATACTATGGCTTTTTTATCACTTTATTCGACATACTATACTATGGCTTTTTTATCACTTTTTCGACATACTATACTATGGCTTTTTGATCACTTTATTCGACATACTATACTATGGCTTTTTGATCACTTTATTCGACATACTATACTATGGCTTTTTCATCACTTCATTCGACATACTATACTATGGCTTTTTTATCACTTTTTTCGACATACTATACTATGTCTTTTTGATCACTTTATTCGACATACTATACTATGGCTTTTTCATCACTTCATTCAACATACTATACTATGGCTTTTTTTATCACTTTTTTCGATATACTATACTATGGCTTTATTGCCACCATATTTGACATACTATACTATGGCTTTTTATCACTTCATTCGACATACTATACTATGGCTTTTTTATCACTTTTTCGACATACTATACTATGGCTTTTTTATCACTTTTATTCAACATACTATACTATGGCTTTTTTGTCATTTTATTCAACATACTATACTATGGCTTTTTATCACTTTTTTGACATACTATACTATGGCTTTTTTATCACTTTATTCGACATACTATACTATGGCTTTTTTATCACCTTTTGACATACTATACTATGGCTTTTTTATCACTTTATTCGACATACTATACTATGGCTTTTTTCGACATACTATACTGTGGCTTTTTGATCACTTTATTCGACATACTATACTATGGCTTTTTTATCACTTCATTCGACATACTATACTATGGCTTTTTTATCACTTTTTGACATACTATACTATGGCTTTTTTATCACTTTTTTGACCTACTATACTATGGCTTTTTTTTTTTTTTTTACTATTTGCTATTCACTAATATGGCTTTTTCACTTTTTACCTATATGCTTTTTTCCTTTTGACATACTATACTATGGCTTTTTGCCTTTTATTCGACATACTATACTATGGCTTTTTATCACTTTTTGATAGCATACTATGACTTTTTTTTTTTTCGATACTATACTATGGCTTTTTTATCACTTTCTAATACTATGCTTTTTCACTTTTTTCGACATACTATACTATGGCTTTTTTTATCACTTTTTTCGACATACTATACTATGGCTTTATTATCACTATATTTGACATACTATACTATGGCTTTTTTCGACATACTATATTATGACTTAATTTCGACATACTATACTATGGCTTTTTTATCACTTTATTCGACATACTATACTATGGCTTTTTTATCACTTTTTCGACATACTATACTATGGCTTTTTTAGACATACTATACTATGGCTTTTTTATCATTTTGACATACTATACTATGGCTTTTTTCATTTTATTCGACTATACTATACTATGGCTTTTTTTCACTTTTTGACCATACTATACTATGGCTTTTTATCACTTCATTCGACATTCTATACTAAGGCTTTTTTCGATATACTATGCTTGGCTTTTTTATCACTTTTTCGACATTCTATACTATGACTTTATTACCACTATATTTGACATCCTATACTATGGCTTTTCATCTTTTCTCGACATACTCACTAGTGGCTTTTTATCACTTTTATTCGACATACTATACTATGAGCGCTTTTTACGCTTCGATACTATACTATGCACTTACCCTTCGTCATTTTACTACATGGCTTTATTACCCTATATTTGACATAGTATACTTTGGCTTTATCACTTATTGTATACTATACTATGTCTTTTTGATCCCACTTTATTCAGATACTATACTATGTCTTTTTGATCACTTTTATTCGACATAGTATGCTAATACGTTTTCTATGTTTCTATGTTTTGATTGTCTTTTCCCCCCACATTATTAACCTTCCTCCCCCCCCCCTCCTCTACTACCATCTCCTTCATTTTCCTTTCATTCCTCCTTCCTCTTCTTTCCACTTCCATCTTTCCCTCCATATTTCTTCCACTTTTCTCCTTTTATCCTTTTCCACCTTTCTCTTCCTCCTTCTATATTTATTTCCTTTTATTCTTCCTCCATTTCTTTCTCCTTGTCTCCATCGTTTGTCCTTCTTTTCCTTGTGTCCTCCTGCTCTTGCCTTCCTTGTTTCTCCGTTTCTCCTTCTTTCTACCTTCTTATTTTATCTATATGGGTCTTTTGCATACTATCCTTGGCTTTTTTGTCTATACTGTCTTTTACTTCATTTGATCCTTATGCTGTGCCAGCTATCCTTCACTTTTTTTCCTGTTCTGTGTTTTTTAATTTGTTTATTATTTTTGTCCACTTTGTTCACATATACTATACTATGCTTTACCCTTTTTCTCCTATGCTTTTTTCACTTTTTTCTTCCTGTTTTTTATCCTTTGTTGGACATACTATGCTATGCTTTTTATCCTTCATTCATTGTACCTATGCTATGGCTTTTTTTTTATTAGATGCTATTATTGTTTGTTGTTTTTCCTTTTATTTTTTTTTGTGGGTTTTTCTTTTTTATTTATATCATATCTTTTAAATTCTTTTTGCATTTGCTCTATGCTATGCTTTTATCCTTTTTCTTTCATTACTATTTTGTGTATATTTATACTTACCTTTTACTTTTTTGATATACTTATTTAAATATATTACTTTTTGTCTTTATACCCTTACTTCTTTTTTTACACTGTGGTACTATGCTTTTATACGTTATACTATACTATGCTTTTATCCATTATTCAAACTACTATGCTATGGCTTTTTGTTCTTTTGAATCTATGCTATGAGCGCTTGCTCTTTTACTTCTTCTAGCCCTTCCTACTATCTTCCTTCATACTATACTAGCTTTATCCTTTCTGACTTATACTATCTTACCCTTTTCACATACTATACTATGCGCTTTCACTTATTCAACTACTTCTATCTTTTTTTATCCTTTTGACTACTATACTATGGCTTTATCATTTTTCTAACATATACTATGGCTGATATGTTTGAATACTATACTATGCTCTTTGATCTTAATCTATGCTAGCTTTTCCTTGCATACTATGTTTTCGCTTCTTTTTTCCTCTTTTCTTTTTTCACTTTTTTGACATGCTATGCTATGGCTTTTATCCCCTCATTCCATACTATGCTATTGGCTTTTTTTATCCTTTATTACTTTATACTATGGCTTTTTTATCCCTCTCCTTCACATACTATACTATGCGCTTTTTACCACTTATTTGTCTATGGGTCTTTTTTTTATACTATACTATGCTTTTTTTATCCTTTATTTCATATGCTTATGCTATGGCTTTTTTGTCCGCTATAATTACATACTATGCTATGAGCTTTTTGCCACTTTATTCAACATACTTATGCCTATGAGCTTTTTTATCACTTTTAGACATCTATACTATGGCTTTTTATCACTTTATTCAACCATACTATACTATGGCTTTTTTATCCTTTATTAGACGTCACTATGCTTGGCTTTTTTTTTTATCACTTTTTGACGTACTATGCTATTACCACCACTATATACTTGTGTGACATACTATACTATGAGCTCTTTGATCCTTTATTAGACATGCTATACATATGGCTTTTCATCCGCTGACATACTATGCTATGAGCTTTTTTTTATCACTTTTTAGACATACTAATACTAATGACTTTATTGTCACTATATTTGACGTGCTATGCTATGGCTTTTGATCCTTTATTCGGTACTATGCTATGGCTTTTTACTTTTATCGACATGCTATGCTATGAGCTTTTTTATCACTTTGATTCGACATGCTAATACTATGGCTTTATTGTCTACCTTATTAGACATGCTATGCTATGGCTTTTTATCCTTTGATAGACATACTATACTATGGCTTTTTATCGGCTTTTTTTAGACATACTATACTATGGCTTTATTGCCACTATATTTGACATACTATACTGACTGTGATCACTTCGTTCGACATACTAATACTATGAAGCTTTTCATCATTTTATTCAGACATGCTATGGTATGGCTTTTTTTTTTTGTCACTTTTTTGACATACTATGCTATGGCTTTTTTTATCACTTTATTCACGACGCGCCACTATACTATGAGCTTTATTGCCATATTTGACGCTACTATGCATGAGCTTTTTTATCCTTTTGACATACTATACTATGAGCTTTATTACCACAATATTTGACATACTATACTATGGCTTTTTGATCACTTTGTCGACATACTATACTATGGCTTTTTATCACTTTTGACATACTATACTATGGCTTTTTATCCTTTTTATCACTTTTTCGACATACTATACTATGGCTTTTTGCCACTATATTTTACATACTGTACTATGGCTTTTTATCACTTTTAGACATACTATACATATGGCTTTTTGATCACTTTATTCAACATACTATACTATGGCTTTTCATCTCTTTTTTATTTATACTATACTATGGCTTTTTAGCTACTTTATTCATACTAACTATAGCTTTTAGCACTTTATTAGACATACTATACTATGGCTTTTTGCTTTATTAGAATATACTATACTATGGCTTTTTTATCCTTTTTTCTGATATACTATACTATGGCTTTACCACTTTTCGACATACTATACTATGGCTTTTTTAGCACTTTATTCGACATACTATACTATGGCTTTTTTATCACTTTTTTGACATACTATACTATGGTTTTATCACTTTTTTATCACTTTTTTCAACATACTATACTATGGCTTTTTTGCCACTATATTTGACATACTGTACTATGGCTTTTTATCACTTTTTTGACATACTATACTATGGCTTTTTTATCACTTTATTCGACATACTATACTATGGCTTTTTTATCACTTTATTCGGCATACTATGGCTTTTTTCGACATACTATACTATGGCTTTTTTCATCACTTCATTCGACATACTATACTATGGCTTTTTTATCACTTTTCTGACATACTATACTATGGCTTTATTACCACTATATTTAACATACTATACTATGGCTTTTTGATCACTTTATTCGACATACTATACTATGGCTTTTTGATCACTTTATTCGACATACTATACTATGGCTTTTTCATCACCTTATTCGACATACTATACTATGGCTTTTTTATCACATTTTTGACATACTATACTATGGCTTTTTTCGACATACTATACTATGGCTTTTTTATCACTTTATTCGACATACTATACTAAGGCTTTTTTATCATTTTATTCGACATACTATAGTATGGCTTTTTTTGTCACTTTTTTGACATACTATACTATGGCTTTTTTATCACTTCATTCGATATACTATACTAAGGCTTTTTCGATATACTATACCATGGCTTTTTTATCACTTTTTTCGACATTCTATACTATGACTTTATTACCACTATATTTGACATCCTATACTATGGCTTTTTCATCTCTTTTTTCGACATACTATACTATGGCTTTTTTAGCACTTTATTCGACATACTATACTATGGCTTTTTTATCACTTTTCTGACATACTATACTATGGCTTTATTACCACTTTTCTGACATACTATACTATGGCTTTATTACCACTATATTTGACATACTATACTATGGCTTTATTGCCACTTTATTCGACATAGTATACTATGGCTTTTTTATCACTTTTTTCGACATACTATACTATGGCTTTTTGATCGCTTTATTCGACATACTATACTATGGCTTTTTGATCACTTTATTCGACATACTATACTATGGCTTTTTGATCACTTTATTCGACATACTATACTATGGCTTTTTCATCACTTCATTCAACATACTATACTATGGCTTTTTTATCACTTTTTTGACATACTATACTATGGCTTTTTGATCACTTTATTCGACATACTATACTATGGCTTTTTCATCACTTCATTCAACATACTATACTATGGCTTTTTTATCACTTTTTTCGACATACTATACTATGGCTTTATTGCCACCATATTTGACATACTATACTATGGCTTTTTTATCACTTTTTTCGACATACTATAGCTTTTTTATCACTTCATTCGACATACTATACTATTGCTTTTTTATTACTTATTATACTATGACCTTTGTATGAAGTAATTGAATCATGACATTAGATTTTATTCATCTTAATTGTCAGTGCACAACAAAATGCAGTTCAACATTACAACATTACTTTTCAAGTTTTAAGTTCAACAGTTAAAAAAGCTGTAAAGTGCAAAGTTATATTCAGAAAACACCGTATGAGCATCATAAACATTAAGTTCATATATACATGTTAATAGTTTTACAGTATGAACACCGTAAGCAGTTCAGTTATAAGTATATAACATATAGTCAGTGTAAATACAGGTCATACTAACAGTACACTAAATACAGAATAAAGGTGACAGCTGAGGGGAAGAAGCTGTTCCTCAGCCTGCTGTTCCTGGAATGAAGAGTCCTGTAGCATCTCGCAGTTTTCACCACCCAGTTGTCATGTCCATGTCATACCATGGTGCAAAATATCACAAAAAATATTCCATAAAAAGTCTGAAGTCATAGCATGGTACATCGAATATACAGTAGTCGCAAAAAGCTAAAGTATAGTATGTCGGAAAAAGTGATAAAAAATCCATAGTATGGCTCACCCAGTAGAGTGTGCGCCCCATGTAGGCTGAGTCCATGCCAGCGGCTCGGATTTGAATGTGACCTGCAGCCCTTTGCTGCATGTCATCCCTCCTGTCTCTCCCCTTTCCTGTCTTAGAGCTATCCTGTCAATTAAAGGCCATACAAAGCCCCAAAAATAAGTATGTCGAAAAAGTCATAGTATAGTCCAATAATCATTTAAAACAAATCATAAAAATTAATATTACAGAATGTTGAAAATATCAGTCATAGTATTTCTAAAATAGTCATATTAAAAAAAAAAATTAATTAAAAGTCACAGTATAGTAGGCTATGTTGAATAAAGTGAAAAAGCCATAGTATAGTATGTTGAAAAAAATCATAGTATGTCAGGAAAATGTTTTAATATGTCAAAGTCAGTGTAGTATGTTGAAAAATCATGGTCAGTATAGTAGTCAGAACAAATCATAAATGTTTTGTTATAGTAGGCTGTGTCGAAAGTCATAGTATGTCAAAGTCATGAAAACGTCATAGTAAAGTATTTCAAAATAGTCATAAAAAAAAAAGCCATGTGGTATGTTAAAAACAATCATTGTATGTCGGAAAAAGTCAGTTAAGTTTGTGAAAATGTAAATGTTTTAGCATACAACCTGTTTTGTACAAATGTACATATTGAAAACTGTGTTTACGACTTAAATACTCTTTAAGGGATTTAGTACTTTAAGATCCTATGTTTTAGACAGCCATGGAAAAGATCAACTCAGTCGTATAAAGTCAGTTATTTTAAGACATGCCCACAGTATATGATTTTTTTTTCTAATGTAAACCAATCTGAACCAACCCACCTTGAGAAAGTCTTAAAGTTACATCAACATTTTAAGGCCGAAAGCCAGACAGCTGTTTTAAACCAGATGGTTAAAGTTCACACTCTGCTTTTCATATCAAATATCTGGTTAAACTGAATGTATCCGATGTTATGGCCGAAGTTAAAAAAGAGAATAAAGGTAAGGCTGCTGCTTAGGACGCAATCTGCTAGCTGTGTAAAGTTGTGTGCTTTGCCCTTTTCTAATAGCATGATGCTTTGGTGTTTGTGCTCTCCGTTTCAGTTTCTTAATGAATACCACTTTGACTATTTTATATAGTAGCTTGTTAACATTTTAGGACTTGGGCAAAGAAAAAGGGTTTTGTAAAAATGTTTATTTTTTTTAAACCATGTCAAATTGGGATAATTTGATTTTTGATGTCTGTATGTAGAAATTAAGTAATTACTATAAAGATTACTGATTTTTGTCTCATTCCACAGTGCCAAAGGAAGAGGCAAGGCCAAGGGCAGGGTGAGATAAATGTAAACATCAGCAAGAGTTCTCCTAGGAAGCATCTGAAAATGAGCAGCAGTATTTACTTCCGTGACATTGTGTGCTTAAACAATAATAAAAGATCTTGCTTTTAAGCTCAGCAGTGCTTGTTTGCATGGCTCAAGTTTAAAACTAGTGGATATGTTTCTCTTACTTTCTACCAATCCCCTCAGTTTAAAAGCAAATAAATCCAGGTCATTCAACTGGCAATAAAATACCGCAATTTATTCTTCTGGGAACCATACACAAAGAACCACAGTGCACCATACATTTTACATGTAGGCAGCGATATGTATATAATAGTAAGACTTACTGCAGCAATCTGAAACATTATCCACACAATTACACAAGTATTCTGATAGCAATATAGTGTCAGGGTGAGGGACTTTCTATACAGTACAGTGTGGTGACAACAGTGCAAAAAAAAATAAAGTTGATGGAGTATGTACACAGGCAAGAGGACTAACATTTGCTGCAACTAGTGTATTTGAATTCTAATCCCTGCTGTATTGTTACACTATGACTTCTATGGTTCCAGACACATCAAAGCTACTCCTAACTAGAGTCCAAACACGATGTAATGATTTGTGGAGCTGCCAAAATGACTTAAACATTTTTCATTTTCACACTGGTTAACCACAGTCTGTTAAAAATGAAAAGTAAGTTGCCTTTGACTGCACAAAATCTTATTTTTAACATTAGCTAAAATAAGTAGTGCATTTTCATGTATTCCAGACAACACCACATATTTTAAATAAATAATTACCTACATTTCTTTCAGGTAGCGTGTGAGCCAATATACCTACTTTGAGCAGGGATCAGGACAGTGCATTTCCATGGTTACAAATCTAAACTTATTGTTCAGACATGATGCGTGCATAAAGCGTCAGTCCTTTCAGCATGAGGAGATAGCGGATCAGGTTCAGCTCCCTTTGTTGACTTTTCACCACATATGTGTTTCCCTGATCTCAGCGATCACCTGGCTAGCTTTTTGCAACGCCTGTGGACAAAATAAAGAAACAATGAATTGGCTGATAAAGGAACCTCAATTCATCATGAAGAGCTAGACACTACAAGGTGGGCGTCTGTTACCTGTAGCATGTCTGCGGCCTCCTTGCGCCGCTGGGCCATGTCCTCTGATTCAGTCAGCAGATCGTTGAGGAGGCCAGATTTATACAGCTGGCCGACAAGCTCGCTCTGGAGGCTGTCCTTCACATGGTTGACCAGGAAGTGCATCACTGCCTTCGGCACACTGCGAGGGAAGAGAGGAAACGGAGCGAACAGATGGTTGAGAACAAGAAGGCAGGATGGCCTGGTAATGGAGGGGGTTAAGTTTGACACGGCAGGTGGTTGAGCTGTCAAAGTACGAGCTATTACTTAAATACAATACATTTCTCCATATTGGGCTCTAGAGGGCCCTACACTCCAACAATGTGGCAAAAGAAAAATCAAATGTGGCATTTTATATTTTTTATTGTAAATAAATCCATTAAAATCTCAACAACAATGTGGTTGTTTTTTCTCTCAATACTTTCTGACTTCCCTATCCTGTCTATGGCTCCAAGCCCCAAGCATTTTGGTTCCTTCTGACATTATTTTTTACAAACTGTTTTTAAATAGTTCATTCTTTTAAAAAGGCTCAGTAATTAACAGTAAGTAACAGCTGGGCCCTACACTTTATGGCAAATGTTACTCAAACAGGAGTAAATACTGCATTTTTTGGGGGACTATTTAGATTTGCTGTTGAGTATTGACGGCAGCAGGTTGTATGTGGTATTGACTCAAACTAAACTACAGTGCACATTAAAATGTAGGTCATGTTTGATGAGGTCATAACGAGACAGCGTGCGCCAACCGAGTTTGCCTGTTTTATAATTATCGCGAGAATAGCCTGCAGGCGCTGGGAACAGTTATTTTCAACATGTACATTTCAACACTTGCGTTCTCTGGTGCACCTTTTTTTTTTGATAGTCAAACATCATGATAATTATTATAACAATACGCTCGGTGAGAAAGGCTCCAGCTGAAATCTAGCAGCATACAGTGACCCAGCTAATTCTCGCCAGAAATGACAACACCCTATCGGCGTAAACGCAAACACAACAGCCTACTAATACATCACATGGAGGTTTTTTAAAAGAAGTTGCTAACTGTAATTTTGTCTAATTTATATAAAGGAAACTTGGGTTTATCAAATGATAGTTAAATAACTCACGTACTCGGTGGACACCAGGTGTCACAGGTGTTTTTCCTCTTCTTTTGCAGCTAATCATTCAAGACAATCTATTACTGTAGCTAGACCACACTGCCACCTGGTGGTCGGAAGTGGCATTACACACGCCAGTGGAGCTTATTAGCCAGGTTTCCGCGTTTTTTACTTCTTTGAATCTTGCATCAGAAATAAACATTGGTGTGTTAATTTAATTTAGTTCTTGGACAGTATTGGAGCTTTATGGTACAGAGGAATAAACTACATCAGTAATGGCTACACAGTTAGTAAATTCATTGTTGGTCTTTTCTTTTTAAAGATTATTTTTTGGGCTTTTCCGCCTTTCATTTTTGACAGGACAGCGAGGTGAGAAGGGGAGAGAGAAGGGGGAAGACATGCAGGAAATTGTCACAGGTTGGATTCGAACCCTGGACCTCTTGCGTCTTAGTATATGTGCACCTGCTCTACCACTGATCCAACCCGGCCACCATTGTTGGTCTTTTCATGGGGTTAGTTGACAATACAAAATATAGAAAATCACAGACTTTAAAGACGAGCTAGCTGACTTACCTGTCCTGGATATTCTTGCGAACGATGAGGAAGTAAGACTTGATGAGGCGCTCGATGACCTCACAGTCCCGCTGCTCACGTGACGACAGTTTCCTGGCAACCGGCACGGGCTTAAGGGGAAAAGGGGAAACTGAAAAGTACTGTTATCTTCATAATGGGGCATGCTGATAGGCTTATGTTTAGTTACCACATCAAGCAGATTGACAACTCCTTTAAGGGGGCTTCCAGGTCCGGAGCCGGGGGCTTCCTCTCCTTTCTTCAGCATCCCCCTCCAGTTCCCTGTGCCGTCCTGCTCACCCTGGGGTCCTGTTATTGGAGCCTGAGGAGCCAGGAACACGAAAAATGAAGATGAACAGTCATCACACCTCACAGGCCACCAAATGATTAGAACAGCACCCTTCTGTTATCATTAGAATTCACAGGGAGAGGATGGTTAAGGAATGGAGCATAATAACCTTGACCGGTTCAAATGAAATAGTGCAAACACAGGCCTGTACACAAAAATGTATTAAAGGAAATTGAAAGTAAATAAATATTTAAAATCAAGCATAGTGCACTGACAAAATGAAATGTCTTTGTTTTGGAGCGGAAATTGGAAATACCCCTCCACTGCTCAGAGAAAGGAAGTTAACTCAACTATTAAAAGACTATGTTAAAGAGAAAACATGATAGGCAATGCAGTAAACCAAAAAGTCTACAACCATGCTACGGCTTTGTAACATTGTATTTCACAATGGTGCTTTGAGCTAAATGCTAACATCGGCATGCTTACATTCTCACGATGGCAATGCTAACATGCAAGTGTAAAGCAGGTACAATAAGCTAACATTAGCCAATTAGCATTGAACACAAAGTACAGCAGAGGCTGACGGGAATGTCAGTTTTACAGATATTTGGTCATAAACTAAAGAATTGGACAAATTAAAATGTTTCACCTGATAATGGCAGTAGATGAATTTAAGGGGTTTAAAGGTATTACAATTCATCTTGAGGGGAACATGCATGGCTGTACCAAAATAGTATGGCAATCAATCCAACTGTTGTTGAGACATTTCACAAAAAACACAAATGTCAACTTCATGGTGGCACGAGAGGAAATTTCAAGGATCACCAAAGCAAGTAGGTTTTGTCCTACTTGCTTTGGTGATCCTTGAATTTTCCTCTCGGACCGTGACCAAAATTTCATGGCAATCCATTCAATAGTTGTTGAAATATTTCAGTCTGGACCAAAGTGGTGGACTGACCAACTGATCGACATTGTCATCCCTAAAAAAAATAAAATAAAAAAAAACATTGTCCTAAAAATATGCACTTACAGCCTTGGGTAGATGATGCACAGTGGTAGAACTTCCACTATCACATAACTACTATAAACTCAGTACAAAAAACAGGGCAACCAAAGTGTTAAGAGGTTGGAAAAGGACACAGAGGAAGAGGAAGGCATTTTCTGGGAGACAGGTGAACCAACTTTGGGGACAAAGACTCTGCAGGAAACACGATTGTTAGTGCACACAGGCTGAGGGAGAGCCAAACAAGAGCATGGTATCAGCAGACAAAGATCAAAGTGCATGCCAGCAGCCCATGCTCATCCATCCATCCATCCATCCATCCATCCATCCATCCATCCATCCATCCATCCATCCATCCATCAATCCATCCCAGCCCCGTACAGAGCCAGCGAGCTGCTTAAGTGCCCACCTTGGCACCATCCATGTCTGCTCCAGGCTCGCCAGAAACCACAGTTGGGCCAGCCGGGCCTTTGCCAACAGACTAGCAGAAATATGAGAGCAGGAATGGAGAGAGAGAAAAAAAAATAACACTGAGGAGAAATGTGGAGAGACAGTCATTTGAGGGGAGGAGAGCAGACTTTCTAAGGAGATGAGGGATAAAATTCCTCGATGGAAAATATCCGAGGCATTCGGTTCACAGATCTTCATCCTGTAGTGCTATGAGTGATTAACAATGCACAAGTCCAATTTATGCTCGAGACGCTGCAGACTGCCACCAAGTTTTGGAACACATAATCTACTGTTTTTGTATTTTAAAATAAGGTTGTTTCTTCTACCTTATCCCTGGGCACGGCAGCAGGCAGCTCCCTCATCCTGTTTCTCCTTTGCTCCTACAAATACACAAGAACACGTGTTAGTACAAATGATTCAGCACATCCAAGGAAAGTAGGTTAGATAATTCACTTAAAAACTCATACTGAAAGCAATTAACCTCCTTCTTAAAGAAAAAGTTTCTTGACATTGCTATGGAAGCAAATAAGTGCCTTAATAATTTAAATCTTATAAGAAGCTGAATACCTATTTGTGAACTTTAATTTGTGAACTTAAGTGGTTTAGATTCCCCTTTTAAAGAATTCCAGAAGGCAAATTCAAGAGTCAAATATTTGAAAAGCTGTATGTTTAAGTTGGTTAAATTCAATTAATTTGTGATCTAAAAATCCCACTAGAATACAGTTTTATTTTAAATATATTTGACCCTTGTTCTATTTAAATTTGTGAACAACAAAAACTTAAAATCAGGTTTTTATAATTGTAAAAGTTGAAATTATTACTTTAAATTGGTTAAATTAAGCAATTAGGTAGTTAAATATTTCAGCTTCTGTTTGCTTCTATAAATTCAGATTTAACAGCATTTAATACTTTTTATAAACCTAAAAATATTAATATATAATATCAGGCCTATAAATAAGCAATATCAGGTTCACACCCTTTCTTTCTTGAGTCTGCCAGAAAAATGTATGTATGTGAGAGTATTTTGTTACGAGTACAGACCTCTATATTGTTATTCATGACCCCACAGGCATCTGCAAAGTCGGGATGTTTGGTGTTGATGTAGGCCAGCTCTATTGCCACCAAGTTATGCACCTATGACAAGAAGAGACGACAACTTCAATTATCAAGCAAATGTTCTGATTCAGCTTCTTATTAAACACGGCAACCTCAAAGATAATGACTGCAGGCTGTGAAAGCACAAAGGCAAAACGAGATGAATGTGACGGTACCATCTCATTGGTGATAGGCAGTCTCTTCCTCAGGAGGCAAGTGACTACTTCCACAATGGCCTCATGCAGCTTGGGAAATCTCTGCAGCTCCTGCAGGACAAAACATTATCAATATGAATGTGTGTGTGTGTGTGTGTGTTTGTGTGTGAGGAAAAGATCAATACCTGCGAAGAAGTGAGCAGAGCTGATTACCTGTGTGCTGTAGTTGCTGCAGTGCTGGATGATCCTCTGCATCTCCTCGTGGACCAGCTCCACGCAGCGCAAACTGGGCTCCTCCAGGCGTTTCACCTGCTTCTTCACCAACAGCTCGAAGGAAATCTCGGGCACAAACAGGGACGGACGTGGGCCCTGACGTAAGGGGAGGAGGGAGCTGCAGGTTAGCAATTTTTACCCAGAGCAACTTGCGTGAAAGGGAGATACAAAAGCAACAGAATAGACTGTATGTTACAAATTAAAGTTGCTTTGCGATAGCTCACTGAACTAAACGATGACAGGATAAACTTCAGTGCCCCTAATGATGTCACATTCATGGGATAATGCAGCAGCACTCACTGTTGCGTTCCTTATGGCGGTTAGGATGTCTATGGTGCTGAGTCCTCCCAAAGGATCCACAGACTCCAATGTTCTGCCAAAAGTCTCATGGAATATGTAACAAATTCGGGCTCCACCACACCTGAAAAACAGCAGCGGGGGTATATTAGCTGTGATGTGAACCCCCAGGCCTACTCTCCTTTCAGCTCTTCCTTCAAAGACTCTGTGCGTGCCTCAACTCATAAGTTGTATCATTGTAAATGATGAAACCAATGCAGTTGTTTTGCTCATTTTCACTGCACTGGATCAACAGCATCACCCTGTGGCTGAGCGGAGGAGAGGCACCGGAACTCACAGCTCTGCCGTCTCGATGTATTTGGCTGTGCCCTCTATGGTGTTGCAGTATTCTGTGGCGAACTTGGTGATGAGCTGGAGCAAGGTGGCACTTTGGTCTTCCACAGGTTCGCCGTAGCTGCTGAGCAGGGACTGATACTGGGCTGCCAGGACGTTGATCCGTGTCTTCAGCTCAGGGAGGCAGTCTCGGATGTGATGCATCAGTAACCTGCCGTTATGGAAGTAAAGGGCAGAGGGTTCAGCTTTTATGCACATATGTCAAATTATATTCTGAGCTGTGATTTGTCAAGCTAAACAGCTATTGTCTGCATGAAAGACTGTCTCTGATGGCTGTTTTTCTCTGATGCAGTAATTCATAACTGCTTCTGGCTGATGCTGACATAACTTAAATGTTTTGTGGTAAAATGTTACGTCCATACCTATACTATATGTGTGTTGCATCTTATTCTCACAGTTTTTAAGGTAGTATTTATAATCACGTTTACCTGTTAAGGGTTCGGGCCAGGTATTTGGTTCCGTTTCTGTTGGCGAGAGAGGGATACTTCTTCTGCAGGAAAGCATGTTCGTCACGAATGGCATCGGCCACAGACTTTTTATTGTTGATGTCCAGCTGGCTCCTTTAAATACAATACACCAAAAATGAGTCCTGGGCAATAAAAGGTATTTAAAATACATTTGAGGACATATGGACTTATATATTTCAATATATCATATCTTCTGCTGCCTAATGTAGTATATCATGATTATAGGACATATGTATGTATTATGTATGAATTGATTGTATCCGTTTTTGTACATAAAATAGTTCATTACACCGACCTCAATGATAATGGATTTCGAGCAGGTATGAATTTTTTATAATGCTTAAACATCCCACAATAAATTCCTTATACTCATCTCTATTGAGCCTCTCATCTCTATCATTACGCACTCATCTCTACTATGAGTGATGGATCATTTCATAGTATATTCAGTACGGTAAATATAGCTTTCCAGACCTGTTGACTACTCCAATGAGGCCCAGTTTGACAGGAATGACTCTGCCCATCAGTACGTCCATAGCATCAGTGCCGGCGTCCATCAGGTCCAGCTTAGTCACCACAGCCAGTGTCCTCCTGCCTGTCCAGTCACATTCATTCACAAAGATCATTATCACAAATACAGTTTTTACTGTACTAATATTAGTCATCATTTTACCATTTACTGTTTTTGTCACAATTGATGGTGAAAATTCAGCCAATAAAAGGTTGATTCTCACTGAAATCAATTAGATTATGATTATGGTTTTTGGGTAATGGCTTGCTTTTTTTTGTTTTTCTTACCGTCAGGGTCGACCTCCCGGGCCACCTTGAGGGCCTCTGAGGTGGCCATGTCTGTGTTAGCCGCAGTGACAGCCAGGATGATGCAGTTGGGGTTGGAGATGTGCTTCAGGATTAGATCCTTTATCTGAACCTCGATGTCATTAGGCTGATCACCCACGGGCACCTGGAGGGGACAATACCAATTAAAAGAAAAGACACAGTACATCTCAGTTTGATTCATTAGAAACTACTTTAACACATGTTCAACCAGAGGAGGGGGAGGGGGGGGGGGGTGAGACTAATGATGGCAGAATCAAAGCCTGCATACACTTGGGCTTTGACAGCACTTAGTTTAGAAGTATCAAGAAAGAGTTACAAATTCTACAAATATCGAATACACAAAAGCATCGACCAGTGACAAGGCCTATCTGGTATATCATGTTTTTTTAGGCATTTTAGTGTGTGTGTGTGTGTGTGTGGGGGTGTATAGCAAATGTCCCCAGGGGTACGAGATGATCAAAGTCTTGTCTTAGGGAGTAGGAAGTACAGCATGTGTCACCTTAGTAATTCCCGGCAGATCCACCAGAGTGAGGTTGACAACGTGAGGAGAAAATATCTTCAGATGAATGGGATCATCGCTGATCCCCTGCAGAGGGACAAGAAAAAAAATAGACGTGTACTGTGTATTTAACAGCTCAGCTACACAGACAAGTACAGCCATGTAAAAAATATGTTTCTAAAAAAGCCGTTTGGCAGAGTACAATCTGATGATATTATTATCATTATTATTATTATTATTATAAATAAAAGGTAATATTTAAACCCTCATGTTGCTTTTTTGACACTGCTAATAGCCCCTGTTTGTGCCTCCTGTATTAGCGTTACATACCACAGAGCTTAGCATCCATGTATTTGGAGATGGACATGTAAATAACCTTAGGTTTTACAAAGCTAGATGAGAGCAAGTCTTTTTTACATTTGCCCTCCTTTCAGCTTTCTAGAAGCATCTCCAAACCCTTCCAGCCCCAGTAGCCCTAAGCTACATGCCAACATGTTTTTGCTATAATTAATTAATAATTAAAATTGTCCACTGTGTTCTATCAATTAAAGTAGGAAAAGCCCCCCAAAAAAAGAAAAAGTTCCACTGTGGGCTTAAATTTGATACACATATTATATAATCTCTGCTGTGAAACACAGTTTTCTTAGCTCATGGCTATTTCCCTATATATAAGTCAAGTGTATGTTTTAGTCTATATCCACAACATTCCACTTCAGGGATTATTCAGATGCCGCCGGAAATTCCGCCAGATGTCTTTCATTTCGTACGATGTCTGTTACCTTCCGCTTTCTTTGTGTTGTAATTTTAAACTCCGGTGGATTTATGAGGACTATGGTTAACTGCTCCTCAGATCTCTGCAGGGTAAACCCAGACAGCTAGCTAGACTATCTGTCCAATCTGAGTTTTCTGTTGCAAGACTAAAACAACTTTTGAACGTACAAATGTTCCACCAAAACAAGTTCCTTCCTGAGGCTATTTTGCAGAGGCGCTGTTGCTCTGTGTGACGCTTAGTGCCGCCCATGACAATTGTGATTGGTTTAAAGAAATGCCAAAAAAACAGAGCATGTTTTTCTGCCATCCCGGAATGCTGTGTGGTCTCGCCAGACCCAGCGCTGTGGAGGAGGGTCTGGCAATGCGAGACTAGTATGTATGCTTTCATGTCATTGGGTCTGAATTAATTTTAATTCATTTTAAATGTGTTAGTCACGGGACTTCACTTAACATATCTTAATGAGTTTATAAGCAAACTGTATTTACTACTAGACACGTTTTATGAGGATAATATGCATTATAGATTTGTTTCCCATCAACAGCAATGCCCGTGCCCAAACATTTTGAGTTCCTCGTTTAACAGTATAGATGTAAACCCCTCCATCTTCCATCCATGTCTCACCTTATTATTGCCTGATATTCGTGCTGTTTCATTTTCAATTTCTTGCCTGATTTCTTCAAAATCTGTGAAGATCTGCAAAAAGCAAAAAGAAATAACATAAAGACAAGCAAGGGTCCAGCGTATTAATTAAATATTTGGTATCCTGAAGTTCATACCTGATTTTTTGTGTGCAGAAACTTGCCCCACTCGTCACCTTCTCTGCCTGTGACACATAATAAAAACAGTGTGGGTTACAGTTATAGCATAGCGTTCTCGAAAAAAGGAAGAAAAAAAACAGGTGTTAGCTATTACAACCTCAAAGACAACTACTAAGGCTAAGAAATGCAAGGTGGCTTTGAGGAGGAGGGAGCAGAACTATAAGAGGCTAATCTAGGTTATTGAATGTGAAGACACCTGTACAATGCACCTTTGTGAAGGCACAGTGCTTTTTCACTCCCTAGCATCTGAAAATAATTAGAAACACAGTGACAGAGACAGAAATGTAAACCTGGTGCTTGTACACTGAGCAATTTATAGGACTTTTTTCAAGCTGCACACAAAAAACAATAGACCTGTTCCCTACGTGTGGGTTTATTAGCATAAAGAACTTGAAATGTATGATGATTTATTGCAAGAATCCAGACAGCATATAAAATAATTGAGGCAACAGTGGACTAATTACTGGGTTCCTTGGTCTGAAACACTACTGAGATTTGAGAGATTTTGGGGTTTACCACTGTCATCATTTTTCCTTGCATCTCCAGGATCTACATTGACCAGCTGGAGGATGAGAGGTCGCCTGGTTACGATACCAGTCCCACGGGGCAGCAGGTCCCTGCCCACCAGGCTTTCCAGCACTGAGCTCTTACCACTGCTCTGGAGACACAAAACACAGATAGACACATGAGTTGGATGAAGGATGAACCAAAGACTACATCTACTTTCTGATTTAACAGGTCCAGCAATGGCCCGGTTTTGGCTAACAGTGGTTAGTGTGTGTATGAGGCTCTTAAGCACTGAAGACGATCAAAATAGATTTCACTGCAGACTTTGCAAATGAGAATTTGCAGCAGTCCATCTCAAAGTGGGCTTTTAGCGGAAACGCCTGCGTCTCTGTGTAGCCTCAACACATTTTGGTATCTGAATATTTATTAATATTAGATATTTATTCTAATAATGTTATCGGTAACTGTGCATGCATTATGGTAAAGCACGGTTATCTAGCTAGCATGACAGCCGCTGTATCACAGAAGTGCACACAGTCAGAGCATTTTACCTGAGTCCCCACCACTGCTATCTGCGGCAGTTGTATGATATCCGCTCCCACTGTGTTGAATACATCTTGGAGCTTGTTTATTACGGGGATAAGAGCCTCCATGCTCGCGGTTTATGAATCAAATTATTAATACAACTAGATATTTTCGATGGAGCCAAAGTCATTCAATGTCCCACTGACACCACCATTGCAACAACACCCATTGGATGGACGATACGTTGTATGGTGTTGGGAGTTGTAGTTCTACAATGGGGAACAGCTCGGAACAAGGACATCTCAGGCTGAGGAAAAGACTACAGTACTTGTGCTCTGAAAATAACGCGAGTCGCGCACGCGTATACTACTGTTGATGACGGACCGTGACGGACTAGCTTCGTTAGCCAAGTAGATTGGTTGATTTCCTCGTTCTAACCTTTATCTTATCTACTGTCTGACTTTTAAGTCAGTAAGTCAATCTGCTGTTGCCAACCATTCGTTATTCCACCATGCTACAGTTCCTGGTGAGTTAAACTGACGTTATCGTGCATGACATCGACGTTTACCAGGATGCTAAGAGATGCGAAACTAGCCTAACGTTAGCTAGCTAACGTGTCAGCAAAACTTGCTGTCAAAACTCTTGACGGTGTTAATTGAAAGTCCCTGAAATTTTGGAGATGTTAAGTCAGTAATCTTGGCCTTAAATGACATTTGTTGTTTGTCTTCCAGGCCGGCTTTACCTTGGGAAATGTTGTGGGGATGTATCTGGCTCAAAACTATGAGGTAAGTTTTTTTTTTTTTTTACAAACATTCATAATTGGAATTCAACGAGTTATCTGCTGTTCATACTGACCCATCTCTACCCCCCCCAAAAAACAAAAATAAATACATAAATAATAATAAAGCAGTCCTGCAATGAATCATACCTTCATGTATGTTATAATGTAAGTTTTAGTTGAAACTGTTTTAGAGAGTTGAGGATTCCACTTTATGACCAATCATAAGGCCATGCTCCTATACAGTTTATATAGGTCTGACATATTAGGAACACCTGTCAGTAGAATGGAAAAGGTTTTAAAGTTAAATCAGAACCTCTCTAAGCCAGTAGCAACAAAAATGGAACATTGTAACCTTTATGTAGGTAAAGGATTTATTGCAGGACTGTTGCAGTAGACTGCATTAGTTTTAACCAGATGTACCTAATAAACTGGCAACTGTATGAGTGCATCAGATTGTATTGACAGCACTGTTTTTTTCTAGGTTCCCAACATAGCCAAGAAAATCGAAGCCTTTAAGAAAGACGTGGAGGCCAAAAAGAAGCCCCCAGAGTGAGCGAACTGGGACCATGTCACAAGCATGAACAGATGCCCTCTGAAGAAACTATTTATTTTACAGTGTTATGGTACAATGAGTGTACATTTGATAAATGGACTGATATGGTAAAATATGTATGAGAATATCAACAGTGCCTGGAACCGTATTTGTTTCTTTCCATAGTTTTATAGGCATGTTCTCATCGTAGCCTATTTTTATAAGATAAATTGTGCAAAGACTGGATTTAAAGAATGTTACGACTAACTAATGGGATCACTTTAAAGTCCAGTATCACATCACTGTTTGCTGTCCTTTTCTCAGATGTACTGGGGTGTTTTAACCTACAGCTGTTTATCTTCACATTAAGTGCATATAATGTTCTCTAAAGTGAATATTAACAGAGCATGCAATTGCTCTCTTCTGTTGTATTCTATAAGCTTCCAGTGTATCAATAATTGCCAAATTTTGACATTCGTGCAAACAATTCTGAATCATTCAGCTTACAATAAAGTTGCTGTTTATGACTTTAAAGTCTTTGCTTCATGAATGAAGATTTCCTGGCACAATTTTGCACTGCTGTATGAATTTGTGGAAGAAAAACAAAACATCTGCATTGCACTGGTTCCACAACAGTCAAAACTTGGTATACTCGCTGTATTACTACAAATGTGTCCACCAGATGGGGCCATCAGCAAGGTATTTAAAACTTAAACACATTTTAACCAAAGGGAGGGGAAATTTACATTTGTTTGGCAAAAATTATAATTTACTTTTTCTTCTTCCGTTTTGTTCCCTTCTTTTTCTTCTTTTTATTTGAATTTGGCCACCCAAAGCCTCTGAACTCCAGACAATCCACTGCATTGTGAGAAATGTAGTAGACATTCTCCATGGCTGCTGGGCTGAGGATGTCCACCTCTGTCTTGGTGGATTTGGCACTAGAGGACCTCTTTTTGGGTGTTTTTGGACTCCCAGTCTTCTTGGCGGGCCTAGAACTGTGGGACCTTGATTTCCTGGATTTGGTGGGCTTTGAAGAAAAATACAAGCGGTCCATTTAGGTTTGGTTCTTCTACTTTGACTGTATTAAATAGTGTGGATAGCCCTGATAGTCTATATTGTTAGGTATACTTTACCATGGTGGAAGATGTCAGGGTCACTTCCAATAGGATGAGAGATTATTTACCCATCTGTAAAATGAGATGCATATACAGAAGAATGCTATAATTAACAATCAATGTTTTTTTTTTTCCAGACAAACAATATGATTTAATGGCTAGATAAAAAAAGTGCTTTCTCAAAACAGCTTCAGCGCTTGAAATTGTCACGAATTAAAAATATATACTTATAGCTTACCAGTTTTGGACTTGGCACTGTTGTAACTGGCAACTGACTGGCTTCAACTGGGACAGTGATACCCCATTTGTTTATGTCCGGTTGTCGTAGAGACAGATCAGACTCACCCATGAATGAAGGGGTTGGCCTCTCCAAGTCTGTAAATGCTTTGTTGCATCCAAGACGCAGCTAGGCTTCACATACAACACAAAGCTTAACAAGAGATGAGTGCAAAAGGCAAGAGCTAAATGGTAAGAATTGAACGTTAGAATTAAAATAAAAGCCAACAGCCAGCTATCTTTGCAGTTTTTTTTTATTTTTATTTTTTTAGTGCAGTGGAATTAATCACTTAAGACAATAAGCTTTCAAATTCTTTGGCAATTCTCACCAAATTCTCCCAATTTAAAAAGCCCTTGCATTTACATTGTGAAAGTGTAGTTTTGACATCACTGTAACATATACATTCAATGAATGTAAAACAGCCTAATACAATGCAGAAGGTCTTGGATCTCTTATTCATGCGAAAAAACAAATAAATATTCATAACCATAACAAGTATGCAGTCACAGAGTATACGAAATCCAATATGGACCCAAGAAACTTCTCAGTTGTGAGCGAGACACAACCCAAAATAAAAATGCACTGTGTACAAATTATATTGACAAATTCAATTCATCAACTGTGTGCCAGTTTACCACACATATAGTAATAGTATGGCATCAAAAAAACGAGCTTTTCTAGTGTTGCATTTTTAAGTGTCAATAAGACTTAAAAATAGCAAGAAGTGCTTTATTCCAGCAAAACAAAGATGGAGGTTTGTAGATCACCTGCATAGAGCCATAATTTTTTCTTTGAAGGCAAAAATTGCTTTAAAAACCCTCCAGTGCAGCAACACAATAGCTTTGTTTTTCATGTAAACTGATACCTATGATAAAGTGTCAGGTGGCAGCAGTACTTCAACTAGAGGATCTCACTTCAAGTACAGTATCTATTCTGCTCATCTGTCTGATAGAGACAACAAAAAAATTTATCAAAATCACTGTGGCAGGGATGCAGGAGCAGACTACATTTTTTTACCGCAGAGCTCCATGTGTTTAAGCCCTTGAGGGTGACAAAAAGGCTCAAAAGGGGGCATTAAGAGCTACTGTGTAGAAATGAGTTGGACTATCATGTGGATGATGCGGGAGCCACGGGGGCAGCTGCACAGGTCCATGCTCGGATTCCTGATTTTGTCCTCCAACAGCTGGTCCAGCTCCCAGCGCAGCTCTTTCACCAGCTCCGCCACCTGGGGAACACACATATTTACAGAGCCTAGTTCATTAGTGTACTTTTCTTTGTCTTACACAGTCAATGTGTGCATTTTAGTTGTAATAATGTTCTTTTATTGCTCGGGAATTATTTTTTTTAACCAGGGTACAGTAGACACATAATGTATAATGCCATTTTGATTATTATTATGCTTATTACTATTATTTTATGTGACAAGATATGCAACTGTAGCGCATTGTCCTCGTAAAACTTCTTACAACATCATCCCTCACTAAGGTTTGAGCCATGCTTATTTATCATCAAAATATCACTGTGTAACTAGGAGGGTCTGGCTAGTCCACACAGCATTCTGGGATGAGAGCAAAACGTGCTCTGGTTTATTGGCATGTCTTTAAACCAATCACATCATCATGGGTGGCGCTAATTTTGCCACTGCAAAATAGCCTCTGGAAGGAACTTGTTTTGGTGGAACATACAGTATGTACGTTCAAAAGTTGTTTTAGTCGCGGAATAGAAAACTCAGATTGGACAGATAGAGGCGTTGAAATTAATCAAATAATCGATGCATCGAATCGTGGACATGGACGATGCTGCATCGATAATCGGCGGGCTCATAATCGATAATTTCTGTTTACAATTTAATGTAGGCCTAACAACATTTCTGTTTACATATTCGATTATGTTTTGCACATTCAGGAAGTGCCATGTGCTCAGTGCTGTAGTTTTATGTATCCAATTTATTTAGTATTAGAGCACTGCAGAATGTTTTGTTTTTGAAGCTATGAATTAAATATCCTACATGGCTTTAATAGAAAAAATTATTTGACGAATCATGATGCATCGAGATATCGAATCGAAGACATGATAATCGTAATCAAATCGGGAGATCAGTGAAGATTCACACCTCTAACAGATAGTCTAGCTAGCTGTCTGGGTTTACCCTGCAGAGATCTGAGGAGCAGTTAACCATAGTCCTCATAAATCGACCAGAGTTTAAAATTCCAACACAAAGAAAGCGAAAGGTAACAGACATCCGGCCAAAAAAGAGGGACACCCGGTGGAATTTCCGCAGGCACCGGAGCAATCCCGGAAGTGGAACGTTGTGCACATAGACTACTGTGTAACTAAATTTCAAACTTTTTTACAAAGCCACTTGAGGAATATGCGCAAATACATTCCAAACAGCTTTGTTCATGTGATTCTAAACTACTAAATCTCTTAACCCTGACCTGATGAGAAGCGGCAGCAAATCGGATCCATCCATCGTCGAGGGAGATGACAAACTCTCCCTTGTGCAGCTCCATGTTGACCTGCCCGCCTCCAAACAGCACCAGCGGGTAGACGGACACCATGCTGCAGTCCCTGATGAAGATGCGGCTTGTCTTCACCTTCTCGTGGTAAACCAGGTAGGGGCTAGTGTAGTGGCGAACCTGGGGCACAAAGAACAGTCTCAAAGGGTTGCCACTAACTAGCGGTTGAATGCAAGACCACATCTTTTTCTCTTTTATCTCACTGTGTAGTTGACAGAGGAGGGGTGCACGTGGACGAAGCCATCGTCCTTGGTCATGAAGCGGAGCTCGTTGGCTTTGGGCTGCATCTTCATCGCTCCTTTGCTGGTCATCTTGTAATTCCCCTGAGGAGCTCGTACCTGGGACAAAGGATCACACGCAGGAGTGTGAAACCTAGTAGAGATGGCAGACACGGTACTTTCTACACTAGTTTCAGTTTATTATTCCAATGACAGAAATAATTAATATACACCTGGACCACATTGGGATAGAGGGCAGCACAAAGCATGGCGGACATCAGCCGGATGTTTTCGGAGTTCAGGTTAGCCTGGAAAGGAATGACATTTTATCATTATTATCATCCGAATCTCTTTAAGACTAAGGTTAGATTGTTGAGTATCCGTGTGCTTAAAAGCAGACTGAAATAAGTATGTGGCCTCATTCTATTTAAAATTCCAAGTGAAGTGCAGCTTATATAATTGAAACAATTCTCTATATAATACGCCAGATAGAGGTACTAGACAGCTACATTGTACAACTGATACACTAACGTGTATTTGAACAACAAATAAAAACACTTCCAGCAACAGAGAGAGAGAGCGAGAGAGAGAGAGAGAGCGAGAGAGCGTGTGTGTGTGTGTTACCTCGGGGCCGGTGGCCTCCACAACACCATCAGTGCCTTTAGAGCACATGCGCTCTATAACCCTGGCCCTCAGTCCCTCCTTGATGAAGCCAATGTCAGACAGCAGCTCAGCAAACTGCCTCTTCAGACTGGCGATCTCCTGCACAGGTCACAACAGACTTTTTTTTTAAAGAAATGTATGACATTTCTTTTGCTTTATTTGTTACACACATGTAGAAGAGAATAGATTAGGCGCTTCAGACGGCACTGCCTCACCTGTAAACCCCGCCAAGACAGGAAGTTCTCCCTGCAGTAACGGAAGCCGGCCTGGTGGCCATTCTTTGCAGCACAGCACCATCCCTGCAACAGAGGGAACATTTATCACATCAACATCACATATACATACACTACCAGTCGAAAGTTTGGACACAATTTCAATTTCATGTTGCGTTATTGGCATGACAAAAAAAATACATCTGTGTTGCCAAAACATAAGAACATACATATAAAATGACAAGGAGTAAATACATCTGATGTAATAATAATAATAATAATAATAATAATAATAATACTACTACTACAAGTAAATATATTATAATTAAGATATAAATGCAGATACTAAATAACTTCATTACAGTTCCCTCAAAGGGTACATTGAAACACATTGGACACACTTCACTATTCACTTGAATGAGAAAGTGTGTCCAAACCTTCGACTGGTACTGTATAAATAGTTTTTGTGTTATTTTCCCACAAAGATAAGTCCAATCAGTACCTTGTATGCCTGTAACAAAGCTAGATGGTCACTACTGGCCAGGGCAAAGGCCAGTTTCTTCTCATTGGCTTCTTCCCGCTTATCCCATGGAGACACCTGAAAAACAGGACCAAATATAGAAAGTATTTCTATAGAAGAAGAAGACACTCTTTATATTATTCATTATGTTGTTTCTTCTTTGTTAAAATATAATCACAAAGATCAAGAAAACGGTTAGGGCTATAAAATCAGCATTGTGATGCCGAGGAGTGACACATATGGTCTCTCAACAGTGGCACGCGGTTTCTTACAAATGGTGATTTGAAGGCCAGACTGGCAGCGATGGTGAGTGCTGGGTCGAGGCAGCGAAAGATGGCACCGAACAGCATGAGTTTCCCGATGCGCACGTCGACGGGCAGGCAGGCCAGGTGGTAGCCCAGCGGGGTCAGTTTCTCATCTGCGGTTAGAGCTCCAAGGTCCCGCAGGCGCTGCTTGGCTGCATCCAAGCTTCCCATAGCTGGGGGCTCGATGAGCCGAGAGAACACAGACTCCAGCGTCCGATCTGCAAACACGTCGAGGATCTTGATTCTGTTGGAGAGGGGGAAATGGTAAATACCAGCATGGGGATATATTGTTTTGCATATCCTAAAATCCAACATGGTGCTACAGATAAAGCCTATTTGGAGAGAAGACCCTCTCTCCATTGTCCTAGTGATTTGTCTCAATAAATCATCCACTTCCAAGCATAAATCCTACTAGCAATATCATACATAACCTGCTATAGTTTGCATTTACAAAAAATGCAGGTTGGCATTGTGCAAAAAGCAAACAGATGGATGTACCGGAGGCAGAGCTGCTCGAGAGGCACTCTCTGGATCTCAGGCAGCTGTTGCTCAGCCAGCTGGTGTTGGAAGCAGTGGCTGGTGAAGAGGTGGAAGCAGACCCCCGAGGCAACGCGACCTGCTCGACCCTTCCTCTGCAGAGCGTTGGCCCGAGAAACCCACGAGTCCTCCAGGCTCTCCATGCTTTTGGTCGCATCGTACCTGAAAATATAACCAAGAAATGTAGATTTTAAAAACAACAAGTTCTGCAACATTATCCATGTCAAATCAGATATATAAGCAGATTTTAAAACTACAGGATGCCTATTGTGTGTGGGAACAAAAATGTGGTACAATTCATTCATGAAAGAATCAACATAATATCTGTTCACTTAAGCTAAGCATGAGGTTACCTCTTCTCCTTCATCTTGCCGGAGTCGATGACATATACCACGTCGTCAATGGTTACAGAGGTCTCGGCAATGTTGGTGGAGATGATAATCTTTGTGACACCCTCCGGGGGCCGGCTGAAAACTGCCTGCTGTTCCTCATTGGACAATGATGAGTGGAGTGGGTACACCTCACATCTAACAAGGGAAAATACATCCACACAAGTTTGCATTTGACTAGTAAAGTGTTTACCCATTTGGTAAAAAGAAAAAGTTTCATACCAATAGCACACAGCTGCCATTTACCAACCCTTTAAAAAAGAAAAAAATCTATTTTAAAAAAACCTGATGATTTTACATGATTTTAGGCCCCATTAGAAAGTATGGAACATACCACTCATAATAGAGTGCATTTGTGAAAGTCCTGTATTCAACTAATGACTGTCTACTTTTTTTTGGTTTTAAAGGCAAGAAATTCATGTTTGCCCCAGAAAGTAGAAAAAACTAAATACCACAGAGCAGGAATATGAACACAAACAATAACAGGAATTGAAGTTGCTGCAAGCACACACAAGTTCAGACACAGACCTGTTTGCGCCTCGGTTGTTGAACATTCTGTTGGACTTGAGCTGCTCGTACAACATCTTGATCTCAGCCAGGCCTGGCAGAAACACAAGCACTGCACCTGGATACAGAAACCAAAAGGTTACATAACTAACATAATTTAAAGTCCACACTTTGAGTCTTGAATTCACTTCCAGTGGAGTGAGTATACATGGGCGGTTCTTACCTGGAGGGTAGTTATGTTTTCCATCTACAATCCATTCCAGCAGGCTCTCCACCAGGTCCATGTTGATCTTGTCCAGGTCCATTGCAGCAATAGTCTTCAGCACAGACTTCTTAGTATCTGCATAAACAGCAAAACAAAATGTAACATGTATGCATTAACAGGCAGCAACAGTTCATTTGGATGAGCACATTTTAAGAATCCAGAAAACAGATCTTTGCTGTTTAAGATACTTGTTCTTAACTCACCTTTGTATCGGACCGTGAGATCCTGCAGGCTGAGCTGCTGGTCTGGAATCGAGTCTTTGACAAAGTCCTTCTTACAAAGAGACATGAAGTTCCACATGTCATCACCCAAGTCGTCCACCATGTCCCTTTGCTCTCTCCCTCGTCCACTTGTGGAAGACGAATTCTGTTTCCCTGAGCGCATGTAAGGGCTGCCATCCTCGATGGCATACCTGGGAAATAAATAAAATTGACTTAACTACTTAGACAGTGCAGAAAAACTAAAAGTTAACTACTGTACATCCTTACACATTTATTGAGACCCATTTTTTTAATATTCATCAGCTTTGCTTTTAATATTATACGAGTGAAGGAAGATGTACTTGCCGGGTTTTGTCGATGGCATCTTCAAGAAAAAACTGGTCAACGGGAAAAGTACGACCTGAAATGAGAGAAATTTACTGAGTGGGGAGAAAAAAAAAAAAAAAAAATCCATGGTTGATCATGTAGTATGCATATGCTTTAAACAGATAAACACAAGTGAATAATTACCTGGTATGTGGACAGTGGGACAGTCGTAGAAATACTCAGAGAAGAGTTTGGCATTAAGTGTGGCACTCATTAGAATGATCTTCAGGTCTGGCCTCTGCATAATCAGGTCTTTTAATACTAACAGCAGGAAGTCACTGGCAGAGAGAAGATGAAATAGAGAGACGGACAGTGACCAAGAAACCAGGTACAGAAAAGTAAATATTAGTTGCCTGTTTGACTAAATTGCTAAAGCAATTAAATGACAGCTCAGAACGCATGAAGATGAGCCTGAATGCACACTTCCTGTACCATATGCATAGTGATCTGCGTATTCTCACCTCTCCTCCGTTCGCTCGTGAACCTCATCCACAATGACGTGCGTGATGCCTTTGAGGTCTGCCTCGCCCTCCAGTCTCCTAAGTAACACACCTGTGGTGCAGTAGAGTAGTCTGGTGGCCGACGTCTGACAAAAGAGAGGAGTCAGTGATAAGAGAGGTAGAGCTCATTATTTTGTAATAGCAGCTTTATTTATATAGCACATTTCAGCAAGAAGGCAATTCAAAGTGCTTTACATAAAACATTAAAGAGCAATTAAAAACAATGCAACATATGTAAGTCCTATCCTAAGTCATAAAAGCCGATGGCTTGAAATCCTGCGTACTAGATGTACAAGTCAAACGTGCCCGTACCCTAACACTCTCCAGGCGGATCTGGTAGCCCACTGAGTTGCCCAGACGCTCTGCCCGCTCCTGTGCCACTCTCTGGGCCACAGAGATGGCAGAGATGCGGCGTGGCTGAGTACAGATGATGTTGACCACCTGCTGCGCTGGACCATTTAATGAGGCGTCCAGAATGAACTGAGGGATCTGCGTGGTCTTACCACACCTGCATAGACAGTCACAGAGAGGTATGAATAGGCTGAGCTTATTTATATGTGAAAATGAGAAAAGGGCAGGAAAAGAATGGCTGTGCAATTGTTTTTAAACATGAAAGGAAAGTGTTAGAGTTATTAAAACAAAGTCATAATTTTAAGAATCACATCAAGAGGGTATACAATGTGGATTAAGTCACTTGATAATAACAGTCAAGTTAGAAATATATGAAGCCACTTCAAATTTTCCATAGACCCTTGTCTATAACCAAACCGCATTTGTATAAATTGCATTTCTCCCCAATTCAGTCTTTGTGAATGCCAACACTTCATGCTGCCCTGTGTGACCCACCCTGTCATCCCGCTGACAACCAGCACCTGACACTGGTCTAACAGGTCGAGGATGTTTTCTCTTTCTTGCCAAGCCGGTAGTTTCCTCCTCTGCTCTAACATGGACCGGAAACGCCCGGATGACTGGGTGAACAGAAGGAGGACAGAACAACATTAAAATACATATCACATTAGAGAGGATGTAGAGTAAGATACAATGTAAAGATGTTATTTCTTAATCAATTACAGTCTTCTTTTACCTGTTTCTTTTTAAACTCTCGACACAGCTTGCCATTTTCTTTCAGTAGGTTGTCTATCTTCAGGTTGTGTTTAGTGACCATTTTCTTCCTTAGATTGACATAACTTTCAGTCTCAACTGGAACAGACTCATTCTCATCGTCATCCTCCCTCTCATCCTGCTCCTCTTCCTCTTCTGTCTCTTTCACTTCAAAGATAAGAGTGGAATTTCAACTCATATACACATAAATACACTGTTGAGCTCTACATTACTTGGTGGAAATAGGGACAGTAAATAATAATTGTTGACTCACGATCTACGGGTCTCTGGTTGGTAGGTGGAGCAGTCCTTCTGCTGTTGGTATGATTATTAGTACTACTATTCCTGCTTTCCTCAGAGGCAATGCTCCTCACACTCTTAGCCATGGCAAGAGAGGGGGGAGGAGGCACTACAACAGGCGGTGGCGAGCTGTATTTGTGATGACTAACGGCCAGCACTTCCTTCACAGTAGATTCATCCTCACATAAGGTGATCAGGGTGTAAACAACAGGCTCGCTGCTCTTTGCTGCGGCCAACGCTTCTCCAAACAATCTTTCAGTCAAGCTGATCCTCCCTGCAGCCCCGAATGACTCGTCGGTGGTGCTGAAGGCGACTATTGGTGCCTGAAATGGGTAACGGTTGCCTTTAGGGAAACGGACCTCGAGTTCATACTCAGGAGGAGAATAGCTGCTGAAGCCAGGCTGGCTAGGGCCCTCCAGGTCTGGGGAACCAGCCCCAGATCTCCCTTTAGTGGGGAGATGGTGCTTAAACTTGCATTTGTCCCCAAACCTGCAGCCCTGTCCTTTCAAGTAGAATCGGCAGACATCTCGAATGTTAACGGCTCCTCCGCCACCTCGACTCCCGGATTGCCTACCATTCTTGGCAGCTATGTCTGAGAGGAATGAGAGGTCTAGGGTTACTGTCCAGACTGTATTAGCAATGCGCTCACCGAAGCGCTCACCATAAATGGCAGTTAGAGCCAGAGCTTCCTCCTGCCTCTGGCTCAAACACTCATCCATAGGCACCCCTTCCAGGCCATCAGGGGAAATTGCTTTCTGGCCGTAGCGCTCCCTGAAAACCTGTTGGAGGAGCTGTTCCAAAGTGGCCCCGAATTCCCCTCCACCAGACTTCAATGCCTGCTTGCTGCGCTCCCTGTCAAACCCATACCTACACAAAGAAAAGATAGGAAAACAAAAGGGCTATGAGACAAGGGAAATATGCACCAACATTAATTTTGTAGTTTCCTGACAGCACAGAAAAAAAAACACCTGCTTTAAATCAAATGCAAGATAACTGTCAACTCCAAAACAACCAAATCTGTACATCACCTGCAGATTTTTCCTATAGCAAATAAGGATATGACAGGTTCAGGGGTGGGCCGTTCATCGTCAGACTCTGTCTCATATGCTGGGCTCTCTGCCCTCTCCACAGGCTCATCATTAGTGGCCCAAAACTGGCCTTCATCGCGGTGGTCCAACTCATCAAATTCCTCCTCATCCTCTTCTCCTCCCGAATAATCGGAATCAGATACACTAAGGCAGAGAGGATGTAATGAGTTCATGTAGACTTGCAGTAGAAAAATATCACTTAATCGAAATATTTTCTAGCAGTTCAATTAGTCTCTTTTGAACTGATAAAAGGATGCAGCATATTTGACGTATATTTAGTAGAATATACTTACTCATATGGCTCGTCAAAGTCCTGGGTCTGCAGATTCCGCAGCAGCTCCTTGAGTTGTTCTTGGTTCTCATCAGTCATGAAGATCTTCTGCAAGGGCATGGTGCTCATCTCCGGCCTGATGCTGTCACCCGACATTGGGCTTGTTCGTGTCCTTGCCAGGGACCTTGGGAGAGCCTTGCCGCTGCTGCCTTTCCCATCGCTTCTGCCGTCCCTGTCTCGATCTCTACCTCCCCTTCCTCGACCTACATCCCTGGCGCCACCACGGCCTACATCCCTGGCGCCACCACGGCCACCACCACGGCTGCTGCCACCACCACCACGGCCGCCACCACCACCACCACGGCCCCCAGCACCACGTCCTCTACCAGGTCTGGAGGCAAAGTAAGGTAAACAGGGGGAGAGAGAAGGAGGAACAGATGAGATGAGGGTAAAGGAGGAAAAAGTTTAAATCTGATAATTAATTCCTTCACTATAAATGTATACCTGCTGGGACGAGAGGGTCCAAATTCAAGGCTGAAATCATCACCGTCATCCCAGCAACCAGCTCCGGCTTTCTTACTTCCACCTCCGCCTCCGCCTCCACCACCTCCACCTCCACCTCCTTTTGACTTGTTAAACCTCCCCCCTCCTCTGTTTGGCTTCCCACCTCTTCTCCTTGCATTCATTTCTCTGTTAAAACATACATGATCAGTTCCATTACCATAGCATATTTTTTAGCAGTCATCACCAACACATCATGTATTGCTTAAAATACACAGCCGTACTCACCTTCAATTAATGTCCTTTCATAGCAGCAACCAATCTGTGAAGAGAGACATAAAATGCATAACTTGAATAAATCGCTTCGGCCCTCCTTGAAATATAAAAAAAAAAGAAAAGAAAATCCTGGATACGCCAGAGAGAGCTGCTAGTTGCGAACCCGGGCAGAGCAGGCAGCTACTGTACATCCTCTGTAGTGCACAGAGTCGCACATAGCTGTGGGGCGGCTCGTTGTGGCACTTCAGTTCAAGTGTGAGCAATGAGATGGTGGCTGACACACAGCGCTGGTGGCTACAATTATACAATCAAACGGATGCATGCAGACCTACAACCCAACCGGGCGATGGTCATTTAACTCCACGCCGGGCTGACTGACAGTGTGTTTTTGTTAGCAAGTTACAAATGAACATGATACAGCTGGTACCAGCAATAACATGGTATTGTGTTGTTTAATGTTAGTGTGGCACGCCGCACGTCAGTCTGTAAAGTGTATCAAGCTTCAGCTAGCTAACAAGCTAACAGCTAGCAAGCTCACTTCTGATTGTAACAAGCTATGCTAGCTAGCAGCTTTCTCACAAGTCAAGTCGAGAGGTTTAAATGCTTAAGAATGCCATACATATATGGACCTATATCATAAGCGACAAAACGACTTGAAAATACTTAACTTTTTAAAACAAGTATGGACAAACCTGAAAAAGTTGTTCTGACCACCGGTAGCCTGCATCTCTTTCATTGGTTGAAGCCATAGGTCGAAGCTCAGAGTTCAAAGTTTCTCTTCCGGTTTCCGGTAAGGTTTTTATTTTTTATTTTTTTTTTTTTTTTTTTATATTTTTTTTTTATTGAACAATAGTAACAACCATACTTGGCCTGGTACAATAAATGAAATGTCTTCACAGACAACATACAAGCACCTTACATAAGAGAGAAGAAAGAACATATATATGTCAATGGAACAAACAAGCAAACAAAGTGGTTTCCGGTAAGGTTTGAGCAAGGAAGTGTAAATTTCTTATAATACATCCATGAGGTAAATATATTGTTTTAAACAATATATGTATGTTATTAGACTAAATAAAGTGTGACATAATTCAAGCGAAACCAAATTTTAACGAAAAGAGTAACGCTAATAATTTTTATTTTTTATTTTTGTAACTATGGCAACTTCAGTTTGCGTCGAGGCGAGCTGCCTGCAACTGCAACACAGAGCTGACTGCTTGTTTTAGAGGACTGTTCCTTTTAGGGTGATTTAGTAAACAAAAATAGCACGAAGTTTCCTTGTGTCATTTTCACAACCTTTTAAATTTAGTTGTTTGACTTTTCACATTTCATAAATTGGCCGATACACAGCGTTTCCTTTCGGCTCTAACAACTGCTGGGGGAAGCTGTCTGTCACGGATGTCTGGTGCGGTGTGATTGTGAAGTTTCTCACAACCAACACACACACACACACACACACACACTCATTCTGTCTTTCCTATCTGCTGTCTAATATTGTATCATTTTACCCTTTCAGACAATAAGGAAAGTAATTATTCAAAAACTCAAGGTAAATATCCAAGTTTCATACCTGCACATTTTGCATATTCATCTGACAGATAAGGGTCTTAAGGTAAATATATGCATATTTGTTTACAGGGGAAGGACCTATAAAGGTATCCTACATTTTCCCAAATGGTGACAGATATGGTAAGCAATAACTAATGATACAGCTCTACACATTTACAATACAGGTGTGTGTCAACATCTCTTTTCTTCTCTACAGAGGGGGAGTGCAGCAGGGCTGCATCAGGGGTGATGATGAGGAGCGGTACTGGTAAACACACCTCAGCAGGCGGCACCACATATACTGGAGAGTGGCTTGAAGACAAAGTATGTATTTATTGTGTGTGTGTGTGTGTGTGTGTGCATCTTACTTCTTCTGATGTCTGTTACTAAAAACTGTATATGGTTGTATTTGCTCTGTGGTTAGTCATACCATGCTTGCTCTCACACACACACAGATGCATGGCAGAGGGACCCTGCAGCATCCCTCTGGAGCACTCTATGAAGGAGAATTCAAAGACAACATGTACCATGGCACAGGAACATATACCTTCCCAGACGGCTCTACTTACAAAGGTCACTTTCACAAGAACAGGTAAAAGGCAATCCATTTTTGGCACTTGCTAATGTTAATGTTTTTTGAAAAGAGCCATGTCCTTTAGGAGTTTCCAAAGGATTATACTGTAGGGTGGTGGTCTAATTGATGTGCAGTGTTTCAGGTTAGCCCTCTTTTATAGCCAGAATAAAGCAGCAAGGCTCTAATTGTACATTTCCAAAGCAATCAGTGGTTAAGTGCACCTTAATATGACATTTACCACTTACAATGTTTTAGCCACTTGAACCCTAACATTCCCATTACTTACTTTAATTTTCCCTTGAGTAGAATCAGTTATTTTTTTTGTGGGGTATTCAGACCTTTTTAGCCATACAAGTATATCAACTGTAAGATTTCTGAGGTCCTTACTGGTGTGTTCTAGGTTGGAGGGAGACGGGACATTCACTAACACACAGAGACTGGTATGGATGGGGGAGTTCCACGGCAAAGCAGCGCTGGGCCTGAAAATGCAGCACAACATTTAGGCAAAACAAGCATTATTGTACTGCACTTCATAAAATACACTGTATGTTCTATGAGAAAATTAAACTATATTTACACATCGTGAATGTGAAAATGAACTGCTACCTCCTCTGTCAGCTCTAGCCACTGAAAAGAAATAAGTGGAGAAATTGGGCCAATTACAAAAGCTGGTCAGTCTGACATCATGTTGCCTGAGCTCATTACTATTCATGAGCTCGCCCAGTTAGGTAAAGGATGCTGATAGACACAGCAAGTGTATCTTTATGTAAGCCTAATTTCACTCAGAAAATGTCACACTGGGGTTATTTTTTCTTGCCCTTTGTAACTATGTAGCTAACTAAAATAAATCCAGAAATACTAGTGGCAAGTTTGCTGCAGTTATTTCATTGCACACGTTTTGTTCCTTTCTTACACTTGAATTTTGAAAAAGTTATGATTCCATCTATGAAAAGCACTTAAATAGAAACAATCTGAACAAAACCCCTAACTTTTTTCATGTCTCTCTGCTTTTACCATATTTGGACTCCATCAGTGTGAAGGATAAATACAATTTTACATCATTACACCATCAGCCAACCACAAAGGGGGATATGCTCACGTTCCCATCCACAACAGCTGTACTGTTGGAACATTGGCCCGAGGAAATGTGTAATGTGATGCGAGTGTGTGGTCACATTGACCTTCAGTATTGGTGTGCGTGCGTGTGTGTGTATATACACAGCTTTGTGTGCGTAGACCAGCACGACTCCCTCGGCTAATAAACAATTACAATCCCAACTGTTCGACATTGTTTAATAAGCAACTCTGATATTGTACTTTGTAATTCTATTGAATAATGCCTTTATGGATCTGTAATTGCACATACCTCTGAACAAATTCAGTAATGAGGATTTATCTAGACTATACAGATATGGAAATGTGTGTAACAAACATATATACCGTTAGAACACCCATACAATGCTAAACACTTCTGGTAAAATACTGTACCAGATACATGAAACAGCTATTTTCATTGATTGTACATTTTTCAGGTAGAAAATAACATTTTTGTATTGCAAACCTTGAGTGGTGATTTCAATGAAAAACCATACATTTTGATCATGAAGGCAACAACAATGAAATAATGGCACTCAAATTTGGCACAAAATACAAAAAATACATCTGAACTTGAAATGTCACTGACATAAATACAAACTCACAATTAATTATTGTGTTTGGTGAAAATGTGCAGCCTATGCAGTCAAAGTGCTTTAGGTGTTATTTTCTTATATGAACGTGATGATAAATGTGTATTCATCACTACAGGTAGTGAGCTAGATGATGGCAAGGAAGCTTTAAAACTTTTGCAATATATTATCTCCATAAACCTGAGAATCTATAAAGTTTACAATACTATTTTTGAAAGATTTCGCCTTCCTGAAGAAGAAAAAACATCCACTGTAATGCAGAACACAGACATTGAGAGGAAAAGTACACTTCTAATTGCGCTGGAAACATAAGTAGACAAAAAAAAAAAGCCATTCCAAATACCATATTTAAATGTGAACAGGTACTCAAAACAAAACAGTGGCCATGCACATTTCAACAGAGAAGCACAAGACTCAGTGTCAAAATTATTGTTCTATACAGAAATAATAAATGACTGAGCTTGACCCCTCGAGGCATGTAGATAACAAAACCCCAGCGAGAATGATACGAAAGAAAGGTGAACATGCTTCTTTTTGTTTTCTGTGCTTGTTCTTGTGCTTCATTTCCAGGAAACAATCCTGAGCTCTCAACTCTGGAGCCCCGCTTAGGTAGTTAGTAACGGAAGTGAAGGAACGGATCAGGTACAGTGAAGACGAATAAGAAAAACAGCACCATTGTGTGACAGCTGTGTTCTTCCAAGCAAGGGTGGCAAAGTGCTCACCAAGGCCAACACCAAGGAGGACAGTGGTTTACATGTGTGCTGTTGGGGAGTCACAATTGTTAGTTATTCTGATCATTGCTGAGGTTCCATTATCCCAGGACGGTTCCATAGAAAACTTCTGGGAAGTGGCTGTTTCTCCGAATGGCCACATGGGGCAACAATGAGCCCATTCCACACTCGGAAACTACATAGGTGAGATTTGTGCTTTATTGGGAAGTTTTTATAAACAGTATTTTAGATTTTGAAAGAGAAAATTATTCACGGGAGAAGACAGAGATTTTTTTTTGGTCAAATTTACAGCTGGTTAACCAACCCACCTCTGTTAAAGAGCTGCACACAGCCCCCTCCCTGAGCTTTTCTATGGGGCCATTACAGGCTTTAGGTTCGATATGTGATAACATGAACAAATCCTGGATGACATCAGTAATTACAGATTTGGTTCTGTGATTTCTGGATTTCAAATTCAAAGGATGCCAATGTTTTACACACCAGGAATAGAAAGGACTCTGTACAAGGTTACGTTTCTATTTTTAAAGAGAACAAATAGGATACAGTTTCTTCCAGAAGATCCGGTTTGTTTCTTACACCAAACCATCCTCCACACATCTGCCCATTTTCATGTGCTGTTTTTTTCCTTTCTGCGCACACATACTTTTTACGTTCACAAACAAAAAAAACATACACTTACAGCTGGTATATTTCTTTTTTTTGGTGACATTATACTAGATCATTATGCCATTAGTAGAAATAGGTCCCACTTCTACATTTGGACTATCAAAATTACCCTGTGGTTTGCTTCCAAAAAGGCCTTTTTTCCTAGAAAATACATAAGAAAAACTTTCATCAATCCATCACCCACAAACTACAACCCGATGACTACAGTAGGCTTTGTGTAAAAAAAAAAAAAAGAACTGATTAGAAATCATGTACATCTCAATTGAAAAAAAATATATATCAGAAAATGTTTAACCACATACATTGGTACAAATAAATAGGAAAACATTACTAAGGAGTCAAAAAAGCACCAACATTTAAAAAAGGGGACATATAAATTGACAATGTGGTGAAGATATTTTTTTGGGGGGGGGCAGTATAACTGGCCGAAACAGTCTCCTGCTACAGCGGTTTCTTATTAACTGCTACCTCTGTTCTTGCCTGTCACGTCCATGTGGGTTCACAGTAGTCATAGGCACATGTTAACGTCAAGTGTGCGTGTGTGTGTGTGACATCTATTTGTGACGAGCTCATAGCAAGAAGCTCCATTTGTTCGTCAAATTTGCTTCATTTTACCCTTCATCTTCCATCTTCTTCCATCACTAGATAGCCTGGGAGGTGGCTTCTCCATCTCCAGCTTCTTTCTCTTCACTCTCCCCCATCCCTCCCTCACTGATGTGAAATATAACCCCCATTCCTTCCACCTCCTCTCCTCGCTCTCTCCAACCTTCTCCCTCCCCTCCATCACGGATTCTGCAGCAGCCCCTCCCACTGGATGGGCTGGGAGAAGACCTCTCTCTCCAGCCACATCTCGTAGCTGTAGTGGAAGTCCTCGGGCAGCTCCACGCGCTGACCCAGCACGCTCTGCAGGCAGTTGTCCACCGGCGCAAAGTCTCCGTTCTTGTTCTTGTCGTAGCGGCGGCTGTTGAACTTCTCGATGCTCTCCCGCAGGGCGCACTCCTCCGCCTGGAAGTCCCAGGGGCGTGCGTCGATATCTGGGACGAAAGGAGAGAAAAGGGGGCATTTATAAAAAAAAAAAAAGTCACTTTATGAGGTTTTTTAACATTAATATGAGTTCCCCCAGCCTGCCTATGGTCCCCCAGTGGCTAGAAATGGTGATAGGTGTAAACCGAGCCCTGGGTATCCTGCTCTGCCTTTGAGAAAATGAAAGCTCAGATGGGCCGATCTGGAATCTTGCTCCTTATGAGGTCATAAGGAGGAAGGTTACCTCCTCTTTCTCTGCTTTGCTCGCCCAGAGAATTTGGCCCACCCATGAGAGAGAGACATGATGGCTTTCAAACGAGCAAAGTGGCAGTTGGTCAAGGCCACACCCCCAACCCCTCCTCCTCAATAGCTACAGACACCGAAATGGCACATACTAAGGAAAGCTCATTGTGGGACTGGCTGTAGTGGCTGAATTCTGCACCAAGGCTGAATTTCGGGAAATACAGTATTAGGGGACCACTAAGGCCTATATAAAAGCATCCAAAGAGCACCATGTTATGGGACCTTTAATCAATATTTTTGAATGTTCACACTTAGGCATTTCCCCTTACATCTAACAATCATCCTTTTTCTTAGTGATAACACACCTGCACCTCTATTGATTATGGATCTTTTCTCCCCCTCTTTTTATATATTTTTTTACATTCCATATTTTTTTCTTTGCCTCTTTCTTTTATCCATCTTTCTCTCTAACACTCATGATGACAGATCACTTGCTCTCTCTCGCGAGGGACGGTGACCCTGATAAGTCTCCCTTTTTCTGTTGCTATGGCAACACAATCCAGGCTGTTCGCCAATGGCTGTTGGAGCATTGTATTTCACACATGCACAGTACATGCATACAGAAAGGTGCATAAACAAAGATGTACACATTTACCATTAATTGTACCATTAGAATGTATTAACCTGTATTAAATGTTCACAGAGCCTTGAGTCTGGTTGATAGAAAATAAGAAGAATACAGGTAGAAAAAGAAACAGAACAATGCAGTGAAAAAAAACAGCATTTTGCTGTTTGTTTCCCTTCGCTGTGGTTTCCCTTTTTTCATTTAGTTTATTTTCTTAGACTTAGACTTAGTGGATCATAGAAACATACTATGAATCTATTTATTTATTGTTGGTTATTTATTTTTGTATCTTATTATGTTCCTTTTTCCTTTCTTGGTTATTTAATTAGTCATTGTTTAGAATGTGAACTCTCTGTGTAACAGTATGTGTAAATGGCTGTGTCAAATCAAACTTGTCAATAATGCATGCAATTGGCTAGGGTGGCGGCATTTGAAAAAATGTCATAAGTGGTTTGCCAGGTTGGATATCTATACTAGAAAATGGGGAAAGTACCTGAGCTTTCTGTGTTCATGTTGCGAGTTTGTATGTTTTGTATGTTGTTAAAAAATAAAAATTGTTGGTTCTTTACTAGCTCATCTAAACTCAAAGTGAACAGTTAAACACTTCATGAATCTGGTTCCGCAGACTGCTACTATTTACCATTTCCGTAGGCCCAGTCGTCATTGAGCCTGTGGCGGACCTTCTGGTAGATGGCTGACATGGTCTTCATGTTGCTCTTCCTCCACTGGCGGCCCAGGTACTTGGTCTGGATCTTAAGCAGCTTGAGCACGTAGAGCTGCATCATGGCCTGCTTCACCTTCAGAGCTCTCTTCAGGATGGGGGCAGACTTGAACACCACCAGCATCTGAAAAAGGATTACAATTGACTAGAGGAGAATGTTTAAGCATGCGGTGGTCCATGAAGACCTTCACCGTGTAATAGACAATGAACATGGACTGGCTGACTGATTTGTACCAGATCATAATGGGACAATTTATTTTAAATTTTCTTTACATTTTTCCAAGGGCTCCCTGCCCTGCTGGGCCCCTGGGTGTGCACTCAGATGTTGACGGGGATACACAGATGTCAGATCTGTGTCCTATATTATAAGCTTGATTTTATTAATATAAAAACAAAAAATATGCTGATTCTTTTTCTTGATTTCTTTTTGTTCCATCAGTTTAAAAAACACAATTAAATTATCAGATACATAATTAGGGGTCCATTTTACAGGAGCCAGTCGAAAAAACCCACCCTAAAGCATGATTTATGGTCCTGCGGAGGCTCCACGCAGAGCTTTTGCCGTAGCCTACCTAAGTGGCCTGAAGTTTATACTTGTGCGTTGGTGTGTGTGTCAATCTCTTTAAGAGAATAGCAGGACCGACGTGTGTGTGTGTGTGTGTGTGTGTGTGTGTGTGTGTGTGTGTGGTAGAGCGTGTGAGAGAGTGACTGTGATTATCTTCGGAGCGAGTACCAACTCTAGAGTCATAGTGAGAGAAACAAAGTGTCTCCCCTGTGCTTTCTGACCACGGTCAGAAATCTGGAGCAGGAAAAGTAGATTTTACACAGAAGCATAAATCACGTTTAAAGCTACAGTAAGGCCTTGCAATTGTACAGTATTACTCACCATTGTCCTGGAGTGTTTCCATTTGGTCAACTTGTTTAATATTCTCAGCAGATTAATACAAGAAAACAGGTTTCTCCAACAAAACTGGTTGCTGTCTCCTGCTTCCTAAGAAACAAAAACACAGTACACACACAGAGGTCATGACGCTGCCTGGAAGGCTTGACATTTATCCGGTGAGGATCAATCTGGTGTCACGCTGACAGTGTTTTGACTCACCAGGCTGTCAGCTGTGAGCTCAGGCATCTCATGGACCACACAGTGAGGAAAGTCCAGCACAAAGATACTGCAACACACACACACACACACACGTCACTTTCCAACTCTACCCATCACTTTATATACTGTAACATCACTTGAATCTGCCCAGTCTCCTTGGCTTTTACAACATCTTGGGCCGAAAAATGCTGAGTAAGACTCCTGTCACCTAATGTGTGGCTTTTTTGAATCTCCTGTCATTGCATTGCTGCTGGGATGCCATCTGTTCCACCTCCTGGAAGCCTGCTGATTCATGCAAGACTGCAGTCCGTAATACTTGGTTACCTGCCTTACCGGCAGGTTCTTAAACACAACCCTCGTGTCTCCACCAAGCACATTTTTAAAAGGTACAGTAATAGTACTAAAGTGGAAGCCATTCCCAACATGAGTTACTGGAAATGGAGGCACAATTGAACAAATTCCCTGTGTCTGTTGCACCAAACCGAGCTTGTCTTTTGTTATGACAGTGAGGGTACAGAGTAAGAGAAAAGGATCCTACCTGTTTTTGGCACTGATATAGGACATGATGTTCTGATTGAAGAACTTGAGGATGAGTGGGATACAGTTAGCAAAAACCAGGTGCTGGGAGACAATCTCAAACTGCAGGCAAAGAGAAGGCGGCAGTGTGGAATAGTTAGAGTCTGGAAAGGAGCAACAACTAAAAATTTTACTTTTCTTTATTTGTATGGTTACATTTGGCCTAAATAATAAATAACACCACATAATAAGTTAACACGTCTACTTCTTAGTTAGGATTCTTCTTTTGTGGTCATAAAGTGCTTTTAAGATTACATAAAGGACATTTGTGATCATTGTGTTGACGGGATAGCCCCGGAAGGGAAAATCCATATCTCAAGAAAGAATAGAAGAGAAAAAAAATAATCCTATAGTCGAAAATCCTGTATCATTGATGAGCTTCCTGTGTGGAGAGAAGGTCAGGAACCAGGAATTCTATTCTCATTCAGCAACCATACACATCCTTCACCTTATCCTAGAAGCTTTACTGAGATAAAAAAAACCAAAAAACAGAATTCTGCTGCTGAATCACATTTCAGCATTTAAAATGTGCTATGTTTTGCCTTGTTTTCTGTATGTGACAATTACTGTTCTTTTGCAATGAATGTATCCTGAAAAACAGGTGTTATCATACAGTGTCTGTGTTTTTTTCAAAGAATGTAAAAGACTAATCGATTTCCCACTGCAGGTGAGTTCTGCCTTTTACGTGTAATCTTTTTTTTTTTAGCAGGAGACAGAGGTCCAAAGGTGGGGGGTGGAGAGGAGGATGAAAGTAATGGCTTGCTTGACAAGGTAATCAGGTGGAGGGTGGTGAAGGTAGCATGGGGGAGGTGCATGGATACTAGTGTATGTGTGTGCTGGGGGAAGGCGAGATGGAGAAAGAGAAGAATAATGTTAAAGGAGAGAACAATGGTAATGTGAGGTGCCTGTAAGGAGGGAGGACTGGAGGTGTGTGTGACCTGATAAATATGGTTGAGTTTGAAGTGTTTGAGCAGCAGCAGCAGCAGCGCAGAGATGGCCTTGACGATGATTTCCTTGTGGCGGTTCACGTCAATTCCCAGCTTCATGCTCTGAAGGACTGTGATACTGGAGTACACACACACACACACACACACACACACACACACACACACACACACACACACACACACACACACTTCAGGTCTCTAATAATAACAACAACAATACAGCTTTGTCTGTCAGTAAAAGAACAACAAGGAAACATTTCAGCTCTCTCTGTGTGTGTGTCATCTAGTCTAAAACTACGTCGTACTGCAGACCAAAAAACAAACCTAGAATAAGTGCATATTCAATCAAATTCCATCAGCCCAAAATTGAGGGAAAAAGGTAACTTTCATTGCAGATATAGATATATATATATATATATATATATATATATATATATATATATATATATATATATATATATAATAAAAGACGACATAGAAAATTAGCCTGATTATCTCTAAATTGCAGGAGTTTGCTGCCTGACAAACAGCAGCTGTAAATAATGGCCAAATTTAACAACAAACATCCATCTTTAATCTTCAGCTGCCTGATCTAGATGTGTCTCTAGGTGTGTGCAGAAGTGCCATTAGAAAAAGATTGAAATAGTCAAACTGCAGCTGTCCTTGTCCCCTGTCCCTTGTACTTACGGCATCTCCTCAGGCAGAACATCAGCCAAGATGTTAATGGAGTCAGTTTTGGCTTTGGAGGTTGGAGCTGCAGCCAGCAGCAGCTTCAGGAGGGCAATCTGACACAGGGAACAATGCTGAATATTAGAACGAGGTCCCGTTCCTGATCTATATTTTGTTGTGTAACAGGTAATTTTTTTTTTTAGAATGATCCAAGATTGCTGCTAAGAATGCTTGATAATGACTGTGTTCACATTATTGTCTAGCTACAATATATGTGAATCACTGCAAAGAGGTTTATGATAACCCCCCATACTCCTCAATATTAATAATACACTTTGCCATTTTGGGAGATATGAAAAAAAAAAACATACATTATGAGCCACTCACCACGTACTGGGAGAGGTTAGGAAGCATGCCCAGGTACAGCATCTCTGTTGGTGTCTCCTCCACCACCTCCTCGCCCTATACAACATAACACACACAGTAAATCATGCACACAAACGGTAGCAGTATAAATTAACATCCACAAAAATAATCACATTTCAGGAAACAATAACACAGCCTTGATTAAATATTCACCACATTAAATATTCAGTTCATCTATCCTTGTGGCTATAACAAAAATAGATTTACAGAGTTGCAGTGTCACGATTGGGAAAATTACAGCACCGAAATTTCACGGTGACATTACTGACCAGAGTCATCGGACACTGCTGGAGATCGTCCTCCTTTTTGATCTGGACTTCAGCGATGGAAACGTATTTGTGCTGGAGAGGACAAGAAAACCACAACAATAACACACACACTTCTTGTAACACTCTTCAATTTATATTAATGAATGACATTTAATTTATGTGTCATGCCACTAAGGGGCCCATCACACACGGAATTACATGACACCAATAAAAAAAAGAAATGATATCCACAGCTTCCGGTCCAATGACACACACACACACACACACACACACACACACACACACACACACACACACACACACACACACACACACACACACACACACACACACACACACACACACACACACACACACACACACACACACACACACACACACACACAATCAAATAAAGAAAGCATAATTCAACAGCCACAACACGATAGTGTGTACATACATAAAATAAATCAATTTTAAGGTGTTGTGAAGAAGTGTTAATTAGCATTGCTAAATGACACCCAGAGGGGTATTCCTCTGTGTAACTACACTTCTCAGTTTGTTAAAACAGGAGGTATTGATTTTTAAGTGGGATGTCAATGTCAAGGGATTGAGCAGAAAGAGAGTATTGATTTAGAAACACTCCGGCCATAATGAGCCAAGGCAAAGGAGAAAAAGAAGAAGTTTTGCTACTCACCTGTTTAAGAGTCTTGACGCTCTCATGGATGGGTCTGGGCAAGCCCACCAGGGTATCTGTGTCACTACAAAACAATACACAGTTACACCAGACTAAAGGAAGACAAAACTTTAAAAGATATTTTATTGTCTCAAATGAAATACCTACTTTCCCAGAGTAAAACCGATGAACTTGTTTCTACTGGTCTCAAGGAAGTGCTCGATGTCTTTCTCCCTGCGCGCACACACACGCACACACACACACACAGATTTGAGAACACCTGCTGCCACAGTTCATCATATAAACTAGCAACTGAACAGCCATTTTTCAATGTAGCGCTCATATGTGTGCGCAAACCCACACAAACACACTGCATTATATTCATCAAATCTCATCAGTCACACTGTGTGCTGCTGCTCTCAGTCAGCCTCCTACTGATCAGCACTTAATCAGCCCTGAATGTTGCAGCCCTCTGATTCCATGGGAAGACACCAGACACTCATGTCAGGAATACACAGATGGCACTTTAAAGCACTTTTTTCATGAGGAGGCATATAACTGCACCTTAAATTGTTAACACTGTAAAAATTCAAAATACTTTTGACAAGTATTTTACAGTCAGTGGGTGTTTATTTCAGACTCTTAAGCGCAGAAATGAAAACTGTGCAATTAACCTGACTTTAGGGGCCCAGGGAAGGCCCTTGGGGAAGTTGACCCTTTCTGTGGGGGGTCTGAGGGGAGGCGGCGGAGGCGGGGGCTGGATGATGACATCGCGGTCCAAGGGGTCCACCTCGCCCTCAATGCCGCTGTCTGTGTCCTCGGGGTCCTCCTCCTCGTCCCGGGCGTCGTCGTTCTTAAAGGGGTCCCGCTCGTTGTACGTGTCCAGGCTGTCCTGCTTGACCAGGGGCTGAGAGAGAGAGAGAGAGAGAGAGAGAGAGAGAGAGAGAGAGAGAGAGAGAGAGAGAGAGAGAGAGAGAGTCAACTGCACTGGGAGGACTGCTTACATCAAGAGTAAAATGACCTATAAACAAACAGCGAGGAATCATTTTTAAAATGCTGTGCAGCCAAACATTGCTCAAACCAAACCCACTTTATCTTAAATTCTAATGGCTATCTCAAAGTCTCCAAAAATACGCCACAAAATTTCAGGTAATGTGTGATGATGCACAAGACATCAAGATAAAACACAAGTTTAAAGCAACACTATGTAGCTTTTCCCACTTCGGTCCCCCTACAGGTTGTCTCATTCGAACTACAGCTGCAGCTAAAAGTTACATAGTGTTGCTTTAAATGTTTCACTCATTGTAAACATCATATAGCTTCAATTAAGAATTGGGACAAGCGAATACCAAATATGTATATATTGTGTGATTCTGTCAAACAGTCTGACATCAAATTATTTTAACAACTTGCCTAAAACCTACCTAAGGGGTTAAACTTCACTTTCCTGATACAGTACTAAAACAAATCATGTCCTTTATTTTGAAGAGGTCAAATTAAAAAGAGACTACTGATTTCATTTTGAGTTATGGCCAATTCACTGGTGTTTGCATTATTCCCATTTATTTTGAAGACTGTTTGTCGACATCCTCAGGAATAATGTAAAGTACACAGACACAGTAGGCAACATTCAGACTGCAGCTGTGGTCTAAGTAGAACACATATGATTTTTATTCCCTCAGGTAGGTAACCGGGATGTGTTTTTATAATGCAAATAGAAAAAACACACTGAATTCACTTTCATATATTGTTGGCTAAGAACAATATCAAATTTGTATCAATACAACCTCAGTGTAAACCGTCTAAAGGGGGCGACCCAGGTGAGTTTCTTGGAGAAAAAGTATTACAGAAAGCTGCTGACAGTTATTTTTGATATATCAGATGTGAGCAGGCTAATAAATAATAACATTTAATTCCCATGTAGGGAATAGATCAAAATTAAGCAGTGTGAATGTATCCTAAAAGGACTGGTACACACTTAAAAAAGGAAACAATATTATCTTTTTTTAAAAGATAACATTTTGGGAAACATGCTTATTCTCTTTCTTGCAGAGAGTGAGATAAAAAAATAAAAAATAAATTAGATACCACTCGCACATTTGTCGGTTAAATATGAAGCTACAGGCATAAAAAGCTAGCCTGGCTCTATCCAAAAAGGTAACCACAGCAAGCGCAAGCAACATTTCGGATTTAACTTACCACACATCTGCACTTCAAAAGACAAAGGAAAAATGCAAGCAAGGCCCAATAAAGCTAAGACTTTATATTGAGCCCTTATCTACAAACAAACCCATTTAAGTGCGAAACACACATTCACGCACACACACTCAGACACGGTGTCACAGTTCAAAACAATTTCTCCGATGAATGACTGTGGCAATAGTGCAAGCGTCAGGCATGAGTCGGCGTTCTGGACATTAATTGAGCCAGTGCAGTCGATGTATGGTGCGCCAGTGGTAGTAGCCTACTAATACTGGACTAAGTGAGGAGTATAGTGAGTGTATGGTGGGGAGTAGGGAGGGAGGGAGGAGGGAGGGAGGGAGGAAGAGGTGAAACCGTGTTGTGAGCCATTCTCTATGGGGAAGCCATTCTCTGCTATGTGGTAGGAAAAGCTACTGTAGTGTTTTACTATCGGGGTTAGGGGACAACCGCTTTTAATGCCATCCATGTAAGAGAGAGGTCAACTGAAACCCAAATACAACACCTACAGGAGGAGAAAGTATGTTCATGACCATCTCAATTCACCTCCTCAATGAATGCATTTCAAGGACATTGGCCCCTAGTCCAGAGTCTACAGTGCAAGGTGAGTTTTGCGGCCAAACCTGGTAGCAATGTGATGGAAACTACATGGGGAGATGCTACTACAGCAGTGACTTTACGGGACAGTGGATAGTGACCGCTCCAGTGCCAATGACAACAGCCAGCAAGTCAGCCCTGTCTTTAACCCCCTCCCCCTCCCTACTGAGCAGGCCACAGTGGAGGAGGAGAAGGAAGAGGAGAGGAGGAGAAGGAGATAGAAATAGGGTGAGTAGTAGAAGAAAGTAGGGACAGAATGAGGTGTTCATGGGTGGTGAGGAAGGAGAGGCAGATGAAAATGTTGGAACAAGCATGGGAAGGAGGGGGCAAAGGAGAGTGGGAGGACAGGGAGAAAGATGAGGAGCAGGAGGACAGAAGCAAGAAAAAGAGAGGAAATATAAAGAGGAAAAGTAAAAGGAAGAGGAGGAAAACGGGAGGAAGAAAAATAAAAGGCACAAGAAGGATGTAAGTGTCAAGGGGAGGGGAGGATGCAGTTTTGTATGGATGTGTAATTAAAAGAGAAGAATGAGAAGAGAATAAGCAGAGTAAAGGGAAGTGAAAAACAGGAGAGACAAAAGGAAAGGTAAAAAATAATAAAAGAAATATGCAGGTGGCAGCGATAAAAATAAAGGAATAGTTGGACATTTTGGGAAATGCGGTTATCGCTTTCTTTTTGAACGAGTTAGATGAGAAGATCGATACCAATCTCATGTCGGTCTTTACCGTGGCGTTGCCAGAATTCAGACACAAAAGTAGTATCTATATTATCATCTAACTCTCAGCAAAAACACCCAAAAACGTTTTCCCAAAACTCTTCCTTGTATTGGAAAGGAGGCAAATGAGGCAACCACTTGGAGCATTGTGGGTTTCTAATGATTTTTTTCATAAAACACTAAAAATGGTGTCCAGTAATTTGGAGTGTTCTAGACAACATGCTTGATATACAGTATAATTCAACTTTGCTAGAATGTTTTTTTTTCAGTGTGCGAAAAGGGTAACATTTTTGACATTTATTTCCTCAGGTTTTGGTGCATCCTGATATCACTGAAATGACAGGAGGAGAATAAATAGGAAAAGAAAAGAGGGCAGAAAGAAGAGAGAGAAAAGAAGGTGGCGGGGATGTGGGAGAGGAGTGCAAAAAGTCCAGCTCAATGCAGAGAGAAAATGCAGAAGGAAAAGAGGGAATTTGTGGGTAAAGACCTGCTTCTTGGGAAAGGGACTGTCTCCTTCCAAGCTATCAACAAAGGCACTCTGTGGGAACACAAGGAAGAGGGGCAATGAAAAACCAGAGGGCAATTACAGAGAGAGAGAAAGAGAGAGAGAGAGCCTGTCCAGTCAAATCTCTACTGAAAACAAAGCTGTCCCAGCACCAATATCATCCCTGGCATCGCTGACTTACAACAGAGAACCAGTGATGTTGGCACTACAGAACTTTTGGAAAAACCTGACCCAGAAAATAGTTAGAGGGCGTGTTACAGAAGGAAGTCTATAGGATTACTTTACTAGAAACAGACACGCTGTTCAACAATAAAAAGGCAAATAATGGAAAAACTAGTCTTAGGAAGCATTTATTATGTCAGTAGGTTGTAATGTTAGTAATACAATTCAGTTACACTGTAGAGTTAAAAAGGTACCAAACACACTTTTGCCTTCTGCAACACTGTCTCACATATGATTGTCTTTTGGCTACAAAAATACTGTGTAGTAAATCTTTGACACGTGCACTTCCTGTTTTTTGATCACATGTAGTTTTCAATGAATGCATATTAAAATGTTGCCGTTATATGTTGAAGTTAAATGAATTTGAAGTGAATATGTCACTTGTACGCAATCAAATAGGGGGTCAAATATAATGTGTGACTGTAAAGTATTAAACAGTACTGGTAAGCTCTGAATGCGTGTGGCGCATGTGTGTGAGGTGGAGGCGTCTGTACCCTGCGGCTGCGGCGGCCTCTCTTCTGCTGCTGCTGTTGTTCAATGAGCTCCATGGCAGAGGCCGGGGGCGAAGCTGCTCTCATGGCCCTGACCACCTTGATGCTGTCCTCCGGCAGTGGGGGCAGGTTCAAACGCTCCCGACCCCGCACCTTCATCTCCTGGAGCTCCTCGAAACCCCCCAATGTGAACTGGAAGATGAGGATGGAGACAGAAACACAGTGATTCACAAGCTGTAGTGAACACACTAACAAATGTGCATGCGCGCACACACACGCACACGCACACACACACACACACACACACACACACACACACACACACACACACACACACACACACACACACACACACACACACACACACACACACACACACACACACACAGAAGATCTATGTGCATTGTGTGTCATTGTTTCAGTGGTTATAATTTACTAACAAGTATTGTCTTCCAGAGCAGCAGGAGTACTTTCTTCATGGGGAAGTGTGGGGCATTCATGCTGCAGAATTTGGTCACCATGGTGAAGAGGAGCAGGGCAAAGGGCTCTCCGTTGTACAGAGGTGAACCTGATGGGTCAAAAGTCAAAGTCAGTGTTTTTGGATTGGATATATTGATATATTTTCGGGTTCATACCTGCATTCTGGGTTTCTACTAGAACAGGTTTACATGCTTTAATGTTCAATGGCTTGTGAGAAAAAAATATGGCGCACCTTTGCAAAGGTTTACTTAGGTCACTTTTGGGGACATTACATACATAAACTAACATTAATTGGACAAGCTATCCCCAATTGACTTAGCCTGGCTCCGCCCTCCTACGTACTTCCGCTTTTCATTTTCCTTCACTACTCCGTCTGGGTTTGCGGTATATTCTTGGGCTTTCTCCGGTCAAATCTTTACCGGTCCAATCAGCGAACAGAGAGAGTGGCTGAGAACGATGACGTTGAGGTCGTGCCCTAGTTTGTGTTGTAGTTCCATAATGGCGGCGGAGAAAGATGCGAGCGAAGCCATTCGGTCCGTTGTGGCAACGCTGCCGAATATCCAGAAGTTAAAGCCCGAGCAAGAACAATATTTGCTGAGTTGTGTTGGTGGCCATGATGTTGTGGCCCTCCTCCCTACGGGGTTCAGGAAAAGTTTGACTTTCCAGATCGCTCCGTTAGTGGTGAAGGAGTTGGCTAAGGTGAACGCTAGCAATGCTAAGCCGACGTCACGACCAAACGTTAGCGATTGGTTATGGCAGATCCATTAGTTTTAAACTTCAAGAGAGTACCCGCCTTCAAGGAAGTTAACACTTGTCAATGGAGAGTGGCCAGACTCTCTGTACAAATGAAATGTATGAGAGTCTGGTAGGACCAGGCTACAATTGACTGGTGCTCCCAAAGGCAGTCACAGACACACAGACACACACACAGACACACACACAGACACACACACACACACACACACACACACACACACACACACACACACACACACACACACACACACACACACCTAGCTCATTCTTGAAGGCTTCTCTTTCTGCTCTCCATTCAGGTCTGTCATCCTCCGTTTGAACTCTAATGGTCTCCACCAGCAGGTACATGATGGTCAACAGCACTCTGCAAGGAAAAGAAACACACAATTCTCAGCTTGAGCATATACGTGCATGTGCATGTGTGTGTGTGTGTTTTAGGCATTTAACTTGTGCCTAAAACAATAATAATGAGCCAGGTCTACAAGTACAAGAGACGATAATATGATGGAGGATATTATGTAACAATGAAAGGTCAGTGCAAGGAGCAGTATTGTATGCAATCTGCTTGTGCATTTTAGTATGAGGAAATAATTTGTAGTCTCTGCCAGGATAATGCACTGTCCATTTACAATAACCAGATGTAAGTCAGGCAGTGTTTTATGCATTAAACGCTTTGTTCATTCAACAAAACCTCTCAGTTCGAAATAACTTCAATAGTTTTCAATTTTGTAGCAGCAATTAGGTCCAAATCTACTCCTCAAGCCTGTAATTATTTTTAAGTGTTCAACTGGGGAATGCACAGACGGAGATCGGTGAATGTGTAAACAGAGTGTGTGTGTGTGTGTGTGTGTGTGTGACAAATAATATAATTAAATATTGCAGATGAGGTCTGTGCGTGTAAACGTGTGCTTGTTGCCAGATCACAGAAAGGTAAGCATTAGAAATATTGAGATGATTTGGGAAATTTTGAGAAAAAGAGCAAGACAGGAGACATACAATTGAAGAATTGGAAGATATTTTTATACTTATTGGCTTTCTTTCTTATGTGAAGTGAGAGGAATGTGGAGCAGGCTGTGAGTCATGTGGTGGTATTACTTACCTGAGCTCCGTGCTGTCTGCAAGAGAGATGGCAGGCTTTCTCACTGCACTGCTGCATGCCTGGTTGTTACTGCACACACAAGTAAATACTTGCATAATTTAGGTTTATTTAAAAAAGAAGAGCAAGTCTGTGCATACACATAATCAATGATGATAAGGACATAATGATCTAGAGTTTTTAAACATCCAGATTGTCATTTTTAATGCGGTGCATTTTTCATGCTTTTTGTATAACCTGCACGGTGCTGGTTATACAAAAAGCATGAAAAAGGCACCACATTGAGTGTGTGTGTTTGCATCGTTGGCTTGCTTACACTGCTTTGCTGTGCAGCATGTTGATAGGCCAGACTGTGCCGTGATGCCTCAGAGCAGCTTATGTAACAACTAAGAAGCGTCGGATCCCAACTGAGGCTGACAGCAGCAGCAACAAAGCTGACTTGAAGGAGCTGCCGTCCTCAACTGAGGGTTTGAAGTGCGGATCACAGGCGATGGGTTTACTGTATTCCTGCATTTCAGTCTCCCCCTCTCTCTATACCTTTCTGTGTTTTTCTATCCCCATAAACCTTGGGAGGGAAAAGTGGATGTGCTGAGGGACCAGAGCTCCAAACATAGAAGGATACTGGAGTGTCACTTGGGTTCTTGGCCACCTCCCTGACCAAGACAAGTAGGCATTTTATTTTGCCTGTTGAAGTAGTGAAACGTTTTTATTGACTCATATATCCCCTGCATATTCAGTGTGTCCTACTTACTCTATCTCCATGCTAAGCAGCTCCAGCAGTGCCGTGAAAATGCCCATGTCGTAGAGCAGAAAGACATTGTGTCTGGACCAGTGGAGAACATCCACCTCTGTGTCACACTCATCAAACACTCCTGGGGCAAAAGGTGTGGGGGAAAAACAGTACACAAGAGGTGGGTTGTTAGATTGTTTTGTGTGCCATGTTTCCAATACGTTTGCATTTTATTTCTGGGTTTTCAGGTGATTTACTAACTGAATGCTTTTAAATAATATACATTATATTCTATCTCTCACACTGTATAAATCATACATTATACTATATGTGAAGTTTGATGTGCTGGCAAGTGCATTAGGAGCAAGGACTACCTACTATCATGTGCAAAGCATAACCCTATAAGATTGTTCAAAGCACACCTTTTTGAGAAGTATTCAAAGTTGATGACTTTCACAAGCTAATTTCGGATAAAGTACAAAGTTAACAGCAATAAGTGTAGGAGTTTGTTGCCACAAAATGAACTGCTACAGCATGGTGCATGGACATTTTGACATGTCACAGTAGAAAAAGCTTAAAATGAATGATGGCTGAATTCCATTTATTTCTGGTATTGTTGCATGCTGCGTCATGCTGTCACAATGTCATGGTTTCCTGGGACACTGGGATAGAACAGAGCCAAAGTGAGTTATATTAGTAACACCTGTGCTTTTCCAACTTTGACAAGACAAAATGCCTGCTGTGTATAAATAAAAGGCCTATTGCTGGTTGTACTGTATTAGGCCTGCGCACCCTGAGCCAAGTAGAGGATGGCCCTGGCCACCTTCAGCCTCTTGTCTCTGTCCGTCACCTCCAGCGCATCCAGCAGCCTCATCACATATGTCCTCTGCTCCTCCAGCGTCAGCTCGATCCACCTCCTGCCTCGAGCTGCAGGACGGAGCCAACAACACAGGGAGCAAGGTTATTTTAAGAAGCACTTATTTCAGTATATTTTCCCTCTGCCTTAGACAATTCCGTGTCCACAGTGTGTATTTGTTTGGCATTTTTCAAATGTGTTTTATTGCTTGTGAATTCAACATTTCATTTGTAAAAGGAGGAATGCGCTATTATTTCTCTCAAAGGTCAGCTACATAGTCCCGCTTTGTCCACTAGCACACACCTAAAAATTGTTATTCTGGGATGCATTCTCACTGCTAAAATATTTTGTTGTGTATGATGCAGTTAATTGGCTATATGACAAGAATACATAAGAACATAACATTCTGTAATTTAGGGCCAGTTTGACCATCTGTAGATTTTCTCTTTGTCAGTCAATTCTCACTTGCTATCTTACTTGGTATCATACTTGTGGTTACTATAGTTATTGTACCGTTAGCTTACTGTATTATCATACTATGTGGTAACTATAGTTATACCGTTAGCTTACTGTATTATCATACTCTTTGGTGTAATACTGTTAGCTTACTGTAGTTATCATACTAATTAACTTACTCTAGTTACCATACTTGTTGACTTACTATAGTTATAATACCATTAGATTACTATTATCATACCATCAGCTTACTGTAGTTATCATACTCATTATCTTTTCAGTCACCGTTATCGCTTTAATACTTTATGTAAGCCATAGTTTATCATGTTGTGTAATGTTATTATAAGCAACACTTCAATGCATAAAGACAACGAGTTTACTCCCTGTAGTGTGTAACTCAAGTTGAAAAACTAAACAATAATTTAACCAGTCCTGCATCACTTCAACCGTATAAATATCCCTCATTCTTTACTTTCTGCATGTCATACTCACACCTCTAATCTCTCCTGCTTTCCTTCCCCATGTCTCACACTTAGAATATTTTAACTCAGATTGTTCTGGAAATCTGGGGACTGCATATCATTTTAGTCAAACCTGTTACATTGATCTGGATATTTACAGTGATCGTGTTGTAAAGTGTGTGTGTAAATATAAAGACTGACTGCTGCTTTGATGTGTCTGTCATTAGGTTTTAACATTATGTTCAGGCCCACTGCATCAGCTCTGGAAATAGCTGAAAGCTAGCGAGTGTTGAAGCATACAGTACAGAGCAGTAATTAACAGAGTCAGTGGTGTCAGAAGGAGAAACCACAAGTGCATACAGTAAACCTATATGTACAAAAAAAGTCTGCTACTTTTACAAAAAAAAATACAGCATTTAAATAAATGCATGCCTTCGCTGGCAAGAATTTGAACCTTTTTTTTTTTAACAGTGCAAGTCTTCTATTGTTAGACTCTATATTTGATTATGCGGACAGTAATAGGCATTAGACAATGTAAAGTCATCATGATCTGTGGAGCTCAGTGCTTCTTCTACTCAAGCTACTCCAACTTGCTCGGTCTACTCAAGTCAGGAAAACAAAAATGCTTTCACATTTCTGCACTGTCCCTAAAAAAAAAAACTGTCTTTTTTCCAGTTAAGAGCTTAAATTAAACATGTCGTGATAATCACAGGGATTTAGGTGAGTGACTGATTGGGAATTTCTGGGTAGTTGCGGAGAACATTGATGAGCACACTGTCAGTGTTCCTGACATATACACACAAACACAAAGAGTACAAGTCAAAAGGGGAGAACCACCCTTTGACAACACACATTCAGTGCTCGCTGAACACACAAATACACACACGCAAATGAAAAGACCGTAATGCAAAGAGGCAGGTCTGTGCTCTATCTCTGTAAAACAGCAGCCAGAGAAGCGCTCATCTAATCCTGCTATGCATTAGCGTTCATCTTGGAGACAAAGTGACAGATGACGAGGATGAAGCTTGTCACGTTCTTTTTCTAGACCAAATGGAAAGATGCCACAGTGACTTGAGGCCTTTATGGCTTCTTGCTTATTATCAGTCACATTTGTGGTATGATGTTACAACAATATTATTACTTCAAAAACCTGCCTCTGTTGTACCAGATTGGACCATATAGTGTAAAATTACAACAAATTGAATTAAAAAATTTTTTTTCTTAGAATGAAAGACAAGGACGCATGATTCAAAATTTCTTGTAAAGAAACATTGTACTTAAGCATAATCTCTTGCAGGACAGTAATTTGTGTAGAAAAAGCTGCTTTGTTCTTGGTAATCAAATATTAATCACATGGTTAGGACGGGCCCTCCCATGTGTGTCTGTCTGGATATTCACTCTTTGAACAGCTTAAAAAAGCAGAGCTTTGATGTGCCTGGTCACCCCTTGTTTCACACAGCTTTGAAAAAACCCACAGCAGCACACTGAAGAGCAACGCTGGCTTGTGTTGCACGTCAGAGGTGAGAAACCTGAGCTGAACTGAGTTTAACATATTTCCCTACAGCTTTTAGTGTGAAGTTGAGAAATTCACTGGAGCGGCGAAATGGTTTCATGATCACAGTTGCAATGTCAAAGGTGTAAAATAACACTTTTTTTTTTTAATCAACAACATGTTGTTAAAATTGTTAACAATTTGACTTTGTGGGAATTTTTCAGTGGAAGGAAAAAAAAACGATAGAAATGCAAGCTGAAGTCCAAATGTTATGGCGCCGACCAACTCTGAATGCTGAGATGTGCATACACCCTTTATTTAGATTTTTTTTATTCATTTCTCTTGCAATTCCCTTCAACACACATTTTATCGTGTGCATACTGTGTCGTGAACATTTTGTTCAGTTAACGTTCACCATCTCATATATGGACCCTGTTATCAAGCACTAAACTGGAGCCAACCGTAGCATTCAGAGCTACACAAAAGGACTCCGTCTTGTTCCTTCAGACAAAAGCAGTCACGCTGTTGGAGGAGCCATCAAGGTCTCTGTGATAAGCAACACTACTGGCTGTAGACTTCAGTTTGTTTGCCAAGACCCTACTTTGCCGTGCCATAATCAGTGTGTGAGTAACACCATTTTGTGTCTCAAACAAACTGACAGCTCAGTTTTTACTCTCTCTTCACGTGAGCCAGTAACAGTAGTTTCCATTCAATTGTCAAGTGGATTTTAGGCAAACTGATTGAAATATCGCAAAAAAAGAAATGCGAACTAGTTGCGTTTCCATTAACTGGTTTTGAGCGAATAAACTAGGCTACAGCGTAGCTTGGTCAGAAAGTTGGCTAAGCATGGCTGTAATCCGCCATAAATCAGAGTAGAAGAAGTAGAGGTAGCTAACCGGAAACCTTGGGCCATCTAACCCATCTACGAGAGAAAAATGGATAGAGATCTTCAGGAAACTGGTTCAATTGAGCAAGTTTTAATTGTTCTTTCATGTCCGCAAGTCTTGGCCATGTTTAATGGAGACGAAGACACATATATCATGGAAATATTTGGGAAGGCGCCTACAGCAGAAACAGCTGATCAGTCCTGTGATTTAAATGTTGTCTATCTCAGAGTATATTCGGCTGAGGAGTTTCCATATCCCATTTAGCAAATCATCTCTTTTTCTACTATATATTAATACTTCAAAATGTGCATCAAAATAGGTAAATGGAAACATGACTAGCGAGGGGAACAAACCATGGCTCCTGAAGTCCTCCTCGAAGTAGTCTCTGTTCAGGGCAAACTCTGGCTCCTCTGTGTAACTGTAGAGCTCTGTGGACAGAATACAATAGAATTAGAGCTGAAACAATCAATCAGAAAATTAATCAGCGACTATTTTGCTAACCATTTAAATCATTTTTCATGCAAAAGCTCTAATCATTCTCTGGTCACAGCTTCTCTAATGAGAGCATTTGCTGCTTTTCTCGTTTGTTTAAAAAAATCAAAAAAAAAAATCAACACAATCAATAATGAAACAAATGGTCAGTAGCAGCCGTAAAGCGAATAGAAAAAGAAGACCGGTAAACTGCCCTACTCCACAAAAACAAAACCAACCAGCTGCTGTCTCCTCAGTGGTGATCTCATTTGTTTCATGCACAGTCCAATGATTCGTCACGTTGCCATGCTTCTCCTCTTTTTCTGAGAGCAGTCGTCACTCCTCGACCCTGAGGAGCTGTCGCTAGAAAGCTGCTGTGTCTGTCTGTCTGTCTGTCTGTGTGTCTGCGTGTTTGCCAATGGGACTAAACACTCAGCTGCTGCCTGCCATCTACCAGGAGCACAATCATTCTGACTTGACATCAATGTCGTTATTCAACTTTTCTCTCAGCACATCACCTGGCTCTGAGAAGAAAAAGGTTGATGCTGAAGAGGAATCTAAATTACACACTTGAAATAAACTATTGTACCAACTAAAGTACAATCAGAAACATCTATCAGCATTGTTGAATTCTGTTCTTCTGTCATTTATGCATCTTTGGGCCATTTATAATTCAAGCTCCAAGTCACGCAAGAGCCGTTACCAGATACACAGATGCTGGATGAATTCGGTAGTTCTGAATGTATAATCATAGTTCTTATGATTACGCATAACATTAGTCATACGATGCATCCTATATCTGGAAAACAAGTCAGGACCAGAAGATTTTGTTCTGTGCCTTCAGCAGTGTGTCAGGTTATTGCCTTGTTGTTATGAATAACACTGTAACATAAAACAGCTGAAGAAAACCTGAGGAATGCAGATGCAGCATTATATTTTCCAATCAATAGCACATTGTAGTTTGTATGCTAAGTAGAAACAGAGGTATTACTGCAGGAATTCTGTGAAAGAAAATTTTATATCAACCATGCATACTTTTAACTGGACTTTAAGTCTGACACAAAAAAGGAAATTGGATAGCAAGCTATGGAACGTGCAAAAGGGACAGATTCAAGTTCAGAGACCGTCAAAGTCATACAAATTCACCCTCTAGGTACCATGGATATTTGTACAAAATTGAAAGGCAATCCATCCAATAGGTGTCAAGCTATTTCAGTCTGGACCAAAGTGGTGGACCGACATACACCCATCATGGGAAAACAAGATTTTAGTAAACAATATGTAGCATACATGGTAGCAGAATCACGAATATTTATCTAAAACTACATACATTTATTTATCCAGACCAAATCTTATCATTTTAATAATAAAGGGTTAGCACACGGAATGCAACAACTACTGTATGAAAGTACAGCAAATGGGGTGCAAGCTTCATACAAATCACAAATTATCTGGTGTTTAGTAACAGGCCAGTCTCACCTGAAAGCTCAGCAGTCAGTGTGTCTGTGTCTCCGTACTCAAACTCCAGGTTGGGTGACTCCATGGAGCTCTGTGAAGAACAAAACACACATTAGCATATATACATTATAGTATGACCCTGATCTCAGCTAAATCACAGATGTCCTGACACCCACATAATACCGCAGGCTATTCCCATTTAGCAACACCTACAACTAACCTGTACTCCACTTGTGGTCACAACTCCAACTAGTGCCACACACACACACACACACACACACACACACACACACACACACACACACACACACACACACACACACACACACACACACACACACACACACACACACACACACACACACACACACACACACACACACACACACACTTCAGGCTTGGTCACGGTTTTGTTTCATCATGTGTACTTTTTAAGTTTTGTTTTGCTGCTGAATAGTGTTGATTAGTCATTTACATGACATTTTTTCACAGATCTCGCAATTACAGATGCTCTCTATTGGCACACACGGCTACTGCCTGATCAGGCTGATTAAACAGTTGAAGTACGCTCTCCCTAACAATGATCCAGATGCTCGGGTACAGCAATAAACTGCAGCAAAGAAGGAGTGAGGAAAGAGAGGGCGCAGGATTCAACGTGGCACCTTATTTCAGAGCAGATTAGCTCCTGTATGCAGTCAAGGGTCTGTCTTGGCTCTGACTTTAGCCTCACCCTGTGATTAGCACGAGACACACTGCACACATTAAGTCTCTAGGAACACACTCACCAGCTACCTGCAGTCACACAAATGTTTCCTGCAACCTTGTACATCCAAACTATCAACTCTTACAAAAAGAAAGACACACACACACACACACACGCACGCACGCACGCTCTCAACATTGTGAAAGGAATTCTTCCCTCCAAAATAGAGAAGCATACCAGAGTGTATCCTGCTTATGATTAACACCTGGGACAAATAGAAGCATAACAGAAGTAAGAGCATTAGCCTAGTGACTGGAAAATTCTTGGTTTTTATCTCTTTGTCTTTTGGGTAGAGGATGTGAACTGATTAATTGCCCTACAGTGACTATTAAAGATTCATTTTATGTTAATGAGAGTAATAATAAAAAGATCCCTCCTGGCACAGCGGTGGAAGGCTCCAAGCTACGAGTGTTAGATGTGTTTAACCCTGTGAAAAGTGCCCCAGGGCCAGGACTGTAAACAAGGATGTGCTCTGAGTCAGCTATCCCAGTTAAACAACTCTGCGTGCTGTCATGTAACCATCTCCTATAAATACCTGCTGCAACCAAGTCAGCATGAACTGAAATATACAGGCCGTCAACAGGCAGTTTGTTTATGACGGCGTGCCAAAGCAATTAGATCCGACGTCATTGTTGCATTTGTAAACCAGGAAATGAGAACCACTTGGGAGCGCAGATGATTCACCAAAATTACCCACGACTGAGTGCGACCGAAGGAAGACTCTGGGTGTTTGTGACCAGGTGCTGTCTCACTTTTAAAATCTTAAAATCAACTGAAGTGGCATTTTTATTTTGGAGGCATTCAACTTGAAATATTTTGTTTTTGTACACTATTTCTCCACCTTTAAAGTTCCAGTGCATTTAGAAGATAGAAGTATAGGGGGGTCTTGCAGTTAAAGCAAATTCAGCCCTTTAGCTTACTACACTACACATGCATATCACAATTATGTTATGTTGTTTATGGCTTGTATACAGTAAAACTGCTTATTATTGATCCAGCTGCAAGAGGCCATTCAGGGACACCATTCTCAGTACCAGATAGAATTATGTGTTGAAATCATTTGTCCATTTAGTGCATTATAATCATTGGAATTAACTTTTATCAATTGCCACTGTGCCTTTATATGGATAAGAACCTCAGATATTGTATACAATAGCAATTACAGCCTTAGTTGTGTGATTTAATCTGTGCTGGAGGCAGCTATTCCTACACCAATATTCATCCACTGCTGCCACTGCACATTCCCTCCCATTCATCCCGCTCTCTGATGGTTCAGTCTGTTAACAAATAGGGCTGAGACCAGTGATTATTTTCATTGACTAATGTGTTGATTTTCTTTTTTTATTTGTTCTGTATATTAAATCGCAATTGGGCAATTTGTAAAAAATGCCCATCACAATTTCCCAGAGCCCACGGGGATTGCTTCAAATTTCTTGTTTTGTCCAACCAACAGACCATCAAACTTCAATTTTTTTTTATTTATAGTATCAAATCATAACAGAGTTATCTCGAGACACTTTACAAATAGAGTAGGTCTAGACCACACTCTATAAATTCCAAAGCCCCAACAATTACAGTAATTCCCTCAAGAGCAAGCATTAGCAGTGGCTATTGCGACAGTGGCGAGGAAAAACTCCCTTTTAGGAAGAAACCTCGGCAGACCCAGACTCTTGGTAGGCGGTGTCTGACGGGGTCGGTTGGGGGTGTGATGAACAGTGGCAAATAATAGTCACATTAAAGATAATGGAACAGTGACTTCAACTTGCACACATTGCACACAGCTCTTATCCCTAATACAATTATTTTTCATTCATCTTCAACCCAAACCAAATAACAAACAATGCTGGCATTGTCAGCGTGACAAAATAACCCTGGGGATGACATTAGGCTTACCTCGACTTTGACTTAAAGTCTATAACAGTCTATTACAAACCGGGTGTGTGGCGTTTGAAGGACATGGGCATTTAGCAGACCAGGAGGGTCTAATGAAAAAAAGCTAATGGTTGCATTATGGGAAATGTAGGATCTAGCATTTTTTTAAGCTTGACCTATACTACAAACTAATAGTTATGATAGCTCAACTGAATTGCTTGACCGTTTAACTCTTCATATTATTGCCTCCACCATGGAGGTTTTCAGTTTGGTTTGTTTCTTTGTCTGTCAGCAGGACAAAGGAAAAACTACTGGCCCGATTTTCATAAAACTTGGTGGAAGGGTGTAGAATGGGCCAAGGAAAACCCCAATACCTTTACGAGCATATCCGAACCACGGGGCGGATACACTAACTATTATTCACTTTCGTTAACATTGCGTAATCGAGCATGGCCTCGGAGGTCTGTGATCTCCAAGTGCCCTTCTAGTTCTAAAAGTAATCCTGTTTTTGGATGAACTGATTATCCATTTATTATGTGTCAGATAATTGTAAAAAAACTAACAGATCACAACCCAAAAGATATTCAATTTGCAACTAAATAAAACATCGAAAAGCAGCAAATCCTCACATTTGAAACAAACAATTTTCGTTCGATAAATTACTTAAACATTGACTTAAACATGACAACACGGTTATCACTGTCATCAATACTATTACGTTAGTTGATCAATAGAAACAAGCAGTCTCATCCACCATCCATCTTGTGTCACCCAGGGACACGCAGCGCAGAGGGTCTCAACTTGTTCCTGAAACCGAAGGGGCCGCTCTTTCCAAACCCAACTCAGATGTTTCTTTAATTCCCGCAAGCATCAACACAGGAAAACCCTGTCTCTCTCTCTCTTTCTCCCTTCATTTTCTCACCCTGTCTCCCTCACTGCCCCCCCTCCAGTCTCTCTTCTCAGCTACCAGCTGATAACAAGCCGTCCTCGCTCCAAACTGGCACCGTTTCCGTGCTCCCACACTCTCTGCGCCACATCAGTGTGTGCAAACACTGGGCACAATGTCAAGGCAGGCCACCCCCACTCCTACCAACATATGCCACATAGAGAAGAGACGACTGCTCTACCCAGCACAAATGACGGACAATTTACATACATGAATGAATAAGATTTGAGGTTAACTGAACAGACAGACACAGGAGCCCAGTTCCAGTGCAGCGGCCAGGGAGCATCAGCCATCAACACAACACTGACGTTAAGTGCTTTTAACGTCCATGTCATTCACCCCCACACCATCAACAACCCCGAAATCCAACGGCTGTGAGATGAATATGCTCTAATTCCCTCAAAACCATTCAATCTGCTCATTCTCAAACAAAGTGATATCAGGGGCTAGTGGATTTTTGGCCTGGACGACAGCTTTGATTGCTTTACTTCTGAGCAACCCAGCAATGAAAACACATCTTTTTCTCATTTTTTCATGAGGGAATGAATTATAGCTGCATAGCACTAAAGGGAGGCATCGTCAGACTGAACATGAGGCATGCTGCTTTCATGTTGAAGGAATTAGAGTAGATTTACTGGTCCATACCATATTTCAGAAGGTGGCACCAAACACTCTTAAAATCATATCAAATCTGTCGGTACACTGCTGTGTCTCAGGCTCTATGATCGGATGAAAGGAAATCTTGTCAGGTTGCAGCTCACCATTATTTTCATTTACGATCAAGCTAGCATTTTTATTAAATTGTATTCAGTTCTTTTTTTTAAAGCAATATGGTAAACATATGATGGTCCCAGCTTCTCAAATGTGAGGATTTGCTGCTTTTCTTTATCATATATGATATTAAATTGGATCTTTTATGTTTGGACTGCTGGTCTGATAAAATGAGCAATAAGTCACTTTGGGCTCTGAGGTAATGAGCATTTTTCACATTTTTCACAAAATGACTCTAGAAAATTATTTGAAGATTAGTTGCTGCCCTAAATTCATCTATAGTAACTGTTTTTAAAGAAACAAATAATCCTCTTAAAAAGATCAATGTCCATCCCATTACCAGAAGTCAAGTCTTAAGTTGGTCACTTAATTTACTTGACAGGAAAAACCCATTTATAATTATATGACTTGAAGCCTTAACCTGCACGTTTACTATTAGGATACTTTCCTGTCCTAAAAGTCCTCAACGACCTCCTCACCTCTGCTGACACCGGTTCCCTCAACATCCTCATCCTCCTCGACCTGAGTGCAGCCTTCGATACTGTGAGCCATAACATCCTGCTCACCAGACTCAAAGACCTCGGTATCGAAGGTACTGCACTCAGCTGGCTCCAGTCCTACCTATCCAACAGATCCCATTTCATCTCTCTCCACAACCACACCTCTGCCACAGCCACAGTCACTCAAGGTGTTCCCCAAGGCTCCGTACTTGGCCCCCTCCTCTTCATCATCTACATCCTCCCTCTTGGTCAGATACTCTGCCACTTCAACCTGGACTTCCACTGCTATGCTGATGACACCCAGATCTACCTCAGCACCAAATCCCCCCACAATCCTCCCCTCTCCCACATCAACTCCTGTCTGTCAGCTATTAAAACCTGGATGCAACACAACTTCCTCAAACTCAACAGCGACAAAACAGAATTCCTTCTGATCGGCTCCAAATCCACACTTAGCAAAACCAATAACCCCACTCTCACCATCGACGGCACCATTGTCTCCCCATCCCCCCAGGCCCGCAACCTTGGCGTGATCTTTGATTCCACCCTCTCCCTTGAGCCTCACATCCGTCAAGTCATTAAAACCTCCTTCTTTCACCTCCGCAACATTGCCAAAATCAGACCCTCTCTCACACCCCCCGCTGCTGAAAGACTCATTCACGCCTTCATCTCCTCCCGACTGGACTACTGCAACTCACTTCTTCTTGGCATCAGCTCTACCAACATCAACCGACTCCAACTGGTCCAGAACTCAGCCGCCCGCCTCATTACCCGCTCCAAATCCTGGCACCACATCACTCCTGTCCTAAAACAACTCCACTGGCTTCCTATTTCCCACCGGATCACCTACAAAATCCTGGTCCTCACCTACAAAGCCCAAAGATCCGCACCTCTGAGTCCCTCACCATCTTCCAGTCCCGCCTCAAGACCCATCTCTTCAACTCTGCCTACCCATACGCGCCCCGCCCCCTCCCTTTTTCATCTGAATTTTGTTGTGTTCTACTTGTTTTGTTCGTTTTGTTTTATGTTTTTATAATCTACCCTGCCCTGTAAGGCGACTTTGAGTCCATGAAAAGCGCCATATAAATTAAATTTATTATTATTATTATTATTATTAAGTAGATTTTGAAAATGTATTTGATTTTAGTCAACAAAACAATAAACTGAAGGACGCAAGCCAATGTCAACTATCAAGGATAAGGACATTTTAATTCATGGGATAATTACCACAAGAGAATACAAATTCATACCAATGTTTGGTAGTGGTGGTGTGGTCCTGACAGGAGCAGTCACATTTCACAACCTTCATTCTACACGTTGGGCACCACTGTAGGATTACTGCTGGGTTATTTATAGGAGCCGGTTGCCAAAATAACACCGGTGTCTGTCAGTCTGCCAGCCAGCCAAGACATGGGCTCACGGCATGGAAAGGACATTCAGTTGGTCTGAAAGCTCCCCAGCAACACACACAACACACACACACACACACACACACACACACACACACACACACACACACACACACACACACACACACACACACACACACACACACACACACACACACACACACACACACACACACACACACACACACACACACACACACACACACACACACACACACACACCTCTAGTGTGCTCCATATAGGCTACCATAAGCGGTAGCAGCCGACTGTACACAAACGCATGTCCAATTTACCTCCGACTCCTCCTGCTGAACCTTGAACATGTCTTTCCCTTTCGGCCTCTGTCTGTCGCCGTTATCGTTAAGATTATTAATGATTGGTACCTCCATGTCCTCCGCCTGCATCTTTCTCGGTCGTTGCAGCTTACTTCCTCCTCCGCGGGTAGTGCATATCGGTCCGGTGGAGAGCTGTGTGTGACTGCACCGCACCGGGAGCAGCACCGGCTCCTCAGCCCAAGTTGAGGATCTCCTCCTCCTCCTCCTGTCTGTTTGGTTCGATATCGCTATGCGCCCCGAGCGGGCGGGGTTAGAGAGTCAACAGCAGAGAGGAGCATCTGCGGGCCACAATAAAAGTCAAATGAGGTGGTTACCATACACAGGGCCAGTGCACTAATGCAGAGAGATGGTGGTTAGAGATGCTGAAGAACTAATACCTCATATCAAAATAAGAGCCTGTACTAGAGGTGCAGTCAAGGTCTGTAAATTAATGTTAAAATTACAAACACTGGATAAACAATGCCTACATGCATTGTTTCCTGTAAATCACTTTTATTTGTGAAGGCAACTTATGGAGGACTCCACCACTAACAGCGAAAACTATAGAGTCCATTACAGAATGCAAAGACATTGAATGGCTATTGTTGAAAAAAATGGGTAAATTAGCTTTTTTACATTTTTTGTAGCTCTTGCAAATGGTAGCCTGATGTTATTCTACCAAATAGCCCTTTTCTATAGCATACTAATTTTTATTTGCTAAAACTGGTGTCAGAAAGTCATATTGTGGTCTTAACTCACCTTTGACCAGTTAAGACCACAATGGTTACTGTGTTTTGTCTTGGGCAGCAGATGCCTGTAGAAAAATATTAACCACCAAAATGTACAAGCTTCAGCTGATGGATGATGTTTCCCAGCAGCTGTGTCAAACTGAATTACCAACAAGATTTTCTCCTTGGTAATAAAATGGATAGTGATACAAAGTGTTGTCAGGGGTCCAGATCAGTTTATGTGTCTGCCTCCTAATTTCTGTGGACCGCACCCCTCCCACACCCCCACTTCACCTCCTGTCCCCCTCCATTCAGAGGAGCAAGTGAATTATTGATATGTGGAGGTGGGGGTTGGTGTGGAGGTTGCCAAACACTCCTACCTATCAACACACCCAAACCCCTTACTGTGAAAAAACACTTAAGATGACATGATTGGATTTGCACTTAACTACTGGTGGAACGTGACCACATGGCAGGGCAGCCAGGGACAAGTTTATGATTAAATACAATTAAATTAAAAATGATTCACTGAATCCATTTAGACTCAAGTCTGACAAAGCTATAAGTGCAAACCAATAGGACATCAATAAGGAAGGAAACTGTTGTATTTCATAGATGAAATATTAACTTCAAAAGAGTATTCCAGCGATTTAGTAGTACACTTTCAAAAAGTTGGTTGTGGTCAAAATCAAAGCAACAGAGGCCAAGATATCATGTTTAGTCCCAGTATGGGTCAAGCTCCAAAATTGCTGGATCCTACAATTACACTAATAATACACAAGCCCCCCCCCGTTTCTGACGCAGGCTTTCCGTTATAATTAACTCAAGCCCAAGATGAAATAACCCTGGTGACATCATCAGGGTTTTTACCTCAGACTTAAAATAGCTCGTCCAGATCTACTGTAGACATTGGAGAATTATTTTTGACAGGCTCACACGAGGACATTGAGCTTGTGTATTATTGGTGTAATGAAGCTTTTGAAGGATTTTTTTATATTCCCTTAAAATGCAGCATTTAAAATTAAATTGGATCTTGCTTTGAACGAGGAAATCATCCTTTCACAAAATGAAAATACTATTATTTAAATATCAAAATAGGTCAAACCTAGTTTTAAATGTTGAGCTTTTATTGGTTAAGAAACAGAAACCGAGAGAATCAGTGCAGAGTCAATCTTTGAATTATATTTTGGATTGTTGTAAATTATATCTTCTTCTGTGTTCAACTTTCCATTTAATGAGTTGTGTGTCAAGAATAAATAAAGGATCGCAGCCAGCTGTTGATGTCAGAGATGTCCCTGTCTGATCATTGAGGCTCACATGAGATCACTGTGGCTTGGACAGACCTCAGCAGCTGCACACATGGGCTCCTCTTCCCCCAACACACATTAACACAACTACTCAGAAATCTATACACTATGAAAACAGACTGGAACAACACACAAACACCTACATGAGTAAGTGGGTGCATTGAAAAGGAGTCAAATCAAGGAGATGCACACAAAGTGGTTACAATTTCACATCTTTATTCATTAAGATTACAGAATTTAAATTATTGCTCATTTTCTATCATTATCACTTGCAATATTTAAACAGAATTTTTTTTTTTTTTTTTATTAGACAATTTAAAACATCCTTTGAGAATTTTGTCAGTTTGCACTGTATGAGGATTTACAACAATAAATACAGGAGTGGATTTGTCTTTTATCTTCCTAGACTTTTAAAGGTTGTCATATCTGTATATAGTATGTATATACATATATGATGCTGGTGTCCTTCCCCGCCCACCCGTCTGTTGGTCAGCTTACGGCTGACAAAAGAAAAAATGGTTTCTCCCCCTAACTCACAGGCTAGGATCCTGAGGCAGCTGTTAATGAAGCAGCCATGGCCTACAAAAAAAAAAAAGTATGTGTACCATCACGGAAAGACACACACACACACACACACACACACACACACACACACACACACACACACACACACACACACACACACACACACACACACACACACACACACACACACACACAACACACACACACACACACACACACACACACACACACACACACACACACACACACACACACACACACACCATGGGCATACACTAGGTTAATGAGAGGTTCCTATGCACCTTTAAAGTTTCAATTTATTTAGACTTTAATTTGCTTTTACCAAAATTTAAAAAGGAATAGTTTGACATTTTGGGAAATGCCGCTTTTTTTTTACTTTCTTTTCGAGACTTGCATGAGAAGATTGATCCCACTCTCATGTCCGTACGCTAAATATGTAGCTGGGGCTGGCAGCAGGTTAGCTTAGCTTAGCATAAAGACCGGAAGCAATTGGGGGAAACTGCTAAATGTCAAAATATTCCTAGACTTTGGTTGGTATTGTATATTATGTAATATTACTCATAATGTCACACAACAAAATTGCATGAATTTATGCATATTTGCATTCTGAATTTGCCAACGTATTAGTAAACTGAACTAAACAAAGCTTTTGTGCCATTTAATCTGGAAAAAGATCACTTTTATTTATTTTTTTTAAAACGTACAGTCAATTGTCAGAGCTGGATATTGAGTTTGTATGTTCAAGCATTTGATCTCTCCTAGAGAGTAGAGCTGGCAGCGTCTCCCAGCAGGTCAGCAGGGAATCTGATTGGTTCAGGTGCAGAGCCGGTATAGTGACGGGGGTGGGGGGGGGGTGCACTTGGTTGGCTGTCAGGTGAAATGACTGTCAGGATTTTCTAACGTCCACCGTCAGCTCAGCTGGGGATGAGCTGCCGAGGATGACGACTGTGCAGCTCATTATACCGCTAGAATCTAAGCCTTCCAAGTAGGATAGAAGAAAATGAAATGAATCAGGCATAGCACGCCAAGTTTGGAGATCTTTACAAAAAAGGTGAAAAATCCCTTAACAGGCAAACACACATGCATTTGCGGAGAAGGTAAATGTGCTTATTTGATAAAAAAATGAATACATTAGATTTTATTTTTTAAACAGAACCCACAGAGATTTGTGAGTGCCAAAGAGTTGTGGTGTGTATGGTTAAGTACAGTAAATCTTAACAGCACCAAACTTTTCAGTGAGGACATGATTGAAGAAGTACCGGCCAGGCAGCAACTTTCTGCTCATTTGGTATCTCTGTAAATATTTTTTGTCACAGTATTCAAAGTGAGGGTTTAAGTACATTTATTACAATTATCATTAGAACATTTAAATTGCTTATCTTTATAACAGATGTTGATTTTTTTTTTCTTCCCAAAAGTAAATGATATTAGATGACGCAGGAGAGAGAAAGATAGAAAAATCTTAATTTCAATATAAATATCTAAATATACAGTATACTCCTTGTAATGATCTGACAACCTGCCATGCTTCTAATACAGTATAAGTCATTCTTGTTAAAAGGAAAAGACAAAATGAAAAGCTTAGCTCTCACTAGCTTGAAATACTTTTCATTACTTCAACACTGGCGCCATGTGAGCCGCTGGAAGCTGAGAAAGAAGCAGCCAATGAGATGGTTTCACTGTGGCTTTGAGTGACAGGTCAGAAGAACCAGTCACCATCCAGTAATTCTAAGAAGAAAGTTATGACAAACTACAGGCTGATCCGTAGGGACAGAATGCATAAAAAATGTTTAAAAACAGACAACGGTGAATCTCAATGAAACAAGCAAATAAAAGACATGATATGATTGGACCCTGAGATCCCGCCTAACCCCCGCCCACTAGGTCTAACCCCGCCCTCTCAATATTACACAAGAGAACAACAAAAACATAATCACATAGGTAGAAAAGAAAAGACAACAAAAAAAGGACAGGAAAAAGTGTCAGTCTAAATCTTCAACGGTAATCTTCATTCACACAGATTTGTTTTTTAAATAAAGTTTATATATATATATATATAAAAAAAAGAGATATATATATATATATATATATCTTTTTTCGCATCAATAATTTCATACATAACAGTTAAACAATAAAAGATCTGGTAACGGGAAAGGAGGATTTACATTTAACTTGACAAACAAATTAGCGTGAAGAGAAAGATAATGGCGGTAAAATGACGAGCGGAAGTAAAACATCTTCCGAGAGAAGACGTCCAGGAGCTAGCTAATGGCGAATGGCAGGAGCAGCTCCACAGAGTTAGAGTTAATGTTGTCATTATTGTTCTTGAATGTGAATAAATAAAACGGCCGCTATTAGCTAAGGGATAGCCCCCCCACCCCCCCCACCACCACCACACCCCCTCAGGCTCAGTCAGAGTCCCCCCCCCCCAAAATATAAAGCAGGTGTGTTGACTATTCTGTCCATCCTTCCTTCCTTCTGTTCTCATTCTCCTTCTCCCTCTATGCGTATATGCCATTCTGGGAGTATTTGTATTTCTTGAGGCCAACCCTGACACTGGTTTAATACCTTAAAGGAGGAAAAGAGAAAGAACGCAAGTTAGGATGATGCTTTCTGTACATAAAAAGGTGTTGCTACAACCTGAAAAACAAATCCTAACCCTATACATGCAGGACTCAAACGTTACAGTTTCTTTCTTTACACGATTAGCTCGATTTTACCACCGACAGGCCTGTAAAAATAAGAACGTGTTTCCATACCTATAGTAGTTTGGCTTAAAGGGCCCGTTCTTGTTCAAGCCCAGATACTTGGCCTGCTCATCACTCAGCTCTGTAAGATGTGCGTCAAATGTAGGAAGATGTAGGCTGGCCACATACTCATCTAGGAGGGCAAGAGAGAGAGGAGAAACATGTTAACATTCATCAGGCGTCTGCGGTTGATTAATCATTCAAATGAGAAAAAGAAAGAGGGAGGCTCTAGGATTTACCATCTCTCAATCGCTTTCGTCCTCTTTGTGCTGAACTGCTTTCCTCTCCTCATCCATGTTTGTGTCTACGTCCTTTCTTTCCTAATCTCAGCCTTTCCTTTCAACGCTTCCTTCTTTCTCTCCATCAGAATCTCTCTGTCAGTGTGTCCTGTGGTGGCAGCAGCAGTCACTGACAGTGTGACCTACATTTGGCTCCCTGTTTTTCTTTACTATGCATTTGTTCAGCGCTCACCCACTGAGGGAAAGCTAAGAGATGTGACGGGCAATGCTGCAGACCTGCTGTGGGCTGTACGCACGCACATGACTCATTCGACTGTGAATGATAAGCTATCAGGGAGACAACTCTGGACTCAACAGACGAGACCGACTGTGTTGTCTATAGAGATTGATGCAAAATGCCTGCAGCCTCTCCGATGGGGCGAACACAAACTCTCTGTAATCACTTCCTGCTTGGTGGCCACTTAAGTACCAAACAAGGTTATTTTGTATCTCCCTGGCCTCATATCTCGCCGCGTTTGTGTTCTCCAAAAAAGGATTTCATACTTCTATTTTGTGTGTTTTTGTATTCACGCATTCAGCGGTTTTATTCCCTCAACAAATTCTGAACTGACAAATCTTACCCATCTTCTTGGGCAGCAGGTAAACATCCTGTTTGTAGCGTCCCTCTGGGGCATTGTAAAGCTCTATCAGAGCCAGCGCCTGGGAAGAGACACACAACAACGTTTTGCCTCGAACGCTTTATAAGAAATAAACAGAAACAAAGTGAGAGCAATGCAGAACATGTCAAATAAAAACCTAATCATGTACAAGAATGTAATTGAGACAGAAACTGATCCGCCGTTTTACCTGGGTGGTGGCGGTGATGGAGAGCACGAAGGTCGGCACAGTGGAGCAGCTGAGGTTCAGCAGACGACCCTGTAGAGGAAGCCAAAGCAACTCAAGGTTCAGAGTACACAGGACAAGGGAACAAAGTGTCAGGATGTGCGGACTGGGTGAGATGATGTAGGTTAGAAAAAAAGAAATCTATTTCAGGTCCTGTACAAATATTTTCAACAACCTTGCTTTTTGAAATCTCTTCTGCGACGGTTTGTTTTCTCTTGTCTTCATTCTGACAGTTACTGCTGTGCAACTTCTATTTAGAAAGATTACGTTTTGCCCAAAATACTAAACTATTGCTGCTGTCTGAGATGCTGCTTTGCGGTGAGTGAATGTGAGATCCCAAGGGTTGCAGAAAATGAGGTAGTTAGTATGTAAAACTGAAACACTGCAGCTCGGAGGGAAGGGGGAACAGAGACAGGTTGTATTGTTGTTCCAAGACGAAAAGCAGAATGAAAACAAATATTACATTACATGTCATTTAGCTGACCCTTTTATCCAAAGCGACTTACAATTACATTATATGTCAGAGGTTGCACGCCTCTGGAGCAACTAGGGGTTAACTGTCTTGCTCAGGGACACATTGGTTGATGGATCGCAGTGGGAATTGAACCCAGATCTCCCACACCAAAGGAATGTCATATCCACTGCGCCATCATCCACCCGACCAAATAAGGTTTTAATGTGCACGACTCGTCACAACCCAAACCTTTAAATCACGCCAATACTCTTTAAGATGTGTGTTTTTAATTTTGATTTCAGCTTTAGTTTCGTTATTGTGCCGTTTACCCTCAGTACTGCACACAAGGCGGGGTTTTTTTCTTCCTTCTGAGATTTTTTTTTTTTTTTTTTTTTTTTTTTTTTTTTTTTTTTTTTTTTTTTTTTTTTTTTTTTTTTTTCTCTCTCTCTCTCTCTCTCTCTGAATAAATGTATGAGTATATCGCATTACAATGTAAAACTAAGTTATGAAAACAAAGAGGAATGAAAAGGTTTCCCCTTTTTAAACTTTTAAACTCTGAGACACTGAATGATGTTATAAGGATGATGTATTACTTCTTTAAATAAAAGCCTTTTTTTTGGAACACAACTCTATTTTGGACGAGAACTGTTGGAACAAAGAGGCAGGAGAGGCGAGGATGGAGCTGCTGATGCGCTGATGTGGTTGAAACCTGCTGGAGATCAAACAGCAGCAGAGACACAGGCATCCATGGGCTGGCAGGTTGTCTGTCTGGCCCTGACAGACTGCTCTCATTCTGTCACGGCTTGTAACAAACACACACGTCTTTTATCCACATAGTCTTAACCTGCAGTGTGCATATGCAGGGTTGTGTGCGTGTGCGTGTGTACCTCAGCCAGCAGCACTATCCTCTTGCCATCCGGCCAGATGACGTGGTCCACCTGAGAACGCACTCTCTCCCAGGTCAGTTCAGGAGTCCGCAGGCTTGCCTACAGAACGAGCACAACACCATGAGCAATCATTTGTTTTTGCTTATTTCTGTTGGGCTGAGCTGTCACACATATATCATCATGGGCCAGAAGTTGACTCAGTGTGCTTGGTCTTTTCCAGGACTGAAGAACTTTAAAAAGTGAGTCACAACTTCCTCTCATGTCTGAACTACTTCCTTGATTGTTGTTTTTGTCTCTCTCTCTCTCTCTCACACACATACATATATATATATATATATATATAAAAAACTTCCATTCTTCTATTTTTTTCTATTCCTAGCACTTCTGTCTCACTGTTGTATGGTCAGGAGAAAATCAGTGCACCATGACCCTTATCTTTGTGCTCTCTTATTGTTGCTATTTATTTCTATGATTTTATTTATTATTTCTTTATTTATTTATATGTCACTGCAAGACACTCTGCATTAGCACGAGTAATAAAAAACCTCAACGTCTTGTTTACTTCAGAACTAAGCTGTTCTAACAATGCAAAAAAGCAGTGGGGTAATAACCTTTATTAAGGCATTATAAAGTAGTAAAATATGTTAATAGTTAACTGATTTATCAGCTACACTGCCCAGAGGGGTAAAACTAAGTTTAACTTTGTTTTAGACTCATTGTTATGGTTTGATGGCTCGTTTCTGTATCACCGAGTCTTGATTATTGTTTTAATCTTCATGTCTCCTGGTTTGTTATTCGCTATTATTTTTGTTACTTCACAAGTTAACACAAGCTGGTAACTGACCACATCGATCTCGGTGTTGGAGTGTCCCATGTTGCAGACAATGCAGCCGTTCTTCATGCGGTCGAGGTATTCTCTCACCACCACGTTCTTATTGCCTAAAGGAGGAAGAGAGAGAGAAGAGAAAGAAATATGGGGACAATTGCACAAAGAGCAAGAGGTTAAAACAATAAGAAAGCAAAAATGTGAACTCAGACACAGAGAGTAGAGTGTTAAGCCGCCTACACATGATTAGAGGTGTTGAAATTAATCAAATAATCGATGCATTGAATCGTGGACATGGACGATGCTGCATCGATAATCGGCAGGCTCATAATCGATTATTTCTGTTTACAATTTAATGTAGGCCTAACAACTTTTCTGTTTACATATTCTGTTATGTTTTGCACATTCAGGAAGTGCCATGTGCTCAGTGCTGTAGTTTTATGTATCCAATTTATTTAGTATTAGAGCACTGCAGAATGTTTTGTTTTTGAAGCTTGAAAAGCTATGAATTAAATTTCCTACATGGCTTTAACAGAACAATTTATTTGACGCATCGTGATGCATCAAGATATCGAATTGAATCGCTGACATGATAATCGTAATCGAATCGGGAGATCAGTGAAGATTCACACCTCCACACATGATACGCGATTTGCTCACTGCGCACCGATAGGAAGGGCGCAGAGCAAAGCTCAGAGAGCAAAGCGCAGCGCAGGTATTCATCATCAAGGGTGGCAAGGAAGTTATCCGGGTGGTGCGCGATTAGCATTGTTAATTAGGTTTGAAAATGTGATTTATAACCCGTTTACACGTACATGGTTATTTTGAAAAAAGGAGACATTTCCATTTGTTTGTGCTCTTTGTTTACACGCAAACTGAGAATTTGCCTCTGAAAACGATTCTTTCTAAAAACTCCGGCCAGAGTGGAGATTTTGGAAATCTTCGTTTGCACGTTTTCATGTAAACTGAGACAAACTGAGGTTTAGGCAGCCGAGAGAGAGAACGAGGAAGTGATTCGTTGCGGTTGTTGCTATTTTCGGGATTCTGATTGGCTAACGTGGGCTTGAGCTTCTCGTTACACTGCCACCTATAGGTTTGGCATGCTCTTGACGGCATATATACACGAGTACATGTAAACGAACACTTTTCTGAAAACAGCTGTGCACAATGTTATTTTTGAAAACAGAGAGGTTGAAATGTCCGTTTATGAAAATAGCTGGCCACGTTTAAACGTAGCATTAGTTTGACTGCTCCACCTGTCTGCGTATGTGCATCTTTAACAAAATGAGGTAAAGTTAAATTTTTGTAAGATGGTATCATGCTGAAGGAGGACTTGAATTTAGCTGCAAAGGATATGAAGATATGAACCCTTTCATGTATGATTTATCAACAGATATTCACAACAAACCGCAAGGGCTCCAATGCCTTTAATGGAGCTACCAGTACATGGCCTTATTTGAGCTAATGCTTGTCCGGTTTTATTTATTTTACACCACTTTGCAAAATCTTACACAAATGCCATGCGCCTCCTTTTACATTATTATCCTCTTATTAGCTTTTCTGTTCAATTGCAGTCACCCTTAAGCGAGCCCTCTGCTTCAGGCCTGCCAGCAACATTAGGTAACGAAGCAGAGAGACAAGTAATTCTCTGCTCCAATTAAGTGTTCAGGACAACTCCCGGGCTGCTGAGCCGAGAACTTGATTAGTGACCGATAGACACTGAATGAACGAACACTGACTGAATTGCATGTTCCTTATACATTTTCAACCAAAACGTGAATGAGAGATCCTTTCTAATGGAGACAGAGAAAATACAGAGAGAGACAGTGGCTGAACCAACCTGTGCAGGTGATGACGATGTCCACTTGTCTGATGACTTCATTCAGTTTCACCAGCCTGAAGCCGTCCATGCTGTGATTGGGGGAAACAGAACAAAGAACATAAGACTAATGCAATGTCCATCCCGGCAGTGAGGCATCATTAGCTCAACAAGCCGAGTCTTACCAGGCCTGCAGGGCACAGATTGGGTCGATCTCTGTGACGTAGACGATGGAGCCCATTGCTTTGAGAGCAGCACAGCAGCCTTTTCCCACCTGAGGATGATAGACATGAGATATTATCATACAGTAGAACAGTTAAGTTTCATTCATCATCATTTCATCATTTGTCCATAAGTGTTTAGCCGCTGTGACTTCCCTGCTTGCTTTGCTAGTTTTAAAGCACTCTCAATCACAGAAGCAGCAGGTGGTGTTCTGCTGGTATCTTACTGGTTATTTGTTTATTTTATCATGTGTTTTATCTTCACTTATAAAAGAACAAATGATATATGGTTTTTCGAATTAGATGAATTATTCCAATATTTCCCACATACCCCCTGATAACTGAAAAAGAACCCCCTGGGAAACAGGTACCCCTGGTTGGGAATCACTGCTTGCCATAACAAATCAACTACAAGGGACAAGGAATAGGATAGCAAACCATGTGCCCTCATTTATAATGAACATTTGATCAAAATATGGCACGCAAATAAGTTCTAACAAAAGCTGGCAACAGCAGCTAGCTTCTGCTACAGTCAGTAAGGATTTTCTACATGTGGATGGTTATATTAATAAAGTTGTTTCAAGACAACCTTTTTGTATACTGAATTGTGTAACCACATTTGCAATTCCCTGACTTGCTTTGGTGCCTTAAAAAGGGGGGAAATTATCATCTTACTTGTCTTCTAACCTACATCCCTCCATTTTCACAAGTGGATTTATTTCAGCTTTAATGGGATTTCGCCTGACTTGTATTTCACTTATTAGGTCTCTCTTGTGTACAAGATGGCAGGAAAATGTCGGCCTTACCTCTCCATATCCGCACACCACCACCTGTTTGCCTCCAAACATGACATCAGTGGTCCTCTTCAGGCTGAGGACAGAAACACAATTATTTCATGTGGGTGGAATTGCACTGCAACATTAAATGCTCAAACAACAATCATTTTCTGTTTTCTAATCCCTAATGAGGTTAAAGAGGAGACTGTTTCATACCCGTCTAAGATGGACTCCCTGCAGCAGTAGAGGTTGTCAAACTTCTGCTTAGTCACAGAGTCGTTGACGTTCATGGCTGGAACACACAGCTTTCCTGCTTTGGACAGCTGGTACAACCTACATACAGACACACATTAAAACAGATGTTAAATGTGAGATAGGGTCAGTGACACAAAATAAAATACAACAAAATACATAATTTTTTATGTTAAGTGTTCAGTTTGGAATCACCAGTCATATATAAAGGACAGACTTAGTTTCATCATACAATAATTTGTTATTATTTATCACTAAATAATAAACCAATATTAAACAGTTCTACTTAACATTCTACTCTCACAGTATATACACAGCAATGCCTTAATTGTGTAGTCATAGTGCACTGTTAATGGTGGTAAAATGTTCACCACTAGATGGCAATGTTACCACACCAGAAACTATAGAAAGTGTGTGTGTGTGTGTGTGTGTGTGTGTGTGTGTGTGTGTGTGTGTGTGTGTGTGTGTGTGTGTGTGTGTGTGTGTGAGTGTGAGTGTGAGTGTGTGTGAATGTGTGTCTGACTTGTATATTCTCTCATTGAAAATACTTTGTGGTTTTAATTGACTACCAACAACATTGCTTAAGACAACTACAAAGGCAAGAGAGGATGAGAGTTGTGTCCCACCTGTGCACACCGGTAACACTCTCCTCTACAATGCCCTTAATCTTCTTGAACATGTTGGGGTATTTTTTATAGATCCAGTGAGTCAGGTCTCCACCGTCATCCAAGATCTGACAGACAATTGGAGACGAAGATGAGCAGAGTGGGAGGAAGAGAGGGAGGGAGGGAGGGAGGGAGGGAGGGAGAGGGAGAGAGAGAGAGAGCGAGAGCCAAAAACAGGAAAAGACGAAAAAAAACTTTCTTAATACCTGAAATTTACTCTTAAACTTGTAGATTATCTGCAGGGTCAGTTAACAAATTTTAATTGAGTCAAGTGTTTTATCTTAAACATTCAAAAGAAGGAAATTGGTGTAACCACATCTATATCTAAATCCATGAAAAGATTTTAATAACTTATTTCTGCAGTGCTGTCCTACATGTCTAACAAATGTTATGGTTGAAAAAAAAAAAAAAAAGGCAGGTTTTATTTTGTAAAATACCCATTATCCTTCCTGTAATCCTACCCAGTGTAAAAACAGATTCATTGCATTTGAAAAAGATTTAGTTGTCTGGTGAAAACAGCAGCATCATCAACAGGGATTTTAGAATGGGAATAAAAAGAAAAGATGATTAAGTAAGCTTTATTTAGAATGTAGGTGTTATACCATGTTGGGTTGCCAGCCTTCCACGTTGACACAGCGATCGATGCACCACCAGAAGTCGTCCTCTGACTCACCCTTCCATGCAAACACACTGAAACCTAGAAAGAGACCGGAAGCATGTTACACATAGACAGAAAGGTTTTATGAAATGAAAGACAAAGAAGAAAAGGGCAGACAAACTTCCAGTCTCACCTCCCTCTGCCAGGGCAGCTGCCACTTCATTCTGGGTGGAGTAGATGTTGCAGGCTGCCCATCTGCACTGAGCCCCCAAAGCTGACAGAGTCTCCATCAGCACCTGAGGAGACGAGGGTCAATTTGGACTTTTTGTTGTAGCTGCTGCAGTAAAACTGTCTTATGTGTGGGCTGTGTGTGTGTTGCATTCCTACTCACAGCAGTCTGGGCAGTGATGTGGGTGCAGCCCACCACCTTGGCACCGGCGAGGGGTTTCTCCCCCTGGGCTCGCTTCCTCAGAGCCATCAGGGCGGGCATCTCTGAAAGAGAAGTACAAACCGAAAACATAAGTGGATAATCAGCTGGATGGTTAAGGAATTCCCATCATTTAATCCTTCTAATACTTCATCACTAATCCCTCGACTCATCCAGCTGAAGGAGTTACTGATGCTAAGGGTGTGTGTGTGTGTGTGTGTGTGTGTGTGTGTGTGTGTGTGTGTGTGTGTGTGTGTGACAGAGAGAACGTAGCCTGCAGTGTTCAGCTGAGGCTCTCTATGTTCTGTGAGGTAATTAAGGGATTATGTGAATAATATGTTGGTTCTTAAATGGTGTTCTCATTTGCAGTGGCATGGAACATATGGTCACTCAGCAATGTGGAGGAGGCAGCACCACACCCCCTTTTACTGCGGTTACAGTTAAAACTTGCACTACATTTGGCAATTTGGCAAACCACTGACTCTTAAGTTTGCCCTTATTTTAAGTGAACGGTGGTGGTCGTTTGGCTTACCTTGCTCTGCGATTTCAATCTCTCTGCGGCCAAAGTCGGCCTGTTTGATGTTTTTGATGCAAAAGTCTCCGTTGCCCTTAGAGTTCTTCTGCTGTTTGTCCCGAGGAGACGTCTCATCGTCAGAGCTGTCCGTGTAGGACGCCGCTGAAAAAGAAACGTCAGTACTGTCAGTATGGGTGCCATACTGAAGAAGGTTTTATTGACTATTTACACTGTAGATTCTCACTGAAGGCATCAAAACTATGAATGAACAAATATGGAATTATGTACTTAACAAAAAAGTGTGAAATAACTGAAAACATGTCTTATATTTTAGATTCTTCAAAGTAGCCACACTTTGCTTTTTTTATTAATAAGGGAAAAATTCCACTAATTAACCCTGACAAGGCACACCTGTGAAGTGAAAACCATTTCAGGTGACTACCTCATGAAGCTCATTGAGAGAACACCAAGGGTTTGCAGAGTTATCAAAAAGAGCAAAGGGTGGCTACTTTGAAGAATCTAAAATTCATTCATAGTTTTGATGCCTTCAGTGAGAATCTACAATGTAAATAGTCATGAAAATAAAGAAACACATTGAATGAGAAGGTGTGTCCAAACTTTTTGCCTGTACTGTACTCTGGTCTACACAATGCCTCTCCGCTATCAGAATCGAAAAAGTGCAGACTGTAATAAATTGTTACAGAAGCCTGCTCGTACCCAAAACAAGGATAATCACAATGCAGATGACTTCTGACCTCCATGACATTCTGACCATGGTCTGTGTTTATGCCTGCCTTTGGCTGTCCACATTAGCGACTAGCGAGGTTTCCAATTACAACAGTAAAACGTGTTTGATTATAAATCTCCATGAGGCAGAGGTGGAGAGGACTATTGATAAGTTTGGACATGTGTCATCTGAAAGAAAAAAAAAGGCATAAAAGTCTCGTAAGTGCTTAAGCAGGATTTCACTGAACTGTTTGGACAAAGTAGCCTGTTTTCTTTTGCTAGCGGACCACTGTCAACAGTCAAGAGAGGACTCAACACATGGCTCAACAAAACCTGTGGTCTGAAGGGGATCAATTCAATTGTTAACGCCAATCTGTTCTGGGGAAGCAGGCATCTTTTTAGAGCAGTTAAAGCACTAATAAGACCATTTTTGTCTGTGACACCCATCGGGCCAGGCCTAAGATGATGCACCCTGACACACAGCAGCCTCAGCGCCACAGACAAAACATCACAGCCTCAATGTCTTTACAAAACTAAGATGAGAGATAAAGGGACTACATGTAATGTTAATGGTTGCCACTAAGCTGCACTGTCGCTTCTCAAATCACCGCCATTCAGATCAACACAAAGCAAATATGTCTGCCGTCAATGCAGACAGGAGAGAAGATGGCCAGGACAGACAGGACCCTTGCCCCGAAATACATTTTTGATCTGCTGCTCCGTTATGAAGCGTCCACACCTCTCAGGTTGTCTTGCCAGTTTCCAGTTTGTATGCAACCACATAATCTGGAACAAATTCCCAGAGAATTTGAAGTCTGCTCCAACTCTCAGTTCTTCTAAAATCAGGGCTTAAAACTTTTCTGTTTGCCACTGCATCTTATTAACTTTAACGTTGTTTCATATCTTATATCATAATTTCTATTCTACCGTCTTTATTCTAGTTCATGTTATTTTAACCTTCTGTTTAACTTTGTTTTAATTCTTTAGTCTTTTTATAATGCCTTGTGTTCTTTTTAGATCTCGTCTTAATGCCTTTATGTTTTATGTATAGCACTATGAATAAGGCAAGGCAATTTTATTTCTATGTCCCTTTCAACAACAAGGCAATTCAGAGTGTTAAAGTTTTAAAGTGCAGAACAAACAATTGTGCCTTTGGTTTCTTCACTGAGAATAAAGCCTGCATTTTTACCAACCCAGCCATTTGACTTTGGCAGGCCACAGATTCTGCACGGCACCACGTTTAATTGATTAAAAAGCTGTCTGCAAAACCCTCTGAAACACTCCAGTCTCTTCACAATACAAGACTGCAGTACAACACACAGCACAAATGTGTTTTAACACTACAGAATAAAAGAAACCAGTCAGAGAGGTATCAGTGCACCTCTGGGAGATATAAACAATAGTGCCCACAGTATACAGCCACATACTTGGTAATGAGATGCCTCCATGTCTGGCACCAGCACTGTGTGGTTCCTGACTGTGCTGCAGGCTGACTCACTACACAGGTGCAGTCCCCTCTTGTCTAGAGCAGGAACACTATTACCATTATCACTCCTACCACCCTTCCAAAATGGCCATGGACCAGTACCAGATAACACTGGGTACCTCGCCAGCACTGTAACAATACTGGAGTTAAAGAACATGCTGTACTGTGCCAGGAGGGGAAAGGCTTTAAAAAGGTAATAATCCATGAGTCTACCATTGTCTTTTGAAATCTGCCATCCGTACTGACAGGAAGAAAGGGTGGGAGAGAGTGGGAGCCGAGGAGATCTTAGGGGGGGATGTACTGATACTTGCAACGGATACTGGAACAAAGCCAAAGACATTTGTACTGGTAAACAAATGTCTTCCACATTCACACACACAAGGATTTTAGATATATATACTAGATATATACTCAACATACCCCACAACTCAAACCACATACTTGGTCTTATTTTTAAAGTATCAGTCACTACTAAGACCGTTATTACAGATTCGTTTTTTTTTTTTTTAAATGTAAGGCTTTGTTGTGCATTAAAAGAGTACTCCATCAGTTTATCTTTGCACTAGCTTTGTATAACATTGCCAGACTCACAATAGACTTTAATTAGACTTCTGCTTATGAAAACTCATTCCTACATTACCCACGATGCAATTTGACCACCAAGAGTTCAGATCGGAGATTCAGTTGTGTAATGCTAGTAGCCTAAAGCCGTTAGCTTCATATAGAGATTAGGGAGCAGGCTACAGAGGTCTGGCAAGCTCACTTCTTTCTAACTTTTAGTCTTCAACCCCAGAGTCGCATCATTTGAGGCCATTTATCAGATTTTGTGCAGCTCCCTCTTAATGTAAATGTTGTACAATATTTTCACATATGCAGGAGTACACCTCAAGTTTCCAGTGTTGTGTCTGAACGCGTTCACTGAACGATGGTTCATGAACTTGTTCATATTTTGAACGTTCGCTTCCGTTTAACTTAGTTCAATAGGGTGCCAGATTTCTATAGAGCCTTCCAGGTGAAAACCCAGCTAAAACACACCGTAAACAGGCCTCAATATGTAGCAGAAAAAACACCCAATCTGGCAACACCAGCCACCAGCGTCGCACCGCCGCATGCGTCATCAAAACAAAAAGCAGCATGGAGGCGACGTATGATCATTTAAACCAGTTTTATGACCAGGTCGGCGAGGATGGACATATCTTACATTTCTGTGCAAACTTTGCTTGCCGGCTTTCAAAAAGAAAATCCGCACTTCAGTCACATCCACATCAAACCTGAAACGCATTGAACGGATTGGATATGAAGATAGAATATGACGCATAGTTTCAGTGTTAAAACTGATAAAATAATTGCAGTCTGTGGTTGTATATGGGCTGTGGCAATAGTTTTGAAAAATAATAGCTCGCAGCAACATATCGAAAGAAAGAACTATGAACTAGTTCATTTTTGGAACTGTGAACTTAGTTAAACATTTTGAAGTATGAACTATGAACTGAACTAGTTCATTTTAAAATTTGTGAACTGAACTTTTAACTAGTTCATGTAGAAAGTGAACTTTCCCAACACTGCAAGTTTCCCCTTTGAGTGTAATGTAATGTCATGACAATGATTTTGGTTTTATGAATCTACAACTCTTATTTCCATCTGCATATTTAACAACATGTTAGAATCAGTGAACTCCATAAAAATGTCTTTTATATAACAACAATTAACACAAAGACGTGGATTTCTTATTTTTCTTATATTTCCATACAAAATACTGACATGTTGGAAGTTCTTACAAGCTGATTCATAAATGTGTTTCTGCTAGGAGTGTACAGACTTGGTCCACCACCTGAAGAGGAACCCTTATTAAACATGATCTAAGCTACACCAAAGTGGTCTTGGGAAAAGTACTACTGATGTGTTCAGCTTGTCCTCAGCACTGTGGGAACCATCAGTGAAATAAGAGGCACTCTGCTGAGGGAATTATGGGAGAAGACAGGGAATCAGCACAAACGTGGGAGAAAAAAAAAAAAGAAAAAAAGAGCACAAAACAGTTCAAAAGGGGATGTAACAGGGTTGCACATGTTTCTGAAAATAACCTTAATATTGGCAGCAGTGACACCATTAACTCAATTTACAATTGCTGCTGTTTGATAAGAATCCAACAGGACAGGCAAAAGTGAGCTTGTCAAAGCAATGAGTAAAATAAATGCAGATTAAGTGCTCTCATCACTATCTCACTATGTCAGAAAACAATCCCGTTCATTACTTTAGTCATGATCTGGCACCCTCAGGTTGGAGAGGAAGGTTCTTGGAAGGGCGAGTGTTTTAATGATCTGGTTGCAGGAGCGAAGTGAATAAATGCTGAGGAGAGAAGCGCAGAAAAGTGAAGAGAAAGAATGTAGAACACAAGATGTGTGTTTCAAGGAAATTGGAACCAATTCAAATCTCACTTTAGAAAGGGTCCCTGCATCGGGTGTGACAATTTTGATCTAGAGCTGAAGCGAAAGCTGAATTTTTAACAAAACATTAAAATATATAAGATTCAAGCAGTAAGACGTGGGGTTAAACAGGCTCTTGCAGACTACCTGCTCAGAAATGTACGTTAATTACATCAAACGTAAGGATCAAAACAGGGGCAGAAGTACTGTACGATTGTATGTGACGAATAATAACTTATTAGTAATAATAAAACTTCTTCTTTCTTCTATATGAAAGAACACTAACATATACCCCCCCCCTCTGTGATTTGTTTACTTTATATTTTAGGTATTAGCCAAGGCTTTTTTTTTTTTAAAGAAACAGTCTCAGGGTTTTTTTTTCCAATGGGCCCAGGTCGGTCTTCTTAAGCCAAGCTGTGATGACATGCACTTCACAGCAAGGTGTAGCTGCGCCAAGCCGTGCCGCTGTGGTCCTGCTCCTGTAGCAGGGCAGACCATGGCCAACGCGTGACTGTCTCCTCCCCTTAGCTGTGTCCTCAGTAGGTAAACTCCAGTGTGTGCGTGCTGGAGACTAGAGAGAAAACTGTTTTAAGAAGTCTCTGTGTTCAGCTCCCAGTATTTTTGTAGCTTCGACCTGAAAATCTGTGTTTTGGTTTCCACTGGCGAAACAGCGGGATGCTTTTATTGTGAAGACACCATAGAAAATGCAACGTTTTTGTCACCAAGTTAGCAGAGCATCATTAGTGGTGTTATTCTTCAATAAAAACAGGTCTAATCAACCAGATAAAGGCATATTGTGCACTATATGGTCAGCGGATCGGTTTTAAATATTGAGGAGGGAGCAATAGTACAAACAGCCACAGTGAGCAGAAAAGGAGCAGGTAACAGGCTCTTACCGTCTGTGGTTTCAAAATGTTTCATCCTTTCTCAGTAAGAGTACTGAATACTTAGAATGTTTTAGCACAGCTGACCTGAGGGCCCCATTACAGCTATCCACCAATACTGACTGAAAGTCCATTTGTCGTCCATCTGTTTGTCTATCATTTGTTGCCACTAGAGCTAAGCGGTACAGATTAATTCATCATGTTAATGGTGTCATTGGAAGATCTATGTCCTGTGAATGACCCTGACACACAGCAGGAGCTCTAAAAGCAGAGTTTTTGGAAATGTTTATATGCTGCTGCTTAAGCTGCTTCAAGTTTAAAAGGCTCTTTGAGTGGTAATGACAAGAGGGCAAAAGATTAAGAGAGAGCAGAGAAGGGGCACAAAAGGAACAGGATTATTCATATCAGACTGTGCTCACTCATTTTGATGCTGTCCTACTATTTCTCAATACTAAAGCCAGAACTTTTTTTACGGGCTTTGCCTTATGTTAGGAATAGTTTGCCATTTTGTGAAATACAGTACTCTTATCCACTGTCCTCAGGGTGACGACAAGACTTCATGAAATCACTGTGCCCGGCCAAGAAATAGTCCAGCACTCAACCAACCAGTTTCAACTCCCCCGCCACCTGCAGCTAATCCTCTAACACAGAGCCCACAGTTTCACATGAACAGCAGCGTCAGAGTGTGAGAATGCAAGCTAAAGAGACAATGACAGAGTTGAGCTGGAAAAAAAAAACCAAAGGAAACAGACAAGGTCTCCCAACTACTCTTTCAGGTGAAACACTTGCGATATCTTTGGGGTCATAAAAAAAAAAAAAAACGTAAGGGAAACATGTCACATTCACTGCCGTGTCTGATAAGCAGCGGGCTATTGACATTGAGCAATAGGAAGAGAGTGTGTTTGTGTGCGTCTACCTGAGCTGTAGCTGTCTGTGGAGGACTGGGAGATGGAGCGGGACAGGGAGCGCCGGCCGATCTTGGAGGGGCGCTTGTTGAACTCCTGCTTCTGGTCCGCGAACTGGATCTGCTGGTGGGAAGACAAAGGGGACAGAGATCAGAACTCGATACAGACTGTACCAGTGAATTAATGAGGATCACATGAACAACTTATTTTTTGTCATAACTCATTTTCAAGTGGGAACATATAAGGTATATCTTGCTTTATGGAAATGAGAACCAGGCTTAGTACAGTTCTTGTGTAAGCATACACTTTCGTAACCTTAATTAGGGTTATGATGACACTTGCAAATTCAAGAGCCAAACCTTAAGAGGAATCTTGGACTGTATCTGTAATGACTCCATTTCTTTTTAAGTCAGGTCATGTTGGGTTTGTGCAAGGACTGCAGACTACAAAATGTATTTTTTTCTTAGAAATATAAGAAAAGACTCTTAATAAAAAGGAGAGACAGAACAAGTGCACTGCTGTCAGAAAGAGACCAGCTCTGAGTTCACTCTGACTTTAAAAAGATAATGGAAACAATGGGGGCTATTATCAACCAGCGACAAGGCCACACAGCTGACGCAAGGTACAACAGTTCACCCTGGGTCTGTCTGTGAAATAGGCATTTGGCTATCAACTGTAGTCAGGCCACAAACTGACCATGATTCTATCGCTTTATTAATCTTTTCCTTATTACAGAGTCAATAACTCGGTGCATCATAATTCATGTACTGATATTAAGAGAGTATTAATAGCTGACTTATTCCTACCATAAAACTACTCAACAAGAACAAAACATGTTAGGTGGGATGTGTGTAGCGAAGCATGAAAACAACATGAAATGTTCTTTCATCTCCGACTGAGAAAAGTGCTTGAATGACGCCCACAAATCACAGCAAATCCTTCTGTCAAGAAATGTATTGGGATGTGAGAGAGTTGGCCGATGCCACGGCCCTCTGACGGAGGTGGTGAAAAGCTTTAATCATTTGATGAAGAGAAGCAGAACGATTTTGCATTGTCCTCGAGTACAAAACAATCAACTATTTTCATGTTTTTAAAATCTGAGATTTTACAAAATTTTTGACATTCAGACACATCCTTTGTGTGCGTATGCACATCAGATACCAGGAAGCTGTGTGTGTGTGTGTGTGTGTGTGTGTGTGTGTGTGTGTGTGTGTGTGTGTGTGTGTGTGTGTGTGTGTGTGTGTGTGTGTGTGTGTGTGTGTGTGTGTGTGTGTGTATATTCAGATCCTTTACTTAAAGTGATGGTTCGGAGTAATTTCACCCTAGGGTCCTTTGCACCATGACCTCGAGCCAAACACCCCCCCAGAAGCTTTTTTCACCTGGGTCGAACATTGGGAGAGTTAGCATAGAGTAGCGTTGTCAGCTGAATAGCTTAGCGCAGGAGTTAATGGATCCAGTGATGTATCTCGTAAATGACCCCACTAATAATGCCTGAAATGATACCAAACTTCTACACTAGTACAAATAGGTTATGTACTCATAAAACGATGGAATGGAAAGTTTGTAAGTACACCAGAAGTGTATGTAAATAACACTTCTCGTCTCTGTTGCTGCTGCTGTTACTACCGGGCAGTAAGAGTGCTTAGGGCAGTCAACAAATTACAACACCGAAAAGAGATGCAACAAAAACATTTATTAATTTAATGATTAAATAAGGTAATGTCTCCAAACTTACCTCAATTATAACTCGTCTCCTGCTAGTTATACTACAGCACTTACTTTAAAAAAAAGAAGTTAAATGAATAAATATTTTTGTTGCATCTCTTTTCGGTGTTGTAATTTGTAGACGTCCCTAAGCACTCGTCTTACTGCCAGCAGCAACAACAACAACAACAACAACAACAACAGCAGAGAGCAGAAGCCAGCAGGCAAGTGTTATTTACATACACTTCTGGTGTACTTACAAACTTTCCAATCCATCGTTTTATGAGTACATAACCTATTTGTACTAGTGTAGAAGTTTGGTATCATTTCAGGCATTATTAGCGGGGTCATTTACGAGATACATCACTGGATCCATTAGCCCCTGCGCTAAGCTATTCGGCTGATAATGCTACTCGACACTAACTCTCCCAATGTTCGACCCAGGTGAAAAAAGCTTCGGTGTTTGGCTCGAGGTCATGGTGCAAAGGACCCTATGGTGAAATTACTCCAAACCATCACTTTAAGTAAAAGTACAAATACCACATTGTAAACTAAAAACTATTATATATATTATATTGTTAGATTATTATTACTCACGCATTAAAGTAATATCAGTAATGTAGAAGCTGTCAAATAACTGTAGTGAAATAAAAATTACAATATTTCCCTCTGACATGTAATGGAGTAGAAGTGCCATGAAAAGACACAAGTAAAGTACAAGTCCCTCAAACTTTCCACCCCTGCTCCTTCATGTGCCAAGGGTTGGAGCTGCTGTCCAATCACAAAGAACATTGAGTCCTCATAACCAGAGGTTTTAGGTCGACACGTGAAATCAACAGTTTTTCTAGTTTCTGTACCATTAGTTTAACTCCCTCAGTTCAGTAATCTCTTTTCTTAAGTAGTGCGGTGTCCCATGGCTATAATGCAGCCTGGAGCATCAACACCTTTCCAGCCAGGCATGGAGAGGTCCATAATGGAACATCGCAGCTCTCTGGCTACATCCACACTACTACGTAAACAGCGGTTTGAAACAAAAATGATCTCCGTCCACACAAGCGCTTTAGCTTTATAGCAGAACTGATCTTCGTCCAAATTAACTTATCTGACAACGCACATCACATGACCATTTGCATACACTGGGAATGCATGTGCCGGTGTAAACGGGAAGCAGATTGTCTAATGTTATTCTGCAGTTAAAAAAATCATGGATGTGTAAGTTGAAAATCATCAACAATCAACCATAACACATAGAGACAAGCCAGGAAACCATTTCCCCGACACTGAAATTGTTGAAATCCAATGCAAACAAATGTACCATTTGCTTACTTTCACTTCCAATATCAGCCAACTGTTGGCTCTTGAGTTTTTTTCCTTTCAGCTTCATCCAGATCCTGATGTTCTAAACCTCCAGAAACTAATGTCAGGGCATCACCTTTGCTTCTATTCGGTCTTTTCTTCTTACCTTTTTCACACAGGGCTCACTGCTTTCCCCATTCTTTTTTTTCTTCAGCATTGCCACATATGTGTGGGGGTGTGCAAAAGTTGCAAGTATGGTGGGTGTCTGATTCGAGGCCTTGTGCATTGACAGGGGGGGGGGGTGCCTCGTCAAGGTCTGATCATTTCATAGGCTGCCTCTTCCCCCTCTGCCTCTTTTTAGCCTCCGCTTTCCTGCAATCCAGCCCAAACTGATCCAACCATGTGCCGGCAAACACAATGCAATGAATTGTTTCCCCATTTCCTTTTTATTTTCCCTGAAAAATCCCTCCCTCTCTCCTACCTCTGTATTCTTGTTTAATTGTTGATTGTTCAAGAGATTGGGGTCCCTGAAAACCAAAGCTAAACTTTGCCTCTGCTGACCCGAGGCAATTATGATGTGTAATTTTAGGACTGTGTATTGAAAAAGTGATAGAAAACTGAATACTAAATGTATTGCTCAAAATCTAGGGTGGGACTCTATTGAATTAATACAATGTAACCCAAATTTGGTGCACAAAAAAAAAACTACTTGTCATCTTAAAGACTTTCTATCCAAAAGCTTCCAGAGTCCTCGCCAATGATGCAGAATATAAAACCCTAAATAAACTAAATGACCAAAGCATAATATAACACAAGTTAGAGGAAGATGAACTAAGAATAAATTGATGTGTATATAGTACTGTAGGATAAAACTCATTTTAGGAGTGTAGCTGAATGTACCAATAACCCTGCCCCCTATAACAGGCTATAATAGTGCTGTTGGTTTCTCCAGGTTTATCAGATGGAGGTTAGATGAGGGGCTTTAGAAACTCAGAGTTGCACTGAAGGATTGAGGGCCATTTTGGGAGCTCAGGAGGAGGGGATACAGGAGCTTAGGACACGTTTTTGGACAAGATTATCACCCTCAGAACAGGGGGTACTGCCAGAGGAAAATCACACCGTTGTTTGCTTCTTGCTCTCACTCTTTGGGTCTTTCTCAAAGTATTACTACGTACGTACATACGTACATACATACATACATACATATAATAACATTCTGTAGCTGGTCCTTGGCAAGCAAAAAAACAAAATATCCAGAATTATTAATATAAAACATAGCATAAATGAGCAATAGACGCAAGAACAAATCATGGTGCAGATTTCTGTAATTATTCACCATACTATGACTTATAACAGGCCATACAATCTTGTCAAAGAAATCTATATATTTTAACTTGCTGCAATGAGACTTTACGATTTATTTCAAGGCAGTGAATGAGCCGAAGCTCTTAGCCACAGCCGCTTACAATAGCCCGCCAGCCAAATGCTGGTCAGCTGTTCCTGCAGCTTACTACCCTGCTCGGAGTCTTTCTGTATCTGTGAATGAAGTGTGTTCTATTATGAGCTGTTGCATGCTGATATGATAAAAAAAAAAAGAAAAAAAAAAAGATAATTACTAGACTACACGGGTTAATCAAGTCTGGGTGACCTGTGCTCACACAACAAACGTGACGTCATCACGACATGACACAACCTCACGGAGAGACTCGTTATGCCTTATGTTGCATCCACCGAGGACAACTAACGATGACAGCAACACCTGTGCTAGTACACTCAATAGGTCTACATGACTCAGCAACACTTGAAAAAAGCTTTTTCCAAAACCCTGGCTGCTATTTTGGAAAAGTCATTATGGGGAGTTCATTCAATCGGTCTAAAATTTAGAGCGCAGCGGAAGACAGAAATGTCATTATGACATCCAAAAACCTCTAGTTACAACATCACTGGGTTTGATTTTCTTTCATCTATTATTTTACATTGAAAACTCAGAGGCAAATACTCCAAGAGAAAATAAATAAATAGGGTTAGGGGTATGTATGTATGTATGTATGTATGTAAACAAACAACTATCGGTTTTCATGCCATATCAACTACAGGACTAGACAAGACTTTCTCTCGGCCATTCTTTTTCCATTTCTGCGACATTTATGGTCTTCCACCGTCCCTCAGCCTCTCTAACCTTGCAGTGCACTCCTTACATTATGGATGGTGACTGATTGGGAACCTAATGACATGATGTGAATTATGAATGTTAACTCAATACTGAGACACAGGGGAGCTCACCCAAGACTGCCACCTTCCACTCACTGGTGTGTGTAGGAGTTCCACAATTACATTGATTGGACAGCGGTGAACCTGCGAAAGTGGTGGAGTTGCGAAAACGTGGTCACCTACTGGTGGAAAACGCGGCAGCAGTGGCGAGGATCCACTTTCCACATAGCAGAGGGGATGTGGGATACTGGGAGTGAAGCCAAGTGTACGCAATCCCACCGAGGTGGACTGTGATGGTTGGCAAGGATGACTTGGACAAAATGTTCAACACTTGTTTTTGACACTCATAGCCCTGGAAAAATAACATTTGCACAACGCAGATAACAGTTCCTAATGTTGCTAAGCAACTATTACAAATCCTTTTCAAACATGGTGCTCTTTTGCCACATACTAGTACTCCAACAGTGCCAAAAACAAAAATAAAATGTCCTGAAAATACAGTAAATCCCCTAATAAGGACACCGCAAAGAAATTTATATAAGGTTAAAAAAAGTTCCCACGTGTTAAGCACCTGCTGGTCAGGTAATAAAGTGGCTTAATTGTAAATAACAAGCTTAAAAGAAACGTGCGTAATTGCTTTAGGTGACAAGATCGATACCACTCTCATCTGTCAGTTAAACACAAACACAGGGATATCCTAAATACCAAATAATCTAAATCCTCGACATAAACCCCCCCCTTCTCACCCTCTAACTGAACACAGTCAAAAAGCAAGCTTGCTAAATGCCACTGGATCTGCGGCACAGGGCAGAGCAGAGAAAACTGCTTGGTGAAACAACAGAAAGCCTTCTGCGCGAGAGACAAGGAAAACAAACTGGCACAGATGTACTGTAGCAGCAACTTTTATGAGATATGATAGCGTACGGTTTCACCACAGCCATTTGGTGCAGAAGCAGCTCATCCTGCTGAACTGGCAAAATCATAAGCTTAAATTGATGTACGCAGATATAAGTTCATTTTTAACAGTCTACTAACACAGTTTGTCATCATTTGTAACTTACACTATGAAGACATATTTTAATACTACATAATAAGGAATTGTTTATTCACCAGCCCTCACTTATGGGTGGCTACAAAAATAAAGCGTTAAGCGGGATTTATGCCTCTGCGGGGGCTCTACCCGCCTATGTGAGTGGCCCGAAGTTTATACTTGTGCACTGGTGTTTGCATTGTTCTAGCGTTTCTTAAGAGAATAGCAGACCCGGCATTTTTTTGTGTGTGTGTGTGTGTGTGCGTGCGCGTGTGTGTGCGTTTGTGTGTGTGTGTGTGTGTGGGGTATGTGTGAAACAAAGTGTCTCCCCTGTGCTTTCTGGTCGGAAAGCTGTAGCAAGAAAAGTTAATCCTCTCATTTATTTCATGTTGTTTACGGAGAAGGAGAAGCCGGAAAGGAGTACGAGGAATTGCAACGCTACCAAGCCACGGCCAGGTGGACCAATCACAGTTGCCGTGACGTGTAGTTACATTTTTGGAGAGGTGCACGTCACTAGAGTTTAGATTCTCTGCCAGATCCTGAGCCCGAATCGATCATCGGGCCGGGTCGGGCCGGGTCGGGCCGGCATTTCCCGCCACTATCCTCGGGCCCGGCCCTTGATCAAGCATTTGTGTTTTTTTAATCATTACTTTATTAGCCTAATTGGGTGGGGAGAAAGCTATGCCATAATCATGCTCAGCGTCTCCTCCACTCGCACACATCACATCGGGCCGGCTGGGCTGTATGGTGTAGCTTAAGGGCAACATGGAGCTTTAAGATGTAAAGAAAAAAATAAAAACAGGAGAATTAACTTTGAGCAAGTTTGGAGGAAAGTTTGAGGTATGGAACCATTTTAAACAAGTCGTGGGCAGTGACAACATACGTGTTGGCTTTTTCGAGTGCATTAGGCCCAAGTGCGGCACGCTGCTCGACTATGACAGCAAAAAATGCGGGGACTTCGACGATCAACACATGAAGCAGGCTTGCCATGGCAGAAAAGATGATAGTCAGCCTTCAATGTCCTCTTTTTACTTCTCCAAGCATACCCCTTCTAAACAGATTTCTGCAGTTCAAACAACTCGGAATTGTAGTTGAGAACGTCAGTTATAACGGCCAACGTATTAAAAAACTGTCGGGTTTAAAGCGGGCTCGGGCTCATAATTCCAGTTATTGTCGGGCTCGGGCAGGGTCAAGCTTGATTTTTTTGGGCCCGATGTAAGCTTTACGTCAGGCTACGACATAGGGTCCGTATCAACACAAAAACAGACTTTGCTAAAGCACGTCATAATGTGTGAAGAACAACTAACAACTGAGACCCGAACAGGTTTTTACAGATCTACCGCATATCACAAATTCAGGTAAGTTTTGGTAAAACAAATAAAAACTCGAAACGTTTAGCCATATATATTGTATACTACAGTAATGGCCTCCAGTGTTTTCATGCCCTGAGTAGCACCACGATGAATACTCCGATACCTTGACGTGCTTAGATTCTCTGCTCCTCTCCATCGTCTTGGGACCCATTAGGTTACACACGCTCCTCATTTCCTTTCCAGCCAAATTCAATATTTATAGGGATGCAACCGCTTCAGTGACAAACATAAAAGTGCTCACTGCTTGTGCACACTGTACTTTCACAAAGAGGAAGACAGAACAAAATATTAACTACAGACGCTGTAGCAAAAACAATGCAAAGGTGGGTGGATTCAGTTACAGGTAGGCTTGGGTTTGCGTCTGAAACTTGAATCTCGTATGGCGAAGAGATGGCACGCAACCTTTTGTGAGATTAGTTCAGATCTACCTGAAAAACAGCAGGGTGGGGTGTTAAATAAAAACACAACAAACAGCTTGTGGGCCAACTTCAGGTTAAAAGCTTTGATTTGGTTGCTATGGCTGTCTAAACAGGAGGTCAATGTGAGTCACCTCTCTCTTCTACAAAGCAGCTTGGTAAAATCAGTCTATTTTTCCCCCAATCAAACAAAATGTCAATAGTTTTCTACAACAATAACAATGTACATATTAAGTACAAAATGCCAAGCAAACTGCATTTCAGCTGCACTCAATAAGCCTTTGGCATGACTCCAAGAGAAAAGAAATTAATGTTGAGCGAAAAAGTTTCCAAGTCTTTGGGAGCATAATGAAATCCAGAGGCTGTCTAAAACACGAGCAATGAATGGCGTCTTGAAATAGTCAAACAGTATCTCTGATATCACGACTTTAAGTTAACGGGAAGATGACAGATGAGTTTGACGTCGTCTGTGACTCGTATCAAAACACATTTGTAACTAAATACACACAGGCCTGACATCACACACATTTCTTGGGCTTGTGTTTAACCAAGGAGGTTTGAAAAAGCATGCCTACTCCTTTTCCAGCAAACTCTGCACATGCCCATATGGTCATACAAATAACATCTGTGAATTGACGAGTAATACGACTGCTGTCCAGTGAGCGGCCCCGTTGAGGTTAGTTTGGAGCAAATGTATGATAGAAAACAGAGTATCTTTTGGTTCTTGGACTGTTGGTCGTGCAAAACAAGCAATTTGAAAACATTGCCTTGGACTCTGGGGCAAAGGGATGTTAAATTGCAGCCCTATATTAGGACAATAGGGAATGAGTTACTAATTAAATGTGCACTAATCGTCACTCTATCCTCTCTTTCGTTTTCCACTGGTTAGGATTCTTGGTGGAAAACAACAAGCTCCTTCCCCTGCAATATATGCCATTAGCCAAATGTTTAACATATAATAAAGGCTTTATCGTGATGCTGAAATCCGTTGCGACACTACGCTGCGTGTAGCAGTGTGCTGTGTGTAGACTCAGCTGTACCTATAGGAATACAAGCTAGTACGCAATGCTAAAGACATACAGCAATGTCTTTACAGCTGCATTGTCTGCATGGTGTCTGCATGTGTCCCATGTGATTATTCTCTCCCAGTTTCTGCAGAGGACCTGAACATTTTGGGCTTCTCAAAATAAAGTACCTGACTCCACTAATATATATATATATATATATATATATATATATATATATATATATATATATATATATATATATATATATATATATATATATATATATATATATATATATATATATATATATGTGGAGTCAGCCTTTCCTGTGCTTACACAGCATGTTGTTGATCCATACCAGAAGAGATTCATCTTCTGTATGTTTCCACACCTGTGTCTGAAGGAACCTGATCCTAATCAAAACACAATAGGGTCATGGGATGAAGACCCCTGCAGAAACCCAACACTGGGCCTCTTGAGCTGTCAGCTGGGTCTGGGGTCCTCTCTCAAGCCCCACACATTGAAACATCACAACTGACATTTGGTTGCAAAATTGTCTTGGGTCTATGTGACTTAAGCCTAAAATGCAAACTAAAATGAATACTTGAGACTTGTTGATTTACTTCACGTTGTACAAATGGTTAGCCAGAATGGTCCTCAAAACAACAACGATTGGTTACCCAGTAAAACTGCATGGGCATTGGATGAACTTATCAGCCTATTTTAAATGAACCTGTATCCCTTATTAACCTAGATAAATATTCTACAGTCCTACAGCCTCGAGACGGACAGTAACTGTGTTACTCTTTCACAGATTGCCATGTTCACCGACTTGAGAAACCTTAAGGGAGAGACAGAAAGCAGCGCACTTTGGGTTAGAGAATCACTCAGAGCTGGTTGCTGCGGACAAGCTCTTGTGAAGCGGTAATGTACTAGAAAGAAAATTGAGAAAAAACATTAATTAAAGCAAAATGGCCAGCTTGCTTTGGCTTTATTTGTTGTGATGCACACAAACTTAAATACTTTGTACACTGCCTTGAATTCCCACAATTCATTCCCAAAATGCATCATCACCTTGAACTGATCATCAGCGTTAAGGGCTTGGGTTAGGTTTCCCTGCATGTTCCCTCTTGGCTACATGTTTTGGATTCATTTCTTTGTTTACATCGCAATCTGTGCTCATTTCTATTCATTTCATCCGTGCTTGAGGCTGAGGTTTTGTGCTTGCATGGCCACATATAGCAGGGGCTTAAAAAAAAAAAAACAGTAATTCCTCCTGTCTCATAGGAGATTAATTTGTCAGCTTTTCCATCTGGTGCCAAATGTCATTATATAAAAAAAGACCTCAAAATCTCCAATATTCAGATATTTGTGAGTGTTTTACAGCACTTTGCATTTTTGAGTGACTGCTCCCTAACAGGAATGGGAGAGGGACGTCTCCAGAGAACCGAGGACACGTGGGAAGAGTAAGTGAGGAAGCAGAGTGTAAATATATATGGAGAACAATAAAGACAAGCACCGTCTCTCACCATTAAATCATATTTAAAATAACTCCCACAGATCTCTACATGTTAAACACCTCAAAGCAGCAGCTGCAGGACATCCATAATAACTGCCCTCAAGACATAAAATCACCCATCAACTTAAAACAGCTGTCTACCATTTGTAGGCCTTCACCTCAAAGAGCTACCACAGACCATCGAAGGCTGCATCATTCAACCCTCCTCCAGCCCAAACTACAAGATCCATTGTCCACAGAGACAAAACTGAATGAGAGAGACCTAGCCTGAGTGAGTGAGTGAGTGAGTGAGTGAGTGAGTGAGTGAGTGAGTGAGTGAGTGAGTGAGTGAGGGAGCTATTCCCTGATTGAGAAAAACAGCTGTGATCCTTCCATTATGGCAGTGAAGCTTTTTTTCTATTGAACTCAATATGAACAAAGACATTCAACCGAGAAAAATATAGAGCACATTGTGTTGTTTTCCCCTTCTGTCCAACTGAACAAGCTTTCTGCAGAGTCATGAGATGATGCTGGTAAAGTAAGGTTGTTAGGACGCTGATATTCATAGCAATGCTAATCACAGTCCAAAGACATTTTGAGGAGTTGGTTAAGCACCTTGGCACATTTTAAAAGCTATTAACATTTAACATTTAGTAGGATTTACAGGACCTGGGGGGGGGAGGGGGTCGGTCTATGACTTTCTCAGCTTTGTGGTTCCCAAAATGAGTTTTTGAATTAGTTGCAGAACAGTGGCTCCCCATAGACATTTTAGATTCCATCATTTGGGGACTTCTGTCAACATCTTCCAGTCAGCCTGTGTGTCTATTTGATTTGGGAAAGAGCGATGCACTAGAGGAAAACTAGGCCGAGCCCGACCTGTTGGTCCTTTGTGAGGTAACCCAAAGGGAGCAGGGGGACAACCTCTAGCTCACCCAGTAGAGTGTGTGCCCCGTGTAGTCTGAGTCCTTGGCAGTGGCCGGAGTTGGAATCCTACCTGTGGCCTTCTGCTGCATGTCGTCCCCCCCATCTCTCCCCTTTCCTGTTTTCAAGCTGCCCTATCGATTAAAGGCCATAAAAAGCCCAAATTATAATCTCAAAAAAAAAAAAAAAAAAAAGGAGAATTGTTCTCCATCATGCCCATTGGGAAGCCAGCTGTTTACCTCTTCACTGCTGCTCCCCTCTGGGGGAACCCAGCCTCCATCGCTGGCAACACAACCTGAGCTCCATGAGTACATGAGTAAATGTGCCAGGACTGCGCATTAAAAAAACAAAACCTATTTATCATTCTGGTTTATGTATTTTAATTATTCATCTTGACACAAATGTATTTGGGTGCCTATTATAAATATTTTCTTGCCATTGATTTTAAAACAAATGGTGTGAAAAAACTTTTAGCATTCTTAAGTTTACGTATACTTAATATTTATTTCACAGGGGACAGCCGTTAATTAGTCAAAATACATTTTGAAAGACATAATTGCAACATAGCAATAAAAAAAAAAAAAAACAACACTCTTGATCTATAGGGGTAGGTTCTCTAACCTGGCTAGCCAAATGGTTTGTTACTGAGAAGCCATCCTTGGAAATGGGCAGGCACTTTAAAAAAAATACCTGGCAGGTGATTGGATGAACCATCTGTCTTTCACGTATGCCAGTGATTGCCAACCTTGCCCGTAGCTGCCAGTAGCTTCAAACCGGCCGCTGATTGGTTCGGTTCGAGCTGCCGTGCAAGGTAATAAGTTATCTTAGTCGGCCATCATCTAAAAACGCATAAAAAGAGATTTTAAAAATGTTGCTCATTTTAATGGGAGTGATCATTACTGGGAAATGACAAATCACATCTTTGGCATCACATTAATATTCAAGCAGGCTTTGGTCACGCAAATGACCAAGATTCATATTCAAATCAGATACCGGTGGGAAAAAAGTGCTGAATAAGATACACAAGCCCTTTATCAAGACTGACTCAGTCAGGTGCATTGGACCAAAACCAAAAACACAATTTACCTGTGATATATTAGTCACCCATTTGAATGTTAACTGAAAACTTGATTTGCTACTTAAGGATGTTAGGTGTTGTGTCAACATCTGCTCCGTTCTGGAACGCTAGCATTGTCCAGGAAATCTTATTTTACCAGACAGACACAAAGTCCGTATCGGTGATGGGATAATGATTGTGTTGGCAACAAGTTGCTCAGATAGGCTTGCGATATGCTTTCTATCCAGATATAGAGGGGTGGAAGGAAAGCCTAATTGTAAGAGAGTGTCCTTTAACCAGCAAGTAATTAGTGGAGATGTATTCAGGTCAATACGTTTTTTTTTTGTTTTTTTTAACGACAACATAGCCACTACTAAGACAGCTGTCACAGTTCCTGGAAGACAAACTTGGCTTTAATGCTTTTCCATAGAGCCTGGCTGGGTGTCAGGCCAAGGGTCCATGTGCTGCTAGCAGTAGAAAAGCGGATCATGACTAAACAAAGTTAAAACGAGAACACACAGGCAGAGAAGATGAGATCGGCTAAGTGCAAGGAGGGGTACTCTCAAATCAAAGTGCCAATGGGCTTTTAATAGCTTTATGTTTGGATATTGTCTGCCAAAAGGCCTGGTAAAGTGAGTGATGGCATTAAAAAAGACTGCAGGGAGAGGAAAAGAGGATCCTAAAAGTGCTTCTGCCAGCCTGTCTGAAATCTGGGAGTAATTTATAGACAAATACAGGCATACAACTCTCCAAAATCCTCTAAAAGAGATGCAAAAAAGATTATGCCAAGAAGTGTAAAAACAAAAATGATCATGCACATAAAATACTATATATCAGGGCGCCTGGGTAGCTCACCTGGTAGAGCGCGCGCCCATGTACAGAGGTTTATTCCTCGACGCAGCGGCCGCGGTTTCGACTCCAACCTGTGGACCTTTGCTGCATGTCATTCATGTCTTCAGCTGTCCTATAAATAAAGGCCTAAAATGCCCAAAAAATAATCTTAAAAAAGAATTATACTATCTATCTATCTATCTATCTATCTATCTATCTATCTATCTATCTATCTCAAACAATCATAATGTGACCTATTTCTATAAAAGTCTCTAAGAAGGGTTAAGCGCTTTTCAAAGCCCTGTATAGTTAATTACTACGCATTTAAAGGGTTATTCCAGCAAATTAGTATTGCTCATTAAGATTCACAGGGAGCAAAAACAACTGACTTTCATTCCCAAATATGGGTCAAGTTCCAAAAACACTGTATTCCATTAGACACAAATGACTTGGCCACCCTTTAACAAAAACACGGCATGTTTTTTTTGTACCATCAATATATTGTGTTGGAATATAACTCATACATGACCGCACCAATATACACAAAACCACACACAGAGGCTTGTTGGCAATCACAACAAAGTGCTTATTCCTGGGGTACAAAGAAATAGCAATGTGTCATTCTTTTATCAGAAGCGAAGTACAAAGAATTAATTGGCAGCAGTCAAGGCACCTTGGCTCTTAAAGCAGCAGAGTCCTTTTTGTTTAGCCATCTCTTAGACATGTATGACAGGCTGCTGGACAAAGCAACAGATGTCTAGTTGTTCAGATCTCCCACACACAGCACTCTGTGAAGGACGTGTACTTGTTTGTGCTTTCTTCTCCCTTCATTTTAGTCATTTCATTCTTTTCCCTCCTCCTTTTCGTCTCTCTTGCTGCCAGAAGACTCGCCCTTATACAACTTAACCGAATGGAAAGTAGACCATGGTTTATTGTGTGCATGTTTTCAGGAAGCCGTTTGATGGCACATCAAAGAGTTGTTGACTGTAAATGTGTTTCTCTGCGCTTTCAACTGCTATTCCTGGATTACTACTCTGCTTGTGTACAAGAAAAACGAAAATAGAATAGCAAAAACAGAGGTGCCTATGCGTTCCTTTTTCTGTCTTTCCAACACACACACACACACACACACACACACACACACACACACACACACACACACACACACACACACACACACACACACACACACACTTTTCACAACTCCCTTGCCTCCCTAACTGAAGCTAGATCAAAACACAATTCCAGCTAGCCTGTGATATAGTGCCCTCTGATTTAACTCACGCAACATCGATGTACGAGGATGAAAAAAATTTAAAAAATTAAAATAAAAGTACAGCCTGTGCTGTATACTGCCTTATACTACATAAATCTTGTCATCCTGAAAGAATGACAAAATTGTATAATTATGCTATATATTCCACGCACACAAAAAAAACCCTCCGATGTGCAAGATAAAGCGGTTTTCACATATACAGGTAATTCGCTTCTTGTTCCTCGCCTTAAAAGTTAAATTAATTTTAACTTACAGGATGGCTGCATTGCACGCTTAACTGGGCGACATTTAAAGGTGCCCTGCCACACGTATTTCATTACTTTGTGGTAATGTCTGAAGTTCTACCATGGACTAACATTTTTTATGGAAAAAATGCCTTGGTTACATTGGTTCAAGCCATTCTAGTGTGGTATAGAAAGCCTGCAGGAAGACTCAGCTCGATCTGTGCCAGTTCTCATTTATATTCAAGCTGCTTGACTCGGATTGGCTAACAGCTAGCCAATCAGAGCCTGGCTATCAGCATCCTTTACCCAGCACAATTGGGCGAGCTCATGAATAGTAATGAGCTCAGGCAATATGATGTCAGACTGACCAGCTTTTGTAATTGTTCTGATTTCTCAGCTTATTTCTTTCAGTGGCTAGAGCTGAAAGAGGAGCTAGCAGTTCATTTGTTCGGTTTGTTGTTAAACTTTTGAAGTATAAGACTGTGAAAATACGTAATTACAAAGACTACACACTTAAATGTTGCATGGATGACATCTCGCTGAAGCTCCGATGTGCATATCGTACTGGGGATGTAACGTTACTCAAATGAGCAGAGGATCTTGCTTGTTCTTTTGCTTATCTGCTGAAAACACTTCACTGGATAAAACACACATCAAGAGAACGTTACATATGTTGTGGAACAGAGCTAAGCTAGCTAGCTAGCGAGCAAGTTGAGCATCAAGCTGGTTGACATAAATTGTGTGAGACGAGAGATGTAGTTCACGGAGCGGTTTCACACTAAACTAAGTGGTCATATGACCAAGCTACAAACCTATGGCTAACTGAGACTTTCTTCGGTTGAAAAATTATTAGAGATGCACCGATAGACCGGCCGGTGACCGGAATAGGCCGGTTTTCACGTGCTCGGCCATGACCGGCAGGTCAGTCTGACATATGCCGATTTCATGCCGGTCAACGCTACAATTAACTGACAACATAAGTTCTATGAGTTACAGTTGTCAAGGACGCACGCACACACAGATGCGACAGCACAGTCTCTCTTTCCTTTCTCTCAACTCTTCCGCCATGTGTCACGCGTACCCGCTCACGGTGTGAAGCGTGTGTCCGCGCTATTCTCACGCATGTAGGGAACCTCGTGAATTAACCTGCAACATGTAAGATGTTTGGAAATTCTTCAGCGTGTGTGCAGAAGATAAAAAAGTTTGCAATATGAAACACCTGCAAGGAAAAAGTAGGGCGTGGAGGGACGACACCAAAATCACTTTTTTTTGTTGGATATTGGATGTGAAAAGGACAGAACATTGCACTTTAGAGTAGGAGTAATTTATATAGTTCTGTTTTATAGTGATCCATTATCTGTTCAAAAAATTTTCTACGTTCTGCGCAAAATGTTCTATTAAAGAAAAGATAGAAAATAAATACTTGCGTGTGCTGTAAAGTGGTTAGAAAAAATGAAATCTGAATCGGCTAAAATCGGTTTCGGCTGGCCTATCTGAATCGGCCTGGAGATGTAATCGGTGAATCTCTAAAAATTATCTTTTAAAATTGATTAACATCATATTTATAATCCATGGCTCAATTCAAAACGGGATCAAAAATTATTATCTCTCCGTTGACTCTTGTTCATATTCTTTCCGAATTAAGGTCCCATGAGGTCCACAGGAAGGGGCTTGACTTCGGCTCTCTATGCCCAATTTTGCGTGTCACTGACACTTTCTGAGTCACAAGGCAAGTTACTATCTAACACATTACAAACCCATGCAAGCAATGGAGTCACCTTTGTTTTTATAATGAGAAGCTTCTCTGTCAAACTGAAATTCTCCTGCACTGACTCAGCGGTGAGAAAGAGCGTTTTAAGATTTCGTGTGGAAACAATTGCTCCTGGAAAAAGCCAGCAGCAGGAAAGACCAGACACTTTGTGGGACAGACACAAAAACAGGCGTACAACTCTGGCAGAGAGGCCTGGCTTTTAGTTTAAACGACTGTGTAGTTGTGAAGCTCTGGCAGAAGGAGGGACGGACAGGCAAGTAAAAGCAGAGCTCATGCTCACAGAGAGCAGCACAGAAAAGAAACCCAGACTACAAGATCAACACATATCTTTACAAGCGCATGCACAGATTACTTATTTATGCCTGTCAGCGGAAGCCTCTGTGTAATGTTCACAAGTACAGATGGGAGATGGTAGCCAGCTGTTATGACCTAGACATACCATTTTCATAATAGGCTCAATATTGGTGGTGTGTCCCACTACTGGACTACACGTACATGCAATTAGTTATAAGACAGATGCAACATATGAGATACAACAGGCTGCTAGCAAGTATGTGTGCACAGTGAGAGACTGAAAGAGGGACAGGAAATAAAAAAAAAAAATAAAAAAAAAAGGTAGGGCACCAGAGCATGAGTACAAGAAAATCCTGAAAGGGAAGGTGGCTGCTCCAATCGTGGCTCAATTACACTCTACTCATCCAATAGTAAAGTCTTTGTGACCACTCTGACCAATAGAAGGAAGAAAAAGCGAGGAGGAAGCAGTCTGAGGTGGTGTATACGAGTGTGTGTATCAAAGTGCTGCCCTGAGGGTGGCTGTGATGTAAGAATGGGTCCTGATGATTTATATACACGGACAAGCGCTCAGACTGTAAATAATGGCACGCATACACTCACGAGTCACACGCACCCATTACCATGCATACACTTGGCAGTTACTGAGCCTACACGCAATTTCCAGTGGCCTAACACGTGTCCACACACACACACAAACTATATATTGCAAGAGGCTTCGTGCCAACACAGGCTTCACTACACTCATACAGCCACGTCACTAGCAGCACCAGAGGAAGTCATCCCCTGCTCTTTCACTCTGAACCCTACTTCCAGCCTCAGCATATACCATGTGAAAGAACACAAGGATACATTAAACAGATGAAGGGTTTACAGCACAAGTACCTGCTGCTTGACAAACTGGTGGTCACGTTTAACAAATTGGGAAGAGTAGAGCTGCACAATTTGTTGTGACAATTACAATTTTGATTCATTTCTCAAATCCATTTGAATCATAAACCAAATCAATTCTGCACCAGTTGCATTTAGACAACCCATGTTTTAAAATAAATACAAAACAACATGAGCAAGCAACAAAGACGTCTACAGCCATGCCATATTGCTAACATGCTCACATTAATAAGGCCATCATGCTGAGGTTTAGTAGTGATAATGTTAAACATGTTTACTATCGTAGCGTGTTAGCATGCTAACAATTGCACCAAACAAAAAAGTACAACTGAGGGTGATGGTGGGAAGGTTTTAGGTTTTGCAGGTGTTTAGTCATAAACCCGAGTAACAGATATATAACAGTTTGGACCCGACTATGGCAAATATGGAAAGCTACGGGATCAACCATGTGATCAACTGCAATTCATTCTGAGGGGAACATTAATGGCTCCATCAAATATTATGGCAATTCAGCCAACCGTTGTCGAGATATTTCACTAAAACAAAACAAATGTCAACCTCATGGTGGCGCTAAAGGAAAAGTCATGGCATCAACAAAGTCAGAGGAATGCATCATGTGGGGAATATGAATGTACAAAATTCCATTGAAATATCTTAACAAGTACTGGATGGATTGCAGTCTGGACCAAAATGGTGGACCAACCGCCACTGCCATCCCTAAAGCCATGCAGTTAACACAGAACACAAATTAGCACCTTAAATGTTATATTAAAGATGTATTTCCAGCGAGTCCAAGAACTTTGAAACCCAAAACACTGACCGCTACAGCCACCAATAATCCCAGTGCTGTTATAAACTATGGAAAGTATGCAGGGCCATCTACACTGAGCATTGCCCACCAGAACAATCCTTGTCCGTCTGATATGGTCTGATAGTCACTGTGAAAGCCAGGGACACTGATACTAAAGGAGAACAGGCAATGAATGATGTGGCTTAGTCACAGATTAAACCCTACCTACTTCTTAACAGAGATGGGGGGGGGGGGTGTAGAACAGCCAACACACTAGGGGCTTTCTGTAACTTTGTTCTTCTCTTTCACATGCCTTTCCCTTTTTATCTGCCACTGAGTGGAGGAAAAGTGCCAAGACTGCAGGCTTCACATTTCATTCAAGGACAAATTAAAAGGTTTCTGGTTTCAAAATATTCAAAATGCTCAATTTCCACTGTCGCCAGGAAATGTCATTGATACATTATAGGCTATTTGAACATTTTGTTGGGTTTCATAATTTATTTAAGATTTTTTTTATAACTAGGTCGGCTACATGTTTTAAAATTCCTACAAATTATTGTATTATCTTCATTTTATCTAACTGCATCTCCCTTTCTCACACACACACACACACACACACACACACACACACACACACACACACACACACACACACACACACACACACACACACACACACACACACACACACACACACACACACACACACACTTGTTGCCCATGTAGACCAAACTAGGGCACAGTTTGGAGCCCCAAGGCTCAGCGATCACATCTGATGACCGTGATCAGCATTAGTATTGATCAGCTCATTTAAAAGGCTATTGTTTCCCCACTCTATGTGGCTCTCAAATCTGAGAGGAAACGCATTACAGCATAGATGATATTTGATTCAATGGTGGATCAACACAGCAGCGGCTTTTACGTGAATTAAACAACAAGCTGTATCGACTGTATGTATGTATGTATGTATGTATGTATGTACGCATGCATGCAGCAATCCATCCACTCATCCATTTACCCATGCAAACCATCTCAATCAGTACATGCTTATCATCATATTGGTCACTTTTTAAAACCACTCTAGCTCTGAAGAGTCAAGTCCTTTCACTGCATTGAACAAATGGATTGTTAATGTCAGTCACTAAGCTAAATGAAACCTTACCTAAGCTTGAAAGCAAAACCATAGACCTTAAGATTTAACCGCAACAAAAGGCTAAAAATAAATCAACAAGCAGTTTGTTTCTGGAATTGCAGGTTTGCGTTTCTTCTTTTTCCACTCTTCTTGAAATGCCAAAAAATAGCCCTCTCTCCCAGTGGGGAAGGTATATCAAAAAGGCACACAGACACAGACGCTAGTTTATTTTTGAATAAACCAATTATGGTGTCAATCATCTATGTTTAATTAGTAGTGTGAAGCAATCAGTTATTAGGATGGATTTGTTATTTTTGTGGTGTCACGGTTCGGACCATTTTCGATACAGCAAAAAGAAAGAAATGCCAGAGAAATTTACTTGATTTTTACAAATTTTTCATTTATTAAAACTAACAAAGTATGATCTTTTTTTACTTTGAACAATGACAGAGCTATACTTGACCCATCTTCTGGAGTGTCTTCTTAGCATCATATAAAACAAAAACAACTCCTTGTAAAATAAATTAAAAAAACAATTATTTATCCTCTTTTATTCAACTTTAGCATGGGTATGAATACTTATGAGCAGCAGTGTGTGTGTGTGTGTGTGTGTGTGTGTGTGTGTGTGTGTGTGTGTGTGTGTGTGTGTGTGTGTGTGTGTGTGCGCATGCATACATACATACATACATCTCCATGCGTGGCTTGCATGATTTCATAATCCCCGCATTTTCGTTGCAAAAAAGTTACAAATATCTTAGCAGAAGGGTGTTGGGGGAATCACTTTTTTTCCCTCAAACTGCAGCTTTTGCAAGTTCCCACAATTTAATCGCATAAAATTGCATAAATATCCCACATATTCCATCACATTTTTTAAGAAAACTTTTTGCCAGCAACAATCACAAAAAAAAACGGCGCATTTTTCTGGAAGGACTGGTATATACACGTTATAGTCAGGTAGCTTGGTGTAGCCCTTGATGTCCAGCCGTCTGCTGTCACAGCAACAGCTGGTGCTTCGGACAATTGTTCTCTATTTGGGCTTTTGTTTTTTTGTACAAAGCAGGAATTGCCGTCCGGCTGAAATGGGCTCATGAAGGAATAGTGTAACGGGGCTCAATTACTTTAACCATGTTCGTCAAACCTGCGTTTTCCTCTACAGAGTAGAATCTCACATCTGCGGCTATAAAACGTACCAATCAATGTCCTTTGCCCCGTTTCATCAGTTGGAAATTGCTGCTTAAATGCTGCAGGGATAGTTTGTAGCGTGTGTGTTGTTTCTTGTTTTCGTCTAGTTCCAGTTATTAACACACTGAGGTGATGTCGGCGTAAATGAGTTGCCATGGTTGTAGTATTCCCAATAGTGCAGCCTATTCTTGTGTAGCAGATGCGACATACTGTTTTTTTTTTTATCCACCACTCTCTTGCCATCACCCTCATAACTTACAGGGAAACCAAAGAGGCTCCAAACGCCAGCCCTGTTGGTTATTGGAGTATCTTCTAATTCTGGTCTCATTAACGATACTAGCCATATTGCAACGAGCTAGTTCAGCGTAGCATGCCTGACTGCAGTAGAGTGTTTTTCTTTGGGAGTGGGAGGGGCAGACAGCACGTTTACCATTACGTCGTTTGGGTTGCCTTGTTGAGTGCAGCGGCACAGAGAACATTATATTTCACACAATTTAAGCTCTTTTTTTTCTAAATGAAATAGGATAAGTCCAACGAATCGTTCGGTTTGTAACGTGTACCTAATCGAAAGCCTCGTACCGAACGGTTCAATACGAATACATGCATCGTTACACCCCTACTAAACAGCTATCTCCTCTGTCTGCCAGGGGTTGGTGCTTTGGCCTGACTAATAGGAAGCAGCGCAGACGGATGGGTGTGTGGGGGTTCATTTCAGGCTTTGAGAAGACCCTTTTGTGAGGCAGCACTTTTTGAACACAATATTGGCCCTTTGTTCGCATGCAGTGCTTGAGTTTGGAGCTGCATTCCTCGTCATGCCGCATAGCCAGTTCAGTGTTAATGTGCACTACTTTCTACTGATCCTCATGTAAACTCAACACTGGGTTAGTGGGCACACATACACCCATCAACTGGGTTGGTGCTCAATGACCTATTCAATAGTGAATAAGCCAAGGGGTTTAAAATTTCACACTATGCTGACTTCTTTCATACACACAGGTTCTAGGAAAAGTGAGTGCTCTCCCTTTCCCCTTCATTACTTCGCTGTTCCAAGAATCTGAGCCTTGTAAAAATCCTTTGGATGGAAAGATATGTAACTCAAGGAGCTGTACACGCTCAGTGATAGCAAGCTGTGATGACGAGGCAGGAAATTAATGGCAAGCAGGAAATCACAGACACCAGCACTACCAACACCAGCGAAAAAACAGAGCACCAAATGCTAAAACCCAAGAGCCAACTGCCAGAAACCAGAGCAAAGCTACTCTATTATACTCTATGTCCTAAGGGGGACATGAGCAAAAAAAAAAAATCTAAAGTTATAGTTTCATGTGCTCACGTGAAACTTTCATGTGCGCATGCGAAACCTTTTCATGTGCGCACATGAAAGTTTCGTATGAGCCCGCAAAACTAGTGTGGGCCCATGAAAGCCGTAGCCTGGGCCATACTGGAAACAGCTAGTGAATGACCACAATAAAGTTCATTAGTTGCACTATATTTTAATCCAAGTCTTCATTATAAGGACATTGTTGCTTTGCTTGCAAGTCAGGACATTGTTGCTTTGCTTGCAAGTCGTCACCATTATATTGTTTTGATACGACATTTAAAATGTATTTAATCTGTTCCGGCGCATATAAGGGATACAGCATTTGGATCGGGCAATTACTTTCATTTATGAACAGTTACAAGCATCTGGCCAACTCACAGATATAGGTGGAAGTAGGGCCTGCACAAAATGCAAGGAGAATGGATTAAACAAAGGAAAGAGAATGTTCGATTAATACGAGAACTGAACGGGATAATTCTAAAACGCTTAACGTGAAAAAGCTTAATGTGGTTTAATGTACCTAAACAACGATCCCCAAATTTCTCTCTTATATTGATCCTCATAACCACTGAAAACTGTCAAAAAATCTAACCCAAAGTCCTATTATTATGGACGTTATCTGAGGTTAAGCGTTTCTGCTTCACATTTTCAGCAGGGCAGAGGAGCGGCTGTGGGTTGACTCCCAACGGTTCTCATGGGCTGTATAAGTCCTAACGTGAAAAAGCTTAACGTGGTTTAATGTACCTAAACAACCATCAATGATCGCCAGATTTCTCTCTCCTATTGCTCCTTATAACCACTTAAAGCTGTCAAAAAATCTAACCCAAAGTCCAATTATTATGGACGTTATCTGACATTAAGCGTTTCTGCTTCATTGAGGCTATTGTAGGAAAAAGCTTAATGTGGTTGTACCTAAACAACGATCACCAAATTTCTGGTTAGATTTTTTGACAGTTTTCAGTGGTTATGAGGAGCAATATGAGAGAGAAATTTGGTGATCATTGACGGTTGTTTAGGTAGCATTAAACCAAGTTAAGCTTTTTTACGTTATCGTTTGTCCCTGTTGATCTCAGAATGAGGAGACGGCTCCGTTGCCAAAACTACTTTAAGGCCTAATTATCTTTGGCACTTAGACTCTTATGACAAATTTAAACATTTTTGGCATCTATATAAACTCATCTTTAGCCGCATGCATCCTTTCTAACTGTAGTTCTTTGCTGCAGTGCTGCTGACTATGGCCCGGCACTGTTCGTAACAGCGCAAAATGGGTTTCAAAGCGGAACTTTCATGTGCTCACCTGAAACTTTCATGTGCGCACATGAAAGTTTCACGTGAGCACATTAAACTATAACTTTAGATTTTTTTTGCTCATGTCCCCTTAGGGGCTCCATAATTCACTGCCTTATTGGGGTTTGGACTCAAATATATTGAGTGTGAAAATTTACTTTGGCATGTCTAGTACGGCACTGGGTGCTTCGTAAGACAGCTGACATCATATAGGTATATTTGGAACAATATATTAGGTAAAGCAAACATGCAGTGTAATGGCAAAAATGGACAGAATTCATACACAGGAGCTAGCAGGTAGAGTAAAAGTGTTAATTTTTTCAACACTACAGTGGCCAGCTACACCACCTTAATGTCAAGGTAACTCTTAATGACCTTTTGTTTGGAAATATCACAAAAGGTCTGATATGGTCATTATAGGAGCTACTGGCCAAAAGACAAATGTCTCTGACATTTAGCAAATTGCATCAACATTTGAACATGGGTTGATTTCAATAGAATTAATTAAAGCTAATATAATAGGTTTGCTTGATAGCAAAGGCACATCTGAACACACTCGGTGGCACTCCAAAACACATAGCCATACTTGTGTGTTCATGAGTGTACAGTACATGAGCATTGACAACACACATATATAGCTAGTAGTATTAGTAGCATGCCTTACCGAATTACACAATGAAAGCAGCTGCCTTTAACAACTGGACAGAACTTTTAACCACACATATTGTTTTTATTACTATAGGTTTACTCATATGTTGATACTGTGTCAGAAAAGTGTTGAAGTGTTTGGAGGCTGACATGCCAAATACATATTTGCCATTTTAAAAAAAAAACAAGAATTGTGAAAATCCAATTCATGCAACACTTATAAGCAACGTAGCTGGTAGAACATCCCGTCTGGACAGCGATGAAGAGATCACTATCTGGCACCCTGGGGGTGAGAGAAACTCAAACTGGCTTAAAGTACCAACAGTCCGTTTCTTAAGTCGGCTTCTGTGGCACGGATGAAGATGGTTAGGGAGGTGTGATCTCACACATGCTTTTGCTGTGTGGTGCTGAGATTTACAGGATACACACAGCACATAAACACAATGAGACTGTGAGAAAGCTAGACGGGCTCCAAAACAACAGAGGAAGTGGTGTCCTGGGGCGGGTGTAGTTTGTAACTCAGACATGAGTTTTGGTTTAAGGCAAACACCAGCAGAAACAGAGGGGAGAAGTGTCGACAACTTGGCGTCTTTCTCCCTAGATTTTTCAGACCCTCTTAGCGACTTTATTTCGAAAACACAACTAGCTAGTCTAGGCTCTACTGCCAACAGCACAGGGTCTCTCCCCTTGCGTCACGTGCAGGCAGTCAAGACGACAAACACTGAGCTTTATGCAAATGATGCACAGTGATGTCACCAATATGCATATCATCATCTAGCGACTTTTAGCAACCTTTGGAGCTAGTGCTAGCTATTACTTTTTTTTGGACCAGAGTTGGCAACACTGGAGGGGAGAAGAAGCAAAAAGTGTTGTGACTTGGTAATTTGAGGAAGAGGAGAGTGAGAGCACCAGAGAAAGATCAAGAAGATGAATCAGGGTTTCACTCAAAAACAGTCATTAAAAACGGCGATAAACCATGGCTAAGTGCACTGACAGCAAAGCTGGCCAAATACACACCCTCTTCCATGAGTGGCAGAGGCAGCTAAGACATGCAAAATTACACAACAGCGCCACTGAATTTATTTTAAGACAGATTTCTTGTTCTGCTGCCTGGTAGAGTTTCACAGTAGTCCATACATAGAGCTCTCCATTTCTTTAGGTTTACAGAAGGTTTTCCTACATAGTTAAAACAATACTGCCCACCCACTGATTATCTGGCAGATACTGTCATTCATTTGCAGCAGTTCAGGTGCTAAAGCCCATATATAAATTTGAAACGGCCACTTTGATCACATACACAATGATGGGGTAAACAGAATGTCCCTATTACTATGCAATACAAAGATTAGATTAACTAAAATGCTAATGTCACAGCCACAAAAGGAACAATAATACACCCATTGCATAAATAAATAAATAAATAACATTACAACGGATGTATAAATACTGCCAAGACATGTTCTAATCTTGATTGAACTGATCATCAATAAATCACTGACACCCAAGGTATGTACGCAGACAAACTTGTAAAAGCTGCACCCATTCTATGTAGTCCCCCGTGGTCACCGTCTGTCCCTCATCCTCTATGCTTCCCCGGCAACCCTCCCAGTGACCTCTGACAATGGTCAAACCTACTTGCTATCCTCCAACAGCCAATGAAAGCTCCTGTCGGCACAATAACCAGCACAGCAGCGTTTAATATATTACAGGGCTGGACAGAGATAGCAGGAGCTTTAGGGCAAACTCCGGTCACTTAGTTACCAAAACAATATTAAATGTTACTCTTAAAGAAGAAAGGCCCTCTTTAGCTGGCCGTGTAGAATTTTAAAGATATCAATATGACAGAAATTCTGTAATTTAAGTTGAAATTAAAACCAGTTTTTACATAAATTAAATTTGAAAGATAAGGGTACATTTAAATTATAACCGTATTATATTTGAGGAGGGGAAGTTTAAGTGGGTCAGGTCGATGTTCTTTAACTGTTTTCTAGTCCAGCTCAAACATACCACTCTCAAATACATTAAACATCCTCATCCTGTATGCTGGTGGATGATGGCGCAGTGGATATGATACATGCCTTTGGTGTGGGAGACCTGGGTTCTTTCCCACTACGATACATTAACCAAAGTGTCACTGAGCAAGACACTTAACCCCTAGTTGGTCCAGAGGCGTGCAACCTCTGACATATATAGCAACTGTAAGTCGCTTTGGATAAAAGCGTCAGCTAAATGACATGTAATGTAAACAATTTATACATATTTCCTCTCTAGTGTGTGCCATAAGTCATTAAATGTTTTAACATCAATCTTTTGATTCCTCCATCACAAATAAATTGTGAAATGGTCGTGATAGACCTATTGTCCGTTTGTCCAAGAACAAAGTGGATATACTCTATATGTTGTGGCAACTGCAATGCTTTCAGTAGAACCCTGGCCTGTAATCGCCACAAATTAGGGCTCAGAGTTTGGGGTTGGATTAGGAAAGTCCAACAGCCACGCAGAAACTGACCAGTCCATTTTCCTTTGAGCTTAAGATCCAATGTAAAAAAAATAAAAAATAAATAAAGCAGAAGAAGGAGTGGAAGACTAAGGGGTGGCTGGATTTGGATTCAATGCTCCCTTTCTCTCCTTCGCTCTTTCTCAGGGCATTTCTCAGACTTCACAGCATGGTTCCACATTCCCCGTGTCAACACACAGCAAAAGGATGCGTGCATGCGTGTTTGTAGACACTATCCGTCTGTCTTATGTGGTAAAGTGTCTAAGGCTGGCAGTATCCTCCAAATGAAATACCACATTTGCCACTTTTTATGTTTTTGCCAAAGACAGCGCAGCTGGCAAATGCTGGTATACTCACCGTGACTCCAGATGCCTCGCTTTTTAATGCCATGAATATCTATTGGCCTTCCATCCACATTAAAATGGCATTGTGTACTTCTGAAACTAAAACGTATAACTTTTACATTTTTGTTGTGTGGACAAGGGGAAACCGATCCTTTCAAAAAGTTATGACATATGTCAACCTCTTACAATCATGGCCTAATTACATTTTTCTAGCGGCAAAATTAAAAAGCCTGCACCTTTGTGATGGTCTCTATTCTGATGTTGACAAATACAGCCACTCTTAATGTTAATTACCATAAAAAGGTCACAGTTACACAAGTTCACCTACAGTCCAAGAGGGGGACTGATTTCATTCAGGTGATTTCAGCATATTATTGAAGTAGATATTCTCAAAACCACTAAAAGACAAAAATAAAAATAGGCTATGACCACATTTAGTCTCTGAAAAAGCAGACAGGATCCTCTGGGAAGGTGCATGCGATAACCACTGTACATACAGACCAGCTCACTCTCGGTGGTGACTCACAAATTAGAGGGCATAGGAGAAGGAAAGTGACAAGTTCTTTTTTACAGCCCAGGACAGCCGCCAGCAGATGAAGAGGCTCAATAACCTTGCATGAAGATGAGAATGCTAAAAATCCACAAAGCAGTGACGTCTTATCCTTTACTAGTAGATAACTTTTTACAGGCATAGTCATGAGAATATGAATGGAACTAATAAGCAAACTGGCTACAGAACTAGCTGCACATGGTGGCCATCTTTTATCTTAATTAATTTCTTCATTAACCATTTACCTTTGGCTCCAATCGGTTCAACAAGTTATACTTGTAACTGATTGTTGTTGTATTGTCCCAAACAGGTCTCGCTTGAGAATGAGACCATGTGTCTCAATGAGATTACCTGTATAAATAAAAATAAATAAAAATAAAAGCTTGCCTGCCCACCTATCCCACCACAATGAAATCACTGTAGTAAAGCAACTAGGCCAGCTGGCTCAGACAAAAAGAAAGTGTCATCAATACAAATGCTTAGGGGTTACATTTGGGCAACACCAAATGCAATACATAATAGGTTCCCAAAAAGGCTTCCAATGGGCCACTAAAGCAGAGAAGGTGGAATTGATGCAAATGCAGAATCAGACTGGAGAAAGTGGAGCATTGCATTAAACCCCACAACACCTTTGTGAACACATAACCTCTTGTTCCACACAGCTCTCTTCCCAAGTAGAGCAGCCACAGGTCACAGTAAGCCTGTTTACCAGTGAGCACTACCAGAAACACCATCTTAGTTGGTGACTAATTATATTATATTATATCAGAGAGGGATGACCTTACTAACACACCATTCCCTGGAGTCATTAAAAAATATTGCGATGCATGCTTTCATAAAACCTGTTAGGAGGTTTGGTCAATGGCAAATGTCAAAAGGTCAGGGGGACAATCGTTTTAGTCAGTACCGTGATGGCTTGCAAGGTGAAAAGTCTTCTGTTTGGTCAGTGTGCCAAACACGTAAGCCATCTTCTTCAAATAAGGATTCAGTATAGCCACTCAGGCAGGTGACCCTACTGACCTAATAGAAGACTAAAACAAGGCTTGCCACAGCCTTAACCAATAGCCACAAACTGTGGCCATGCCAGCAACTAGGCCTGCTGCCTGCACAACTATTTGCCAGTTTACTTCTCTTTCCATCTGGAGGAATCATCCAGGACTTGCCAGAAGCTGGACATATTCGTGCCAAGCCATGTGGGTTACAATGAAACTCATCCGTCATCAAAGCTTACATCTGGGCCCACCTACAACAGAGAGCTGGCCTTTTAATCCCATCATGTGACGACATGATAAAGGCATGGATTAAAAGATATCCAGTCATCCAGTGAGTCAGTCGGTCAACACTGCTGACTGCATACATACTTTCATCACCCCCACTGCTTCACTTACCATTTACAGCACCGGGCAAGCAGAATTCAGCAGATGTGCGAGGCCAGGCTGTGGCCATATATCTATAATGCAATGGGCCATAACACCCACTATGCCTTGTGATCTATAAATAAGCTGGAGGCAACCTTCTGTCCCAGTGGATATACACTAAAGTTGTTGATCAGACAAATGCAGTGAGTATTTAAAATTTATATAATGTATTTAGAGTGTTTATTATCCATTACTTAAGCTTACTGGTCTCTGCATTATATGAATAAACAAATACAAGCAACCTTTGATCCTAAAAAGAGATGCCCCCTCTTTGGTTATAATGATCCCGGTTGTACAGTTCCTCTTTACATCAACATGATCTCTTTTAATTCAAATGGCTTACAGAGACAGGGAATATCCTACACATCACTCTTCTCATTAATTTAACATCATAAAAATGATCACTGTTTTTATTATTAAATATATACAGAGTGACTACATTGGGTCCCAAATAAAAATATAGAGCCTACAGCTTCTACCAACTATAACTAACTAAGTTTTATTTCAACATAAAATACTTTGCAATTGTCAAAAACATTTAGCCTTAGAGAACCATAAAAAGTAGGTATAGATTAAACACAATTTTGATGCTACTTTTTTACAAGTCCATTTTGTCAATGACAGACTACACATAGACTAGTTTCTTTATTTCAAGAGATAATTCATGATAAACTATTGATCATGATATGTTTACTAAATAAAATCAACATAAAACATTTTGGAAATTAACTTTTTGTACCATTGTCCTGTATGCGAAATTGGTCTCCGCTATATCAATAATCCAGATCTGGATTATTGATATAGCGGTCGCTGTCCGATACTTCCATATTCCTTGTTGCTGTGACAGTCTGAGGTACATAAAGCAATCTGCTCTGCGCTGTTGTCGATTCGCAGTCAATTCTCACACTGTGACTGTACTATCCAGCTCTCTGCCTTTAGGGTCCTCTATCGGGGTTCCTTAATGGTTGTCCAACGGGACAGGATCATTGTCAATGCGTAGTAGTGGGTGTGGGTGGTGGTGAGTGTATCCTGTCCTACTTGTTCTTTCCCCATTAGGTTTCACCCTGACAATCACCCAACATTTTGGTTTTCCATCTCAAAAGGTTCACAGTAGAGCTGGGAGAAAATCAAATATTACAATATTTTTGACTAAATACCTCAATATCTATATTGTGACGATATTGTAGGGTTGACAATTGGTGCTTTCACAAAATATTTACGCAATGAGATTTGAGGTAAATAATCATCAGTGGATAAAATTAATAAGTGGGTAAATAACAATTAGAACAGTCTGCTAAGTTCAGAAAATTACATCACTATACTTACGATATCCAAAATGTAAGACAATATCTAGCCTCATATATTCATATGTAGCTCATAGCGAAAAGTCTAGTAAGTATTTTGCTGTGATGTGAAATGGGGAGCACCAACCGGCCAACACACGGAGTAAAGCCCTTTTCGAAACCAAACTTTTTAGCACTGGGCTTGTTAGGAACACATATCTAAAATAAATTCCTGAATCTGACCGTCCCTGATGAAGTGCACTGGAGTATACCATAGACTATAAATCACTGCCAACTGTTCATAAAATAAAACTCTGACCAAAAAGGGATAGAGCTGAAAGCTTCCTCAAAGGATCCCTTATCAAAAATTGTTTTTTTCCATGAACCTTGCCCTCTCATATCCACTTTTATCCTAATCAAGACTTTATGAGACATAAAAAGATAAGACGCATTTAGGTCACTCATAACCACAGCAAACCAGTTTTTGGATCCTTGCTTGCCAAGGAAAACACATGCTAAGTCAGTCCCAACCCCTGAATTAAGCCACAAGGTCAGGAACTCCCTTCACTGAAGTAAGGTGCTCTAAAGGCTAAATCAGGCTTGAGAACTAGGTGACAGGAGGGCGCTGGCTACGGTTATGTCGGAGTTAGATCACACACCTTGTGTGTCATTAATCAAACCAAGATTGGCATGGCCATGGCATTTATTTTAAACAATGAACTGTGAATATCTTCATTATTCAAGATAGAATCTAATCTAAAAAAAATAATAAAAAATTACTAACCTGGGGTCAAGCCAGGAGCAAAGATCATTAAACCTACCTAGCTGAGGCAAAAAGTTAAAGCAGTCTGTGACTTAGGGACACACACCAGCACCAATAACGTGTATTCTACTGTATCCAACTCAACTAGCTAGCTACTTCAAACATGTTTGCCTAATAAGATAACTACTGTAAGCTCTTACTGAAAAAAACCATACATTATTTTCTATTACCGAGCTGCAATCGGGTCTTAAGAGTGGAAGTTGCTAAATTGTCTTTTTTTTTCTTGTTGTTGACCAAGTAAACATTTTTATTATTAAAATCAAATTTGCGAAGACTGTAACTATTAGGCTTCATTCAAGTGCTTGCCACTGCTTATTTTAGATAGCATCATATCGTGTATTATGCAAGTTATTGTTGTTGCGCATGATAGTTTTTAATAGTCACACATCCACAAAGCAACAAAAAATACGTGTGCGCTAACGTTTTGTTTTCAATGAGAATAGCAAGACCCAATCTCCACACAACTTGTGAGAGCAGTTGGACACTTTTATAAAGCTAACGTTACTGACTTTATGTCCTAAATATTAAGCTACGTCAGCATAAATTAAACGGGTAACGTTACACCTATTTAAAAAAAAAAACAGTGTTTAGCCCTTATTGCACCCTCTACAGTGTTATTAGCATCGCAGGCCATTATTAAAAGCGTTAAAGGACACCGCTGAATCAGCTTTGGGACCACCTAGCCTGTTAGCATTGTCACACAATGGCAATACAAGCTTTCCCAGGGAGCTTTCATATCGGCGAAGTGCTTAGTGGTGGTCCAGTAACATAGCTAGTGGATACAACGTTAGTAGCTATGGAGAAAATGTCTCACTCGCCTTTTTCATCCGCGGAGCCTCAGCAACTGTACCGTCACGGTTGACAAAAGCCTCTCCGCCGTTCTGCTGCGGGTCCGTCCGCTTCATAGCCGACGCCTGTGGCATCTTCGCGGGGTTCGGGTTGAGCAAACCCAGGCTGCCTTCCCCGGCTTTCGCGGAGGGCTCCGCTGTAGGGGACGCAGCAGCAGAGGAACCGGCCTCGTGCGGGTCGCTTCTGACGAGGGTCTTGCCCTCCGAGGTCGGTGTCATCGGGGAACCAGCCGGTGAATCTTTGACAGTGGGGACGTCTTTGAGTTCGACCTCTGCCATTTTCGCTGCCACAACCTGGACTGACATCGCTGCAGTTTCACTAAGTCCTTTTTCCAACACAAATAGCGAGTCTAGCGGATGTGAGCGGAGGAGAGACTATGTCCAAATGCATTGTGGTCCTTGCAGTTCTGCTAACTATCTCATCATAGTCCACACGTGACATTTAACAAAACGTTAATCAACATGGGGGGGAAACAATAAAAGCATTGACATATGCATTTAATTTAGCTGAAAAGCATTCATAATAGATAAAGTGACTGAATTTCTACATAAAGCAAAATACCCTGCGAAATGCATTATGGAAGATGACGTTTGTAATAAAAGAGGACGACACTAAACTACAAAACAAATGCGATTTATGCCAGATAATGCCTTTTGTTCCCAGGGCAATAGAGTATAACTTTTCTAAATTTCGTGTAATAATACCAGTATGCACTTACTTGGATCACACATTATGAAGGGATTTTACAGCATGTTTTATCTTCAACTAATGTTGACACATTATTTTAGCAATAGGCCTACTTGAAATAGTCAGCATTTTTCTCCAGCCTCAAGTTATTCACTGGAAGTTGCTGCACAAGATACTGCATCACATTACAGTGGATTATGCACTATGTCAAATGAGAAAATGGGACCTGGAGTAAGGTCAAATCTCAAGAAATGAACTACATTGCCACCAAGTGGATGTTTACGATTTATGAAAACTATCATTCAAGGGAAATGAACATGCTTCAACTGTTTCTTTTTAATATCTCAATTTTATTTTCAAATCTTATAGTACAAATGTAAAATGGCATTATTGAAAACCAGCAAACATGTAGGTTTAAAATTTAACAAATGGCTGACACAAGACGTCAGGATAAATGGCTTTTGTAAAAGACGTTCAGAAAGAGACTTTGGTGAAAGGCTTATTTGCTCTCCATCGCATATCAAAAGAAATAACACTAATTATTCATGTGTTGCATTGGAGCCTAGTACTATGGGAAGCTTCACTACTACAGAATACTTTGATGCTTGAACTTTTTGTGCATTACTTCCATTTTCATAAGTCCAATTTCTGTAGTTGACTTCAAGCATGTCAGGAGCATCCATACTACAGCAGACAATCATTCAACTACAGGAAAAAAAAATAAATAAAACATACCAGTTGCAACAGATTATTGAAGCTGATGAAACAAAAATCAAGTCCACACAAACGGTATTTACATTGATGTTAAATGGGACTCTGAGCCCTTTACAATTCACCAGATAAAACTGAGGTATATTATTTACAAGGCTGCCATGCTGGTACATTCTCAAAATACAAAATCAGAAAAACCAAACAATGTTAAAAATACAGCTCTGCAGTGTATCATAAGCACACTGTGGTGAAACGTAAATGTGTCCTTAAAATGACAATACAGAATGTTACCAATTTGTACAATAAAATTGAGAAAATGTCCAAAAATCTGCATTTATTGTCTTTCAGAGTGAAATGCTTTTTTCCCCAGATGTGACCCTGACAGAGCACTCTTGAAGTTGAGGAGGTATTCCAACCGGTGAAGCCACACAGTATTGGGGGGGAAATCCACTTGCAGCTTTTTGTTGCTTGTAAATGACGACGCATCAGTTTTCGAATATCCACAAGATGTTCACACCAGAGAGGCCAAGATTTACTCTCCTGAAGAAAGTATGAAAAGTGATTTAGTTATCCTACAGAAGACAAGCAAGGTCAAACCCATCATTTGAAATTCAAATGCAATCTGTTGAAAATTAATCAATATTCCATTATACTCTGAAATTGCGTATATTATATGAACTCACCCCAGCATCCCTGACTCCTTAGTCTTAATGACATAGAGGAACATGAGAATTGTGTGGAACAGGTTGTTCCTGCCCTATAATAGAATCAAGATGGGTTTGTGTTATTGCAGTCAAAGTGTTACATTAGAGGAAGACATCCTGATTTGTTCATGAATAAGGTGTCTGTTCTGTTGCCCCGAGTTTCCTGGCTTTTTCTCCAGGAATATTTGTTGCATATATGTGGGGATTACTAGTATGAAGACGTCCACCAGATAACTGTTAAAAGGTAAGATTCTCTCATTTAAAATGAACTCTTAAATTGAGAGCAACAATCAAAAGATGGGATGGCACCCAGGCTTTCAAACAAACAATAAAATGGATGCAAAAACAGTTTTAATTCATTCAATAAAAAGGTCAGAAAAACAGCTCTCTTTCAGTTTTATCTTTGGCTAAAAATCATTAAATTATAACCGTGGATCTCAACCACAAGACTCTGTAAGAACACAAATACTGACAAGCTTACAGAACGCTGAAAACCAGATTTGCTTCTCAAATGTTTTGTGTGTTCAGATGCACTGATGTTAAATATCACACTATATTGTTGGACATGTTTGCTACATAGCTCACCCTTATTTTTATGCGCTTTGTATTTATTATTCTGCATTTGTAAGCATTTGGCAAATTCAGTCCTTAAGGGACTCAATAAAGATGACTTGATCTTATGTTTGATTTACAGTGCCACCTTAAGGAGACCTATAAATAGCACAATTTAGAGGGTACAAAATAAGAAACTTCTCTTGGGATTTGATTTTAAGCTGGTAAGGGCAAAATAAGAGCACAAGCTGTTTTGTAAGAGCATGATCAATAGAGAAATTATTTTTGTAAAAAGATAATGGTTGTTTTTGCAGTCACCTTGGGTAGACTGTAGATATGTCCCTGGTAGATGAGCTGGTAGTGAGGGGGAGTGGTGCTGCTTTGGTGAACGCAGAAGAGGCTCTCCTTGGTAACATCTAGGAGAGTTGACACAAAAAGGGTCACAAGAACTGCAACATCATGAAGAAGTGAAGTAAAGACAGAAAGTAGATGATGCGTTTCAGGAATGGGAAGCAGACAGTGGAAATAACAAGCCTTTTATTATTCTGCCTTCCTGTTTGGTCTTTGTGTGTGCATGTGTTCAAGTTCAAGTTCCACTTAATTTATCCTTGGAAATTTTTCCTGTGCAGCAGGAGGAAAGCACCCCAGATACCAAAACATTGTAAACACAACACAGGACTTATCACTTACCAGGTTTGTCTGGGGTGTGACTGAAGTGCTGCGAAGTGAAAGTCTTCCCGTCTGGGTATTTTGGGTGTGGGGGCAGTCTGGAGTCCAAGTATGTACAAAACATATGCATGAGAATCTAGAGGGACAGACAAAGTATTAAGCACACTGACCTTAATGATAATTGTATTAGGATCGGTCTTATCCCTAGAAGTTTGTGGACAAGAAAACAAATGTAACGCTGTTGCAACTATAAAATTTAAATTTTATCTTTAATTCAAGTCTCATCATTGCAAAGCTAGCCTCCAGCTCACAATCTATACTAGTCCAAGATATATGTTTCATATTCCTGACATTTGAATGGCGAAACAGCATTTGATTAACCCTTAAGGGGTACAACAACAGTGTGAAAACATGCTTCTTTCTGTGCATTCAATACATACGTAGGTACTAAGACCTGTATGAAAATACATATTACAAAGAGCCAAAAGAATAGAATGGTTTAGTCGCCTGATGGAAAATGTGATAACCGGTTAATTGTCTAGGTCATTATTTAAGGAAAAATGCCAAACATTACTGAATGCACTTTCTCAAATGTCGAACATTTTTTGGTTCTTTAATAGTAAACTGAATATCTTTTGGTTTTGAACTGTAGGTCAGACAAAACGAGGCATTTGTGGACATCAAACTTGTGATGTGCATATTTCACTATTTGCTGACAGTCTATGGACCAAATCATTAATCAAGAAAATATCTCGTTGTACCACTATTTTAGTGCGTGTGCATGTGTGCGCGTGTGTGTGTGTAGACTCACAGCACAGTCAGTGGGGAGGTCTGTGTCCCACTTCCTGTTCTTCAGGTCACCACCACCATTCCAGCGAAAGGAGCTCATGCAGCCGCTATGGGCCAGCTCTGACAGGACAGAATACACAAAGCACATGAAAGAAAAAAAATAAAAAATAAAGGTGTAAGTACATGAAATTGTTATGCCACCTTCAAGTTAGATTTATTTTCCTTACACTCGCACACTATCACATTAAGTGTACATCAAATGTCAGGCACACACTTACTGTATTGTTGAACCTACCCTTTAAACGGTCCACTAGATACTCCTGGTTGGGAGTGATGTCCAGATACTGAACAATAGAGTTCATAGTGGGGATGGACGAGGCTTTCATCACTGCAGCCTGTTTCAGGCTGCTTATGCTGGCCTCTGGTGGAGGAAAGAGTGGAAACTAGTGAGACTCCAAAATCACTAGAAGAATACATTGAAATATCTTAGACTAGTTCTTTTCAATGAATTGGAAATGTGCGTTATACACTTTCCTAAACAAACTGCTTTCTTGCAGTGAATTGCACTTGTCTGGTAAATTCATTTTCAAGGAAATCCAAAACAAATTTACTCTCCAGCAGTAACATGAAAACATTTCCCTTTAACTTAACTTTAACATGTTTATTTAGATATCCAAGTGCTATAAATAGCTCATTATGTTTTGTCCAATAAAACCCGAAGTTTCTAAAAAGGTATGGTTCATTGTAGTTGAGTAAATAAGCAGCTTTTCTATATTTGTGAAATGTATTTTTAACATGTAACATTTTCACCCAAAGGCATTAATATAAAAATGACATACAAAAAAATAATGTCTAAGACAGAAGTTTGTATTATTTGCTACTGTATGACTGGCTCTTTTTATTCAACCCAACAGCAGTGTGAGGACACAGCACATTTCCAATCATGTTCTCAGATGGTTTACCTCCTATCTGGAGCTCAGGGCAGCCCATCCTCCTGAGCTGGCTGTTGACAGAGTCCATTTCCTTGACCAGGGGGACCAAGATAGTGTCACTGATCCACTGCAAGAGAGGCAAATAGATTTGTTTTCTGATGTATTTTCTTACTCAAATCAAATTCAGGTGCAGTGTTTTTTTTTCATAAAACAACTTGAGTATATAGTTCTGTGAATATGCTTGAACACTCACATTTCTAAGCTTGGCTGTCCAGCTATCAATGCGGTCCACTACAGGGCGACTGGTGGTGATTCTGGCCCACACCTACATGACAGGATAAGATATAATTTCATGGCAATCATACATTCTACTCTGAAGCCAAACAGACTCATGATGTCTCATTTTGAAAAACAATGTTTTTTCTTAGTAGGGCACAACAACAATGCTAATAGACCTCCTCTGCAGCCTGTTTGGAGCCCAGGTCCGTCTCATCCTTGTGGGCAGACGGGGCTTGAGAGCGGCAGGCCGGCTGGTACAGAAACTTCCTCAGGCTCTGGGCGTAATCTCCCACTGAGCGGTTGTAGTTCCAAAATGTTGGGCTGTGGCTCGGAGACACAGACTCTGGACTCCCTATGGTGAACATCAGTTCATTATGATATTATTCTATTATCAAATACATCGACATGTTTTTCCACACTCACTCGGACTGAGAAAGTAATTACTAAATCATCCAAAGAATTGATTGGTAAAAGCTTGTAAAAACAAACTCTTTACCTATATCAACTTGTGTCAGATATGCCAGTGACTCTGGGTGAATAAAGTTAGTCCTGCTCCGTTTATACTAGCAGTGGAGTTCCGACAACACCGGCATACCGTACCTAGCTGGCTGCGGTGACTCCTCTCCTCCTCTGTGCGGAGGAACCTCTCCAGGGTTTTCAGATCCTGCATGCAGTCCTCCTTGCTTCCAGGGGAGTTAAACACTGAGGGGGATGTGCGATAGCGAGCTCTCAAGCTTGAGCCTTCTGCTGGTCCAATGCTGCTGGGGTAGGGAGAGGAGCCCGGGGAAGGACTGTAGTTCAATACCTAAGAAAGGAAGAACATAAAGAGGGAGAATCACTTTTTGAGGAAATTACTCCATTACATTGACCCGCAACACATCTCCAGGCTAAGCCAGATACCAATGATGTGACAGGGACATACCTTTCCAAAAGCCACAGTGGGGGAAAAGGGACCCCCAGCACTGCTTGGGGTGGATGGGCTGCTGAGAGGAGGGCTGTACCCAGGTACACAGCTGGGGGAGAACTTGGGGCTGGTGGTGGCCGGCCGTGAGGGGCTGAAACTTAGTACACTTTGGCCCTGCAGCGGAGACGACTGGGCTGGAACTGGGGTCTCCTTTTTTTCTGGCTTTTGGGGCGAACAGGCATGAATACCTGCAAGGGGACCGACAACAACCAGCATACTTAGGAAGCCCCATACTCAAAACTAAGGACTTAAGTGTGTCAACATACATTTTATAATGATTACATAAAAGGAGTTAAGAAATACAAATTCTGCAGGCCAAAAAAAACCGAGCCTCACTTGTGTTTCTCAGACCCAGAAGTTGATGCTGTTCAGGGGATACAGCAATGGTGGAGGGAGACATTGTGTATTTGAAATATTTCCAGAAGTCAAAAAGGGCATTTAGGCTAAATAGAGAGGCTAGCACCAGTTCTGTAAACAAGGACAAAAGAGAAGGACACACTTAGCGTATAGGGTCTTCCAAAACTAAAGATAATCACTTGGGTGTCAGTTAGTGTCAAATTAAATTTCAGACTTTCATTCATAATATAATTTAATTGAAGACATGTTATGACTTTAACTGCAGTACACATCATTAAATAAAACGAGAAAGTAGTGGGACCTCACCAATGTACCAGATAGGCCAGTAGGTGATGTTGTAGTATCGGCTGAGCAATTTCCCTGACCTAACGAAAAAGTTAAAAAGACATTAAAGTCATTAAATCATGCGGCTTACGTGCAGTTTAGTGTCACAAATTATTTTCAAAAACTGAGTGTCCCAAATGATGAGGTTCTTATTTGAGACATGTTAAGTTTATGGGGTAGGGGTAGGTTAGCACAGGTGGTTATGGGGAATTTGGGACACTAAACTGCACGTAGGACATTGTGGAACAACTTACATTTCAGTGTAAATCATGCCAGCTAGAGACACGTTGAGCACAGCCCAGGCCAGGACCACCTGACGAGCTTGTTCCTCCCTCCGCATCCTCAGCGCCCTGTCTATCATACTGGGCATCCCGTCCTTCGCTGGGGTCAACATTATGTTATCTATTCTTTTCAGGCTGAGACAAGAAGCAGAGAAAAACACTGTGAGACAAAACGTGCATGCAGTGAGCTACCTTCAAGAGGAGTTTAACAAATCCTAAAAGTTACTAACACGTGCGTTACAGAACAAATCACTATCCTTTAGCTAGACATCAAATAACACTTTGTGGCATGACAACTGCAGCTACATGACTGACGGCTAGAGGCTAGAAGTACAGCAGTTAGCCGACCCCCGCTAGCTAAACGGTTAGCTAAAGTTAGCTAGCTTGCATATAACATAGCTAAACAATACAGAATTTGCGGGCAAAGTATGGTTTCAGTGCAAATTTCAACAACCAATAATACAAAATCGCATACCAAAAGTAATACAACTGAAACACAAATACAATGTGTAGAAATTATAGAAAATTCATACCACGCTAAAGTGAATGACAACCGCAGCGCTGCATATTTTTGTATTTTAACCGGAAGCTACAGGACGTAGTTTCCGGTCGCGGTGCACGCTGTAGTCAAAGCTCTGGTCAACACATCCATGGCTGTAGCAGTCAGTGAAATAGTAATGTATGCTTTCAACTCTATCATGTAGCTATATCAGTCAACAACATAAAACAGCTGTAAATGTTCATTTATTTAAACATTATGCAACAGATAGGATGGAGCTATAGCATTTCAACAGTAAGTCAACACTCACACAATGAGTAATATCACATTAATGTCCAGATTCCTGTTTTCAAGGGGCTCACTTTCATTCACACAGACATTTTAAATAAGAAAATAATACAAATTCCTGTTTTTAATAAATAAAGAATAAAAGCCCAGGCCATTTTGCAATTACATATGACTAAAATGCAAGAATATGGCATCAGAAATTTTAATTGCCATTATTGTGCAACTTCAAATGAGTATTACACAGGCCTGAGTTAAATGTAGAGTTTGACAATATACAGTCAGATCTTTATCAGTTGTCCTATAATCTGACACACATTATTTTAGCAGCATGATATGCTTTTGTGGGACTCAACACATTGATTGTAAAATTCTCATAATGTAAAATGTGGCAATTGAAATGTACAGATTATGTAGGATGTTGCAACTGAAATTTGACAAAGTAATTGATATTTGGCAAAAATTAGAAGTATGAGAGGTAAACATCAGTATTGTAGTACTGTATATAAATAAACAATACATCTCAAAAGGCATAGTGTTGTCAATGAGAGGGTGACAGGGACTTTTCAGAATGATATCCTCCAACATCTAAACCACAGTCTTCATTGCTAGCTGAGTCAACGAGTCTTTCTCCTCCTCTTCCCCTACCATCATCCTCCTCTTCTTCCTCCTCCTCTTCATCTTCTTCCTCATCATCCAATTCCTGCTCCTTATGGGACACTCTTTCCGTCTTGGGTCCTTTGCATATTTTAAGGTGACGGGTGAGGTGGTATTTGGTCAGGAATGCTTTGTTGCATTTCTCACAGACAAAGTCTCTTCGGCCCTCGTGAGAGTTCATGTGCTTTTTCAGGTGGTTGGTCTTGAGGAAATGTTTGTTGCACTTCGGGCACTGTATCCGACGCTCACTGTGGTGGAAAGAGTATGAAGACAATACACACTTTACATAACCTTTATTTCATTAGGTAATCTCTTTGAGAGCAAGATCTATTTTGTAAAAGAGAATACAGTACAGCAGATAGAAAGAAAAACAAGCAAATGACTACAATCACTGCAAAACAGACCACAATCTTGTGGTCTGCCGAATCATAAAAATAATTGTTTATTTTATTTCCATGTGGACAGATCTGATATCTAAATTGAAAGATTTTCTAACTAGATAAGAATGATATCCTTGAGTGGATGTTATTATCATGGTGGTTGGGGGAGGGAAGGGGGGAAGAGAGGGGAGCTGGAGTTGGACGGATAAGGAAGTAGGTGGAGGGAGGGATGTGGGTAGTGTAAGGGATGAGGGTAGAGGGATAAGATACAGTAAATCAAAATGTTTTTTTGCAACCTGTATTTTGTTCTGATTTAAAAAAAAAAAAAAAAAATCAATGATAACATTTTTGTATTTCTACAGCTTTATCTAGAATGCAATAAATAAGTTACATACTGTGTGTGAGAGAACATGTGTTGTTTCAAGTCATGTTTCCTGATGAATGCCCGGTCACAGAGGTCACACTTGAGCTTCTCTGCACCTGTGTGGATGAGCATATGCGACGCCACATGGGATTTCTGGGTAAACGACTTCTCGCAAACTGTGCATCTGTAGTTCTTCTGACCTGTTAGTGGGAAGAAGAGTTTTACAGGTTGGAAATGTTTTAAAAGCAAAAGTTGGACATTTTGGGGGATACACTTGTTGGCTTTCTTGCCACGAGTTAGATGAAAAGATTGATACCTCGCTCATTTCTTTCCATTAGATATGAAGCTACAGCCAACAGCCTCTTAGCTTAGCACACAAACTGGAAATAGAGGGAAACAGCTAGCCCGGCTGTGTGCAATGGTTACAAAACCTGTTGCAATTTGTGAGGCATGTCTTTCTAGAAAGAAAAAAAAAACTGCACATATACGCAGTTTAGTTTTTCTAATGATGAGTTTTTTATATGTAACTTTTCATGTGGCTTGTTGGGAAAACACAGGGGGTTTATAGTAGGACTGCTGGAATGACAGACGTTGCCAAAAAACAAACCTGTTTACACTTCAGTTATCTCTGTACACACCTGTGTGAATCTTGAGGTGCATCCTGAGGTTGCTGGGATCGCTGAAGGCCTTACTGCAGTATTCACACTTGTGAGGTTTCATCCCCACGTGGCCCATGAAGTGCACATTGAGCTTTGTGGATGTGATAAAAGCCCGGGAACACATGCTGCACTTGAATTTCTTCTCCCGCACATGGCCCTGACCTTTTGCTCTTGAGATAACATTATTAGAGTTTCTATTACTGCTGCCCCTGCTGCTGCTGTTGTTATCACTGTTTGTTTGTCCTGCAGCGTGAGCGTGGCAGAGCCATGGGGAAGAGGAGGAGCTTGAGTTCCCATTGGTCAGTTTCTCTTCCTGGTGAGTGTGTTGCTGTTGCTGTGGTTGTTGCTCTTGTTGCTGCTGCTGCTGCTGCTGTGGTTGTTGCTGTTGCTGAGAGTGGTCCTGCTGCGATGGACTGTGGCTGTGTGGAGGTTGGTTATGGCTGTGGTTACTGTTATGGCTGCCAAGGTGAGACTTGAGCTCAGAGAAGGAGCATTCTTTGCCACATTGGCAGATCTGGCCCTCAGGCACCTGAGGAACACCTGTGGAGACATAAAAGATTGTGAAATGGCCAGCATCAACCGATAACCGGTGGATCGGTGTGGCTTCTACAAAAAAATAAAAACTATACATGTTTAATCAGCTGTCATCTCACCCATCAGCCTGCAATAGTCTCTGCTGTAGTAGAAGAGCAACTCCTGGTCCGGGTGGATCTCTGTGGTTGTACAGAAGAACAGTTTACCGTTGGCAGGGTACGCCACCAGGTTCTGTTCCTCACGGGTCCTAAACATGCACGCATAAACACAGCCAATAGGAATTGTTTATTAACACATTGGCACACACAAAAGCAATAATGCTGATCACAAGCACAGATTTGGAGGAGAAAATTGAAGTGCACTTCTTTATCTTACTCCAGCTCTGTGGCATACCTTGCTTTGCGGACAAACATCATCCAGTTGCACTCGTTCTCATCCGTTGTCACAATGTAGAATTCCAGCACATTGTTGTGGTACATCTGAAAGAGAAATGCTTCTTATACTGTAATGGTTTTGCACTGACTGTGATAACCCACAGTCCAACCCAAGCCAGTGCACTGACCTTCCATATTTGTGGTGTGTCCTTTTCTGGCCAATCAGAAAGATCCACGTTGCTACAGTGCTGGCCCACCATTGGTCCAAAGCAGGTCCTTGGAGGAATGATGTCCCGTGGAAAAACTCCTAAGGCACATTTTGTCAGAAATCTAATTGATGGTCTACCAAATGTTTTTTTTTTTTCTTCTTAATACATGGCATTTTAATTAATTCTAACAGTGCTTTTAATTTGATCTGACTCTCGTAAAATATCCCAATAATCTGGGGGTTGAATGGGGTCTAGGAGGGTCGCGACGATTGATTCACACTGAAATGACAGCTGACAGCAACACAGAGGAGAACACATTTAAATATTGACAGCAAAGATGTGAATGGCTGATAGAGATTGTGGCTAATTCTGCTTGGTTTAACTAAAGGGTAAACACCCCTAATCAGCTGATAAAAGGAAGCAGGAGAAGAGGGAGCGAGAGAGAGAAAGAGGGGGGATGAGAATGAGTGAGTAACCTAAGATAGTCTCTCTGATTGAATTTACGCTAAGCTTCATATGTATACAAATGAGGAGTTTCAACATCTATGTGGTCCTTAAAAAGTCTCTTACTTGGAGTCTGTTCCAAAAATAATAATAATGAATGAACCAGCAGATACAAAAAGTAGAACATTGGGAAGGGAGGTGTCCTTTAGTTTTACATAAAATGCATGAATACATTTTCAAATTCCACCTAGGAATCCAGAGCGGGCCTATTTTCTTACCAAGTGGTTCGTCAGCCACTGAGATGCGCAGGCACAGTGGACGCGGCAGAGAGAGGCGAGCCCGACTTTGGATAGGCGTGTCGGGGATGAAGGTGACTGGGCCATGCTCTGGGCAGTCTGAGGTATACGAGCGCTCACACAGCGTGCACCCTGAGAGACAGTAACGGCACAAAAATTCCTACAGGTGAGAGTCACATATACTTAATTCCTTACTACAAAGTCAAATGTTTGCTCAATGTACACTGTGCTCATTTCACTTCAATTCTATGACTGCTTTTTCCAACGACTTGCTATTTAAATGATATATTTTGGTGGAATGAATCGTATTTTCCAAAGCTGTATAGTTAAGTGTATGATTTTCAATACTTTTCTCAGATCTTTAACATCTGAAGAAGCTATAGCAAATACACACTCACATATGGTGTAGGCAGTGACCATGTTCTCCTTGTTGGAGGTAGAATCCTCTAGCTGCAGGGTGGAGTTGACCAGCACCAGGCTGTTTTCGGGCCCCAGCGACACCTCTGCAGTGATGGGAGACACATTCACTGCCTCCAGCCCCATCCCAGAGTGTCCATGGAGTGACACCGGCTCCAGTTGGCCCTGGCTGGCCATGGAGCCAGTGAGCACCACACTGACGACTCCCGAGTTCAGCTCCCCATTTGTGTGGAGCTGCTCCCCAAGTCCTCCTGCTCCTCCTCCCCCAGCGTTCCCCACTCTGCCCCCCATATGATCCGGCTCCATCACCACCGGCAGTTCAAGAACAGAGGGTCCATGGAGGGGCATCACCCCACCGGATGAGTCCACCCCAGTCAAACTGTCATGTGGCTGAGGCTGCCTTCCCCCACCGAGCTGCTGCTGGGTGTCAGACACCGCCACCACCCCGACTCCGTCCATGGTGGCCAGCTCCTCTCCCATCCGGTCAGGGGACATGGGGCTGCTGACACGTGACTCCATGGCCAATCCTGTAGAGTCCAGCTCATGAGCACCAGTCTGGTGGAGGTCTCCCTGGCCGCTGACCTGTCTGGAGTCCATGGGCACCAGGCCCTGCTCCAGTGGGCCACCAGGGCCACTGTAGGGATCCAGACCTGTGGGATTGTTGCTGGCCACAGACAGGGTCCCATCCATGTTAAGGCTGCTGGGATGAATGTATTGAGGTGGTGGACGGTCTGCCAGATAGGACAGGATACCTACAGCAGGGAGGAAAGATGGAACTTTAGTATGCATGACTGACTCATTAACTTAATTAATTTCAGTTAAAAAAAAAAAGAAGCAACATGTGGTAGACTACCCTTCAAATAAAAGCAAGTGCGATTAAGCACAATTAAAAAAGCATCCGCTCTACAAGAATCTGCCCGACTGCTTAGAGAATTTCAACACAGATGAGTTATGTATCTCACACACAAACAGTATCCCACCTGGCAGTATGTGTCGGAAGTAGCTGCTCTCCAGGTGGGGGTATGGAGGCGGCGGCAAAGAGTAGTTCCTCTCTGGCAGGCCGCACATCACTCCTCTGTCACTCAGCGGACCCATGGGGAGCATCAGTGAGAGGGCAGAAGGAAGGGAGCCCAGGGAAGGACCCAGGCTGGGGATAGCCACTGGCATGCCTGAACCATAATAAAGAGTCCAAAATTTGATAATAAACCAAGATTAAATTGATCTGAATATGTGATGCCTAATCTTTAAAACAGTTGGTCTAGCGTGTTAGGTCTAGTGTGTTGTGCCCAACTTGAGCAAACAGGCCTGGCTGTGTAGCCTTTCATACCTGGAGTGGGAATGGGGTTGTGTGTGGGGGAAGTGGGCAGACCCAGGTGGCTGGCACTCACTGAGGGCACGCTGAGCTGGTCCATGCCCACAGGACTCAGGTTCATGTCGTTCATCCTTGAGAAACAACATCACAGTTAAACCGAGAAAGAGCAATGAGCCAGCAAGCTTAAATTATACTACAAACACTGAGCTGATTGTTTGTGTTTCTGGCTGCTGTTTCGACACAGTTAGTAATATTAATTTAGACTGTTATCTTGTGATTGGTGCAGGACATGTTATAGACACACGGGCGACACACGCATGCAGCTACGTTAGCTTACCTGAATTCAACAACTGTCCATCAGTAACCGTGTACTGCTGAATGGTGCTTTTATACATCTCTCCCTGTGAAAATAAAACACCTTGTATGAGGACAACTTAACACGACGTGCCAATCACGGTTCTTGTAAAACTTTGATTTAAACAGCTGAAACAATGCAACGCGACTTGTTTGCAACTACAGTTAGCTAGTTAGCGAAACATCAACCAGTGTTGTCACATCGCTAACGTTAGCCTTGCTAACTGACATCTAGCTACATACATCGTACAAACAGAGAATTAGCATGTTTTCCAGATTGCTTAAAGTACAGATATATCTATCGCGACCGAATGAGTTGCTTCATTACAAAAATACTGATTATATGAAAGGAAGAAGCCTTGTAAACAACAACAACATACCAGCACAATACCTCCCTGAACGGGGCCATGACAGCGTAGTGCTGCCTTTGGTGCGCGTGCGCACTAATGCGCGGTAGGAGGAGTATATTTGGCTGATCACAGGTCAGTTTTTCTGTCCTCCACTCTTCAGATTCCCAAAAAGTGAGAAAAAAAAAATCCCTTTTTGTTTTGTGTTTTAAGTAGGCCTAATGTTGTTTTGTGCTGTTTTAAAAGACTACACTTTTTACAGAAGGAAAATTATCTGAGCAGAAAGCTTCTTTAACAATTGATTGTTAAAGAAGTGATTTATTGTCTGGCTGTGACGGAAGACATTAAAAATATTCATCAATATAAATCATGAATGTATTATAACAGAAACATATGATTAAAAATCTTTTGTATTGTAAAATGATAACGATCTGCTTACAACACTATAATGTTTCACTAGCCTAAATATACAATTTCCATCATGTAGTCATTGTATCTGTGTAGGCTAATAGACTTCACAGATATTATCAGATCAGTTAAATACCAAAATCCCATAATGTGAATTGTAAAACAATGTGATGCAACGCCTCTGTCTGAACTCAGACTAAAATGACTTTCAGAAGAAATTGGATAAAAGAAAGCAATTTATCATTTACATGTGGGATTTTTGTTCGTTCTGCATTTCATTGAAGGTAGGCTATGTAACTGGTCGTGAAATACTTAAATCATGTGCCAGTGCCCCCAAACTATTTTTAATCCTTTACATTTATCAAATGATTTATTTGTATCTTTTGTTCCCCAATTTGTTTCATTATTAATATATAAATTTTATTGTTTACAATAAAAAAATCTGTTATTATAAGGCCTTCAAGTTTTCCTTATAGTAGGCTATGTTATTAGTCATGATGAGAGCTGCTTTACAGTGTTAACGGAAGGAAGAAAACGTTATGTAAACAGTTTTATCTTGATGAGAAAACCAAGGCTGCATCTCCGCCCCTGATCACACCCACCATGCCTACATCCTCAAAACCCCAACAAATAAGTTGTCACACAGACTGACAAAGTCCGATAAAGAAGTGCCCACTTACTCATAAGAGATCACAATCTAGTAATTTAATTACAAAGCGGCGAGATTTAAAAGGAAACTCTTGCTGAAAACCCGAGATGACTGTGAGGAGTCTCTGACAGGGTAAGTTGCATCGATGGCGCAAAATGAATTGCATATATATATATGTTTTTACAGATGTTTAATTGTGTCCATTTTTATTCTTAGAGAGATGTCTTATCACAGTAAGGAGTTAATGGAGCCGGTTCCATATGTCCCTCCACTGGCTCTCCGCGGCTTTTCCATGGACAACAGTGGAGCACACTACAAGGATGCGCTTCGACTTGGACTGCCCTTGCACCTGGAAGCTGGATACCTTGACCCTGTGCACGGCCAGAGGTTACCCTACAGACAATTATCCTATTTCCCCTTCCACGTCCCCCTCGGTGTTTGTGATTATTCCTTTGAGCCAGCGTTCATCCGGAAAAGGAACGAAAGGGAGCGGCATCGAGTGCGCTGCGTAAACGCGGGTTACGCGCGGCTCAGAGAGCATCTGCCGCAGGAGTTTGAGGACAGACGGCTCAGCAAAGTGGAGACACTGCGGGCGGCTATTGACTATATCAAACACCTGCAGAGCCTGCTGGACTTAAACGTGTCTGGGATGGAGATGTCACTTGGAGACGCGTGTAACCGTGCGCAGCTGCCGCAGAGGACAGAGTGTAACAGTGATGGAGAATCCAAAACTGGCCTCAGCGACAGTGGGGAAATAGTTGACTAACTCTCTCTCTCTCTCTCTCTCTCTCTCTCTCCCTGTGTAATGTACATCAATTAGATTGTAAAGGAAGTAAAACATGCCCAATTGACTCGATTTCCACTGTCTTTTATTCCACATTCCGTACATTGAGCATTAACAGCTTGCTACATGTAGGGAGCTATAATGTAACACCCATCAGAGAAAGTCGTTATTTTCAGATCGATATAGACGCACAATCACAGTGAATAAATGAAGTTTCAAGCTTATAGGCCTATTATCTTGTTGCTTCTAATATTGTTTTTGTTGATACAGTGGTTGCGTGCATTATGACATAATCAACCAGGCCATTGGTAGTTTTTTATTACTGGGTGTGACATTAAAAACAATGCATTACTGACATTACATTACTCTCCCCCTTTCATGTCTATCCACTGTCTCTACTAATAAAGGGAAAAGCCCCCTAAAATAATCTAAAAAAGAAAATTCTGTGATCAAAGTCTTTACCATATATTTTAAGGTGAATATAGCAAAGGGAAATTAACAAGTGGAGCACTTCATCTCTGTATGTATTAAAAGATGGATTTACAAGTAGGTCCATCCATCACTTTGGATATTTTTGAGTTATATTAAATTAATGTGAAATTAACAAGAACCATTTTTAATTGAACAAATAATTTCCTAAGCTATAAAGGATGGGTCCAAAAGTAAGTAAGTAAGTGAAAATCCCTCAGTGCTTTACTTGAAAACACAACATGCTGCAATCAGAAGTTTTGTATAATACAAATTAAATTGACAACATAGTCATAGCAGGAGAAGCACAGGTGTAGGTAATAAAATGAATAAGTAACTCAGTTCAATACACCTTAATGTAATGCAGCCACTAATCATGTTAATAATCACAGCTGTGATTTTCCTGCTATGACATATTAAAATGTCTTCAATGAACAAGGCTTATTCTGTCTGAAACTGACATTCCTGTCGTATTTTAGTTTTGGCCAAGTGCACATTATATTACCGTAATAAGGCTTAAGTGATCCCTAAAGCACAGAAATGACACCTCAAACCCCAAGTGTTTATTCAGAAGTGTTACCTGAGTGCTCTTCAAAGACCACCCACTGTTCTTACTGTATTATATATCTCAGGGTTCTCAGGAAGTTTTTCTCCCCTAATAGCTTAAAGAATGCATTTATCAGGGAGCTCTATTTGTGTGTTTATACTTCCCACCTCCGCTGACCTGCACGGAAACATCTCACAATTTCTGATTTTCTGAAATACCAAAACCACAATTTTGGGACGGGGGGGTGAAAAAGTAAACAGATATTGTATACAAGGAAAAGGGCTTTGGAGAAACCTGCAGAGTGCAGTTTAAGTGATCCGTGCTGGTATGGAAGAATGGCATTGACAGCCACAAAGGGGTGACATACCCATAATAAAAGGTGTTTGGCTGTGCAGTTTGTGAATCAGACCCAATAATTAGCCAAGTGCTGGTACCCTGGGCTTGATGGTTCAGTGGCACTGTGAAGATAGAGAACATGAAGCTACTTAAATGAAAGCCTCTGCCATAATGGATGTTTTCTCTCCTGATGCACACAGGGTGATTCTAATCAGATTCCAGTGCAGATTCCTTGCAGGCATTGCTTTATTTTACTGGAAAGGTCGTTGCTAATGCACAGATGTGATTTATTAATACAGAAGACAGAAAAAAAAACAAAAACGTTTTGAACTTTGGGGAATCGTCTGGATCATTTCAATTTATATCCTCCTGCATTATTCATTTTCAGGCTAACAACAACATCTCCTCCACAGGGCCACCATTGGCCTCGGAGTAAACACACTTGCAGAAAACAATTCCAACACTCAACTTGTGGGGATCAGCATACAAAGTAGGATTCTTGATTAAGGATATGAAGCATGAAAAATGACTCAAGTCAAAAGGAAAAGGTAGAATGATTAATTAAGATGGAGTAGAGATTTGTTTGAGGAAATGGGGAAAGAAAAGCTAAAATAATATGATCAGAGAACACGTGGGTGTCAGACAGATCAGAGTTCTATATTAAGTCTGCTAATGTTGTCTTCTGTGTGTAAGGCTGCAGATTGGTGCAATGCAGGAGAGAAAAGGTCTGCAAACGTTGCACAATGACTTGGATAGATAACATTTATCAGTTGAAGTTAAGATCAGTGCGGGACCACCGGGAAAGGTTGCTGCAACATGTCGAGACAGAGAGCCCTCATTAAGAGACGGAAACGGAACAACTGTGAGTAACACGGTGATGCTGGGTTGTATCCTGTACGCTGCAGAAACAATATTGATGCACTTCAGCTTAAGTTTCAGCTTAACTCTCTTGCAGTCTCTTTGCTGCCTTGGAAATGTCACTGTAAAAGCACATTTACTGTATCAATGTCACCATTTGCATTTGGTGGGGGTAAAAATAAATACATTATGAGCTACACCAGTAAACTACTACTTAAGTAAAGTGCAGAAGTTTTGGTGACACAATAGTACTTAAAGTACCAAAAGTAAAAGTACTCATTGTGCAGAAGGGTCCCCAACGGTGTTATGTATTGTATTATCGGATCATTATTGTTGATGCATTAACATGCAGTACTCTAATGTTGTAGTTGGCGAAGGTAGAACAATTTGAACTGCTTTATATACTTTTTGGTAGTTTAATCCTTAGAATACATCATGTTTTATAAACTGTTTTTGAAGTAACCATTAACTACTGTAAAGCTGTGGGGAAAATATATAGTGTGAATAAAGTAGAATAAAATGAAAAAACTCTAGTAAAGTACAAATGCCTCATAATTGTTCCTAAGTACAATACTTCAATGATTTCCACCGCGCATATTGTAATTTATTGTAAGGTGTTTCTGGTATTTTGTCCATCTTAGCCGTATGCTAATAAAATAAATCCCCATACTGATATACTTGTTACATCAAGAGGAAAAAATATGATTATTATCATCATTATAAGATTAACTGTCAATTCCTATTACGTTAACAGCTTATGTTGTTAATGGCTTCTCATAATAATAGTTATTTGGGGCATAGTGACAGCAGGGCTTGGCTATAATAAAGTCATTTACTGACTCATTACAGCAATATTAACATGTCAGTCAAGTTATTCAACAAAACTGGGTTGTATTGAAAAGAACACACAGAAGCTTATTGATGCATCCTTTACTGTAATTTATTGATTTAAATACATATTTACAAGGAGTTCAAAGTTAGCACCTGTGTGACATAAAGTTAAATGTAAGTTTGCAGTAAAGCTCATGTGTGTGTATGTGCAATCAATGGGCCTGCAGTTCATCAAGCTGTTCAAGGAGAGCGTCTTTTTCCAATTCTAACATGGAGATCTGACGATTCTTGTCACTCACCTCCTGTCAAAGGAGGAAAATACAGCCATTTCATATAGACATTAACCCAAAAAAATTTAACCAAAAGCATCATCTGTTCGAAAAGATCAATTAAAGGGTGGAAATCACAGATTTTACAATAATTGCATCAAAAGAAAGAAACAAAATAGGAGTTAAAAAAAAAATGTGTTTGACGCCTTTTAAGGCTTACAGTAAATTAATTTACTACACGAGAAATGATCCAACATTTCTGTATCCTTACCTGAGTCAGCACTGTGTTGTGCCAGCGGAGGTCGCTGTCTGCCACAGCGTCAGGCAGAGAGGTGCTGCTGCTGCTCCTGACATTGGGCTCACTCATCACAGAGCCCAGAGAGCCATTCACTCGCTGGATACGAGACCTGATGAGGCAAGACCAAGCCTGCAGAGATACAGGTGTTTACAGACCCAATAAGTGGCAGTACACTGAATTATAGTCAGTAAAGTCAATAAGGCCCTGAACCCAGCCCCCCACCCCCCCACCTCACACCTCTGCTGCACCTTCCTGGCAGGAGCCGACTCCAGTGTTGCTCTCGGTGTTGTCCTGCCTGGCTCTGTTCTCCTCCAGCCGCTGCAGGTACCAGAGACGGGCCTTCTCCAGGATCTCCAGGCCCGAGCACAGTGCGTCCTTCTCCTTCTCTAGATCCCTCAGACGCTTAACCTGAGGTGGGGAGAAGAGCACCAGCTCCGTCAGGTTCACAGGAAGTTGTAACTTAAATCAAAAATTCTCCTTCATGGTTATCATTTAGGAACAGGTTTGTGACAGGATACCAACAAAGTTAATAAATGAATAACTTTGTGTACTAATAAAATGCTGACCATCTAATCACTCCCTGGGTCAAGATCAGCTGCTGACCTTTGCTGCATGTCATGCCCCTTCATTTCTTGTCACACTTTCACTGTCTACTTTCCAATAAAGCTGTGTGTGTGTGTGTGTGTGTGTGTGTGTGTGTGTGTGAATTGCCAGACCTTCCTCCACAGCGCTGCGGAGGATGTTCCGGCTAGTCCACACAGCATTCGGGGATGGGAGAAAAACGTGCTCTGGTTTATTGGCATTTCTTTTAAGCAATCACAATTGTCTTGGGCTGTGCTAAGTGCCGGACGGAGCCATGGTGCCACGGCAAAATAGCCTCGTGAAGGAACTTGTTTTGGTGGAACATGTGTACGTTTAAAGGTTGTTTTAGTCGTGTAATAGAAAACTCAGATTGGACAGATAGTCTAGTTAGCTGTCTGGAATTACCCTGCAGAGATCTGAGGGGCAGGTAACCATAGTCCTCATAAATCGACCAGAGTTTAAAATTACAACACAAAGAAAGTGGAAGGTAACGAATATCCAATTTAAGTTGAATGTCGTGGATATAGACTAGTGTGTGTGTTTTTATGGCACGGGCATGGGGCTGACCAAAAACCCTGGCCTGCAGCCTGATGTAAAGAGCAGCGTGATTGGCACAGCGCTGCCTGTTGTCTTCCAGAGGCCCCAAGGCTTTGTTTATATCAGCAGAGCCAATCTACAGAGCAGCAGGAGGCCTTTAGTTCTATTGTCCAAACTCAGTTGGATTACATGCACTTTAAATACACTCACACAGAGCTAACAGTGCTACAACAAGCAGGGCAATCATAATATATATTGGTGGGTGATCCACCTTTGGTATCATGATGTCAGTATGTCACAGTCACTTTTTAAGGCAAGTTTGTAGGCAAAATGAGATGGAGGACATTAGAAGCTCATAACACTATTATATCACTAGTGAATGATTCATTTTCGCTGTGTTTGATTAATCATAATGTTAGATCTTATGTTCTAGCTGTATATCTGCCATATTAATTTCAATATTATACTTCTATTTAACTGTTAGTTTTTGTTTGACAACTCCTCTTATAAGAATAGGTATACAGTAAGTGGAAAACTGATTATATTGAGCCTTTAACAGGAAGCCGTGAGGGGCAGACTTGACTTGTGGGAATGTGTCACTGGGATGACAGGCTACCTCCTAAATTACACTCAGTCATGGAGCAAGCATTTTAGTCAAATGTCCAGTATGAAAAGAAAGCAAGTTCCCATTGTGTTTAAATTAAATAAACAGTTCATGATTACAGGCAAAAATAATAATAAAACATTTTCAGTGTGATGCCTAACACTTACACTTTACATAACTTTATTACAGAACTATATGTCTAAATACACAAAGTGTCCACTTCATTAGGTACACCTCCACATTGTAATGCAATCCAATCCAAAGTCTACTTTTACAGTATGATACCTATAATCTTCATTTCTTTTGTTTTTCTGACACGGTCATAGAGGTGTATAATTCAATTATATGTTTATTAGTTGTGATGGTTTTGTGCTGGACTGCATTATATTTAGAGGTGTTCTTAATATTCTGCCCCCCCCCCCCTCAAGTTTGTAATTGAATTGAAACATTTCAGACAATGTCACCATATATCTAGCTACTGTACTATATACATGTCTAAATTGAGCCTAAATGTAAAGAAACTTGATTTTTGTTTCTCTTTTAGTATAATTTCAAATAGAAATAAAAGATTTTTCAAAAAAATTGTACACCATCTTTTACACACACTCGAGAAGCAGTAAATGCTTAACTTTGAGTCCTTTTTTTTAACAGAAAATGTACAGTTAGTGTTTAAACTTACATGACAACAGGCCTTGATGGTCTACTACCGTCATTTTGCCTATCGTTCAGAAAATATTGGGCTGAAAACTGGGAAACAAAACACATGTGAGTACTCACGGCAGCTGATAAGAATCACTACCTCAGGAGAACCACGCTTCTTCTATTCACACACAACAAAGACACAACAAGATGTGGCCGGGTTGAATCAGTGGGTAGAGCAGGCGCACATATGTTTAGAGGTTTATGCCTCGACGCAGAGGTCCAGGGTTCGACTCCGACCTGTGATGATTTTCTGCATGTCTTCCCCCTCTCTCTCTCTCTCTCCCCCCTTTCTCACCTGTCATGTCCATTAAAGGTGGAAAAGCCACCCCCCCAAAAAAAACACACAAACACGCCCTGCTCACCCATAGGTAGAAGCGAAGTGCGTCCAGGCTGCAGAGGCTGGTCCTGAGCGGGATGATAACCACAGTGTAGGAGCCAGAGTCGGGGGGACGACAGGCCATGGAGAGGAGATCAGTCACTGACAGCTATGACCACTGCCCAATACAGTACAGCTGGCTGAATAACAAACAACAAACCATTGCTCGCCACCGGCTGACTCAGAATAATGCCACAGGGAGAGAGAGAGAGAGAGAGACAGAGAGAGAGAGAGAAGGCAGGGATTGGGGAAAAAAAACAGCATGTGGATACGCATGCACAGGCCCCTGGGGCGAGGTAATGAAAAATTCCACATGTCACTGCCATGACTGGTTAATCGACATACAGTGACACAGATTGAGAGAGAGAAAGAGATGGGGTGGAAAGAAGGCGAATAAATGAGAAAAGACAACAGTGAGAGGCAGGAAATATGAAAGGGGGGAGCTGTGGAGAGGAGGATGCAGATGTGAGCAGAGATTTGCCAGCTTGTGTGTTCAGCACTGTTGGCTAAAAAAATAGTGTTTCTTTTAATATTGTTCGAAAATATTGTTCATCCTAAATCACAGCTTAACATAACTGTATGGAAGGAAAACACAAGCTCTAAAAGTGTTTTGTTTTTCTTAAGGGATTGGCAGAATTTTCTAGGAATCATGTCATCCTGCAACTGAAGTGGAAACATGGCAGACATTCCTCTGCTGAACGAAAAGAGAGTGCATGTCATTTTTTTTCCTGCTTGGTTTCAGGTAAGCACTCTGTCCTGACATGTTCCCTGGAATGTGACATAACCTGGGGACATTATAGCAACAGAGTTAAGACAAACAAACAGAACTGTCAAGTACAGTTTTGTGAGAAGTGTTAGGGATAGAGGGTGTGACATTAACATTGACATTAACGTCATTACTATCAGAGCTCAGCTGTTCAACTGGTCAATGCCAGCACAAAAAATCAGTGGCACATGTTTTTTTTTTATTTCTGCCTTAGGCCAGGGCGGATGGAAACAGTAACAGTTGAAAAGATTTTAGTGTACTGAGATGTATGGAAGAATGTGAGGATTCAGCCCAGAAATTTTGATTATCATAGGTTTTCTTTGGCAAAATTACTGAAGTACAAGTTAACGGTGGCCAAAACAGTTACACAGTGGTACATCAGTGAAAGAAAGTGCTCACATCCTTCACTTGGATAAAGTACCAATATATCAATGTAAACAAGTAAAAGTCCTTAATTCCAAAAAAAAAATTCCTTCTACAGAATATACATATAATAAAGAAGTATTATAAGCAAAAAGTACATACACTATCAAAAGTAAATGTACTCATAATGCAGAAAATAATCCCAAATAATATTGCAGAGCTCTGCTGTATCTTCTCCAGTTTGTGATGTGTTATTCTAGAGTTGTGATTTCTTTACTGTCTTGCCTCAGGTTATATGTTAACAACTCTAGCTTCATAATATCCATGATTCAGGAATACAATTCTTTCCATATTTAATGTACAGCTACAATCTCATTTTGCGACTCTTTCATTCCCAACTTTTTATTATGGTATAATGTGTTCCTCTTTAATTATTTAAGATGAGTTTGCAAATGATTGAGTTTCTCTTGTTTAGTTTTCTTTAATAATGTAGTACAGGCAATCATTTTAGCCATCAATACAGCTAGCATAAAGCTCCCCCATTGTCAATTTCTTGAAAGTAAGTTTCAGTTTCAAGAAACAGTTGTTTTTTCATCTGGGGAACATTTAAAAAGATGTTTATTGTTCATTTGGTGAGTGAATGCTCAGATTTGAAGTTTCACTGTGTATTGTAAGTTTGGTCAAGAGGTGGTTATATGTTAAACAAAAAAGGTGCACTCCAAAAATGTTGTCAAAGTGAATAAAACAAAGTCAACTAGTCATGGAGAGTACTACCCAATCTGTAAAAGGAGTTGGAGTTGGTCTTCTGTGGCTCTGGAGGATGTTTGACAGGTGTGAGAAAAATAACCCCCTGATGTCACAGTGATGTCATCAGGGTTTTCTCGCCTTGGGTTTAACATCACAATTTCTCAAAAGAAATGCTGCACTGCAAACTGGGGGTGTGAAGTTTGAAAGATGTGGGCGTTTAACAAGCAGGGCGGTTCTAACAAGGAGACAATATTAAGTGGCATTATGGGGAATGTAGGATTCAAAGTTTTTCGAATTGACCCATAGGGACTAAAATGTAGTAGGACGTTCCTGCTGTTAACTAGAGCTAAAATGCAAGTGTATACTCTTTTTAAGCTCTAACTACGCTACTGAGGGAGAGGCTGTGCATACAGTACATAGTGTTTTGATTATTCAGAGGGTGTGCCTGAGTCTGTCCTGACAACATACATCTTAACGGACCTCCCTGTTTGACGCTGTCAACACGGGACCCTCCCATAGATCCCACCCACTGAATTATCACACTGCTGTAGAGTAAAACCCCCAAAACTAAACAATTTGGGGCATTTTATTTTTACTATTTGACTTGAAACTTGGCTATCTTTACATGTAATCAGGTGATTTCATGAACAAGCCATTGAAACCTGTTGAATACTCATTGAGTCACTGATTGTTTCCCAGTTTAAAGCTGCGGTTCTGCTTGATAACCAGCAGAGAGAGCTATAAGTGCACATTGCCTGCTGGAGCAGATAATCATATTCTCAGCTGACATTTTGTGACACTTTATGATATTCTCATTGAAGCTGCAGCTTTTACAAAACACCAGATGGCGCAGCACGATGAAAATGCAAACTTCCCCAAAAGTAGGTCAACTATTTTCAACCTGTGTTTACTAATGGTGTGACATTTCTACACCCTGTGATTCATGGAAAACAACTCAAACTTCATTTCAATCACAAAAGATGACCATATTCAAATCTCTGAGAGATCACTTTTACATAGCACACCTATACATTACATACTGTAGGTATTCCCTGTATAAAAAAAAGCAAACATTTTCATGTCGGGTCATAAGCTTAAGGCCAATCAGCTTCAAGGCTTGAGGACAGCAGTTGGTTCAAAACATGGGATTAAGCTGCAGAAGAATGGCTCTCTGTGCTTCAACAGCATCTCTGAGATGGAGCCTAAAGGGAAGCCATGACCCTGGGTTACATCATGAGACACATGATTCTTACCAAAATAAAGCCTAAAACTCTACATGAGCTCATGATACCATGAACACTAACATACAATGTTTTCTACTATGATTCTTTATTTTTAGCTGCAGCCACTTAGGGCTCTTTTCTGGGAGTAACAAGAGAAGTTTGGATAAAAAATATAAAGGCACAAAAAAAACACTTCTGCACAGTTGATACAGTATGTAAGGGAATGTATCTGACTTTACAGAGGCCATTTTAAAGTTGAAACTATGCAGCCTTTTTGTTTGAGTTTCCACTGTGGGCCCCCCGAAAGGGAAGTTCACATTGTCACACTAATGGTGTGAAATATATTCATACATGCTGCATTTCACACACAGTGGTAGGGGGTGCACTCTTATGTTTTAAATACACACAAGTTTGTATACACACACTGCAGTAACCCATTCTCCCCCTATAGGCTACATGCCTATAGGGCGTGATTATGAGTGTATACATACACTCATAATCACTACTACTATTTTGCGGCTGAGAATGGGTCCCAGGTTGCTTCCTGTCTCAAACATACACACTTTCGCTCAAACATATTTGCTCTGTCGCTGTCACTGCTACTTTCATACATAGTTTTAAAAACACTTTGAAAGAAAATGACACGTGAACGACACGCATGCGCAAGCAGCTGGAGTACGTAGCGGGCCATAGAAGCCGGGCGGTCCCATTCGCCTCTCAAACCCATGCCCCGCTCAAGGCTTACTGTTCCAGATCATAGCTCCAAGGAATCTGCTCCAAATATGTAACTCCCCATACACACTCACTTCAATCAGGACCAAAAGAACTGTGTCTCTCTGGTCTCTCAAAGGGGCCTCATTACAGACTGACACTCACCTCCTTGTCCTGAGGAATCTAAGGATTGAGGAAAAACAAATCTTATTGTACAAATAAGATCGTTGAAACAAAACAATCAGTGGAGGTATTCATGACGATGATTTTTACACCAAGCAAAATTGGTTTAAATGTAAAATACAATGCTGAAATCTCAAATTGAGACTCCAAAAGTATCAACACACTGGACTGGATTTGCCCAAAGGAAAATAGATCTAAACAGAACAGATGTGGATAATATAACAGTTGTTCATTTTAACTTCTGGAGGAGATCTAATAGTTTCCAAACATATGGCCACATATGTTAGACTGAATTTGGAAAAATGTCTAAAAATGATACTCATCATCAATAAGACCTCAAGAAAATATATATTTGATGGAGGTTTGAATATTTCACCCAGTGTGAACACGGTAGGCTACAGAATATACAATGTGAAATAACATGACTTTTCCAACTTTGAAGGTGTACTCCACTTATTTAGTATTGCACTTCCATAAAGTTCAGGGACTCACACAAGCGACAGATTAAAGAAAGAATGGTCAAAATCGAAGCCACAGAGGCCGACATATCCTGACTTTTGAGTCTCTTGGACAGGCCAAGCTCCAAAAACGAGACTATCCACCCCAGAGAAACAACGAAATAAAGCGTTTTTACAAGCAGCTATAAAGTACTCATTTTTACATATTTACGTGAGGCAGTACCCTCTAGTGGCCATAGTAATTATGATGGGAGCAAAGCAGGAAGTAATGTAACGTATTAAGACCGAGGAATGGTGTACAGGATGGGTGGGTCAAACAAACACAGGACTTTGACCCAGGAGACTGGTTTTTGTGTCCAGTTTGAAACTAAAAGTCAACCGTCAACGTTATGGAATTATTTTCACTTGACGTGACAAACGGAACTAAACGTTAGGTGCGTAATTACATCATGTACTTATGTACAGAAGTGACGTAGCATAACAAATGTACTGATTTCAAGCCAAAACACAATCTTTTCCTAAACCTAACCAAGTAGTTTTGGTGCCTAAACCCCACCTAAAGTATGACTGACTCACAATGTTAACCACATGTTTAAAACCGTATGAAAACGTGTTGATCTCCACCGGTAGGAGCGCCTAATGTGGTCGTGTGGGTTGGAGGAAAACACATTATCCTACATTTCCCATAATGCAACTCAATAGTGTCTTTGATTTTACCTTGCCTGCCTCCTGAATGCCCATTTCTAAAACCCCACATCTAATGTAATGCAGGCTTTCTGTTAAAAACCACTGCACACACCGCAGCATGTGATAGTAACTAAGCCCAGCTGGCCCTGTTACCAATAATACCATGGACCCCTAACACAGGGACTCCAAATATCACCCCCCTTTGTCCCTCTTTTCAAAGAGATGTCTCGTCTCTGCTCAAGCTTTCTCTACTGTCAGAAATTTGGCAAATGGTATAACCTGGTATCTCCATGATCCCACTTTGTTTTTAATGATGCGTTCTACACTTTCATCAATGACTTTTGAAAAGGGTGTCATCCACAATGGACTCTTTCCACAAGCAAAACAGACTTAAAGAGGTTTCCACCCACATATGTCAAACAGATAAGGCTGACTGCTAAGTTGTGCAGGTTTCTTTTCTGATTGTCACAGGTGTTGAACAGATCACATTACTAGTAAAAAAATAAATAAAAAATGGAACTTTGAACAAGTGAAGACAGCAACACTAAGATTATTCGTTGCAAGCCAGGTAATGCAATCGCACACATACTTCTCTCTCATTTTCATTTGCTCGCTGACTCATTCATTGATCCTCCCATCCAGCCTCATCCAAACTCACAAATAAATTCTGTGCCCTCTCCTTCCCGTTCTCTCACAGACACACATATTGTCACGCTCATGCACAGCCAGATATTACAAGGCCAGGGCCAGATGCAAACCAGATGTTCCCCAGATGTAGATAAGGACAAAAACACATCAGCTGAAGCACACCACCTTTTCACCTCAGCTGCATGGAGCAGAAACAGATGTGGGGCACAAACCTCCTGGAGTTATTATTGGTAGATACAGTATGTTTTTCAAAGTGTTATCATTATTGTTTTGCATTATGTTGCATTGGAAATAAGCATATATAATATCAGGGGAGAGAAGGTTTCAGCATTTTATGCATTTTGTGGGGGGAAATTGAACAATTTTGTGGTCATATTTTTGCTTTACTTTTACAGAATGTTTCATTTTTCAGACATGCCTTTGTCTTGCTGTGGCTTCCTCATTGAACTGGTCTCAAGGTCACCTCAGTGAGACCAAAACAAGTCCCTCTAAGACACATGCACAGACGAAAACAAAGGATCGATTTACACCCGCATCTCCCCGCCCTTCAACCCCTCCCCCTCCCCCTCCTCCTTTCCTCACACCCACAAACACACTCTGCAAAAACGATATTTCAAAGAAGAGATGTTATCGCCTCTGTTACTGCTCTCAAAAGAACAAGAAATGCCTTACATTCATACAGAAAAATGTAGGAGGACTACACACTCACTGGCCACCACAGCTCAAATAAAATAAATCCGAGACCCCAATCTGTATGTTACACCGGCAGCCCCCAAGCCAGCCCCTGAGGACCCCCCCAAAACAAACACGGTGAGTCAGGGTCTCCTTGGGCATATTTCATCTTAAACCTATTCACCCTGACATGCAAGCTCCCCTGGTGAACCACTGACAATATCCAGCTGCCGGCGAGCTGCCTCGCTCTCCCTGCACCCCAAATTTCTGCAGACCCTGCCCTAGAAATCACACACTCCTTCTTTCTCACACACACACACACACACACACACACACACACACACACACACACACACACACACACACACACATACACACACATGAAATCAGAGTACAGCTCACTCCTCCGCCCTCCCCCACAACCCCACCTGTGGCCTACACAGCTGTGCGAATACTCCCATGGAAACTCCTCCCACTTATGTATGGAGTACTTGTATCGTTTATGTGTGCATGTGTGTGTGTGTGTGTGTGTGTGTGACTTAACTTTTGGGTTCATTGCCTTTATTATTCCTCTGTAAATCTCCCCCACACCCTTTAACAAAGTAGAAGGTTCCAAATTTAGCACAGATCACTCGCGCCACTGATACGAAAAAACTAAAAAAGTTGCATTGTGTATCCCAGCCTGGATGATAAATTACTCCCCATTCAGTATTTATATCCCTGTAAGAAAGGATTTGGTGATTTGCAGGTCGAACAATAACTAGATAAGACAACTGCTGTTTAAACAGCATTACAAAGACTATATATCAGTGTGCAGTTATGTTCTGCTACACATTTAAATAAAGTCATTTAAACGTGGTTGATCATGCTTACTGATAGCTTCTGAACTGTTTTAGCCTAAAGGCATCCTTTATTACGGTCATGCACAGCTTGTTGTGAGTCAGATCACTATGCATGCTTGTGCACATGTTTGTGTGTGTCAGCATGTATGATGAGCTGTTCAGAGGAGATATGTGATGTTTCCAGTGTGTAGAACTAGTGAATGTGAGGCCATTTATCTCTTATCTTACCAGTTAGCAGACAGCTCTGCAAGCTTACCTAAATTATGTGCACATGCCGTTTCCTTTCTTTCTCATTTACTTTTGTTGCTATCTTGCGGGACAGCTCAACATTTTGCCATTTCCCACACCATGTTTCTTCGTGAAGTCTCTCTTCATCTCCTAGTTCGTAATTTGTTGTGGTGTGCCATTCAATTATGATTGACGTAAACAATCCTCTGTCTGTGGTGAGCCTCTTCTCAGTATATGCCTCCTCAACTAAAGGGCAGAAGGATGTGGAAACCCCCATACTGCACCTGTGAACCAACAACTTCCTCTCCTCTGTTGTTGGTCCTGCTCTCTCCATCACAGCGTCTCCTTCACCACAGAGACTTCCTGCGGAAATGAGACTGCCATATGGTACACGCTCTTGGTGTTTCACTGAAAAAGCACCTTTGGCACCAAACTCTCAGTTTCAAGGTTCTAGTCTAGCCAATAACCTTTGACCTGCAGCTTTCTGAAACCTCTGTCTCATCCGTAGTGAAACCAAACAGCATTTTAATTAAAAAAAAACCCACTGTGATGCAATATTAATATTGATATTAGGTTGTTACAGTTGCCTTGTAGCTGTCGTACTGCGCCATCTCATTGATTGAAAAAAAACCCAGTAAGTTGTTTTTAAGTTTTGGTTTGGTGCGGATTATATAAATGCTAAATAAAATTTAGCTTTAGAGGTGCTGGTACAGTAGGCAGATTTCATACCTTTGGAGAGAGTTTAGGCTAGCTGTTTCCCCCTGATTCCAGTCTTAATGCTAAGCTAAGCTAACTATATTTAGCGCGCAACCATAAGAGGTTTCGATCTTCTCTAACTCTCGGCAAGAAAGCTAAACGTAACAGTCAAACTATTCCTTTAAATAAGACAAACTGGTAAAGGTGTTTAAATGACATTATCTGGTTATAAATATGTTATTAAAGGGACTTTATATTGATTACATCTACCTTTAGTTAGCCTTCAGTTCATTTCTCATAAGTTTTCCTCCCAGGAATACATGAGAGTGATTATTCAACTTATTTTCTGAGTAGCATCCTTCTATAAGGCTATGTCAAGCTATATTTGTATTATTCTCTCTCTTATGTGATAAATGTCCTCCAAAAACAATTACGTTACAGATCATTTCCAACTGTTAAACACTCAAACTACATACATTTGTAAAACACTGCCTGCAGTTGTAGGATATATGTATGGTCAGTTGGCTTCTCTGTTGTGTCCTTTGTTTGTTTTACAGCCCAGAGAATCAGTAACATTTGAATGAAAAGAGGTGAATTGATTTCCTCTCACTAGCATAAAACCCACCATGTAAGTTCCCCAGCACATCGTCTTCTGACCTGAGTCCCATTGTACTGTGTGACTGTTGTTTTACAAGCAAGATAATGTATTCCAAGGGCGCTGACCGTGGAGGAAAAACAATGGGCTTAATGACTGTAACCAACTGTAATATAGAGCAGGATTAAGGATGGGGGTCACACCAAAACACACAACACTGTAGACAACAAGAAGAGGATTAAGAATTTAATGTCGAACAATAAACTGACTGTAAATACAGGTCAGAGAGCTGACAAAACAGTGAGGGATCATGCTGCTGGGGCCTCATTGTCTGCTGATGAATCCTCAAGTATGACAGTGTATAAAGACCACTTGACATACAGATTAGTAGGGAATTAGGGAACTGGGACACAACCCTAATTGACTATTATGTATCACGATGGGAGAGACCTAAAATAACTCAGCATGTAAGAAAACAATAGACAAAACTAAAAATAAAAAGAGTTTGTGCTGAAGATATGATGTCAGGGGAGGAGCAGATCATTCAGCAATTATCATCACATCTTTTGTTGATATTTAGGGACTGTAAGGAGATTATTAGGGGGATCAGAAAAGGGAAAGGTTATGTATTTTTTTGTCTTAGTTAAACATCATAATGTTAACGTACAAAAAAATGCCTTTTGTGTGCGCAATGGACCATAAATGTGCATTTAGTCATGTGCAGAGGACAACAATTGTGTCTCTGTATCAAGGCATTATTTTCCATCGACAACTACAGTAACCATAGCTTGTAAAACTATAATAATCAGTTTTTTGAAGCAGTAGATTTGGATCTTCATAGTTAGCATAGATTGAAAGGGTGTGCCATTTTTACCTTTACTTTTTGGTTCGCTTTTATGTTTTTGGCAATTGCTAATTCGACCCCTAATGTGTGATTAGGGCTATTCTGCCCTGCAAAGGCAAAAGGCAGTAAAATAAGTTAATGATATTTTTGTGACATTCAAGACATCCTTTATCATGTGGATAAGTATCTTGAGTCCGTTTCGTTGATTTTTCGAGAAAATAATGGGTTGTCTTAACAGTAACTTCTAAAAGCCCAGGAGAAACCAAGGCAGAACACCATAACACTAGTAACTGCTATTTGACTTTGTTTTGGAATGCTCAATTTGAGTTACGGTTCAGCAAAAAGTACAGTAAATGGCTATAAGTAATTGTAAATCATTAGACATACAGGCCACGATCACTACATTTTATTGACGTGTTACTTTAATGTTTTTGTTTTTTTGTAAATTTTGTAAATGGTGATCAGCAACCAAATATTGATAATTTGGAAATTACTGCCTTTTGCCTTGATGTGACCTTTCACTTTTTGCAGACAATACAAATGCAGAATACAGTAACTTCAAATATATATAGGTCAAAAGTCATGTTTGAGCTTAAAATTTTTCATGTAGATACATTGCATCTAATTGCCAGATTCCCAGTGTCCTACCTATAATTCATTTGGCTGGACAACTAAAAAACTTTAAAGTCATTTTTCTCACTTCCACACTCAAGGTCCAGAGACCACTGTTTGTTTCCCGCGTCCTACCAACAGTCAACGTTGTTCCTAGCATCACAGGCAAACACACCAAGTGTTTGTTATTGTTACCATGACGACAAAGCTTCCATAACCTTAGCGGAGAAGTTATTTGAACCCAAACAAAGTTTCCCTAAACCTAAAAAAAGAACTTTTAGCTTGCGGTTTGTAATGGGTTTGGAAGGTACAGACAAATGACGTTGTCCTGCTGAAGGAGTGTCAGAACCGTTCTCTGTGTCATTCATACAACATATTTTGTTTATTTTGGTGGAGGCAAATATAAGGTTCAAACCCCCTCCCTACCATAATAATTGTATACAGTCCCTTACCATTCAGAAATAAAGTAAATTAAATCCAAGGTTGAGATTTATGGACAACACGTGATGCAAGCACTACACATGAATGTATGTCAGGGGAAATGGCTGCCCTTGCCAAAATATTTGACCTACTTCTAGTCGAGCCGAAGGAGAAGTGGGGCACCAGGGCGCAAGAGAGCAACAGGTCTGGAGCAGGAGCGCATTGCACAGATTGAATGAGGAGATTTTAGCATTATAACAGGGTATGAAGCTATTTATAATCATTAGTAACACTTTTAAAGCATACATTTATAATGAAGTAGCATTACAGTGAGACACAAAAACATCTTGGTCAATTTTGAGATTTGGGACTTTTTTGGAGAAGTTTCATTAACATATTCACCTGTATTGTCTTGCAAAATGTAGGCCATTGAATTTTACGATACATATCTTTAAAGACTGTTATCCATCTCAGTAGTTGCAAAACACTTTCTCGTTTCATTCCTATCTATATTCTGAAGGTTTTACAGTGGGGGTATGGAATGATAAAAAGACTGTAAAAAAACTAGCTTTGACTCCGTCATCAAAATGAAACAAGAAATCTGAACCTGGCATTATCCAATGTTCAGATTTCTGTTCTGGAAAAAATAGCACATATTTAATAAGATAATGCCTCATTTGCATCTTTAATAACATTTAATACAACTTGTAACACAAAAAAAACTATTGTCTTAATAAGTACTTAACTGTGAAAGTGTATGGTATCTAGTTTATATATATATATATACATACATACCCCCTCCTTACTATAATAACTGCATACAGTCCCTTACCATTCAGAAATAAAGTAAATTAAGTCCAAGGTTGAGATTTGTGAAGGTTTGTAAAACTCATAAACATACTTGGATAGGGAAATTTTTTTGTTTCCTTTGAGCCTTGTGCTGAACTGCCTTGAATGTTTGATTAGCCCCCCCCCCCATGTGAAAATAGCTTTGTCCAACCAAGAAACATTCCATAGTCGTGACATAATTACTTTGAGGCTCTATGAGGCACTGTCACACACACATGACCGCTCCACGATCACTGCTACCTACTTTGAAATTATTAAAGCATTGCATCTCATAAACTCCTTTTAGAAACGTTGCATGCATTTGCCGTGTCTGAGAAGGAAAAACGTATGAGGCAGTACAGACGTTGACTAATGTGTAAAAATAGTGAGCGTGTGTAAAACCTGGAATAAACTTTCTGAGTGAGGGGGTTGGCCGGCTAGCAGGCATGACTTCATTACTGTGTTTATTACTATGCAAGAATAAGGCTGCTCATGTAATACATTGTAACAGAGAACCTATGTAATAATAGGAATGAAGGGAATCATTTATCAATTATAATAGGAAAGAAGAACCTACAGTATTTCATAATATTTAGGGAAAGAAAGAAATGTGTCATAACATAAGGTGTAGGAAGGGTTATGCGAAGTGAACATGATGTACAAAACAAAGGCCTTCAACAATTGGTAATAATGATACCAAACAGTTTGGAGAAAAAAGTGTAATGTAAGAATTGAAGGAGTAAAATGTAATACTCATAGTGATTAGAGTGATCAATAATCAATGGGAAATGCCTATCACAAGTTTTGAGAGCCCAAATTATATTCAAAGTCCTTATTGTGTCTGAGTCCAGATTTATTTTATGTTGTTTCCTTCATCGTTTCAGCTCCATCAATTTTAGTTAAACATCAACATTTTAATTGGTATACACCAAGATACATTAAAAGACAAAACGGTAAATAAGTCATTTTTCAGTATGTGGCTTTATTGTCAGAATTGTACTGTTCGAGTAAAATAAGAGAAATTCTTATGTGTCTTTAAAATCAGATTAGTCTTTGACCGGTAAAAACTAATTCAGTTTTCCATATTGCTGATTTACCATTTCAAGACATAAGCCAATTAAGAGGTCAAAAAGTCATCAACCTTTTTTTTTCTGTTATGAAGAGAGAATAGCAGTGTCTCTCTTCACTTCTTCCTAAGTAACCAAATGCACATGATGGTGTCTTTCAGGACGTTAGAGTGCTTTTTTTCCACCTCATACTGTAGACCTAAATCCAAACGAGGATGTGTTAAACATGTAAAAGAAGAATTCAAGCGGGAAAAGTCAGTTCAACGTGACTCGAGGAGGAGAAGAGTTCCAAAACAACACGTGATGCAAGCACTACACGTGAATGTATTTCACGTTTGATGGAGAAGGGGAAATGGCCGCCTTTGCCAAGATATTTGACCTACTTCTAGTCGAGCCGAAGGAGAAGTGGGGCACCAGGGCGCAAGAGAGCAACAGGTCTGGAGCAGGAGCGCATTGCGCAGATTGAATGAGGAGATTTTAGCATTATGATAACAGGGTATGAAGCTATTTATAATCATTAGTAACACTTTTAAAGCATACATTTATAATGAAGTAGCATTACAGTGAGACACAAAAACATTTTAATGCGCTGGTCAATTTGAGATTTGGGACGTTTTTGGAAAAGCTTCATTAACATTCACCTGTAGACGGTTATCCATCTCAGTAGTTACAAAAAACGTTCTAGTTGCATTCCTATATTCTGAAGGTTTTACAGTGGGGGTATGGAATGATACAAAGACTGTATAAAATTAAAAAAATAAAACCTAGCTTTGACTCTAATATGTCAACAAAATGAACAACAAATGTTCAGATTTCTGTTCTGGAAATGTATGCAAATTAGCACATATTTAATAAGAGAATGCCTCATTTGCATCTTTAATAACATTTAATAAAACGTGTAATACAAAAACAAATTGTCTTAATTAGTAGCTACTCAACTGTGAACGGTGACATCTAAAAAAATGTTTTATCCTATTCACCCGTACAGTCTCTCCCCTTAAATGCAGTGATATTACTTTTTTTCTTTTCTTTTGCAGCAATGCAACATGTAGGCCTAGCTTGTGTTGCGTTTATTTGTCGTGAATTTATGGTAACGATTTTCACCTCCTGCTGCGCTCCAATGACTGTTTATGATGGAAACCACGTGACTGACTCCGCTACCAAAGATCCTCTATAACCGCCTCTGCCTATACTAGGACCATAGAGGACGTCCCCGCTGTCTTTTGAGTTCATAACAAACAAGTCGCAGATAAAGGGTCAAGGACGACCCTCCCGTGGGTGGTGCCTATATGCTCAACGTGACAGTCTGTTTCCACGGAGCTGTCAGGAACACATATCACTCCTCCGACTGGATGAATTGTGCGGAGTGTGGGGACGAAACGCTCGAGACGTGAAACTCAACTTTTGAATAGCCTACTTTTGAGATATTGACGCTGATGGTAAGAGGGGAATATTTTTGTGTTACTCTGGTCGAGGCTTGACGTTGTAGTTCATTTTTGTTCATAATGTAAACTTATGTTGATGCCGTTTTGCACCACTTTGCCAGTCGTTGGTACCCTTTTAAGAGTCAATGCCTGTGCAAGTAATTACTATTTTGTTGTTGTTCGTAATATTCAAATGGTTATCATGTGGCTAGCTGTTGTGTGTGTTAACATTGTCAAGATGCGGGCTGTTTGTGTCGCATCTCATTGACCCACATAAGCAGTGAATGTAACTGCGTCACGCAGTTTTTTTCCTCCACACTACGGTCACTTTACAAAACCTTAAAGTGAATTTCCTGATGTTGTTTTATTCAACATTGCACCGTAATGTGCTGCGGTTGCAGAGATAGTTGATGCATTTTTAACCGTAGCATTTTAAAAAGCAGTTTGGTGTAAAAAGATATTAAGGGTGTTCTCGGTGTTTTTCTGCAAGTGCATGGGGACACCGATCATGTAGCTAACCTTATCTATATACCGCGCCCACTTCATTTTTGACGAAAACAACTTTCACTCGGAGAGAGAGTAGCTCCGTTGGTTTGTGTTGTTCCATCAAGTCTTTTGATATATCCCAATCCAGCTCTGAAGGAAACAAACGAGGAAACTGAAGTTGTGCGGGTTAAATATATATTATTGCTAGTGATAGTGTATACGCACTTATGCAACCTTTTGAATTTGTCGCATGCCGTGGTTTCCGACACATGGTTTTTAACAAGTTACACGATAAAATTACAGACTATTTGGAGTGCTCTTCCTAGCTATACTGTATATTCTGTAGGTCTCAAACACTTGCGCAACGCTTTGCTCCCCCCCCCCCAGCCCCCTCTGACGTGTTGTTTTGCAAGCCTCCCTCTTATTTCTGTCTTCAAGCTGATCTTGGGCTGATAAGATGCCAGGCTGGTGTTCATTCTACGCATTTCTTGTTTCTGTTTTTTTTTTTAACTAATGACGCAACTATAATGAAGTGCCTAGAATATTTTGTGCTTAATTACTGTTATTTGTGAACAATTGCTTTCTAAACTAGAGGTTGGGAAAGTGCTGAATTAACTCACTATGGGGCCCCTTTTCAGCTTCCCACACCCCTTGCCCACAAGTTACTATGTGAGCATTGGATTACACGCAAATGTATTGACATATGGTGTAAACACAATATTAACTGAAAGGTATAATGACAATGTTTTGACACAGGGCGCCTATACAAACAAGATCAAAAGATACACATCATAATGTAGATATGATGGCCAAAACAGCAAAAGGCATTTGTTATTGATTTAACTCATTAAAACAGTCAATTTAGTGGCTTATATATCTGTATCAGTTTGCAACATTTAGGATCAGGGAAATACAACAGTTCAGACCTTAAATATATATAGTGTGGTAATAGATCAGCAACAGAACCATATGTCTCAGCTCTAGATTAGTTATTACTGCCCATCCCAGAAAACGCGTCTTCTTTTACTGCCATACACACAGCTGATAAAGCACTGAGGCTCAGAGTCAGCAAGGGAATGTGTTGGCATATGATGAGAAGCATTATAGAATATTAATTAGCAGTGTCGAAATCAATCTCGGAATTCAACGGTATTGCTCTAATTAAATCTGTCAACTAGTAGCTGAGGTATGTGGGAAACATTCCTCACAAGTAGCCCAACATGGGCGTTTTCTCTATGTGACCTGCTGACCCGAACTGTCCACCTTTGACTGGCAGACACCAGAGCAGGTGGATAATGAGGTTCACTTTGACACGGCAGGGCAGTGAATTTTGTCGTGAGATTTATTTGGTGTTGGTGGAGTTACCTGTTGCTGCAGTAATTACTCGGTGGGTTATGGCCACACGTGTAGTTGATCACATAAAACAGAAAGGCGTCCAAGAGGGCAGATATTGCCTATGTGTTGGGGTGGGGTGGGGTTTGGGCACTTAATAGCTTGTATGTCTGTAACTAATCTATGGCATTAAAAACCCAGATCACACCTAAATGAAACTCTGCAGGCCTAACGCTCAACCTCTGACCTTCCTCTAACACTTTGTGTTTGTTCTCCGACAGGGATATGGCGATGGCTTCTCCATCGGCATCACCAGCAGGACCAGCTACGGAGGCATCCAACCCAGAGCTCTCACGCCGGGGGTGCATTGAGGCTTTGAAATTGAAGGTGGGGCCGGCGCGGAGAAACCTCTTCGGGCCTGTGGACCACCAGCAGCTGCAGCAGGACTTCCAGCGGCTGCTCTGTATGGACGTGGAGGTGGCCAACAAGCGCTGGAACTTTGATTTCCAGAGAGAAATGCCAGAAGAGGGCTCCGACTTGGAGTGGGAGGAGCTCAGTTACGAGGACGTGCCGGCGTTTTACCACAGCTGCACGGTTAGGTCAGCGCAATGTCCAGTGGCCAAGAGGCGGGCATCGTCTTCGTCGGGCAAGTGTTCCCCAGGGTCCAGCAGCACGTCCGAGTCTGGGGATGAGTACCTGGAGGTGACCACAAGGGGGTGCTACCGGATCCGACGGCAAGGAAAACGTAAACAGTCTGCCATCACAGGTCAGTCCACCAGATATCTTAAATAAATAGTTAATTAAATCATTTGACATTTGGGATATTCTCTTATTCCCTCTCTTGCCTAACAAGGCAAGGCAAGTTTTATGCATGTGACCCAAAAATCAAAACTATATATTACAATATAGTAAAGTGATTTTAGTTGTGAGAGTCGTCCCGGAAGTATTTTTCCTCACTTTGCGTCGTCTTCTTTTACCCTCCAGATTTCTTCAAGGTGAAGAAGATGAAGCTTCTGCATTACAAAGCATCTTCTCTGCAGTAGAAAAGCACAACGTAGACCCAGTGGAGGACCACCAAGTGGTCGACATCCCTCTACACGTAACCTCACATAGATATGTGTCATATCATATGTATATATGTAGCAATTTGTAACGGACTGTCCACCAGCTCATTCAGCATGGGCTCAAAAACACCTCTGACACCACATACCTTAGATTTTCAGCACAAGGAAGCTAGCATGATCCTAGTTAATCAAGCTCAGACCTTAGGAACGGTTTTTGTTTAACTATAAATATTATATATATTCTATATACTGTTTTCATCATTTTTTTTTTTTTTTTAACTATACTGTGAAATTATTTTTGAATGCAGACTCTTAATAACAGAAAACGGGCTCCAGTTTTAAGAGGTTAATTGTCTTCTGAGCGGCCTGCGGCTAGTATTTGACGTCAGTCCTCTGGCCTTTCTTCTCCCTCTTGCTAAAAGTCACGAGATGGTTTTGATTAGATGAGTTGCTATTCCTGGTTTGCACCACACTTAGCCTTTAGTCTCGCCCCAGGGCTCTGATAGCAGGAGTCAAGTCAGGGGTCAAAACCTCACCCGGGGCTCAAAATGTGGCAGCGCGACTGTGATTAGTTCCGGGGCAAAGGTCAACGGTGGAGGTTCAGCAATAAGGTAACGTGGCAGTACCTGTACAACAGTGACTTCTATTCTTATGTGATTATTTATTTATCATTCGTGATGCTAGATCGTCAAAAAAAATAAAAAAAGATAATTAGAAAAAATTGGATGTGTAAAGCAAGGCAACATAAGCTGTTTAGAAGTCATTATGGGTCATATATACGCTCCACCGTTGTCACTTAATAATATTGGCCATATATATATATACATTTAACACCATCACAACGAAAAATGTACAAACTACAAATCATATCCCCTTTTTGGTTTGCATTATTTGCATATTGGGGCTGTACAAAGTACAAATCTATACTTTTTTTGGCAACAGACTACAACATTACTTTATTTCGTTTTGTCAGCTTTATGCTTGTAATGATGTAGACATCTTCCACTCTTTGTCTTCATGTCCACCTTGGAGTTGTTAAATACACCCATTTTCTCTATGAAGCAAGTGTAGCGTTTTGTCCCCATGTTGCAGCTCAGAGGAACCCTAACCTTTCAGTTCCACTTTTGGTCGTTTTTTTCTTTTTTTCTTTATGAAGAGTTGAGCTGCTTCTCTTTTTTTTGTCTCTTTGTCGTTCTATAAATGTTAGTGTGTACATAATAACAAGTGTTTGTGTATGACTATGTTGGTTTGGTGTTTGTCTTGAGGTACAGTTGTAACAGCTGAGGCAGTTGAACCAAAGAGAAGTTGCCGTGCTGTTAAATTAGAAACAGATCATTTATACAAGTAACTCAGTGAGCGAGGTCAGTATTCTGTCACGGGTCAGAAGATCTTCAAATATATAGTGTAAACACACCACAACTGCTCAACACGCAGTTTGGGTGACTCAAATAGGATGTGCTGACTTCTTTCTCCCTACCTACAGTCATTCTAATTTGTACATGGATAAAAAGCCATAATCTGGATACATCCACTCTTACTACCTCATCAAGTGATTTAGTAAAACAAAACAAGTTACGTACAAGTTCACTGCAAAAAAACAACAAACAAAACCAACGTAGCTCAGGTTGCAGGCGAAAGAGAGACAGAAACAAGGGGGGCTTATTATTTTGTTGTGGTAAAAGCGGTCGAGGTTCAGCACTCAACCGGTGTCTCGTTTCGCATCAGGTAAAAGAGTCAATGTGTCAGCAGTGAGCAGAGGAAAATGGGGGGTGGGGTGTGGGGTGTGTGTGTGTGTGTGTGTGTGTGTGTGTGCCGTGGGGGTATAGGCAGCTTTTGTTTTTCTATCCCTCTCTCGCTGCCTCACTTTGCTCCCCCATAAATAGACAGAGCAGAGGAAATGGTGGTGGTGTGGGGGAAAGGGACAAACTGTAATAAAAAGGAACCCTCACCAGAAAATGTCACCGACCCCTTCTGGATCAAAGGGTCTCTTTTTCTACCCAGACAAGCGGCCTGTGATTCAGACACGCTTTTGTCGGTCCCCTTTAAAGTCTCTCAGTCTCTCTTTCACGAACCAAACGCCTCAATCTGCGAAAAATGGGCATGAAAGTAGTTGTTCATAATCATGTTGTTATCTTTCATGGCTCAACAAGGCGATATTTCACAGATCTAAAAATAGCAAATATGGCTATCTGAAAGTTGTTGTTTTTTGCCAACTTTTGATGCGTGCGTGTGTGTGTGTGTGACAATGTTTGTGTGCACCTATCTTCACAGACAAAACTTTCAAAGTATATTAACTTATTTTGAGTCTAGGGAAATAATTATAAATTCCCCATATTTCTTGATATAACTGTGTTGTTTCTGGAACTACATATTTGCACTACTTTAAACATTGACAAGAGAACTTTTTTATGGTAATCTTTTTAAAAAGACAAAAACATACAAATACTCACTGAGAAACAGATTAGAAATGACTTGACATTTGTAATTATTAAAAATGTTTTCCTTCAATCAGAGTTGTCACATTGTTAGACCCAGTTTCTAACATTAATTGGCGGTAGTAATCCTCAAGTCTGTTGGGTGGAAAACTAAAATGATGCATGTCAAGATTAATCTGCTAGTGTCTCACTGTGCCCAAGCAAACTTCGCCTGTCGCAGCTATATTGAAGTGTAGCGGTTTTTTTGTTATAACTTTGTATATGCATGTGAGTGTATGATAATCTTTGTATGGGATTTGTCATTGTTATTTAATGCTGGTTCATGTACCCTTGCTACATGTAAGTGTATTTGTATGGGATCAAAATCCTTTTTGATAATTGTAAAGAAAATATATTGGTGGGTTGTTGGGGCATTGTTGCCTTTCTCATTGTTGATTTCATATAGTGTGCTCAAAATAAAAAAATTAATGATATTGATATAAACTACAAAATACTGGTCTGAATTTCTTGTTTCCACTCTGTTTTTTAAGTGTTGTGAGCATAGATGTATTAAGAGAAGCAAAGGATGGTTGAAACGTGCAGGTTCTTGTGTGTAATAGCACCCCCTGGTGGTTTTAAAGTAACTGCACAGTCAATCCTATGGCAATACTGTGTCGTGAAGTGCTCATATTATGCTTTTTGGCTTTTTCCATTTCCTTTATTGTGTTATCTAGCTTTTTTTTGTGCACATTATAGGTTTACAAAGTGAAAAAGCAAAAAGTCCATCCCAAAGGGACTTACCATCTCCAACAGAAAACACTGTTCACCAACTGCTCCAAACAGCTCTATTGTAGTCCAGCCTTTATTTCCGTGATGAACGTGCGTCACTTTGTAACACACGTTATAATGCTCGCCTAGCTGCTAACGTGGCACGCCCTCATACTCTGCTTCTGACTGGCTAGTAGTCCTTACCTAGGTACTGTCAGGGCACGCCCTCATACTCTGCTTCTGACTGGCTGGTTGTCCTTACCTAGATACTGCGCATGTGCGCCTCCCAACAAAGATGGAACAGAAGTGAGAGGTCTCACTCTGTAGCTAAAACAGAGAGCTCAACGCACAGGGTGAAAAGAGGAGCTGCAGCAATGTGCAGTACAACAAAACTATGGTGTTTTTTTGAAAATGAAACCATGATTCTGATATAACCTCTAAATACAATTATGAACCTGAAAATGAGCAAAATATGAGCGCTTTAATAAATAAAGTTTAGAAAGGAAACAGTTACAAGACCAAAATTGTAAAACAATAAAAATCCACCGATACCATCACTATCTTATCTGAAATATTCTGTAGATAACTCGCAATTTGCCAAATGTACCTTACATTTATTTAAAAAGGAAAATTTGCATTTACACAAGTTAAAACTCAAAAAGTACATAAAACAAAATAAATACACCACAGATAGGGTTACACATTCCACAAACATTTCAATTTACATTCTATTACACTCTGCAAGTTCAGAGACATCGGAGGTGTAGTCTCATTTTATGCTCCAGTGCTCTTGGTTTAGCATAAGAAACACATCTCATACCAGTAATGATGATACAAAGATGCCCTGCTGTCACAGATGTTAAAAGTACTTTCAATGGTCGACATGCAACAGAGCAAACTAAAATGTTGTGTCTACTGGCCACAGTGGCTGAAAGAAAAAAAAATTATAATAAAAAAAAAAAAAATTACATATTCTAGTTTTTTTTCCTGATTTGAACCAAAACAATCTTCCCCCAAAATGATGGCTGGTTACTGACCGCAGTGTCTAGTAAAGTAGACAACCTGCCCAATTATTAACTAGCATATGGCTGGTGTTATACTGTATGACCTTTGCCCACCCTGATCATGAGTAATTTACCTTTATTGGCCTTTAAATCTGTTCAGACACAGATTGGCAGTCAAGTTCCCCAAACAACCGTGAGAAGGTGCAGCTCCTGCTACAAACAGGCAACATGTGTCTCTTCTGCAATGTCAGTATGCAGTTTACACTTTAAAGTGCATTAGGCATGCTACACTGTAAACTTAATGGGTCAGGCAATGGTAGATTTTTCTTATTGTGTTTATATCACATATCACATGTGGGTTTTCATGGCAATTGCATGTGACTTAAGACACTAAAACTTGAAAAAGGAATGAGCATACAGTAAATCAATCAGTGACTGACACATACACAGAATCGAGAGAACCAGTCCCCGCAGACAGTATAGCTTCTAACCCTGATTACACAACACTGTACACAAGAGAAACCAAGCTAAGATCTGAGTGGTTCACTAAAATCTTCCAGACTTTGCCTACTGTACTACAGTGCAATATTCATTATCTCGACCGAAAACAACAAAAAGATCATACTAGGGATGGGCATTCGATTACATTTTCTTCGTCGATCGTCGGGAGAATTAACGATCGACTATCGATTAATCATTAATATTTTTATATTAAAATTCATTATTTATTTAACTTTTTATAAATTAAAAATACAATGAAAATACAAAAATACAGCGTGTTTTTCCTCGATGAGATCTTAATTACAAGAAGAACAACTTGTGGCAGTTAAACTGGACGTTATAGATATAGATATAGATTATAAATATATGCGCTGCGGTGCGGCGCTCTGAAGCAGCAGAACCTGTAGCTGCGAGCCGGCGTTCTTAAACAGAATGTAACTCAAAACTATCCAAGGCACGGGACAAAGCCTAATAAAAAATAACCAGTAGGCTAACTCAGATACAACTTCTGCACCAGTCTACTGATGTGCGTTGAGAAAGATAAGCATGTTGACATCATCTGGGGTGAGACGCGACCGCTACCTGGTGACTGATAGTCCAGCCGCCGAAAACACCTGCGTTGCTGGGATGCGCAGGTACCTCCGCGCTAACTTGGCCAGCCTGGGGAACCTTATTCCGTTCTTCCTAGTGAGTTTCTACCAGTCTGGTGATGGTACGTCGTGACTGAATGTGATATGCTGGTTCCAATATCCATCTCAATGAACTTGCAGGTCCCTTGGGTAGGCTACATCATTTGAGTCGTGGCCGTGTTGTACTTATACACGGCATCTCAGTGTTTGCCGTGAACTAAATCGTTTAAAAAAAAAAAAAAAAAAGGTCCCACGCCACACTTCGCCGTGTCCTCTTCATGATTACTTTTGAAATCAAAACGGAAACTCGCAGCCAGGTAACTTGAGTATGGAGTCAAATATTGCCCCAGAGTGGTAAAATGTTTAATTGCTGCCACACTGTGAAATTAATTTAATTGCTTCAAGACTCACACTACGCAACGCAACCAGCATTAGTTTAATCAATGACAAATTAACGTCAGACAAAATTCTTAATAATCAATTATCGATCGTCGATTAATCATGCCCATCCCTAGATCATACATATCTACAAAAGCTGACGATAAAATTTCTACATTACAATTCATATTCACATTCTTTAGACACTCTTGACACCCAAATTATCCCAAAGGGGTCTTTAAGTTAAGAACTTCTAATCTAAAAGGCCAAACATTATTGAACTTAAATTAGGAGCATCTCTTTTAAAAAGGTTTTTACATAAATTTAAATCCTAAAATATATACAGTAGTACATTCTGTGATGGCCCTGCAAGGCCTGAATTCACAGACTGGACAGCTAGGTCCCTTGTAAAGCCTTTTTCGATCAGTTCAGCTCAACCTAGAAATCCTCGGATTCACGCTAAAAGAAGTGTGCATTTGCATTTCTAGGCTTTTAGTGAGTGGATACGATTTCAGAGTTGTGCTCAAAGACTCGGTGCCTGCTCACATGGGTGTTAATAGACAAACGCTGGTCGTTGTGGGAGTTTAACTGGTGGCTCTGTAACTCTAGGTCACCTTAAACCACGGTGGCTGTGAGAACGTCCCACAAATCTTTATACCTTGCGAAACTCACCTAAAAGCAGCTGTTTGTGAGCAGCCCTGCTGTGTTGCCACTGATAAGAGTGGGAACATTATGGCTGGCAGATGTTGACGTGTTCACAGCTGGCGCCGCAACGCTTGTCTGTCTCTCCACATGGCAAGCACCTCTTTAAAGAGCAAGGGAATGATGAACACAATGCTGGACCCCGTCTGTAACATCAGAACGCAAAGTTACACAATGGGTTTTGTTAATTAAACGTTATACAATGACATGCTGAAGTGAAGTGTTGCTGTGGGTAAGGTTGCACCCATGTTTCCACCAGTGAACAAACAAGTGAAGATAAAAGAAAGAGGCACACCAAAAAACTAAAAAATATGGGGTTAAATTAAAATTGATTTTAAACTTGTGCAAAACATGCAACATATATTTGTATACTTCAGAATTGGCAATTAAAAAGGTAATATTCATGCCAATGTATTGTAGAAACAAACACCTTTAAGATAGACCTTAGGGCTCCTGCACACTGGCTGCGTGGCGTAAGCGTGTCAGCTCCGTGGTGTGTCCGTTTTTATTTCGGCTCCCACGTTAACAGGTTAGAGCTTGCACGCTGCCGGTCTGCGTCTCAGGCGCGGCTCGATAACGCGTGCACGCTAGAAACAGGATCGACGCCTGTTTTTCACGTGACACGCAAGCGTGTTGGAAGCGTTTCCAGGCAAAATAGAATACGAAAAGATGTTTATATGTCATTTTGACACGAATACATATTAATAAATGACATTTTGATGTTTGAAAGTCTCTAGGTTTTGACATAAATGCAGATATAAATGTCATTTAAAAAAAAAATAAGACAAAAATAATTATCGATTTTCTAATATTGCACCTATCAATATAGAACAAAATATTCTGTAGCCTATTTTGCCGTCAATACTGCCGACGTTGTCTTTGCTGTAATCAAATCAATATGTATTTATGTTTAACATGAAGTTGAAGAACACGGCACGCTATTATTTCATTTTATCAATGGGGAAACATACATGTGTACAGACAAGGCTAGCAGCGCCGCGTCAGACATGTTTCTGGTGTGCAAAGACACAGAAAACGCCACGCAGCCGCCACACAGCTGAGACGCAACAGACACGCCACGCAGGCAGTGTGCAGGAGACCTTATTCATGGCAGACATTTTGACTTGTCATAGTAACACTTATTATCTACACCTGTGCTTTCCCTACTGTGACATGTCAAAATGTCTTCAGTTAAAAGGTTTGTGGCTAGAAGGGATACAGCTACAACCGGAAATAATGCAAAATTATGCAAAATCCAATCTAATCTAATAATACAATTTGAATACTATTTTCCTAAACTTAACTGTCGTCGCCGTAGCGGTAGTCCTTCGAGCCATAGCCGGTAAAAAAGCCTATTGCGATTTCAGGAAACCATCTTACCATGACGATGAAGAAGTAGAACACATACATCCAGCCCAGCTTGCTCTCAATCAGGGACACCAGGTACTAGAGGATGACACAGACATAAATTAGGTCAGTGATGACTAGTCGACGACTATTTCCATAACCTAACATGCGATTTCATTACAAAAATATACAAATATTGTGTCAATCTTATTCCTTGCAGTATATTGGCTCTATTGGGAATGGACTAAAGCGGCAGGACAAGTGTGGCTTGACAAACCGTGACACAACACAGAGAGACACTGACCATGGTAAAGCACACACTTGCACACAGAACCACATGCATCAACTTTACCTGGGCAGACCCATCGAAAACCAACGTTAGCATCCTTTATTCTGTAATAGCATTTTGTCTTTTCCTGCTGTTTTAATGCATTTGTTTTGTATAGCGAACAGAGTTTTGCTCATGAAACGCCCTGTAGTTTTTGTTCACCTGTCCCCCTGCAGCTCCTATACTTCCTGTTCCGTCCACTATGCCAGTGACAGTAGCCAGTGCCTCCTGATTGCCCCTCAGAGCCCCCTGTCTCCCCAGGTCAGCAGATATGGCAGAGCTGATCATATTAGACGGGCCGCCGATGAAGAAGCCAGTGGTAGCCAACAGCGCTGCGTTTATCACCTGGTCATTCGGTGAGCCTGAGAAGGATGGAGAGAGAAACAGAGGGAGAGAGAGTAGAACTGTGACACTATGGTAATAATGCCACCATCATCTTTATAATATGAGGGTTTTCGTCGATTGTTGCCGACTGATTTTCTGTTGATCGACTGATCCACTAATGGTGAACTCTGTACTCACGGCTGTATCCCATCAGGGCTCCCATCGCCAGTGCCAGGCTCATGGCCAACACAGGGGCTCTCTTTCCCATGCAATCTGAAATCAAACCCTGAACGGTCCCTCCTGACGCAAAGAAACAGAGACACAATGAGAAAAAGACATCCAACTCTAAGCACGTTTTTTGTATGAAGGGGACAAAGGAGGAGGAGGAGGAGGAGGAGGAGGAGGAGGAGAGATGTCTTATTTTACGGACTTTTTGTTGTTGGTGACCTGTACAATTATGAAGGCTCAAACACTGTTTTACAACCACTGTGGTTGCTGAGAGTCATATCAGAGAATATTACTTATAAACTAAACCCCAAAATGCACTTCAAGAAATGACTTGTCTGAATTTGTATTATAAAATATTACTTAATCATTTTGGTTGAGATTAAATGCAATGTGTTATTTCTGTCTTATTTTGTTACTGTACAAAAAAAAACTAATTTCAATGAGACTAAAGCTCTATTCGCACGAGATTAGTATTACCTGCCGACCTCGAGTCATTTGGAATAATTACTGAGGTTGTCTGTGATGTTAATCCAGTGCGAATCGGCCATGTCTGTAATTTGTCAAGTAAAAATTACCCCGCAAATGGCCTACCGTATTTCGCCAAACACCAAGGTCCTGAGATAACATTAGTCCCGTACGTGTCTGTGATTTGTCGGGGGTCGTATATCATTATTTCAAGGCTTATGTTTCCTGTGCGCCTGTTGCGGCCTAATGATAGGGTGTGCGCCTCTGATAGCCTCTACCGGGCCTGGCCCAAAAAGACACCGAACCCCGACCCAAGTGCGGTATAGCGGCCTCGACCCTGGCCGTCCTCCGACCTGTTCTCTGCGTGCCTCCAACTCCCATGGTACACATAAGTCTTACTTAATATGAATACTAATCCCGTGCGAATAGGGCTTATGATTATTATTAGGATGGAAGAAAATGCAAAAAAAATAAAATAAATCTGCCTGCCACTCACCGATGATTCCTCCGACATCATACCACACAGAGAGGCGGTCGGCCTCGGCCTCCTTCCAGCCGTAGTTGTTGCTCAGGTAGAAAGGAAGCCAGAAGAAGAAGGAGTAGTTGACCAGCTTCAGACACGCATACGCCAGGGAATACTGCAGTACAAACAGACACCGAGTCGACATGTACTAGCATCATTCAATAACGGTTTGTTTAAAAGCCCTTTTGTAAATGAATTTGTCGTGACTTGTTGGGAGCTGTGGACTCACAGGTAGCACGCCAGGCAGACAGAAAGCCTGGCAGAAGCCAATGGCTCGAGGAGCCTCGGCCAGAGGTTCGTCCGGCTGCTGAACTGACTGGTATTGTCTGGCGTACGCCTCCGCCTCCGCCTCATCCTCCTCGTCGCTCATCAAAGGCCTGTGGCTGTCTGTGTCCCTCTCCACCGGACTGAGTCCAGTCTCTGACTCCAAGCTCAAACCTGACTCACACAACACACACATTCAAGCTGTGGAGATCGGCAATCAATTTATGCAATCAAGACACTAAACGGTTTCTATTTCGGGCAGAGTTCAAGTTCAAAATGGCTTCCATGGGAAAATCAATTTAAAGTGAACATAGAGTTGGGCGGTCCTGTCTAAAAACCCATGCCAAGTGCACACACATTAAAGCACAATTAGGGTTTTATCTCTCACAGTTATGTGTAATACTGTCACCTGAACAGCATTTTATGGTAATGTTGGGATGCAGCTAAATACACTGAAAGTACACAAACAATTTGTTTTTACATGTTCCTTGCAGTCCTTACCGACTTCTTTTGGGGAGGTAAGTAGGCCGAAGAACACCACCACCCCCCCGGCAAACTGCACCACTGAGGTCACCAGGAAGGCATACTGCACACAGCAACATAGGTACATCATGTTAGCATTTAGTTAATGAGACAATTATAGTAAAAGGCATTAATAAATGTGTGTGTTTCTTACCTCATATCCATACTTGAGCACGCTAGAAGCCAGGAAGGCCCCCAGGATGTTGCCTACAGAGGCACAAGCACTCCACAGGCCAAAGACAAAGCCACGGCTGGAAAACAACATCACGCAGTTCGATTAGAAAAACTGATCAATATGCAGGTTTTTTTTTTTGTTAAAAATGCCCTCTGATACAATTCCAGATAAAAAAAAAAAAACATACTTCAAAACGTCACAGACAGCTCAGTGATTTGGCTATTTTTATATTCAGCTAATTATGTTTACATTATGTATTCACAAGTCCTGCCACTGAGGAAAAGTGAGTCTAAATGGAGTCTATGTTTTGGCAGCAGCACTGGTGAATGGACGCCATTGTGCGAGTCGTTTCGGTGTGTGGGTGTGTGTGTATCATAAAGCTCCACTTGACAGACACAAACCTGAGTCAATATTTTTAGGCTGGACTGATGTTGCAGTTGTATGCTCGAAGCAATGTTACATAAATGCAGGTTCTGTAAACAGAGAAATGGCACACACCCAGCCTTGCCGAACCAGTTGCCCATGACGGCCACCACGCAGGGCCAGACAGCTGATTGCAGCAGGCCGTTCAGCACCCACAGGCCACAGTACAGATAGACGTTGTAGATGTGGAGCCATTCGGTGAGAGTGCCAAACAGAAACTCCTGCAAACACACAGACAGCTACAGTTGTTTTCCAAACTATTATACAAAAAGCAGTGTATTGGGAACAAATGCTAACTGGTCTTTAGTATTCAATTAAGAAACTGTAAATGGATAGCATGCTAAATGTAAAGACTTGACACAAACAAAGTACCCTGTGTATCAAGGCACACACACACGCACACACGCACACGCACGCACACGCACACACACACACACACACAAGGTCTATGTACTCACCACTACAGCAGAGCCACACAGGCCGAAACAGAGCACGTAGCGCAGGTTCACTCTGTCCCCAATCACACCGCTGAGATACAGACCCTTTGAGGACAGAACCAACACAAAGTGACCCCAACTGACAATTAAGAGGACAATATCTGTGGGGGAAGTCGCTACTCTAGGAAGCTTGTTAAAGCTATAGTGCGTGACTATTTTATATTAATGAACATCCGTTCCATTCCAGCCATTGCCAAACGAGTTGCTACAAAGCTAATTAAGCCTATTGGCTCCACACGACTCTCTCTTTGTATTTCTCAGTATGGCTATGTTTACAAAATGGTGTAGTCCAGCGACATTTGCGCGCAGAAGCTTGGGTGATGCGTTTTACGTCTCCGCTGAGAAAGGACAACAGCAGCGTTAAGCTTTGGAGACGAAGAGGACATAAATATTACAAGATAATTATCTTGTGAAAAGTCCATCATGTTTTTTTTTTTTTTTTTTTTAAACCTCTGTGCCCTCCTTGATTTAACGTGTTAAACACTACTAGCATCTGCATGGAGAAGGGGTGGGGGGTGGTGCGTGATCACCGAAGGCTTGCGTCATGCGGATGCGCCGACAGTGTTGTCGTCATTACTTAGAATTCCTCATGGGGGCGACAGAAACTGCGCACTATAGCTTTAAACCCAGAATATCACGTTCGCTGCTCACCACTGCATATGAAAAAAGGAAGATGGAGTCCAGAGCTCCCAGGAACAAAGTGGCCTGCTCTTCATCCTCAAACAGACGATTTTCCTCCCATGTCTGGGACAGTCAGAGATAACACAGTTAATTATAATGCAGTTTATCTACAGCAGGGGTTTTGAATGTTTATGGGCTGTCACCCCGCTCCGTTCTGCTGGTGCTCGGTACCTCGCCAGGAGAGAAAGCTGGTGCGCTGCCATTCTGGAAAGCCGGTGTCCACTGGGCTGAGATGCTGACTTTCACATTACTGAACGTCTTTCTGGACGCATGTAGCAACACATAGCTGGAGAGACAGAAAACAGTTTCACTCTGCAAGGAAAGGCTACGGGGGATTTGACAGAGATGCATCTAAACTATCCATGCAGAACAAACGGGTCGAAGTTCAAAGTTCAGCTGGAGGGGATGCTGAACACACGTTTAATATACTGGAACAATATTTCTTGTTTTGTTTCACATCGGTTCAAGTGCTACATGGTTTATAAAATGGCAACTGTTTACATAATACCATTAAAAAGCTACAAAAGGTCACATAAGGCATGCAGAAGGCTAAATTCCAAACAAAGTAACAGTTAAATTCTGCTGAAAGAATTCACAAGAAACACATCAACATCTTTATCGTAGAAACACAAGCCCATTTTTTTCTACTGAACAGCAGTATTCACTGTGCGCTACTACCTGCTGCAGTGTTTTTACATGGCTGCAGACGTGTGCTATCTAATCACATCTACTGTAATTACAGATTAACGGCACTGACTGAAATAAACATTTATAGTAATATAATTCATATACTGGGGTTGATGAATGTAGAAATATATTAACACACAAACATGTTTTAAACAAGATTATACCAAAAACAATTATAAAATGCACAATTTCCTTTTTTCTCACTTTTTTGATATTTTTCTTCTACAATGAGAAAAAAAAATTTAAATTCATTTTCACTACTTTCACCACTTTCAGACTTTTTTCAATTTGTGTAGTAACCCTGCTGTCTATTGGAAATCACTACTTATTGTCCATGTTATCTTGACCTCGTCTGACCTCGGAAACGTTGCCACCATTAACCTTTCACCCACATTTACAGCACACATCCATTCAGTCTCTCTGCACACCTGGCATCCACTTATTCAACGCCACTGATTTCTTGTAGTTTGTGCTGGTGGCTCAGTGGGCTATGAAGGGCTAATTAGAGGAGATTTCTGTTTCAAAACTGCTGTGAAAATTGGGTGAAAAGTCGTTTTCCCATCTTCCCTGTGACTCTTTCCAATGAATATGCAATAAAGCAACGAGCTAATTAAAGACAATCCTAAGAAACAAAAACAAAAGCCTTACAAAGTCAAACTGGACAGGTCACTTGTACCAGTCTAGCCCTCATTTGGGTTTCCAGGTACTCTGAGCACGTGTCTGGTATCACAGGGTCATCTAGGCACTAGCATTTACAATGGTAGCAGGTTTGAGGAAGACATTTAAAATACCCTAAGTTACCTAAAAAAGGTGAGGAGGAAGACAACCAGATGATGATGAGTGTACTGTGACAGGTAGCCACAGCACGGGGGAGGCATCACAGGGGCGGCCGGGGGGAGGTAAGAGGAGGTGGAGGACGAGATAGGGAGGTGGGGGTGGTGGTGGATGTCTTCAGGGGGAACAGCAACAGGACAGGGAGCGGGTTCAGTTATAGTGTCCCACTATGCCAGATGAGACAAGCACATCACTAGGGGAACCACAAAGAAAAGAAGGAATTGGAAACCAACGTTAAAACACTGAACTGCACTAATGCTCATTATTGATAACAGGACAGTTTGTACAAAATAATTGCAAAAACATAAAATTAGTCCTTGGATGACTAAGAGAACACAAAACAACTATGTACGAGAGAAAATTAAAAAGGACATACATGCAGTGAAACTCATGTAAGACCCCCTTTGGTCCTGACAACCACCACCACACATCCCAGGTTTAAAGATGACCACGCAGTGTTTTGTGCAATTTCCTAAAGTTTAAGTGTGCAGTGTTTGAGTTCACCAAAGATGGTAGTGATCACGTGATGGATAACACTTGATACCTGATTTTACCAGTCCTGGCCGAATCCTGGACTACAAGCAATACTAGCTTGTAGAAAGTATCCATCCCTTTGAGGTAAAAGACGAATATGAATAGATGCATCGGGTCTGAATGTTGGCCTGTGCACTGGCTCCCACAGGTATCAATGGACCCAGTGTACTGACAGCCAATGAAACCATTCCGCCTCCCCCACGTGCCTGTTCAGCTGTGACCATGCATCGCCTCATGTTGTTTGCACAGGACTCAGTCCTGATTATGATGCCTCGAGTACTGATCCAGTACCAGCGCAGCATTTTCCCCTAAACTTAAAATCTGTATGCCTCACAGTGTGGAACTCATTAAACTCATGTGACCAGAAATTTCTGTGGAGTGAAAAACTGGCACAGCGACTGAACGCATATAACTGAAAGGACTAACTTTATTGTTTTTTTAAGACATTGACAAAGAAAGTGTATTTTATGTGGATCGGTTATGGTTTGATTTTGGGGTCCAGAGGCCAAAATGTACTATTCATCTGAGAAACACTAATATGAAAGTCAAGTATAAAGTAATATACACTTAGATAGCTTAATTTGGGGTTCAAGCCCGAAGGGGCATGGGAACCACGTATGCAGCGGAGCTGTGGAACCCTACTGTTTTCACTAAGATTTTTATTTTTATTAGGGCCCGAGCACGAAAGTGCGAGGAACCTATTGTTTTTGTACAGATTATTAGGGCCAGAGCGCCGATAGCGGCAAAGGCCCTATTGAAACTGAAGGAATTTTTCTGCGCAATTTATCGCTTTTTTGGGGACCTGATCATACTCAAAAATTCACCAAACTTTGCACACGCATTAGGTCTGGTACATTTTTTTTTATATTTTAAGGGTTTCGTAGATAGACGTGAAAAAATGCTTCGCTAGCGGCCCCTACAAAACTTACAAAATTGAGCCCCTGCAGTACGTTTGATGTAGACTCACAAAATCTGGCATGCATATGTATCATGTCAAGACGTACAAAAAAGCTCATTGGAGCCATACCCTAAACCCAACCGGAAATCCGCCATTTTGAATTGAAAGTTTGAAAATAGTGCGTTTTTTGCCATTTCCGCATGTCGTACTTTAACGAACTCCTCCTAGAGATTTCAAATTTGGTCTGTGCCATCTTAAGACGTTAAAGATGAAAAGTTATTAAAAGAAAAACTTTTCGTCATAGGGCATGGCCGTGGCGGGGTGGCCATTTTGTGCGTTTCGCCAACGAAACAGGAAGTGGGTGTAACTCAAGTGTACATTGCCCCATCAGCTCAAAACTTTTCAGGATTCATAAGAGTCCAACCCTGAGGACATCTAGAGACTTTAATTTTTGTTTTTGTTTGCAAAAAATCTTAATTTCTAACTAGTAATTGAAGCTATCAAATAACTGTAGTTAAAAAGTCCAATATTTCCATCTGAAATGTAGTGGAGTAGAAGTAGAAAGTGCCATTAAAAGAAACGACTCAAGAAAAGTACAAAATGTCAAAGGTGTACTTAAGTACAGTACCTGAGTAAATGTACTTTACATCACACTACTGCTTGTAACTCAATATTTCCCTATCCTTTTTGCAAAACACAACCCCTTGTCAGTTCAAGCAGGCCGTTAAAGGCAGGTAAATGCTCACCTGCAAAAGTTTAAGTAAATCTGTATGTTATGTTGTGCACCTTGGGTATAAACTGCTGTATTGTATGCTCTGCTGGGCTGTTAAAATAATTGCTCCCACGGGGATAATAAGGTTTACTTAACCTGAAACTCCCTCAAGGTAAACATGATTTCCTGGCATAATGGTAGGGTGCCTGGTAACAATATGTTGTAACCCCTGCAGATACAATAACTGACATGTGGTACACTGTATATACAGCATACAACACTAAAAGGGAAAATAAAAGCAAGAATTGCTGTTCAAAAGGACGCCATCAGATTTCTGTAGATTACAGAACAGACGGGCGCTAGTTCGTGCCTCTCGTTTATTCATTGTTTGTTTTTTTGTGACTTTTGATTTAGCTTGTTCAACCTCGTCTTTTATTCACAATACGCCTATGAATATCCAGTCAATTAAATCGATTTGTTTTCGACAGCATTTTATTGTTGTTGGAGGGAGCATTTGCCACTACTGCTCCTGCAGAACAGTTTCTGTCCATCCGTGCCCCACAGAGTGACAAGGCACCCAACGTTAGCTAGTTATACTTGATGACAGGGTAGCCAGTTCCGGGGTCCATTACACTTAAAAGTCACAACAAACGTCTACAAACAAACAGCTCGCAGTGACAGTTCCAAGCTTTAAATAAACAGACACAAACCCCGAAGCGTTTTCTTACCTTTCTGCTCGTGTAATCGTTAGCTGGCTTGTTCTCGGTGTGGCGACAGTCTGTGTTTACTGTGGATTCCTGTGTAACAGACGCGTCGCTGTCCGCTGAGCACAGCGGCGCACTGCTGCCACCAGCAGGACAGGAGTGGAACGACAGGTTTAACAAAATAAGGAGACAGCAGCTGTTCAGCTTTCACCTGTCACTGTGCCACTTGTGGGGTAACGTTAGAGACAACCTACCGCATCATCGGCTACAGGCAGATTTCTACATAGTTTTAAAACTGCCCCGCCAAAATCACTTGTTAGAAATACTCCAGTTCACTGCCTGACACTGCAACAGGGACCCAGCACTGAACTTGGACAGCACTGAAATTCTGGTAAGCCTTTAACATTAGTTTGCTCAGTTTATATGTGTAGCCTACATATGTTAAGGGGTGGTTCTATACGATGTTTAAATATGTGTTTTTTTGGTATTTAATTTAAATTAATAATGTAATTATTAGTATTAAAATGTATTATATACAATCAACAATACCATTAAAGAATTGAAGGATTCAAATGTTTATTTGTTGAAGCAGTGTAGTGCATAGAAGTGTAACGTGGCGCAAACCTAACGTGCTAAAAGACTAGTGTGAAAAACAAGGATATATATATATATATATATATATATATATATATATATATATATATATATATATATATATATATATATATATATAAAACACTTTACAATTAAAAGAACACATAAATAACACAGCAACAAAACAATTAAACAAACTTCAGTTCATTTGTAGCCTGAAAGTAGTTAGTTTCTCTTTGGATGCAACATTTTTAGAAGCCCCTTGTCATGTATGTAGTTTACAAATCCTATTGGGACTCTCTTATTCATTTCTATAGAAGTAAATATACACCCTGGGGCAAGGAGTGTGGGCTGATATGCTACAGCTGCATAAGCAACTGTGGCTCAGAGGCAGTTGTGATGTGAATTCCAACAAACTTTAGCTTTAGAGGGAAATAATGTACAATGACGTCTGTCCCATGTGTCAGTCGTTTCGCTGCAGCTAGTAGGCAATATTATGGAAATAAAGTAGTCTCAGTCAGTATTAAAAGCCATTCATTCACCGGTCATGTCAGCTATGAGAGGGACAGCCATGCAGATAGAGACATTCATGAAGAGAGCGTGAGAGATGGACAGACAGAGAGGGAGAGAGAGAGAGAGAGAGGGAGGGAGGGAGGGAGGGAGGAAGTCATATCCAGTGTGTGTGGGGAGAGAAAGAGTGAATGAAAATTGAAGATTGGAGAAGAGACAGGGAGAGAAGTGTACAGGCTTTATTCTCTCTCAATTAAATATCCGACCACTCTCTTCAAGGCTTAAAATAAGTTAGAAAACCTATTGTAGATGGTTTAACCTGGACATACAGCACACCGTGGGAGTTTGGAGGTTATCCCAATGGATACTGTTATAGCCGCATGGGTTGCATTATGCTCCCATTTCACTAATGAACACAAGGACACTGTACGACAGAAGGAGGTAAGAAGCAGATTTAATGTTATGTGTTTAATATACAAATGAGATGCGTACAGTGGGATTTAAACAGGCTGTGTTGTCTCATATTTTCACTCAGTGTTGGAGAATAATGCGTTTTCATTCTGAATTCAATTGAGTCATATATTTTCTGCTTATCACCTTAATAACTGTAAAAAAAAAAAATAGATTTGGGAGGGGAGAAAATAAGATGTGGTATATTTATTTAGGTAAACACTTGTTTGGGAAGTCATCTGGGCGTATGTAATTTGTAAAAGCAACCTCTAGCATAATAAAAAACTGCAAGCATTTATGCATTTTGGGATTAATTATGCAGCTCTGGATTGCTTGCTGTCTTTATCACACAGCAACTATTCATCTGTTTCCCAGCTAATCAGCTAAAGCCTACGTCTTAAAGTGCAGCATGCAGTCCCTCTGCTCATGGACACTGTCATTTAGACTGGATATCAACTAAACAAATGATGACAACAGCCTCAGAGCTGGGAAATTACCAAGCACTATCTTGGAGGCCACTGAACTTTGAAACATTGGCCTTTTAAAGATCTGAAAGTATGAGAGCCAAAAAGAGGAGAGCAGAGCAAAGGTTAGTCTCCTGTGAGAAGAAAGCAGCAGAATAAGGAACATACACCAAAGAAAAGAAAAGGCAGAGAAGACTGATTCAATCATGCAAGAGCTCCCTAATGACTATTGAAATGTTGGTTTGTGTGATGAACTACTCGAGGGAGTTGCAACTGTGTGCCTGGCTGTCACGTTTTCCCTTGAGTCTGCCCAGCTGGCCCCATGAGTACCATACATTACCAGCTGTGAATGAATGGTCACACTGCCTTAAATGTTACCAAGGATCTTTATCTCATGTTAAAAACATAATGTGAAAAAAAAAAAATCTTCAAGAAAAAAAAAGCCTGCCGCTAATTGCCAGTTGGAGCCAAGCCAGACAGGATATGAATATAGGACAGGATACCAATAAAAATGCTAATATCCAAATTATGAGTGCCACATTCAGCACTGCGACAAAATCAACCGATTGTCTTAAGATGCTTTCCTCTTTATCTCTGTCTCAGGTGTTTAGTGATCATGGCGGCCACTAAGAGAATGACAAGCACACCGGACTGCATCTACTCCACTGTCAACAGGTTTGTATCAGTAAACATTTTCCCTATAGAAAAGGGACATTTTCCTCACAAATTCCTCCTTAGAAGTAGGTTGCCTTGCATTCATTGCATCAATTAAGAAAAAGGTCTTTGAACTTAGGGCTTCCCATTTCCTCCTGTTTATTTATTAAAACATACCGATTTGATGAAATGGGCCCCGGTCCAAGTATGTGTTTATTTAGCGAGGCCGATGAGAAGAAGATGCTCGGTCATAGGCTTGTTCTCTGGCATTTACTCTCAGGCTGGATTTTCCCACTGCCAGAAAAAGACTAAGTGTCCCCTAACTGTCAGTCTCAGTGACCGTACTGGGAAGTTCAGGAAACTCTGGTTACCATTAAGTAGCCTTTTGTTATAATTTTATTGCATTGTTCCAATTAAATACATGTACTCAGGGATACCATTATCATTTAGAAAGATGTGTTTTACTGAGGAATTCTGTAAAACTCTGGTTCCCAACCTTTTTTTTTGTCTGTAGCCCCAAGCCTGATTGGGAATCACCGCTGTATCACATTTCAAAATGTTTATTTTGGTCATGTTTATTGTTTGACATTTATCATTTAATGTTAATTTGTAACTTTGTAACACCCAGTAAACACATCTTTTCTGTGTGTTTAGGGTAAAGAAGGGCTGTGCTGCTGGTGAGAGAAGTGATTTCCATATTGCATTAGTGGAAAAAAAGGAAGCTGGGCAAAGAAGAGAGGGAGCACCAAAACTCCCCTTCACCCCATTAGACAACCTGAGTAACCAAGAGTCCCCCATAATGGCTTACAGGAGGCCGAGCTTTAACCCTCACAGCAATGAGAACACTCTCCTGGTGGGCAACAAGCTCCCCAGATCCAATGTAGGCAAAATAAAGGACAAGATTTCTCTGTGGGAGGGGAAGGAACCTACTCATTTACCTATTACCTCAAGTTCTTTGGGCCAGTGCTCCAGTATAAAAAGGACCGAATCACTTACAAAAAACAGTAAAACTTCTGATGAGCAGAGTGCAGAGAGTTGCAAGAGAGTAGCCCACAAGGAAAAGGAAAATCTTGGGAAAGAGAATGTAGCGGAACTTGGGGATTCAAGGCCTTGTTCGCCCGTTGAAACCGGGAAACAGCAAAAAGGGACGCTCAAGAGCAGCAAGCCCAGTGAGTTAGAAAACAGGGAGGATTGCGGCAGAGTTGTCCACAAGGAAAAGCAAAATCATGAGAAAGAGAATGTGGAAAAGCTCGGGGATTCAAGGCCTTGTTCTCCTACAGCAGCAGTGCAGCAGCAGGTGGGCACGTTGAGGAAAAGCAATGAAAGGAGAACAGTTGAACAAACCAGCCAGGAGAAGAGAGCTGTATTCACCCTTTTTAAAAACCTGGATGCTATGAGGGAGAACCATGGGAGAACTCCTCCGGAGCTTGGAAACTACTTCAGTCCGCCTAGCAAGGAAAAACAGGTAGTTATGGGTCAAACTAGTGCAGTGAAAGGGAAGCAGCAGCAGCAGGAGAACGTGTACACAGAGCCAGGGGCGCCCCCCATCAACCCAGTCCCCAAACCACAGCGTACCTTTGAGCATCCAGCCACCGCCCCCATTGGGAAGAGTCAGAGGCTGGGGATAGAGCAGAGGAACCTCCCCCCACTGCCCTCCATCTCTAAGAAAACTTCCTCCAAACCTCCCTCTGGTGTGTACGGGAGACCCAGGGGTGAGAGAGGCAGAGACAACGTCGCCAGGTATAGAGGGAACAACAACTGAATGTGTTGCTTGTATCCTACAGTCAGAGCTAAACCAACATAAAATATTTACAGTTATTACATAATTACAGTTAGACCTGATGCTGCCCCACCTGGATAAATGAGAAAAAATCTGTAAAGATAATAACAGTCAATGTTGGACAATATTTAACAAAATAATTCATACTTTAGAAGCACATTTTCACTTTTTTGTTCACCATGACAGGAAATCCTTTGAGTTGGAAGACCTTGCAGGGTCAACTAGCCCGCTGTTCTCTCGCTCACTATCTCAGGAACATCACTATGAAGACATCCCAGGTCAGAAACCTCTATTATCCATCACTTATTTCCCCTTCTTAAAGCAATCATTTGACAAAAACACGTATTCGCTTTCTTGCCAAGAGTTAGATGTGAAGATCGATACCAATCTTGTGGTTAAGAGGGGTATTGATCTTCTCATCTAACCGTTGGGGGGAAGATTACGAGTATTTCCCTAATTGTCGAACTATTCATATTCAAACTACAAAATGTGGAATGTACAATGGGGCTGCAGCTCATGAATATGTCCCTGATATTTTCTATAATCAGTGTTACCACATGTATTGAATGTTTCTGACGTTTTGCCACTCCTTCATGAACAACATTCTGCAGAAAACAATATTACTACTGGCCGCTTCAGCTTAAAAATATCAGAATAGTCTTCAGAATCCCATACTGTTTGAACGTTGAGACTTTAGAAAGATGCGTAATAAACATGTGTTGAACATTGCCATCTTTGGTCTCCCTGCAGACTCATCCAAAGAGAACCCATATGAGGACATAGAGCTGGAGAGTCAATGCTCCCAGCAGTCTTTGCCCTCCTCTCCTGGCGCCGATACTGCCAAGGTTCTTGAAAATAAAGCCAAGCACTTTACAGTGACATCACTTCTTATTTAAATGACTATGAAAATGTATTCAATTTTTTTTTTTTTTTGTCTACAGACTTCGAGGCCTGGCTTCTTTAGGCAGAATTCAGGCAGGAGCTTGAAGCTGCTGGACCTGCGGAGAACCAACCAGTCGTCCCACAGCACCAGCAGCGGGGGGGTTTCATCTCCACCCCAGCTCAGCCGTCCCTCCACTCCCACGGGCGGGGGAAAAACCCCCCGGGGCCCCCCGGCCCCCCCCCCCCCGCCCCCCCCCGGAAAAGGGGGGGGGGGTGGGCCTGAAAAAACTTTCCGGCCCCCCGGGGGCGCCCCCCGCCACCCCGGAGCGAAGGAGAGGGGGGGGGGGGGTTTGCGTGTAGATTTTACAGCTGTGTATGTCTATTCTTATCAAGAATCCCTGAGCTAGAGTAGATAGTTTTATCCGAAAACCCTAATGCTTACTACGTTAAGTTTAGCTCGTTGTGGCTGCCAAGTTCCACTGTAGGCGCCAAAATATTATTAATTGGTGATAGTTCTCATCCTTGAGGAACGATATCATGCTGTAGCATTTCTTCACGCTGACTAAGAGTTTTTGTTCCCAACAGGTTGTACTGAGAATCAACAGCATCTTTGATGCTCGGATCGGGAAGAAACATCTACGAAGGATCTATCATTACGCTGAGACAAGCTCAGGGAGAGGTGATGATGATGTCGAAATGAAACTTTAGTCTTTATATTTTCTAATGCCTAATATGTAAATTTTTGGCTTTTTGGCTTAACAGATACAACTTTTGTTTGCAGTAACAGATGAGAACAGTGACTCTGAGAGTGAAGTTGAAGAAAGATCTAAAGGTAGATTACTACACCTCTTTCTGTTTTCAACTTTTTTTTTTTACATCTTTTGAAATCTTCAATTAATAACCTGTATATATGTGTGATATGATATGCTGTATTACACTTTTCCTCTTTTCCAGCTCATCGTCAGCGTCAGCGTCTCGTGTCAGTCCAGTCCAAACTGAGCCAGCCAAGCAAGGCCCACTACAATGGTACCAACACCAGAAGCAGCTCTCTCGAACAGGAGCTTCACCAGCGTCTGCTTTTTGAATATTTTCTAGTTGTGTCGCTGCAGAAGTCCAAGGCTGGAGCCCACTATCTGCCCGAGGTCACACAGCAGTTCCCCCCGAAGGTCAGGAACAGAGCAGTGCTTCAATCTTTACTTTACTGCCTTTTTCAATCATTTTGTTTTAAAGGGGCACATCGCAGATTTTACACATTAAGTTCAGGGGACTTGTCATCCGATAACATCTTCTGTAGCTCCAGAGAGAACTGGGAGGGTGTGATGAAAGAAGCTATCCTGTTGGATTATGGAAAATGCAGGATCCAGTCTTCTGTTTTTGGTCTTTTTCCATTTTTCTCTTGTGAGTCCGCAAACTCAATGGAAGTGCAATACTAAAAGTCTCTGAAGTACCCCTTTAACTTTTGGGCCCAACTGCCTCAAAATAGACTTTTTATTTATATTTACCCTAGACAGACAAAAGTCAACATTCCAAACAATTCAAAATATGTGACTGATCCAAAGTCTACAAGACAAGGTTCTGTGAATGCAAAAAAAGATGAACAAGCAAGAGAGAAGCTTTAAGGATTTTTCTTTGTTTATACAGCAGCATTTAAGATACCCTAAATCAAATGTGTAAGCTTATACTTGTTAATAAGACCATGCAAACCTTTACTTGCTGATTATATGCAATGGAAATAGTTATTGAAATGAAGTTAATGAAAATGCATGAAATGAGTCCCATTGTGTCACTGCTTTCTTTATGTTCCAGCTGGAGCGGAGCTTCAAGTTCATGAGGGAGACGGAGGATCAGCTGAGGATCATTCCTCAGTTCTGTTTCCCTGACGCAAAAGACTGGGAGCCGGTGGAGAACTACCCAAGGTGAGAGTGTAAAAATTAAAGGTCCCATAGTATGCTCATTTTCACGTTCATACTTGTATTTTTTGGTTTCTACTAGAACATGCTTTAATGTTTAAAAAAAACAACATTCTTTTTCTCATACTGTCTGTCTATACCTGTATTCCCCCTCTGTCTGAAACACTCCGTTTTAGCGCCTGTTTAAGCCCCCCCCCTCCGGAAAAAGCCCAGTCTGCTCTGATTGGTCAGCCAAGTCTTCTGCAGCTGCTCTCTCAGAGTCTCTGCAATGAAGAGACTCATTGGAGCCGAAAATTGACTGTAACAGCACTGTAGCTGCACTTATATATAGTGAAGTTCTGAGATCACAAAGTCCTAACGGCTCGTTTAAAGGCACAGTTTCTGAATACAGGCTGTGTGCATTTCTCTTTGGATTGAGCGTGTTGCCACTTTCACAATATTTATATAGCACATTGACGAGCTTAATTTTTAATTTAAAAAAAAGACATGGAAATCTCACTTTTTACATTATGGGCCCTTTAACTTAATGCTACTGTTCATGAAATTCCACATAATATAAAGATGATGTTATGGCCAAAATAAGAGCCAAATATCTCCCATAGCAATATTAGACACTAAAAAAGGCAACTTTTATTACCACTAGACAACTTGCTTTTTAACCCATGATACACAACTGCTGGACTGGACTGATGGTACTGTAAGTCTATTCAGGCAGTGCACAAAAATAATAAAAGTCAGTTTGTATGTATTTATTAATGAACAACACAAATATGCTAATCACATATTTATTTGTGTTTTTGTTGTGGGTCATCCCCCATAGTGAAATGTTCTCCTTTGTTTTGACTGGAGAGGATGGAAGCAGGAGGTTTGGATACTGCCGGCGTTTACTGGTAAATAGAAATGAGTCGAATAAATAAGTGCGCTTCTACTGAACAGGATGTGGCTAAATACCACGATGACGGCTGAGTAAATAACCGTGCCAAAATAGTCGGGGTGCCTGTGGGAAAATAGTGCAACTGAGAGTCTGGGAGGAAGTGTGTGAGAGTGTGTACGTTTGCATATGTTTCTGTTTATGCATTTCTACAGCATGTGTGTGTGTGTTTCAGTGCTGTTGGTGTGTATATTACTATGGTTGCATTTTTTTTTTAAACGTTTATATGCCCCCCTGTCATGTAAAAACCTTTGGGACGGATTACTTTGTCCTTTAGGAAAAGTAAAAAAAAACAAAAAACTTGTAAAATACTTAACCCAGTAGAAAATGGCTGTTAAAATGAATTGCTTAAGTTATGAAATGGTTCATGTTTTGGAGATTTTCACACAACAGCAGCAATTACACATCCCCCCTTTCTTTTCAGCCTAGTGGAAAAGGTAAACGTCTACCAGAGGTCTACTGTATTGTCAGTCACCTTGGCTGTTTCAACCTGTTCTCCAAGGTAAACTACTCACCGACCCCTTATGATCATATTATTGGCACAGAAGTAATAAAGCACATTTATAAGGTGTGTGTGTGCGTGTGTGTACTGTAGGTGCTGGATGAGGTGGAGAGGCGGAGGGCCTTGTCTCCGGCCCTTGTGCAGCCTTTTATGAGAGCCATCATGGAGGCTCAGTTTCCAGCTCCTGGCAGAACCATCACCATTAAAACATTCCTCCCTGGCTCAGGCACTGAAGTGAGTGACACTGGAGGCTACCACTGAAACAGTAGGCTCCAAACAATATCGAAATTAAGACCATGGGTTTTGATAAAAGGAAAAAAAACCCCGCTTTTTAAGGTTAGAGGAAGAGGTGAGATTTAGCGATCTGAAAATAAAAATCATTTAGCCAGAGTGTGTGACAAACTGTTGTCACGTTTTACCAACATTTAGAAATGTGTCTCATCTACATTATGCTCCATGTCATGTTTCAACCAACTCAGCTTTCTTCAAGATTAAATATACGACTGTTTATTCCCAGGTGATGGAGCTCTGTCGACCCTCTGACTCGCGCCTGGAGCATGTGGACTTTGAGTGTCTGTTCTCCTGTCTGAGCCTTCGCCTGCTCCTCCGGGTGTTGGGGTCTCTGCTGCTGGAGCGAAGGGTCATCTTCACAGCTGACAAACTCAGGTCAGCTCCTTCAGTGCCGCTATTTATTCTGTAGGCTTACACAACATACTGAAATATCTAGCTCCCCTCCATGTGACAGCTCATTTGATGGCTCTTAAAAATATGAGGTTGCACTGAACATCCTTCTTCCACTGTTTATGTAATTACGGAGTTGGCAGATATTAGGTGCAAACGTCAGGGATGTTTTCATTATGAAGTTATAAGAAATGCGGGTGGTCCAGACCCCTCATTTTAAAATAAATTCGAGGCAGTCCCAGTTTTTCTTTTCAGGGAAGATATTTTGAGGCCAGCCTGTTGAGTTGTTGTTGTGCTGAGGCCAGTTTGTTGCTCTGCAGGAGAAAGCCAGTGGGAGTCAGAAAGAGCAGTGTGGTGGAATGCCAGAGTGACGTAAATGAGTGTGTAGCTTTGCTTTCTTCTCTGGGAAATGTTGTTACTCAGGGAATATTCACAGCGATTAGACTGTATTTTAGACCATAGCACCCTCATGTGGTGAGAAAAAATAGTTACTCACTATCTGTGCCTCTCTCTCTCTCTTTCTAACTCTCATCCAGAAGGAAAAAAAAAGCTAACATCTATTTAGGCTTTAAACAGGAATTGAACATGAAGCAATGAAACGCATTCCCTTGTGTGCTGGTCATCATTTAATAACATCTGATTGCCCTCCACTCATTTCCCCCGCGTATCTCCTTGCAGTACTCTCTCCCAGTGCTGCCATGCTGTCGTGGCGCTGCTTTACCCCTTTGTATGGCAGCACACTTACATCCCTGTGCTGCCCTCGGCCATGCTCGACATCGTCTGCACTCCAACCCCGTTCATCGTTGGCCTGCTGTCCAGCTCCCTGCCCCAGCTCACTGAGCTGCCCCTGGAGGAGGTCAGACAGGCACTAATTCTTAGCAGTTATGAAGTCAAACTTGAGTCATTGAAAGAAAAAATTACTTATTTGCAGCAGTCCAGATTTATCACATCAATACAGTCATGCAAAAATGTTGTGCAATACAATCATTTTCATAATTTCTGTGCACAGGTTCTGGTTGTGGATCTTGGAAACAGTCGATTTCTCAGACAGGTAGGCCACAAATTGAGTCATATTTTTGTGTGTTTTTATGGCTCTTCGTGATCCGTATGGATGTAAAAACACATGATTTCATCCTTGCCATATTTACAAATGCATTTTCTACCCTGTTTTGTCACATCTAGTTGGACGATGAGGACTCCATCCTGCCTTCTAAGCTCCAATCAGCCCTGGAGAATGTTCTGGAGAGGAGGAGAGAGCTCGCCAATGACAGAGGAGGAGACACACCTGGTGGTGAGACATAACGAGGACTGAAACTGAAAACTAGCCAAAAAGGCCATTCGATTTTGCAACTCAGCAAGTTCACGTTACAATGTTCATCCCTCTTCTCAGATTCTGGCCACCTTAGCACCGTTGTGTCCGAGGCCTTCGTTCGTTTCTTCGTGGAGCTGGTAGGCCACTATCCGCTCTTCATCACCGGCGAACGGGAAGACGGCTACTCCTCCTCTTCTTCCTCCCCGGTGCCCTGCTCCTTTCAGCGCGAGGGTTTTCGTAAAGCGATTCCGTCCAAGACGGTGCGCCGCTTCCTGGAGGTCTTCATGGAGACCCAGATGTTCGGCTGGTTCATCCAGGAGAGAGAGCTGCACAGGCAGGCTCTGAGAGGTAAAGAGCTGCAGGGAAAAGAAAGAGGTTCAGCTGTTGAGAGGTGATGCAGTGACTCACGATTCTCTCTCTCTTTGTTTCATCAGGACTGTTTGAAGTGAGGGTGCAGGAGTATCTAGACTCCATCCACGAGAATGAACACCGGAGGGTTAACAGGTTTCTCAAAGGCTTGGGTAAGGTTGTTTGTGAGCTATTCTTGCTTTGTTATGGTGAAACCAGCTCTGTACACACATCTACTGCAGGCTCATTCTCACCTTAAACCACACTTTGTTTGTTTTCCTTCGCTCCAGGAAACAAAATGAAATTTCTTTCCAAGAAATAATGCCGCTACAACTGCACAAAAAGAGACACAAACTACAAAGAAGAAGCACTGAAACAAGGAAAGACTTTACTGCAGAAATCCAAATGATCATTTGAGTGCTTTTTTGTTTTTTTAAGATTGTTCACGCCATCCTCATCTGTGTCAGTGTGTGAGACTTTTGCTCAAGGACTCATGATAGACACAAGGAAACTGTGGTGAATCACAAATTGTTCCCACCAAAGGAAAATCCTGCTGTACTTCACATAAATAAAGAAACGTGGGGCTGTAGACTCAGAAATATTTAAGAGGTTCCTGGTTGTTGTGCTTTTTAAAATTCTATATTCTTCAGGCAACAACATTCCTGAGAAAAAATGTATAAAAAGTAAAATTGGTCTTAGGTATACCGCTGTAAGCTACATGTGGCCGACACATTTAAGGGAAAACGTGAATATGTTAGAATGGAATGTGAATGGTTCTATTCAGGGCACAAGGGGTCGCTGAATGGTTTGATGAGTACGAAAATGAGGTAAAGGATGGTAGTCAGTCAGCCTTTGTATGCACTGTAACTGGACTTGAAAGTTCACGGTCATGGTATTTTCTGAATCCACTAGGGGGCAGAAGTATATTTTCTCTGATTCCATGATCTTGACACTACTGTCAGTGACGGACCAGAAAAAGACAAAGACCTGCTTTCCCGCTCTTTAATGCTATACTTTTCTTTTAGTCATAACAGTGACAACATCACAAGTAAATAAATAAAATAAATATATAAATATTCTCTGCTTGCTGTTTTGAAGTGGTGAATTATTGTCTTGATGTTATCATGCTCCCCCCCAATTGAAACAAATGCCAAGGTCTCATAAAATGATTGCATTACATGTTTGGAGTTTTGATGTCATAACTGTAAACTTTGTACTTTCCCCACCATCCTCCAGTTTGAAGATTATGAATGATGAAATTAATTTATGGCAAGAGCATGCTGTATTCCAATGACACCGCACATTTGAAAAAATATGAGTTTTGTTAAACACTGGAAAATCCTGAGAAGAAAATCACAGCCAAGTGAATTGTGTTCCCTCAGCATTTGTGTGCCAGTTTTACACAGTGAGTAATCCGCACACCACTCATTTGCTAACCGTTCACTGCTGTGTTTGTGCGTTTGAAGTTATTTGGCCTTTTTACTACAAGAAACCTTGGTACGGAGTTGGTGGCAGCTTTACTATTTTAGTCTGTGAGTCATGCAAACAAAAGCAGATCTTTAGCCCACGAAGAGGAAAGCACATCTTTGTCAGCATGAAAACACAACACAGGTGCAGAACAGAGCATAGTAGTGTATTGTCTGAGGACTAGTGGGCTTCTTTGTGCCTGCTCAGCAAGCCGAAAGGCCCCAGGGCAGCACACAGCACCTAACCTGTCACCTTGTTAGTGGCAAGTACACACACACACACACACACACACACACACACACACACACACACACACACACACACACACACACACACACACACACACACACACACACACACACACACACACACACACACACACACACACACACACACACGTTGATGCATATACACAGATGCACAGAGTACCAAACACCTATATTTGACAGATACAGGCTTATACACATACACGTACATAGTCTAAAACGATGATGCCCAACCAAGAGTACTACTGTAGTACCCGAAGGGGCACTTCTGCAGTTGCCAGGGGGTACATGGAAAGACTGTGGAGTATAGTTTAATCTAGAAGATTTTCATTTAAATAAGTGTCTGTTAAGTTACCATCTATCGCAGAATGAAGTGAGATCCAAAAACACACTTGCAATTACCGCTTTTCGCCATAGGTGCCGCCAAAGAGAACTATACAGAGATCTTGGAGATTGTAACTTTAAAGTGTTCATATTATGCTTTTTGGCTTTTTCCCTTTCCTTTATTGTGTTATATATCTTTTCTGTGCACGTTATAGGTTTACAAAGTAAAAAAGCACAAAGTCCACCCCAAAGGGACTCACCATCTCCAACAGAAAACACTGTTCACCAGCAGCTCCAAACAGCTCTGTAGTAGTCCAGCCTTTACTTCCGTGACGAACGTGCGTCACTTTGTAACACACGTTATAATGCTCGCCTAGCTGCTAGCGTGGCACGCCCTCATGCTCTGCAACTGACTAGCTAGCAGTACTTACTGTTTTTGTGTGACTCCCAACAAAGATGTTACAGAAGTGGGATGTCTCACTCTGTAGCTAAAACAGAGAGCTCAACACACAGGGTGAAAAGAGGAGCTGCAGCAATGTGCAGTACAACAAATATATGTTGTTTTCTGAAAATTAAACCACATAAACCTATTCTGGTACAACCTCTAAAAACAATTAGGAACCTGAAAATTAGCATAATATGAGCACTTTAACTAATGTGACACACACTTAGCTTAAAGTAATGAATAAGTTCAAATAGTTACCCATTATCAGTTATTAATAATTAATAGTAATGGATCAATAGATTTTAATGAAAAAATTTATATCTATAGTTAATGGATGAACAGTTGAAACATTTAACTAAAAGTATTAGCTAAATTGTTGAAATAGCTAAAAGTAATGGATAACTAATTGAAATAACGCCAGTTTGCTTAAAGTATATTGGATAATGTCTAAATTGATAGCTCAAAGTAATGGATAAACAGTTGAATTAGCTAAAAGTAAATGGCTGAAATATACATCTTCTGCCACTACATGTAGTAGTACAAATGTGAACTTAACCAACCCAACCTAAAAAACAAAAAACATATCGGAACAATATCTACTGTTATATAATCCATAGTTTTAAATAGCATCCAGTTTGAAACCAATTCAAATGAACACATTTGGAACATGGCGGTTGGTGGTAGTAAAGCTCATCTGACAGGGCTGTGGAGGTACATCAAAAAGTTAGGGGAACCACTGCTCTACATGTACAACACACACATGTTCAGTGAAACTGTCACAGAGTAACAAATGTGAAAATCATACCGCAGCTTCCTATCTGGCTCCCAAGGTGGGAAAGCTGCGGTGCTGTGGGACACGAGGCGTCTCAGGAAGATGGATGGATGTGGTGAGAGAAGAGCACTGACGGCTGCCGAAATGTTTGCTCACTCACTCACTCAGGTTCTTGCAGTGTGTTTGTGTATGTGTGCAGATGGGTGAACACCAAACCCAAATTGTCACATACTGTTTCCTGCTAAACACCTGGCCGCGGCTCAAGACAACTGGCTCGTTAGTGCGGAGGTAATTATGGTTTCCATTTATTCCAGCCAGCAGGGGTTGACCCCCAAAGCCTTACATCCTGCACTGGTGTATTTCCACGGCAAAGCTCCCTGTGGAATATATCTCACCACTGCAAACACAAATGTCAGTCTTGTCACTGTGTCATGTGTTTTCAGTCAGCGAGAGAGTGCACTCTTATCTGCCACTTAGAAACAACAATAGCATGATGAAACTCTAATCTTCCTGGCAAAGTGCCTTTCATAGGCCCCTATAACCTGCTTGGATTCCACCTTTAAGAGCTGCTACGCAGCGATACCACATTATGCTGGTAATTGAAAACATCAACCTGCAAGTGAGAACCTGCTGCAAGACTCGGCGTACGCATACAGTTATGCCTATTATTCTCAGCAGAAATAAAATCATACCAACATCACGGTCCATTAAAACCAACCACCAATTCAATTATAAAGTCTCTCTGGAGATTTATTGACCTCATTTCAAGGCTTGCAAACTTGCATTTAGAAACTCTCTGGAGGTTGCCTCTGCTAATTACATGATTTATGGTGTACTTTATGGAGGCAGGGAGGTGCGGCAACTAAGCAGCACTTGCCATCAATCAAAATGAAAACTTTGATGTCACTTTCCGTCATTTTTTTTTTTTCTAATACCTTCTCTCCCACAACCCTCAATCAAAAAGACTGTTCTGGCAGCTTGGGGTCATGGCAGTAACTCCCAGGGTGCCATACGCAATTTTGTACAAATTATGCTAGAGTGCCTCGGGTATTTTTTTTCATCATAACACAAATTGTGGTACCGGTACATGTTCCCATAGAGTCTTCTCGTGCTTGGTTGGAACTTAGGGCCCATGATTGAGTCCTCTGCTCCTCTAAACACCATCTCACACTGATTTTAATTTGCCTAACGCTGGCTGTATGAGAGCAGAAGTGTGGGAATAACAAAAGAGAAAAAAAGTAGGAAAGTAAAAAAGGCAGGAAACAGAGAGGAAGGGTGCTGAAAAAGAGCAGGAGTTTCATGTATGAGAAAAATACTTGACTGTGCACACGCTAAAATGCATGCACGGCACACACACACATACACATGCACTGAAAGTTTCCCGAACATGCACCAGTCAGCTTGTTTTTCGGAGCTGCAGGTGCAGTGTCCAGCTGCAGCCCTGCCATGCATGCCAGCGGCCTGAATCATTTCCCCCTTTCAGAGGAGGAGCCATCAAAGCATATGGAGAACATAACAGCAAGGCAGGAGGAGGTGGGAGAGGACAACGGTGGAGAAGGGCAGGAGAAGAAAGGAGAGGTGAATTTGACAGGGGAAGAAGTGAAGTGGTGTAGAGTATAACGAATAGAAAAAGAGGGTTAGTAGTGACAGATTTCCATTTCCTGGCTGCTATGCCATGTTACAGAAAAGCCTTAAAACTGTGGAACCAGACGAGAAGCTAGCTAAGAGGGTAGAGGAAGTGGAGGGAGGGAGAGAGGGAGGCAGTGAGGGAGGATGGTGCTGGACATGCAAAGTGAGAGTAGTTTGAGGAGAGCAAAACCATTGTGGGTTGGGAGTTTCTTTGTGGCCTCTGTTTCTCGCCCTTTAATCTCAATTTTTGAAAGAAAGAAAAAAGAGTGAGAGAGAATCAGAATAGAGTTTAAAGACAGAGAGAGAAAAGGGGGGGGGTTTCAGGCCACACACATAGATTTCCAGGCCGGAGGGTGCGTCAGTCAGGCCTGTGTGCATGTGGTCTGCTGTATGTGTCCAAGTTTATCCAAACCACTATTACACCACCATTAGTCATGGCATCGGATGACAAGGGTTCAAATCTGTCTCTAAATCTTTCTGTCTTTGTGTCTCACTCGCTCATTCAGCTCAAAAGACCTTTTAAATGGGACACGCACGCACACACACACACACACACACACACACACACACACACACACACACACACACACACACACACACACACACACACACACACACACACACACACACACACACACACACACACACAGGTCGCAGGGGATTCTTTGTCAGAGTAGTTCCAGGGTGGTCTGGTCTGTAAGTGTCAGTACGTAGACTCATCTCTCTTAATGTGGTTTGTATGTGTAACTTTGTGTGTGTCCTGGAACTCTAATATGTCATCCTATTCAGACGTGTGCACAATGTGGTAGGCAAGCCGATTCCAAAGTTTGTTTTAAAGATTTCACCGGAATATTTGCAGCTCTAGAAAGTGGTCGCATCATTAAACAATCACTATTAACTATGTAGTGCACTATATTTTCACTCTGAGTATGAAAGATATGCACCGTCAGTGGCGTGTACACTGCTTTTTGCTAACAATCCCACAATGACATGTGTCACACCTTTTTGGATGGCAAAAAAACATTGCTATCCCTGTCAGTGATAATGCGAACTCTGTCAGTGATAATGCAAAATGACGATTAATTTGTCTATTACATAGGAAGTAGAAAATGAGTGAATTTAGATAGTGATTTCAAACACAGTTAAGGGGCTGTACTCGATATTTAGAACATTTATATAGCAGTAAACAACTATTTGCTATGTAAAAGGTACAGTGGAGTAATGGCATCCTGAGCAGAGAATAAGGTCACACTCCCTCTGTGTGTGTTGTCTGGCCGCATGTGCATGTTAGTGCATGTCAGTGCCTTGTGCATCAGTATCTGACACAGAGGGCTGTCATCATGCTAACATTTGTTCCAAATCGAATACCTTTTCTTTGTACTTTTAGTATCTACTGCAGCTGCTCTGTTGTATGCAGTTTGCATACAATTGGGACATACTACTTCTTCATAACACTGTGCCTTGAACTTTCCAGCACCAAAAGTAATAGGCATTGCCATCATTAGAGCATGCCACTAGCATGGCTAAAATGCCTCTTTGGTTTGCACATGACAGGAAGGTGCACACAGACACGTTCACAAGACTTTGTGTGCATACGTTTGTTTTTGTGCTCTATCCTTCTTCACCTTTCAACTTCCCCTCTCAGCGTCCCACTAGCTTTCCAACATAAACAATGTGACTGCCAATCAGTCCACAACAATTATAATATATTTTCCTGTAAAGTCTACCATCTGTTAAAAAGATATTCTAGAGGAAATGTGATCCACTCATACCTGCGATGGCACTCACTCCGGCACACTTGTAGTTTTACAGTGGCCAGCATGACATAAAACAGCTTGACTGACAATTACTGCTTGTATAAATGGGGAGATTATACAGTAACGCGTGGTTTTCACATTAACATCAGGCTTATGTTTAGAGAGTGTGTGTTTTATGTTTTTTTTTTTGTGTATGCATAAGAAATCCAGGCTTATTTTGCCACTTGTGTTAAAATGTTGTTGAATATAATTTAATTTATTGGGTGTTTTACAAAACATGACTAATGTGCAGGCATGCAGCACATACTGAGTGTTGAGAGAGTTGTGCTATGTGGAGAGAGAAATAAATGCCTGACAACTGTATGCGCTTGCCTGTGAGTAATGTTGCCATAAGGAAGTACGGCCATACAAACAGGCTCTGTCTTTAAGCTGTCACTCAGCCATTCATCATCCCGTGTATTTATTTCCAGGGATTAGAAATGCTTATCTCTTGGTGGTCGTGTTTATTTTCCTCTAGAGATGTCAAAAGAGTGCTTTTAGTGTGGGTGAGTCCAGGATGATCTACACCTCCACTCAGGTGTAGGATTTTTATTATTTGCCTATATTGCTTCTCTGTATGCTTTAAAGTGATCATATTATGCTCATTTTCAGGTTCATAATTGTATTTAGAGGTTATATCAGAATAGGTTTACATGGTTTAATTTTCAGAAAACACCATATTTTTGTATATCCTCTTTTCACCCTGTGTGTTGAGCTCTCTGTTTTAGCTACCGAGTGAGGCATCACACTTCTGTTCCATCTTTGTTGGGAGTCGCACATGCACAGTAGCTAGGTAAGGACAACCAGCCAGAACCAGCTAGTCAGAAGCAGAGCATGAGGGCGTGCCACGCTAGCAGCTAGGCGAGCATTATAACGTGTGTTACAAAGTGACGCACGTTCATCACAGAAGTAAAGGCTGGACTACAATAGAGCTGTTTGTGAACAGTGTTTTCTGTTGGAGATGGTAAGTCCCTTTGGGATGGACTTTGGGCTTTTTCACTTTGTAAACCTATGACGTGCACAAAAAAGATATATAACACAATAAAGGAAAGGGAAAAAGCCAAAAAGCATAATATGAGCACTTTAAATACAATGATAATGAACTGGAAAAAGGCCACAGTTCAAAAGTATTTGACTTGCATTTTGGACAAGTAATACTGTACATTTTGTTTAAGCAACCTTGAAACTTTCCACAGGTTTTGCGTACATCCTGCCAAGATACTATCAACTCGCTGAAGATATGCAGAATATTGCTATGCTCCAAATGTTGTATCTTTACCGTAATACTTTGGCTCCTGCTGCTATCCACTTACGATGACATGCTATGATGAGAAAAATGCTTTATTTTGGTCGTCTTCATTTTCCACTTCAAGCCAGTCTTCACAGTGATTTGTGCTCTTGTAGGTTTGAAACTGGCTTACGTCTGGAAAGTTCTGGAAAAGGTTATTGGGAACTTTTTCCACCGGTGCAGATCGTAGATGGTATTGAATCAGTTATTGTAGGTCAAAGACACTATTTTTACTACTCAAATAGAAATGTGATATAGACCAATGCTTTAAATACTGAAAATCCATCATTATAAAAATTAAGGACTAAAATATATGCGACATGTATTCACTTACGGTGATTTGAAGTTCAGAAAAGAGAGAGGGAGGAACAGTAAAGGTTTGGCATGGGGCTCCCACACATATGGCAAATACATTGGAGTGTGCAGTAATAAAGAGGAGGTGTGTGTGTGTGTGTGTGTGTGTGTGTCTGTCTGTGTGTGTGTGCCTCTTTTGAGTGCAGTTTTGATGAAATTCCAGGTCTCATCTACTGCTGAGCTGCTAAAACATATTCTGCCACAGTGATTTAGGCATTCACACACAGAAATGTGTGATCATCACACAAACACACACTGGTATGTGTACAGTTTATAATATAATAATGTGTATAATTCTGCATCAAAATGAATTAGATATTTTATATAAGAAGATTGTAATGTTTTACATAGAATATTTTTTTCAAAGTCTTTATAAAAGACCTATATAAACAATATGTTCGACAGGTTAGAGATGTTAAAGCCAAAATGTGTAGAATTAGAAAATTCACAAAATCGGCGCCCCCATGTGGTAGTATTAAAAAACTGATCCAATTCGGGCATGCTTCCGTGTGTCTACACAGGAACCGTTTTAGCCACATTTTGCAGTTGTCCATGTTGCATGTCTTACGGAATAGATACACTTCTATTTGAATTAATACAGCTGGCATAATCACGGAGTAATCGCTTGCATTTTACTCTTTACGTGTAAACACAACCCAATTTTTTTTCTCCATTTTTTGTTAGTGCTTCTAACATGGTGCTAACGCTAACGCCTCATGTGTAGACACAATGTGAGACAAGGTGTGGATACAGTCCAAAAAGCAGACGCCGATGTGGTCCTACTTATACACTGGGTGTCTGCATGGGCGACGCCTACAAACCGGATGCAAGTCAAAACGCAGATGATAAAGTTCAAATTTTTAAAATTGACATGCAGTCCCTTGCAGACCTTCATGGCCACAGAAAATTCTACTCACATTGGCTTTAACAACAGTTTTATATATTTAAAATCCTCACTGGAACCCCAAAGATTCAAATTATATGTTCCTATAGGATAGAACCTCCAGATAGCATTAAAGGATAGGATACATACCAATACTTTCTGTAAATGGAAAGTTCTCACAAAACTCACATACACTAGCCATAAGACTTTGACAGGCTCAGGTCGCTTATACAAATACCACTGTGGATAATTAATTTGGTTTCACTCTGGCTGTAAAACATCTTTGGAACATAATAGTATGATCTGGAAATGTTGACTATCTATTACTTAAATAGAATATGCACCTGAAAGTGTGTTTCTATGCAATCTAGCAACTTACTGATACTGTCAGACCTCGAGACGATTGAAGACTTCACATTAGCACTTCATAACAAAGGGTTCACTGCCAATCTAGTTTGAAACTTGTATTCTTAAATTAAAGACAATGTTCCAGTTAACACGACAATTTATCAAGTTGATTGTGCAAACCATTGACTCAAATCACCTTAAAGGGATACTTCACTGTTGGAAAGATGAATATATCTTTAAATTGGGTCACTTATGTAGTAGAAATGTGAAATTCTTTAGAAATTGGTGGCTTCTAGGCAGAGAAAAGTCAGAAAATGTGTTTTTGGCTCATGTGGATGAAAGACACCAAATCCCAGAATGCACTTGCTTCGCTGCTTTAGCGTCTACTCCCAAGCCACTACTGTTTACAGACAGACAGACAGACAGTGAGACAGTCAACTCAGCTCAACTGTGTTTTAGTGTCATTTCAACCATATACACGAAACAACGTTTCACCGTGGCTCTAGTGGTGTTACACATTTAAAATATATAAAAACGACATTATATAAAGACGACATACGAAACAGGCTACATAACATAATTAAAGTTCAGCTAACACATACTAGCATGTGGGCTGTAAACACAGAGTATAAACACAGCCGTAAATTTGCGTGGAATGTAGAATGGTGGTCGGCAAACTCCACCAGCAGTTAGCAGTTAGTTGGATACAAGCACCCCATTTCTGCACCAGGCAGTCCGTGTTAACACAGCCCACCCCCACTAGCTAGTCTACCCGGCGACAGAGCAGCAGGCCTGGTAGCTAGATAGTCCGGTACACTGTTGTTCAGCAATGTTTCCACAACAACAAAAACACAGCAGTCTCTGAACTCGCGTTGGGAGTTTTGTTGAAGTTGGATGTAGTCCAGTTTGTTGCCTAATGAGCGGACACTTGCAAGCAGGATGGATGGGACAGGTAGCCGGCTAGCGTTAGCTTTCCACCAGCACTCGTTACGCGCTCCCCGCTGATGATGTCCCTTTACCGGCCAGAGGCATCGAGCAACACCGCTGGTCTCCATAGCAGGCGGGCGAAGCTCGCGTAGTGTGTGTGGAGTATTCCGTCTGTAATAAAGTTTCCTGCATATTCTCCGATCTGTACCAATGTATCTCGGTGGTACACATGTGCGGTACTTTGAATGCACATCATTGTTGTAAAAGTGTTCTGCTGAGAAGACCATGGATGTATTAAGAGAACAAAAAAGAAAAGAAAAAACGGAGCCTCCTGTTAGCGAAGATTCAAGATGGCTGACCCTTGTTTTGCTTCGGCAATACTCAGAGAAAGACGACAGTCCAACCTACCTATGGGCGGGTTGAAAACATACGGAAGTAGCTCCTACTACTGGCTGTAGTCCATTGCCTCTGGGCAAAAATGCCTCAGATGACGGAAAACAACGATTTTTGCGTCATCAGAGGCTTTTTTCCAGACCCACAATACAGTGATCTCTCATCTCAGGGGAACATGAGGGAGGGAAGCACGGTCATTTGAAAATACTACCGTGTTTCTGCTGATACAAAGCTTAATGCTAAATCGGTGAAGTATCCCTTTAAGCAGTATGGAAATGTTTATTTTTGTGCTCTGACTCCCCATTGGTTTTTAAACCTGGGCCTTCAATACTATCCTACAGCAAATAAACCACCTTTGAAAAACCTCACCATGACACTACTAGTAGGGCATTATCGTGTGGAATAAAGTGATTTAACGCAAAGCTAAACACCTATAGAGTTTCAATACACTATTGCAGAGACATGAATACATGCCAGACCATCCACACACTAGAGGAGGATCTGGCTAGTCCACATAGCATTCCGGGATGGCAAGAAAAGCATGCTCTGGTTTTATTGCCATTTCTTTAAACCAATCACAATAGTCACAGGTGGTGCTAAGCTCCGCATGGAGCTGCTGTAAAATAATTGTGCAAGAGAAAACTCAGATTGGACAAATAGTCTAGCTAGCTGTCTCAATTTACCCTGCAGAGATCTGAGGAGCAGTTAACCAAAGTCCTCATAAATCAAAATGAAATTAATAAATAAATATATAGGCTATGTATTTTAGAAATTAATATACATATCATTATAAAAAATATAAGTGTCCCATTCTGACAATTTATTGGCCAGCAGACAAGGCCTTGCTGGCCCTGATGGCCCACCTCTAGTTTCAACATGTCACGTGTCAGTTTTCAAATAAAGATACCACCATTTTTGGCTGATAACAGACACCATGGTAGACATACTGTACTATATGCTAAGGTCACATGAGGTAGCTAGACCTCGTTTTGATAAATGTGGGAAAGGGGAAGTGGCTGGGCTGTGTGTTATCTTATCTATGTACTGTCCAAGCCACTGTCTGTGCCATGTCCTGGGAGTGACAAGCACAGTTGTGTGTGTGGTAGCTGGCAGCCGCCTTGGGCTGTCTCTCTTTACTACAGGGTGAGTTTGAGAGAAAGTACAGAGGTTTTAGCTTATTCTCCCCAGGATGTTCCACTGCACTGTGAGTTGATATGTACAAAACTGTCTGGAGAGAGAAGAAAATGTTGTAAAGGAAAGTACAGTTGTAATTGCACTTAGCTCATAAGCTCGCATTTGGATAAAGAGCAAACCGAAGACATTTGATCACTACAGGCCAGAGACATTTAATTAAATCCTCTAAATGACATATGGGTCAATTTGGCTGCAATAACCCTTGAACATTTTGTTCCAAAATGAGATATCCATTATTGGAAAAAGGTGAAACTTTGTCTTGCCAAACAGCGCACAATGAAATAATGAAAAAAACGTCCATTGACAAAACACTTCTACATGTTGGATTCTCTTTATTTTAGAAACAGTGATTAATGATCTTACACAAAAGTCTTTCTCCCCTCTAAAATAAATGTATTGCATCTTCGAAATGGACCATTTTCTGCTGCTGGAAAGGCAACATTTCCACTCTGGCCAAACCTTTTCAACATTGGATTTTAGTTTGAACAAGTAGATTGATTGACTCATGGACTCTGGCCAGTGTGTCCTCATTTGAACTGTCTGAATCAGGAAGGCCTCCACTGTGGTGGGAGATAAACTCAGCTCTCTCCAAAACCGCAGCAGGTGGCCTGTGTTTGGGTCATACACTCACTCCATATCAAGTTACTTTCTTATACACATGTTATCAATTAGTATAGATCCTCAGTGTGTTGGAGCCAACTGTTCATAGCTTTCTGTCTTCTTTCTTCCAAACAAAAAGATATGAAGAGAGACAACAACAGAACCTGGCCCGACCTGCAAAAATGCAGTTTACATTTCAGCAGCTTTCGTAATCAATTAGGTGTTGAAATTTTAAATAAACCCGGGAGCGGGTGGTCTAGTTGTTGAAGCTTCATTGGTTGCATCAAAAATTTAATAGCAACTATGACTGCCACGATCATAGATGTCCATTAGTGATGAATTGACTATGCATGAATGTTTACATAGGGCAAGAGGAACTGTAGGAAATAATGCAAGGCCACAGGTGTAGCACAGTAGAGGAATTCCTTAGAAGTGAGTCAGGCGTCTGAAGACCCTGGAATCTGGCTGGACTCTTCAGAGTGGAAAAAAATTGTCCGTCACTTAGTCTCATTCAGAAATATGTCTGGGACTGGTCCTATGTGAAACACTTGTACAAACACAGACTCTGTCCTTTTATACGTCTTGGCTGTCGGTGGCTGAGAGAGCTGCCTCCGGGGAAGAGTCTCCTTCCAGTCAGTTTCCACTCAGAGGGAACCAAAATACATCCTGACCTGGCTATGGAGACTGTGACATTTTAGACGCACAAGCAGAAAACCAATGTGTAAGCCTTTATTTAAAAAATAGGTAGTAGTAAAGGACATTAATACCTGCCGCGGAAATGAAATAGTGAATGTTGTTACAGCTCAAACAACTTCTGCTTTGTATAATTGAGATCCTCTAGCATTCCTGTGTGTGTACAGTAAAGGAGTTCCTGGTCTACTTAGATATGTGACCACGACTGAAAAATACTCTTCCAAACACTGTTCCAGGTCAGGTCACTTTCAGTTTATGTCCTTGCAGAAACAAGAAGTGCACAGCAATCAAATCAAATCAACAATCAACTGCAACATTATGTATCATGTTTGCAGATGATTATCAAAGGTCGGTGTGCAGCATTGCCTTTACTCTTTTAGGTATTTCATGACTTTGTCGGACATGTCAAAAGTGGTCCAAGGGATCCTTTATTTAGGCGAGCAATATAGGTAGAATAATTGCCTGGATCATCAAACTTAAGCCCCTGATAACCATCTGACATCTGACTTGTCCACACCCAAGCCATTGCAAAGCAAACGGAAGAAATGTCAATTTACTGGTCAAGTGTCAACAAACTTGAACAGCAGAGTCCAGCACAGCCTTGGCATTTTCTTCACTGCTAAGGATGCTGTCCACATCATATGTGAGGCGCCCTCTTTAATCCACATTTTGCTATACTTTGCCAGCTTGTCATTGCTTTGGCACCATCTGTACAAATTCTGGTGCATTTTTTTGCTATCGTGCCCCAACTCGTTCTTATTCCCAAACCCATGGTACAGAAAAGCCAATTTGCCAAGTTGGCAACACCTGTAGTCTCATCTAGCTGTAGTGGAAAGCACCCACTCATATCAATGCATTCTAGCAGCACTTGTTATCTGCCATGTTAATAATCCTAAATAAAACAAAGTGGCACTAAGTCAGCTGTATTTCTCCGCATGGAATAGTATGTTTGTTCTTTGACATGCATGAGATGCAACAGAAGTATGCAGTGAATGCATGGGAAACATTGACCTTGCACGCCAGCTAGATTCTCGCGATATCACAGGATCACATCAAAATCCATCTTGTTGCAAGGTCACACATGCGTGAAATTAACATTGGCGATTATCCGCCTACCATTCACTTCCATTCAATGCGAGCGAAAGGGCGAATAAAACTTTTGCTTTTGGTGGCAAAGCAAATTTGCGTGGAGTTTGCTCTCATTGAAAGAACTGAACTGAAGGCTTTTCTTAATAGAAAACATATTTTTGCTCTCTCCAGACTGGCTTTGGCAGAGTTTGATAGATCGATGGTTAATCCACTCACCTGCAAAGCATTTTTTTAAAGTGCCTGCCCTTTTCCAATGACAGCCTCTCGGATGTTTCTGTGTAAATCATTTGGTGCGTCAGATAAGGGATAAATTGCATTTGAATGAAAAGAAAATAATATGGGGAGTGGGAACAGAAAAACGATTTCATAATGAAAAAATATATTGCTAATTTGTAATCAAAATTCCAAAATAATAGACTTTACATAACAGGAGGCACTTCATGTACCACCTGTGGTACTGCATATGTATAACAGTTGGAGAACCGCTGCAGAAGATAAATGAAGCAATTGAGCACTGCAACCCTTAATATTTTGGAGCCAATTTGCTAATAAAAAGGAGTTGGATTGGCCAAACCTAATACAGGCGTAAATAACGGTCACACAAATTGTGTTTAATTGCCATTAAATCCAGATGTTGGGTTATGGGAGCATTTGGGGTAACAGGTACTGTAGGGCCTGTAGCCTCATCAGGAACTCTCCAAATCCCTTAGCTCTCGGCACTGGTCCTGATACAGCTCATTAAACTGTGATTATGCTGCTCCCAAGGGTTTGGGCCCAGGACCAGCTCATTATTAAGGCAACAGAAAACAGAGCTTGCTGAATGAAACGTGATAATGCCTCCGATCACTATTATTTGCTATGCTAGTTTGTCTCAAAACAAAAAGCTTCACATTGAATTTTAAGAAATACGTGAGCTGATGTTGTGTGTAAAGAAACTTAATTAGAAAAATTGAAAAGGAAACTAAAGCTTTACCTAAGGAAAGAAACCTGTGCCATTGGGTGCTACAGGCTATTACCATCAGAATTAGCGGTTGGCTGACCCCACACGCCCTCCCAACTACACTGCTTCCGAGCTAATGGCGTGCTCCACCTCTCACATATTACAGGCAATTACAGGGGATCATGGTAGACTAGTCAAATTAACCTGACCCCATCAAGAACAGATTTTAAACGCAGGTGTTTGAGAGGAAATGCCAGGGAGGTCCAGTTCTCACATGAGTCTGTTAATCAGCTTCACCACTTCTTGGCAAAAATTACACTCAAAGCCGCTTATTATGGTAATTTCATACAAAGCTGAACATCTATTCATTTATACTCAATGTTCTGCTTAAGTTGAGACATCTAACCCATGTTAATTCTATGTAAACATATCACACTTCCAAATTAATGACAAACACAATTGGTCTGTTAAAGATGGAAAGATATATATGAGATGTAAAGTATATAGAAGTCACTCAAACACATTACTCCGGCTCTATTTCACTACTCTACATGTTGCAGTGAAACCACTTCACTGTTATTAATCATCATCATTTCAACAATGTCTCTCTCTCTGTGTCTGTACCACTTTTTACCTACTTCGGCTTTGGTATTTCAGGTAGGCAAACATTAGAAGTGGTGTCAAGTATTCGGCTCTATGTCTGGTGATGCAACCTCCCTCCCGTGTTCTGACAGTCATTAATGAGTGCGGATAATGCAGTGACGGAGAGTGTTAAAGCCTCTAATGGAGAGCACATCCAAATGTATGCCAAAACAAGCATTCTTTGTGAAGAGAGGACAGGATGTTACTGTAATACCTTTGACTGGTGCCAGACTGTGGGGATTGGTGTTGATGATAGTTGAGTGTGGTGGATACCAGGCTGAATACTAAGACAGTGAATTTACAGACGAACCTGACTGAGGAAACAAGGGCTTTAAACAGATACCAATAAAACCTTGAAAAACCCTCTTTTCAATGGAGATGCTACACTACATTATACCTGTAATTAAACCCTATGTAGCTGGGGCCCAGTCATTTTTTGTCTTGTCTTTTGTTTTTCTGGCTTTTCATCTCAATCCATCATCATCTTAAAAAGATGTACATTAATTTAATCTAAAAAGCTAATGCAAGCTAACAAGATAATGAACATGGTCAATCTTATGTTTGCTAAACTTAGTATATTAGCATTGTCATTGTGAGTTTTGCTGCCTTCAAGTGGGATCATATTTACTGTGTTCACAAGAAAAGTCCTTAAGAATGCCCCCCCTTCACGACCTGAAAATTGAAAAGTTGAAATTAAAATTTTTGGAAAGCTCCAAGTTCATGTGTTGTGATGTGTTTGCTGACGTTTTCAGAAATGGCGGAGGCCACAGATTTTCATTTTTCGGTGGATGGTAAGTTAATATATTGTAATGTTAGTTGTATAGAGTTTTTCTTCTTAATTTTATTTTGTCTGAGGAAAATGTTGATATCAGGGGTTGATGCATAGATTGTATAAGTGAAGCCAAAACATCTTGATTGCCCCCTGGTGGCTGGCTGCAGTATAGGTAGTAAATCCCGCCCCCTCCATGTTAGCGGATGGGGCATGGACTAAAAAAACAAATTACACGTCAAATAAATTTTGCCCAAAGATCGTTTCTGTCATTTTGGCGGTTCTGATCACGTTGACGTTGTTCAAGTGTTCATGTTTTCGATAAGTTTGTTTTTTATTATTTATTTGATTCTATAAAAACAGGGTGAAACATCATGATTGACAGCCGTGATTGACTTGCAATTGGTTGAGAGGGCTTTGATACCGCGGCTCCACCGCCCAAAATCACTACAACACAGACTCTGGCTCCAAAAAGATGGCAGCAGACGTATCCGTATCCAATATTTTGGCTTCACTAATGTACAGTGGGAGGAAGTGTTTATATAGTTTATGGTTGATATTCCCAACAGCCTCATCTTTTTTCTCTGTCATTACATCTTTGCATTTACTGCATTATGTTACCCGCTCGCTAGCTTGATAAACTGTCAGCCTCGTTGGCTTCAAGACGCTGAAAGTAACGTTAAGGAGGAGTCTTTTGGCTTCCATTTTGCCGTTGCCTTGCTGTGGTATTCTCACAATGTAACCACTTGAACGCACAAGCATATCGTGTACACGACTTCCCAACCACAAGCTCACGAGTTCCATTTGAAGGCAGCATACATTAGCATATTGACGTTAGCATTTAGCATGCTGTAGACTCTTAGTCTTGGTCTCTTAGCTCAAAGTAGGGAAACCAAATCCTCAAATTGTATTGAATTAGCCTACTAGCCTTTAGTTAGTTTTATCTAAAATTGGTAAAAAAATATATTTACTACATAACCAACTGACTCATTTTGATTCAGGTGTTCCATCCAAGGACTTCAGTATGACCCCAATGCAGCATTTCTTGCCTTCTGATTTTCTGTAAATTGATAGTCAGGTCTGCTGATCGTTTTCCAGAGTATTTTTATTAATGTATTTCTGCACTAAAGCGAGACAGGAAGAGGAGAAAATGGAGGGGCATGACATGGGCCAGATTTAAATCACACACACTGCAGCCACATACCATACATGCCAGCCTGCTTGAGTAACCAGGACACCACGGCCTTAAAAAATAAAAGTTTTTTTTAACTGAGACAGAGTGAAAAAATGAAGGATACTGTAGAGCTGAGATGCAGGACAGAAGCCCTGAGCAGCACTCCACCTCGTTCTGGAGAGAGCTCATGTGTCATGTTCTCCGGGCCTTGACTCAAGTGCTATATGCTGGATGTACACCATGAAAGGGTGGTAACCGTTGCCCTGTTAACAAAACCGAGACTGTGCACCGGATGTGTTTATTTTAAAATCTCCAGTAATTACTTAACTATGCCTTAAAGATACGCTCGACAGAAGAAGAATGCTGTGTGTATATTTAGAGTAAATGGTGGGATAGTTACAGTCAAAACACTATATAGCAGCGCTAATACACCACTGACATTAAAATGAACGGCTTCCTGGCACTAATGTGCTGGAAAGTCATTCAAGGGAGACCTCGCCACTCATTTTCTATTAACATTACACAGAACATTTTCAAATCAGCGCTGTTGAGGGCTGCGGTTGGTGTGCCATCGGGAGAGCTTTCAAACAATGGACAGAAGGGGTTTCCGTTGCTTTATGATGTAGAACCTGAGCCGTGGCTGCCTGCCATCTGCAGCGTACGGGCCACAGTCAAGAGGAAGGAGCGGGCAGCAAACGCAGAAATGTGAGGGCACACGCTCAGATGCCAAGGCACACACAACACTTTAATCTTCAAAGTAGTTGGATGTTCTTGCTGAAAAGACAGAATAATCTGGTCCTGTGGTGTGTTTTGTCCATTAGAGGCAAGGCCAGGGAGATGACTTTAACAGTGAAGATGGCTACATAGGCAAAAAAAAAACTAAAATGACAAAAACATTGATGTCCGTTGCAGTTAATCATGAATCTTTATTTTAAAGGAAATCTCAGTAACAAACACTGTATGTAAACAAAACCTAACAGCTAACATTTAATTTGTGGTGAGACTCACTCTCTCTCTCTCTCTCTCTCTGTCTCTCTCTCTCTCTCTCTCTCTCTCTCTCTCTGTCTCTCTCTCTCTCTCTCTCTCAAATTCAAATTCAATTTGCTTTATTGGCATGAATGTCGGAAATAAAAATATTGCCACAGCATCAAGGATAATAATGTGAGAAGAAATACATACATACAGTTCATTGAGTAAACTAAAATATATACATTTAAAAACAAAAAGAAAAACAGGTAAGCAACAACAGTATATCAATATGCAGTAAAATCGCTAGTGTCAAATGTAAGAAAGAAAACAAAGACAAAAGCAAACAAAAAACATGAAAAACACATGAAGTAGAGGACTAAATGAGAAGGCAGATGGGGAGATGAACTACAGATGTTACATGTTGTTGTGCTGGTTGTCTCTCAGGCTGTGACGTGCACTCACACATCTCGCTGCTTCTACAGCACTCACACTATTTTAGTAGATGTTGCATTTTTGTCTGGTCGGAGAGTGTATCAAAATCTGGGAGTTTACATTTAATTTTCGTAAAGAACTGAGTTCTGATGTCAGTGTATGAGCTACATTGAAGCAGGAAGTGTTGATCTGTCTCCACTTGTCTCTGTGGACAGAGCTGACACAGGCAGCCAGGTCTGTCTGTGGCGTCCGGTTTCCACAGCCAGACTGTGTCCAGCTCAGCCTGGACCTGCTCAGAGTCTTTCTGAGTCTGTGGTCACGTATGGTGCTCAAGTATTCAGCTGCTCTGTACTCTCGGTTTGGGGCTAGGTAACAAGTCATTCAATTAACATTTTGCTCTGACGTTTAGTAGGGTCTTTCCAATAGGTCATGTATTTCTGTTTTTGTCTGCAGATGATTTGGTTGAGCCAGATGGTTTGGAGGGTGTCCTGAGGTTCTGGGGGCTGTGAGTTGAGGGAGTTGAGGGACAGGGCTAGCTGACTGAGGGGACTTTTCTCTGTTTCTCTCTTGGTATTGTAGTGATTTGCAGTGGAAACTATGGGGGTCGCTTGTTTTCAGGTGGTTGTAGATTTTGATGGATTTTTTTTCAGTTGTAATTTGGAGGGGGTATTGGCCTAGTTCTGCTCGGCAGGCGTTATTTGGGACGTGTCTTGGTAGTTGTTAAAGGTTTCTAATAAATTCTACATGGAATTTCTCAATTGGGTGATTGTCCCAGTCAGTAAATTTTAAATGTCTACTGAGCGGACCCCATATTTTGCTGCAATACAGAGCGATGGGTCTCATTACTGATTAAAATTTTTTTAACCAAGTTTTAATTGGAATGTCTGTTTTGATATTTCTTTTAATTGCATAAAATGCTCTTCTTCTTCACACCCAATTGAAAACTCTCTCTCTCTCTCTCTCTTTTTTTTTTTTTTCTCTTTTTTTTTTTTTTTTTTTTTTTTCACACACACACACACACACACACACACACACACACACACACACACACACACACACACACACACACACACACACACACACTTGAGGGAAGCTTGTTTTTTTGCAATATTGTCACTGACTTTATCACGGGAGGTCCAGACTTCTGCCATATGCCGAGCCTGGAGGTGCAGGAAGCTGACAGCTCTAAACACTGGGCACATTTGTATCTATCACACGCCGCCTTTTGATACTTGACCCAAAGTGTGTTGACTTAAAAGGCTTGTTGCATTGTCTGTGAAGTTTTTTAAGCATTCAGTAAAGCATTCAATTGAACAGGAGCCAATTACTTTCCACCAGCCACATGTCTGTGTAACCAAACAGCAGCAAGGGTTAGTGGGTTTAGATTGTGTCGTTATTGATTCTTCACTCTATGAATGCACTGTAAAAACTATTTCCCAGCACATTCACTTCACATCTTTTAGTAAAGTATAACATTTAAAACTGGGCGAGATGTTCAGTTTTTCAGTGTGGTCCACAATTGCTCTCAAATCCAGATTGCTTGCATCTTTCCATGCAAAGTAGAGGCTCTTCATGTTAAAGTCTCAAAGAATACTGAAAGAAAATTATTTGAACCATATGATGTGAATCAAAAATTAATACATGTTTTTTCACTCTCTGCACAGCTGTGCATGCTGATTAAAAACACTTTTTGTACCCTTTGAACATTTTTAGAGTGATTAAAAACATGAAAGGACTTTTCACTGGAATCTTAAGGTTGAATCTGAAACCCCATCTCTGAGAAGAAAAAAAGTGGAGGCTGCAGAATGTAATGAACAGTAAAGGTTTGAAACAAGGCTACCCTGACAAATATTGTCTTTGGAGGGCAGCCAGATTCTTGTGCCGATGACTCTGTGCCAAAGAGGCAAAACTCATCCAAGCCCAGAGTACTCTCAAGTGGGCCTGAGTGTTGTTTTGGAGTTTGAGGAAAAAGAGAATAGGCCAGTGGCACCCTGTGAAATAAACTATTATAACCCACTCAACACACAAACACATAACAGCCCAGAGCTGTGTTTCTTAAAAAATGTACACAAAACAGAAATAAGACAGATCAGGCTTTTTTGAATCTTGATAGGCTGTATATGAGTAGTTACTTGTGATATGGTCCGCATGCAGGTAATCCTACTTTAGCCCAAACTCATCTAGCTTGGCTTAATCATTCATGTTCAGTGTGCTTCCCCATTGTTGCACTATATCCTGGCCTTTGTGTACGCTTCAACTTTCACCAGAAGGGACTTTTTGGGTACTTTAAGTGTGTGTGTGTGTGTGTGTGTGTGTGTGTGTGTGTGTGTGTGTGTGTGTGTGTGTGTGTGTGTACGCGCCAGAGTGTCTGGTGGCTTTCATACCATGCATAGTTGCATTTAGAAAGTTTGGGAAGTACCATACTTTTACCAGTGCATGCATACTTTTTTGCTTACTTAAAATGGGAGTCTTTTCTTGTCTGTACCTTTAATCTTCAATTAAGTGGTAGGCCTATATAAATCTGAAAGTGATAAGAATACATTCATGAGCTATCCTTTAGATCATAGCCTATTAAAGGAACAGTTATACATTTCGGTAAATACATGTGCCATTATTTGCTTTCTTGCAGAAAGTTGGATGAAAAGATTGGTACCTGTCACGTCTGTGTGTTAAATGTGTAGCTGGGGCCAGCAAACTGAAAGGGGGAAACGGCTAGCCTGGGTTTGTGGTTTTACAAGGCGTTCTTGGTCAGGAGCAGTGATTTACCTGGAGTCTCCGTTGGCTTCCTGGCAACCTCATGTTGACGACAAGACTCCAAGCAGTATAGAATGTGTTTATAAGAGAGCTTTAGAGATGCTGGTAGGCAGATTTGTTACCCTTGGAAAGAGCCAGGCTAGCTGTTTTCCCTTTATTAACAGTCTTCGCCCTAAGCTAAGCTAATCAGCTGCTGACTGTAACTTCGTATTTAATGTACCGGTACAGACATGAGAATGGTATTGATCATTGCAATCTGCAAACTCACGGCAAGACATGTCCCAAAATGTCAAAACATTGTTTTGTGGCAGTGTTGATAACTATAACTGCAGTAATGTAATAAACCCGTTATAGTAAAATATGTGTATGTGTGTGTGTGTGTGTGTGTGTGTGTGTGTGTGTGTGTGTGTGTGTGTGTAGTACAGCCCGAGGCCTTTGTCATCTTTCCCATGCCCCACTGTCACACAAGCACACAGTCACGTCTCAAGCTAAGGTATTTCCTCTGTCATTATTATCATTATTAATAATATTTCTTTTCATAGCAACCTGGTAAAGGACCCTTGTGCTCGGCTGCATAGCTTACATTTTTACACACGAGCTGTTTATACAGCTGCGTATCCTTCGGAGCCCCGTTTGGGCCTAGTTGGGTAACGCAGATGTCTGGGTTCTGCCTGGTGCCATCTGGTAGCTCTGGCTTCCAGCACAACTCAGCTTGACGTGGATTTCACGGTTGAGTTTGAGGGCGGAAGGTAGATATGATGTCAGAGAGATGAGAAGTGTACAGTGTGGGAAATGCCAGGAGAATAACAGGTGAAACCAGGGAAGAGAGAGGAAAGGAAGACAAAAGAGTGATGAGAAAGAGCGGAGAGCTGAGAAAATGAAAGGAGGCATTAGCTAAGAATTGATGGAGGAGAAGAGGGATGTAGGTGTGTAAGGAGGCAGTAAGTGGATATAGGGAAGCAGAGGCAGTTGCATGGAGGGAAGGAAAAGTTGTAGTAGGGGGAGAGATGGAGGGGTGGATGGTGGGAACTTAGCGTGTGAAACTGTGGGCATTAGGAAGCAGGAAACAGCAGGTCTAGGGGGACACAGTGCAAGTGTTACACTCAGTGTTCTGGTAAAAAAAAAAAACTCACACATAATAATCATTTTATTACTGACTTGAAAGATGACAGGATTTACTGTATGGTGAGTAAGATTTATAATGCATGCTTGATTGAAAACCAACTTAATCACGTGGCTTGGCAAACAGACTCAGACTCAAGTTCATGACCTCAGTTTAAAGATTGTAATCTATGGGACGTGCAAAATTATCCTCAAAATGTTTGAAATAATAAATGATCAAAATGTACAGTAACGTTGGCTACTTACTTTGGAGATAGCCTATGTAGTTTTAGGAAAAATGAAATGATGTCATTTGTGCTTGGGTATAGTTGTGCCTAACGCCAGACACACTCCACTGGTGTTGGACTGCAATCTTAGAACCCATCGGCATGACAATTAGGATTCATATGCTGATATCTATTTATAGCAATTAATCGCACGCACGCATGCACGTACACACACACAATGTAACTTTTATGCTAAAACAAACTTTTCAACCCTTTTAAACAGAAAAACAAATTCTTAACTGCTCTTGACTCATGAACTTTTACATCAGTGAACAAAATAAATTGCCACAATCGTCACTGATCTGAGAACTGTTCTTCCTCATATCGAAAAGATTATACATTTTGATTGCAAACATATTCGCAGGAGGTTTTTGTTGAGTGAATTAGTCAGTCAATCAGCAAGGCTGTGTACAGCTGTATCATGTTGAAAGAGGGTCAAAACTATGAAACATCTGGACAATTACTGCTCTCCAGGCTTTTGAACAACAATCATGTGACTTTGGCACGGAGAGGTCCGTGCCATCTGACTTATCGTACTTGTCTGAGGGTTCCATCTGGATACAAAATTACAGAAAAACATGATTATATGCTGCATACAGTGCTTAGGAATAGGTAATCAGCGTAGGATGCCCTGTTGGCCTCAGCGCTTGTGATTGTCTGACAAAATCCATCAGAATAGTCCAGAAACACCTCAGCTTTCTCTTCCTTTAACTGATGATTTTGTCATAATCAAACCCATGCAGGGATCCCTATCACAGCACATACCAACTCTGTGCTTGAACCTTTTGAAATGATTTGATTTCCTACCAGACGACAACTGGCCCACATGAGGAAATGGAGGTTACCGTGACAGACACGTTAAAATGCCATATCGGCCTACTCCATTTAAAAGTCTATGTACTGTCTGCGGCTCGTAGCCTCGGGCCACGTCGGTCCCTCTCTCCTTGCTGCCTTTCCTGTCTATGCCCCTGCCACTCTTTGATTCAGCTCAGCTGTAATAACAATAAATCAGAGGTTTACAGGTTGTTTAGGGGGGAGGGAAAGGAGTGGAAGGAACGGGGGAGTAGAACTTCATTCCATTTAACCTTCCTTTTTGCTCTCCTTTTTAAGAGAAAAGAGTGTAAAAATAAACTACAATAAGACAAGTATAAATCTTTCAAACGCAAAAATAAGCAAAAGTAAAATGAAAGGAAAGGCAACTCATGTTGATGAAACAGAGTCTGGAAGTAGGAGTCTGAGCTGGAAGTTATCCTCCCAGACGAGGGTGCGGTTTTATTAGAGGAGAATGACACACCTAATAGAAGCTCATCCTGTAGGATCTCCCTTAACAGTTTTTTTCCACAGCCCCATGGGAAAAAATGGCCATAATATAACCTGCAAGGTGTTGAGAGGGTTGATGATTGATACCAGTGACACAACTATTGTTTTGGCCAAGCGTTGACATTAATGGCTTCCAGGTTGCGTTTCGGTCCATGGTTTTTTATTCCTTTGGCCTTTCGTGACTCTGATCAACATCACGCTACCTGGATGCCCCCATTTTCTACTTCCAGATACCCCTGGACTTAAAATGATGAGAGACCGAGGGAGGCTTTCTCAGAGCTGGTATTTGGTTAGCCTCAAATTGATGGTTCTGGTAAAGCTGTTTGAATCAACAGAAAATTCACTTTCACATCCCGATGGCCTTGTGCAATTGGGAGCTTTACCAAGAACGGTTGATAGGAATTTAAACCTCTCCAGGGAGCATGTGGTGTAAAGTAGGGCTGCAACTAATGATTATTTTCATAGTCGATTAATCTGTTGATTATTTTCTTCTTGATTATTCGATTAGTTGTTTGGTCTATAAAATGTCAGAAAATGGTGAAAAATGTGGATCAGTGTTTCCCAAAAGCCCAAGATGACATCCTCAAATGTCTTGTTTTGTCCATACTCAAAGATATTCAGTTTACTGTCCCAGAGGAGAGAAGAAACTAGAAATTATTCACATTTAAGAAGGTGGAATTAAAGAATTTTTACTTTTGTCTTAAAAAATTACTCAAACCGACTATCATCGATTATCAAAATAGTTGGTGATTAATTTAGTTGACAACTAATCGATTAATCGATTCATCTTTGCAGCTCTAGTGTAAAGGTGTGATTTGTCCCAATCTAACAGGTGTACTACTTATCCTTATGCGTGTATGATTTCATGTTCATGAGACAAACAAATATCGATGTATCATTCAGTATTTATATGAGAATGTTGTGCAAACAAATGCTGTTGTGATGTGGTGTTTATTTTGCATTTACTGATTACCAAATACAAATGGACATTTTGCTTTCAAACTCAGCATGAAATACATATATATATATATAATAAATGATTGATGTGTGACTGAGAGCAGGCCAGCGTCTGTGGACCGCAGGTTTCGGGGTGGGGTGTATGGATGGAGGAGGTCGGAGAGGTACAATGGGGCCAGGGCATGGAGGGATTTGTAGGTGAGAAGGAGGATTTGATATGTGATCAAATCAAGAATACACTTTTAGGAGAATAAGTAACTAACAAGAGGTTTACTTCAGATGTCTTCTCAATGTTTAAACCTTTGTGGGTAGTCCACTAGGGGGCAGTGGATTCAAGTCTGTCTGTCTGGTGCACAGTAACATGAGGTCAAGTGAAAAGGCCTCCACTTACTATTTGAAGACAAGTTACATAACATTTACTCCACAACACATGAGGATAATGTGGAATAAAGGAAGTTCTTTACTCATTTTTATGTATCTGTAGCCATGATGAGGACTGGATTGATATATGTTTGTGTTGTAAATGTCTGCAGTCAGACAGGCCTATTTATCCAACAGGAATCAGTGTGTAATGATTGCATCGGCTGTGAAGATTAAGGGACATTGTGTCATCTCTGCAAACAGAAGCTCTGAACTGAACCCAGCCTCAGTCATAGTGCAACACTGAATTTAAATGGGCCACCCCTTTCTGTAAGTGTGTGTGTGTGTGTGTGTGTGTGTGTGTGTGTGTGGGGTGGGGTTGCACAGAACTGGAGTCATGTTTGGATGGAACTCTCCTTGCAAATGTGTTACAAAAGCAGTCTGAAAATCTCCAGGAAACTCACATCAACTTGTTCTCTTTTATAGCAGTTTTACATCTCAATGTGTATTAAAAAGATAGCCCATAACTTTGAGCTTGGACTTGTTTTTCACATCACAACAGAAAAATTGCAAGATCAAAACATCTCTCTCTTTCTCCCACTCTGTCTTGCCACAGACAGTTAACGTTTTATTCCTTCTCTTTTCACAGAATCCCAAAACAATTCATCTCATAAAACCCAGACTCGGTTTGCCATATGTGAAAATGTATGGCTCCCACGGGTGCCCTGAAGGAAAATTACTGGCTGCAAGACAGCGATAGAAGATCCTTGTTTTCTTGCTTTCCTCTCTGGAAAAAAAGTGTGCATGTACTCAGTGGGACTGGATGTAGTTTGGATATGGCTGGGTGGTGCTAGTCAGGCCTCGTTATCCACTGTGTCCTTCAGTCGGTAAACCTGTCAGAATCGGGGAAGCACGTCACACTGTTGCTGCCAATCGTGACTACATGTCTTTCAGGCCATGTTAAAAATGCTCATTTTTCAAACTGGGAAGTGGATGCTTGAGAGAAACACCATTTTACAATTTTATTATTGAATATTTCCTTCAACTGTAAAGTATAAAACTGGTTTGTTCTTTTGGTTACATTAGATTTGGGCCGGAGGAAATACTGCAAACACGGCATGGAAAATGAGTTTAAGTAATCTACAGCAATTTTGACTGATGACCCTGCATTATGGGATAATCTTTTTAGCTCTGTGAGCTGTCTCATGCTATTTTAAAAGCTCTCACACTGTTCTGGTTGCCAGGCCTCTTTTATACCTCATGGTGGTAATTGGCTCTAATATGAGCCACCTTTGTTGCGGTAATTAGGTTCCTTCAGAGTAAAAGTCCTAATCCACTTAGATCACATTAAAGGTGCAGTGTCTGTACATTCAGTATGATAGGTCTTTAGTTCCTTTTCTAGTTTTATAAAGTGTTTTTTCAAAAAAGAACAGAGAGAGAAGGAGAAAGTCTAAGAGTGACTTTTGACTCTTGTTTGATTGTTGCACTGTGTGCCATCTGTGTGTCATTCAGCCCGAGGCAACCTGACATCACAATCAATAATTGTACTGTTCTACTGAATCCTTTCAGTCAGTACACTGGAAGTAAATATATAGTTCTTTCCCCTTCAGACAGTGAGCTCATACAAGAAAAAGGTCATTGAATTTCACACTTTGTTCTAATGTTGTTTTTACCCTATAACACAGTGAAACCATACTGTGACTAACTTAAAGTGTTACTTTCTTCACCACAAAAAAAAAGAAAAAAAGAAACCAAAAGTAAAGGGTGCAGGCTTATTGCTATTATCTGTGTTCATAATTCAACAGTTTTCGCATCTGAGGCTGTGGTCTTGCCATCTTTTTTTTACAGTAATGTAATGGAAAGAAACATTTACAAACTCATAACTTGCACATTTGCACATTGTTTTCTATACACTGCATGGAAGCACAAGCATTTATGATGCAAACACATATACAGTACAAACAGGCATGCACACTTCAGTGAGCCATTCAAACTCAGCTGTAATTGATCACCACTGTCATTTGTTATTAGAGTTTTGTTCTCTGGGAGGTCAAAGTTCAAGAGAGCCATTGGATGTGGTGGGTGTAGATTTCACATATCATTGACAGGGGATGTTTGAGCATTTTGACTTATGGGACAGTTGATGTTCTGTTGTTACCAGTAACAAGGAAGTAGTCAATAGTGTACATGCATTTACTACAACTAAAAAACTGGAATAGAAAAATGTGTTTTCAATGCAATATTTACTCACATCTGTTAACTGTCAGCTGTGTACATTTACAACTGGAGCTTATACATGTTAACTATAGGCATTATCAAAGGGACTTAATGGAGACTTAAGTATTATTCTTCTTGTCATTATTGCTGTTATGTTCAGCTCATTTGCAAACAATGTCTTCACAACACAAATCTCAGGCTTTGATTTTGCTCTCTAGTGGAAAATGTGAATGTTCAAAATGATGGGAAACTTTTACTACACCAACATGTAAACTTTGAAGAAACTAATTGTGTGTCATTATGCCTACTACATTGCTCTGTTACTCCTCTGTGTTTATTTAACTGAAAGCAAACCCCAAAAGCTCGACTCTAATTGTGTGGTTGGTTTATTTTATTTGTATGAAGCAGCAATGTGTTCCTCCAAGCTTTGGATCATGTTCTGTGATATCTCCCCATGCATCACTTTGTGAACTGACTACTTGCACGTCTCTGTGTAAAACATTTGGATCACAAAGTAGTATTGTTTTTCCTTTTGAGCCAACCCAACAATGCCCTCTCTTGCCATAAATTCCTGGTTTAACATTTGATCTGAGTGGTAATACGTGCTGCCACATTTATATTTATAATATAGGTCAGTCCATATTGCTTTTGAACATGTGCCATGCGCTTCAAATCGTTCAACGATTGTTGTGACCAAGCTGAACCATGAAAATGAAATGGTCCGTGTATCAACAAGTAGGCCGCAAGCATGCTGGGCCTGCACACAAGCACACATACACGCATCACCTGTGTCTGTTTATTGTCCTGCAGGGATGTGACATGATGGCAGACTGGCAGTGAATGGTTTTCGGTTCTGCAGTTGGGATGAGTGCTGAAAGACAGTCTCTTTTTATCTAACCGAGAGAGGGGCGATGTGGCAAACCTGGATTTCATAAGCGGCCCCACTCTCTGACTCAGACCGTTAGTGTGTGGTAAGGCTGCATGTCTGTAGGGAAGAGGCAGAAAGAGGAGTGATCGTGTGGTATGACCAGAAAGCAAAGCGTGGAGGAACCCAATGACCTCAAAATCCCTCTTCTTTTATTCGAGCTTCTGCCATTTCTTTCACCACATGTCTGTCATGTACCCACTTTTAATAATAGACCAGAGAATGTGAGTCATTTGTTAAGAGGCATAAATACAGGATGTATGTGTGTGTGTGTTTGTGGTGCGCATGTCTAATATTAACAATAACCTTTATTCATATAGCGCCTTTCCAGAAACCCAAGGACACTTTATAGAATTACTGTGGCTAAGCTAAAGGAGGTTGTAGGCTGTGGTAAACAGGTGGTGTTTCAGGAGTTGTTTTTAAATGTCCAAAGGGTGTGGCATTTTGGATATCTGCAGGGAGGGTGTTCCAGAGGGATGGGGCTGCAACACTAAAGGCTCTGTCTCCGAAGGTACAGAGTCTGGTGTGGGGAATGGAGAGCAGGCCAGCGTCTGAGGACCGCAGGTTTCGGGGTGGGGTGTATGGATGGAGGAGGTCGGAGAGGTACAATGGGGCCAGGGCATGGAGGGATTTGTAGGTGAGAAGGAGGATTTGATATGTGATGCGGGACTTAATTGGGAGCCAGTGAAGCTGGATGAGGGTTGGGGTGATGTGCTGCAGAGTTTTGGACATACTGGAGCCTGTCTAGGGTTTTGCTGGGGACCCCAGAAGGACTCCATTGCAGTAGTCCAAACGGGAGGTTATGAAAGCATGAATGAGGGTTTCTGCCATGGAATCAGGGAGTGATGGCCAGATTCTAGAGATGTTTTTGAGATGAAAAAAAGGCTGATTTGGTGATGGATGTGTGGTGAGTATGGAAAGAGAGGGTGGAGTCCAGGATTACACCATGTATAGTATTGATCAGGTGATGTAGAAAGGGCTGGTCAGGACAAGTTAGAATGATGCAATCGCTCCACACACTTCTGTCTCTTTTTGGCTTTTCTAACCCAACTTTTAAGACGCTCTTCTGTCATTAAATTTGAAAACCAGCTGTGAAGTAGTTCACATCATTGTCATCTAATAAATCTACGTTATCCTGCGAGGGATTCTACCTAAAACCAAGTGATGAAATCTTTACATTCTACGCTGGTTAGGGTTTTACGGTTCTCAATGTTGTGTGTGTTGGAGGGCCTGAAGTTGACAGTTATAGTTCCTCATTATTCAGACCTCAGCCGTGGTTTCACAGCCCGGTGCGGTTTGCTACACCAGACAGCAGATATCAACAGTCTATCTCTCTCTGTGTCACAAACCACCCCCAAACCTTCTGTTGTGCAAACACAGCCCACTCAAGATGCAAACGATATTAAATGTTATCTTGGGTATTTATATATTTTATGTGAAATATTTGCAGATGCATGGGTTAAAATTGGTTTATCCGGTTATCAGCAGTGCTTTGTCCGCTAAATTTAAGTTTTCAGTGTAAGTAAAAAAAAAAAAAACGGTTGGTTATCAGTTCTTTGGGCAACATAGGTTATAAATCTGTCACAGCTGTGCTTAGTCCCTCCTCTCTGGCCCTGTCCTGTGTGTGACTCATTAATGGCTGTCTTTGATCATCGCTCTGTGTGTACTCTACATGCTTGTGTGTGTATGCAAACATTGTATCCCAAATTCACGCTGTACATTCTAACTATACACTATTATTGGCCAATCTTCATGGTAAAATGTTTTTGCAGTTAGCATACATGAAATTAATGCACTTTGCTGTTTTGTGCTATCAGGAAATGTTACAAGACTTGCTGACAGACATTAATCAGGCTGCAACTTTGGAGAGCTACTACCAATTTCACATTTATCAATGCACATAACCAAAAACAAAGATGCAATAACATACTTTTTGTTTTCCAAGATCCTCCCGGAGCAGTCTCACCACTGTCCATGACTTGTCTTAATTATTTCCAGATGCTGTGAGTTTTTTTTCCATTTCTGTTGTGCATTGCATTTTAGAACAATAGTGTCCATCAACAGCACATTCAAAAATCAAGTTAGTTCCCTTTGCAGTCTGACATCTTTAAAGGTGTCCTGTGGAGTTTTCTTGTTAACAAAGGAAAGTTATGTTTCTACTTTTTTTTTTTTTTTTTTTTACCAAAGTGCGTTGTGGGCGTCCTTGAGGTCGAATGCATTTTCTCTCTTATAAAACCATGTAAAGCATAGTCTAAATACTGTATTGTTTACATCTGTGTTCATATGCTGTCAGTTTTCTTCTTCACTGCCTTTATTGGCATATTGTTACACTTCTTTGCAAGTTTCCTCCACCAACTGTTGATCAGGGTTAAAACCATGGCAGTGATGCATGTTGTGTTACCGGCGTGTGTTGCCGATACTAGTGGCCCAAAACTCCACATATACCTTAAGGTAGACTTCAAGAGGCACTCCACACATTTTATACATTGAGATTAGTTTACTTAGCACACAGAGTACTACTCAAAGACAATTGTATAATGTATTCTGTGGCTCTGGAAGGAGCTTTCTAACGTCTGAAAAAAGAACTCAAAATATTTCAGATTGGGCTTGTTATGTTTTTAACAGTATAAGTCTATGACAAAAACTAAGGGTGTGGAAATTTTCCAGACAAGTGGGGTCTAAGGAAATATGCAGTTGAATTGTATTTTGGTAATTGTAGGATCCACCATTTTAAGGATTAAAGATCAGGATATCTCAGCCTCTCAAGTCCCCCAACTTTAAGAAAGTTAAAAACTAAATCACTGGGGTCCCCCTTTAACTATGTTTTTCTTTACCCTTTGCACCCGGCATGTTTGTTATTGTGTCTAACCAAGTCTTGCTCAAGGAGAAGTCTTGTTCCGAAATCTTGTGTGGCCTCTTTCACATTGTCGAAATCAGCTAAATATTCAGCCATGACATTGAACACCTTTTAGATAACATCAAGCTATGCTTTCTGTACTCCAACACAACAAATTCTTCCCGGGACTCCTCTCTCCAACTTTCACTCACGTTTCCACTGTTGTCCGGCAACAAGTCACCTCTTGCGAGACGACTCAATCTGAAATCTCGTGAGAGGTGAATTGAAAAACAAGCACTTTTAGTGGACTTACAATGACGGTGCGTAATTGCCCCATAGGATTACAGCGCTCTCGCTCAATAAAAAAAAAATGGTTCGACTAATTGGTAACTTGGGCACAAAAACTTTAAGAGACCTCTAAGAGTTTCCCTTTAAGAGGGTTACGGTGAAAGGGAATGCAAGCGGGATGAATGGTTTGTGGCAGACAGCTTAATCATAAACACGTTCTTTAGAACATAAAAGAAAGAAAGAAAGACACACAGACACACATATAGACAGATAGACGGAAAGAAAATAAACAAAGTAACAGAAACAGCAAAACAATCACTGACATAAGTCAGAGGGGACATATTTTGTGACTTGACTGTGTCGTGTCCCTGGGGTGCACACCAAGGACAGCGGCAACTGCGCTCAGATGTGCGGGAGGCCTGGCAGCATTCAAACTCTGTAGCTTTGCATCATGTCTCACGAGAGATGAGAGGATGCAGAGCCTGGCCAGGGGTCAAAGGCCAGCATTGCGCTCTCTCTGAGCTCTGATCGAGTTACAGACGTCTGAACCCACTGACACGTCGGCGTGTGATGAAAGGCTTCGCTGACTCATTTCAAACCCCAAGGAGACGTTATTTATTTGTCAATGTCAGGCTTTTAAAATTAGAACAAAGAGAAGAAGGAGGAAGAGGACATCAGTGAGGCTCATATTTGCTCATGAGTCATGCGAGGAGTTGTGGAAACAGCATGTTAGTGCTTCTGCCTTTTCTTGTGGTTGATAGTATAAGTATTGTCTGTGATACAATATTTCCATGAAGCACCACATAATTAAACAGTGTTTTAATTTCATTTTAGTAACAATGGTGGCATTAAAAGGATTTTGTGAACACGCAGATGAAAAATTGTAGGCACCTATCTCTTCTGCGTTGACATTTTACACCATCAAAGTAACACAAAACACGCCTGCAATATGAGACCAGATTACTGAACTGCTTGATATTTGGCCCGGGTCAAGAACTCTCACTTTCATCTGCCTTCACCCGTCCATACTTTCATTCCTACAGATCCTCCTATTGTCTGTAACTGCCGTTTGTCATGTACATCACACCTGACCCCGACACCCTTTGACCCTGCTGGTCTTTTGAAAGAGACACGCCGGTGACAGATAGATAACTTTTTTTCTGTTATGTTGTAAAGACTGTGGTCAATTCCTACAACTGCCTGATAACCCCCCACGGGGGCCAAAAATAGTTCCTGACAGTGAGCGTTCTTCACATTCCTGCAGCAGGAATGTTTGGTTTTCAGACTTTAGGGGATATGGTGACATCAGTGTGCATCATATCCTGGTAGCAGACACAAAGTCTCCTCCTTAGGGGGTCTTTTGAAGTCCAAAAAATGCAGGAAGTTTCTGAGCAAAGGTCATTGTGATGCTGCATCGTACCTGAGCTGTTGATGTATGTAATGGTTTCTGTGGCCCCTTATCTGAAACAGTTTACCTTTGCTTTGAAGTAAAAACTTCTGTTGCAAGTTGACCCGTTAAAACACTCCCCAAAACAGTGATTGTTCAATCATAGCTTAGCAACTGTTACTAGGCTCAGGAGTCCTATCAAGTATAGGATTTTTCCACATGCCGAAGCAACGTGCATTAGTACAGTGTAAGAATGAAATTTGCTGTTTAAATAGTTTGTAGGGTCTAAGTATAAGGAATGGATTACAGCGTGTTTGTTCTAAAGTAGGGCGTAATCGTTAGCATTTCCAGCTAACTAGCTTACTACCAGTGTTGGGAAGGATACTTTCAAAACGTATTCCGTTATAGAATACAGAATACATGCCCACAAATTTAATTTGTAACCTATTCCGTTACGTTACTCAATCTGAGTAATGTATTCTGAATACTTGGATTACTTCCACATTGAATTGCATTTTATAAGTGTAGGAATACGACCATCACATACAGCTTACTAAACAGGCCTATTCTGGTGGGTTCTTCTGTTCCAGCTGGCTGAATGTGTACCTAAACAAACAGATAGATTGTTGTATTTGTATTCCCGACCTGCATACTACAAAAATCTAAACGCAGTCTAAGCTACCACAAGCTAATTTTAGCTAACGTTAGCTAGCATGTCAAACGTGGCTAGTCAGTCTTTCTAATTGAAAAAAAAAACTTACTTTAAGATGCTTCTTCAGGTTGGAGGTGGAGTAATTTGGACGCTAAAAGGAGGTTAGTTGCTGGCAAGCAGAGGTTGCACTGCACAGTTATATTTCGTTCTCCCTTCTCTTTCTTTAATGTGAAATGCTGTTTGAATTTCCAAGATAGAAACACATTCCTGCCCTGGCTCTGTTGTGCCAGTTTCTGATTCCATTGTGTCTGATCACGCAAATACCTAATATTTTTTGTTTTCATATTGGGGCTTCTGGGAAATGCATAGAGTTGCCTTAATTTATTCAGAGAGTGAATAAACTCGTGAAACAGAAGTATCGTCATGTAATCCATTGATTTCAACAATGTAACTATTCAAAATACCAACTATTTAAATTGTAACTAACGGATTACAGTTACTCGTAATTTGTATTCTGAATACGTAACACTGGTACATGTATTCCGTTACTCCCCAACACTGCTTACTACTTACAGCAAAACAAGGTTATTATAGAAGGGTCTGATCTTACATTTTTCTTTATCATATTTAGCTCTAGCCACAAAGCTAACTTTAGCTTAATTAGCTAGCTAGCTACAGCTGATCAAAAAATGCCAGTGGCAGTTGCCGGCAAAATGGATGGTCACCGGCTTATAATGAAACACCTGCTTTTGTCTACCTCTTTCCAAAATCGAGGACCCAGTGAATCAAAAATTACTAAAACGTAATGTAAGAATGAAAAGCTTGACATGCGTAGCAACAGTAGCTAAGGGGAGCGAGGATTAGCGAATGGTCAATTAAGACATTTGAACAAAGTGACACAGACAGTCAACGGCAATAAATAACCACAAAATCTGTTTTAATAATGTTAAATTTGAAGTTCAGATGTTTATTTAACCAAAATTGTCATATTGTGTTTTCTTCACGTTTTCTTCTTGCAAAAAGACAAAGCAATGGTGTGACATAACCACTTTCCGCACACACGCACGCACGCACGCACGCACGCACGCACGCACGGACACACACACACACACACTCATTCACCTACACATAGAAATATAGTCTCGTCCCGAAATCCCCCTAATTCAATGGCTTTCACATGTCAAACACAGACATGGTTTTGTAACACTGTAATGCTTTAGGACATGAAGGTGTCTGTTTTTCTAGCTCTTAGCTGATCAAGTGATGAGATGGTGAAAAGCTCACTCAGCACCTTGGTAGGTGAGGTTGAGAAAGAGGAAGTTTTATCTGACATCTAAGAGGGAAACGCTGCAGGGATGATTTAAAGTAAGAGACACGTGTCTATGTTGTTGTATCATTTTTGTACTTTTTGAAGTATTTGTCTTCAATTAATATCAACACTTTCTGTAATCCAAAGGTATCTATTTCGATTTGCTCCAAGTCACTTTACCGGGGCAGATGTTCGTCAACCTATTATAATAAGTCTAGACTATGATTCAGTGGAGAGTATTTTAATCACACACACCCCACACACACACACACACACACACACACACACACACACACACACACACACACACACACACACACACACACACTTTTAACAGAGGTGGAGCAGCTCCATCATGGCAGGTTCAGACACATAAAGCAATATGCTTGTCAGTCAAAGGGGGGAGAGAAGGCAGATTTAGGGTGTGGCAGGGAGAGACTGGCTGAGACACGGAGAGGTCTGTACAATCCTTGGAGCAATTATTTTTCTCTTTGCGGACTCCGTTTTATCCTGTCTTGTGTGACTTTCCCGCTTTTCTTTGACTTTCTCTCTCTAAGTTCTCCATTGGTGACCCAACCCAGCTTGTCTTCCCATAATAAGTTTCGTTTTATATATTTTACATATAGTTCCTTTATTTTCTGTAACAGAGCTGTTCCTTTCACACTACAGGATTTAAAATTGTAACTAGAAAATGCATTTCCTGCAGAAAATGCGTGGGAGTGCTGAATAGCTGAATTGCTAAAGCTAAACTGGTTGAATAGCTTAAATCCAAAAGAAGAAGTTGAAGTAGTGAGAATAGCTGAAAAAGTGGAAATCGGTTTAATAAGTATGAATTTCATTAAAAAGTTAAAAGCTTATGCTAAACTGAACTGTTGGCTTTAGAGGTTGAATAATGACAAAATATGTAGAACATTGTGAGGTCTGAGTATAAACTGATAATAACTCACATATGCAGAAATATGAAACAAATTGTATTAAAAATCTTAAAGCTCAAATGCATTGCACTGCACTGCTGAAACATCTGGAAAATGTTCAGAGTTGGAAGCTAAACTGGCATTACCTAAATAAGTGAAGAGCTTATTAAAAAGCTGAAAGCTGAACTGTAATACTGTCAAAGATGAAAGTTGAAATGCATTGCCTGAAAAGGCTGAAAGAAGAAATATTTTTATTATTATCAGATATATACACTGCATAGAACGAAAAAGTATCAATCTAGCTGAGATGAGATGTGAATTATATTAGGTGAAAAGAATGGGGCTGAACAAGAAGAAAGAGAGGAAAGAGACAAGGAGAGAAAGAGAGAAGAAAGAAGAGCAGGAGAGAAGAGATGAGAAGAGAGAAGAGAGAAAGAGAATAAAGAGAGAAGGAGAGAGAGAGGAAAGAGAGGAGAGGAAAAGAAAGAGAGCAACTTTGACTAAAATTGACTAAAAAGGTTGAAAGTTTAAATACTTTGTATTATTATCAGCCATATCCATTACGTAGAACAAACAAGCATGACCCTAAAGAGCTGAGAGGTGGATATATTGTCTGAAAAGAAACGGGCTATATACATGGATGAAATCACAAATCACAAATGACCCTGGAGGGAGAGACAGAAGGAGGAAGGGAGAGAGGGAGTGAGAGAGAGGAAGGGAGAGAGAGAGATTGAGGGAGGGAGGTAGAAAGGGAGTGAGGGAGACAGAGAAAAGAGAAAGAAGGGAGGGAGGGATAGAGAAAGAGAGGGAGGGAGGGAGACAGGAGGGAGGGATACAGACAGAGAGAGGGAGGGAGACAGACAGAGGGAGGAAGACAGAGAAGTAGGGCGGGAGACAGCAAGAGACGGAGAAGGAGGGAAGAGGAGGGAGACAAAAATAAAAACAGAGGAGGGAAAGAGACAGAGAAGGAGGGAGGGAGACACAGACAGATAAGGAGGGAGACAGACAGACAGACAGACAGACAGAAGTGGAACGCAAAGGATATAGACTAATGTTCATAGTTAGTCTAGTTAGTTAAATCCTACAGCAAGCCTGGAGTAATCAAGTGGACTGTCTGTGAAAGGGTTGTCATGGCTACTAAGTGCCTGTGGCCATGTTTGTAAACATCCTTTGATGTCTGTGATGAGATCTCTTTCATCTGTTAACGATCGCACCTGGTCTTAATATGTCTCCTGTAGCACAAGGCAGCAATTCAGAGACAAGCTCTCAAATAAAGGCTCAGACTGCCAAAATGATAACTGCTATCAGTCAAATGATGTCATGCTGAGCGCCAGAAGGCCTTTGTGAACGTATCGGTATAAAATTTATATGGTTAAACGTAAAAATGTGGGCATATCAGCGTTTTAAAAAAGTGGTTCGTTCTGTGTTTCGCTGGGAAATGTGCAGGATTTTTAATATGGCTGCGGATGGAGAAAAATTTGGAACTGTTGTCATTTGGAAGCTCACTGAGACAAAAGTAAAAGGCGTATCACAAAACTGAGCACATTGGCTGAAACTAGACAAAAATACCTACGTGTTGATGTTTTGATGCTGTAGAACAGCATTCCCACAATAAAAAAAAAAACGAATAACAATAGTTGGAATGCTGATGAACAGCATTCCCACTAAATATCATATTTACAATTCGAAATCGGGGAGATTCCGATCCGTCGGTAACAAAAAGATTCTGTCTGTGAACCCCTCAAACTAGGATCATTTGGGCAGATAATTTGTTCAGACCAGCCTCGACTCGGGAATACCCCGGCAATTGTCAGGAACTGCGAATCTAGTCTCGCATTGCCAGACCTATCTCCACAGCCCTGTATCAGGACTAGAGAAATGTCGGGTCTGGCTACACCACCTAACAATTCAGGGCTAGGGGAAAAAAACTGTGGTTGGTATTTCTTTAAACCAATGACATTTGTCTTGGTCGGCGCTAAGCTCCCGATTCAGCGACGGTGTCCCTTGCAAAAAAGTTAGCCTACATAACTCAGTAGCACTTTATGACTTTGGTGATATAACAAATGCTATGCTTTGGTGTCATTTTAAGCTGAAAAAATATGACAAAATCAAAATTGAACACAACAATTGTAGTGTTTTGTTATGGTATAATATTTGTATGTACATGTAGTGTTGTAGGAGACAATGCCATCTTCGCTTCAGTAATGAATTCATGTTTAACTATGTTCACGCACTTGATATAATATTTGGATGTGCATAACATCCCCATACTTCACATTAGGAGGAGCAACTTCAGAACAGCAACACTAGATTCCGTCATTTTAGCTGCCGATGTTCATTTCTGCATCAGTACATCAGCTACTGTCGTCACCACCCACCAGTCATACTGACAATTAGTCATTCAGCAGAGCAACTCAACAGTTAATTAGAGACCAAATAAGTCAGCAGCAAGGGAGCTGCTTAGTCTGTCAGGCAATGTTTAATGTTCATAATATCCCTGTTGGTTAGGTTTCAATTTTCACTTTGTCTTGCCTCTTAAGACTTTTCGCTATATTAAATCATTTTGCAGCTTTTTTGTTTGGATGCAGCTGCAATTTGGGAACAGATTCTTTGAGATGTCAACATGAAGCAAAAATAGAGCTCTGCAGTCTCATGTTGCTTTGAAAACTCACATTTAGAGCAGATTGCCAGACCTCTTTTATAACTGTCAAAAAATGATCATTTAGTTAGGTTTTCCATGAGGTGTTTCAAGCATCTGTCATCTGTTGAAGTGTCGAGTCAGTTCATCACTCAGCTAGTCCACAAGGGAAGGGTTTCATTCCTAAATTTGATATCTGTTTATAAAACTCTCTCACAAACTGACAGCTGGAATTAATATTACTGTGTAATATTTTGGTGACTGTCAATAATTAAGTACTTTAATTTGAAAGGATATAATCATCTTCACTGTGGTGAGTGTTCTACATGTGGTGACAATGTGCATGCAAAACAGATGCACAGTGTGTTGCAGTCACACTGACTTGTCCGGCAGCCAGCCAGGCACTCAGTCCGTGTTCCTCATCTCGAGTCCTCACCCCTCAGGGACAGTGGCTGGCAGGACGCCCTGTGTTTTTGTCTCAGACACGCTATGCCTGTCTGCCTTTCACGGTTCCTCTCGCTGCAGTTTTCCCGCCTCAGCCAATCACGGTGCAGCTCAGGTCGCCACAGAGGCCAGACAGGGCGGTGTCCCCTCTGAGGCACGCAGGCGGAGTGGGAGTGGGTCACGTGAGACCTGTTTATTTGTCAGCGGAGAGATAGAGAGAGGGAAAGATAAAGGAAAATGAGAGAGAGAGAAAAAGAGAGACAAAGAGAGGGAGAAATAGAAAGAAAGAGGAATAGAGCATACCTGTGAAATGAAGTTGAGAACATTTCATTTGGCGGGAAAGCAGAAATGGAGGGGAGGAGGGATACAGGGAGGGGAGCAGAGGGGAATAAAGGGAGGAGGAGGAGGAGGGAAGCAGCACACAGCAATGGACTCTGCTTTTATGCTATAGACATTTCCACTCAGCTGTTAGTCATTGCTTTGGCTCATAAGCTGCACACATTACTCGACATGACCAATTACTTTACCCAACCAGGGACTTTATTTGATTATACTGGTTGGCCTATCTGACTTTTAAGGAAAATCTGGTGATTCAATTACATTGTTCAGTTTTCCAAGATAGTTGATATACCTTTTGGATGAGGAGAGAGGGGGCATGAATTGATAGCCATGAATTTTAAGATATCCATCCCTGATCATAGTTTGTCTTACTTCTCTATGTCTAAAACTTTGAAACAATACACATAACTTCCTATAAACCTAGATGCTGTTCAATAAAATACACAGAGATGTGGGTAGGCTATAATAAGGAGGACTGATTTCTTAACCTGTTCTATAAACAACAGAGAAGAAACAGAGAAGGCAATGCAACTGAGCAAAAATTGCAGGAATATGAATGGAGTTTGGTTTGATTCTGCCTATGAAGATCAACAAACTGCCCTTCTTCAGGTTAAGAGTCAGTCAACAGTTTCCTGCCTGGCATTTAAACTCACTACGACAGGTGTTACAAATTATGGCACCATCACCTTGAGAGGCCACTCCAAGAAAGACCTGAAAAAACATGTCTACATAATCAAGAAACTGAGTAGGTTTTTTTTTACATTTTGAAACAAGAACAACGTATGAATGCATAAATGACACATTAATGACATATTGATGAATATATAGATAATCCATATTAGGTTTCTCCTACATTGATGACAGTGACCTGTGACCTCTGTAACCACATTGCAGTTGATATTTGTATTCACTGAATGTGTAGGGGATTGATGTTGGTTGTATAGCTTCATGCTCCGCCAGCAGCATCTGTCTTGTTTCCATTTGTGTCAGTATACGCCTCTTGAGAACCACATAAAGAACGAAAAGCACATGTTGACCTTTTATGAAGAAATGTAAAAATGTTAATCTGAAAAAAATCTTTGCAAATGACTTTTAATTTCCTTCAAAGTGGAAAGAGATGCAACAATTTCAAATAAAATATATGACTTATTTTTTTTATTAAAAAAACGTATGCCAGCAAGTGTCCAAACAGCCAGTGTTAGCCAGAAAACAGATTTTCATTGAAAAATAAAGCTTGCCAAGCTCCACATTTCTGTTATTAATCAGCCTCAGCATACATGTCCTGTGTGGATAATATCCCAACTGTCTTTGCAGCGGCTCCCCTGCCCCTGTTTTCTCTGCTCAGTCTTGGTCGACCTCCAACCAAAGGCCCCTTTTCACTGGCTCCCTTCACATTTCCATCACTATCACTTCGCCATTTGGATCTGCTGCGGGCCTCATTTCTCTCTTTCCCATCCAAGAGGTCAATATGTGGTCATACAGTGATAATTGAAAAAATATGGGATGAAATGAAGGCAAATCTTATAAATATTGTGAAAACACAGGAGAAGAGTGGCCTCTTTTGATGACAAATTGACCAGCCGAGCGTAACTTTGTTTTAGTCACATTGTAAAAATAACAAATGATGTTGTTCCCCTTTTTTAATAAAGCAGCCAAACTCTATTGGTTATTACATCAGCAGCATTGTACTGTAATTGAAATTACTTCACTCACTTTGAAGGTTTCCCTAAGCCAACTTGGACGCCGATAGAAAAAAGCCTAGTTTTCTTCGCCCATCTGTGACCCAGGTCTGATGTCTTTTCCATGTTTAGCCTTTAATGCATAGATCACTTATAGTTCATTACTGCTTCTGTAGAAAGCCAGACATCAAGGCATGGCACAGTCATTTTCGTTGGCTTCCATTGATTAAATTAACCATCAGTGCTGGTTCCTTTGCTGACAGAGAGGCCTAGGTCTCTCTAAGTGCCTCTTTAATGACTTGGTAGACTCTAAATTACTGAGTTACTATCTAACTACCTCATTTATGCTGTAATCCTCCATCACTATTCTTTCTTTTTATTGTGTACCTTGACTACAAACGAAAGTGCAGTAAGATCTTAAAGGGCCATTATCTAAAATGTCATTCTCCTGTATAAAGGACCATAATATATGCAGAAATATGTTAAGTTCGTTAATCAGTGCCAGGATCTCAAGCATTATTTTTCCAGGTGCTGCTGGCTATGTGCTGCTTTAAAAAATGTACGAGTACAGTCTGTTCTCTCTGTTTACGAACTAAATAACCCCACCCACAGGCACACACCCAATCGACCAGCCAGGCAAAACATTTACGATAAAAGCAAATGAGTCTCGATCTCAAACCTGAAATAATACAATACAAAGAGAAAGTAGTATGGACGTGTAGCTTTTTTGTTTTTGTTAGTTAATGTACTTAAGTATTTCCATTTCCATTCTGCTACTTTATAACTACTGCTACTACTACTACTACTACTACTACTACTACTACTACTACTTCTACTTCACTACATTTCAGACGGCAGTAATGTAGTTCTCCACTACATTTATTTGACGCCTACTGTTGTTAGTTACGTTGCAGGTTAAAATTTTACAAAAAACATAAGATTAATTTACAGAATGTGTTTTAAGTTTTATAAATTCAACTAAATGACAGTATATAAGGTAGTTTAAATTAGTTCAAGCTTGACTAGCAACAACATTTAAATGTTTCTTACACATTTATGCATCAGGAAATCCTGTTAGAAATGTTAGAATAAAGCATAATGTAATGATATATAGGCCTAATAATGTAACAGCCGTTCAGCTGCATAATTAATATTTGTGATATTAGCACATTTAGGAGATAATACTTCTGTATTAGAGTAGTTTTGCCTTAAAGTATTACTACTTTTAATTCAATTTTCAATTCAATTTTTCAATTCAATTTTATTTATAGTATCAAATCATAACAAAAGTTATCTCGAGACACTTTACAGATAGAGTAGGTCTAGACCACACTCTATAATTTCCAAAACCCCAACAATTACAGTAATTCCATCAAGATCAAGCATTAGCAGTGGCTATCGCGACAGTGGCAAGGAAAAACTCCCTTTTAGGAAGAAACCTCGGCAGACCCAGACTCTTGGTAGGCGGTGTCTGACGGGCCGGTTGGGGGTGTGATGAACAGTGCCAATAATAGTCACATTAAAGGTCACAGTGACTGGTTACAAGGTTTCGTGGAAGTTCATGTCATAGCAGGGCACATCGTGTCATACTGAGTAGTGCAGTCCCCTATACTGGATCCAGACTACTCTGTGCATAGGAACATAACAGCAGGAAGTTGCGGGATGTAGCGTGGCGCTGCAGAGCATGGGTGGATGCGGCGGATGCAGCAGGACGCAGCAGGATGCAGCAGGACGCAGCAGGACGCGGCCGGGAATTGCAGAGAATCGCAGAGCTATGCTCTGCGAAGAAGAAACATAAGGACTCCGGGGAGTAAACTCTCCAGAGCTAGATTAGTAACAAGCAATTCTGGGACAGGATGCATACAAAAGTAACAAGTAGAGATTTACTTACGCTAAGTAAAGGATCTGAATACTTCTTCCACCACTGGTAATAGATTACTTATCTTAGATTACTATTTAGAAAACATGTTATACAAGTGTGGGCAGCTCAATGTAATGGGAAAACAGATACCCTTATTATACTATCTTGTTACATCATTATGGTAACATTGCCAAAAATGTAAATCTAGCATGAAAAGATGGCCTGAATTGTTCTGGCATGCAGCCTATAGCATCAGCTTTACCATCACCATAACGATGAGATAATCAAATAAACTTCATCTACAGCATTCTTCTGCGGTGATTAATGTGACCTTGTGACGTTCACCTGCTGCTGTTAATTTACTGACACTGCATATGATACATTTTTCATTGTTGGGTGTGCATGATATGAACTCTACTTATCAACTCATGTTTACTATTAACACAGACAAAACACCACCACGATACAAATCAAACTCATCCAGTTCTCCTTATCTGAGTTATGTCTTGCAAAACAACAGATTAAAGCAAAGCCAATGCATGTTGTTTTCTTGTCAAACAAGATTCATGTTGTGTGGCAATGATACAGTAGATTAATGTAATGCAGGCATGTGCACAACACACCCATCTCTTTCTGTCAGTGTAAAAGAGCAACACACCTTCTTCTAACATATGTTTAATCCCATAATGGCCTCTTGTGGGAACTACAAATGTTTGCTCACGCAATCTTTGTAAGTACCAGAATACTCTTTTTCCACTTTAGGCCTGCATACAGAGCGTGCAGCCAGCGTTGGAAAAGCCTTCAAATGGAATTATATTAGCCACCTGTTCCTGATCCTGAGGCATTAATAGACGAGTGGAAGTCGCGTGTGTTGCCTGCGGTTCAGACATGGTAAAGACATAGACAGAGACGTATACTCCTCTCCTCGGGCACATAAAACAGAGACAGGTCTTGGCACGACAGAGAGGGGGAGAGGGGAGGAGGGGAGGATGTGTGTGATGGTGAGAGTCTTGAAGTAAAAGAAAGCATATATAATACAAAGTATATATGATGAGTGAGGGAGGAAGTTTAAAAAAAAGTCAGCCTAGTAGTAGATGACTTTAATATCAATACTTATCAACAAAAAAATATAGGTAATATTCCCTTGCATCCCTTCCTTCTGACTGTGAGTCAAAACTGTATTAACTGGGTGTGGTAAAGTCCTTCTTTTCCTTACCTCTCCCTCCATCTCTCTGTCCCTTTGTGTGTTCTGAGTGAGTGGTAATTGGTTTTTCAAATGTCCAGCTTGAGAGTTGTTAGCCAAAGATCACTGCAAGACATGGTATGAATAGTTGCCTAACTTAAATGATAAAGCTGATGTTATTCTATATATCCTTATTGCCAGCAAATGCCATGAAAACATGAAATGAACACATTAGTCTGCATTCTTTTAATACTTTCTGACTTCTCTCACCTGACACACAGCCCATTTATTCCAAACATGTAAGTCTTCAAAAACAGGTCATAAAAAAGGCTCAGTAAATTCCTAAAACAGCTGGGCACTGTAGGTTTTAGCAAACATAACTCAGACAAGAGTACATTTTGCATTTGGTGGGGACTATTTTCAGCTGCGGATTAATACACATTTGATGCCTTAGCGAGTATTTACTACAGCAGAACGAAGATTTGTGGGACTGAAAAAATGAACTCCATGTCCATGCTTATTGTAATGACGGAACATGTCACCCCATGCAACAGTGTGGCTCATTGGTGTGTTTTTAACAGTGTTTTGGACAACAATGGAGTGCTATGAGCACAGAGGAATACACTATAGTAGGCTTTGGCTACTTGTTGGTAGGATCAATTCATTTAATTGGATTTGTTGACAACCAGAAAAATACAGAATATTAACAGACTATACTTTAACCCTAGTGGATGCGCACATACTAATACAATGCATGTGTACCATGCATTCTAGAGTTACACTTTCAAAGCTGTTCTGTTATCTTGTACATCAGCAACACTGTAGCCACAAGTGATAAAAACTACTTTCATTGTGCTTTTTCTCATCTCTGTTTATTTGCTTTTTGGTTAAAAAAAAAACCAAACAGGACAAAGGCTCTCGGTTAAAACCTCTGGCACTCCACCCGGTGGATTGTGCGGTCAAGAAGCCACAGATGGGTACGATAACAAATGACAGGCCTTGTCAGCTCACCTCTCCTTTGTAATTATCTGGACTGAAATGAAGTAATACAAATTAAATATAATTATTTCGAAGTCTGGCATGTATTTTTTTACGAGACTTGATTATGTCTTTATTGTTTATTCATTTATTTTTAATCTGTGTATTTATTGTACACAGATTGAAGTAACAAAGGTGTGGCTCTTATCCTAGGCTGGATATGTGTTGTGGCTGTAGCTGCTAACTGGCCATTTCCTCCTTATTTTATGCCAAACTAACCACTGTTGTGAATTTCAGGAAAAAACAACCTGACACCAGAAATTAAAGACGACATTGTCAAGCTTTATTATATGGGTAAAGGTAGAATTGCTGAAGCTTCAAATTATAATAAAAAAAAGAAGATAAATGAGCCCAGATGAGTCAGGATTCAAAGAGGAGTGTTTTCTTTACCTGATGACCTCACCACAGCGTAGTAGGCAAAGAGGGCGCAGATCTGTGTGTGGACTTGTGTGCACCACAGCAGTGTTTGCTCACGGTTATTTCTTCAAGCTGAGTTTTGGTGACATCATTTATCAAACAGGACTTTTGCTTGCTCAGACTGCAGAACTGAGACACACCAAGTCTTGTGTTTGGTTAGTTTTTCGCCTGCTGGTTGGTATTTGCGACAGGTTGAGTTCTCTTCCCATCTGCTGTAGGCTACAGACTGGAGACTTATGACTTGCTTGTGTGTGTGTGCGTGTGTGCGCACGCGTGTGTGCGTGTGCATTTATTTAAGCTGTTCAAGGGTTATGGTTTACCTTTAGGGTTTTCTGTGACTACACTTTTACACCTTTTGGGCATATTTTGATTCAGTAAAGGATTTCTTGTCATTTTTCATTTTCATGCATTGTTACAAGTTTTTTTTTTCTATTTTACCTTTTTAAATTAAATTAATTTAATTATCAGTTATTGGAGTCACATGGTGTATGGTCAGATTTGTCAGAACTGTCTGAAATGTATGTTTAGAGTATGACAACTTATAGGCCATTGTATACAATGATGATCAATGATCAAATTAATTGAATCATCATTAAATCATTAATTGAATAACTGTTAAACACTACTACATATGCACAATAGGAACATGATTTTCTGAAGCCCTAGGCTCTGTTTGGGAGCTAATTGGAATTTGACCCAGGGTACAAAGTGCAGTCCAGGTACACGTGCACACCTGGGGGTGTATAAATGGTGCAAGTATATATTATCATACTAAATTTGCAGTGGGTGTGTTAAGTGTTGCTGTCAGTCATGGCTAATCATGGCTCCTATGATACCCTTTAACAATAGTGCTCTCTCCACCCTGAAGGTTTTGTAATGAAGGAGTTATTGTGTGAGTTACATCTGCAAATGTACAAAACAGAAGCACAAATATAGTGCCATGGTCAAATGATTATTCTTTTCTGTTTACATTTTAAAATTCCTGGGGGGTCAACATGTTTTTTCATGAACAATTAAATTATCCATTAAATAATATATTGGCAATTTTAAATAACAATGTTGTACATTAATACAATCAAAGGGTGCAGTGTTTTGCAGTTGTTTTTTTTTAAACTTCATTGACTGACAGAAAGAGCGGCATTAATATCGGTCTACTACATCATGTGTTCCTCCCACTGTAGTGCATGCTGAATCACTGGACTACCAAAGAGGCATAGGTAAGGAAAAAAAAACTTTTCTCAGCTTTCTCAGCTCAGTTTTGATTACAGTGCAAACATGAATTACTGCAGGTTTATGAATTTTGCAACATAACCTGCCTCTTCAAAAAACGTGCAACTCAGCTGGACCAAAATTCATGTGCAGCATATACCAAACTAATTTTAGTTTCAAAACAGTTGAAAAGGTCAACAGTGGAAAGGCAAACCCTATGTAATATTTTACAGAATTTCCTTTTTTTTTTTTTACCTACATGCAGAGTGTTGCAGGTGTTGGGCAGTGGTGCAGGCCACCCTGGCTGCAGAATACAAGTGTAATTGTCTCTCTTGGGAAAGGCTGCTGCATATTCCTGGACTATGTGTGAGAGCAATTGAGCCTGTGCGTGTGTGCAACCTCATCGGCGCTGATGAGTGATTGAGTACATAAGCCTGCTCACAAGCCACATCTCAAACAAGCCTGCACGTATACATGCGT